>NW_024104509.1:0-1323786 GCF_003945595.2 Pipra filicauda | reverse complement strand
AATACATTAATAAGGCACAATGCCTTCATCTTTGTGGAGAAAAGAAACTTTTCTTTGGGAGAAAGTTCCACTGATGACCAAGCAGAGATTATTTTAGTTTGTTTAGGAATTTATATTAAACCCATCATTGTTTTCTTTCAGTGCATTATACAAGTGATCCAAGTACTGATCATTACTAGTATCTGTTAGCAAGCCAGACTTCTTTTAAATGACACAAACCATTCTCTCTATAGAAATATGTATGGAAATGGAAAGGTGATACAAGAAACACCAGCTTAACTGTTTTGTTTAATGTATGGAAACCTGTAATAAATATCATACTATAGGTAGTATGTAAGCAGTACTGCACCAGTAATCTTTATTAGATATACCAAATAGATTAACACTTAAAAGTAATGTTGCATAATATTGAAAAAAATAAAGTAAAAATTAGCATAGTTTTTACAAAATTTTATCATTCAGAAATCTATACATTTTAATTAGAATACTAGTTTCCTCTTAGCCATAGCCAATTTTGGAAAATTCATTTTATATTAATCTCTCACATGATTAATCAGAATAGTGAAGAAGAATAAAACAACGTCAGTGGAGGCAAAGTATGGTTGATTATTATCCATTGAGAATAATTTAAACTACAAATTGTTCCATGGCATAAAGTATGTCAACATCATGTTCCACTACAACTTGGAAAGCAATTCTATATGCTTATGAAAATAAATCTTTATTCAGAGCTGATTGAGAATAAAGGCATTACCAGTCTTGTGGCAGGCATTACAATATTAAAGATGAAACCTCAAAAGTGTCTAGTAACCTCCATAATTTAGGCATAATTTAATTCATAATTAATGTATTATTTAAAAAAAAAAGAAAAGTATTGAAGAAAACATTGCATACAATATCTGCACTGACATTCTGATCAGCAACAATAATCGCACAAAGATTTTTTTGAGAAACTTTTCATATGTGACAGTGTTTCAAGCAAATGTATGTTATATCAACTGAGTGAAATCTTATCTGCAGATTTATGTATCTTTAATTTTGAAACAGAATTCTCTATAGACTTGTCCAGACCGTTTTACTGTAAAACTCATGGTACAATGTGTCTCACTGGTTGTTTACAGCCCACTGATTTTCAGAAAATGGGAGAGCTAATCACTTTTGAGTTCAGTGGATAAGAAGGGAGAGAACTTGTGCTGTCTTAATTCAGGTGCCTATGCAGAAGTTGCTTTCTTTATCATTGATTTGAGTTTACCAAAATTCGAAGTATGTATTTTTGAAAACACCATGTACCAAGATGTGTTCTAAATCAGCAATTCCTACAAACTCTAGTGGGAGTGCCATGAAAACAGAACATGAAATAAGACCTTTTGCAGCAAGTTATTTTCAGGCTTCAACAGAATTGAGAAGACTGTACCAGCTGTATCATGAAACTGAAGGAGAGAAATGTATGCTTTAACATTTAAGAGAAAATGAGGAGGAAAAAAGATGGTGAATTTGTATAAAAACCAAACTAAATAGAAAGGGTGCTGTTTTGAAGGAGAGAGAGTGATGTGCAAGAAGTGAGTGGAAATGTAAAGGAAAACAACAGGATATAAAACAGAAGACTAAAGAAATGGAAGGGGTTTTTTATGTGAACAGATCTGTACTACAAAGTGCTGGACTTTTCAGTTTCCACTCATTGCAGAAGGAGTTAACTACAGTGGGCATGCTGTTAAAAATGAGAGAGAAAAGTGTAAGTAATATAAACAAAGAAGAGAAATAAGGAAAAGTATGAATGTACAATATCAATGTATTCATTGTTCTACTTTCTATTACATGGTGTTGCAAGTAGATTTGTTGTAGTGGGTCTTCAAACTGTTTGGTATTCAGCTAAACACAAACATTAGACATCCTTTCCCATTCATTTCACTATGTATATCTAGAGCTACGCTACTCAGGAGTGCTGCGAGTTGGAACATCACATATACAGTTATGTAAGCTGTCTGTACAAGTTTGGCATTCACTGCACTTCAGCCAAGTTAGAATTTCAGGAAATTAAAATGTCATTTGCAAAATATGTCCAAACCTGATCTTTTCAAACTCTGTATCAAATCAAATTAGGGGGTTTCTTTTCTATTTTCCAATTATTTTCCTGTCCCTCTATCTTTCTCTGTATTTTTTTTCTGTCACTTTTGTTGAAAAGCAGTACACTCAGGAAAGCACTTGACACTGAACTTCATTCACTTGTCAGAAAATGTGTAATTGGTTCTGTAGACCATGCATCATACAGCTCTGTGTGTTACAGAAAGTTACTTTGTTCTTTTCAACCTTTTGTTTCTTTTAGTTTACCTTTGTTTGGGATATGCTGTAGAGAAGAAATAAACAGTTTTTTAAACCTTGGCCAGGCTACATTTCCGTCATGTACCTCTATTACATTTCTATGCCTGTAGCCTTGAAAATAGAAGAGGTCCTTGCAGCTGAATCTTGCTTGCCAGAACCTGCTTTTTATCTTGTCTGGTAAAAGAATATACTAGTATTTTTCAATTTTTTTTTTGTTTGTTTGTTTTGTCTTTTAACAATGATCTATTATGTAGATTTTAACTTCTGGAGATGGTGGAAATGTGTAGCAGTAAAGAGATAATGTTCAGTCTGATTACAGCATAACATTTTTTTGTAAGGCAGAAATAACATCTTTAAATCTGTTTTCCATGCTCAGAAGATAAACAGGGAATGCTCATGTGATGATCTATGTTTCTACAAGAGCAGGGTGATTTTTAAGTATATAACCTTGACTAACTTTTCCTTCTGTAGCAGGCCCACAGAAGTTATTACAGAACCAAACAATTGCAGAACTCTCTATAAGAGAAAAGAAAAATATCTCAATTTTCAGAAAACTACATTGATAGTGTAGGAGGTACATTTACATGAAATCCCTTGATTTCCCACATTCTTCCTGGAATTTTCTGTAAGTCCTAAGCATAAAACAGGCAGAGAGCCAAGCTGTCATCTGTTAACATCTATTTCATCCTTTCTTAGGATCAGTTGAGCTAGAGGAGGGTGAATGTCTCAGAGGAAATTCTTTATGCTGTTACAGAAATGTTTAGAAATGTGTTAGATTTTGACCCACCATTCACCTACATTATCTTTTGGGCAGAAATGAGGAGCAGGATAAAATCATTTCAGGTAGACAAATGCTATTAAATGTATATTGTGATTTTTCATAATCTCCAAAATAGCATTTTTGATACATGATTCACTGTGGAACAAGAAAAAGGATGAACTCTTAGTTTACTGTCAGGAATAATATAAATGTTTAGGAGTTATATTTCATTTAAGGAATAAGGCTCTTTCTATGGAACTACTAACCATTGCCTAGCAGCTGACTGTTAAGGATATTTTAAGGAGCACTAAACAGTGTCTTACTTACTGCTCAGAAAGGTAACTGAAACCGTTTTGGATTTTAGATGTATGTATAGAAATGTTTCATCTTTCTTGAGGGAATAGGTGATATTTTGATACAATTATGCATAAAATGGTTTAACAATCCCTTAAAAATTAAATAATATTGTTTTCCCATTATATGAATTTAAAAAAACCTTTCCATTTACAATAGGAGATGTATACACATCCATGCATACAAACTTGCCTTAAATATCTATGTATTTTTGTAGTTTATAATGAAGATGGAAAAGAGGAAATAAAATGCCATGTTCCAATCCTATTTGTATATTAGATTTTTCTCTTAGACCAAAGCAGTTGTTCTGATGTATGTTTATTAGTTTTGTCTTTTATTGCAGTTCACCTTTTAAATTTTTTTGTGCTGTATTCATTTAAGTTCCCACCTCCACTGCTCTTTGATGACTTATGTTTCATACTCTTTAGTCTTTGTGGTTCCTAATTTTGTGAGCTGCTTCTGTCACAGGTGTAGTGGAAGACTTCATAGAAAAAGGCTATCGAATAGGTGTTAAGGGTGAATTTGAAACATGAACCTTCCACACTTCTTTAGTCATTAGAAAGGGAGATTGAAGAAGAGCTTGTAACTCTCCATACCAATCTATAGTTACACACACTCATTAATACTTTCTGTAGTGACATTTAGCAAATATTCATGTACAAGAAAGCCAAAAAAACATATTGAGTTGTGTTGTTTATTTATTTTGTTCTCCTACATGGCCATTTCTACCTCTATGAGAGGTAATAGTTCCCCTTCTGTTGCACATACAGTCAGCATCTTTGTACAATAAGGAAAAAAAGCCAAAACTTTTTGTACTATGAAATTTTGTCAAATCAGTTAAATCGAAACTTTGCTAGGGGGCTTGCTCTCTAGTGCCTTCACAGATGGTGTATTCTTTACTAGAAAAAGGTGCCAGATTGATGCTTCTTCTGTACCCTGCAAAGGTTTAACACCTCTTCCTGAAGGAGTTTTTGGTATGCAAGTAGTTGAATTGGTGAGGTGACTGATTGGCAAAAGTCCTTGTAAGGCTGATCTTGTCTGGTGCAGACCTAATGGAGGTCTCAGGAGCTGAACTGCCCATGGCAGTGGAGCTCCCTCTCTCCCATGCATTTTCCCTATTGTGCCTCAACAGTGACCTTGAAAGACCCTTTTCCTGTGGCTGTTAGAACCTTGGCCTAGCCGGTGACAGCGCCAACAGGGGTGCCAATTAGTGCTATGTGGTGGGTTTTGTTTTTCCTTTCTAATGAACAAAGTCCATTGAGGCCTGGATTGACACCACCAGCTTACTTCATGCAGGCCACCAAGTGCCATGGCATTTTTATTTTGCTCAGTCACTACTGACCTGGTGTTGAACCTTCGTCTGTAATCTGTATACAGTTTCTTTGTCTATCATTAATTTTAAATTGTTGCACGTGGTAGAAGACATTGGCTTCTGAAGCAAGATATGTGAATAAAGCATAGTAGTGCATAACAAATATGTAAAATATCTTGGGTTGCTTCTTGTAGATAGATGCTGAATTTGACTCTGCTGTTATAAAGTTCACAAGTTTTATGAAAATTCTGAAGACTCAACCAGGCATACACCAAGTTAACAGCAGGAATGACAGGAGCATTAGAATTTTATATAAAATAAAGAGGATCTTGTGTGTTACAATAAGCTTTGCAATCTAGTGTAGAAACATGAGAGTCCCTATTCTGTTACGTGCTTCTCATAAATGATCTTTGGACATTTCTCATTACCAGGGACCTTTCTGTCAAAAGTATTATACTCAGGCATATCACAGCCTTCTAAGATTTCAGAGACAGAAAATTGAGTTGAAAAATGAAATTATTGTCATAATAGGGCTGCAGGTTGAACTGTGGATATATCTTCTTCAAGCTGTCTCAGTGCTGAAAAGAGTATGTATTAAAAAAGAGAAAGTGTTTTCAACATATATATGTAAACACACACATATATATATATATATATATATTTCCATGAAGAGATTGTAAAAGGAATCACGTAAATGGTGAAATAGCTTAGCAAGTTATGCCAAAAAGAGAAAAAAGTATTCCAGTTCAGTACATTCATCTGGCTGATTTTCTGAGAAAGAGAGAAGACTACAAGCAGGGGGGCAAGTGTATGAGTGAGTGTGAGTGATTTTGTATAGAATTCTGTGTTAAAGATGGGAGAACTGGGGGAGGGAGTTTAGCCCTTTCAGTACTTCTCCCTCCTGAGTACATTTACTTCCATCACGATGGGCTAGAAGAGATCTTTGTTTAGTCGTGCAGTGCCCCTGAGACCTAATTTAGCTTTTATAGCAAATTCAAAAAGCAATAGAGGGAGCAAGATAGAGCAGCACAAAGATGTGAGTTTGCACCACAGATATTGATAGTGTGAGTTGCTTCTGTAAATCCTTTAAAATTAATTCTCCTGACTTGGATTTTCTTCTAAAGGAAGGCAGAACTTTAGAGATACACATTGATTATTCAGCTGTGATAATTAGGAGATGGTATTAATGTGTGTTGTAGGGCAGCAGTGGCTTTATCACTCTTAAATAACAAGTAGAAAGGCAGTAAAGACAAGAAGAAATGCATCAAAAAATGTTTTTGCTTCTTAAAATACCTTTATTAAATCATGGTATTAGAAGCGTATATTGAGTCTGGTTCTTTGAACATTACAAAAACATTCTCAGGAGTCTAAAAACTTATTGTACAACATTTCTTATTCCTTTACTAGAGTGACTTCTCTGTATTTGAGAGTTCAGAATGGTTTTGCCTTCTTTTAGCACAAAATTTTGCAAAGGGCATCTTTGGCCCTTTGGATTTAGGGCCATCATGATGGTTTTGCATATTTTTTTCCTGTTGTTTACAAGTTGGTATTTTCATCATGAATAAAGTTGTATTGTGTACATGTACCCCAATGAATCTTACCCAGTAGGACCCTTTACAACAGAGCATCGACTTCAACTCTCAACCACAGTACAGATGTGCCTTATTATTATTGCTGTTTTAAAAGTACAACATGAAAAATTCAGATGTGGGGGAAATTTGCTTTGGAGTAATGTACTATTCTGTTCTCAATGCACAAATAATGCTTAGACATATAGAGTTATGGACAGCCAGGTAATATATTTTTGGTTAAAATGAGATGAGATTAGATGAATCACCCATTAGTTAATTTAGTTGAGGTTTTATTGGTACTTTTATGGCTGATCCAGTTGTCCTGCAGGTTCATATTTTACATTAACATTTCCTTCAAAGAATAGTTGATCAAACATAGGCTTGTCAACAACATATAGAAAGCTGGTTTGAGTCAACTCAAGTGCATGCTTTTAAAAATGCATACTTTTAAGGAAGTCATATTTATACTTTATTTATCATCTCATTTCAGGTTGCTTCCTGTTCCTTCTCTAAAGAGCTCTCACTAGTAAATATCCTACTTCCACAAACTTGTGCCCAGAAAGGCAATCACTGGTTTGTGTGACTTCACCTTGCTGAAACTTGTTGCTGCAGTTGCTAGGCAGCCCCATTAGTACCAACGGAGAGCACAGAGCAATTCCCCTCAGCAGCAGATTTCAATTAAAGATCTAGATATACAGCTGGTTTCTTTGAGTGGTCAGCTCCAGTAGCCAAATGAAAGGCTTCAAGAGCTGTGCTGTGCAACAGCTTGATTCCTTAAGGTTTTCTGTAGTAAATTCAGGCTATCTTAGAAAAATATTTAAAGAGATAATTGAGCTGTTTGTGTTTTCTCTTGTATCAATTTGGAGAGGAAGCTACTGTTTGCACTGATAGGTTTTTTTCCTTAATTTTCAAAGTAGATTTTTTCCCCTCTGTGGTGGGTTGAGGAGAAAACCAACTGAACACAAACAAATGGAAAATCCCCTTTTAATCTGTTGTGTGATTAGGAATCCGTCAAACAGATCCTGTGCAAATGTTCTTTTCTGCCAAAGAGGGAAGTATATGACACATTTTTAATAACATTTTGGGATCTTGTTGCCAGTATTAAATCTTAAACATTGTTAATCTTCTGAGATTAATCAAGAAGCTTTCAGATTAGCACATTACCTTACCATTCTAAAATTAAAAAAAAATGGTCTGTTGAGGAGTTAATGCAGAACTCAAAATCTAGGTAAAGGAAATTATTTTAGAACAATGTCTTGGTGTGATGAGTCATGGCTGGAAAAACCTAAGTAACCAGAGCAGATTTTGGGATCATGTCATTTGTTAAAATCTAATTTAATTCTGATAATTTGACTTAAATGAGAGATTGAAGAAGCACTTTTGTAGACATGTGGCTGTCTTGTCTTACCAAAGTGTAAATACTTCACTTTTGCCAGTCGTGTTTGTCGGCAGGTAGGGCAGAATTTAGCCATTTACTTCATGTTGAGAAATATTTTGTATCCTCAGTACTCTCTTAATATACATCTTTCTACCAAAGATAATGCAGAACTTCCTTCTCAGACTTACACTGATCTCAGCTTTGCTGTTGCTGCACTAATGTTTTCATCCAAATTCTGATAATACTAGAACTAATCTATTACTTAATCTTTATGTTGAGAAACATTACTGAAGAAAGAGAGTGAAATTTATTATGATTTGTATTCTGATCTGTTTGCTGGCATGCAAATCTGTAATTTTCCTTAATTTGCCAAAGTGTTACTGTGGAGATTTTCTGCAAAGTGTTTTGTTTCATTAGAGGGGTGTCCAAGGGCTTGCTTTCTGACCAGTTTCTGTCCAAATGCAAAGCATGTTCCTATGCTCTGCAAAGAAAGAGGTGCCATGTTTCCATTTTAAGGCAACTATTTGGTTCTTGGGCCGTGTCTAGGTTGTTCAAGGCCTCCTAAAGATTTCCTGAAGTTTGTTCCTGTCTTCCACTATTTCTCGTTGCCAGAAATGGTCTCTAGGGCACCTTTGGGCTGGATACTTAATTCATGAGCTCTCTAAGCATCTGTATTGAGATCATCATAACCCTTCATACCCAAAGCTGGTGCTCCATACAAAACCCCATGATCTACTTCGTATTGTGTCTTTGCTGTCTCATCTAATGCCATTGCCCATCCATTACAAGGTTCCTCTGTCATCTTCTTTTCCACCCTCTGTGGACTTCATGTAGCCTGCTGGAGGTCGACATAGCTGAGTAGCACCAACGGGGCTTGTCGTGGAGGGATATGGGGAATTAATCAAGAGAAATTAATCAGGACATTAAATCAAGAGAGAGGGATTCCAGGATAATGTATTCACTTAACACTCAAGAGGGCAAACAAAGCTTATTATTGACAAGTGTCAAGTACTTTGCCTCTCCCTGTTCAGACTGTAGATAAAGAATGAGTACAACTCCTCCTCTAAAAAGAAAAAGCTAAACAAAAAACATGTATCTGTTATGTTTTTGTTGGTTTAGAGTTTTTTTCCCAAAACTGCTCAAAACATTGGATGAGGAGTATGTTCTTGGTACAATGTGTAATGCTGTGAAATTCAGCACTTGTTTGAGAAATGATGCTGAAGCCACAAAGGTGAAAAATGGACAGTAGCAAAATAAGTATCTTCCACTGTGGCTTTCTGCAAGACTGCTAATTAATTGTACCTCTGCCTCCGCAGCAAGTGGTATTAAAAAAAACCAAACTTGTCACCAATGATAGGTGCATCTCAGTCCAGCTTAAAAGTAAGGATTTCCTTTCCAGACACTAAGCCTGCATGAAAAAAAACAAGACAATTCCCTGCCAAAAAAGTATACCATGCAAACTGTTCTAATGGCTTAAGGGTTATTGCAGTGTTCGCAGCTTTCATTTTTACTGTCTAGCCCATCACCAGACTAGTTATACTAGGGAAATATTTTTGAATGTTATGTTGGTTTTATCTTAGCAAGATCCTTGTCTGGAATAAAACCATGTGAAATACTGTGAAAATAAATCATCTTTCCTCTGTTTATAGACAGACAGGAGGAAAGGATAGGCATCTTTTCTAGGATGGTAGCCCAAATGATGATGAGCTTAACATGTGTAAGGGTAGGACGGGCTGAGATAATGGTCAGTCCCATCAAGTCTTGTGCTTATTCAGAAAAGATGGAGGTAAAGAGGAGAGAGAGCAGGGTGGAGTAGAAGGTCAAGAGTGGGGTCAGATCAGGTGCTGTAGCTATGAATCACTCTTGGAATTTAGCCCACTGTTTGTATTCCCTGATGTGCTACCTCTGAGAGAACCTGAGAGGGAACAAGGCTTCAGAATGCAATGTAATATCACTTTCTTTTCTTACCTTCTGAGTGAAGTATTCTGTATATCTCTATCCTGAAATAGTCAATAACTTTTTTGAGGGTATTCAGCATCTTCCCATCTCATAAAATCTAGAGGCTACCCTAGAAAGTTGTAGTTGCTGTATGCCTTGTAGGAATGGTCTGATATCTTATGTGTCATATTTCATAGTAATTGTACTGTGAAGACTGCCAAATGGATACTGCTGACTTGATTTTTTGGCCTGTGGTAATGATCTTGGAGGGAGGAAATCATGTGAAGTCAGTGTTGTGCTTGCCCTTACGCAGCTTTCAGCCTTCTCTTGGTGACACATTTCAGGCCATAGCTGAAGTCTATCTGAATGATCCTTCTTAGGAAGCAGTGTTTAATTTTGCAAGGAGTCAGCTATACACAGGCCAGGAAAAACTGACTGTGGTAGAGACGCAGCTGTTTCTGGGCACCATTCTGGGATGTAATGATGGAGTTGCCATCAGTGGCCAGTATTTTGAAGACAGCTCCTTCACAGGCTTAGGGATGCTGAGCAAATGATGGTTTCAGGCATGGCCCAAGGCAAAGATAGTATGCACAACAAGGAGGTTTTGACCAAAGGAAGTTTAACAACTGTGTTCTCACAGGAGAGTGTAGATGCAGTTTAGAAATATTGTTTGTTATTTGGGCTTTTCATGACACTGCTTAGATTCTCTAAGTTTGCAAACTGAATGGGACTTGGTAGGAGAGTCATGGGACGCTCGAAGAATATACTATGATTGACAGACATGTTCTGACCAACTAAAGCCAAATAGGGAATTGTGGAAGCACTGTATGTCAGAACCATACTAGCAGATGTAGATATTATTCTAATGCTGACCTTCATGTGGCTGCATGGCATACATTCTGCTCCTTTTTTCATGTAAGCAGATCAATCAAGCATTTCTCAAGTAGCAAAATTAGGGTTCATGCAGAAGGCAACTGCACTGACCAACATTATATTCACCTACTAACTAAACCACAAAGAACAAACAAAGAGATAGGTAATTCTATAAGTCTGCTATCTGTAAAAAATATTACCTGACTGTTTTTCAGAATTTCAAATTCAACACAGGGTCGCTCTGGTAACAATGAGTAACATTAGTAGCCTTATCAATGATGATCTTGTGATACCACCTCTCACCAGAAACAGTTAAGAGGAACAGGTATGTTAAAAGTTTCTGAAGTGCACATTTGGAAGGCATAGCCTGCAGTTGGGCAGGAGGTGCTTGTGCCCCGTTCACAATCTCTTTTAAGATGCTTCTGAGGATAATAGTGTTTCTCCTGAGGTTAAGGAAGTCATTACCTTGTACGCTGGAGGACTCCTTCCCAGCCCTAACTTTGTAGGAGAAAGATGAAAAGAATAAATAGGGGCCAAAATGTTTTCTTGCCCACCTCTCATAACGCATTCCAGCCACCTGTTCCAGTTTTCTCCTACTCTTGCCTGTAATTCTCTTTTACTAGTCTCTTTCCTTCATCTGAGTTTTCTGTGTTCTTCTCTGTTTTCTGTTATTTTTTTACTCTTCAAATGCCAGCTTTTGTCCCTCAGCATGAATTATTCTTCCTCTGTAGTTCTAGCCCTTAAAAGTCATGACTTTTTGCTAGTCCTAGCTTTTAATGGTCAAGTTGTATTCCTTAACCCTCTGAATCTCCAAAGGTAATGCAGGATTTCTAATAAGATTAAGTTAGTTTCTTTATGTTTTCATCAAGGGTGTGTCTGCAAAATTACTCAGTGTTTTATCCTGGACATACATAGCTCTTTGGTTGGTTTACACAGCTTGTATTCAAACCTGTGACCTTGGCATTATTAGCACCATTCTCTAACCAACTGAGCTAATTCTTAGTGTCTGTACTCCATGAATGTTAAATATTTTAAAAGAAATTGCGGATTTCACTGTAACGTCTTACTGATTTTAAAGATAAGTTTACTCTGGCAAAGATACACCAATATTTTTCTGGTGCCATAAAAACTTAGATTATTATCCACCAGCTCATTATAAACTCAATTTGGCCCTATGATAGGGGTCAGCTACAGAACTGTGACCCTAAAAACCTTTTCTTAGCTGCAGAATCCTTAAGCTCTATGAGCCCATTTGCTTTTGACATTTACGTTCTTCAGAAATTCAAAGTTTATGTTTTCTTCTGCATTTGTTTACATCTCCCAGTGTTTAAACACTCTTTACAGTGTTGAGTGTTCCTCCATCTGTGTTCTTTTGAGGATCAAATCCATGAATACACAAGGATATGCCTAACAGAGCAGGCTGTATACTGACCACAAATGGAGATAGAAGTGATTGAGGATTTTTATATGTTAGGGCAGAGTTAAGAATAATTCCTCAGGACCCTAGTAACTGTGATCATGTTCCCCCTCAGAAGAGTACTGTAATGAGATTGCTGTGGGCAATTTATAGCAAGAAGGGAGTGGAAATGTTAGGTTGCCATCTTACTTGTTGATGCTTCTCATTTATAATACTTCTAAGTATTCATTGGGTCAGAAATAGGGCAAGCATGACCCTTTAGCCCCATAAAGTATGACTGAACATGCAAATTTCATACTCAAACCTTGGTTCTCTTTTCCACATTTGAAACTAACTGCATAAAATATGTAATGAGTCTGGAACTGAAGCAAGATCTTCCTCCCCAAGAGACTTGGTGACAGTGCTAAAGAACCATGCTTGCTCTCATTCTCTTTTGGTCTTCACCTTACTTCCCCCTTTTACTAAGGAATGGATAGTACAAAATTGAACAGTGACATGGTAAAAACTAAGAATATTCATCACCCCTCATAATGTTTCTGAAACCTCACTGAGTTCGTAAAGGTGAGTGTTATGGCCTTAGTTGCCATACCACAGCACTAAAAACAACTGTCTGGATTTTCAACTTGTATTAATCATCACTATTCTGCTGTAAATGTTGAAGTTGTGATAATTTATCCAGCTAATAATTTGCATGAATGGGTGAGTTGTGTTAATGTTTTTAAAGATTATAATTAGAAATGCATAAAGAGATGTCTGTCAAAATAAAAAGTCATCATTCACTTTTAATGGAATGATGATGGTGTCTTCTAAATTTACAACTCCAAATGCCAAAGAGTAAACAAGGATGTTGAAGGATAATCAAAGTCCTAAGAAATGAAACTAGATAAGGATGACTTATTTTGTTTGACGTGTATTGTTGCCATAATTTTTTTTCCATATTCCATAACAAGACAAAGTGTCTTAGTTCCCAGTTATGTAGTGTATGTATCCACACTGAACACAAGTTCACAAAGTCATGCTTGGTACAAGTGTTATGATAAGTGGCATGGATTAGCAATAGCTTCTGCAGCATGGAACAATGCTGTCCTCGAGGGTAGTTCTGCCACCAGCAGCAGCCCGACTGTGGACGGTGGTTCAACAGAAGAGCAGCAGGATTGGGATTTCAATCACTTCTTGTCCTACCGCATCATCAAGGTACTGTTGAACATAATTGCCCAATCAAGTTAATGCACCTTAATTTATGGACGACCCTGTGTAGCAGATTGTCCTTCAAATGGTCCCCTTTGATTTCACTGGAGACAGTAGAGTAAGAATGTAATCCTTACTGAATGTAAGGATTATTTTCATTTCGGTATATATTGTATTTCTATCCCTCAGCTCATCCCTTGTACACAATAACGATATTTCACAGAAATTCGAGGGGGTTTATTGTGATTTCTCCTAAACTATTTGATAGCCAATTGAATAATTTATTCTTTTATGTAAGCTAAACTTGATCCTCCTGCCTGGCTTCTGAGTAAAATCACTCAATCTTTTTCCATTTGCTATTTGTAAGACAAAGGCAGAGGGTATCCAAAGATACACTGATCATGTGAGCTCTGTATCTGACTTCAACACAGATAATGCAAGGGGGGTTTTTTTATGTTAAAAACTTGTTTCTATAAGAAATAAGGCCTTGCTCCTAGCAATTAATTTTTTTTCTCTCCACCCCCCTCCCCATTTCTTTTAGTACTCAGGACAATGTCTCCATGCAGGAGAGAGAGACACAGTACAGAATTACTGCTTGCATATTCCTTACATTTTCTCCTACTTAGCTCTGAATAACTCTTCAAAAACTTTTCCTTTTGCCTCATTACCAAGTTGTCTCATTGCATCTCAATATTTCATGTCCTTTCCTTTCAGCAATTTTCTTATCTTTTCTGCTGTTACTTGGATGTTTCCAGCTGTTTCTGATGTGGTGCTTCCTTGAGGTTTGAAGCAAACTTGAACCAAAGAAGTTTTCCTCTGCCTCTGAAACTCCTTCGTATTAAGCATTTATAGCCTGTGCAGCACAGCTTGTGTTTAGAAATCTCTGTTATTAATAATAGATACTAGTTAATTATAATTAATTAATATCAGGTCGTTAATAGGTAATTAATAATTATATTATTAATTATATTATATGTTACTTGATTATATTACATATTATATTATAATTAAATCTTAATAATAACAAATAATGGGTAATTAATAATAGGTAATAGTTGAAGAAAATACTACTTTCCATTGCTTAAAGACTGTTGTTCAGATTATGCGTAGCTATCTGAGGTAATATATGCAAACCTGGCCCTGTATTTTGTGTTGCCCTATCCCTTCAGTGCAGCATCCTTCTTCCCGTACCAAGCTTTCTTCAGCAATGCAAGCCTACAATTCTATTCTCTAATTTCTCTTTCCTCAACACATTTCACTTACTGCTTCAGACAACGTGTCTGTTATTAACCACATAGTAAGTACCTTGCTTTGTGTAAACCTTTTAATGACACCTATCTTGCTAGCCTGCACTCTTGTTTCTTTTGATCTTTTCCCTAGGTTAGCATCTCTGTTTCGTATTCTCTTATCCCAGAGGTGCTTTTGTGATGGACCTGTTAGAAAACTGTATTCTAATTGTCTCTCTCCAGCTATGGTGATATACTATCTAACAGACTATCTCTTCCTGTATGTTAGCAACATTTACTAAGGGAATCACAAGAAATTTCATTAACTGCATGCCTACCTAGCTATGCTCTTTGTTACTTTTCAAAAGATACTCTGTAATGTTGGTTTCCTCTTGGGGAAATCTGGCTGAACAATCAAAACACAGTCAAACATAAAAAGGTAAAACCACAGACTTTCTGACCAAATCACAGATGTGCTAAATGTCCGAAATTCTGTTATTACTGCATGAAATCATGATGTCTCTAGTAATCTGAAGTATTTGGATAATGATAAGGTTCTGTTCAGTTGCCTTTGTAAGAACCTCCAGTCTGGAAAATATAAATTTTCCGTATGATTTTGATGCTTTATTAATCGTTCTACTACCTCTTTATCCCTGCTTTTATTTCTAAACTTTTTGTTGCTGTTTCCTTTCAATGAATACTTTTTCACTAGTAAAATTTCCAGTATTAACTTGTATGCCTAAACTGCACTTTGGTAAGCTATCACAAGGTTATCTTTTCTGATAATTCTCCAAGAAAACAATTTTCTAATACCTTTTAATGTACATCAGGCTCTGTGATATTTTTTGTAATGTGTTATTTAAGATTGCTGGATCATATGATCACTTTGCCAGTCAATTCCTGTCACATGTCAGTGAGCGACTAATAACCCTGAGCCGCTGGTAAATGGGTTAGAGCAATAAGATGGGAGCCTTTTCCTGTATTTTGACTCACATGTGTATTTGAATTACCATCTCTTCTCCAAAATTTTCTTAGGAAGTTGGAGGTGATGGGCAAAATGTTCAAAAGATGCACTGGAGTCAAATTTCTAATGCTCTTTTCCATTCTACTTTTCAGCTTTATTCCTTTGTAAGGTAGGGGCAACAATTGCTATACTCCTGGGACATTTGGATGCTAACTTGCTAAGATCTGCATGTACCAGGGTATTTTTAAAGTTTCTTTTACTAGATAGGAGATTTTCCCATGGGGCATTCAAACATCAGTGGCTGAAATTGGAAGCCACCGCTTTAGCCCCACACGTATTACACACTGATAAAAACAGAGAGTGATTACAAATAGAAGAGGGAAAATTGCGGGAAGGAGAAGTAGGAGAAAAAGCTCCTGCTGAAGTAGTCATTAACTTGCCAAATTAAAAAGTTATTGTCATAGTTCTGAAACAAACCACACGGTGAAGTTATCTGGTATCTGATTGCCTTTTCTTGATGTTAGTGTATTGGCCTAAATAAACTATCAGGACTGTTCTCAGAACCATTGTCTAAAACATTCGGCTCATTAGGCATAGAAAGGCTTTGTATTGGAGTCTTCCTCTGTATTTTTGGCACATTTACTCTTTTTGCCTTCAGTACAGCACAGAGTAAGACCTTTTTGCAGGCCATTAGTATTTTAGAAACATGTGGAGAAGGTATCAAAATGTTTGCACATCAGAGTACACTGGGGCTTCTTAAAAATTCCTTGTTTTTATTTTAATCAAAATTGTGTATAATTTTAATTATTAGAATTTTCATACTAAAATCTTAAGTATTTAATTGCACAGACATTCAGTCTCCCTTAGCTTTCCTTACTTCCCCACAATGTCTTGGAGGAATTCTCAAAAATTCCGTTGAAATCTGTGTCTTTTTTGTTGATTTTAGTAGCTTTAGAGTATTTACTCTGGCACAGAAAACTCTGCATTGTGATAAGTGTTACTGTCATCGAGAGAGCTAAGCTAAGTTTTATGGAGGAATAAGTTCAGGCTGGTAATTCATATATGCATTTTCCCCCACTATATTCTCTGCCTGTATATAAGGGTTCCTGTTGCAGTGATTTTGTTGTACCACAATAAAGCTTTAGACTTACACTGTGGAGTAAAGAGATCACAAGGAAGCTGGACCCTTTTCTATTGCAGCTGCAAGACTAGAGATAGCTTATAAACTTACTTGTTTCAAGTTAGAAAGTTGATTAGAAGTTTGAAAACATAAGTTTCAAAGTTTCATGAATGCACTTAGTATGTAGAATACATAATATAGTTGTGACATTAGAGTTTGTCAAGATGGAAGTTCAGAATCTGTCAAGGCTCACTTATGTTGTCTCTAAATAGCTGCGGCTGGTAATGCTATTTTAAATACCTAATAACTAGGTATTATTAAACAAGCAGTGGATTTTTTCGCTTAATTTGTTAATTTTTATTTTAAATTTTCTGTCTAACTTAAATGAGAATAATCAGTTCAATATATCATAATTACAGAAACACCATCGCGTAGTTGGAAAAAATACTGAAGAAAAAAGCAAAACAAATTTCTGCATTACTGTGTATTGTTAAAAACTCAGTGAAATGGAAGACAGACATTATAAAAATTGAATGGTATATTGATTTTTCATTATTGCATAAAGGTTTGCTTACAGCTGAAAAATTGTGGCAGCAAGTAGGGGCTTTGAAGTCCTTTTGTGAAAAACAACAGAAGCAGGAACACCCATCTGCCTTAGTTCTCCAATTTGTCTGGTGTGTACAGATAGTGATGCAAAAATTTTCGTTTCTGATGTTAAGGACATGGGTGGGAAATGTTTGGTTATTTTGGCTTGTTTGGTGTATGTGTGTAACTAAATCTACAAAATAAAGGCAAATTATCCTTTTCTAAGCAATTTTTTCTGTATTCTTGAGTATGCAAAATGGAACTGCAGTTCCCTTCAGCTATTCACATTTAGTTGTTGAATTTCCTCCATAAATAATCTAAAGTCTATAAATTACCCCTTTTTTTAATATTTGATATTTAAAATTCTAGGTGGGCTCTTACTCACTTATTGTCTTCAAAAATCTGACATATGGTACAGTTTCTGTTTTTTAAGTAATGAAGGGTATTTTAACAAGTGACTTTCTAGTCTAAATATTCCCAAAATCAGAATTCCTTGATGTTCTTTTATATTTATTTAAAATCAGGTTTTTTATGGAAGTTAGTAAATTTTTTTTTGCTAAAATATTTGTGGAAATTGAGTTTGAAAACTGCACAAAAAACCTGACATTAAATACAACTTTTTTTCTCAGAAATATTTTCTGAAGATATTTTTAGATATTTATCCATACTACATCTATATAAAATTCTCTCACAGAGGTGCACACAGACAAATAATACATGAAAGAAAGAAGAAAAAAAAGGAATTGCAATTAATAACCACAGTAAATATCCTGATCTTGTACCATTGTGATATATAGTGCCATTGTGATACTCCTCACCATGGCTAGTGGAGAGTTGTTTCTGTGACCTGGTACTGTGGTACATGAGCTTGCTCAGTGCCTCTAAGGGAGTTTGTGAGCACCTTTTAATATCAGACCATATAAATTTAATTTTGGAGTAATAACATTTTGTTTAATTGAACAGTCATTTACTTAATTTTTTAGTTATGATTGAAGGGACAGTATCACACTACTTCTGGCACCAATAATGGTTGCTGAGTTGCTGGTTTTATAACAACTAAATAAAAAATAAACCGTTCTTTTCTGATCTTCATGCACAGACTTCATGCTGTGCTCATTGTAAGCACATTTGAAATAGCTGTTCTAGGGAGCTTGGAGGAAGTACTAGGAAAGTAAGCTGGTTTAAATCTTGTTTGTTTCCCTGATAGAGATTACTTAGTGCACAAATACCTATTCCAATCATTTACAGGTTAGTGTGAATTTTGCAGAACCATCTAGATTGTTTTATAGTCTCGCTCTAAGTGATTGGGAGGATAGGCTCCTAATTTCTGTAGAGGTTTAGCCACAGAATTCTCAAACGACTTAAGCACCCACTCTGCTCCTTTATGCATTCTTGTACTTATAAAACTTCCTGGTCCATATAGATGCCTAATTTTTCAGAAAAAAAATGACAGTTGCCAATTTTCCATGAGAATTTTTGTGAATTTGACTATGCTGCTTTCAGCCTCGCGGGTTACATAGCCACTAGTGAGGACACTAATCAAGCTGTCAAACCTTTTAAAACGTTATGAAATACATCATGAACTTCTCAGAATTCTTACTGCCAATGTTCTGTTTTCAGAACATTGTGGCTATGTGTTGTTTTTGCCAGTTTGTAACTAATTTCTGACAGTTTGCATATTCCCAACAGCATTTTTATGGTAGCTTTATTATCTAAATAAGATTGCCATTAAAAGTTGAACAAGCATTGTTTGACTTCTCTTTGGAAGAAGAGCTCTTTTGAGACGTTTATTAAACTCTACTCCATTACAGCCGTTGTAATTCATATAACAGGAGATCTGGCAATTATGGGAAACAAACAAGCAAAAAACCAAACAAAAGCCCACAAATACTTTTGATTGATTTAGAGGGTGCAGGGGCAAATGAAGAAGCAAGAGGGCCTTCTGCCAGTAGGTTAGATGCAGACTAAACATGGCATTTAGACCTCCCACCTAGAACAAGGCTGTTCAGTTCCATTCCTAAACTTATTGTCCCAGCATGAATGAGAGGCAGGCATTAAATTTTGTGCAGAAAGGTTTCCCTTGGGTAGCTTATTTATATACGGAAGACCTTTTTAACCTATATGGCACCCAGCTGTGTCAGCTGTGTGCCTGAAACTGTATGGGGTGTGGTGCATCATTTAGCACCTCTGGCTATTCCTCTTGGGGGGAGTACAGGGCCTGACTTGCTCCTTTTGGGGTTCAAGCCCATAGCATGACAATCTTATGGATCCCGAGAAACATGGTAGAAGAGGAATGAGAGCACAACAAGCATGTTTTGTGACTGAAATTGCAGTAAAAATGTGGCTCTTGGGCTTAATTCAATAGTCGAAATTTACATAGTTTGGTGTTCTCATACAAGTAGACCTTGAGTGCAAAGGACCCAGGATAGTACTGCAGGAGGAAGAGGGGAAGTCTGATAGATGTATTTTGACAGCTTGTCAGTATTTTGACAGCAAGACCTTCCAGGAAGAGTAAAACTCAAAATAGCAAAAGAATTAATAGGAAACTGTATATGATAAAAATAGTTCAAAAGATGGAAGTTGCTGAAAGAAGGAGAAAAGAAAACAACAACAAAGTAAATGCTAGAGCGAGAGGAGAAAGATTAAGAAATCTGAAAACCTGCTCTCAAAATTATTCATTATAGTAAGGCTATATGAGAGGCTTAAATGGCTGATAGCATTTCACTGATATAAGAAAATGGTTTTGTAGAAAATTAATATTTATTAATGCCATACTAATTCATGTAACTAAGGAAGACTGGGGAGATCCAGGAAAAGTCTATTTTGACATGGTAACCTAGGAGTTGTCTAGGAGGTCTGTGCTTGCATTTACAGACAAAGTCCCTGCAACTTTTCAGGCTGCATTTCAAGTGAATTCTTTGCAAAAATGTCTACCCAGTGCTTTTATATCAGGATAATGCTTCTAGTACTAAGAGCCTAGCTGCAGATGAGCACTGAATAACTTGGTAAAAAAGCAAAGATAGCTGATTCACACCAATAATCATCAATAGCACCTAGATTAGCTGGCACTGAGAAGCAAGAAAAGGAGGGAAATGGATTTGCCTAATGTTCAAAGCTGGGAAAAGTTTTTCAAAAGGAAAATCATAAACCTCCCTACTGATTGTGTTGAAGGTAAACCAAACATAGGCCATTTCTCAGATTGTGTGGACACTCCTTCCTAAATATGAATATCTTCTTATTTCTAGACTGCTAATACCAAGATATTCCCAAGCAGTTCAGTGGACTCTAGATTTCAAATGCACAGCCGACAGAATAAGGCGTATGTAGTTATATAGATCTGTTATATAGATTTTACACAGATGAGGATGAACCATTGAACTTCAGTGTCTGGGTGTATAAATCCAGATCCTAGCCCTCTCTTCAGTCTTGCTCATGCACAGAGATGCATGTATGTATCCTGCAGGTGAAAGTACAATGTTTGCTTCTAAATCAGACTTCCACATGGCAGAGTAATGAAGTGCATCACAGAAGCTTATAGTAGTCATAATTCTTAACTCGAGTTTTAACACAAATGTTTCGCTGTTGCATTGTTTTTCTTCTGCTGGGCTGGAGGCTGTCCATCAACCGGAGACTGAGACACTCCTTGGGAAAAGTCTAAGGGAAAGGTGTTAGGCATATTCCTTCTCCACAACTCTTACAATATTATAAAAAGTAAGGGAATTTCCCAGTTCCTAATTGGTAGAGGAGTGTATCAGAAAAGAAGTTTTAGGTGAGACATGACTCACATAATTGGATTGTCTCAACTAGCACGTCAGCTATTGTGAATGTGGTATGGCTGTTACTAGCTAACACTGAAATATATGTTATTTTGGGGCTTTGTTTGCTTGCTTTTTTTTTATAATAGCCAGTGGGGATAGCATGGAATAACCAAAAAGGGAAAATTCTTCCAATTGGGTCCTTTGGTTCAGCGGCATCATTATTTCCTTTTTCCGCATTGTTGTTTCTTATAGAATTTTTAATCTTTCTTTTCAGAAAATAAGATGGGAGAGATTGCAGGAATACACTGTGACTCCTGTTTTATAGGAAGCTTGGTAGTAAACAAGACTATTAGATATCAAGTAATACGCATTTTTTAAAAAAATACACAAAATTAAGTTTATCATTAATAAATAAATCTATATTAAAAGGACAGTGTTGCAGCAAATTGTTTATTTTCTATGGCATAAGAACTTTGTGGTGGTGAAGTCAGTAAATCTCAAGCCCTTCGTAATAGTCCATGAAGCCTCTAAGATCCTACCTTTTAAAGAGCCAAACCTTAACATGAATTAGATTGGATATGATGCTGAACCCTCTGCAGAGTGCTGTTACACACAATGGCTATATTGTGAGAAGTCTGACTGGTAAAGCATATTATGCTTTATGTCTGTCTTACATAAAGCATATTATATAAAGTAGCTCTTCACCTGCTGGCATACATTCAGGACTCCAAAAAGTTCTGCCAATCATCCAAAGTTTGGATGTGTCACCATGTTTAAGTCTGTCTGTGCATGTAGCATGTGAGATCTTATAAGCACATATGCACTGATCAAACCTCCTAGTGCATCTGAAAAAGCAATCTGTGAGGAAAGAGGAGCCTGACTGTTGAAAAATTTGGCAAATACTGGCTTTGGCCAAAAATACTAGTGCAGTTTTAGTATCTGCACAAAACAAATAAGAATTTAACATGTGCATGAAAGATTTTGGGTAGTCAACTGTCTGAAATGGAACAGGAGTCTTCCTCCATATGCTGGTATGAAAGAGTTCATCATTCTGTATATGATGATTAATAGTTATTATTTTTTTATTTTACTTTTTTTTAATTGCCAGTATGCTGAAATGTGCAAGAGGAATTATATCTTAGCCTACAAGCACATCTCGTTCAGCTCAGCTTAGCTTTACAGCTCACATGCTCTCAGCCCATTAATCAGGAAATGGCACTCCTAAGTGGTAAACCTGATGATACATATTAATATTTATGGTTTTGCTATACTTTACTCTTGCTTTTGCTATACTGGGAAAGAGCAGTGCTGTCAGTATGAGCTAACACCTCTTTAAAGCTGTAAACTGACAAGCAGCCCACTGGCATTTTTACTAATTATTTTACCAAGCTGATGACAACTAATCAAACTGAGCTGCCAGGCGGCCTGCCTATGCAGTGGTGGCACTAGTTGCTTTCAGTACCTGCTTTGTGGTTTTAGGATTTTTTTTTCTCACCAGCATCTGCTGAATATAGCATACTTCTTGAATGCAGATTGATTTACTAATCTTAAAGGAAAAACAAACAACTGTAAGGTCAGCCCAAAATCTTCCAGCCTTCAGATATTCTTTTATTTAATGCAGACAAAACATTTTCAGTGGAAGATACCGGGTCATTTGGAAATCAGGCTGAGTGCCCAGGTATATGAGTATATATATGTGTGTGTGTATATATGTAATGCTTTCAATGAAATAGTACTTTTCTATACAATATTTCATAGTAGTAGTACTTTGCCTATAGTTGAGTACTAATCCAGCTGGTATTTTTAAAATAAATCTCAAGTGTGCATGACATGAATTTTTTTTTTAAATATAGGAGTTTTCTTCTGTATGTGGTTTTGGGAATTTTTTAAACAAATTTTACATTTTAGGAAATGGTGTGGTTATCTGTGGCTACTGGAAAAAGGAACTGTTAGAAATTACAGACTTTTCACATCAAAAGTTAGGACACCATTTGACTTTGAAAAGCAGAAACATTTTTTCAGTAGTCTGAGGATCTCCCACTGCCCTCATACACACAGTCCTTGAGATTCAGTCTGTGAGTCACAAACATGGATAGAGCCAGTTGTGTGAAATTTCGTTTGAAATATTCTACCTTGAAAATATTGGCTCAGCTGGTGTTTGGGTCCATGAGTGCAGAGATTTTTGGTAGCTCTTAAACTTCTGTAAAGCTAGCACTGCATGACGAAATCCTTGTGATCTTTTTTAGCCAAGCTGACAGGATGTCTCTCTAGCTGAAAATAAACTGATCCAGTGTGCTGAAACCAGATTCCAGGCTGTGCATTCTGTTAAGGCTATTTTTCCTTAAGCAACTCTCCCAGTCCTTTCTAAAGTCTTTAAAAAATATATGTAGTGCAGTAGATAATAATGCATCTAGTGATGTTAATTTATGGAAATGATAAATAGCGGACTGGGAATATTCTCAATTGCCAACATCTGATCACTGGTACATGATAGGTTCTGAGAAAATCTGCCACTAGATACTATAAAGACATACTTGAACGCATCTGCAGCTTATTTGTGTGTATGTGTATCTATAAATACATTTACAGTTATATGCATTATTATATATAATATAGATTAATTTGTCTATGTATAGACACAGAGAGAGGCACACCTGTTTATAGAGCCACATCTCTTCTGGTCATGTTTTGGCCATCTTCCCTCACCTTTCTCTCTGTTTGAACCATTAATTATCGATTCATTCTATAATATCAAAACCAAAATAATAAAAGGTTTTTATTAATCAAAAATACTATATATTTGATATACTAAATATTCTTTCTTAAGTTGTGTAATCATACATGTACATTGTTTGTGGAAAACTCCATCATGTTCCCTTAGGGTGCATGTATATAGTTACACACAACTCCTTTTGCTAAACCTATTATTGTACATTGACTCAACAAGCTCTGATTAAATGTGGGACTGCATTTCAGTTGAAAAATTCAGGAGAAATAGGTTTCCGTGACAGCTGTTTTACATGTCAAGTACAGTGTTTAGTTCTGTGTGAAAGAAAGTATGAAAAGTACTGCAACAGCACCAACAGGGTACCCTAGTCTCCTTGATGTACTCATTTCCTGCCACCTTGATTCCTCATCATACTGCAGTACGCAGAAAGATTATGCCTGTACTGTGTATGGGGTTTGCCCTTGATGAATCCAATCATTTCAGCTTTCACAAAGAGAAGGACTCTCTAAAACCACAGTGACTTTGTAAGGTGTTTACTAAGCTTTAAAACCCAGCATAACGGGCATGATTAAATATACACCTATGACAAACAAATAGTTCTGTAAGGAACAGCACAGCATATAACCGTTCCACAAGTTTATTGCTGCTTGCTGCTGCTTTCAGGGAAACTCAAAATGTGCAAAATTTTTTCTTTCAGAATTTCTTAGAGTACCAGAAGAGCTCCATTTAATATTTATTTGGGATTTTTTGCCAATTTATTGTAAAATAGTGTTCTTCCAGTGGAACCTCAAATAAAAAGACTTGCGAACAATAACACTATTGTGCTTCAGGTGTGAAGGCACTGCTGAACAAGCAGCTGGTTATTCCACTCTGTGGCAGCAGACAGTTGTTTTGCTTTTTGGATATACCAAAATGACGAGTGACTGGTCCATTTTATGGTCTCCCATTTAAGGGACAAACCACTGACGACCAGCTTTGTGTGCTATGATTGCAGCAGGGTCTCTATTCTGAGGACTAGCAGAGACATTCGGGCAAGTGAAAGAATCCCAGCTGCGCTGAGAGAGCACCTGCAGTCCTAACACAGTTCTCCGTGTGAATGATGTGATAAATGCCTTGCCCAAGATCATGCTGCAAGTCAGAGTCAAGACTAGAAATATCATTGAGGAACACTGATTCTTTATCCAGTCATTACAAACTGCTGCATACCAGCAGTTACCTTACTCTATACAAATGAAAACTAATACAGCTACTATTACACAGTGGGGAAAAAAGGTAAAATACATTCTACTACTATACCTTTGATAAGTGGTAAGGAACGCAATATTATGAATGGAGCCTTCTGTCCATCAGCAATAAAGCTGCCTTTAAGCAGTATAATTAAATACACTTGATACAGCTGATACTATCTTCCTAAAGACTCCTTTAGCTTAAAAAATAATAAGTGAGAATAAAAAACACCACCACAAATGGGAGACCAGCAGCCACATTGCACAGGAGGGCCTAGACAACATTGTCTAAAAGCCCTGAAGAAGGTCAGACGTTCACCTACATTTAGGCCAGCACTCTCAGTTGTGTCTTGTAGAAAAGCAAAGAGAAGGGCTGGGAAAGGCTTTTGTAAATCCCATGTGCCTGACACCTCACTTTGTCAGTTTTATGCCGCTACAGCTCTACTCAAATCTCTCTGACCATAAGATAATTGTGATTTTGATGTGCTTTTTTGTTAAAGTATTTAAGTTTACTTCTCAACTTTTTACATCTAATCTGCCTATGGTCAAGAGTTCTGACAAAACACATATCGGAGAGATTGAAATGGAGAAAGTTACAGGATCAACTGCAAAAAAGAGAACAGAGAGAATAAAGAGGCAGGAATAGAGCATTAATTCTGCAGGCAACCAGCACATCCCTCTTCATACTGTTCATCCCTTCTTCCACTCCTGTGTATTTTTATTTTTGACTTGGAGTGGATGCCACATGTGGCTTTCTGTCAGCTGTCACCCATGTCTCTAGTAGAGAGATCACAGCATCTCCTCAGAGGAGGATAGATTTGCAGAGACAAGAAGGGTTCTTCTTCTTGCAGGTCACATGAGGTCTGCTTGAGGAGCCAGATATTTGAGCAGAGACTGTGATTTTCTTGCATTCCCACCTCTACCTGAACTCTCTACTGGGATAAGCATAAACCATCTCAGTCCACTGAGGTATATTGATACATGGCAATGCTTGCACTTAAAATCTCAGCGTCATCCAAAAATGTTGTTGCTGGTTGAACGCCACACTAACAGGTCTTCTAGACAGGCTTGGTTTTGTCTGAGAATTGGCCTGCTCAGGGCCTACCTGATTGTAGCAATAGCCCTGCAATTTTAAAGCAAGCCTTAAAAAACCAAGGAGACCATTGTTCACCACTTCGGCAGCAGTTACGAGTATTGAGGCCATGTTGCTGAGAACACAGCTGCGATGGGCAGGGCACATCTCCGGGATGAAGGACCACCGCCTCCTTAAGATCTTGTTTTATGGTGAACTTGCCACCAGCTGCCACAAGAGAGGAGCCCCGAAGAGGAGATACAAGGACTCCCTGAACCAACATCTCAGCCTTGGCCATATTGATCACCATAACTGGTCTACTCTGGCCTCAAATCAGGAGGTCTGGAGACACACCATCTATAACACAGCTGCTTCCTTTGAGAACGCACACAGGATCACCATTGAGGAGAAAAGCCAGTGCAGAAAGAATCGTGTCTTGCAGAATATACGACCTAAGGAGTCTTTCTGCTGTGCCTTTTGCAACTGATCTTGTCTATCTTGTATTGGCCTCTTTAGCCACCAGTGCGCTTGTAGCAAATGTGGGTAGAGCCCTTCGCAAATCTTCATTCACAAAGCCTAGCCATAATGTTTTGTGGGTTTTGGAAGTGACACATTTAGCTATACAAAATATCTTCATTACTGACAATGCCACAGGAGAGGTAGGCACCTGCTACCGCACTGTACTGTGCTGGACTGTGTTGTGAGTGCACTGTAGGGACAGGGGGAGATTATGAAATAACTCCAGGACCACTGTGGCTGCCCTGGAAGACAGAGCACAGCACCACAGAGGTTCTAAGAGTGGGGTTTTTTCTCCAAAAATGTCTGTGTCAGGACATACCTACATATTTTTCCTGGGTTTTTAACCACAAAACTAGGCTCAGAATTTGATTTGGCAGCCACCCTAACATAGCACTATATGAGTCTAGGCAAAGAACAGATCTATCACTATATCTGACTGATCTCTCTGCTTATGCACACTGACAAATTCTCACCTCTCCACATTGATTAGCAGGCTCTGTACCCAGTCAGTCATGCATAAGTTGTGACAGCACATCACAAGCTTGGCATTTTGAAACTCCAGAGTACAACGTAAAACATGCTATGTTTTTACCTGAAAACAGCAGCCTTTTCCATTCCCATACTTTTTACCACACTGACCCCCGCAAACATCCTTTCACCAGAATACCTCTCTGTCTTCCAAGATATAGGAAAAGATGCAAAGCAATAAAGTAATGAAAACAAACCTTTGAATTTTCTGCAGTGTTTATTTCTTTTTCTTTCACATATTTTTGTTCTCTCACTTCAGGACTGATTGAGAAAGAAATTCCTCTTTGCTATATTAAAATGTGAAGTTGAAAACCTCAGTGTTGAGATAAAAAATCAGGTATGTGAATTTATAGAGAAAGAGAGATGGTCATGAGAGGAATAGTATAGATATGATAAATACCAGTATTTGTCTTTGGCTTCAGTGAAAATTGGAAATACATGGCTTGGTTTTACAAACTAGTGATATGGGTAAGAGATATTTTTAAAGTAGCCTTATATGTTACATTGCTTTTCTGTAGACTTTGAATTACTAAAATGCTTGGACATACCAGAAAACCCATCCCAGTTAAAGGCACTAGCTCTCATTTAGAAATACTTGGCCAGACATTCTAGAAACAAGGTATTTCAAGGAGCTGCTGAAGAGCGTGTGAATTTTGTGTTGTTTTCATGTTGAATTAAGCCATTAGTAACCACAGAAATAAGAATATGAAGTTGAAATACATAGAAGTTCAGTTAAAATAATAAAATAAATAAGTAAAATAATTAAGTGGACTTTCAAGCTTTTTTATTCTTAACAAAAGCTATGAGGCACAAAGTGTACTTATTCTCCCTAACATAAGAATACTGAAAACACTTAAAAATAGTTGTGTTAGTTTTCTTATCTCCTCTGAAAGTGTTAGTTAAAATAAATAAGTTTCCAAGTCAGAGAGCTGAAAGGAGATTTATAGAAAGACAAATTAATATGTAAGTTTATAAAACTTATAAGTTTAACTTTTGGGTTAAACTTGTTCTATTTTCTGTTGCGTTATATGAATCTAATGGAGATCTGCCCATGACATTGCAACATTGGATTATGAAGTAAAGGCTATTAATGACATTGCATTCAATATGATGGTTGTCAGACTTTTTCTGATCACTGTACCTAATATGTTTTCAAATTTTTTTATGAATCACTGTTCAGCCCTAGCCATAAACTTTTAATTTAAAACTTTCTTTAATATCATGTGAATGAAAATAAAGTACTAGCTTCCTTGGAGCAGCTGCAGGCTGCTAAGCATGAACTCACAGACCACTCAGTAATCTGTAGACCATAGTCTGGAAACTACACTTTAATGGACTTTTCTGATTTATTTTTTTTAATACAGTTTGCATATAATTAGCGAGGCTCAGCTAGTTTCCTAGACTGTCATCCACTGTCTGAAAACCCTGTTTCATTGTTGGTAGAGATCACAAACTCCAAGTTGGACATGAAACAGCTCTATATCTGCTTAAGAGAGAGTCACTGCTTTCTGAAGCGCCAGCATGAAGGATTTCAGAAAATACTGCTCTACTGTAGCACTCTATGCAGTGAGAATGACTAATAAAAGAACATGTCACAAAGTATGGTCTTGGTCACTAAGACTGGCATGGAAGCTAGGCAGTCCTTTGATATTAGAAAATTTGTGTGTCAGTATAATAGAAGCTTTGAAACCATCCAGTATATTTATTATGCAGGGTGTATTGTTCTGGATCCCTGGTTTGCTAAGCCTGAAATAGCGTTGCTTGTACTGATGATCTGGGCTACCCATGTAGCAAGGAGAACATATGCTTGCAATGACTTACTTTCTTCATGAGAGGCGAAGCCTCAAACTTTCATTTTTTTAATGAACATAACAGATAGAAATTCCTGGTTCATCAGTATACTTTGGTGTATACCTAATTCTGGAGCCTTGGTAGAAATAACATTTTTAATTGATATGAAATAAGACATCAGCTCTGAAATTATTATTGCTGATTTTTCTATTGTAAGAAATAGTGTGCTTTTGCAATATTGTAAATTCTGAAATTATATGGCCATGTTCAAGATGTCCACGTACCAGTGGTTCTAAGAGGCTATTTATTAAATGAGGCAGCTCATAATGGGCAACTCTGAAGGCAGTTAAAGCTGTTTGGGATTTGCCTTCCCTCTGTAAGTTTTAATACATAACTTTGAAAATTATTTTTTTTTCTTTATTTGGCAAGATGTTGGAATTATTTTGTACAGGACTTGGAGAACCTCAGGGAAATGCTGTTCAGCCAGTGGTGGAATTAGCAGTTAAAAGTAAATAAACAAATTCCAGCCTGTTACCCGGTCTGTTAATATTTATAGAATGATCCATCTTATTCTCCTCAATTCATGAGGATGACCTCCTTTGAGCAGGTGGAGGAAAAAAATTGAGTCCCAGGTGAAGAAAAAAGTATAAGACTCTAAATGCTTCTACATAAGGCAGAGAAACCATCTTTTAAGGAGAGACCTAGGAAAGGATCTTGCATGCCAGTGCTTTCAGAAAACATGAGGCAGCATGTGAAAGAATGGAGGGACTTTAATGAGCACATACCTTCTTGCTATCAAAGGTGACGTGATATCTCTTGTGTAATTCACAAGCATCATTTCTTGAGAACTCGCCATAGCAAAACCTAAACTAGCAAAAAAAAATCAAAGCAAGATATTACTTCCAGCACCACAATGCTAATGATATTTACTATGGAATACTGAAATATCAGTCTGACTCAAGTGCTCAACCTGATTTCAGTTCTCCAAAGATTTATAGAGGAGGGATAACCTAATGCTTCTGAGGCTCTCTTTCCCAGTAGTAGGACAAGTCCCTTTGGCAAACACTTCTCATTCTTTTTGACCAGAAATATGAACTGCCTTTGGGTGTTCCATAAACAAGCTGGCAAGGTACTCTCCAGCTGATACTTAAAAGTAGGTGAATTTCTTTTTTTGTTTTGTTGAAAGGGGAAGAATAATTATCTGCCTAACAGAACAGTGTACTAAATTTTCAAGAAAACCGGAAAAATAACGTTAAGTAAGTTCTGCATTTACTGCCAACTCATGGTGTAATCTGAAGAAGTCTAGAACAGGTACTTTTAAGACAAAGTAACATCACATAACCTTTAAATTACAGAAGGGAGAAGGACCTTCATTTTAATCTTCACTACCTGTTACTCAGCAGACTTCTCTGTCCAAGATCAGTTTCACTTGCCCTTCCTACAAGCAAGCTGCAATGCAAGACTTGGAAAAGCTGTTGTGGATTAATATTGTGTAGCTTAGTATGGAAAATACCCACATGCCCTGCTCTTTTCACATTTTCTAGGGCAAAATAGTCACAATACAACAAAACCAACATTAAAAATCAGAAATCTGAGTCGAAAGTACATCCTGTTCTTTTATATCACAATAGTATGGGAAACACATTATACTTTCTTAGTCTCCAGGTGTTTCCTTCCAAAAGATGGAGGTAATCAATGAGATAATTTTTCCTCAAATTACTTTCCATTTTTCAAAGGCAAATATGTATTCAAAGTGTTCTTATTTTTAGGTGTTCAGGTGGGTGAAACACCTTTCTTTGTTTAGCTGCTTCACCTTTAATTGCTGAAGGATGTTCTAAGGTATTTTAACTTCCTACATTTCACGCCATGTGCTTTTTGATTCACTGGGAGGTTTGCTGCATCTTGTGATTACATTCGCAACTTCTGCATCTATTCTTTACTTTAGGAAGGAGGAAAATACTATCACAGTGCTCTCAGTTGCACTGAAGGCAGTACAGAGACTGAGAAACAGAGAGTTGCTCCAGCACTTCTGAGATCTCTGTGACAGATGGATTATTTAGCCTGTGCTGTGCTTGTGACTCATGGACACCCAACCACTGTGCAAGGAAGAGCACTGGTTCTGCCTAGCATCCGAGGTCAGCTGTGCCAAAGAAAGAGTCCTCAGTAGGGTTCTGATCAGGATATAAAACTGGAGCAAGTCCTCCAGAATTAACCTAGGGAGGTGCCTGGACAAGATCTGAGTCTCAAAGAGTGTGGAATTTGGGGGAAAGAGGCAGTGTTCCTGTTGCCTGTGATCTTTAAGTCATTGTGCAAATCTGTGAGAACATTCTACAAAGAAGATAATCACTACCCTCAATAACTGTAGATACACAATCAAACAGTCATTGGATATGTACTAGGCAGAACGTAAACTGTTTGTTTATAAAAGATTTCTTTTTCCATGCAATGTGAAACGCCTGTTGTCCTTGCTCCCTTGATAAAGTATCTATTTCTTGGTAAGCTTTTTCAGGGAACAGAAAACTTCACTTAGGAGAATAGCTTTAATTCTCTTTCATTTGACTAAGTCAATGAATAGTTGGTAATATAAATCCCTAAGTAAAAAAAAAGAAATCAAGTCACAATCAAGTGTGCTTAGAAATGGCTTATGGTTTGTATTAGAAGAGGGGGGCTGAAATCAAGAGGCTACATTTTGCTTTTAGTTTCATACTAATTCCACTGAAACCAGAGATGGAACTGGTTTTGGAAATGGATGCAACTGAAAGTCTGATTTATATACGTGCTCCTAAAAACATAAAATAGGAAATTATCCCAAATATCTTTTCCTATATTAACGAAATGAATTTATACTGGCATAAGCTAAGAGGGAATTAGGTCTCCTGTCTTTAATCTCCTGCAATCATACACTTGCTAAATTAAATTTTGATAACCTTTACTGAGATAAGACCTCTGTTTAGCTCCCTTCTGTTTTGCGCATAAGTAACTATAATTTGGGGAAAAAGTAGGGGGACCAAAACTTTTGGGAATCATGTAGAGCTGAAATGCTTTCCAAGATTAAATAATAAAATTCTCATAGTCATACCCAACCAATGAACTGATCTATAGAAACCTTAAAGTACATTATGTAGTGCCAGGAACTGAGTTATGCTGATAAACTGTTCAGCATTCATAGATTAAAAACCCGTATTAAGATAGTACTACCTGATAGTGGACCATTTTGTGTCCAGAAATATTAATAGCTTGTATATGTGCATTACAAAAGGTCATAAGAAAAGTTCTGTGTTCTGATATCAGCTAGATGATGCTGGGAGTAAGGTAGTCATTGTTCAGTTCTCTGTTCAAGCAGAAGGTTAGACAAGATGACTCCAGAGCTCCCTTTTGACATGAATGATTCTGTCATTCTACCAGCTCTGAAACTAAGCCTGGGCAGAGACTTGTGAAATTCTAGGGGCTGTTACATTGATCTAAAGAATTAGGACTGTCCTATATGGAAGGAGGATATAAAGCTTGTTGGACTCTCCTGTCTGGTCCTTTGTGACATATCCTACTTTTCTAAGTGTAATGCAGTTTAATTGGTGCCTGCATAACTTCATTTTTTTAAATGTAATTCAACCAATGAAATGTGACTTCAAAAGATGAAGCCCTTTTTTGTCATCGACCATAATGTAGGCATAGGGAAGGAGACTTGGATGGAATCAGAGAAAATGGTGTATATGAAAAGATGTAGGTACTTTGTCATTTGCAGGTGAATGGCTATCTCTTTAAACATTTTCCCTCTGCACCAGTAAATATACCTGTAATGAGGACAGTCCATGCTATAGCATGCAGATGTACATCAAGAGGTTATGTATTGTTCTAGCCAGATGAGGAAGAGAATAAAGGTTTTGCATAATCTCTCAGTCAAAGTCTCTGTTTAGCTTCCCAACTTGCCAAAGTTTAGGGCATTTTGAAACTTTAATATAAATACTTTTAAACAAATACTATCATTTTGGTTTTGGTGATTTTATTTTCCTAAACAATCTAGCTAAATTTTGAGCTAGATTATGTAAAATGTGATCATGCATGGATGAAGCATGAACAGAAGCTCAAACTACTAAAAAGTGCCATTAACTTCTTAAATGTCTCCATCTCAGGTAAATTAAGTCCTCCAAGTGCCATTTTTACCATGGTACTTTTACTATGGTACTTTGGCAGTAGAGTACTATATCAGCTTCACTCTAGAAGTCATTCATAGGGGCTAGATTCATGCAAAACATGTAAAACTTTTGAAAATTGTGTGTATTCTTAAGAATAATCTATAAATTCTCTCCATCACCCTCACTGATTATGCCTTAAAAAGATTATATGGGTCAGATGATAATCTATATGCTTTTTTTGTTTTGTCTTGTCCTATATGCATATATATATATACTTTAATTTTTCTTCTACTGTTAGTCTTCTTTTTTGTGAATGTTCAGGGTTCTCCTAGGTAACTGTACACAGCTGTACACAGCTTCTCCTAGGTGGTATAATTTTGAATCCTTTCTTCTCTGCACTCTGTAGTAAATGTGAGGACAAAACACACTGCTACTGAGATTTAATTTCTTTGAAAATAGTGTTTAAATATCTTTAAGAAATAAATGAAGGGCCATTATTCCTTTCACAGAATCCTTATCTGATTGAAACTTGTAGATAAGTTCCTTTTTTGTCACAGAATGGATTAATGCAGACAGTTCAGAAGAAACAGAAAGTATTTGAACCTGGCTGTTATGATGATCCAAAAGTACTTAGGCAACAGAGATTGGGTGACATTTTCTTCCTTCTTCCCCAGAGAGTTTGGGTTAAATGGTGTTACACAAAATCTTGCTTGTAGTTTCTCATTACTGCTCAGGTTTTAAATGAAAAAGCATCATATAATTGTTCTGAGGAACATATAAATGGGAAAAAGCTGAAGCTTCGAATACTTTGTAGGACAACAACAAAACCAGATTGAACCTTGCTTTCTTTTCCAGTTCCCCTTTTCCCTATTCCTTTGACTGCTTGATTTCATGATGTGCTGAAGATAGAACATAGTCTGCCTCTTAGGCAAGTCTGAAATCAGAGCTGGCATGTGGTTTCTTTCAGCCTGTCAGAGATGCAGTATTCTGTATTCTATTCAACAATGCTGCTCAATACAGCATATGACTGTAAATCTTTTTACGTACACTGCAGTAGAGACCCTTGTCCCTTATGATTTATCAGGTTTTATTCAGCTGTAAAAGGACTCGTGTTCAAGAACTATTTTGGGAGGAACTTCACTAGTTGTGAGAGGGAGCATAAAGGAGGTAAAACTCTATTATTAAACAAAAAAACAAAGAACAGCAATGACAAAAATCCAAACAAAAAAAAACCACAAAGAAATAGAAACAGATCAAAATTTTAATTTTATGATTACTGCAAAAATTCTACACACATGTTACTTACAAAATTATAGGTCCAGAGCTAATAACTGGAGACAAAACTCTGAAAGCCTTTATGGTCAGGAAGGCAATATTTTGTTTAGTAACTATTCTTTTTAATTGCTGAAAGTTTTTACTGTTTATGCTAACACATAATCAGGCTAGGGCTTGGACTCATTTTTTTAAAAGTAACTGCCAACAGGAGCTAATAATGCTGTGTTTAGCTGCTTCTGAATGTAGATATGACAGGGCATCTTGTGTATGTCAGAAAGAAAGAAGGAATTAGTATCTGTAAGCTTACCAGAACTTTCCATATAAGACGTACATCAGGCCAACACTGCTGAATACACAGTTTAAGCATTAAAAAAAATATATTTAAGTCTGAAAGTCCAGTTATTGTCTTTTTATTGCCAAGGTTTAACTAGACTCCACTAAAATCATGTATTGTATTGCTACTAAGTGTCATCTTTCTTCTGCCTATATGTCATTTCAACCTAGATTTCTGAATAAAGCATTTTGGAAGAATTAAACCATGGAATTAACCAACGCTACACTGAATTTCTGAGCCATTAAGAAGATTCTTATAGATTAGTTTGAAAAGATTGTGCCAAGGTCTTTATCATTCTTAATGCCAACATCTCCCTGGAAGCACAGGGCAGATTTCCTGATCTCTGCAGAGTGATAAGGCTTAGCTGGCCAATGGAACATTTGTACCTCCTTATAATGGGTAAGTTGTAAATATAAATGTTTAAGAAACTGGTGATATTGCTATTGACCCATAACATCCAACATGCACAGGTCAATCTATTGTTTTACAGACAGCTAGAATAAAAATGAAGTCCAGAAAAGCTCACATCTAAACTCAAATAATCCAAATGTGGATTTAAAGAGGAATATTAATTTTTAAAAAAATGGTTTCTTCATTTGCACAGTTAAAGAAAAAAAAAATAGAAAGCCTTGGGATGATTCAAAAGCGTGTAGTATCAAAGGAGACATAGGGACTAAGACAAACTCATTAATACTCTAAACATGATGCTCCAATAAGCAGCAAATGCAAATGAATGTGATGAAGTAATAGTGAATGAAGAGTTTTCTCTTGGTTGTTTATTAATTGTTCTATTAAGATGTGAAAATGCAGGGGAATGTATTTTGATTATGCTTAAATGTTTACGTGCAAGGCAAAGGTTTGGAGTTTTTTTGTATTGCAAATAAATATAAGGGAAAAATGGTGGGAAAACTGTAGTTAGTGGGTGAAAAATTGCAGGAATATTGAAATCAATGTTGTTTGATCAATAGTTAAATTGAAATATGAGCTATTTTGTAAGTCGATGAATAACATTTGCACAGGCATAAAAGAAGTTATACACTAGAATGCAGCATTTGGGAAATGTTCAAATTCTTACTACATTTTAGGGATCATTTCTTTATATAATCATCTGAAGCAGAGTTAATTTTAGGTAATCCCTCTACAGTGCTTGAATTTGTAAAAACATTTGGCTCTCCTCTGCCTACTCATCTTGTTATTTATGTGGGCTTCATGCAAAGATAGGAATTACACTCATACTGGGATGATTGTATAAATTTTTCACAGGAAAAATTTATTACAATGCATACTGTGTTGTGTGCTGGATATTCTTGTTACTAATGTTAGCTCATGTTGACACTAAAAGTTTGGGGTTTTTTTAAGTGTAACATTAAAAATGCATCTCCAAGTAAGAGTTTAAGTGTTTAATTATAATTTACAAGCTTTAGGGTGAGTTGTTTTCACTCAGGGAACGTAATTTTCTTGTTTTCCCAGCCAGACAATGTCTCCATAAAACAGTAGAAATGATTCAGCTGACAGAACATACCATGAAGGTGTGAGAAATTTTAGTTTCTGTAGGAAAAGCTGAAACATGGAAGTTTTTTAAACTGAAATGCTTCTTTTTTTCTCTTGCCTTTTTTATTTCTTTCGAAGTGGGACTTTACCTTAAGCCCATCTTGCTTCTAATCCTGTAAAATCTTTAATGGAATATGTGATAATTTTAAATTATTAAATGTTCCTGAAAGTTTATAATTTCAGCTACTTTTGTGGTAACTATATAGTCAAATAGCTGTCATATAATTAGGGTCAAAATGCATAATCCTAGAAATGTTTAGAGCCATGTAAAATTTACTGAATTTAATTGAAACGGTTAGAAGGTTAGGAATGATATTTTAAAGGAAAGTTGTGATAGAGAATTGGAGCTACACTTGTACATTTTTATAATTAGCTAAACTGTTAAGCAGTTTCAGATTTTTTGATCATCAAGGAAAAAAAACCTGTGGCAACACGAAAAAGAAGGGCAGGTAAAAATACAATATCATTTCAAAACTGCATCTTGATTCTTCTATGGATTTTCTAGGAATACAAAGTGCAAAACTATTTTTTTTTCTAGAATTGTGTCTGGAAGCAAGCCATAGCTAATACCTGGTATTTAGAGTCACTAGTTTTAACTAAATCAAGCCACTTGAATACCTTAAACTTGAAAGTTATTGCTAAAATCATGTACAGTGGAACATAATGCCCAAATTACTTACAGGAATGCAGAAATTGATATTACTTCCAGGTGAGAATAAATGGTGTTCAGAGAAAATGTTTCATTTGGTAACTAACTCTGAATTCTTAGCAGATCTATCCACAAATTATTTTATTTTACAATTCAGAAACCATTTTTACAATTTATAGAATGCAGCAGCCCTCAAAACTCTAGTGGTATGCTTTTTGCTTTCATAAATGTCTGTTATCATAGTTAAGGTTGCCAGATTATAATCAGCTAACAGTTCTCCCTCCCACTTCAATCTGATATGTTCAATTAACTGGATTTCTGTTCATTTGGAATTTTTTTTTCACTCCTCCATTTAGACCAGGTCATCTAACATTTTGACTAACTCTTAAAATACCCCGAAGGCTGGCACCTGCAGGTTGTTGGTATTTCTTGCAGAAATCTTCTGTGTCTTGCACACGTCTTTTGTGTGCAAGGACTGAAAGTGCCAGAAAGCAGGGGTTTTTTGGCTGATCTGTTTTAGGTGTCTGATAATAAAACACTTTTGCAAGATTTTTATTTTGGTTGATTAAAATTTCCATATGTGGTAAATTGGAAAACAATTTACAGAGTTTCAGTAGCAAAACCTGCTAATCCTTTTTCATATATGTCACTAGGCTCCTTTGTCCTCCCATCTCTACACCTAGAAACACATATCAAAATTCAGCCTGCAGTTATGATATTGAATATGGTAGAATGCAAAATGAAATATAATTCAGCATAGACAGCATTTTTTGGAAAAGGAGTGAGTCAGATAAAAACTGCTTCCTTTCTGTGTTTGGCTGCAACATTTATTTACATTAATTTTCTAGAAATTAAAGTCAATGTGATGATGATGGTGATGATGATATTTCTTATTTTATTCAGTGATACAGGAAAGTGACACAGTGAATGTGGCTATAAACAGAACTATCACTTTTTCTCCCCAGAAGATCCAATTAGAATATAACAGATTTCTTTTCATAATAAGTAACCTATAGCTTTCAATCTTCTGTTCATAATTTAAAACAAAACATTAAAAAAAAGGCAAATTAGAAGTGTTCCGCTGTTTAACATTCTGGGACTTCTCAAATACAAAATACTACTCTGACCCATCAAGAAAAATAAATATATTGTAACCATTTCTAAACTTCTGACGTTCTGGAATTCATGCTGTGAATCCAAACAATGAAATTCATTAGTCTCAACACTGTATATTCATAAATGAAAAATTCAGAATAAAACCCAAGTGCTACATTATTATGTCCTGTCTATACATGCAAGCTGTCACCATCATATACTGAACCCTGTGAAGATGCTTTACAGTGAATGTTTGAAGGGGAGACTAGGTGGTCATCAGAGACATTTAGAAAAATTGTCCTTGTGCTGCTGGTTTGCTGTGAAAGTGGTACTGTATTCATAAATAATCTAGCCTGTGAATATTATGATAATAAATGTACAGGATGATTATGTATTTGGATACATGTGCTGGTTGAATGGCTTAACTATACAGTTATAAACTCACTGCTCATATCTTGGAAAAACAAAGGCTTTGTGTTTGTTTGGTTTTGTTTGCTTGTTTTGGTGTTTTGTGGTTTGTTTGTTTGTTTGTTTTTTGGGGGGGGAGGTGAAGATGGAGGTTATTTGGGGTTTTTTTTTTACCTGAATATATAGTGCAACTCACAAGTAACTAGTTTAACAAATTATGCAACATTTTGGTAATACCTTCTATAGTAGTTAAAAAAAAAGTTTATAAATTACATTTTAAATCTTGTCATTCTCAAATGTGAAATCATAAAAGTAAACTTGGCCAGGGTCTGAGCTGAGGTAAGTTAGTATCTCCATTACAGTCAGTGTAATATTAGTGTACTGCAGCTATGAATTTGAAGTCTGGAGTTTTACTTTACATTGCAGGTCAGGTGTCTGTGGTCAGATACACACATTTGGGTGGTGACAGGCCTCACTGTCACAGGCAAGAATTGGAAGGTACTCTAGATGTAGGGAATGTTTACAACAGGTACAGTGTACACTTTAGAGGGCCAAGACCACCATCTTACTCCTCTCACCCACTGCAGTGATTCATGTCTCTTACAATTATAGAGAGAGGAATGCACATGTAAGAGTATATACAGATACATTCACATAGATTTGCATTATCTAATTAATATAATAAGTCTTCTTAAATTACTATAGTCTTTTATACTAAAAATGCAAGCATAACAAGTATTAAACAAAAGACCTTTAGGAAAAATGTTCCTGTTGTTTCCAGCCAATGGTATGTGTGTCATTTGAAAAGTATTACTTAGTCTCAAAAAACTGTCACTGGGGTGGGGTAGGGTAGGGAACCCAATTCTGCAAAAACTGATTTTTGTGGAACTACAGAGTTGATCTACAGAGATCCTATGTAATTTTTTGCTTCCTCATACACTGTCATGGATTTGGCCAGTATTCAAATACATAGCCAGTTCTTAATGATCTACTCAGTTATGGTCAGATATGTAAATTAGTGTAAAGATTGTTAATGTTTTCTAAGCACTTAAATTACAAGCAGATGCAAGTGACTTCCACTAGATGGAACCAGATTGGCTCCTGCGTGCTTCTTTATCAATATAAAGTATTTAAGCTACTGCAGGAAACCATGTCAAATGAACCCCAGTGGACATTTTTTCGCTCACCTCATCATGGCTGGGCTTCGCGAACAAAGATTTAGGAAGGCTCTAACCACATTTGTTACAAGCACACTGGTGGCTAATGAGGCCAATATGAGATAGACATGTCCGATTGCAAAAGGCACAGCAGAAAGACTCCTTAGATGGTGTATTCTGCAAGACATGATTCTTTCTGCATTGGCTTTTCTCCTCAAGAGTGATCCTGCGTGCTTTCTCAAAGGAAGCAGCAGCGTTATAGATGGTGTGTCTCCAGACCTCCTGATTGGAGGCCAGAGTAGACCAGTTATGGTGATCAATATGGTCAAGGCTGAGATGTTGTTTCAGGGAGTCCTTGTATCTCCTCTTCGGGGCTCCTCTCTTGTGGCAGCTGGTGGCAAGTTCACCATAAAGCAAGATCTTAGGGAGGGGGTGGTCCTTCATCCTGGAGATGTGTCCTGCCCAAAGCAGCTGTGTTCTCATCAACATGGCCTCAATACTTGTGATAGCTGCTTGTTCTAGAACAGATGTATTGGTCACATAATCTGACCAGTGAATGTTTAGGATTGTACGGAGGCAGTGTTGATGGAAAGATGCAGGTGGTGGCAGTAGATGACCCATGATTCAGAACCATATAAGAGGGTAGACAGCACTATGGCTCTGTAAACACTGATCTTGGTACTTTTCTTCAAGTGTTTATTACGCCATACTCTTTTATGAAGCTTTCCAAATGCTCTATATGCCTTTGCTAACCTGTTGTCTATCTCCCCGTCAATCTTACCATCCAAGGAGATGAGGCTACCGAGGTAATTAAACTGCTGGACTGATTTGAGCTCTGATTGGCCAGTGGTGATATGGGGATGATGGAAGATTTCCTGAGGTGCTGGTTGATAGAGAACCTCTGTCTTCTTTAAACTGACTTCCAGTCCAAAGAGCTCAGCAGCGTCTGCAAAGCAGGATGTTAAACGCTGCAGAGCTGCTTCTGTGTGGGCAACAAGGGCGGCGTCATCAGCATAAAGCAGCTCCCGGATGAGATGGTTTAAGGTCTTGGTGTGGGCCTTCAGTCGCCTTAAGTTGAATAGGCTTCCATCAGTACAATATCAAATGTAGATACTGTCCTGATCCTCGAGGTCTACCGTGGCCCTTTGGAGCATCATGATGAAAAAGACTGTGAAGAGGGTTGATGCAAGAACGCAGCCTTGTTTCACACCATTCTTTATTAGAAAGGGCTCAGAAAGTGCATTGCCATATCTGACTTGGCCATGATGATCCTCATGGAGTGAGATGATCATTTTAAGGAACTTGGGGGGACAACCTAAACATTCCAAAATCTGCCATAGACCTTTTCTGCTCACAGTATCAAAAGCCTTGGTGAGATCAACAAAGGTTACATAGAGACCTTTGTTCTGTTCCCTACACTTCTCTTGCAGTTGTCTGAGAACAAATATCATGTCTGTGGTACTCCTGTTGGCTCTGAAACCACATTGGCTTTCAGGTAGAATTCCTTCTGCTATAGTGGGTATTAGTCTGTTCAAAAGTATTCTTGCCAGGATTTTGCCAACAATGGAGAGCAGAGTAATGCCACGGTAATTTGAACAGTCTGATTTAATTCCTTTCTTCTTATACGAGGTGATGATGACTGCATCACGAAGGTCTGATGGTAGTTGGCCTAGTTCCCAACAGCGCACCACAAACTCATGAAATTTAGCGTGGAGTGCAAGCCCCCATGTTTCCAGATTTCAGGTGGAATTCCATCAACCCCAGCTGCCTTGCCAATTTTCACCTGCTGTATGGCCTTGAGGGTTTCTCCTAAAGTGGGGGCAGTATCCAATTTGTATTTCACCAATTGTGTGATGGACTGAATTGCTGAGTCTTGGAGTACACGGTTGGTACTGAAAAGAGTCTGAAAGTGTTCAGACCATCGATTCAGAATGGAGGTTTTATCTGTTAGAAGTGTTTACCCATCAGCACTGAGTAGAGGGCTTTGGACCTGGTATGTAGGCCCGTGTGCTGTTTTCAGGGCCTCATAGAATCCTCTGTGATCACCCGTATCTGCACATAATTGAGTTTTTTCAGCTAGATCAGTCCACCACTTGTTCTGGATGTCACAGAGTTTCTGTTGGAGCTTGCTGCTTGCAAGACAAAAGGCCGTTTTTCTTGCATGACAGGATGGCCGTGCAAGGTGTGCTTGGTGGGTGGTTCTCTTCTTCCTCAACAATTCCTGGATCTCTTGATTGTTTTCATCCAACCAGTCCTTGTTCTTCTTGAAGGAGAACCCTAAGGATTCTTCAGAGGATTGCAGGATGCTGTTTTTAATATGGTGCCAAATTTTTTTCAGGAGAGGAATCTGTAGAATCTATGGAATGGTTTTTGAGCCTAGTTTGAAGGTTTGCCTGGAATTTGTCTCTCACTGCCCCCCATCCGGTGTGGCAGGCGCGGACCAGGGACCTGCCCCCGGACATTTATTAAGCTACTCATTAGTAATAGATGGCCTTTCCTTCCATGATTTTAGCCTTCTGCAAGAGTAATTAAGGAAAATAACTTTTTATTATAGTTAGTTTTAAGTTGGAACCAGACACAATAAATGGAATATAAAATATGGTAGAATCAGAAAATCAATTGTCACATTGAGCTGTAGTCATATAGCAAATAAGGTTTTGTTTTGTCACAGCTGCTAGTGTCAGTATTATGATGGAAACAAACTGTCTCCCCATTCTACAGATCCAATGCTAGTATATGCTTCGTATGACAACTGCTGCCAGCATCTTAATGCTTTTTAGGTGCAAAAGTCTAAAGAGAAAAAGAATCCCACAACTTCATATCAGAAATACTCCAAACAAATAAACAAACAAAAAGCTGTTTTCTACCATGAAAAGTAAAAAAGGATCAACAAATACAATGCATTTGTATGTGGAAAGACAGAAACTTTAGACCAAGCTCAGCCTTGTTATAAGTGACCTGTTTCCAATGAATAAATAAAGTAATTATATCCAGGTTGGTTTTTTACATACTATTTCTTAAAACTTCACATTTAGGATTGTGTAAATACCCATGACATCATACAACTGATAGCAATTGGTACAGCCTCATCCAGCTGATGTAATAAATCAATCAGTACCATAAAATGGGCACATTCTATTCTATTTGATACCCAATCTGTGAAAAAAATAATTCTGACTGAGCATTACCATTGTAAATTTCTAATCAGAGCCTGAATTCTCTCTCTTTTAAATAAAATTAAATTTTAAAAAATTTAAAAAAAAAAAGTTTGTCCCACCATTTTGCTTGCTTGTAAGGTCAGTAGAGAGAAATGGAGTGACTTGTTGTTTTGTCATTATATTGAAATAAAAGAGGTTTTCCAGAACGTGTGAATAACCCACACTTTTCTTAAGGCTCATAATGCATATTAGTTTATTAGACAATTAACAGAAATGCTATGGTCTGAAGAATTCAAAGGCATTTTCTGAAATAACTGTGATGCATATTAAGTAACAGGATTTGCCTGGGCTTGACCCTAAACGCTGAGAGTACCCAACAAAAGAGGGAGTTGTCAGTGTTAGAATTAAGTTGGGACCCACCACAGCAAAGATCTGGTCACTTGGAGAGCTTCATACTTTTAAAGCAGAAAGTTAGAGCAAATGGAAAACTGAAAACTGTGTTTTCTATAGTATAATCATCTAGTAACTTGTGGGGCTCAGACAGAACCACCAGACAGTGATTAGAAATTGTATTGATAAACACTGAATTGAGAACCAAAACTGTCTCAGTGGACAGATTTAGTTGTAGCTCTATTAAGTGTCGTTATTATTGAAGTGCTATTAAACACAAGTAAAAAAAACTTTAAAGTCTGAGGGAATAAAAGAACGATTGCCTTCCGTTCCTCTAAGTTAATGTAATGCATCTGTAGGTCCTCAATTTTGTCATATTGTAAAATCAAATCTGTGGCATTACTCCATGAAGTAAGGTAGCATTTCAAGGAGATAGAATGTACTGAAATTACTTTCCCTGTACTAATGATGATATTGATGAAATAAGTTTGACAACTCTAACATTTTGGAAAGCAATTGATTCTGGTTTGATTGAGATTTCTAAATTGAGCTGATGAAACATGTCCAGTGATTTTTTTATTTTTTTTTTTCAATCTGAAAATGTTTAATATTCAGAATCAAAATTGCCTCTGGGAACAGATATACCGCATGTACAAGGATAGAGTATTTGGACCAGAACCAAAAGCCCTGATGAGCAAAAGTGAGAACTAGGAAAACCTTCTCCTATGGCAAACTCAGTCTTTGCTGGAGGCTAAACTAGCCAGATGGACTTTGGTGTAATGTAGTTCAAGTCTCTACTGCAAGAACTATTTCAGTATTAGTTTGAGGTAGCATAAGCCTAAGTGGGACAGAATAGCCAACAGATGAGTAATGAGAAGATCATCTTCATTATGAGACGGCACAGATTTTATCTTCAATTAGAAGAAGCAGGACAGAGAATTAAATTTTGCTACATTCATATAAATTATTTACCCAAGTCCTGAGCTATTCTAAAGCTGATAGATATCTCTGGCATATTTTTCACAGAATACTTCTAAAGAGTGCTTGAATTTCCTATTACAGAATGAGAAAACCTGTGAAATACCCAAAATATTCACAGGGCAGTAAAATACCTTCCCACTATATCCAAAACAACTTCAGCAGTCCTTCACAATCGGTGGATTGCAGTAGATGAAGTCAGGAATGATTCAGATCACATTCTTCAGTGACTTGAATTGTCAGTTCAGTTGATGGTTTTGAGATTTTGTACATGGGTTTGGGTTTCTGTTCCCCTATTTAGAACACATACATTTATATGATGCTTTACCAGATCTTAAGAGATATGAAGCCATATGTTTTTATTTACGTTTTTGAGACTTTTTCAATCTAAGCAGGTATTCTGTAAATCAATCTGTCATTCTAGGCTCCTATCTTCAAACATCACAAACTGTAAACCACAGCTTTCAGCTGTGTGAAGAGTTTGTCATACTGAACCTAAGTGGTAGCTGCATATGAACTATGCTGTGAACAGTTCACAATATAAACAGTTTCAGGAATATTTTCAGTTTGAAGTTCCAGAAATATTTTTAATATAAATATCCCTATGCCAATGCCAAATATGTTGACTTTCAAAGTTTGAAGAAAGACCACATCACTTAAAAATATGTAACTTGAGATGCAACCATGCAAAACTTCATATTGCAGTTCTCTTGAAATTTCTGCACTGTCAGGTCAGTAACTCTAGGCATAAGTGCTATCCAAATCCTCAGATTTGGATGCGAAAATACATCTTCAGTGTTTTGTATGATATATTGACTGTACAGTACGGTTCATTAACACTTTCTTGAACATTAATACCATGACCACAAGATCACAGGTCTGAAATTACTTACTCTTTGTTAAGAATTGCTGTTTTATTTACTGAAATGGCATATGGCTTTATAGCAATTATCTTAGAAATATCCCTTGCAGTGTTAAGAGGCATGGTCTCCTTGTGACTTTGCACTTCTGAATTTGTCAAACATTAAAGTACCAAGGTCTTATTGAGATAATAATTAAAATGCCTGTGAAAACACTTGATCTTCTTTACTTATGAATAAAGTTTTGGTGCAATCAACATGTAATGCAAAATATTTTCAGACCAGGAGAGGTATATTAAATAGTTCCATTGTGATTTTTTCATCATCTTCATTCTTTTGAAAATAGGGAAAACTTAGTCTGCTATTTATCTCCTTTCTGGCCTTTTAGAGAATATCAAAGGTGGATGGTTAGAAGGAACAGATGAAAAGGAAGATTATTTATATCCATTTCTAATGAAAAATCCAGGTTGTGTACAATTTTCATCTGTAAATGTAATAGAAAGTACTTTCTACTAATAAACTGTAGTGAAATACTAACAACTGTAATCCTTCAGTGTAAAAATCTTAGAAACATGAGAAAACATCAAACTAAATTAAGGATAAACAGCAGCCTTATTTCTTAATATTACTTTGTCTGCCTTAATTCTCTGTATCCCTGCATTACCAGTCAGGCAATTGGCAATTAGGTCCTCTGGCCAGATAATTGGGGGACTGACACAGAACTTAAAACAGCAAAACTGTACTGTGGAAGTTTGGTTTCCTCTTGGTAATTAGTCATGTCTTATGTAAGCGGTTGGATTTCAGCAGCTTAAAAATGGACATCTTTTTATACTTCATTTAGTTGTTGCTAACTGGAATGACACAAAGTTGCAGAGTTTAAAAATACATACTAGACAACTGAGACGTCTGGTCTGTTTCTTTTACATAAGGACTAGATTTTTTCACAGAATAGTCTAGACGGTGGCAGAATGAAGTGAGGCAGCAGCCCACACACAGTTTGGGGAGCAAATGCTTAAACAGGTTTCTGAGTTCTTCTCCCATCCAGAGATTTTGATATGGAAAAGACTAAAAATTCTGAAGCATCTTGAGTCCCTCTAAGCACAAGGTAGGATAGGGACAAAAGACAGCAAGTGATTAATCCCATTATTTTGACCTTTGATAGTAAGGGCACACTTTTGTGACTCAAGGTGGATTATGGGAAAAAGGGAACAAGGAGAGAGCTGGTTGTAAGTTTCTACAAGCCAGTTCTGGAAAAGTGGCAGCAATTTGTCATGAAAATCCTGATAGGGAAGGATATTCTTATAGACACAGAGTAAGGACCCATAACCTTCATGAAAGGAGGAAGGAAATGGCCAGCCTGGGTGAAAACAATCTGTAAGCAGCATAGTATTGTCTCTTATCAAAGCTAAATAATTTCCAGCCCAGAAGGGAAAAAGGAAATTCAGAATCTGATGGACCAGACAATGAAGTGTCCAACAGACGAGTCATAGTACTCATTGTTCAACTCAAAGCCTGTCTGGAAAAGACAGACTTCAAGATCATCAAAGCATGTGTCTTAGGCTGAAGAAGACCTGCTTGTTCCTAGGATGTAGGGTTTTTTCTGCATTAAATAATACCCATGGTAGCATTTTAGCATAAACAAATTAAAAAAGAAATGAGATTACCCCAGTGATTCTGAGTTGCAAGACAGAGGAGCATGCGGATCTCTCAGGTGTTGTTTTGCTTTATTTTTCTGCAAGATGGAGTATGTATATATTCTGTATTGGGCCAGCAGTAAGTATATTGAGACACACTTATGCAATGCACCTTTTAAATAGACTGCCCTCTGAATATCAATATATTCCTCAATAGTTTACAGCACTGTTCTTATGACCAAAGCTTTTGAAAGAGTGAGGCTGTAACTTGCCAGAGGAAATTATACACTATTGAAAATTATTCAGCGTGTGACTCCAATGAACAGTGGTTTCAGAAGGGAAACTTCCAAAAATTTTGTGCCTGCAGCGTACATGATCAGTCAGATGCCCTTTCTTAGTGTCAAGACACTTAAGTATGTCCATGCTGCACAGAACAGTGCTGCTTTAGAGCTTGACAAAAGCTCAGGTTAAGGCCAAGGTACTCATACGTGCATGGCAAAGTATAATTGTCCTGCCTGATTTGTCTCCACGTCTTCATGGAAAGCTGTCTATAACCCCTGAAAGTTTACTCTTGTGATACAAACATTTCCCTGAAATCATTTGGGAATTATTGACTTAAAGTGTTTGATAAGTATCATTCAAAACACAAAAAGAGAATAAACAGGCAGTTTTGAGTGGAAAAGCTGGATTAATACAGAATATGAAGTTTTGGTTATTTCATCTCAGGCTTTTAGAGAAAGAGAAAGTAAATGATATGTTGCTGCCAGGGATATACAGTAATGGACTGAATAGAATAATTTTTCTAGGGAAGCCCCTCAGGCATCAATTTCTGTGCTGACCTTATTTAATATTACCAGTAATGACTGTGGCAGTCATACATAGGGATGTACTGACATCACAAAATTGGGAGGCTTTATTAATCTGGAGAATGTTTGGGATCAACTATAAGGAAAAACTATACACATACTCATAATAGGAGTAGAAAGGGGGTGAAATTATATAATACAAATGTCATAGTCTATACTTGAGGATATAATGACTGAAGTCCTGTAATGTGGGAACTTAGCTGTGGAAAATGACAAGGAGAAGGATCAACATAAAATGGTCGATCATCAGATCTCAGTATTTTCCCTGTGGGTTTTGGTTTGGTTTCGTTTAGTTTGAGTGATTGTTTATTTTGTTCATTCGGAGGTTGTTTTTAGTTTTCAGGTGAGATTCCAGAGAAGACTTAAAATATATATGCAGTGTTGACTGATGTCAATAAGGCTCCCCCCCACTACAGAACTTCTCAGTTTTCCAGTATTGCAGTATTTATGTCAGTTTCCTGCATCTTTGAGATCAAGATGCAAAGACACTGCTGCGGAGGCAGAGTAACCCCCCCACTTTGGTTTGTTCCTGTGTGTAAAACACTAAAATAAAAAGATGTGATGGAACATCATGAACCCCAGAGCTTCATGAACTTCTTCCTCAGGAGAGAGAAGAAACTGTACCTTATGTGATTAAATACTCACTAGTCTTAAAAAAGACAATGTGACTGCTTAGGTAGATGATGGGAAATCAGCTTGGACAATCAGTCCTATCAATGATTCTTTACAAGTCTGAATAAAACCTTCAGAATTTGAGTATTTTCCTTCTGCTTTCATTAATGCTCAAAATCTGAACAATATTTTTTCTTAGGGTTTTGTTTTCTTTTGTTTCATTTTATTACTAGTAGTGGTATTATTATTTCCCAAAAGCCCACAGATAGACTATTAGAAACGATTTTTTGCTGCTTATTTTCTATTTGATTTGGTCAAAAAGCTAAAAAAATCTAACCTAATTACTAGCAAGCTCAGTATATAAAAATCTACAATTATCAATGACATACTTTGAATATATCTTTTCCTTCCATATTTTTAATCTGTTTATTCAAAAGGAGATTTATATGGGAAAAAAAAATCTAGTCATTTTCCTAACACACTCCTTCTTTCAAATCTCTATTGCTATGGGGTTTTGTGTTTTGAAGAGGGTAGATGAGACCAGAAACCAAAAAAAACAGCCAACAGCAGCATTTGTGCATGTCATTTTAACTAACGAATTTCTCTATTAATCTTATATTTTAGATGGCAGCTTTCACACTTTTATTTATTTCACATAGCAGCTGAAATGCAGAGCCCCTGCGAGTCTGATCTGACAACCTTCACCACAAAGGCAGAGCTCTATTGTTAGACAACTGGACTTAATGATCACAGCAAGCAGGATTGAAATTTTATTGGTGTGCTTCTATGTGATTGTGACAGTGTTGACACTAAATCAAATTCAATTAGCAAGGGCTTGCTAATGAGTTATAATGCTTTGCAAAGTAGAAAGGACAAAGCATTTTGCAATCTCCAGCCTGCAGACTAGTTACTCCCAGTGTTAACAGAGCAATAGCTTAAGGAACTGCTACAGGATTTTCTCCCTAGATTAATGTTTAAGAGTGCTTTGCTAATGAATCCCTGAACAAATGTGTTGTGTGTTACTGGAGAGGGGGGTGGCAGGAGAGAAAATATGAGCAGCTTTTTTGTCCTCAAGTGCTCTCGAAGTGATTTATAAAACCACCGTGCAGCACAGCAAGCAGTGGAAACCACATCAGCCAATGACAACATGGCTGAACACAGTATCACATAAGGAAATGTGCCCTGTGAGCCACCAGGCCTAATGCCACTGCCCCTCGCACTGTGCTAGTGGGTGTCGCACATCCCAGGAGTCTGCAGTTGGCAGCATCCTGCGTCACTGGCCACACCCAGCAGAGCTCTTGGGTAAGCCTAAAGGCTGAGGCCATGGGCCTTTAAGCCTTGGAGCCTAGGAGCCTTGGCCAAGGCTGCAGCTCTCGGCATCCACTGAGGCTGGGCTCTGTCAAGTGAACAGTAGACAAACACAGCAGCTTTGCTTATGTAGCACCCACCAGGGCAAGGTGGAAGGTGTGTGCTGTCTGCCTCAGGGGCTGTTGGACCCCTAGCTGCCTTCATTTGTGTTCCATTTATTGCTCAGTTTGTAAACCTGTCTGTGTAAATGAGGTCTTTTGGAGAAAGAGCATAATATAACAATCTATTTCATAATGCAAGAATGAGATGATCCCAATTTAAATTACAGAATAGCAATAACAGTAATAATTTCCCCTTTAAGGTCTGCTGACAAGTCCAACATTTAATTCTTAAGCAAATTATCTATTTGTCATTCAAACTGAATTATCTCTTTTGTAGTCCTCTATCAATATATCAGTATTAACTTACAGTGATATTTTAATTTAATATTTTGAAATATTTGTATTCCCAGTAGATGTGACATCTCTCTTTGGTTTGCACACACACTTTAAATTGGTGAGTATGAATAATATCAGTGTTATATCCTGATATCATATGACTCCAATTTCAACTGATTATACCTTTGTAAAATTTCAATAATTTGGACTGATGTTTTTTCCCCCAAAACTGATGATTTCCTTATAAATAAATGTTCCTGGAAAATTTTACTGAAGTATTTCATTTACTCCCAGAATGAAGTTGTGAGGACAGTACTTCATGTTGTCCAACCTGAAGCCAAGACCAAAACTAAACTGTGTGTCACTGTGTAATCAAGCTCTTCAAATTGGCTCTGTTTTGCCTCTGAGCATACATATGTCTGTTGTGTTAGCAAGCATATATAACACATTATTTATGGCAGCTAATAAGGGATTCCAAAGTAAATCTGAACCAAATCCAGTAATTTACTATTTCAATCCTCTCTGCTGACATTTTCTTCTAAGTCAGAGCTGATCAGGGCACTCATGCCCCCATGCTACAATTCACCATGTCCTGACTTTCCTTTGTGAGAACTGTGCTGTACACAAAGTCATCGCAATCATCAGAGATATTAACATAATAATAGAGGCAAGGGTGGGGAAATGACCTTTAGCCCTTAGCATCATCCTTTGGTGCAAACTACACTGCACTGGTGCAGCCCTATTTTAAGTCCTGTGTGCAGTTTTGGTTGTCTCATTATAAGAAGGACATCAAATTCCTAAAGCGTGTCCAGAGGAGAGTGACTAAGACAATGAAAGGCCTCAAAGGCTAGACTTAGGAGGAGTGGTTGAGGTCACTTGGTTTGTTCAGCTTGGAGAGGAGAAGGCTGAGGGGTTACCCCATTGCAGTCTTTATCTTCCTCGGGGGGCAGAGAACAGGCAAGCACTGCTCTCCTCTCTCTGGGGACCAGTAACAGGACACAAGGAAAAGGAATGAAGCTGTGTCAGGGAACGTTCAGATTGGACATTATAAAAAGGTTCTTCACTGAGAGCATGGTCAGTCGCTGGAGCAGGGAAGTGGTCAGGTCACCAAACCTGCTAGAGTTCATGGAGCCTCTGAATGACACTCTTAGCTGTGTGGTTTAATTTTAAGTAGTCCTGCCAAAAGCAGAGAGTTGGTCTCAGTGATCCTTATGGGTCCCTTCCATCTTGAGATATTCTGTAAAACACTGATGGTTTGATAAGAGTTGCCTGATTCTCAGACATGCATATCCTTTCATTATCTTGGAGATGCACCTCCAGGGAAATACATTTTGCAGTTGTGCTGTACAGGCACTAGGTTGCTTTTATGGTACATTCTTTGTAACTTCCCTTGATTCTGGACCTATGGCAGGCTTGGAGTAAGCAGGATTTTCTCCTGGAGCTTACCTGGGCTGTGACTAGAGCTGAAATCTGGGAGTCATAATGCTATGGCCCTTCATGAAACAATTCACTTCAAGTTGTGGCCCTCAAATTGTCTTCTCTCAAAGATGATGCTACGTAGATCAAGAGAAGACTGAGTAACCTTTTCCTCTGTCTTTTTAAGCGGGGGATTTTAACCATCAGGATTTCAAAAATTCACTGTTTCTGCATCAGATTGGATTGTTGGAGGTCTCTCACATTTGTACACAGCTATGTGCAGATAGTCATCTCTACGTGCGAAGATGAGGGGTGAAGGCCAAACTGCTTGATGGCTAATTGCCTGGAATTTTTGATCCCCAGTTGGTGTTGCTGTCCTGCCTACCTGAGATATGTGAGAGGCTTGAAACATTGACTCCTTTTGTTGTAGCTGAATGTCATTCTTATTGACAGATAGTTTTTCTATAGCTTTTGGTAGTTAGGAAACAGCAAACATCTTAAAATTAGAAATCCTTCCTTTCAGTTTCCTCAGAACTGTTTTCATAAACAGCTGACAAATCAGCATCTTAGAAGATAAACCGTCTAATCAAGGAAACTTCTGAACAAGTTTACTTTTTTTATTTAAATATATTTTAATATATTTTCTTACATTTGTTCCCTATTCCTCAGCTGCTGCTTTTGAAATTTGGCATATACCTATCTGGTTAATATACTGTAAAAATAAGTATGTTTATAATTTTAAATATTTGAATACCAATGAATATTAAAAAAAATAGAAGGCTAATGAGAAAATTAAGCATTCTCTTTTTAGATCAATATTGTGTCATGTGTACAGTAAATAAGACCTCAGGCCAAACATTGAACAACTAGCAGAAAACAACCTATTGACTCATTGCTTTTCAATGAACACCATCCACCCTATGTATAATGTGAGGTGGAGTTCTGTGGAGAACATGTAATTCAATGTTGTAGTTCACAACTGTGTCATAATGCATGCACACCAGAGGGGTAAATTGTTTCTGGTATTTACTGTCTTCAGAGTTTGAACTGTCTTCTTGTGTGTGTGTTACGCACATTTTGTAGTGTGAATGATAACACTATAAGACCAGGAGATGGTTTGATGTGGTTGAAGTATTCAATCAGGAAGACTTGTAAAATACAATATTTTGCTTAAACAGTGAATCAGATGATATTCTGCATTTTCCACTGATGAAGAATAATGCAAGAGGAGACTAGAGCTGCAAAGCTTTTAATTTCTACTCTAGTGTTTTAAATTCATGATTGCCTTGGGGCAAATCACTTTATCAGCCTCTGATCCTGGTTATGCTGGTGAGCCTGAAGTAATTCAATCCAAAACAGAGGAACTGAACTCAATTTATATGACCCAAACAGATTAAAATCTATCTCTAAAAGTGCAATGTAACAGCTAAAGGGGGTATTATTATTATTTACTTAAGCCATCAAATTTTTACTGTCCTCACATAGAATTTCTGTAATTATTAAGTTTTAACCTTTGCTTGTTCAGAATGTTTCCTATCCCCTCTACAAGATGGCAAAACAAATAGTTTTGGAGGAGAAGAGAGTACTTTCTTTCCTGTTCCAACAGTATTTCAAAGATAAGATGCTATTTGAAATATCTTCCATAGAGAGAATTGTTTGGGGTAAGTATGTGGAATTGTTGTATTGAAAACAATTAAATCATAGCATCCTGCCATCCTTGAGTATATTGCATTGGAACCTAAGTGCTTCATTTTGTTTTCACATAGTAATTACTTTAGGTTTTTCCTTTTGACTTTGTGGAAAGTTTCATTGTAGCCTAGGAGTTATGTTTTGCATACAGTAAAGCCTTCCATCTATGCCTGCAAACAAGTAAAGCCTCACAAGCAGAGCCTGTCCTGAAGGAAGAAACAAATATCTGTGATAATTAACACTTAAAATGACATAACCATTTAAGTGGCAGAGCTCCATGTTTTGGCTCTCACTTTCCAGATCTAGCTACATCAGTGCCTCGATGGAGATAAAAGGTCCAGAAAATAGCTTTAATTAAATTATGAATTATGAGTCTGTTTTAGCCCTCTGCTTAGAACAGCAACAGGTATGTACAATGTAGATAGTCCTGCAGAAAGTTTTAATTGCAGTAAACAGACTTTGATTGGGTCTAAAGCTGTAACAATGTGAGAGAAGGCAAAAAAAAGGTGGAGCCATTAATGTAGTTGCAAGCATAGCGATGGTTAGGAGGTAGAAACGCTTTGATGGGTAAACACATTGGAGCCATTTATAGAGGTAAGAGAATTACAAAGGATTTTTCTCAGGATTAAATCCTCTTGTATTGAAGGATTAAGTTGCTGTAGTTAACCTGATCATAGGTAGGCAGCAGTGTGAGTAGCAATAATAAAGTAATTTTTCTTTTCTTATCCAGAACCAAAGAGGAACTGGGCTATAGTTGGAGGACTGCATATAAACCATATAATCCTTCTTCCTTCTCTGCTTTGCTTCTCTCTACCTAAAATGTTAGTAACAAGTAGATAGCTATTATGAAACAGGTAAAGTAACAGGTTTGTTCATAATGTGGTAAATTTGATAAACTATCTGAAAGAGTGTGATTTCTTGTTTAACTGAAAATTATTTTTGAAATGTTTCTTTATTATGACCAGTCCATGAGAAAAATCACTCATTCAGACTTGGTCCATATTCCAAAATGGAATTTCAAATTGTTGACTTCACTGTTAAATATTTTAGGATCTTAGTCTGTTGCTGTTAGCTAACTGATCTATTCTTCTATGGAAGAAAGGCTGCATCTCCCTGTAAACTAAGTGAGCATTGTGAATGAGGAGCTCTGGCAGCATTTTAAATGTATTGGTCAATAGATTTATTTTATTAGTACTGCTGATAAGAGAGACTTGAATTTTGCTTTTTCATGATTGCATCCACGCAAGACTGCAAATAAGGAAAGAGATGCTTCCCATTCCCACTGAGACTGCAAGCCTCAATACCAGTATATGGGGTCTGGAGGGAAGCTAGGGCAGGAGACTCTCTCCAGGCAGTTGAAGCTGAAGCTGAAGCTGAGACATAGTAAAAACAGGTAGGCAAATTAGGATTTGACCATGGTTGTTAGAGGGAATGTTCAACAGCAGATCTCTTGGGCTCTGTATTGCATGCTGATTGTGCCAGGCCTTTGGGGGTGGTCCAGATTAGGCCTTGTATAAGGCCCCAGACTCTCCTCACAAGCTCATAGAAGGGATTTTACATCAAAAAGATATAAGCCCCCAAAACCTACCTGACATATTTATTTAAGCGACCCTCAATTGTTTTATACTTTGAGGCCACACGTGGGAAAAATGCTACAACTTTTTCCAGGTCAAAATAACGCACTTTTATTGGCAAACTTCAGAAAATAAGGGAACTTGGCAAAGGTTTAAAGCAAACATTCAAATCAACATAAAGCATTTCACAAAGCAGTGACCTAGCAAATTGCAAGCCATACAGTTGTAAGTTACCCAAATATCAAGGAAAGGGATTTAGGAGAAGAAGCAGCAGTAAAGAAAGAGAGACAGACAGACAGAAAAAATTATAGCTACCCCCTTAGTTTGCACATAGAACCATCTAAGCCCAATCCAAGAAAGACAGGGCCACAACTACGTAGAGGTTTTGTGCCATGATTTTTACCTGCTCTGGCCTCCTGTGGCCACCCCTCTCCCCCCACGTGGGGCTTCCAGTCTGCCAGCCTTTCTGGGGCTGAGTTCCAGGGGCTCCAGGTGGTGTGGTGTGGGATTTCAGGTCTGCCAATGGCTAATAGCCTTTCTGGGGCTGGGTTGGGGGCTCGGGGGAGGGTGTGGTGCGGTACGGTGTGGTGTGGGGCAGTGCTTCTGGTGTGCTGGTGACTGACAGCTGCACTAGAGGCTGTCAAGGAGGCGCGGTATGGACACCATTCCATCTTGGCAGAACCTGACCTGGCCCTTCCCACACACACTGACTCGTTTTGAGCCAGTAGGTTTTTTGATTCTCTCACATCTTGCTTCTCAGTTATCAAGCTCTGCCGTGTGCTTTAGAAACTTCAAATATTATTCTGTATTCGAAGTCAATACTGGAATGACAGATTCTTGGTCCTGCCTGTGCTACAACTTTGTATATCCACTTGTTTAGTTGACATAAAAGGCTGCAGTGACTCCTCTGGATCTTTACAACATGATCCACCAGATTCCTGGACACTTAGCAAAAAAATTGCTGAAAGAGTTTGCCAGTGCTCCTAGAGCATAAAATCAGTCTCATGTCCTTCCTGTACATCTCCCTGTTTGGAAAGAGATGTTTAGGCAAACATGCCTCTCTAATTCAGATTTACTAGCCCTTTCAAATTCAGACTGTTCTTCCTCAGATAGAAAATAAAGCAAGTTAAACAGCATCTTGAGGTGCATTAAAACTGAATCTAGGAGTTGAGGAAGTCAAATGTGATTAAATGTGGAATGGCAGTTTGACCCCATTTGCCTACTACTGTAGTTATGACTGAGCCCACCCTTTGGTAAGTGTTCAGTGCCATCATTTCACTGGGAGTTATTAAAATTCATCACCTATGAAATATTAAGTGTGCAAATACTATGAACCCTCAAAATTCACTCTGTCTTAGACAGTGGGTCTGGGTGTACTTTTTTCTCCAGAATGGCAGGAAGCCTTGGGTATTTTGAACTGTTCTTAAAATTATCTGTGTTGGTCACTGAGTTGTTCTTAAATCTTTTTCTTGAGATACTGAAAATGTGGTAAGAGCTGTTCAAAAGTGAGTTGTTGGGACCTCTGTTCTTTCTGAAATGCAGGGGTTTAATTTTTTTACTATATGATATGATTGAGAAGTACTAATAAGCAATATTGGATGGATTCTGTTGCAGATTGTTTTCGTTTCTTGACTTTTCCCCATATCACCAAGAATTTGTAATATACTAAATCATTATCATCTCTTCCTCATACTTCAAAAATATTTTTCTTGTTTGGATGACTTTTGTTTTTTCATCTATTTCTATGTAGATCAGCTCTCAAAGCAATTAATTTATTAAACTGTTAACTTGAGTTCAGTTACCATGTCAGTTCAAAATAAAGGAGGTTTGTTGTTTGGATATTTTTTTTTATTGTTACCTGATAGCAACTTAGAGAATTTCTGAAATAAACAGGTGATGATCTGTTTTGTATGTGAAACTGGTCAGAATGAACGTGTACCTAAGGGACTGAGGGTCAGGATATTGTTAGGAAGATGAAGATCCTTTTACATCCCACTACCTTTTCATTTGATCTAATAGAAACAAGCATCCTTTTCATGAGATTTGAATGAGAACTCAGAACTTGGCCAATATACATATAATTAATCTATAGGACTCTACCTAATATGTAGGCAAGAATCAAGACTCCCACCTAATTTCATTATACAGACTCAGTGTACATGCATGGTAGCATAAATAACAACTGTGCTCAGAAATAGTCATTGGATGGTTAGTAGAATTGAATTTGTGGTTGCAGTGATATACATACCAATCACTGTGTATTTACACTTTCATATGTACAGATACACTCTTTGTAAGGGAGGGAGCATGGATACAAGTGGAAATCAAACACACTGGCTTTTGCGTCACTGGAGTTGATACTCTATGAAAATACAACTGCTGACGTGTATGACAGCTACTCATTCACCCCAATAAGTGTACAATTGGTTGTCATGGCTTGTAGCTTTTGTAATATATGCCAGTCTTTGCAGTTTTACAATACATCTAACTGGTTACAGGCAATAAAAATGCATGTGCCTTTGTACAGCTGGCATGCTACTATTTAGTTGAATGACTTCTGCCTTTAACATTTAATTAGCTGTTTTTCTGTGGTAGGTATAAGATAATTTTTTTTCTTAGATATGTGATTTGGCCTCATTTCAGAAGCAAGTAAATAAAAAATGGGCTACCTTTAAAATGTTGAGTCCATGAACATCTTGTATTTTTTAAATTCTCCATAGGATATAACAGTGGATGAAAAAAAAATTATCTTTTAGTGTTTTCAGTACTCATTGTGATGTATTTTTTACAAAACAAGATCATGTCTACCAAACTGGAGTGTTGTACTATGCACTGTAAGCTTTAATGAGGTCTATTCTCATTGTAGACCTAGAGGCAAACTGGAAAAAAGCAACCATCTAGTGAGGGCTGAGGACATGTAGAAGAGACTATTCTAGTTGTCACTGCTGTTGCTGAATTTCAGAACTCGACAGTTTATTTTTGTCACCGCTCAAATGCAAGGCATTTTGTTAACATTCTGTGCTGTTATGGCTATGATTTTTAACTAAAGAAAAAAAATTCTTATAGCTTCCCAGACTTGAGCAGAATTGCTTACATAGTTCTAGCCACATTTCACCTGCCTGAGCGAAAAGTGTGTCATGTAGTGCGACTGATACGAGTAATTTTTATGTTAAAAACTTCACTGCAGGTCAAGTCTGTAGTTGCTGTCAAGAAAACTGAGACTTAGATATTATGCAGCTGATTCCAGTAAGTGAAGGACAGTTATTTGATCTCTATATGTCAACTTCATAATTACTGAGAATTTCATACCAAGGAAGGGAGTGGGACACATGACAGAGGAATGTAACAGAGTGTGTGTATCCTCTGTGAACGTACAGAGGATGTCCTGGGGGCTTTAAAACTCCTATTTTAAAGGCACTATCCAGGTATTAGTATATGACACTAATAATATAAAAAAGGACCCACTGGGACTCCCATGAGTATTTGTGTGTACAAAGCTACTGGTGACAAATGAACTCTCTTTTAAAGTGAGTGCATTTAAAATGGTAGTTATTGAGAGAAAAAAATGCATGTGTAGCTTTACAATGCTATTTTTTGTGAGTTTTTTTTAGAGAAAAACTGAACTTCAGCAAAGTTTTACATATTAACACTGGCAGGTATAGCCAATGCTGCTAAGGTTTGTTGTGTACAGAAGACTAAGGATGGCAGGAGCTACCCAGTAGCAAGGGAAAACATGCTAAATAGAGTATCTATAGATTGCTTTTTATTATTGCACAGATTTATGGATGGGAGGGAGGATAAGGCAACTCACCATTAACCTTTTGCAGAACAGCAAATTCACCACATTCTATGTGTCTGTCTCAAAATTGCTAGACCACAGACAATAAAGATGGTTGCATTTTGCTTTCCAAGTGATTCATGTATCCACTGTTGTGCAATCTAAGCCAATCAGTTGAATTTCTTTAATCTATTTTAATTATTCCAGGAAAATTCAGATCTCTTAGTTAGGCCCCACTTAAAAACAGTAACTTACAATATGAGTGACTTCTTAGAAATTTCATAGAATATTCTGAGTTGGAAGGGTCCCACAAGGATTATTGAGTCTGACTCTTAAGTGAATGGCCCATAAAGGGGTCAAAACCACAACCTTGTGGTTAGTAGCGCTGTGCTCTAATCAACTGAGCTAATTTCAGGACTTGTAGACATTTATGTTGAAACTGATGCTCCTTTCCTACCCAGCCTAAAGGCAATAATCAGTTATTGCACTGGGGAAACAAGATCTGTGTGGTTGCTTAGCAGAATTTCACTGACACAAGGATTGAAACAAGCTTCAGATTCACTCTATAGTTATAAAGAAAATATTTACATCCTGTGAAGAAGCAGTGATTATTTTCACTGGAAGAAAATATAAAGGAGAGAATGTTACTTAAAATATATGGGAATGACATTTATCTGTGAATGAATATCATAGCTGAGAGCCAACTTCATAACAGAGAAACACTGTAGGAAGATATGCCATGCAGAGCAGAGAAAAAAGTTACTTGTCAGGAGAAAAAATAAAATAAAAAAATAATTCATATTGACAAATGTAGAAAAGGAAAGCACATTTTTTACACGAAAAAATTACAGTACCTTTTCAAGCAAAGAAAGCATTTCAATCCACATCTGGAAAAAATATTTTTCTTTTGGAATTTCCTAAGTAATTCCAAAAGTACGTAAGCTGAAACAATGTGTTTTGATATTTAAAAAACACTTTGTGCTTTTAAAGAGAAAAAAAAAAGAAAAAAGATTACTTAGGTTGAAAGTGGGTTTGGTAATACTCTTGTTCAGCTGTCAAGCCAAAAATCAAGTCTTTTATTCTTTTCTGCAAAAGGAGAGACTAAAGAAGTGTCTTGCTCCCTACCGCCAGGAACATGAGCAGCAGAGAATTATTTTGGTTTATCAAACCTGATTTCCTTTTATGACAAGGTAACTCACCTAGCTGACCAAGGGGAGCCAGTTGGTGTAATCTTTTTGGATTTCGGTAGAGCTTTTGATACTGTCTCTCACAGGATCCTTCTGGACAAAATGTCCAGCACACAACTGGATAAACACATCATGTGGTGGGTGAGCAATTGGCTCACAGGTCAAGCACAGAGGGTAACAGTGACTGGGGTAACATCAGACTGGTGACCTGTCATTAGTGGGGTTCTACAGGGCTCCATCCTTGGCCCAGTGCTCTTCAACGTCTTCATAAATGACTTGGATGCAGGACTGGAAGGGATACTAAGCAAGATTGCAGATGACACAAAACTGGGAGGAGCTGTTCACTCCCTTGAAGGCAGGGAGGCCCTGCAGAGAGACCTCGACAAATTAGAGGACTGGACAATCACCAACCATAGGAAGTTCAACAAGGCAAAGAGACGGATTCTGCACCTGGGATGAGGCAGTCCTGGATGTTCATATAGATTGGGGAATGAGATGCTGGAAAGCAGTGCCATGGAAAGGGACATGGGGGTCCTGGTCAATGGCAAGCTGAATATGAGTCAGCAGTGCCCTGGCAGCCAGGAGGGCCAACCGTGTCCTGGGGACATCAGGCAAAGCATCACCAGTCAGTTGAGGGAGGGGATTGTCCCACTCTGCTGGGGCGGCCTCAGACTATTGTTTGCAGTTTTGGGCACCACAATACAAAAAACATAACAAGCCATTAGAATGTCCAAAGGAGGGTAATGAAGATGGTGAAGGGCCTTGAGAGGAAACCTTATGAGGAGAGGCTGAGGTCACTTGGTGTGTTCAGCCTGGAGAAGAGAAGACTGAGGGGAGACCTCATTGCAGTCTACAACTTCCTCGTGAGGGGAAGAGGAAGGGCAGGCACTGATCTGTTCTCTGTGGTGACCAGTGACAGGGACCGAGGGAATGGCCTGAAGTTGTGTCAGGACAGGTTCAGGTTGGAAATGAGAAAGAGCTTCTCCTCCCAGAGGTTGTTTAGACCCTGAAACAGGCTAACGAGGGAAGTGGTCACAGCAACAAGCCTGACAGAGTTCAAGAAGCTTTTGGATGATACTCTCACGCACATGGTGTGACTCTTGGGGATAGTCCTGTGCCGGGCCCAGAGTTGCACTCAATGATGCTTGTGGGTCCCTTACAACTCGGCATATCCTGTGATTCTGTGATTTATCATAATTACCCTCAGGAAACTGTCTTGATGTTATTAAGTCTGAAGATTGAGAACAATTTGTAAATTATATGTATTTTTATATATATTCATATGTGTGTATTTAGATGATTAGATATTTAGATACATTTTTTGGTCATGTAGGGGTTTTTTTCCATATAACCTGTTTTAAATTCTGGGGGTTTTTTTGTAAATTGTTACACTTCCTTTTGCAGCATGTTAATACTGGCTGTCAGACATAGAACATAATGTGTTAAATAATATTTCATTTGACCCTGTAGGTATTCCACTGTCTAACAGTGAAGCATGAAATGTTTCTTAGATCTCTGTTTCTCTGCCCACTGCTTGCTTATTTGGGTTGGGAAATGCTGGGGGAAACCTCAAGAAAACCCAAGTACTCAGTGTGTAAGCCATCACCTTGCTCTCAGGCTCTACTTCTCTGTTCCTTCTCCCATCTTAAAACTCAGAAAGTAAAAACAAGACACCAAAAATTACCTACATCAGTCCATTAAATTCCTGGATTGGTTGAGTTATTTATATGAAGTGTGTGCCTCTGGAAATGGACATGAAGGTACTTTCTAAAAGTCTTTGATATGACTAGGATTTGTGTTTATTCTTGCCTAGTGCACAAGGTTGCCTAAAACATCATGGGAAATGGCAGTGACATGCTGTCTGAAAGGATCTCATGAAGATCACCTTGAATATGACTACAGCAATGGGAGAGTAGATATTATCAAAGACCAAACATAAATGAATGTGGTACTTTGTACTTTAATGGAGAACATTTGATCAGCGCAATCATGTAGGGTTATCCAAATCTGTCAAAGTGTAAAGCTAGTCAAGAATATATTTTGTTGTCATTATCATTTTACTTGCAGTTGCTCTATTTCTCTCCCCGGAGTTTTGACAGTTTCAAGAAAATTTTAAAACACAAAAGGCTGTTCAGCCAAGCTCACTTGTGATCTATGTTGGACTTTCATCATCCCTCTGGTTTTTCACTGGGGTAAATAAATACCATGGGCAATAAATGTGCTCCCATGTGTTGTTCTCAGTGGACTAGATTTTTCTTTGCTATATACTTTTAAAGATATCTATGAATTTTAATATAATTAAACAATAAAATAAGAGCACAGCTTTCACTCTGAAGTTTAAATCTGAAAGGATTGGCTAAGCAGGACTTTCTCTCGTGAACCCATGCTGGCTATGACCAGTGATTGCATTGTGTCTCAAGTGAATTCATATAATCATAGAGTGCTTTGGTGTGGAAGGGACCTTAAAGATTATCTAGTTCCAAGACCCCCTGCTGTGGACAGGGTTACCTTCCTCTAGACCAGGTGTCTCAAAGCCCCATCCAACCTGGTCTTGAACACTTTCAGGGATGAGCCATCCACAACTTCCCTGGGCGTTTTTTATCAGCCACGGGTAATACATAATTCTCATATAATGCATACTTATTCTAATATAATGTTTCAGTATCTATGTTGAAATACATACTTTTGTCTGCTTAGTACAGAAACATATCTGCTTTATCTCTTGAAAAAGTAGTTTTGAGCAGAATTTTATTGTTCATACAGAACTTAATGTAAGTAGCTGCGTTTGTTCCTAAATAGCATTTTAATAGTAATTTTTGTAAAGGTTCTGTTTTTATAAGAAGTCCTTTGGAATAAACAGTATAAATATATTTGTAGATTATATCAAACTAAATTAAATTGTTTACTAAATTGTTGGAGCCTTTTCTCAAATCTTTTCTTTCCTTGTTTCACTTAAAGAAAATCTGTAGTAGTTATAACTTGTTTCCTTAGGACTGAAATCCACAGACCACAGGTATTTTATTTTTTTTTAATGATAGGGTATTTTTAGGTTATTTTTGTGCAAATTGCAGGTCGTTTTTTCTTTTAAGATTGTTCTTTATCCTATTCATCCCCTAATGTGGATTTTGTAGCATTTCTCCCTCATCTACTGGATTATTCTTCAAAGCCTGCATAACGCTTAAGCTTCTTTTCACAGTAATATTTCTGTATGGAATATCTATTTTACTCAGGATTTGATACAAAAATCACACAAAACTAAATTATTATTTGATTATTTAGATAACATTTCAAGCAATTTACAATAGACTGCTTATGCTGGGAGAAGCATCCACTGTAAATGAACCATTTTAAGACGTTCTTTGAAAAATAGTACATAAAGAGAAAGCATTTGACATTTCCTCCAGTGTTCAGAACTTTCTGGTTCTTTCAAAGTTTCCAAATAGAGTGTCCAAATACCACCAGGGATGCTTTTCTTGCCATTCTTCTAGGGTAAATGAAAATTTAATATATTTCACTTGGGCCTTTTTCTAACACCGTATCAATAAACTGTGGCCCATGTTCAGGTCATGATTAGCATGAACTTGTCAATCTGTCTCTGACAATTAAGCTGATTTTATGCAGTGATGATTTAAATTACCATTTTTCCCTTTTGCTCTTTCAGATCATTCTACTTCCCTTTGGACCAGGTTCTGCTTATGAATATTTTGAAATCTGTGCTGTTACTATTAGTGCTCTGTATAAATATACTCTGGGATTTTTTGTTTGGTTTTGTTTGGTTTTTTATCATGAAAAATACAATTTTTGAAACAAAAAAGTGAAACAAAATAAAGAAGGTTATTTCCTAATACTGGATGGGGAAAGACAAAATGATTGTACCCACTCTACTGGTCAGGTTCTGTTGTGGTATCTTATTCAAGTTGAATGACCTATTACTTTGTATATATTTCCTGCAAATCAAGTTTTGGCACTAGTCACTAGTTCTTTGAGAAAATAATTTAATTTCAAAGTCTGTCTTTAAGGGTGGAGATTGAAATAAGCCATGCAGGACCAGTTAAGTAGCTGACACTACAGAAGGCATTCATGCTAGCTATATTTTATTGTAGCTATACAGGCATATTCCTAAAACCTTCTCTTCCCAGCTTAACTTTCCATGTTGGTCCAATGCCATATAACTCATTGTAAACATTAAGCACATGCTCCTTGTGAAAATGCCATTCCATTTCAGTCCATCTAAGCATCCCGGTGTTCAGCAGACCACTCCAGCACGGTTTTGTTTTTGCAATTGCCATTAGTATTTCCCTTTGCTCTGTTTTTCTATCTAAGAATAACTCAAATGGCTGAAACATTTACATAGTTCTCTTTCTCCTATTTTTGTCTTGCTCACTGCTTCCCAACAAACTCAATCACAATATTTGCTTAAAGAAAAAAGTGAATTAGTGAGACATAGTTATTTCTTTTCATGGGATGCATATGTTTATCATACCGTACCATGTTGTGAGATAAATTTGTCTCATCTCCTAACAATATTGATGTCAAGTTGCTTTGGTTCTAGCCAGGACAAGGTAATTTTTGCTGTACCCAGGAGGGGGCATGGCTAGGACCTAGAGTTTATTCATGTCACCTCATGTCATTACCAGGGACTGGGGAAAGGGAATCTCTTCTGAGGAGAGGGGTCTCCTAGTTGAGAAAGTGTGGCAGGGGGAGCTGTCAGGTATTGTCTATTGTTGGGGTGGGGCAAGGATGGGGCAGATGGTTCTTGTGAATCACTTCTGTTCTTGTACCCTCTGTTGTTAGTATGGTTGGTGTTACTGTTTTCTTATCTCATTGCTGTTTCCAGTAAATTGTTCTCATCTCAACGTATTTATCTTTGCCTTTTGTGCCTCCAATTCCCCTCTCCAGTGCACTGCAGGAGAGAGGAGAGGGGGAGTGGCATGTGATTTTAACAAGAGTACTAAATTGGAGAATACCACTACTAAACCATGACACAAGTGGTTGTCCAAATGCACTAAATGTTTATTTAAAAATGCTTGGGAAAAAACCAATAACTTTGTTCTGGTACATATAGATATAAGATTATGACTATGAACATAATTGTCCTTTGTCTATTCTCAGACACTACAAGCTTCAAACTACATGATATATGCTTCACCTCCATTGTGTGCATTCCTTTCATGAGTTCCGTGCTCAGAAATTACAGTGCGTTAAGCTTGATGTTTATCTCGTTGAGAATTTTACACTTAGGATGTCCAGTGAGACATGAGGTGTACCTGTCAATGCACAGTAAAGGTACCTCAGAAGCTGAAATTTCCTGTGAGCCAAGCTAGCAATGCATAATGTGTCTAATTTACATAAGTTACCTACATTGCACACTAGTTGTGTGCATTACGTCTTTAAAGTTGCCCATACTATATCTGTCAGGGATTATAAACTGCTTGCAGATGTGACTATATGGCATTTGTTCACTTATGGGTTCCAAAGTACTCTAGGCACTCACAAACCAGCATTATATCTTGGAACTGTGAATTTGTATTTTGTATTTGGATCTTCACAATGGGTGAAAAATTCATACAATCTGATGATACAAAACTGGACTGATACACCTGAAGACAGTGCTGCCATTCAGTAGGTCCTTGATAGGCTGGAAAATTGGCTGGGGAGAAACCTAATGAGGTTCAACAAAGGCGAGTGTAGAGTCCTGTACCTGGGGAGGAATAACCCCAAGTACCAGTACCGGCTGGGGGCTGACCTATTAGAGAGTAGCTCTGCAGAGAAGGACCCAGAAGTTTTGGTGAATGACAAGTTTACCATGAGCTGGCAGTATGGCCTTGGAGCCAGGAGGGCCAATGGTATCCTGGGGTACACTGGGAAGAGTGCAGCCAGCGGATGATCCTCCCCCTCTACTCAGCCTTAGTGAGGCCACATCTGGAGTACTGTGTCCAGTTCTGAGCTGCTCAGTAGCTTATGAGACAAGGAGACAAGAAAAAGAGCTATTGGAGAGGGTCCAGCAGAGAGCCATGAAGATAATTAGGGATCTGGAGTAGGTGTCTTATGAGGAGAGGCTGGGAGCTGGGCCTGTTTTGCCTAGAGACTCATAGAATCATGTTAAGAAAGTTACAGTGTTAGAATGGACCTTAAAGTTCCAACCCCCCCTGCCATGGACAGGGACATTTCCCACTAAACCAGGTTACTCAAGGCCTTATCCAACCTGGCCTTGAAAACTGCCAGCGTTGGGGCATCCACAGCCTCCTTGGGCAACCTCTTCCAGTGTCTCACCACACTCACAGTAAAGAATTTCCTCCTAATATCTAGTTTAAATTTCCCCTCTTTCAATCAGTACCCATTACTCCTTGTCCTATCACTACAGTTTCTGATGAAGAGTCCCTCTTCGACTTCTTTGAAGGCCCCCTTCAGATATGGGAAGGTTGCTGGTCTCCATGCAGCTTTTTCTTCTCCAGGCTGAATAGCCCCAACTCTCTCAGCCTTCACAGGGGAGGTGCTCCAGTTCTCTTATCAACTTTGTGGCCATTCTCAGGACTTGCTCCAACAGTTCCCTGTCCTTCCTGTGGTCAAGGCATCAGAACTGTATGCAGTTCTCCAGGTGGGATTTTATGAGAGCAGAGTTGAGGGGGAGAATCACCTTCTTCAACCTTTTGGCCCCACTCCGTTTGATGCAGCCCAGGAGTGCACACTGCTGGTTCATGTTGAGTTTTTCATCAACCATCAGAAGAAAGGACTGAGAGGGGACCTCATTAACGCATATAAATACTTCAAAAGCAGGTGTCAAGAGGATGGTGCCAGATTCTTTTCGGTGGTGCCCAGAGACAGGAGGAGCAATGGCCACAATCTAAAACACAGAAAGTTCCATCTCAGCATTAGGAAGAACTTCTTTTGCATTGAGGGTGGCAGAGCACTGGAACAGACTTCTCAGGGAGGTCGTGGAGTGTCCCTCTCTGGAAACATTCAAAACCCACCTAGATGCATTGTGTAAACTTCACTAGGTGACCCTACCTTGGCAGGGAGGTTGGATTAGATGATCTCCAGAAATCCCTTCCAACCCCAACGATTCTGTGATTCTTTAATTTTGTTAACTGCATCTATGCTGACACCTTCTTATTATCAGTTCATTTAAAGAAATGGTTACTTCGGATATATAATATATGCACACAAGCATAGAAATATGGTTTTGAGACATTTTTAGGCAAAAAGAAGAGGTATTGTTAACAATTTGAATTTACAAACCTTACTTGTGTGCCAGTATTATCATAAGCTTAAGGTAGGCGCACTGTTATGTCCTCATATGTAATAGCATGCTAAAATAGCTTTTAGTCTGAAACTCTAGAAACAGAGGAGGAAACAGTATTGAAAACCTTACCTGTCACAACAACTGCCCTGTTATTGCTCAATGAACCTTGGGCTTGATATGTGATTCAGGAACTTAAATAGATCTTGAATCCTCCTCAAGGGAAAGGGACAACACAATTATACTGAAAAAAACCCCAGTAGTGGAATCAGCCACTTGTGATCAAAATAACCATCAATGCTTTTCAGCACTCTCAATCAGTACTAAAGGCATATTATTTTAGGAAAACAAAGAATTAACCTGCAATTTGCAACTTCAAAACTGTACATTTTAGAAAGATCGGATCAACTGGCTCCTGAAACAGAAAAGACACCTTTAAAATTGTGGTTAAATAAATTATTTCTTAGCTGTATCAAGATTAACACAGAGGACTGATTTACTCAGCAGGCTAATTCTGGAGAAAATTTTCCTTTGATTCATTGTAGATAAAGAGGGAATAGCACAGTTTCAAGTTAATCTAGATAATATATGAAGCTACATAAACTTTTTACAGTCTTGTACACTTGTTTGTATTCTGAATTTTCATTTCTCTTTTTTTAAAAAAATCCATTCTTAGTTTTTTGTTTGTTTATAATAGTATTACATTGGAACCTCTGTAATGAAAACTTCTGACTGAAATTCATGTATTCAAATTTTATAGTACCTTTAGTCCAAAAGAAAGATTTAGTTTTACTTTTTTAATCCTTTATACTTTTGCTGGACTTTTAAGTTTCAAAGCAATTGAGAGTGTGTTAACTGTGTTCTGTTTGGTTTTATGCTTCAGCAAGTTGATCGTTAAATTTCCAGTAGCTATGACCACTCAGGTAAGGCATTCGCACATTCAACTTCTACTGGAGAGAAAGCAGGGGAGCTATGTTTTTATATGTGGCTGTATAAAATTCATGAGAATTGTCAGGAAAGAAGGTAGCAAGAAGGAATTGAGCATAAGACGGGTAGTTGGGAAGCTAGCAGGGAGACATCATGTGCCAGCTTTTGCAAAAAGAGACTGAGCAAGATAGTGCATAGTGCTGATTTCATTTGTTCTGAAATCAGTAAGAAGGAAAAAGATAAGACAAAAGAAACCCTAGTTACTGTTTTCTAGATGCCGTAGACATCCTGACAGAACAAAAGATTCAAATTCATCATGGACCTAAACTGGAGAAATGCGCGATCCATCCCATCTTTTGCGCTACCCGGTACTGCACTGTAATTTAATTGCAAGCACCCTGCTAGGAGTAAGAGTGGAGGCCTATAGTAAAAGGTAATCTCAATTGTCATAGCTGTTCTCAGTACGTTTTTTATCATTTCAGTGTCTGTGATCCTGTTGAGAATGTGTTTAGGTGCATTACTTACATAAAGGATTCTAATGTCATGTCTGCCACATAATCAAAATTTGCTGAAGTGAATGTATCATTGTGGACCAGGATTATCTGTCTTTCATACATAGAATGGAGATGAGTGTTTGCTGTTGGATAGTTCTTGTACATGGGATGATCTAAGATAAATGTTTGCAAATGCGAATTACTCAAAGTTAAATGAATAGGTAATATTTCCTAGAAACCTTACAGTACCACATGACCATCTTGCTTAGAAAAATTAGCTGTCATCTGGAATTGAGATATAGAATCACAGAATTGCAGAATCATTTAGGTTGTAAAAGACTTCTGAGATTATCGAGTCCAACATTTGACTGATCACTACCTTGTCAACTAGACCGTGGTACTAAGTACCACATTCAGTCATTTTCCTAAACACCTCCAGGAATGGTGACTCTGCCACCTCCCTGGGCAGTCTGTTCCAAGGTATAAAAACCCTTTCCATGAAGAAATTCCTCCTGATGTCCAACATGAATCTCCCGTAATGCAGCTTGAGGCTATGTTCTCTCATCTAGTCACTGCTTGCCTGGGAGAAGAGGCTGACTCCCACCTGACTACAACCTCAGCTCAGGTAGTTCTAGAGAGCAAAATTAAGGATTTCTGTCTTGCTCCCTTTCATAGACGCCTCCGCTGATGTTGAGTCTGTTAGGTAAAATACTACTGAAGCAGTGTACGTGGCATAAGGACAAGTGAGGATACAAAACCATCAGATATGGGAAATTCAGAAATGCAGTATCAGTGAAGAACTGTGACACGAATCGTCTAAAATTCCCTTTTTGCTTGTTTGTTTTAGTGATTTAGCTGCATTTTCAGCAAATTATTAAATGTATCAATAAAAATAGGAGGTTGCATAGTATTAATTCTTGAGGTTGCAATCAGTCTTTCAACTTTATGTCTCCTCCTGTGGAGGATTTTCTTGGAGATAAGAGAAATTCTTTCTGTAGAAAATAATTCTGGAAGCTGCCCAGTGAAGATTTGTTCTCTCATACCTAGTGACTGACATTTGGATTTGACAAGAAGGAAAGGAGATTTTACATTGCCGCAAACTAACTGTTAGTAGCATCCACGTTTGAGAAATCCTTAAGCAAACAGCCTGCTGTTACATGTAAAAGATCTAACTACATTTTGGGAAAAGAGCACAAGTCACTTGAAGAAAGAAGATTCATATTTTCTCCCAGACATGTTGTTTCTTTGCATGCTCTTTAAAGATTGAACTGTATAAAATAGCATTGACATTATGTAATTATTTGCCTCTTAGACTGTGCTAACTCAATTTGCTTTTCATTCCCAGGTATTTAAAAGACCATTATTTTCCCATCAGATTTTACTGTCTGCCAATTAAGGCTTTAGATCTGTGATGTGGAGAGAGAAATTTGTCACAAAATATTTCAGCTAGACATATTGAAAACTTCTGTTTTGAATTGCATTTCTTTCCTTTTTTTTTTAATGTTTATGATTTTTACCAGATAAAAAAATTTTTTGTGACGTTTTTAATAATGGTTTTCAGCTTTTTTCTGCAAAGCAAAACATTTATGTCTGAATTCCAGATTTGTTTAATAATATTTGCTAAGTAGGAGGAAAACCTCCAAATAATGCAGAATTTTATGTTTCTTTTGCCTTCTTGGTTTTAACAACTAAAGCTACAATGAATAAGACGACGTCAGCATCAACCACCTGAATTGAAAGTACTAATGCTATTCACAGTTATTCAGTGTCATCTTAAGCAATAAGAGCTATATTAGTAAGGTCTGTCTCTTGTACAGTAATTTGAATTCAGCTCATTTTCTTTCTGTGTAGTTTTGGGAAATGGTTGCACTTTTGAGGTGCAGAAAATCATAGTAATTGCATTATGCGTGAGACCTGTGCAAAGGGGCAGATGATACACACTTTTCCTTCCCCAGAAATAGCATTTGCAGAGAAAAGAAAAATGGGTAAAAGGTCTTTATAAGCAGACATGAGTATACTGTACCATTAAAACATTTTTAATAGCAATTCCCTTTTTGGCAGCTGTAATATGACTGTACTTCCATGTTTAAGAATGCAACATACAGTATTTTAGTACCTAACCTTGATAAATACAGTTGTTCTCTTGTATGCTTCATTTAACTTTTTAAAACAAATTAAGTTCTCAGTCTCAGGACTTACAGTGGGAAACCTTTCAAGTAGACATGTCTTGTCTAGATAAGTATGAGAATTAAAAATTCTAATAAAAATATTTTTATTGTACCTTTTTTTACTGGATTCTTAGATTTCATCTGCTATTCTGCCTCATTAGGAAGTACCAAATTTGCATCTAATCATTTCAGTGTCTTCATCTTATATTTTTTTCAAGAACAATCAATATATACTAGTAAAGAAGGGTTATATTTCATGACCTAGGAAATCAGAATCCTTTTGCTATATATTCCTGTGTTTTATGAAGATGACTAACAATGCTAGTGAATTATTTTTTGTCCCTAGCTTTGTTTATTGGCTGCTCTCAGAAGGGGAAGCCAGAAAAGTACACTCAACATAATGACAGCAAAGCAACAGTGATAAAAATTTACAGTAACACCACTGTTCTACTGGTGGCCTCTTCTCTTTTTACAGCTTGTTCTCATTTCTTTTAAAATGATGTATGAAAGGCTTCTGACAAGGATGTATTATTTCACTAGCATGGCAGGAAACTGTACTTGTGATTCACTTGATACTGCTCTTTACTTTTGTTCCATAGCTGGTGATAGGCTTTATCAGGGATGAAAAGGGTGAGTGGCTCTTGTTGAGGGCTCTCACCATGTCTTATGAACGTGTTCTGATACATTGTTCCTAGTACACCAGTACACAGTACACTAATTACTTAAATGTCCCTGAAGTTCTGTGTGGCTTAAACATTTCACACTTCTTGGTCTGCACAGCTGTTTGAGGTTTACAAGCCATTGTGCTTTGTCTCAGATGTGGCCACATCCCAGACACTAACTGTCAGGCATAGGCTTACAAACCGTCTCTACTTTACCTTGTAACTTTAACAAAACAGATAAACAAACAACAATAAAACCCCACCACCCAGTATGTTATATAGAGCTAGAATGACAAAGCTGCGTTCCATTTAGCCTTAATGAAGTTACAGGTGTGTTCATGAAAATTTTGTCACAAAAAATGTCAGGTACTTTGGACAAAGAGGCAAAAACACCTCTGTAAGCAGATGCTTACGTTTGGTGTATCTAATAAGAACATAATATAGGTATAAGAATAGCTCATTCACTACTTCTTCTATATTTTGATATCACTAGTACAATTTTATTGATTAGTTGCTGTTGAGAAGGAACTTAGGTAAGTTTTCAGAATGAAAACATTCCTAGATATGTTGCCCAAGCACCTAAGATACTTGCTTTTCTTCTCCAGCTTTTGTGTGTTACCAGTTCAAAACCAGATGGACCCAGCGGCAAATCACTGGACTGCCTGTACCTTGTAGAAACATTTAATCACTTTATACAGCTTTACTAATCCCATTTTGAGTGAAACTGCTCTCAAGAGACAGTCTAAGACCAAAGTCTTAGGAATCTGAGTTCTTTGGTGTGTTTTTTTTTCTGGCCCTAATGTATCTCAGTGTGGATGAATATCTTTTTCATGTCACCAGTCTGAATAAAGCTGTTACACTGACTGGAGTTTCTCTCCATTTCATGCCTTCCTGGAGGACTTTCAAGGACAGTGCCACAAGCCGTGTCATATATTTGAAGATCCTGTTGAACACAATAACTAAAATAGCAGCACACTACATTGAGTGGCTCACACTCACCCAGTTACCTGTCTTCTGCCTGCAAACAGACATGGTCTTTGATTAATAATTAATTTTTTTCACTATTTTTAATTTTGTTGAACTCTGCATCTATCACATCCTGTGCTTGGAAACAGAGGCCTGTGGTAGTATTTAGAAAAGTTATTTGAAAGCACTCACTTTTTCTGTCAAAAGCACAATATGTGTCCTCAGGAGGGCAAAGGAGAAGTGCTGGAAGAGACATTAAAGCAAAGTTCTGGGCTTCTTGTTTTAGGCAGGTTTGACGTTCTCTTGTGTATTATTAATGAGCATGAGATTCATGATTGGAAACCCAGCAATGATGCTTTCTTTGTGACTGACGTTATAATGTGGCAGGAAGTGTTCTTGTTTGTGAAAATTATTTGAGTTTAATGTAAGAGACAAGATCCCCAGTCTCCCCTAAGCTAGATGGAGCACTAATTCAGATGCCTACTGAAATATTTCTGCTGTGTTTGTCGTTGCACATCTCTATTTGAAATATTTGAGCTTGACAGGCTGAAGGGACATCATACAAGCTTATCATACAGTTCAGAGGCAGCATTGTTGTCAATCAAATACTATTTACAAATACATGTAGTGAAGAGGTCCTGAAGAGAATTTATTGTTTCCTTACAGTAAAGTGGAATACAGAGATCTCAGACTGTATTGAGAATAGCAACTGTGGCCATTGAGACATAAATTGTCCCACTTTAATAAGTTTACAACTAGACATTATGGTTATAGAGCATATAGGGTTTGAATTGGAATACATTATAGAAAGCAGAGTGTGATCACAGCAGCTTATGAGAATAAAACCAAGAGGTTTTGTTTCATACTTTGCTTTATTGAAGTATTTCATACTCTTCTTTATTGAAGAGTGTCATGGTTTGAGAACCCCAAAATCCAATTCCCTAGTCCAAGTCCCCTCCCACATCTCAACCCAGTGTGAGATGGGTTTTCCAGACACCACACGAGACTCAAAATGGGGGAAAGGGAATATATTACAATGACTGTACAAATAAATACTACAATACATTATATACAATCTCACCTATCTCTACCATGACAGAATAGTATTTACAATGGATCAAATCTCTTCTCCCCTCCAAATAAAAGTCCAGGAGGGAAGAAGGAAAAGATCCTTTCCGCTCTCAAAGCAGCAGTGTCTCTAAGGCAGCAGGCATCTCTGTCTCTCTCTTCCATGCAGCAGCTGTAGCTGGATCTCTGCCAGTACACATGAGGGGGTATCCAAGCCCCTCAGCCCGTCATCTTCAAGCGAGGGTCTTCTCTTCCGTGGGCTGCGTTCACCCAGACAACGGTCGTTTCACCACGGTCATACCACAAAGCTCAGGGGTCTTCGTGACGGTCCGTATCTTCAGGGGATTCAAGCCCCCTTTGCAGCGCTCTGTGCTCTGTCACAGGCAGCAGGGGGGGCCAAGGTCACCCCCTCCGCATTCCTTCTGAGCTTTACAGCTCCTTTCTGCAGTGCTGTAGCACTCCACGACTCTTTCAAGTAAGAGTCCATCATCTTCCTCTCTCTCGGAGGTCTCAGAGGGATACGGGGGTTTATTTCAGTTCTTACCCCAACTTCCTCTCTCTCTCTGTAGAGCCTAATTCTCTCTCTGCTGCTGGCTCTCTCTCGTCTCTCCTTCCAGGAGTTCTCTCTGTGTTGCTGCATGCCTGTCGTTGTTGCTTGGTCTTATCCCTTCTGACTCTCTGCCACCGTTTCTTCGGTCAGTGCAGTTCTGCCACTGCTGCTGCTGCTGCTGACGGTGGAGAAACATCCCCCAGTTTTCTAACTACAGGTACTCAGCCCAGTCTTACACTGTTCCAAGTCCCTGTAGCCCCCAGCCAGGGGCTGGGGGAGGCCCAGCCCCCAGCGGGGCTGCTGCTGCTTCTCCTCGTGGTTTCACAACATGGCTACTTCTACAACAACTACAACTACCTTCTCTTCCGTTCTGCTCGTGATATGTTTATATTTTGCAGAAGTGCTCACTGGGTAAAAACCTCAAGGGTCACCACCCTCTGGGGTTTTACCATTTTATAACTTCAGGGGGAAAACTGTAAAGCTTACATTTAGATCCTAGAAGACTCTTGAAAAGGTTTCCTTTTAACATGATTTATTTAATTACTAAACTTGCATAAATCCTTCTGTCTTGTCTTGTAATTTCAATGTGGAATCACTACTCTTAGCAGATCACTTCAGTAATTACAGAAAAATATTTGGGTTGCTGGTATTCTTTCTTTATAAAGAACCATAGAAAGCATTTTACTCTTCCTTAAAGAAAAAAAGAAAAACTCACTTAAATTTATCTCTGCATTTCTTATGAGACATGAGTCTGTAAAGCACAGCTTTCCTTAACAGTTCAGACCAAGTTCTCAGGAGATAATGGTTGTGTTGCTGCAGAAAGCTGAAATTTATTGGGGACACACAAAGAAAAGAGAAGAGCACTATCAAAATAATTTCTCTAAATGGTCAAAATTTGGGATATTTATCCTATGCAGGCAAATAAACCTACTTTTAAATATCCAAACTGTGTAGTTCATATTCAGACTATTAAACAAAATGCAAGTAATACAGATCCATGCTTTCAATTTGAAAGCAGTCATCAAAGTATTCCTGCTTCTCAGAAGGTGACTTGCAATTAAGAGATTTGCTGACTATTTAAATCACAGTAAAAATATCAGTTGGGCAACCAATGAAGATTGGAGCAAAGTGTGTTGGCTGAGACTGTCCTTTGCCTTGTAAATGTGTGTGAATGTGGAGTGAGTCTGCTCCTTGTACTGAAGTGCGGCAATTTCTTATATATTGGATGTGGGGTGGGAGTGCTCCATTTATCTCTAACCTAATATGAATATTGATGGCAGTTTTGATGATCTCCAGGCACAAAAAAATACACCTAATATGTCTACCGTTAGAGGTGTCCACACTGCTTCCAAAAGAGACTTGTTTAGTACACCTTACTGATGGTACTGATAGTTGCAGTCACACTAGAAGAACTACATTGAGCTATGGAAATAATCAATAGTTCCACAGGCAATAGCCAATTACTAAAAATTTGTTCCAATGCTGAAATCCAATAGCAAGAGATTGACACATGAGACATGGGGCACACAAGGTTAAAAATAATGAAAACAGTGACAATTTTTCTGGAAAATCAGTGGTTTCCTAAACCAAAAGCTTGGTAGTCTGATTAAGTGACGTGTGAACATCTGTACTGGACTCACTCCTGAATGTATTTATCTGTGAATTTCTCTTTACATGTGTCTGGGACATGCATCATCCATTTTAGGGAAGAGACATTTTTGTCAAGAATGGGTCTGTCACTCCTTGGAGTATAAAACAAATAAGTGGTGAGACAAAAAAGTCACTCAAAACAAATCAAACAGTTCTTGCAAGTTTCCATGGGGAAGTGTAATCAAAGACCAGCTGAAAATCTGAGGCCAGCACTTTCAGTTTGGTTCAAAGGTATTATTTCTTACATATCTGTGGTTTGGTTTTTTTTCAGTTTCTCTATAGGTAACACCCTGGTCCTTAGTTCTTATCATTCATTCAATGTTTGTCAAAGACCTAAAGAGGTCATATCAACAGAGGAAGTCTGTCACCTTTATGTTATAAGGTTGTCTAAAGATCCTTCTTTTCTGTGCATAAGGGTATAGCCTCTCTTATCATTTCTGAACTCTTTGAACTTAAGATTCACTGCATGGTGGACTAGTAGACTTTTAGAGCATGCTCTATCTCATTCATGGCTCTCCTTTACACAGTCTGTTGTGATCACTTTTCACCAGAAAAAAAAATGTAAAAAAACTGACAGAAAACCCTGCTACCAATTTTTTGTGCTAATCCTCCTGCTATGACTGGGGGAATCATATATGTATGATACCATCTATATACTATAATACAGAGCAGGTCTTATTAAAGCATCAGGATTCTTGGTACATTTCTATTGATTTTTCTTTAAACCAGAAGGTAGCATCACCATTTTTGTATCTTTAGCTTGCAAGTGGAATAGAATTTGATTCACCTTGCTGAAATGTCCTTAGGGCTGAAGAGACTTAGATTTACAGATCACAAGATTTCAGGATACATTAAGACTTTTCTTTCTGTTATGTATCCACAGAGAAGGAAGGCCAACGTCCGAAAGGGCATTTGCAGAGTAGATCAGAGCTGGTATGGCTGAAGAATATAAAAAGCAAAAGAGAGAGCAAGGTTCATCTCATAGCATTCCCCAGGGACAGTACCTACTTCCTAAAATGAATGAACAGAAGTACCTTCTTTGAAATTGTGCAGGGCCACACTTAGACGCTGCTGCTCAATTTTTTACAGTTACGGCAGTTAAGACCAGGGGGATGTAACATATGCAGCCTTCAGGAGGAGAACGATCCAGTGACTTACAGCCTCTGTAATAGTACTCTTTATTTTTCAACTGTTGTGTTACGTAGGAATAAATGAGAACTTGACCCACATGAATGCAATTTAGCACACCTTCACTAACTTCAGCAACTCTGCACCAGTTCATACCAAATGAGGTTCTGAGCCAGTACAATCTTACCTGTGCCCAGACACACACACATTTTTTTTAATTTTGCTTACTCCACAGACAGCTGGATATGTTCTGATAAAATTATCAAGAATAGCAAGAGAAATAAAATTTTATCTGCAGGTGTGTTATGGTATAGGAATGGTACTCTCAAATAGGTGCTCCCACTGAAACTCTCCATTTGCTGCTCGCTCACTCCCTCCTACCCCTTCTGTGCCCCCTCCCCTGATTGCAGGATGGAGAGGGGAATTGGAGGCATAAAAGGTGAAAATCACGTGTTGAGATAAGAATGATTTACTGAAAACAGCAATAAAATGAGAAAGCAAACAGTAACAGCAACCATACTAATGACAGAGGGTACAAGGTAGGTAAACGATTCATTCAATTACTTGAAACTGACCACTATTACCTGACAACTCCCTCCAGCTTGGAACTGGCATTACCCAACTGTTCCCTCTGCCATGCTTACTTGACCAGAAAGAAGCCTTTCTCCTCCTAAGAGACTCCCTTACCCCCCTCCTCCAACCATGAGGTGGTATAAAATGACATGAGGTGGTATAAAATAACCTCCAGATCCTAGCCATGCCTCCTCCTGGCTACTGCAAAAATTAACCCCGTCCTGGCTGGAAACAAGATGTTATCCACCCTATATTCCATACCATCTACATCATTCCTAGATGCTATACCTTCCAACTATATACATTTATATACATATATACACAAGTACAGGTATCATTTCCATGATCAATTGCTGTCCCTCCAAGATGTTTGTTGAGTTCATTTAGGCCATGACTGTGGGTTCTAACCATCCTAGATGTCTTCCAGGACTTCCAGGAGGGCTGGTGTGCTGCCACCTGGTTGCAAGCTGCATCAGGAGTTCATGACTGGTTATCTGGAGCAGTCCATACACACGGTAGTTATGGCATCCAGTGGCAGTGTCATTCAGCAACCAATATTATAAAATTCAACATTACAGACTGTTGTCACCCATAAATCAAATTGCCTTGAGATACGCATCATATTTCCCCATCCCTCTGCATTACCCACCAAGTGCACTCAGGTCCTTGGGCAAAAATAATGCCATGGATGGGCTTGCCTTTGCTTGAGTCAGGACTGATCCAGGTATCTTCCCTGACACCTTCCTCATATGCACCACAGGAACTTTATCCCCTTTTATGGTACATGCATATTTTGAATTGGCAGGGCCAGCTTGATTTTTGGGAACCTCTAATATTAACTAACTGGGCGGCCTTTGCTAAATGTAGATCTCAATGTTTGAAGGTCTCACCACCCATTGCTTTCACTGTAGCAGTCCATTGTACCATTCAATTTTCCCAGAGGCTGGGGCATGATAGGGAATATGGTATACCCACTCAACACCATGCTGTCTGGCCCAGATGTCTATGAGGCTGTTGTTGTCCAACTCAGTTCTTTCTGAGGTGCCATGCCACCACAGGACTTGCTTTTCAAGGCCCAGGATGTTGTTTCAGACATGGCGTGAGGCACGTGGTACTTTTGCAGCCATCCAGTGGATGCTTCCAACATTGTAAGCATGTAGCCTTGCCTTGGCAGGTTTGCAGAAGTGTGATGTAATCAATGTACCAGGTCTCCCCATATTTGTATTTCGACCATTGACCACCATACCACAGAGGCTTAACCCACTTGGCCTGCTTGAGTGCAACACGTGTTTCAGAGTTATGGATAACCTAGGAAATAGTGTCCACGGTTAAGTCCACCTCTCAGTCATGAGCCCACCTATATGTTACATCTCTTCCCTGATGACCTGAGGTGTCCTGGGCCCACTGAGCCAGAAATAATTCACCCTTATGTTGCCAGTCCAGATCTCCTGAGACACTTTAATCTTTGCAGCCCAATCCACCTGTCTATTGTTGCAATGTTCTTCAGTAGCCCGACTCTTGGGTACGTGTGCATCTACACAACTTCTCTACCCTGGCAGTGATGTCTTGCCACAATTCAGCATCCCAGATGAATTTTCCTCTGTGCTGCCAGTTGGCCTTTTTTCATCAGTCTAGCCAACCGCACAGAGCATTTGCTACCATCCACAAGTCAGTCCAGAGGTACTGCACTGACCATTTCCCTCATTCAGTGATACCTAAAGTTAGCTGGGTGGCTTTCAACTCTGCAACCTGACTTGATTCACCTTGTCCCTCAATAGCTTCTGTGACTCACTGTGTAGGACACCATACAGCAGTTTTGCATTTTTGATGTATCTCTACAATATGCAGGAATCATCAGTAAAGAGAGCATATTGCTTTTCATCTTCTGGTAGCTGATTATATGGTGGGGGCCCCTCAGCACATCTCACCTTTTCCTCCTCCTCTTCTGATGATAATCCAAAATTTTCACCTTTGGGCCAGTTTGTGAAGACTTCCAAGAGCCCTGGTCAATTAGCATTTCCTGTTCGAGCTCACTGCGTAATCAGAGAGATCCACTTACTCCACATAGCATCAGTGGCATGATGTGTGGAGGAAACTTTCCCTTTGAATATCCAGCTGGGGTGTGAGGAGGAGCTGTGCTTTGTGCCAATCACTTCTGAAGCAGCTCAAACCCCACCTAACCTGCCAATGTCTCTTTTTCAATTAGGGTGTAACAGCCCTCAGATCCTTTTTATTCCCAACTCCATAACCCCTGGAATCACCCTTGAGTCTCCCCAGGTACTTTTTCGCCAGAGACTCCGGGAAGGATAGTTCTTCCCAGCTGCAGTGTACAGCACATTTTTCACATCTTCTTGTGTCCTGACTGGCCAAAGTTTTACTGCTTGAACAATCTCCTGTTTAATTTGTTCAAAAGCTTGTTGTTATTAGGACCTCACTTAAAATTGTTCTTCTTTTGAGGTTACTTGATAGAGAGGGCTTACAATCTGACTCTAATCTGGAATATGCATGCTCCAAAAGCCCACAGCACCTAGGAAAGCCTGTGCTTCCTTCTTACTTGTTGGTGGGGACGTAGGTGCAGGTTTGTTGAACAAATCCATTGGAATCTGATGATGTTCATCTTGCCACTTTACTCCTAAAAACTGAATTTCCTAGGCAGGTCCCTTGACCTCACTTTGCTGTATAGCAAAACTAGTCTTCAGTGGGATTTGGATTATCTTCTGCTCTTTCTCAAAAACTTTCTCTGCTGTTTTGCCCCACACAATGATGTCATCAATGTATTGCAAGTGTTCTGCCCTTTTCCAGTGCAGTCTGGATCAGTCAATAGCAGGTGGTGGAGCTATGTTTCCATCCCTGGGGCAGTCAGTTTCAGGTGTACTGGACACCCCTGCAGGTGAAGGCAAACTGTGGCCTGCACTCTGCTGCCAAAGGAATGGAGAAAAACTCATTAGCAATGTTGATGGTGGCACCACTTTGCTGCCTTGGACTCCAGTTCCTGCCGAAGTTCCAGGCTGTCCTGCACAGCAGCGCTGAGTGGTGGTGTGACTTCATTCAGCCACGATAGTCTACTGTCAGTCTCCACTCTCCATTGCACTTACGCTCTGGCCATATGAGACTATTAAAGAGTGAGTGAGTCTTGCTGACCATTCCCTGGCTCTCCAGTTCACAAATCATCTCATGGATGGAGGTCACAGAGTCCTGGTTGATGCGGTATTGTTGATGGTGCGCTGTTGTGGTAGCGATCAATACCCATTTTTCTTCAATCCTCAGCAATGCCACAGCAGAAGGATCCTCTGAGGGACTAGGCAAGGTATTCAGTTGTCTAATTTCCTCTGTCTCCACAGCAGCTATCCCAGAAGACCAACCACACCCTTTTGGGTCCTTGAAATACCATCTCCTGAGATAATCTATGCCAAGACTGCACGGGGCCTCTGGGCCAGTCACAATGGGGAGTTATTGCAGTTCATTCTCAGTCAGGCTCACTTCAGATTCCAGTACAGTCAGCTGTTGGGATCCCCCTGTCACCCCAGAAATCGAAATGAATTCTGCCCTTACATATCTTCATGGCATCAAGATACATTGCACACCGGTGTCAACTAAAACCTTATATTCTTGTGGGTATGATGTGCCAGGCCATTGGATCTACACAAGCAAATAGATCCAATTGTCCCTTTCCCCCACCTGACTAGAGGAAGGGCCCTTCTAGTTCTGATCATAGTACTTGTTGCTTACCCCTTGTAAATATGAAATGGAGGTCCCTTCAAAAGGATTGGAAGTAACATCAGCCCTTCTATTCTGTGTGAGGACTTGCCCACTGGAAACTACAGTTACATTTATCCTTGAAGAATTTCCTTTCAGCTCACGTACACATGCTGCTAGGGCAAAGGTGGATTTTCCATCCCATTTAATAGAATCATAGAAGGATAGAATATGCTGAGTTGGTTCCTGACCCATCAGGAACATCGAGTCCAGTTCCTGGCCCTGCACAGGACATGCCAAGAATCACACCATATGCCTGAGAGCCTTGTCCAAACACTTCTGGAACATAGACAGGTTTGTTGCTGAGACCACTTTCCTGGGGAGCCTGTTCCAGTGTCCAAACAACCTCTGCGTAGAGAAGCTGTTTCTAATTCCTAGCCTAAACCTCCACTGACACAACTTCAGGCCATTTCCTTGAGTCCCATCACTGGTCACAAGATGAAGATGTCTGTACCTGCCCCTCCACTTCCCTACAATGTGTGAGGATATTTTAGACTGCAGTGAGGTCTTCCCTCAGTCTCCTGCAGGCTGAACACGCCAAGTGACCTCAGCTGCTCCTTATACAGCCTTCCTGACCCTTCCCCATCCTCATTCCTCTCCTTTGGACACTATCTAATAGCTTGATATCTTTCTTATATTGTGGTGCCCAAAACTGCAAACAATATTCAAGGTGAGGCCACCCCAGTGCAGAGCAGAGCAGGGCAATCACCTCCCTTGCCTGGCTGGCGATGCTTTGCCTGATGCCCCCCAGGACGTGGTTGGCCCTCCTGGCTGCCAGGGCTCTGCTGACTCGTATTCAACTGACCATCAACCAGGACTCCCAGGTTCCTTCCCACAGTTCTGATCTTCAGCTTCTCGTTCCCTAGTCTATCCAAACAACCAGGATTGCCCTGTCCCAGGTGCAGAATCTGGCACTTCCCCTTGTTAAACTTCATACAGTTAGTGATTACCCATCTCTCTAATTTGTCAAGGTCTCTCTGTAGAGCTGCTCTGGCAGTCCACAGTTCCTCCCAATTTAGTGTCATTGGCAAACTTACTATGTATTCCTTCAAGTCCTTACATCCAGGTTGTTAATGAAGATGTTGAAGAGAACTGGGATGAGAATGGAACCCTGTGGAACCCCACTAGTGCCAAGTCACCACCTTGATGTCACCCCATTCACTACAACTGTTTGTGCCCAACCTGCAAGCCAGCTGCTCACCCATCACATAACACGGTTATCCAGCTGTGTGCTGAACATTTTGTCAAGAAGGATCCTGTGAGAGGCAGTATCAAAAGGTTTGATGAACTCCAAAATGATTACATCTGCTGGTTTCCCTTGATCAGGTAGGTGGGTTACCCTGTCATAGAAGGAAATCAGGTTGGGCAAGCAGGACTTCCCCCTCATGAAGCCATTCTCTCTGTGACGGATGACTGCATTGTCCTCCAGGTGTTTTTCAATACTTCCCAGAATAACCTTTTCCATGATTTTACCAGGCACTGAAGCGAGACTGACAGGCCTGTGGTTTCCGTGCTCCTCCTCCTAGCAAATTGCGATGATGTTCGCCCGCTTCCAGTCAACTGGGACCTCTCCACATTCCCACGACTGCCCAAAAATCATCAAGAGAGGTTTTATGATGACATCAGCCAGCTCTTTGAGGATTCTGGGATGAATCCCATAACGCCTCATAGATTTGTAGGGATCCAGCTGGAGCAGTAGATCTCACACAAGTTCTGGATCAACTTGAAGTTGATCGATCTCACAGTCACGGTCCTCCAGCTCAGGGCTCTGAGACTACCTTGTTCTGTCATCTCTGTTGAAGACAGAGGCAAAGAAAGCGTCAAATACCTCTGCCTTGTCTCTGTCCCTGGTTGGAAGGTGACCATCCTCCTCCTGTAATGGGCCAGTGTTATTTCTACACTGCTTTTTGCCACTAATATATTTGAAAAAACCTTTTTTTATTGTCCTCCACATTTCTGCCCACCTTCAACTCTAATTTAGCTTTAGTCACAGGAATTTTCTCCCTACAGGGGCAAGCAGCATCTCTGAATTGTTCCCATGTCACTTGACCTTTCTTCCATTGGACATACACCCCCTTTTTTGCCTTATTTCCAAGAGAAGATCCCTGCTTAGCCATGCCGGCCTTCTGCCTTGCATGCTTGACTTCTGACATTTGGGAATTGCTTGCTCCTGTGCCCGTAGGAGGTGATGTTTAAAAAGTGACCAGCACTGATGGGCCCCAACACCTGTAAAAACATCTTCCCATGGCACTTTACTTACTAGTTCCCAGAGCAGCCTAAAGTCTGCTCTCTTCTTGTCCAGACTTGAGATTTTGCTGGCACTTTTCCTCCTGTCAACAGAGATTTTAAACTCAATTCCTTTGTAGTCACTGTGGCCAAGACAGCCACCAGTCTCCGCTTCTCTCACAAGATCTGCTCAATTGACAATCAGCAGATCAAGGAAAGCATCTTTGAGTGGGCTCCTTTAGGACCTCTTCCATAATGACATCTACGTTTTTTAAGAATCTTTCCTCATGTCCTCCCTGTGCTCACACAGAAAAAACCACACGGTGTGTACCCTCTCTCAGGCAGGAGGGTTCTTGCTCCCAGTAGCAGACACTGTAGTCTGTACTGGTGGTGCATGGGATATTTTTCTAACTTGATCGAGCCTTTCGAATCTTCCACAATCTTGGACAGTCTTTCTACAGCCAAGGCACAGGTCGGTAGAGTGGAAAAAACATATTCTTCAGAGTACCAGAGTCAGCACTGTTTGTTCTCTTTCTTCCATTGACATCAATGCAAATGAGTTGGCATATGATTATGGCACACTTCATACAAACTTCCACCACATGGATTGTGTACACTGGACCTCCTCTGGATCTTTAGGAGACTGATCATTATTTGAATCTCTATAGATTACCTCCAGCACAGCTAATTCTCTCAGATACTGGATAAATTTCTCCAAGGCATCCTACCTGGCTAGGCACACTACTAGATTATCCTTTTCCTCAACACTTGGCAGGAGTTGCCTTCAAAGGCAGAGACTTTCTGTCCTATTCCCAATCCCCTTGTCAATATCCACATCCTGGGAGAGGGATCCCAGTTTCTTGGCTTCACTACCATCTAGTTCCATATCACAGGCTATGGTATTCCATCATCGGAGCAGCCAGGTCAGCAAGGACTCACCCAACTTGTAGCTGAAATCTTCTTGCTTATCTTCCAGTTTACCCAGGGATAGGGATCTCTGGCCTTGCTTCTTCCTCCTGTTATGAGGGCCCTACTTCCTCTTCATCCTTCACTAAGTGAACTGATTTGGTCTCGGATTTCTTCTGCTTTTTGATGTGAGAAGTTGTTTCTCTGGTTCAGCTGCAGTTTGAGTGGCCGTGGTGCCTGTTGGTCTGCTTTTCTCCTCCTCGCCCTCAGGGTGCCCTACAGTGACGAGCAGTGTCTGATAAATAGTAGCCAGGGCCCAGCACATCAGTGTGCCTCTGTGTAACTGCCGCAGCGTTTTTCTTTCAAATATTCTGCCACTTTATAAGGGTCCTGTCATTGTTCAAGGATGAGCTTCCAAACCATTGGAGCAGAATAATCCTTCAAAACCTGGCCCATTTTCTCCCACATTACATGCCACTCATGACTATCCACCCTTAGGGCAGATCTCTCAATAACCGTCCTTGACTCTAAGTGTGGTGTGACTGGACTGAGGAGATATGGAGATATGGCTGATTTAGCAACAAGAACATTCTTTCCTTAACTATGCTCAGATCTGTTGTTATCTCAACTATTAGAGCCCCATATTGGGTTACAAATTAGGCTGTAATGGGAATGATACTCCCCAGTTTAGTGCTCCCACTGAGGTTCTCTAAACCACCTGGCGCTTGCTCTCTCACCTGCCCCACTCCTTCTCGCAATCCCCCCCATCGCAGGCTGGGAAGTAGACTTGGAGGCACAAAAGGCAAAGACTGTGGGTTGAGATAAAAACAATTTACTGGAAACAGCAGTGAGATAAGAAAACAAACAGTGACAGTAACAATACTAATAACATACTGCACAAGATTCATATGTGATTGCTCGGAACCGGTGTTACCCAACCTCACCCTCCGGCTCAAAATTGCCGCTACCTGACTGCTCCCTCCACCAGGTTTACTTGACAGGAAGGAAGCCCTTCTCCCTGGAAGAGACTGTTCCCTCCTCCTTCAGCAATGACATGAGGTGGTATAGAATAACCTCTGGGTCCTGGCGATGCCCCCTTCTAGCTACTGCAAAAATTCGCTCAGTCCTGGCGGGAACCAGGACAGGGTGCATCTTGTGTCTGCTCTTAACAAGAGTAAGGCAGGTAGATGGAAGTGAATCCCACTGTGCCTCCCTCATAATCTCTACATTTGTTATCTCTAAAGTGTTGGCCAAGTTGTCTTTGGTTTAGCCATATAATTTTTACCAGGTCTATGACCCAAAAAAGATTTTATCTACAACAAGCTGAAGGACTCGCTGAACTATCGAAGTGCACAGGGTGGCTTCAGCAGACCATTTCCTCGAGTATTTGTAGTTTCTCCAAAAAGAAGTAATGGCTTTGACTACCTTTGTCTTTCAGGAGAATGTTCTTAATTTTGTGGGGTTTTTTAAAATCAGTTTGTGTACAACAACTTTTATAGCTTATTTTCTTTCTAAATTACTGAGATAAATGTTTACATTCCTCATTTCCATAGTTAATCCTGTGATTGCTTGTGTTATAAGATGCTATTAACTGCTGAGCAAATTAGAATGATGAGAGAATTAGCTCATTTAGGTTTCCATAGTGCTCATTGCTGTCAAGCTCCTGCCTTTATTATCTCAAAAAATTATATCATATTACAAAAATCTATTTTCTGTTGAACATCATCAGGCAGAAGTGAACACAGGCAACAGTTAAAAAGAAAGCAAAGCATGATGATCCCTTTTATTCATACTGCCTGTTGGTTCAGGCTATTAAGCCAGCTCATAAGAAAGCTTCCTGGTCAAAAGGTAGCTAGCAATGCAGGGATGTTAGAGCTTGCTTTAATCTGTGCTGCAGATGAGTGTAGTTTTCATTTTATATTTGTTCAGCTCCTCTAATTATTCTTCAATGTAGGTTTTTTTCAGCTGAGAGTCAGTGGGGCACATTTCCAGAAATACAAACTTAGAGCTGAAAACTATGTTGTATCATTATATTTCTGTAAGAGTTAAAATAATGCCATTTTCTTCTGAAACTCAGGTCTCACTACAAAATATGAACATTGCCTAAGACTTCTGCATCCAAGTTCTGCCTGCCCTGATGCCTGTAGAGGCACAGCACACCCAACAGGACGTTTTTTATTAGGCTGCTAGTCAAATGATTGTTCTTGACTTGAAGGTCAGTGTGTCTGGAATCATTGCTCAGTACCAGTTATATATATAGTACTAGTATATATCCTGCATAAGAAGGGTCTGTAATATTTGGCAACAATCTATTGATTTCTTTCTGACTCATGCATTTTCATTTACACAAATTAGAGAAGCAGAAGAGGGAAAAAAAAACTCTTAAATGTTGTTAATTTCTTTTGGCCATTTCTTCGATCCATGATTTTTATCTGAGAGGAAAGTAGTATGTCTAATGGAGAACTGTAAAATTTTATGGAACAGTGAGACTTAAAGACCTTGTGAAGCAATCAGTACTTCAGCAGAGTGAAATGCTGTTGCAACAGAAGGAAAATTATATACCAGTTATTTACCCAGTTAAGAAAAATTATGGCCCTTAACATCAAAGGCTTCCATTAATGAAATAATAGAGAGAGGGCAATTCTTATTTTTTTTACCAAGCCAGGGAATTCATCAAAATGCAGTCGGCCAAGAATTTGGGACTTTAAGATTATAATCCCACAACAACATGTGTAGCCTATGTGACTGGTTTAGGAACAGACATTTAAAAGTAGCTGTGTAATGTTTATGCAGATTTAAGTGAGTTATCATAAGTAATTAACTCATCCTGTTTCTTACTATCCTTCAAATAATGTTTTCCTAATTATTGGAAAAATATTTTTTCAGCCTGACTATTCCCATGTATTTGTTTGTTTTCTGTACTTTTCCTAATTTTCAATAATTCTGCTTATCTTCATAAACTTCAGAACTCTCCCCTAGTATTTCCTCTTGCATTGGTTTCTTTTGTTTGAAAATTCCTCAACTGTTTTCTCTAACTAGAGCAAGCACTCAAAGCAAAGTGGCTGAGATGGCAATTTTGAACTTTTTTTTTTAAATAGTGTGTAGGATTAACAGTCTTCTGTATGTAACAGGCTTATTGAATCTTGAAAGTTAAGTTCTCTGTGTTTTATCTTTGGCATGGATTCCAAGGGAATGAATATGCAGATAGCAGGACAGAACTGTTACAATCTGAATCCTTATTCCAACAAGTCGTTTATGCGAAGGTTATGACACAAGAAAATGGATTAGTGAGGAAAGGTTACCTGAAAATGAAGTAACTTCACAGAGCTCTTCCAGCAAAAGAACCTGGGAATGTGTAATGGGGAGGTGAGAGGAATTCTGTCAAAGCACAGAAAATCCACAAAGACTCAAAAGGGAAAAGTGAATTAGTGAGAGGCAATGCATTTAATGTATTAGCTGTCTTGTAGAAATGCTCTCTGCCTATGCCCTGTTTTATTTTTTGTTTTTTGTCAGAAAGCTTTTGTAAATCCTGCAGTACTTTGTGTTCAGCTGTGCTGCATTTGGTGCATAACAGCCACTACGTGCCTTTGCAAGTGTAACCCATGAATCAGGATGCAATTCTAGCCATTATAGCAGCCTATGGGGGAAAAAAATTAGTAGTTACAGGCTCTGAGCAGCTCTGTTAGAGATTGATACTAATAGCTTACCCCTAAGTTCCCCCTTACTGCACAAACTTAGGGCAACTAGGAATCAATTGATGCTCCTTTAATGTAATGGATGTTCAGTGGGGGCAATTCAGACAGGTCTGTCACATGACATCTAAAAACACTGGAACAAAATTTACTTTTTAGCTCTAGCTGCAGGTAGGGGTGTCATTTTGCAAGATGGGTGGATGGGTGGTTTATCTCTAGTAATTTGACATGTCTACTATTCTAATACTCCATACCTTATATTATGTCTGAAATGAAAACTGATGGCAAAGAAAAGCTGAGATTTATTTTCAGAATTTACAGAAAAATACTATTTTTTAAACTATTGTACTGGAATAATAAATCCATTCCACATTAGCAGAGTATCAAAAGAAAATATTGTTTCATTACTTGATTCCTCCAGCACTCTTCTTCCCTTCCTTAATGAAATGGAACAGTCTGTGCCTTTATTACTTCTTCCATTTAATCTTGTTAATGCAGTCTGTTAAGACTCCACTTTTGCAACAGCACAGGTGTAACTATGAATAAGTAGGCTAGTAGGAAGACTACTCTTCTGCTCCTGGAAGTCTTATTTATTTACAACAAAATGTGTGACATTCAACCTAAAATAAAACCTGATGCAACTGGTGAGTTGAAACATTTTTATTCTTCACTTTATTGGCAATATGGGGCATTACAGTGAAAAATAAAAAGGGAAATATTAAATCTGCCATACCAAGTGTACCTTTGAGACAAGTGCACTTGAAGTTTTACTAAGATCAATTCTTCCTACTGTGTTTAGAAAGATGGCAGATTAAATTGGTAAGTAGACAGTTGGTAAGTATGACATTTTTTTCAGACAGCAGCAGATGCAAATCCAAGAATATCTCCAGCTGATTTAAATGCTTTTCAAAAGATGGGGCAAAGATTTTTAAATAGGAATGTGCAAAAGTAAAAATCCACAGTGATGATCAGAAATATGAAGAAATTCAAAAAGCTCTAAGAAGGCAACATCAGGAAGATTTCAGAGTCATTTCAGGCTGAAATCACTATTATTGTTTGTTTGTTGTTACCCATATCTCCTATAGTTTTGCATTTTAGGAGTTATATTGTGTCTAATGTGTGGGGGAAGGTATTGCAAGGAAAGTGATCCAGGGAAATGTATTGAAAACGGGTTTTTTTAACTGTGATGGCAGTCACACAAAGTCCCAGACAATGCAAGTTAGATCCTCATTTTGCAGCATTGCTATAATCCTACCTGAGTATGTTGAATTACTCATCATTTGCCTACTGCAAATCAGAACCAAAATCTGTACCAGCAGAAATAGAGTTCCCTATCCCTTCTTTTCCTTTGGCAGCCAGCTTGATGATTTTCTGTCTTAAAATTTAAAAAAAAAATTTAAAAACAACTCCCATTTTTAAGAAAACTTTTGCTACTGAATCACGTTCATTCACAAAAATAAATATATAAACTATGCTTATGTATTCTTCCCTCTCAGCTTTTCCTTGAGCATTGCAATTAGCTATCTTGGCAAGAAGCTTTAAGCTGTAAAACATTTAACATTAAAAGCTGCATTAATTAGTGGTTTATCAGTACTGCAAATATACAGTGTATATTTATATATTTTACATATTCGTATATAAAATGCTTTGTGTTTTTAAGTTGCATCATGCCCTGTGGTTCAGCTAAGTATTGTTAATCAAAGTATATGACTGCAATCGTCAAACCACCTAAAATTTTTCTGAAGATATCTTGCATAAGGCAGTCAGAAAACAATATAATGAAGCATTTTTAATTGTAATGGAGAAATAAATTTGTATAGAAATTCCAGAAATTAGAATCAATCCACAAAAAAGGAGTGTTGAGGGTCAGGATGAGAAAAAAGCAGGAATTGACAAGAATTTTCCTTCTCGATGTGCAAAATAACCCTTTGTACTCCCCTGTTATGCCATTTCCACATCTTTTTCATAGTCCACATTCTGTGGTGCTTGATATTCCATGTGTAGGTCTTCCTGAAAGTCCTTTATCTTTTCTGTAATTAAATGTACATGTTCAGGTGACTCGGTGTATACACTTCTTCACTGGTTGGTGCTAGGCTACCTTTTGTGATTAATTTTCAGTATTGGAGGAATGAAATCTCCCAAGACTGGATTTCCTGAAATGTAACAATTGTGATATTTACTTGCTACACTAAGTGATGAAAAGTCATGCTGTGGATGTAATATTTGGGAAAAGCTGAGGATATATTAACACCCATCCCACATGATGCTGCTGTTTCTTAGCTCTCCATCTCAGGTGTTGGTGCAGCCTTTATCATCCCTTTGTAGCAAGTGCTTGAGAAGCTGCTTGGAAAATAAACATTTGTAGAAGGGGAATTAAATAGGATTATACTTCAAGCCTCTGGTTCCAGAGGCTGGCTTCAGGCTCAGTTCAGTGACAATTGTGTCATGAATATTCAAATTCATCCATGTCAGCTGTCTCTGTGAGGAGTCCTGAACAGTGCAACAGTCCTCATTCCCCTTGAAAATTTTGCATGGCATAGAATTCTGGGTTGGAGTGTTACTGGGAATACAGGAAACTGTGGACATTCAAACAAAACCGTGCAGGTAGGGTGGAAGGAAAACACTGAAAGATTGTCAGTGTGCTGCAGCTCCGATCCCATAGCAAAGAGCTGGAGAAGAGGATGCTGCCACAGATGGAGCTAAGAATAACCACTACACCGTCCTTCCACTGCAAGATGAAGTAAGTTTTAAGTTCATTTCCATCCCACTCCAGCAAGCAGTAACTCTTGGCTGGGTGAGGGGAAAGATAAGGTCATGTTGATCCCACAGCCTTGAAAACAGGAGGTATTCACAGCATGTTCCTGCCACACCTTTCTCTGTGCTGCTTGGCTTTGTAACTGTACAGCAGAAATCTGTGCATATCTAACGTAAAGAGTTACCACTAAGTGTACTATAAGAGTATCACTAAGAGTACTCTATATTTCAGCCAGTTTCAACAGGCAAAATGGACTGGAAATATTTATCATGATATCCCAGCTTTTCCTTTGCCAAGTTCATTAGTTCATTTATCCATAAGGGAAAAAAATTAGCTCTCTGAGTAAGTACAATTTGTCCTGCTAAATGCCTGATATATAGTAAAACATTTGAAATGAAACATCCACAATTTAGGACAAATGCTTTGGCAGGGTAAATACTAAGTATAATTTTCATAGGAAAGACCTTTGCATATGCCAGAAAACATGGTCATCAGTACTCAGTCATCCTGACCAGCTTACATAAACACTAGCTAAAGCTGCTGGAGATTATTTGCAGAACATTGGATCTGATGAGCTCAAATATAAGATAACTTCAGTAGTGTATTTGGGATTACCATAATAATCTCTTTAGGGAAAGTGTGTAGTATCAGCATCTTGAGTCTTTGAGGGAAGTAGGAACTGTACAGCATTTATTATATACTTTCCCTGTATATTCCCTTTTTATTATAATTTTTATTATAATCTTTCCCTGTGAATAAGGCAAGTTTCTGAGCATTTTGTGGGGCCCAAGACAAGGCCTTGATACTTTTATTAGATAACTCTAATTTAACTTATCTATTCAGCCCAAATCATCAGACTAACATGGTTTTGATGTGTCATAACTTGTTTTACTATGGCACCATCCTTTGAGGTTACACACATAACTTCCATTAATTTGAATTACTAGGGAAAAGTATTCATAGATTAATATAGACAATTCCATTACAAGAGACAATGAAAATAATTCTATACAGATTTACGGAGTGCTAGGTGAGCTGTCAAAGTTTGCTGATCCTTTGACACTTCCTGACCTCTTTGAGCACAGCCTTTCAGGCTCAAGATTTGAGCCATAGCTTCTGACAAGGGAACCTAAGTTCTGTCTTTTTGGATCTGGGCAGTGGGCTGTACTTTGTGTTAGTCATCACTGCCCAGCAGAGGATACAGGCAGTTCTGTTTCACTTCTGCTGTCTTCCTTGCCTGTGAACCATCCTGAAAAAGTCCAGGACAGCCTTAAACACCTGTGCTTCTTATGCACTTCAGCCACTCTGCCTTATCCAAATTAAAGAAACAAACAAGCTGCTAGGTAGCAATTTCTCCACCTTTGGCAGGTTCCTAACCTTTCAGTGTTTCATTTAGTGCTGCGCTGACATTCTTGGCAAAAAAGCTGCACAGTATTTACCTGGAGTCCAGGAAACTGCATCACCACCACTGTCTTGTAATAATCCCATGAAAATCTAGATTTTCTGTTAATTCACAAGTGGTTTTAATAAATTGAAATTATCAGTTCCACAGGAAATAAAAAAATATTTGTGATCCAAAATATATCTTTATCTCACTGCTTTTCAGACTCTTGTGTTTCTTTTGCTTACAGCTACCTTTTCTTCACGGAGAATCATCCAGCCTTGCAAATCTTGCAGCTTTTCTAGTTGATTAGCATAGTGAAATTCACCTTGGAACAATTATCTTTAACTTGTTTTAAGCTTGAAGTCCTTTGCTCCTATCTAAGGTGTGATAGAAAAGCTAGGGGTCCAAAAGCATTTCTTTTAAAACTAACGTATCCCTTGGTCTAATAAAAGATATTACATCTATCTGAAAATGTCATCTATATTCTTGGACCATCGCAAGCATAACAACTTTTTACTTTTCATAAATTGTCAAATAGCACTACTCCATTAATTCATTGTAGTTACACTTTGGAAAGGAAAGAAACAGTATTTGAACGAAACATTTTGTCTTATTTTGGTTTGTATCATGATGGGAAAAGGTTGTTATACTGTGCTCGTTTTTTTCTTTATAATTTCACCTTCTCTGTAAGGGGAGGTAATCTATGCATACCATTCTTTCCAGACTTGTTCCGAAACTACTGTGTAACAATAAGATACAAAAAGGTCAGATAATATGAACGATTTGGAGATTACCTTTAGCTCATGCAAGATATCTTCAAAGTATGTATCTTAAATACAGTATGTATCTAAGCATATATATCTATATGCTTATATCAAGACATAAGCATATTTCTTGATATGCAAAAAGGCTAATATATAGCATGTAATTTTAAAACTTCTAGTCAGTCTACAGACATTATCATGAATATTTCTAAGTTTTTATCTTTCAGTAAATTTTAAATGCACACAATAAGGATGCACAGAGTAACTACGTAAAGACTTTTCATGAAAAAAACTTCAGGTTTTAAAATATTTTTTTCCAATAGTCTTTAGAATAGGCAGAGTTGATCAGTAAGAAGAGTAAATATACAATTCAGGTTTTTGGTGGTTTTGTGGTCTGGGGTTTATTTTGTTTTGTGGGGTGAGTGTTTGGTTTGGTTTTGGTTTTGGTTTGGTTTGTTTATTTTTCCCCTCACTGGAAAATCATAAAAGAGGAAAGAGAAAAGAAAACATATCACCAAATAACCTTCCAAGTGACACTGATTGTAAACTAAAAAAACTTCCACTAAGATTGTGAGACCATGAAAGAAATCACACATGACAATTGCATGTATTTATGCAAGAAACATTCTTTTTTAGCAGTAATCTGTCCCACTTCTATTTTGAGCCATGATCTGTCAGATTTCTCAATATCAAACTTCACTTACCTTGAAATTTATGACAAGTTTTTACATATCACATACAGATCACATCTAATATGCTTGACCCATGAGACATAAAGATATACAAGAACTTCTCCTTGGAAATTTGTACATCTTTACTCATGAGGTGTAGGACTGGCATATTTGGGAATCGTCAACTTTGCTGTACATGCAGAGAGTCTTTGTTGCTCTAACGAAGTCTAGGTCCAGACTCACTGTCAGAGTTTAATGTATCACTGTCCAAAAGATTTTATGAAAACATTACTTTCCTGGGAGAATTGCGCCATATTTGCTTACTCTAATGGCTCATTTGGCTCATTTGGGGTATGTAGACAGCAAATGTGTCTACAGACACACTAATTAATTATGTGGCATTAATTAACTTGCAGAGATATTACTAACAGTATAGGTCTCACTGCATGACATTTGACAGAGTCTGTAAACATAACTAGTATCCTCAGCTGTATATTTTCAGGTTACTAAATACAAAACACCTGAAGTCTTGCTGCGAAACCGCAGAACATCTAATCCAGCAGCAAAGGGGATAGCAAGATCTAGCTGGCAGTCTAACTCAAAGTGGAAACTTCTATTGACAGTAATGTGCGAGGAAAAAAGCATGTCTTACCGAGGTCAGGATAAAAAAGGTAGAGTTGGCAAGTAAATAAAAATGCCGAATATACTTTCTTTGAAATCACTAAGGTGTAGAAACCTGAAAGTGAACTGGGCCAATCTAGCAATTTTTGGAGAACTCCAACTTAACGATGATAGGAGGGAAGCAAATGTCTTTTTTCTCTGTCAGTTCTCTGATTAGCCTCAATGTTTCCAAGTGCAATCCCCCTTGGATCAACAAATTATACAGAGGACTTCCTCTTCAAAGTTCCAGTCCATCATGCTTTAGTATCCTCTTTTGATCAAGAACTAAATATTGAAAGCTCAAGTCTTTTTTCCCCCTTAAACAAAAGCTACAGGTCTAGGAGATTATAATCATTTCTCTCCCAACTGAAGTTCCTCAGCTATAAAACAGAAATTATATGAAATTTGAGGTTTGTTTTTTCCTGTTAGACAATATATACATGTGAGTGACAATCCCCACAAATACACATCAGACACATTAGCTGCCTTGTTGACTCTTACCTTTCTTTCAAGAGGAATTCAGAAAATTAACAGTGACAGTTTCAGTTACAGATTCATTCCTAATTTCACCAGTATAACAACTTTTGTAACCTGATTATTTTCCTTCTTTTAGGATAATAAATTTTTTAACCATGAGTAAACTCTTTGCTGGTTAAAAAAAAAAAAGAGAGAGAGAAAAAGCATCTCAGTGTACTTGGTTTGAAGATGTTTTTAATTACATATTTGTTCTTATCCGAGTGTTCATTTCAAATGTGTGAGAAGACCTTGTATTTGCTTCCTTGATAGAATTCCACCCTACTTCTTGTTATCCTCAGAGAATGAATTAGGTTCCAGGTGGTACTCCTGTCATTTGTGGATTATTATTACTGGTCATATAGAATTAATCAATCTCCATTGTGGCATTATAATTTGTATAGTGTCATGTAAAACTGGAGGTAGTTCACAGCCTTAAAGAACTTTCAACTTAAGTGTAAAATAAGAGATGAATACTGTAGGGAGATGACCCTGTGGTGCTGAGGAAAGAAGCTACAGCTGGTGATAGGGAACAATCACAATGCAGCATGTATCCAAACATTATAAATGTTTTGTTAGACATCAGGGTGATGGTGGTTTTGCAGGTTCTTATCTCACATCTTAATGTACTTGTTGAAAAATTGAACTAATAGACTCAAGTTGAGTTTGGCTTGAAAAGAGGCAGGAGCCATTATTACTCATTTTATTAGAGTTGATAGGGAAGAAGGCAAGTGGAAAGACCTTCGAAGTGGAGCTAAGTAGTTTTGCACTTATTCCTTCCTCATGTTTAATACATTCATAGAAAATAAGTTCTATTCCTGTGCTGCTGAAAGTTATCATTGTGGCGACTCCGCTATTGTTCGTTCATTCCTATTTTGCCTCTATTCAGAAGTGGTACTTAGTCAATGCATTTTATATATGTAAGAAATTCAGAAGAAAGCTGCTTACTTTATAATAGCTATAAAGAGAGTTGGAAATATTGGTCGCTAAACTGTTTGTTGGTGTAATACATGAAAGAAAGAAGAAAAAGAACATAAAATTGCATAAACAAAGATGGAATGTTCAAAAGGTGTAGTAGCCTCTGACAATTATTAAATCTGCAAAAGAAACATGGTACACTCAGTGTTAATTACAGTATCTCAAGAGGCTTCTGGGAATACAACTGCTTCATTTTTTATCTGGCCTTTAAAATCAATGACTCAACATTCTGAGATTGTTCTGCTGCTTTGTGAACAAAAAGAAATGGTTACAAGACAGTAGCAAAGTATACTTTTCCAAACTTACTCAAGTGCTTTCTGTGTTCTAAAGATGCTGTCTTTGCTGTGAGCAATAGTAGCAATTTCCCAGATATCCTTTAGTTACTAATTTATAGAATGGTTATTTATGAATAAGTGTTTGAATCAACTGATGACTTACATCAGTCTAAAGCATTTTTTACATATTATTTGAAAGCCAGAGCCTTAGCATTTTGAGACATGGTCCACAAATACTTACCATGAAGGTAGAGATTATAATTGCAAGTCATGTATGAAATTATTGATTGCTTACAGTGCTAAATGCAATGAGTGTCACAGGATTGATTCTTCTCTCTCTGTTCCCATCAGAGTTACAAGCGGTATATGCAAGTCACATTAAAAGTACCTTCATTTTTGTTTTGTGTTTTGTCTTGTCTTGTCTTTTCCTCAAGATCTCCTCACATTCTCACTGCAGTTCTGCCTCTGATATTGACATGTCTTTTAAACTTGTCAACATAAAGCAACGCGTGGTCCCAGAGCTAAGCCTTTCTCCCTCCCCGTGACTCTCAAACAGAGATCTGAGAGCAGTTACCCAACTAGCCTCTCAAAACATCAGTGCCTGGAGGCACATGTTTAAATATTTTTATTATCTCAGTGGGGATAAGGTATAGGAATTTTTGAGCAGAATCAACCTGGCAACATTTCCAAAGAACTACAGATGCTTCACTGTAAGGAGTTCCCTCTATATGGGATTAGGAACAGTTTGAAAAGTGGTTTACTTGCCTAAGCCTTGCCTTGTACTTGATAAGAAACAGCATCTCAGGAAACTGAGCTCATGGTGGTGAACTAAAGTCTCTTTAGCCATCCATGAAAGTCTTTCTCCCTGGGTTCTTTTGGGATATGCTGTTCCAAGGGAATAGTTGCTTGACTTTCCAAAATAGAGGGCCTGCTAGCATTCACCTTGTGCAGTTTACCTTACTACCATCTCTGACAGTGGTATTAGTATCTTTATGTCTTGAAGCCATAATCTGTAGGATGTGAAACTTTCATTACCTCTTACTTTTTTGAAAAATGCATCAAAATATACCATGTAATTCTACCTTATCAAAATGGAAATGTGTAAGAAAAGACAATCTAGATTATTATTCAGGATGTCTAATGACTGTCATTAGCAAAAATGATTATGAAATTAACTAGTAAAAGAATTTTTTTAAAAAGCCAAAATGAGGAAAAACTTACTAATTGTGAGACATCTTAAACTTTTGAAATTTTGTGGGATATGGCAGAAACTACGTAACATGAAGCATTTAAAATTTGCCACACCAAAACATTCAGAAATACACATAAAATACAAAGCAGTTTTATATTGTTAGGGGTTGACCTGGTAATCTGCTCTCTAGCTCTAATTTTCAAGATTTTCATTTGAGAGAAAAAGAAATGGAGTTACGTACTCAAAATATTTGTCTTGTTTTCTTTTTCAGCACAAATTGAAGTGATACCATGCAAAATCTGTGGTGATAAATCCTCTGGAATACACTATGGAGTCATCACATGTGAAGGCTGCAAGGTATGAGATTTTAAAACAGCATACTCATCAGCATCTGCATTAGCCTCAGGCATCTCTGTACAGTAATACACTCTTACATGCTTTCAAGCAAGTGGTGCCAAAGACTGTAAAGCCTACTGCTGATAGAGATGCATTTCATGCCTCGTTTCATTAGATGCTTTCTTTTTTATCAGATAGACTTAAGAGCTGCCTCCTTGTTTGAAACTTGAATTAACTGCATCTGATGCAGCGTAAGTGCTGATACCAAGGCTGACAACTGCAAGTCACACCTGTTCTAACTGAAATCAGCTTGAGAGATGGATTTCTTATCTTGTTTCCTGTACAACCCATGTAGCATTTAAAGTTGGCACATTATTTCCCGTCAACATCTTAAGAGCTTACAGGTGTGAATTTGGTCCTGGTTTATCCCCTTTGCATTCTTCGCAGACCAAATTGCAATCCCCAAAGGTTAAAATGCCTTACAGTATGAGCAGTGTAAAAGGATCCTTTGTCTTCTCCTGCATAGGCTTCAGTGCAGGGCAATTGCTGGGAGTTGGAGATTTAGAAAAAAAAGAGTGGGGACGCATAAAACTGTTCCATGCTGCTTAGTCATATTAACATATTATCTCAGGCACTAGATCAAATACCACAAATCAGATCACAAGCCAAGAGAAAAAAGGCTTCAATTTTTGACTTTAAAAATACTCTGTGATTTTGTTATCTGAGGGATTTTATTATTATTCATGGAAAACCAGAATTCCATACTACATGTTAGTATTTCAGTTTTGATTGTAAATATGAAATTGCCAAGATAGAGAGGCAGCATCTCTGATTGCTTCTATGTGGAAGCACACAAACCGGGCCACTTGAAAATGAGAGCCTACTTGTAGAGTGAAATCTCAAGTCTGTACTTACTTAATGCTTTACGAAATTTTAGAACATCTGAAAAATCTGAAAATTTGGGTGCACCCATTTGCAAAAGACATATTTTAATGCCAACACATTGAGAAGCAATAAACTAGTAAAGTTCAGATTTCTTTCAGGAATATTTACACTTGTAAGGAGAACAATTTGCAGTGTGTCACTGTCTTATTGTGAACTAGACTAGAAATAAGCATCTTCTTATTATGATAACATGAAACAGGATTAAACTAATTGATCTGATACTACAAAGCTGGCACAAAAGCTACAGAAGAAAATTGTTTCAAGCAGAAAAGGAATATCTCTCAGCACTCAGTGCCCACAGAACAGTTAGGGGTATAGTCTTCTGTAGAAGTAATTAGGGTTAATGTTGGCCCTTGTGTGTGCCTCAAGAGGAGATGATACGAGTCAGCTCTGTGAGTAGAATGCTTACTGAGATAAAGAGCTTCTCTTCCACTTATGACAGTTTTAACCCTATTGGTTTTGTGCCAGTTTTGCAGTATCAGATCAATTAGTCTAATCTTGTTTTGTGAGCCTGTGTGAAAAAAAGATGTCAGTTTTCAGATTGGTTCCACTGGGAGCCATCTCAGACTGTCAGAGCTCCCTGTTAAGGTAAGCACTGTTTCAGGAAGTGCAGCTCTGCTCTTCATTTAAATGCTCAAGCATTTAAAAAAACTGTTCATTCAGCCCACGTACTAGTAACTGGTCATTTCTGGCTCCTTTTGTCTGAACATGTTAGAAATCTGAAATAATTAAGAATAGAGGTCTTATGTGGAAGAAATAGGCTAGAATCACTCCAGAAGCATGCACACACACTGAGCCAGGCACCCGATAGCTGCAGCATTTCAGGACACGGCATCCAAGAACTACACTGCCAGTGATGGTGCTACAAATTTCAAGGAACAGGAAATCCTTAAACTCTGTGTCCTTACATTAGCTATGGTGCTGCAAATCCATATTATAAGTGCTTAAGGATCATCATAAATATTACTGTTGTTCTGTGTACATGCCTGCATATGCTGAATAACCTGCTGGACCCGGTGAAGAAAATTGCATCTGTGCCAATATCCTACTGAAATGGTAAAACCTGAAGATAAGTTTCTGTCCCATCTGTTTCTGTGGCTTCTTCTTTGCTGAGAAGCCTTTTACTCTCTCTTCTGCCTATCCCCCAGAGCAAAGTACTTGCTACCATTCTTTTGTCATGATTTAGAAAGCAGTTCACATGGCCATTTCCTTTCTCAGACTGACTGTGGGTGGTGGATGAAGTGATTTGTTCACGATGCAGAAAGACTTGTTGTCAGTGTTGGGAACATTGGGAAATCTGTCTTTAACTCTTTAGCTCCTCAGTAATGAGCTGCCTCTTTTTTCATGCAAAATGAAATTATTCTAAGTAAATATAGCCAATGCTATATAAAGATTCCATGAAAATGAAATGAAAGGATTATCTCTACTTTATAAGAGAACATTTAGATCTTATACTGGAGAAAAAGAGCACAAAATTCTCCTCAGAAAAATGAATTATCTGCTGTAAATTAATTTTATTATGTAACCCTTGATACATAATGTGGTCCTTTTTTTCCTAAGAGGGGCAAAGAAGAAACAAACAGATTCTTCTGAGATGAGATCAACATTAATGGGAACAAAAAGCACTGCAGAATAAGGCACAGTCAATGCTAAATGGTTGTGAGGGGTTTTATAACATCATTTATTTAATTTGTTCTCTCAAATCCATATTGACATAGATGCTGCTAAAGTCTAAATGGTTGAAGCAGAATACCCTTCCCAAGTCAAAACCAAAATTGTCTGTAAAGTTCAACAAAGAGAGTAAAAATATCTGCTATTAGCATGCATTTAGCCTTAAATTAAATGCACTTCCACAATTTCAGGAAAGTTTTGGTCAGCCAAGACCAGAGAAGTTGCCACCAGAATTTTTCTGAGAGTTCCTCTAGAGGACATCCATGTTCTCAAAAGTGCAAATCATAAAATTTAATTAGATTTTACATGTACTATAGTCACTGATAAAACAAGCTCGGGCCAGTTCAAGTGAGCCTCCGTATGCTTGACTTCAAGAACTAGTGCTGCCAGTGTCCTTGGTGGAACACAATGCCTGTCGCCTGTTGTTACTGACACCCTACAACACACTCATTTGGTTCACCAGGACTTGAATGAGAATTCTGATATAACCGTTAGCAAGTGAATTAAGCCCTGACCTCTCTACTCTCATTCCATTGCTCAGTATTACCATCCGTCAGCCTGTACAGAGATACACTGTTTTTTTTCTGGTAAACGAAGTCAGCAGTTGCTTTCTGGCTCCATTCAGTGGTGTTTGCAAACCAGCCCAGAAAGACACAACCACTTTGGTATCACTTCCAATGTCTGGTGTAACTCCGGTAATGATATTACTGCTCTTTTACTCCTCATAGTCTCCTGCAGTGGCTAGGCTGTCCTTCAGCTTTCCCACCACACATCCTGCAACTGTTTGCATCTAAAGGTGTCAAACTTATCAAGGAACTTCTCTTTGTTTTTTTCTCTCCAGATGTAACAGCTCCTCCTGACCTTTATTTTTTTATTATTTCTTTATTTTTAAATACATTTATTTATTTTTGTTTATCCTCACCCCCTGGTTTCATTCCTCTTGTCACCTCTGCTATTTCATGTCCATTCTACCATAACAGTGCCTGTCAGCACAGCTTGTGGCACACCTCCTAGCAGCTAGGAGCTCGTAAGGACTTCAGTATATATGCTTTCCCTCTAGCCCTCAGATCTCTAGCCAAATAACCCACAATTAGCCAGAAAAACCTTCTAGGAGATAGAATACACATTTTTTCAAAGATAAAATGGAGAATGCTATATTCTATTGAAATGGAAAGTGTCGTTACTTTATCATGATAGTATCTAAAGGTGTTACTTTCTCCTTTGTGTATTGCCTTTACTTGATACAGTCATTATATCCTAGTGCTTTTGTGAAGCTTGAATTTGAATTACTTTTCATTCTTGAAGGGTATAGCCCCTCCAGATTAGATCAACACTTGCCATGTTAAACTGAAGAGCAGACTTCAGCTTCTAATGCTGTTTGTACCCAGTGACAGTTATTACCAGTTTCTTCATTAAAGGAAGAAAATAGTCAAAACAAGTACATTTAATTCATCTCTTTACAAATGCTGACAAGCTTTTCCTCTATTAGGAGCAAGTGTTAGATAATACATGATCAATATTGCACAATAAAAATGCATTCTGTAACATTATTGTTGGAGTTTTAACAAAGTAGAATTACATTCTTTACAGAATAAGCAAAATTCTCCTTATAAGTAAATGTTATTTAATTTCACTGTGCAAGGCCACCATACCTGCAAAGCCACAGCATGAGTAGCACTGCACTAAATAAATTTATTGTAGCCATTTGCATGGTTCTGTGTGTGTGTGTGTATGTGTGTGTCTGTGGGTGTATGTGTGCGCACACTCACGTATATGCTCATGGTAATAGTTGATCTCTCCTTGCACCCAAGGGATTCTTTAGGAGGAGTCAGCAGAACAATGCATCCTACTCCTGCCCAAGACAGAGAAACTGTTTAATTGACAGAACCAACAGAAATCGTTGCCAACACTGCCGACTGCAGAAATGCCTTGCCCTGGGAATGTCTCGAGATGGTAAGGAGTAAAATTTGTGCTTCATACCTAAGCCCTTTGAAACTCTTCTTCACTTCTGACTTATTTAAATTCCCTGTAGATTTCTGCAAAAAGAGAGAGGAGAAACTTCTTGCTTTGTAGTGCATGCACTGTGAGATGATCTTTTCCATTTTGTTAACAAGAGGCTAATTTCATGGAAAGGGTGGGGAAATCACAAAATGGAGAGCAGTATTAGTTTGAAACAGAAGGAATCAGAAGCGAAATATGTGATTTTGGTCAAAAGCACAAAGCACAGATAGGTCAGCTCTGGAGAGGTGGGTTTATATTAAGCATTATATTAAACATTACCATTTTTTTTGACATTAAATATTGTTGTGTGAAAGCATACCTTTCCTTGAGATCTCTAAGGGTCTGTGCCAGTAACTAGGCAGTTAAACAGAAATTTACACCTTGATAGCATTAGAGCTTTCTGTTTGTTTTATTCAGAGCACTTAACCAAATATTTTGGAGTGGGAAAAAAAACAACCTTTCTTTTACCTGCACACTGCCTCCTGTCCCTGTCTGGGTCTATAAAGGAAACATTTCCTAATTAGGCGCTGAAAATGGACCCTTTGCCAGAGGAAAGCTCAACAGTGTATCCCATCTCAGGATCCTATGGTCCTTGAAGAGCTCTGGTCCACCTTCCAAGCTGTGGTGTGATGAGCCAAGATTGCATCTGAGAATATGCATCACAACAAAGCTGCAGGTAGTGGGAGGCTTTGGCAAGACTGCCCACAATTTACTTCCCCCAGCCACCACTCCTCATGCAGGGGGTTTCCAGTTTACAGGCATGTTTTAAATAGTCAGAAAATATAAGAAGAAAATGTTCTCTTTTTTTGAAGGCAAGTTATAATAATTTCATTTGCCTGAAAGCAGTTTTCTATCTTAAAAACTTTACACAAAATATGTATTTTGAAATTACCAGTCATTGATGGAGAAATTATCTGAAGAACTATTTCTTTAGATGGTCCACAGATTATAAACTTGTTTTAAATTTGGACCATAGTAGGTCTTCTTTTACCACAATGTATCTCAAGTCTCACTGAAATGACTTGCTCTCCAGTCTCACAAATCTGGGAGGAGCCATGCAGTCTGGCCTTTAATCCATTAATTCTTTTTGGTCCTAGCATCCAATTTACTTGACACCTTAGCTCCTAATTCTTCACAGCAATTAAAGTAGTAACATTTCAGTAATTTAACAGCACATGATTTCCTCCTAGAAGTATTATCTTCCAGTGATTTAAGGTATCACAAGGGTATTTTAGTGTGACAGACAGCACTGTCTTCCCAAGAGTAATCTGGGGATCACTGCATACAGACAAAGCGAGTGATTCGTCCAAAAGCTTCGCTTTATTCTCTCGTAGTTTATGTAAGAGTGTTTAGAAGTAACAATATAAATAGCTCTTGCAAATTTAAAATAGGGTGTATGAATTTTTTAACAGAAAAACTGAATGTGATTTTAACCTCTCAGACATGTAATAGATTCATTTTTATCATGCAAAGGCAGGATGCTAATTGACAGCAGCTGGAGAATCCAATTAATGAATATATAATCAGGATAAACAGTGGGTATTTGTTTTTATTACCGAGGCCCTAAATTTGAAGAAAATACACAATTGCATTATTCAAAATACAGTCACTGTATATGTCCATAAGGATATGCAATGCACCACGGACCGATTGCAGGAGCAGGCTGAGTTCGTGTGAGGAAGCTTGCAGCCTCAGTGAAGGACTGCAGGTAAACTGAAGTTGGCAATAAGAAGCAATTTTACACCCTCTTGGTGTAACAAAAAAGTGAAAAGAAAGGGAAAAGGCTGCCATCTTCTTGTTCTGTCACTTTATTTTCATATTATGCTTTTCTTTTTCCTGATTGAAGAATTTCACATTTATCCATGTGTCAGCTCAAACTCCTCTTGAGAGCTAAAAGAGAGTCCTGTGCTATTAGCCATCCTGTGCTAGTAAATGTGGGGATTCTGAATTGATCCCATTTTGAGATGGACTGGAAATACACAGTGTGAAAATACACCTCATAATAAGTAGAAATGTGTGGTTTTGGAGCAATGTCCTTTCACCTGTGTTCTGACTAATTCTGCTGAATGTGTCCCTTATTTGTTTTAGAGCACAATGAACAACTATCTCTGCTCTAAGATCCCAAGATCTAGCCCAGTAGAATATCAGAATTTATAGAGACATGGTGTGGTGGGGAGTGAGTGGAAAGATAGTCAGCTATGATCTACTGTATATGCAGGCTGTGTCTTTACTCCTTCTGTTCCGTAGCACTCAGCCTGTCATTTTTGAAAATTTCAATCTCAGTGTAATGAACCCTGTTTCTGGGGAAAGTGTTTTGTCCTCTGATGTTTTCCTCCCTTTCTCATAAGAAGGAGTACGTGATTTGTGCACTGACATTATGTAAATTGATTGTGTAAATCCCTAAGATTTCCTCTGTGGAAAAGATAACGTTTTGTTATTTTCCTCTAAGTTCTAACTCTAACCTGTAAGATTATTCTTTTTAAAGTGTGAAGATAACACCCCATTCCAAGGATGTGATAATAAGGCTTTAAGGCTCGTTTTCATACAGAGTACTAATCTTAGTAGTGTACTGTTTAAAGGTTTGTGAAAAGTTAGTAAATCACATAGGATATGAATCTACATACTGTAAATTCATACAGCTCTAGGTTGTTGTTCGGTGAACACAAAGATATAAAAGGATGCATAGTCTTTTTAACATTCTCAGTGGGATGTAAGTTGTTTGACTGAGGGCCTCCTGTCAAATAAGAGTCGTCAGTTTGTAAGTTCAAGCACTTAATACTGTTTCCTTTATGAGACGCATATGGTGTAAAGCTTTGCATCCTTTCTCATTTTCACAGAAAAAGATGTTTCCACGGCAAAATTAACCCTGAAAGTAAATATAAAAGTGAGGGGGTTGAGGGCAATCAAGAAAAACTTGTGCTTTGCTTTTCAGCTGTGAAATCGTGCTTTGCTTTTCAGCTGTGAAATTTGGAAGAATGTCCAAAAAGCAGAGGGATAGCTTGTACGCTGAAGTGCAGAAGCACCAGCAGCGACTACAGGAACAGCGGCAGCAGCAAAGTGGTGAGGCAGAAGCCCTCGCCAGGGTTTACAGCAACGGCATCAGCAATGGCTTGAACAACCTGAATAACGAAACTGGCAGCACCTACTCAAATGGGCATGTCATCGATCTGCCGAAGTCTGAGGGTTATTATAATGTGGATTCTGCCCAGCCCTCCCCAGACCAGTCTGGATTAGACATGACTGGAATCAAACAGATAAAGCAGGAACCTCTCTATGACCTCACCTCTGTACCAAACTTGTTTACCTACAGCTCTTTCAACAACGGGCAATTAGCACCAGGGATATCCATGAGTGAAATAGGTAAGAAAAATTCCTGTTCCTGTAGTGCAATGTGTACATATAAGCTAAGCTCCAGTGCTGTCTTTATTGAAATGTTATATAGCCATTCCATACACAGGTACACAATAATTACATGTTCACATGTGCGTGTATGTGCACACACATACAGAGAGTAAAGCAAAGAAAATCAGTCTGGCACTAATTGACATAATATTAAGACAGGTCTGTCTTTACCAAAATCTGCAAAATATACAGTTTCTTAAACCCAGTACTTCATGTTCTGTTTATGAAATAGAAGCATCAAAGCAGGTGACGAATCAATCATAACCAAGTGATAATTAGGAGTGGGGAGCTTGTTTCAAATGAGCTCATTACTAGCAGGGTTAAGTGATCTCTTCAGCCAACCATCTGTATTCTTGTCAACACCCAGAATCCCCATGGCAGCTAATTCTGGGATATTTACTGTGAAAAATACCAGCTTGCTACTTCTAGTGCACGGATGTCAATGCAGACCACGTTCACTGAATTTGTGAAGTGCACAGACTCTGAATGTAGTTGCTTGGATATTCCTGCTCTGCCTGAACGCCTTGGAGAACCTGTCTCTTGATTTCATCTTTGAAAAGTGGCAAAGAGACCTCTCTGTGAGATGCGACTGTTTGAAAGACAACAGCTAACCGTGATTCTTCTCTAAGGAGGATTTCTGTTCATCTAATGCTTCTAGCTGTACTTCTCCAAAGCCATTGGAGGAACTGCTTCTATTATAAAGAAATAACATGAAAGAAGATTGGCATCCTAATTAGGTACCACAACAAGTGAAATATGCTGCATCAGTTGTGGTTGAGAATATAATCAAAGGGTAACAATTTGTTAATGGAATTTAATTAAAAAGAAAGAAGAAGAAGGAAAAAAGAAATCGTATTCAAGAGCACTCTTAACAACCTAATTATTTTCACATCATAAAATCCCTCTGTAGTTTTGACCTGACCTTGCTGCCTCATGGATGTACACCTACATCTGTAAATTTATGTGTGTACTCAGACCTACTGAGAACCCTGGAGATGTGGCCTCCACTCAATATAGATTGCAGTAATGATGTATACAGTAGTTACTGTCTGATAAAAAAATGAAGTTGCAGTTAGAATCTGTAGTATGTTTTCTGCCCATGCATGTTCATGTGCAGGAGGATATATAACACATTGTGTACTTTAGTTGCAAATCGTGCACTAGAAAGTTATGTTTTTCTGCCACTCTGTTTATTAGGACATGTTTTACTATCACATTTGGCCTAGGACTGTCCAGTGAAGTCCTACACCGATAGCATAGAGTTAGCGAGGAATGTCTGCACCAACTTCCCTCTCAGCTTTTGTGGTTGTATGAATATTACTTACATGTGGCTTGTGCACACCTCAGTCCTGCAACAGAGGATCACAGTACTGCAAACCAGCTGAGAGGCAATTTAAACCATACTTAAGAGCTGTTTCCCTTCATCCCCCATACCAAAGGGAAATGTTTCCAGAGACTCAGAGGAGGTCTAGAAATGTGACAGTTCTGATAGTCCGTGGGTTATGGTTTGTGCTCAGTTACAGAAATGAGCCCAAATAGAGAATATATCCTTAGTGGTTAAGGGATCTCACTGAAGGCAATGAGTTCTTTTCACTCATGAAGCTTTAGAGAATCATTTAAATTTTATCTCTTGCTGATTCTCTTAGAAATAACTTACCATTCTTAAATTTTCACCAGTTTTTTTGCTCTTCGAGCCCTAAACCAACTCCACATTTTCCAGTCTTTCATCTTGTGTGTTATCTAACAAGTGCTCACCTTCTCAAGCACATAAAGCAGGAGATAGGAAAGAGCCTGTCTCTGAGCTGACAGCAAAATTCAGATGCTCTGGGATTTATCTCTTTTCCTTTTGAAATTGAAACTGGGGCTCCTAAATTGCTAGGATTTTACCCATGTACTGCTGCCTGTCATTTGTGGCACCTACAGCAGACGGATAAGTGTGACAGTGAGAGGTCTGTAGTATAACAAATCAGCTGACACAACTTAAAAAATAGAAGAGATATACCATAAAATACTGGGATTAGTGCACAGGCAAGTGATATTTTCAGTGCTTAAAAACAAACAAAAAGTGCCTGCCTCAGTGCTACAGCGGATTGTTGGACCATCTGTAAAACTGAGTCTTGCAGTCAAAGCAGGAAAACTTTAAGCACTGGGATGCATTGATTTCATATTATAGTGTTCTTAAATTTCACTGCAGAATTGTATCTTACTCCAGTAAGATTTGGAATAAACTCAACTCATTCTAAATAGAAGTTACGCCTTAACTGTTAAAAGAAATCATAGAGAATATATAGGAGGCATAAAAGCTATACTGCATTGATTCTTGTGCCTGATAGAAGTTTCTTTGTACCATCATACCTTGTGATACACTAAAACACTGAATACCCCAGATCTTGTTGGTTTTTTTCTGCACTGATTATTTTCTGATTAATTTCCAGTCTTAGTTTTCTTCTGGTCTTTTAATTCTTCAAAGACATATATATATATATATATATATATATATATTTAAGCACAACCTCACTTGTCACTTGCCTGATCTTGAGTGCAACCATCCTAATTTTTCCCTCATAAATGAATGTGTGGGATTCCTTTCATCCTTGAGCTTCTAAAAGTTGCTGCAAGCTCTCCAAGGGACAGACTTCTTCACAGGCAGCCCAGAGCAAAAGTAGTCTTTGCAGCTTCTGCATCTCATGTCAAGCAATATCCCGTTCAATTACTCCTTTGGTGTTAATGCTTAGCTTGTTTCAAACTCACTTCTCTCCAGTTTTTATTAAGATATAATTGACTGCACATTTCCAAGTTTGAATCTCATTTTCTCTTTCTTATTTTTCTAACCTTTTCAATCCTATTACATTATGTCTCAGTCTTCACTGATGCTTTGTGACTTCTTTCAATTTAGAATTATCTCTTTATTTAATTAGCATGCTATGAACCTTCTCTTTCAGATTATTATGAAAATGTTAAATGCTTGTAAAACAAGCCCTAACAATGGTCCCTGCTGACTAAAAACTTGCTGTAATTGCATATATTACTTTAGTATTTATATTTTGCTTGCTATCCAACAGTAAGTTCTCTGAAAAATCCAAGTAACAAGTCTTCCTTTCCCTGTCAGTTTGATTCAGTTATAAAAATAATATTTTCTAAGATACTCTATAATGTAATTTGCACATCACTTGCATTCTTTTCTTCACATGTTAATTTTCTAGTTCCACCAAAAAGTAATCTAAATGGTTAGAGCTACTTTGATCTTTAACAGTTCTATGCTTTAATTTGAATGTGAAAGTGTTCTTTTTCCCAAATGTACATTCATCTACAGAAGACTTTGTAGTGGAAATGGAAATTGTTCAACTTAACAGTTTTGAAATTCAAAATTTTTTGCACAGCAACTGTTTCAACGCACAGTATTAGAATGGAACAGCAAGAAAAATATAGCATATCTTGCACTGCATGCTTACTAGTATCTCTATATACTGTGCTAGCAAGTGGGGTTTCTGTAGGAGTAAGACGTGCTGACAAGTTGAAGTTATATAGAGCTCTGTCACACATATTTAGTACTCTTATATCCCTTCAAATGATTTAAATAGTCCTGGGTACAACTGCACATTGTCTGATCACTGTAAGAAGCAGGATAGGAAATGTCTCCTATGAAAAAGAATCTTAAGTATGACAAAAAATTATTTTCAGACAGAGACACAAATTTCTCATGTCAGAGCTTATGATGGAGAAATGTTGTATAAAATCAGGTAGTTTCCCATTTCCTATTAGAAAAAGAAACTCAAAGCATAAAGAAATCAGTCCAAAGCTCATAAATAAACATATAGTATCAGAGCATCAGCTTGGCATCACCTGCATTTCCAGGTCAGCTCCTTTTTCTTAAAAGAGAAGTATTTTTGTCCTTAACTCAAGGCATTTTGTTGGAGACTTAATATGGAGTTGGGTGTACAGACCACAAAGTAGGTCAGATGCAGTGACCAGATGAGTTGGGCAGGTTCTTTCTCTGCTTGTCCTGCTGTCCATGGGTGGCATGATCCAGGTGTGTTCCATCAGGCAGTGACACTGCCAGCAAGGGAGACACCCATGTCCTAAGGGTGGGTGCTACCAGGAACCTCACAGCACGGTCCTGTTTCTCCCTGACCACTGTGGCATCTGCACATCTGGGAAGGCAGAAATTTCTCATATTGTAGGGACTTCAATCCGGGAGATGAAATCTTCTTGTTGTATCAAAAGCAAGAATTTGATCATTTGCAGAATGGCTTTCTCCTCACACAATTCACGGAGGTCAGCTGGTACCGGGAAATTCTAAAGTGAGAAGGAAGCTCCAGTTCCTGATAGCAATGCTTGCTCCCAAGTGTGATTTTAAATTAGCAGGTATTAAAGACTTATTTTTAGACTTGATGAAATAAAGACCATCTTGTTTAAATATATGTGCATAATATTATCTATCAGTGAGCCGAACATTGCATTTTCCTCACTAAAGATGTGGCTCCAGTCTTGATCTGTAAAAGGTATTGGAAGGGCTTCCCTGCCCTAACTGCAGTTGAGATTACAAGACTATAATTTCTTAGAGACAAGATAAAACTATTAGCGAACACTGTTGTGGAGAAAATAAATTGGGTAAGGCTTTACTCCAGGTCAAATTGAAGAATGCCTTATTGCTGTGTATATTTAGGTAGTCAGTAAGGAACCACAAGAACATAAAGGAGGTCACATAGCCCAGCCTCTATAATCACAGAAAAATGGGTTTACATAGATTTACATGATGTTTCTTCAACATCAGGGCTATTTGAAGGTACGCAAGAGAGCTTACATTTCTACCAAAATTAAATTAAGGTTTGTAGGCTTGGGTTTGATCTTCCCTTTTCTCAGGCCCTCTGTCCCTGCTCGGCTATGTACGTCTTAGGGTGGGCAGTAACTCACTAGGACAGACACCTAATATGAATTGGAGGAGGCACCACCTGCCCTACACCGTAACACACAGCTCTTTTGTCGCTGACACTTGACTGGAAAATGACAATAAAGGAAAACCTTAAAAATTTATTAAAGACTGGCTCAGGATAGTTATGTAGAAGACAAGCCATCTTGAAAACTGCAAATGACACTGTGCATATGTAATTTATCTTAATTTAGCTGGGTGAATACATTCATCTCAGGACCACAGTGAACAACTTTATATTCTGTAAAGTTATTTAATTTCCATTGCTGCAATATCATACAAGCAGGAGCTTAGGATTTAGTTACTTCACTGTCTCAACTTGAAGGGAGATCTTCACCTGTAAACATTCTCAACTCCTCTGCTGAGGATTGGTTTGAAAGTCAGTTCAAAGATTTCAGCAGAAATCTTCCCATTAACTTTAAAAGAATTTAGTTTGTTCTTCCATGCCTATACTGCTCATGAATTTCCACAACACTGTATGTTGCATATGCAGTATACACATGTCAGCATCAGACTGATGTCTTAAAAATTCTGCTGTGCTTTGTTTTTGAAAGTTGCAAAAGCACTTCTCCCATGATGAGCATTTCCTACTATTATTCTTTAACTCCCTTCTCTTTATCTCCAGGGTTTGTTCCCTGTGCCAGATCAAGTGTTAACAGATAGCTTACTGAACACTTAATAATCAGTTAGGTGCTCCAAATCACACTCAGAATGCAATAAGCTTTCTAACTAAAGTCCATACCTAAGGTGTCATTAGTAGCTATGTTTTATGTTCCCTTTACAAAGCCACCACCCACCACGCAGTGAAACATGATGTTTTTGTGACTGTAGTCCTGTGTAATGTTCTTTCACCTCTTTTTCTAGGCCATAATTTAATATCTCTCCTACCAACCTGACAGTAAAAACTTGCAGGGCTGTTGTCGACACCCTGACAGCTGTACTTCAGAGGAGCAATGTTGCCACCTAGTGAGCATATAAGATGTGGTGTGTGCATTTCTGCGCTCATGCCATCAGGGCACTGTATCTTACCATCATTACCTATTTAAAAGTGACAATCAGAATAAATTAATATTTCCGTTCTGTACTCAGTTCATGTGACAAAACTTGGAACTTCTGCTTGTTTTACAAATTAATTAAAAATATGCATAAAATAGTATTAAAAACAACCTTACCTATAGCCTGCATTTTAAAGCATCGTAATATAGTTCTTTAAAGTGAGTACATTTCTAATCCATTAAAGTAATTATATAAAATAACTCCTTTTCTGCTAAGAAAAGAATGTTTTCTTGCATGACCAAGCTTGACAAAATATGTTCATTCTATTGAAAATAAAAAAAATCAATTAGAAATCAACCATTTGTAGCAGTCAAAATATGTAAAATTACACATCATATATCCCGTATATTCCCTATATCATGACAGTATTCTCAGAAATAACACTGTGCTGTGAATATTGTCAGATTAGAAATCACACTGAAAGATCAATGTAAATCTAATGGTATAAAGCGTACTGAGACATGCTTTAGCTGCCAGTTGTAAGAATAGCCTTTTGGCTGATTCTCTGTTGTATGTTTTGGAGCAGAAATTTCAATAGCAGAAGAAATGGTAACAGGTTTTCTGCAAGAAACCCTCAAAAAAAGAAGGCTGGAGCAGGTGCCAGAGCATGGAGGGCCTGGGACATATGAAGGAAGTGTGTTGTCTTCCAGGACTGTCTCAGTCACAACCTGCAAGGAGGCAAACTGCAGATGAAAATCAAGAGGTCAAGGCAATGATGCTTTAGGAATCACTGTAGTATATGGAAGTGGCATACTGTCTGCCGAAATTTCTGTGGTTTGAATTAGTGATTATATGTTGCTTTCTTCCTCATGTGAGTAAGCCCTTTACTGGTTTAGTGTCAATGCTCCCTGTCCTTAATCTTAGTGTATGGTGTTTCAGGGCAGTCAGCACTGACAATGTGCATACTTGTACTTTCTGAGAACTTAATCTGGTGTCCATAGTGTATTTCTTTGTCATTCTAAACAACGTTAGTCGATCATTCCTTAATCCTCAAGCACAAGGAAGCCAACAGAAGTTTGGTTTTACACATTTTTTTTCTTCTCCCAGTACCCATGCAACATCCTAAGTTTGACTTTCCAAGGCTACAGTTCACTTTTTCACACTGTTTACCTTCTGTCTGGTAAATTTCATCACTCACTTCATGCTTTTCACTGCTTTCCACTTTATTCCTGAGAATAGTGTAATTCTGCTTGTTTTGCATTTTGTGATGCTGTTCCCAGCTCCATAAGTAATGATGTCTTTCTTCAGTCCATTCAATTTCATATTTTATTTCACAGAACAGCAACAATTCTTTTATACAAGAGTGAAAAAATATGAGAAAAAGTTGAAGTGAAATGCATGGGAGAGGAACATAGATGTGTGTAGTGGAAAAATTCAGTGCTACAAGATATAGGGCTCAGAAAAATGCAGAAACTGATTATCAGAATACAGATTTTACAGTGCAGTTATCTTGCACAGGTGAAAGTCACATGTAAATGGGAATAGTTAAAGCAAGATATTAAGGCATGGAGCCCTGTCTTGTGTTCCTTTTTGATTGCATGAATATTTTTTCTTTTGATCTGGCATTGCTTATGGTAACCAAATTGTTTCACTTTCTGACACTATACGCTAACACAATATCAATAAAACTTATTTGCCAAACTACAGGAAGATAGAATCATTGTTGAATATTTTATTATTACTTTTTAAAACGTTACTATAGATAGACTGCTTAAAATCTTTACAAAAAGTGAATTGTAAGCCTGTAACAGTGAAACAAGCACTAAAAGATATGTTAAATTCTCCCAGTCTTTTGTAGATTAAGACAGGGCAAACCCTTCAAGCCCTGGTTTAAAACCATTAATATTCCAATTATTCCATGCATATTTCTAGGTTTAATAGACAACAATTTCCAGTCTAAGTAATGTTTGCTTAGTCATAAAAAATGAAACCACTTTCTTGTTTCGGAACAATCTCATTTTTAATATAAAGATCTCTTTGTGTAAGCTGTGCTAGAAGAAGCTAGGAAACAGCTCATCTCAATAAATTTTTTATAATTATATGATGCCTTTAGAGTCCATGTTCCATAAGCTCAAGTTATTGCCTTGGTTAGTGCTGCCATTTACGTGATCTCTAATTAGTACAAAATATACATTTAGTACAAAATATACATTTTTTACTAAATTGGCTAAGACCCGGGAGAAGCATTATTAAATAGAGACCTTTTAGCATTTATAAAAATCCTCTAGGATTTAAAAGAATTCTAGGTCCATTCTCTAGGTTCCTTAAGATAAAGACTTCTTTCAGTTGTACTGGCATTTCTAGTAATTTATTAGAGCTTTTTAGAAAGGCAAATGAAACACTGATTTACTTTGAAGGAGAGAGAGGAAACAGACAATTCACACACTTAACATTTACTCAGTGGTCAGTCTCTTCATGACAGTAACCACTGAATAACTTGAACACAGGGAAGGGTTATTCATTAACTAATTCTAGCACTCCTAGTCTCATATGAGTGTTTTTGTGTTTCATACCATCTTCTTAGGCTGCATATTTTATAATGCTACAAATTTATTAAACAAATAGGGCTTATGAAACTTGCTAGTCTGTTTATAATAATTTTTGAAAGGGAAATACTCTGTGCATGATAAAGTTGAGAATGCTGAGGAGAGTTGAAAAATGTAATGAGTTTTTACAACCACTTTTAAGACAAAATGTTCCTATTCTTCTGTGGAAAAGAAAAAAGTTCAGACTTTTCAGCCAGTTAATTTGAAAAATTGGGACCTATTACTCATGTTTGAAAGCAAACTCAAGACATACTTTTACTTTATTCCCTGTGTCACTGCCTCTACGACTGTCAAAGAATTTCTTAATATAATCTGTGCAATTAAACCAGGTTTTAAAATTTTTAATTTTGCAGTCTTAATACCCTTGAGTCAGGGTGCAGAATAGTGTAGATCCAATGCTATTTTGGCAGTTTTTTGTGTCATAGAACAGAGATTTTGTTTAGAATACTTGGCTGGAGTTTTGATAGTTGTACAAATTGATATGCATGCTTACAGCAGCCAGCCAAAACTGTGATGTTATTGCAGCATTAATTCATAGTAGATCCCTACGAGAGCTCAACTTAGGGTATAAGCTGAGATGAGCTCTTAGCTACCCAACTGGATCCTAAGGGTAAGTGGCAAATTAAAGATTCATTATTCATTTTAATTGAAGAAGATTATCAGTGTTTTAGGAAGCACACTTCAAAGTTCTTCAGTTCCCTGTGCAAAAGAAGGGATTGCTGAGAAAAAAACTGGAGTCTCTCCTGAGAAAAGAGACAAATGAAAGAACTAAGGAGCCTCTAGGAAGCAAACACTGCCAAGTACTGTTGATAATTTCTACTTAACAGGCACATTTTACAGTTGGTGAATGTTGTGTGGAGTCCATGGATTGCATCCATCCCCACCAGCATTGTACTTGACCTCAAGTTGGAGTTTTTTCTCAGTATTGTAGTTGGAGATTTCTAAATATTGCAAGGAAATGCATGAAAAAGGCAGGACTGACTTATCAGCTGGCAATAGACCCCTGTGGGTCTGTGCTATGCTGATTTTGTTTGTTACTATTAGGTTGCAGTGTTGAGTTTTCTCTATGTATTTTGGATTTCAGCAATTCCTACACTGCTGATGCAATAAATGTTTGAGCAAATGTAATCTTTGGAGACTGCCTTTTGTGAGGTGACTGCTGAAATCTAAAATAAAAAATATAATGGGGGGTGAGGGGGAAGAGGAATCAAAACCAAAACATAACAAAACCAAGAACGAACAAATAAAGAGCCCAGGAGAGTAGCCAAATCTGGAAACAGAAAGGGTCATTTATTGTTCTGGAAGTGGTGAGATGTAGTCCTAAGTTCATGCAAGAGGTATATAGAGCTTTTGCAGTCTTTCTGTCTGCCCAATCCTTCTGTCAGGGCTGTCCAATGCTTCCTTAGCTACTGGCCCACTCCTATGAAAGGAAGCAGCAGTCTCAGACACTTGGGTTCCTACAGCTTTTGAAGAGGAAACTACTTAAGAGGCAAAGGAGACAGACAACCTCAGGGAAAGGCAGAAACAGCAACCAGTCCCATGTTCACCCCAAAAGGTGGTGGCTGCTGACCAATCAAACTGACCAGACCACACATTCATGGTACCTATTACCCACCCAGACACTGGAGATGAAAGGCCATTTCTTTTGCTGAAATGGCACTGTTCTCTTTATGATCCTCCTCAGCTTCCTGATATACAATTTTCAATTTTCAGCTTCTTCCGGACATCTACTACTATGCATTAGACTTTTTTTTTTTTTTTTTTTACTACTGCATCACAAAATCCCAATTAAATTATCTCCCCATTCATCTGACACCTTTCAGGTCCTCACTAGCAGTACCCCAGCTGCTGCGACAAGACAGGCAGAACTGCCCCAGCCATGGGAAGCAGGGGCCAGCCTGACCACTTAGGTCATGGCTCTCCAGCCATGCCAACCAACACGATCTAGGTTTCCTCGTCACCCCTAAGAACAGAGTCTCTACAACTAGAATAGTGGGCAATTGTAGAAAGCCAGACAAGTATATACAGGACAGGAATGAGGTTCAACAAGACCAAGTCCTGAGTCTTGCGCTTTGGCCACAACCACATGCAGCGCTACAGGCTACGGACAGAAGGCTGAACATGAGCCAGCATGTGCCCAGGTGGCCAAGGCGGCCAATGGCATCCTGGCCTGGATCAGGAACAGTGTGGCCAGCAGGACTAGGGAAGTGATTCTTCCTCTGTACTTGGCATGGAGGCCACACCTCCAGTATCATGTCCAGTTCTGGGCCCATCAGTTCAGGAAGGATATTGAGGTGCTGGAGCAGGTCCAGAGAAGCGCAATGAAGCTGGTGAAGGGTCTGGAGCACAAGTCCTATGAGGAGAGGCTGAGGGAGCTGGGGTTGTTTAGCCTGGAGAGGAGAAGGCTCAGAGGAGACCTTATCGCTCTCTACAACTACCTGAGAGTGTAGCCAGGTGGGTATCAGTCTCTTCTCCCAAGCAACCAGCAATAGAACAAGACGGTACAGTCTAAAGCTACACCATGGGAAGTTTAGGTTACACATTAGGAAGAAGTTCTTTATAGAAATACACGGGCTGCCCAGGGAGGTGGTGAAGTCATTGTCCCTGGAGGTATTTAAGAAGAGACTGGATGTGGCACTTACTGCCGTGGTGTAGTTGACAAGGTGGTGTTAGGTCAAAGGTTGGACTTAGTGATCTCAGAGGTGTATTACAACCTAGGTGATTCTGTGATTCTGTGGTTATTCCATGATGCGTTTTGTTTGAGTGTTTCTGATTTTTCAAGACCTCATATTGGTTACAACTACTGACTGTTTCCTTGATTGAGTAAGTTTTCTGGTTTATCTCTCTGGAAGCAAATACTTTTCTTCTAGATTTTATTTTTAATGAAGCATAGCATTTGTACAAAAAGTACCTGCTTTCTAAGAAAAATTTCAAGGTACCAATGCTAAGAAATCTTCAAATTTAGAGCCAATCTACCTAATGCAAATGCTTTCATGTCCTGAAAGCATTTGCCAGTGTATGCCAGAGTTTGAACACTGGGAGCATTATTTTCTGTGGACCATGTTTCCCAGAAAGAGTTAATCTGCCAGGATGTAGTGTGACTTTCAGATTCCCTGTTATCATTTAATATCAAGTGATCATGATGAATGGTAGGAGATTTAGCCCTAATGTAATAAATGTAGGCAAAAGGGGAGGAGTAAAGCAGCTAATCAACATTGTTTTCATATTGCGTCAGATAAGCTTTACAAATTCTGCAATTTACAGGCTACAGTTATTATAATGTTAGTGGTGTACTGTCATGCAGGCTCAGGAATTCTTTCCTTTGGAATTACTAATTTTCACTCAATAGTTGCAGGAGTTGGTGCCTAGAAAATAAAATGTTGCTGACTTTGATTCTCACACTTCTGTGGTCAGAATCATCTCCTTTGTTTTCCTTTTCATACAGCAAACCTTGCAAGTCTACTTTAGCTTATGTAAGATGGAAGCTGACAGCATTTCAAGGAGCAATGCTGTTCATATTGAGGTCACAAAAATGGAATTGCCTTTTGTAGTCCTTGCAGCCCGTCCAAACAGGATTGCTAGTTGTGTACATGCATTTTCCCAGTGAAAGGGAACCTTTGAAATCTCTGGCCTAAGATTTTTGAAAGCAAAATAAACTAAAAGTCAAGAGTGATATGTGAAGTAACTGTAGTAGACTCTTCTAGCCTGGAAAAGAGGTCACACATAGATGTTGATTATCAACCCAGCAGGGTACCTTCACAGGCTTGAGGCCACAGCCTCTGCATCCAGGCAGTATCTCTCCTCCCACTGTGTGTAGATGTTTGCTTGCTTTCTTCATTGTCCATTTCTTTCTAGTTCCACTAAAAAAATTAATCTGTTGAAGTCAGTGGTCAGCAACTTTCAGAGCTGCTAGGTCTCACAGAAACTTATCATATGTTGGGTACAGCACAGTACCTGTGACAGGACAGGTTTACATTACATGTCAGTACATTATTCCCAGTGGTTTAGGAATGTCGTTCTGCATGGGATTTTCCAAGATGTGTACTTCATTGGCAAAACAATGCTAAAATCTGGAAATGTGAGAAAAAAAAGACAGCTCTGGTCTGTGAAACCCTTTGAGAGTGATGTTCTTGGCTCTGCCTGCTTTGGATCTTCTGTTGCTGGACCATCTGAGAAGCCAAGACAAGCTTATACTTCTTTTACTTTTTGAATCATGCCAGCTCTGCCACCAAGTGTATGCTGTATTTGCATAAAGCTCCTTCCAGAGACTTCAGCATGGAGTGTAAGCAAGCAGGCTCCTCTGCTACTTATGCTGAATGAGCAGTTCCCTCCTCCTCTCAGACCCAGTGTACCCTTTCCATCACACACTCAACATTGTTTAGCCTGTGTCACAAGAGTTTCAAGTCTGTCTTGCACCTGATTCCTCTTTGTATGTCAACATTCAGAGCTGCTGCTTGCTGCGATTGCCCCAGGCCTTTGCACATCTAATTGGGTTTTAATGTCAGATCAACATAAGCACAAGTACATAAGGAAAAGATGTATAGGGGTAAACACAGAATGCCATTCTACAAAACCCTGAAGAGTTTCTGAACTCTTCGTTCTTAAGGTAAATACATAAATGGTGGGAAAAGGAATGGAGCTGAGGAGCTTTGCAGTAATGGAGACCTTCTAATAAAGTATATTTTGAAGTCAGTGAAATCAAAAGGTCTTGTTTTCAAATTATTGGCATAGGTCACCTTATCTGATTCAAAATCTGTCTATGCAATAATATGAAATTATGTGAGACATTTACTGTAAGCATTTTCTCTATGCCAAGAGTGTGAATAGCTTGACAAATTGTAGCTTGTGTAACAAATTTTGAAGCTAGGAGAGCTGGGCTTAGAAGCACAAGAGAGAAGAAGACCAGACAGTGGCTGCAGAGAGCAAAAATCCGTCACCCTTGAGACTGCAGAATTGTAATGCAAGTTGAAATCATGCTCCTGCGCTGTTTTTTTAGATACAAGGCCTAAATGTTCCTCTGACCATATCTCAGTTCTCTCCAGTTAAATCCTTCCAGGAACATAATTGACAAAAAAATATAGCTTGAGTTGAACTTCTGCAATGGGGTTTACAGTAGCTAAGGATGTTTCCAAAAAGATAATGTAATTAAAACTGTAAATAGAACAATCTGGGGGCAATGTTCTGAACTTTGATCTTCTAAAAAAGGTAGGTTTTGCTTGCTTTTCTTGGTTAAAGATCCTGTAAAAAATTTGTTTAAAATCATCATCCCTTTATTCCAAGATGCCCATTTATCTCTAAGATTTTTATTATGAAATGCAACAGTTTATTATCGTGGGTTAAGAGTTGCATTCAACCTTCCATAAAAGAACAGTGGGTAGGTCACTGTACTTACTAATATACGCTCTTGGTTGTCTTTATGCCTGAGCCAATTCTTCCATCAGGAAACCTAAATATAGTGTTGACCTTTAAAGGGATACCTGTACAGATTCAATTGAGTAGATTTTATTTTTCTATACAAATCTGCAACTCATTGATGTTTTCTTCACTGCCTTTCCACTGAGTCTCAGCTTATTAACCGTGACAGTACTACAGACATGTGTCCTTTAAATAACACTCCTATAGCAGTGTTTACAGAGAGCATATACATGTTTACATTTTTTCTTCAGCTTTCCTTCCTGCTGGCATTTTTAAATTCAGTCAATATTTGTCCAAAGAGACAGTCTTATTTTGGAACTCCAAGCTCCAGGTCCATAAACTCTGTGCAAACTGTTGAGGATGTGAACAAGTAAATGATGACATACTTAGTTCTTTCTACATCCCATGCTCAGGTCTGGCTAATGCATTGCCAGTGTCCTTTCGCTTTTTGACAAATATTTTCTGTGCAATGCCGATTCTGCCACAAGCGCTTCAGTTCACTTCTGTACCTTTGCCTTTGTTCCTTTGTTTGAAAGTTGTTTGGCTTAAGTGATGTCTTCAGGCTGAAGCACTGAGGTTTCAAAGTCACAAAAAGGAAATCATCAGTTTTCTATAACATGTTTTATCAAGACATTTCAACTTCCAGTGTTAATGAATTCATGCTGGAAGTTTTTGTGAAAATCTTTTTAAGCCACTCAAGTAGCTTAAAGGGCAAAGGTCTGCTTTAAAATACTTCTCTAAGAAGTTTACTCCTAGTTTTGGTGGGTTTCCAGGGCAGCACTGAATGCTTCCCTTTCTGCTTGCGTCTTGCATTTCGTGTTGTGAAGTAGTTTCTAAGGCTGCTATTTCAGGATAACTTTAAGGTAACTTAGTGTTGTATGTGAGATCTGTGTTCCCTATCTCTCCTTCTAAACCCCAAGATACTAGTTCTAGCTTTCACCCATTGCTAAAACCAGTCTCCATATTCTTGCTCATCAGACTAAATTAGAAAATTAACTTGAGAAGAAAGATACCTGTTTCCTGTTTCTTTATGCGTCCGCCCAAGGTAATGTAAATGTCTATGTCAGGTTTTAGCGGTCAGTCAATTTCTGTGAGACCTAGCAGCTCTGAAAGTTGCTGACCACTGACTTCAACAGATTAATTCTTTTAGAAGAACTAGAAAGAAATTGACAATGAAGAACACAAGCAAACATCTACACACAGTGGGAGGAGAGATATTGCCTTGAGGCTGTGGACTCAAGCCTGTGAAGGTACCCTGCTGAGGTGATAATCAACAGCTATGTTCTTCGTCTTCTCCAGCCTAGAAGAGTCTACCAGTTACTGCACAGGCATGAGGCAGACAAAAGTGATTGGGTAACCAAATGGCAAAAAAATGTCCAATTGACATTTATTTAAACACCTTAAAAATCGCCTTCAGAATGAAGATTCTGTATAGTTTAACAGGTATCATTTACTAGGATGATCCACTATGTACAGATCCACTGTTTATCAAGATCATTTGGCTTGGCATACTGAAACATTTTGCAATAATCATCTTCATAAATAAAAAAAATAAGAGAAAGGTAGCATTGGAAAGAAAATATTAATTCTATTAATGTGCATTTTCCAACAATTTCAATGTTTTCAACATTTTGCTGTTGCAAATCACTGTTCACTGTGTTTTATTCTCCTCTTCACAGATCGAATTGCACAGAATATCATTAAATCTCATTTGGAGACATGTCAATATACAATGGAAGAATTACATCAGCTAGCATGGCAAACCCACACATATGAAGAAATTAAGGTTTACCAGAGCAAGGTACAGTCCTGTAATATGCTTTTTCTGCTGCTTGAAATTGTTAACTGTGTAATTTATTTGGCAAGAATACACTGATGAATTTCATGTAAGTGAAAATAGGCTGCTAAATATCTCTGAGGAACTGGTTACTGAAAGCAAAGGAGTGACACTTCACAGAAAGAAGCAGCAGCTTTCCAGCATATGGACATATTTGCTAATGTTGAAGCTTATGTACAGTCATGAAATTCAGTTTTCCATTTTTGTTATAACAGATCTAAACCTTATGCAGAAATTCAGTTGACTTTATTGTGATCATGACTGGATCCGTTGTTTTAAGGATTTTAAGAAAATAAGACAATATAACTTTGTTTCCTTATAATTTTAAAAACATGTCTGCTTTTTATGTAAGTAACAAATAGCTGTCACTTACATACAATAGATAATGACAAACTGAAAATACTCCTTAAATTGAAGCTATTCAAGATTGGGTGGAAAAATCATCTCATTGCACTATATTTTTGTTCTCATTGCACTATATTTTTGTTCTGCCTCTGCGATTCTCGGGTCAAGTTCAGTCTGTTTTTCACTGATACCTCTTCAGGTGTAGTCCAGTCAACAGAAATCTCTGTGGCACTTGCACTAGTTTCATTAGCAATGGGTCTGTGGTCAGAGTTCAGTTGGCACATTAGCTGGTCAGGTAAGAGACAGGAGAGATTCCAGCTTGTTCTTTGAAATCTGAGGGTCTGGGGAGAATTAGCAGGAACAAAAGAACATCCATATATGTTTACATGTGTATGTGTGCAAGGAAAATTATTATCAAGGAATCAAATTTTTGTGTAATCCATTTCCAGATGGCAATGATATTTTAATTATATATATTACTTTAAGTTTCAACTAGCAAAAATATTCTGTTGAATAACTTAATAGCATTTTGCCACTTCTTACCTAAGTGTACTCTGGGATGGATGATTGCATTTTTTATGCTGCTATCCTGCACAAAAGCCAACATTAGAACCACATTTTAACGTGGGGCAATGCATTCTGCTCCTTTGAAGAGGAAATGCCAGAGTTCAGATGACTGGTGCAATCAGCTTGTGAAAACAGCCTTCTAATGAAAAGTGCTGAGTACATTGAGAAGCAGAGATGCTGCTAGCTCTGCCTGGGAATGGGAATGGAGTCTGGGGAGTTCCTCTGCAAGGCTAGCTGAAGAACTTAATGCGTTGATGTACTTGCTTGCTCACCACTTTGCTTTTTCATGTGTGGTTTCCCGGAAGACCAGAGAAGCTCTGTGGCAGCAGTGTGCCATTCAGATCACCCATGCTATCCAGTATGTGGTGGAGTTTGCAAAGCGCATAACAGGCTTCATGGAACTCTGCCAGAATGACCAAATTCTCCTCCTTAAGTCAGGTGGGTAAACACCGGAGGCTTGGGACTGGTTTGGCACCCATCACCCTAGAAATGTGCTCTGCTGTCTTGTTCTGCAAATCACTTTAATTTTGAAGGAGCCCTAATTTAAGTTTGAAGGGGCCCTAACAGACCCCTAACTCTCTTTCATTAACCCTTCTGTATTTTTCCACATTAGTCATGTTACTGCCTTCTAATCTCCTTCCCTCTACAGTCAGTTGTAGTTATTAAGTACATACATACACATAACCATTGCAAAAACTGCAGTCTCCAACTTGACATGTGGTGGAAGGACCCTGCAAATTGAGCTGGTCCAATCAGTCATCTGCCACCCCATGAAATCACTCAGGCCTGCCTCTATGGTCATCTCTAATCTTTTTAATGAGACTACAGAAATACCCTACAGCCTTTGCACAGGAGGGAAAATCCCTGCTGGTGCCAGTTGATTTCAGAATAAATGAGAACAGATTACAGCAGTGTGCTCCAGCCATGCTCTCTGTGGATGCCAGGTTTGCATGTGTGTGTGCATAAGGGCAAGGGGGAAAAGGCTTTCCTTACTTGTCAAGGAACTTGGTAATTTCTGTCCTCTGGAAAAATCATGACAAGATTTATCATGACTATGCAGTAACACTGCCAAACTCAGGAGGACAAAATGACATGACCAAGTGAACCACAAGAACCGCAACTGGTAATTAATTACATTTACCCTGTCATATCAGTTTCTTGCTCCCTTCAATTGTAAAAGGCAGGATACTGTGTGAGGTGGCTCATTAAAGCTTAAGTCTTCCTATTTCAAGAGAGATCTCTTCCTTAAGGCTGAAAGCCCGCGTGATTCAGTATTCTGTACACAAAAGACGGCAGCTCGGTGTGGGACTGGACTCTGATGGTGGGCACAGGTGCAAAGGGAAGTGATACAGAGACCCTGGGAACATACAGACAACCTTCTGGAAAAAGGGAGTTGTAGCACAAAAACTATTCTTTTAAATCTTGTACTAATTTTGAAAATTCTCTAGATACCGGTGCACCCCTAGGAAACTTCCTTCTTTTGACTGGCAAAGCTAACAACACAACTGCACCTTCAGGAAAAGACGTATTTGACTGTACTGTCAGAAAACACTGTTAAGCTTTAGCATATAAAGATATGCCAGGTTTTATTTTCTGTTTCGCTGTTAACACTGAGCAGGAAAGTCACGACTTCTCTCTCAAAAGCATGTTTGCAAAAGAATCCTCAGATTCAGAGTTCATTTTACATGACATTTGGATTTAGTTAAGGCATGTTTAAAATGTTTCCTTTCATTTTCCCAACTGCATATTTTGCAGTTAGGAAATAATATGCGAAGATAAAGAATAAAAAAGAAGTCTTCCTTTGGCTAATCAACAACCAGAACAACAACAACAAAAACAACAAAAGAAATCAAAAAAAATCCAACCAAACCAAAACAAGGAAAATTAAAGTAAAACCTGTTTTAGGGATGATCTTGACAGAGCTTTAACTTTTATTTTCTCTCTAAAAATGCTTTGTGATGATCTCCCTCTCCAGTCAAATTAAGGTGGGATTTTTATACAGATTCAATGAAGATGGTTTTTGGTATTAAAAAAAAAAAGGTTTAATTATCAAAAAGAAGATTCAATAAATGCCTAATTTTAAGGATAAAATGTTTCAAACTGAAATTATTTGCCCAGGTCTAAACTCAGCCTGGGGACTTAGTCCAGGCTGGGCAATTTTTTTTGCTGCAAAGGGGGAAAAAGTCAACTGAAAGAAAAGGTGGTTAGACTGGACCATAAATGACCCCTTTCTACATTCAAAGCAGACAAATATTTTTCTGCCATTCAGAGGCATATAATCAAGATGTCTTCAAAGAGTGTCTATCCCTGCTGATGACTCATGTCTTCCTAAATATCTTCTTGACATTTCCTGCACTCTGATATTAGGCAGTAATATATGGTTCCTTTGCTCTTTTTTCTGTCTGATAGGCTGCTTGGAAGTGGTTTTGGTGAGAATGTGCCGTGCCTTCAACCCACTCAACAATACTGTTCTGTTTGAAGGAAAGTATGGAGGAATGCAAATGTTTAAAGCTTTGGGTATGTTGCTCTTCTTCTTTTCAACCAGTTACATTGACCCACATAGCGAGAGATTTGTCTTTATGAAAATAGTGACCCACAATGAAAATCTCCAGTAAATGTTGAATCCCCAAGCCTCCAAATGTCTAGGCTGGAACAGAAAACGAAAAAAGGTGAGTCCACTAGCTCTTAGCAGTGATAGGTATTTTTCTCTAATAAAAAAGAGCAGCATCAGGGTTTTTTTCAAATGGATTTCTTTGCCATCTGAAGTTTTGATAAAACATGAGTTTATGGCAGGAGCCAAGCTGTTTACCTTCACTGTTCAGTTGTGCTTGATATGTCAAATCACTGCCACTAATTGTGTCCTGCAGAAGGCAACTTTAGCCCCAGCAGTGAGGTGACTAAAATGATGAACTGCTATGAAATATAGACAAGGACTTTCCTGAAGTATTGTTTTGCCTAAAACTTTTAAGTAAGTTCATTTATATTCATTTATTGAAAAAAATTACTTCATTTCTTAACATGATATTGAGTGCTACCTGAAATGTTAATAGCTAAATGGATGTGTTTTGCCCATCCAACTGATATTAACAGAAATTTATTCAGGACCGAAGTCAAAGATTTGAGATATTTCCTTCAAATGTATATATCACATTAGTATATATTTTTCTTATTGGATATCATACACAAAACACTCTTTACAAGTTTAAAGCATTTATGAATGCGTATTGGTTGATTTATTTTGGTCTTTATGATGCTTTCACAAATTTTCATAAATATTTTTACTGATAATTAGTAAAATTATATATGGGAAAATTATTTAGTGCTGGTCTTTCATACCTCTTAGATTTAATATCTATCTAGAAATAGGAATTCTTTCCACATTGGGAAAATAGTGCTCTCTTCTAAGATGTCTTTGCAATTTTTGTACTTGCCCCTAATTCTTGACAACTTTTTTGCTTCAATGTATGTTTTAGTGACATTTTCAGGTTTGGTGGAATTTTAATAGTTAATGAAAGGCAGACATTCACTCACACCTTTTTGTCACAAAAACAATCCTTTCTCATGGCAGGTTAAAGAGCTAATTTCTAGCATTGATTTTGTCCTCTTTGGTCTGCAGGCTCTGATGATCTGGTAAATGAAGCGTTTGACTTTGCAAAGAATTTATGTTCCTTACAGCTGACTGAGGAGGAGATTGCCTTGTTTTCATCTGCTGTTCTGATATCACCAGGTAATTTTTCATTCCAAACACCACAGTTTTTTTTTCCTCTTTGCCCACCTTTATTTCTACCTACTTAAATAGGTGTTTAAGCTGTATTAAGCAATGTTGAGCAATGTATTAAGCAGTGGAAGAATACCTGAATTACCCCAAATACACCTCACTGTCTCATTGTAGACCATCAGGAATTACACATATTGGAAGTAGATCCAAAGTGTGGGGTAACAGACATGGAGCAGGATTGTGTGAAAAAGCAGTGCAGGGTGATGTTCTTCCAGACCACATACAGAGAAACATGGTACTCAAGGAGATACATGTTCCTCCCGACTTTCTCAGGGAACACAAACCTCACAGCTCCGAGCAGGTTATAAGGTCCATAACTATGATGGGCTTTTTCTGTGGGAATAAGAACATGAGCAGTTAAAATCTATACGAGGTCCTGTCTGAATTAAATTCCAGGTGAGATGATGTGATTAGAGGTGCAACATGCTCTTTTTATGTCTTCATATTATAATTCTGCACAGGCAAGCATGCATTTAAGTGAGTGATGGCTGGCTGACCACAGAAAAGACTTTTGTGATTAAGTTGACTCAGAAGGTGGATCTAGCAGAAAAGCTCACGGTTTAGTGTGGGATTTTTAAGTATACCTCAGGGAATGTAGACACCCAGTTTCCTCCAAGGGTAACCTCTTGAAAGGCCTTACAAAAAACCTCACCATGTGTCTCAGTTTGAAGAAACTGGAATGTTTTGCTAAAGAGGATGAGTTATGAGATAGACCAAACTTCTCTCTCTCAGCAATTGTAAATTCAAAATTAAGGGGCTTTAATTGAGGAAGTGTGGAAAAAACCAGAAGAAATAACAACCCTTTATTAAAAGATATATGTATGTTGGCAAGAACAGTAACAGAACATAAAACAACTAGACAATAGTCCTGTATGCAGAAGTCCCCTTCAAACAAAAGAAAAAGTCGGAATACTTCTCTGTCCTTCAGCGCAGTTCCAATCCCGGCCGGCAGGGGGCGCTGTTGGATCGCTGGAGGTGCAGAGCCTGCAGTGCTGGTGTTGCCCTGCAGGGGGCGCTGTCGGGCTCTGGCGGTCACCGCGCGGGAGGGGGGTCTGGGGGGTGTCTCGGGTCGCGGGAGGAGCCGAAAAGAAGATGGGGACCCTTCCCCCAATGGAAGAAAGGGGAAAGGAAAGCAGTTCACCCCCACAGGACTCACTGTTATCTCAGATGACGGTGTCTCAAGGCTCCTCCCTTTTCTCCCGTGGGCACACAACTCTCCGATGAAAACCCAGTAGGCCCTGGCTGGACGCACAAGGCAGCGTGCGAGCCGATCAGGGCCGGTGGTCATGCCTCACCAGGACAAAAAGCCAGAAAGACCGGCTTCCAGGCCTTTTCTCCAAAAGTGCCCGGACACAGAGCCTGTCTCCATCCCTGAGAGAGAACTCCACAGTCTGTTTCCTCCCCTCCAAGCAGAGCCAGCCACCCCCTCCCAAAACTCCTCCCCTCTCCCCTCAGCCTCTGTTGGGCCATCAGTTAGGAATGTGGCCTGGCCAGCTAGGTTCTTTTGTAAGGCTAATTGACCCTTTTTTTCCATTCGGCCTCCGTCTTTCTTACAGTGGGGGGGCAGGGGGAAGAAAAATTCCCCTCTCGGATTTATCACCTATAACACCATGAATTATTTTTCCAGCTTTTTCTGCTAAAGACTTCCTCTAGGTCACTTTGCCCTTTTGCGCATCTGTGGTATAGATTATGTTAGTCAGAATTAGACTAGCACAGATGGTGTCAACACATTCATTCTCATCATTAATGACACCTACTGAAAGGACTCTTCTCCTTTTTAGTTTGACTTTGAGGAGTTCTTACCATCATCTGCTCAGAGGTGAAATAGTGGAGCTGGTGGCTCTTCATAGTGTTGGGCCAGCATATTGCAGAGATAAAACAATGACCATTTCCACCTCAAAAGTGTCCCAGCTATGTGCAGGCATGAGAGTTGCTTGTCACTATCCCCCAGATGTCCTGACTTCCTCTGGGAAAGTGGACTTGCAGTGTCCTTGTGGGTCCCTGCTTATCAGCCCTCCCTCAGTCTGAAAAGACCAAAGCTGTGAGGGTGACAGAGAGATGTGCTTGCTCCTGGAAAACATCAAGTGGACATAAAAATTCTGATTAATTTCTGCAGTTCTATATATGGCCCTCTAGTTTGCAAGCAAGAGGATACGTGCGGTATGTCCTACTCCTTTTTAAAAAAGAGAATAAAAGAAGCAAAAGTCCTTGATTCATTCAGACTGCTTATTTCTGTAGTCTGTGAGCATGTGTAACTTTAGTCATAAAACACATAGTAAGAAAGTGGTGGGCTACAGCAGCATGTACATGAGTGAAAGCAATCTCTCGTCCATAAAAAGACAGCAAATTTGGACTGAGAGTGGGAAGAAAGGGAAAATAGTCCAGATTGAACTGACATTGAAATTTGCCATTTCTTTTCTTACAAAAATGATAACAGTAAACAATAGAGAAATAAATATTTCCTTCCACACTAGATGCTCTGGTTTCTTCACAGTAAAGACTTTCATCATGGAAATATCACAGAAGTACTTGCACCAGACCTTCCATCAACTAATACAAGCTTACAAAGTTTCCTTATGGGAAGTATTCATATTCAAGTTTCTTTTCTACAGAAGTCACCACCCTGAAAGGTGATTCTTGTGCCCTTGTGTTGCGGACGCAAGTCCTTGTATAACAAGGAAAAACACCTCCTTGTGTGACGGTGAACAAAGAGGCTTTATTTCAAACTCGGCGCGGTTTTATTCCTTAACACCATGTGACTTTTCTAACCAACCAGGTTACTTATGTCGGGGCATGCTCTCTTGGGCTTTCTGCCTCAGCAGGTCCCCTGTGCCTTAGACACGCCTCCCACACCCTTGATCTCAGTGTTTGGGCAGTTTACAGAGAACAGAGTGGTTCTGTAGTGAATAAGGGACCTAAGAGCATCCACTAATAGATTTGCTAAGGTTGCAAAGCCCAGTGTCAGACCCATTTTCCATCTAATTCAGAGCACAAATCCAGATTTTCCACTTTGCGATATGTATCCACGCTGCTTGAAAGGTGATTCTTTACCTTGATTTCTGATTTCAGAAATTAAAACAACATAGGAGTCCATAAAAGTTGCAGAGGCATCTCTACTTGCAAACTTACCAGAGCAAGGTGGTAAGACGCTAACCTGGCTGCCCCCATATGCCAGTCCCTCTCCTGAAATTCTGACTTGCCATGTTCCTTCGTTCCATTTTAGTTTTTGAAAAAGCAAGTGTTATAAGCTTTCTACATTTTCTTTCCTACACTATTATCTAATGTAGTGGGCTGTGCACTCCTTAAAGATACACAAGTTCAACACTTAAAAGGAAAAGTATGTAGCTGAAGTGCTGCTTCCTTTATGAGTAGTCACTCATCTATTGACTTTTTCCTGAACTATTGTGAATATAGCTAGAGTTACTTGGGAAATTCCAGCCAAATTTGCGGATAGTAGAAATCACATTTCAGGTGGTAGAAACCACATTTTGGGAGACAAACTTAACATCCATTATAAAAGTTTTACCTAGCTCTTGTCATGAATTTAAGAACTCTTGTGCAATATACAACATGCTTCATGACAGGCGAGGGATTAAACCTATCCTCTAACTGTCTCAGTCTATTTTTAAGCTTATTTTTGTGACGGAAAGGTAAATACTTTAAGGATAGGCCTCTATGATAAATCTTTTTAGCTCTAGATTGCCACAATAGGCATTAATTTAACGCTGTTGAAAGACATGTTTTTTCAATAGCATAAATTTTGGCACCTAACCTATGAAGTCTGGATATTACTGTGTGCTTATTGTGTAGACAGTGCACGTGCTCTCAGCTAATTCTGTTTCTATGGCCACTGATGGCACAGGATCCATTGGCTGCAGCATGATTCTCTAAGCGTTGCATAAAGATTATTTTCTTTTCCTGATCATCTGTTAAGTAGCTGAGGTTGAGTTTTGTCTCTTTTCACAGTACTTGACAGTGAACACTTTTCATACACCCCTCTCCACAGAGAGTCAGACAAATGACAGAATTGTTTTCCTCCTGTGATGAAATGCTGCTTGGCTCCAGCCTGTGTGGCATCTGTGCTCATTGAAGCAGTTGACTTATATAATTTCTGTGGGTTATTTTAGTAATGGGGATTGTGTGTGAAAGAGCTATAAAAGTGAAAGGACTTTTCCCTGTACTTTTTCAATTTGCACATGAAGATTCATACCTTGTGATAAAATAAATTTTCATATTTCCTATTTGAAAGCTAAAATCTATACCCAATAATTGGTCTGGATTAAGGGAGGAAGAAACAAATTTGTAGCATGGGAAAACAGAAAGTTCAGTGGTGCTGCAAACACACTGTATTAATCATTTTGGACTGCCTTGTGGTCTGCTACTTCTCTTTCTTTGTGTTTTTTCCAGAAGTTATGACTTGTGAAAATATAGATATTAAGGACAACCTCCTGCACTTGGGCTTTGAGTTCAATAGAAACCATATGGGTTTTAAACATCTGTATCTGTAACTGTTATTCTCCCAAATAATCTTCTATTTTGTGTTGTTTAAAAGGAGAATATCTTTAAACAATGAGAAATTCGCACTTCAAGGCATTTCAACAACTCATAATTTTTTTGAATTATTAAAGAAATTCTTTTGAAGGAAGCCATTTTTTTATGTAGAATATATTTGGTCTCAAAATTTTAGCCTAGTAAATAATATTTTATTTAAATAATTGTATTCTCTTATTTTCAAAGAACTGTTTTGATCAATGTTTATTATTTGTGTATTAAGACGCTGAGACAACATACATGTTTATCACCTTGCCACTATAAAGTTAGAAGAACATTGATTGTACCAACAGAGAATAATAAAGTGGTTGGGCCATGTTTCATTTCTATTCCCATCTTTATACCTAACATCCTGTTTTAAATAAAGAGATGCAGAGCCAACATTATGTTCCTGTATGTTTTGTATATGTTAGTTAAACACTCAGGCGATCCTTTAATGTGTCAAGACACTTTGCCTCTGAAACCATGTCTTCATTACCATGCAGTCCTTCCTCATGGGAATTACGGTTGCTGTGAATGCTTGCCAGCATGGCACACAGTGTGCACCATGAGCATGCCCCACATCTGTGCATTCTTTACCTCTTGTTTTCCTTTTTCTCAGATCGAGCCTGGTTAATAGAGCCAAGGAAGGTCCAGAAGCTTCAGGAAAAGATTTACTTTGCACTTCAACATGTGATCCAGAAGAACCACCTTGATGAGGAGACACTGACAAAGGTAAGTTGTTAAAACAAAAAGCCAAACACTTCTTGATCATGACTCTTTTCTTTTTGTAGCCGTTTCTGCATGTACTACCACATTACTGTAAGATAAAAGTAGCGCACTGTGTGCTTGCAATGCTTAGGAGGAGATAGGCTTGTTTGATGCTTGTCCCTATTTCTTCTTACTCCACTTTTTGTTCAAAATACTAATCTTTTTAATTGATACCCTATTAAGAATGAGACTGCCTTAAAAAAATAACCCTCCTTCTAAATGCATTTTTGCCACTTGGCTAAAACTTCTGGGACAATTGTTTTTAGGCTTTTATGGTAAGAAAAATGTCTTGTCTTTTGGATGGGTACTTTTGATGAGGCTTAGAATATTGCATTCAGTTACTCAGCAAGATGCTAACAGTTCATTTTGGAAACTGTAATTTATACAAAATATGATTCTTCCCTCTCTCCTTTTTTTTTTAATGTCTCACAGTTAATAGCCAAGATACCAACAATTACTGCACTTTGCAACTTGCACGGAGAGAAACTACAAGTATTTAAGCAATCTCATCCAGACATAGTGAACACACTGTTTCCTCCATTATACAAGGAGCTTTTCAATCCAGACTCAACCACTGGCTGCAAGTGAAGGGGATAATAGAATTTTCACGTAGTCATGGAATGCATCACTATTAAGACAAAAAGAAATGTTTTCATGAAGAACTTATTAAAAATGTCACTACTGCAACACTAGGAATGTCCTGCACTTAATAGAATTATTTTTCACCGCTACAGTTTGAAGAATGTAAATATGCAACTCTGAGTGGGGATGTCATTTTTCTCTTTTCTTTTTTTTTTTTTTTTTAACTGACAATGATTATACAGATTTAGGACACTGTGTGTTACCTTTTTTTAATTTACATTTATTGGGGGATGTTTTGGGAGACAGCTGTTCCTAGAATTTTATTGTAGATATACATGAGAATAGAGCAGTACTTTGCAGTATTACTCTTGCTGTTTATTGTTCAAATATTATTTAAGAAAATTCCACTTATTAGATTGCCTAGTTCTATGTTTTTAGATAGTTTAATGCATGTGGAAATTTGTAACTGTCTTGGAAATTATGGTGCATATATGGAATACACACATATATATATGTGCTATATACTTATATATATATATGAATATATAGATAGATATATATATGTAGGTATTATATGCATACATGCTGTAGCTTAAAAATCACATGCTTACATTTAAAGGATGCTCAGCCCAGCTGTAATGTATTTCTTAATCTCCAAGTAATGTATTAGATTTATTTTGGGCAATCAAGATTTGCTTTGCCAGTCAAGAGTTAAATTATCAGCTGCCAATGTGTAATGACAGGACCACTTCTGAGATATGTATAATGTAGTGCATGTGTACTTTGTGTAAATCAAACATCAGGAATGTAACAATGGTTCAAAAGCCTTGTCTGGATGATTTTAGTGGAGAAAGGAGTAGTTGGGTTTTTTCTATTTTCTCACTGTTGCAGGGATAGAGCATATATAAAAGTGAACATAGGACCTGATGTTAGTAAAGTGTCTGGAGTAAAAATGTAGACTATCTCATATGTACATTTTTCTGATTCCACACATTTTATTTTACATATATTGCTTTGAAAAGTAGTTTCAAGTCTTGGTTTGTTTTTTGCTGAACTCATTAGAAAAGTAGGTCATAAGCTCAGTGAAAACCACAGCAAGCCTAAAATATGGCTCTGAAGAGTAGTGGCAGAGGGAGAAAGGGAGGAAAGGAGGAGGAAAGTCAAAGTGGGCAAAGTCCATGGTCATTACAAAGGACAATATAACTATCACTGTTTCTGAGAGTCATCATCATGTAGATGGACCTGAGTTTCCATTACACACATGCATCTATGTATGTTTTAAACACATGCATATATGTATGTATGTATCTGTATGTATATAACTGTATCTATATATATGCATATAAGGATTTATTTTAGGCTCATTTCAGGAGAGGAGCAAAGCATTGGGGCTTTCTTTTTGCCTCTGAATGGACTGTATGTGCATTTGCTTGTAAAACCAAAGGCAAACACAGAGGGGAGTGGAAGGCTACCATGGACTTAATCTTGTGGATTAATTAAGTTAATTAGCAGTCATGATTCATGTATCTGAATTCTGCCAGTGATACAAAACACAGACTTTTTAGCTATAGAAGAGGGATTCAGTTTCTGCTACAGCTCTCTTTACCACCCCTTTTACCCATTGTGAACTTTTCCAGAGAAGTCTCCTCCTGGGATGCCAGCGGAGGGCGAAGAGCACAAATAAGAAGCAGTAGCCAGTAGAGAAGAAAGGAAGTGAGGCCAGGATCACAAGCAGATACCTTTCTTTATTTCAAACCATAGAGCAGTGCAATCTGAGGCAAGGCAAGGGGAAGCATGTTGGCAGGGAGGCCAAAGAACCCACCCATCTGCCCGGGTTTACAGCAGGACAGTGTCACAGGCAGCCCCCGGGGACAGAGGTGGGCCCTAGGGTGGGTGCAGAAACCTGGTTTGTTGTAGCAATAACTTAATGACTGGCAGAGCTCTGGTCTCAATCTTGTCTTTTCTGCATGACCAAATAATTCACTGGCTATTCCAAGTATTTCGTGGAGTTTTCCCTTGAGTTTCATCAGTCAGTTTGCAAGTTTGCATACAGGTTTCGTGGTAGAATCGAGTCTAGACAACATCACAATTTGTTTGTTCTGTTTTAGCAATGTCAGAACAGGTACAAGAGTGGTTACAAACTCTCAGCTAATAAATATTTCTCTAGGTCCATTACAATGTAGAAAAAATCTGCACAGCAGATTTAGTTGTGCTGAGAATTTTGTTGCAAATATGACATTCTCTTCAAAATTATTCAATCCTATAGAATAGCAATTACTAAAATATCTTTTTTTGCTCCAAATTCAGAGCACATTTCTCTAATGATTACATTGAAATGTCTTCAATTAACATAATAAAGCATTGCTCTAGATGCTTTTTTATACCACTCTAAGACTGACATTCCTTTATAAGGTGATTTATCTGTTTGCAACCCCTTTTGCATGGCAAATCCATGAAAAGGACCACAATTCCACTTGTTTTTAATATCAAAAAACTTAATTAACTGTGTCTGTCTACTGTTTGTGTGGATTTATTTGGGAAAAAAATGAGCCAAACTGAACTCTAGAAGTGCTCAGTTTTAACTGCAGGGAAGTCGTGTTTTCCTTGTCTTTTCCAACACAAGAACACATACATATATATTTGTTTGAAATATATTATAAATCTATTTTCAGTATATCAAAATTAACATATTTAACCAACCCACAGAAATACAGAATAAGTGAATAAATACTACTGTTTATAGTGCTAACTAATAAAGACGTTTGTCATGTTTATAAACAGTCCTCCACAATTGCATTTTACATCTTGAAAACGTTTTGTTCTTTTCAAATAAGCTAATTGCTCCTTGAGATTTTTGAGTTATTTCTTAGTCAAGATAACCAAATGGAGATCACCAGTGTAAAAGACATTATTTAATCATTATCTGCAGGGCTTTTAATCCTTAAAACACTATTATTAAATCACTCCAACCTCATGACCTTTTCAATCAGTAATGACTGTAGCCACATTTTAAAGATGTGGAAATTAAAGAAAAAAAAGTTAAATGACTTGTAAGAGACCACAGAGATAGCAATATCCAGTTCAGGAATATAAATGGATTCTTGCCTTTTGTCCTAAAAATATTAAGACACTAGCATACAAAATCTTCATTGCCATTCATAGGCATTAGCCTCTACAAACAATTACAAATATTGCCAAACAGGTTTTTACCCTCCAATAAGGTTAATTATCAGCATCTTACTCTGTTTTTATTACTACTTTTACAGAATTTAAGCAAATAGCATTATTGTTTATTTGGAAAATGAAAATTCATTTTTAAACATTATTTATTTATAGTAACTGTAGTGTGGTAACTGTAAATATATTTTATTTAATTTTTTCTGATTTGGGATTGGCCATGTAGCTATAATACTTCTTTTACCCTTCATTGACTGACTGTAGAACAACAAATAATGATCACATGCTACAGGCTGGATTTTTGTGATTGGTCTTGATACATAGTCATTTACACTCAAAATTTCAAATTCTTGATATTGGATTTCACATATGCAAGTTATCCTGAGACTTTAAATAATAAAATAGCATGAATTTTAGTAAATAACTTCATAATTCACTCAAAAAATCATTTCAGAAAATATTAGTTCTTGATTTTAGTTTGTCTTGGCTTTCATTAGTCCACAGTAGTGCCTGAAGTTCTTCAATTAAATATCCAAAATTAGAATTTGTCACATCTTTCTGTAGTAATGTTTGTTAATTTTTTTAGTGACAAGCTTTTCAAATGAGACTCTTTTTTTAATGATTGATTAACCTGGGACCTGTAAAAAAAGGATATTTAAAGCGTATATTGAAGCTACTACTTCTAGCATTGCTGTCCGATAATTGAACCATATTAATCAAAATTATTCTTGGCATTTAGGAAGCAGATGTCGGCTGTCCATTACACTACCACAAAGACTTTATCTTGGTGTAAATACCACTCTTACCTGCTCTTTGTTTAAAGGATCACAAGATTTGTATTTCCTTCTAATGGAGAGATTGCTTTAGCAATTACTAGAAAAGAAGCATGGTAGTAGAAGCCACTTCAGTTGAGCAGACTTATTTCTGAAAGGAATATATGGTTTTTGATTGACTTGTGATAGGCAGCATTTAGGAATTTCTTCTGCAAGTTGTCAGATTCCCTTGGCTCTAACTAGAGTCACTTGAAAATTGAGGCATGTAAACACCACACAGAAGGTACTCAATCCATCACAAGGTCAGACATCCTTAGCCTTAAGAGGTCTCCTATGAGTTTTGTGGAGCAGAAGGCAGATGTTATGCTCATGCTTGTATTGGAATGTTTTGACTTCATGCTTCCTGTTATTCTTTTCAGCTCAGTTTATTTCTTCTGTTACCCCTTGGGCTCCAATGCTGTTTCAATACCTATGCCAGGTTACAGTGCTGCAGGTGGAGCAGCTACCAGACCTGCCTGTGAAGATGAACTTTATTATGTGATTTTCTTTGTTCAATGTCATGGTGGCAGCTTGTACGGATGTATGGTTCCCTTTGGGATAGTTTGCAGGGATTTCTGATATAATAACTTCTACTCAAAGAGGGTGCAAAGCTGCTCCTCTGTGCTAGCCTCTTGATCTCCCACCACCAAGCTGTGGGAACTTCTCCAAGGCTTCAGCAGTCTTATAAATTGGTCAGGCAGCTTGGTTAGAGATGTGCAGCTGATGGCTCCTATTCCTGTTGACTTTTCCACCTCTCTGAAGCTGTGCTTCAAAGGTAATTTGAAAGATGTTCAGATGCCCCGACTCCTCCTCCCTCCTGACTCTTCACTGAGTGTGCTGTTTCAGAAGAGCCAAGGTCCAGCCTGGAAGGTGGTTCTTAGTTTCAGAGTCATTGTCTGTTGGACATCTCAGGAATATAGGACTTGGCAATAAGATCAAACTGAAACGTGGAAGTTGATTTTTTTGTCCAAATTCATTATGTCTAAGCACATATGAAATGGAAACCTGAGACAGAACAGTTTGCTTTTCCCTAGCCATAAAAAAGTAGTGTATTTACACCTACCAGCCTGTTCCAGCACTTTCTGCCTCCACTCTAGAAACTAACTCCTGTCTCTGACATCCATTAGGAACAGTGTGTTGAAGACCCCCTCCTCTTCTTTTTAAGTTTCACGTTTTGTAAATGACAATCACTGCTTGATGCAAATGTTGCACTCTATGCCACTCAGGGATATTTCTTTACTAAAAATAGCTATATAAATATAACAGAATAAGGAAGAGAATGTTTAAGGCTTTGAAGAGCATGGGTTGAGCTGCCCAAGTAAACATGACCCAGACAAGGCTTTCAAGCCAATGATTTAAAGTAACATTGGTATAAACTGAATTCACTGTCAGCATTTCCTCAGCTTGATCTCACTTCACCCATTGTTTCACAGTCAGCAGAGTCCTACTGACCCATCAACTCATGATGTTAAGGTCCTTTTGGAAACAAAATATAAGTGAGCTTTGTACAAGTTACTGAATTTAGACAACTGACAAAAGAAAGTGCAGTTTAAGAGTGCTGAGTTTATGTACATTAATGTGAACTTATACTCAAAATTGCTGCAGACATGTAAGAAGAAAGATTAAGACATGGAATAAGTGATAGTTTGTCAGCAGTGATAGGAACACCACCTAGGATACAGAAAAATTACTATAAAGAACAAGTAGGTATGAGCAAGTGGCTAACACTACCATTTTCTCTCAGGGATACAGAATCATAGCTAGCCCAGGACTCTGTAGCAATGCTTCTTCATAGTACGATCAGTCCCTTTCTCACCTCAAGAAAACATTATCTGATTTTATACTGTGCTAGTGAACTTCCTAAAATTTTGGAATGTGCTTATCCCTAGCTTTAAACCACATGTTTTCTATATATCTGTCATTACAAGAACACACACAGAAAGATAAATTGCAGTCAATTAGATTGCCAGTCATTAAGTTAATTTCTTGTCTTCAGCCAAGAGTTTGTCATCAGCTCTGAGCATTGCTCCTATTATCACAGTGAGTATGTATGGTTTTCTACTCCCTCCATCCTCTGAACTCCCTACACCTAGAAGACAGATGGACAACTTCAAGAGGTGGAGTGGCCAGCATCCCTGGTTTTCACAATCATAATCTTTACCAACTGTTCCATTTCAATTTATATTTTAATCTTTCAGATTGTTGGGAGCCATGGCCAAGTGACTGAAATTCTTGTTAGCATGATACTTTCCCATTAAAAAAGACAGTCTTCTGGCCAGAGGATCTTGTCTCTCTTTCCTTTTCCTTTTACTCCTAGCTCCTAGTGAATGAGGCCTTGAGTGATAAATACTCATCTTTGCGCTCAAAGTTGATCTGTACCTGCAGCTTGCAAGGGAGGCTCCGCACAAGTGGTAGGAAGCAGGCTCCTTCCTCCTTTTCCTTCATGTCCTCACTTAGCTGTGTTGTCCCTGCATGCATTGTCCCTGAAAAACTGTATGACAATGAGCCCAACATCCCAGTAATTTATCATCCCAGAAGTGGTTTGGAGCTATAAAAGCCACTCGTGTATGCAGTTTGCAGACAAAAGTCATTGTGAAAAGAAGGGACCTAAAATTTCTACAGTGGTAGCTCACAGATCAGTAACTCTCCTAAAAAGGTAGCCTGAATGTCCAGTGACACAATGGTTGTGTCAGTGTCCTCCAAGTGATCTTTGCATTTCATGTTGAGAGAATAAAGCAGTGAATAAAATGCTCTGGGAAAAGAGAGAGATTTCCTGGGTGTTACTGCAGGCGGCGAGGATAATGCTGCTCGTAGTGAGTTCAGAACATGGTGTACTACATTTACATATTTTCATCATTCTCACAATTCAATCACACCACATTGGGAGAGTGAAAGAAAACATCATTGGATATAGCAGCAATAAGTAAATTATAAGTGTTTCTTTGTAACTGTACTTGCAGAAATTATTTGCTTTGCACGTGGTCTTCTGTACCATAACATAAAGAAAAAAATTCATCTAATGTAGATATCACAGTGGTTTTGCATATTTGTTGAATTTGTTGGCTATAGCTGCTAATTTATGAACGAAGATACTGCTGTTGAAAAAATTGTGCTTCAAGAAAATGCTGAGGCCTGTGTTTATGACTATACATTGGCAGCAGTAAAGTATGTTAAATTAAGACTCTGTCTGGAGAGAATTAAAAAAATGGCTCCTAGTTTTCTATATTATGAACATGTTGGCCCCTTATTTGGGCAACAAGAATGAAACTGCATTGAAAACCAAGCAAGGGTGGATGGTTAACCACCAAGAACAGGAAAGAACAGGCTTTACCTTGAAGACTGTTCCAGATAAAACCAGCTTGTTAAAAAAAAAAAAAGCACTTAAACTTGTCTTGATTAGACACACAGCTTAATAAGTCAAAGTAACTACATTAGGCTGTTGACTTTGGGGATTCAGATTCAGATGCACTACATTTGTGGGTTTTTTAATGTGTCACTTCAATGTCAGAATCAGGCAAAAAAGATGTTTTGTTGTTAGTAAGATACGCTAATAATCAGTTAACCCTACAGAGTGTGGACCACGCATTCTCGTGCAGTATATGGGGATTTATTCGTGCACTTATTTTTAAAAAGCCACTGAGTAGCATAGCTAGTGAACCAGCCATGATAGTCCTTGCCTCTTGCGTGACTGCAATGTGACCTCTAGTACGCTACGGGGAGCAGCTCTGTGATTGTACTTGTGGCAACAAATAAAGCACAACTGAACTCTAAGCCGATATTAACACTCAGCTAAATCAAATGCATTGGGTATTTTGAGATTTATGCTAATCGCTGTGAGATAATTCCCATGTTAAACTAATTACTCGGGTTGTAATGAATGGATGATATAAATAATATAGGAACCAGAATAGCAACAAAATCCCTTATTTTACAGCTGCACTCTCTGCCTCATCTGATTAACACTAAAGAAGTTACTTAAAAACTAAACAAACAAAACAAGAAGAAAGAAACCTGATTATGTATTGTAGAAATGTAGAAGACAAATAAAATATTTTTTCAAATGTAATTACTTTTAATATATGCTTGTGGAAGGTCTGATATTATGTATGCTGTCTCTGTAATTTTTGCTGTAAATAACTTGGGACAGTGAATACACTGATTTTTCTATGTCTCTGTTTAAGCATAAGACTTTGTAATGTGTTTTTTTTTAAAGAGGAAAAACATCAAAGAGCAAATTATGTACTTGCTTCCTTTAAGTGTAATGTACTCTTCAGTTTTTATGGAAACTGATTGTAATAGATAAAGCCTTTTGACCAGCTGTTGATATTTAGTGTATGCTTCTGTTTGTAACTGGGGGGAAAAAATATATGGGACCGTCAATGAAACATGATCTCAGTGAGTCTGTACAGTAAGTATTGTAATAATTCCTGCAGACTGCATTTGACTAATATGGTTTGAAGACAAGTTCCGTAAGCAAGTAATGCTTCCTTACAGCATATAGATTTATGAATCCTTCTGGCATGAATTATATTAATAGAAACATTTCTTTCTTTCCAATAAGCAAAATATTTTTGTATACTTTTAATCTCTTATTCAAATTTGAGGTCAGGTCACTTATTAGCTGTAATCTGAAGCCATAACTGATCTTCACCAAATGCACATTTTAAAGATCATAATTGAAAAAAGAAATTATGTCCGGTTTATCAACAGCTATAATGCAGGCAGGAGCATAAATAACAAGCAAAGTATTTGGATGCTTTTCTGGCATCCAAATATGACTTTAATGGCTAGTATTTTGTGATTACCAATTTATAAAAAAAAAATACATAATTAAGATAGATATTTAGATTTAAATGAAGCTTTCTAATATTTTTTAAATATTCCTAAAAATGCTTCCCTGCTTTTAGGATTAAGAGAAGAAATGATTTTTCATATACTTCCCACTTTCAAATATCTAATGTTTTTATCCTATTTCCAGTTCATTTTGTTAGAGTGAAGTGAGATGTTAAGACCCAGGATCCAAGCCCTGAGCTATTTGGTGCTTGGTTGTAGCTATATTGTTGTAAATCAATTTAATTTGAATTTTAGGGGTGTGTTGTTTTCTACTTGGTAAGCATGTTTACCACTATTGGTAATGTAGATATCACAGGAGTTGCATTGCCTGTCAAGAAGTATGATAATAAACAATCTAATAAAATATTAATAACATCAAAATTAACCACTCTCAAAAGACGAATAAAAATTCCTTTCTAAAATCAAATGCCTCATAGAGTCAACACTGATTTATTTTTTTTAATGTTCAACTCTGTAATAACTATAATGTATCTTAACTGGCTTGTAGGTGCAAAAAGCAAAACTGCAAATGAATCGTGACATACTGGGTAAAAATCTGGCTCCATTGAAACCAGCAGCAAACTGTTCACTGATTTCAACAGAGCCAGGAGTTCATCTGGCATTTTTACATCTGCAATTTTCTTCTGATCTTTCTCCCTTGTTTAATATAACTGACCTAATTTATGTGTATGTGAGTAAAAAGACAACCTGATTAATTTAGTAAGTGACCATTAAGGGTTTTATTTTTTATCATGAATTTTTAGGACCATCATCCCTGTCAAATGAAAAGGTTCTATATTACTTTAGAATGTAATAGATTTTTGTTTTATGTCCTGTAAATTATTAGTTCAACACTGTTAGCATTCCATAATAATGCACACATGATTTTTGAATGTTTTCTGTAAATGACAATCAATGTTGATGAAATTCCTTTCTTTAATGCAAAATTAAAAAAAAAGAAAAAAGCAACTATAAGAAAATAAATTCTGTTGTGGGCTTTTTAAGTTGTTTTTTTTCTGTCAATTTAAACAAAATATCTGTCAGGAAAAGGTACAATGTGTGCATTTCCAAAAGAGAAAAAACCTTAACATCGTGTGTCCCTGCCTACAGCAGGGAGGTTGGAACCAAGATTCCCTTCCAACCCTAACCATTCTATGATTCTATGATCAGGAGCCCATACTTATTTTCAGTTTTTCTCTTAATGAAAGAATTAAATATATAGCATGTTGCTACATCAACTGACAACAAAATTGGCTCTGTTTTGCAATTTAAATTAGAGCTGTGCCTTTTTCAGTATGGAAATCTCTATACTTATTCACTTATTCCTCTATTTATTTTGGGGAAAGCCTCAGCTCACAGAAAAGCAAAACAACACAAGAAACAACTGCGTGTAGGCGAACTGCACAGTAATGTAACAGAATGTTACCTTATTTAAAAGAACACACTGTATTTAAAATCACAAATATCTCTTTTTTTTTAAGTTTGTGTACGTCTAGCTGTCAAAGCTGTGGATAGTACCTTTCATTTAGAGGACCCTAAATTCAAAGTAAAAGTAAATTTAAAAAGACAGTACCTAAAGGCCTCATTTTGCAAACTCTTAGGCACATGTTTATAGTGTACTGAATTCAGCAGTCTTGATACATACACTTAAAGCCAGCTATATGTTTAAATGTTTTGTTGCATCTGTGGTAAAATGACTGAGGGTAAAAAGATAATGGTATGGAAATTACGGGGAAAATATGGTTGTATTCCCTGAATGAAATGGGGTCATCTGAAAAAAATTCAGACAAGTGTAATAGAGAATTAATATATAAACATTCATATTTCGGACATCATGAAGCCGAACACTTTACTAGCCATATGAAATAAATGGACTGTTGTATTTACATTATTTTGAAACTCAATTATATAAAAGCCTGACAGGGCACAACTTACTACACTGTTGTGTCGGTTAAATGTCAGTGTAAATGTCAGTCTTCACAGGCCCACAACAGATTTACTCTAACGAGTATGAACTATTGTATACATTTTGCACATTGCAGGTTCTTGAAGATAAATGAATAAATATAGGCTTTCAAGAAAGACAGTGGTGAAATGCATTTTACAAAACAACATGAAATAACAACAGCTGTCATCTCCAGAAAAATTATATACTTACAGGTGTTCACTTGATTACAAACCCATGTATCGTGAGGTATCATAGATGTATTCAACCATGACTTATCATGCACTTTGTGCAACATCTTTGTAACTGTCTCATGAAATGTGACCAACATCCTAAAAATAGCCCAGCATTTGTATTGGATAAATCAAAATCTGGCTAAGCAATTTTTCTGCATCTCTTCCTTCTTACTCCTTCACTGTTCATCTCACTTTACACCCCCATACACATCAGAAATCTTGCAAAAAACCCTTTGAAAACTGGATTGCACATAGCTTTAGGAGGACAAAGACTGACTTATTCTGCTGCAGGTGGAGCTGTAATTTTGGTATTATAAGCCTTGCATCTGTTCCTGGAAAATGTTTACCTACTTTCCTAATTATACAGGAGTTTTATCGTAGTTTTAATGGTATGCATATATGAGAGAAGTGAGATTTACAGGAGACTTAAGAGGTTCGATTAGTCCTAATGAAGGGACTCTGATCTCAGAAGGGTTTAATTCCAATTATATTGAACAGTCTAGTAAAAATATTATCTCCCCCTACAGACATGCATTAAAACTGTGTATGTAGCTATGATTCTTGAAAAATCTGAGCAAGTCTTTCATCTAGGCATTCTACCTGTAAGGATTCAATGTATTTGGCCAGAGAGTTGCACTGGTCCTGTTTGCGTTGCTCTTGGGTACTTTGTGTGACCTCCTCCTGCTGCTCCTCATATCTTTCTCCAGAATATGGACATTTTGAATAACTTAGGGCACTTGTGATGGTCTTCAGGTGTCCATAGAAGGTCTAAGCACACAACATCCATACTTCATATGAAAGCCTGGAATTTTGCATGTATGAAAGTAAATTGATTGGACACTATCAGTGATTTAGAAATAATTGCTGTGACTTCCCTTCAAAATCCTCACAACAGTAACTGCGTTACAGAGCTTAAGAGAGTACTTCAATGATCAGTAGATTCAGCCCGGTCCTAGTAAAGCTGTTGTGTAAGACACTTCCATTTCAACTAATTAACCAATAGCAATTTGGGGCAAATGCTGAATCTGTCTGCAATTTCTTCAGATTAAGAAAAGGGGCTTTATCAGAGGGCTTTAAAAATTGCATCCTCCATCCCACTATTTTTGTTGCATTTTGGCATTCAAAAATGCATTCAGTTATAAAGACAGCATCGCTAAAATTGCAGTTGTGGTTGATAAGCTCTGCAACACTCCTCTAAATGACAGGCAAGGTTTAGTATGCTTCTTAGTGACAGCTGATGACTAAACTCTATGAAGTTTATGCTGATATTACTTCCTTACTAATGAAATTTATTGTTGGCTTAGAGGTTAGGTCTGTCATTTATTGGGCTTGTAATTTCCACTGCTTCCCCAATTTTTTCTCAGGCAGTGTAGTCACTGTTATACCAAATGGAAGATAAAAGAGCTGATGGTGAGGTCATGATGATAGGAGACAGCTCATCCTACCTTCACCTGCTGTAAGAGGCCATACTGCCCTAATCACTATGTCCATCTTCTCAATACAAAAGAAGGAGGAAATTTAATTTATTTTTTCCAGGTTGCAAACTATGTTTGTGCACAGTGCTTCATATTAAATATTTCTGGAGACACTCCCATACATGTGAGGGGGAATAGAAGATTTCTCCCTTTTGTTCCTCAGCTCATGTGTTTGCCTGCTATGAATGTTGAACTGCCACTATTTCTGTCTCTTCTAGAGGTCCTTTACTGCCATATTATTAATGATCTTCTCTACCCTTGCTGTTTCATAACATAGGGGAGGTTGAAAGGCATACTTTTGAAGAGTCCCTGGCGAGTTAGTGGCATTAGCTATTAGCTTGGATGCGCTTTTTAAACTCAAAACCTATACAAAGAAATCAAGACCTCCTCCATGAAAATAAAGCTAAACATATGCTTAAATAACTGCCTGAATGTAGCTACCCATGTACCTTCAGGAAGTGCAGAACATTTTAGCAGCCAAAAGTTGTGCAGACAAATGCAGCTTTAAGAAATTACCATTTTTCGGTCTGCAAAACCTAAGTCAAGATACTATTATATAGATAACCGAGAAGCCTACTGGAAAATGAGAACACCAACAAGTTTAAACACTATATTTTGGGAATGCTGAGTCTGACTTATTTTAGGCAACAGATGATTTGACATCTGTATATATATTTAGCTATTCCTTGTCACTTTTGAGGTATAAAAGCACTGTCTTTGTCTTTACTCTAAGGTTTTCGGATGTTATCAAATAAACACATACTATCTTGTCAATCACTACCTCATTATCTTGCTGTCATTTCGGTTGTTAATGAAATACACTCCTGTTTCTGCAATGAGTTATTTTTCCAGTCTCTCAGAGTGACTTGTTCTGTGCAGGTTAGCCTGAACTGTAACAGCTTTTACATCCTTAAGGGGAAATCCTGCAGTTCTGTGATTTCACTGAAACAGCATGCTGAGAACCTGTGGCTGTTCACAAATCAGGATTTAAAGTTGTCACTCCTAACCTTCAATGCTGCATGCTAAAGGATACCCAGCTGTACTAAAATATGCATCATTAACACCTCCTTCAAACACTAGCAAAGCAGAGATATCATGCCTTCTACACACTAGTGAACCAAGCTAAGAGATTTCAAAATCTTTCTATGAAAAAGGAAATCTAAACTTGTCAATTTTCTTTTAATTTGATAACATGCAGTGAGTGCAATGAAAGTATGCTTTGCACTTTCAGACATGTTGAACCTTAAGCCCCCTACACAAGATGTTATATGCCAAAAACAATTTGAGGGTGTTTGTGACTGTAGCTAAAAAAAGTGTATACGGTCAAAAGGATAAAAAAAATGCAATTAGAATTAGATCTAGCATTTAAAACTCTCCCATGGGCACAGTTTTCCTCCAAGGAATAGTGCATTGAAAAGTAATAGAAAATTATATAAATATGATGCAATATTTCATTAAATTTTAAAGAAAATGATATGTCTTTTTATGGTATTCCATAGAAAGACTAAGAATCAGAACACATACCACAGAAGACCAATGACAGAAGTTCTGTTTAAACTTCTTCCGTCATTTGTTGGCTGTATACAACTCAATATTTATTACAAAAGGTGAACCAAAATGTGCCCTTCGAGTGCCTGCATCAAAAGCACAGGCAATAACTCCAATTCTTTTATTTTAAACTTACGTACTCAAAACACCTAAGCTAAGGACTGATCTCTGTTAGCTGAGTTTGGGGCAATAAAAGCATTTGCCAATATCTTTTTAGGCTGTTTTACAAGAGATGTAATGCCGTAATGTTCCTTCCAGTATGGAGCATTGTTGCAACATAAAAAGTCACTGACACTCTAGTCTCAACTCACAGTAAAAATGTTTATTTCATCCTGTCTCCAGCAAAGTGATGAAGGTAGGAATGCTTCACATAGGACAATCCATTTTCTTCCATTAGAAATTGTGTTTTCTGAGTATTAAATAGAAAAAGAACCCATGCAATCATATGTCTCAAATATCATCATTGTGGGGTTTTTTAAATAGATATTTCAATTTTTTTTTCCTGATTCCCTTAGAAAACATTTGTAAGTAAACTGCAGAGTAATATAATTGCAGGAAACACGAAAGTGTTGACATTTTTGAGTCAAGAGCAATCCTTTTATAGGAATATTAACCCATATTTACTCTGAAATCAGCAGGTTTACTTGACAGTGATGAAACTGGGTGCAGAAAATTATCAAATGCATACAGCAAGTATATAACTTTAAGTGTAAAATAAAATAGTGGCAGGTTATAAATGTTTATAGCTGCTACCAAGCGTTCAAGATTTTCTGCAAAAATTCAGTCTGTTTAAGCTAAAAAGGCCTCCCACTGAAATCTAGACATCGGCTTCACAAACCCACAAAGTGAACAAAAAAACGCCTCTGTCTTACCAAGGTTGTTTGCTGAACTTTATTGCTCATCTGCCTTTGGCCGAACAGCTTGAAGACTAGTATGATGCCAAACAATCATTCAGAGCAGATGGAAAACTTTTTATCTTATCATCTTTCATCATCCCATGTGATGGTTCTTTATCACTGACCATAGCTATTGAAAACTTTGGATTAAGCAGGTATTTCCAGCCCATGGATCAAACACAAGTCTTTCAGAGTGTTGGTCTGTGTAATTGCCCCTGTGGCAGCGCTTTTTAGCCTTGGAAGGGGGCTGTAAACAGAAGGCCCTGAAACAACATTCACTGAACATGGGTTAAATTCTACTTATTAAATTTAGGTTACTTCATCAAGTAGTTTTCATAGTGACCTGCTTCTCAACTGCAGCCCCGATAGCCCATAAAGATAGCGGTGTATAGCATCATTCACCTGAAACTAAAAGAAACATTAGAAGAAACATTCACTTCATCACATCTGGCTGAATACCTCCATGCATATGCTGCAGCCCCAGTAGCTAGACAGTATGGTTGGATTGTCATGGAAACATCTGGGTAAGTTGTTTAATGCTTTGGTCTCAGAGACTGTGTGCCATGTAACTCAGCTACAGGTTTGGCTCATCAATGCCACTGGGAGATTGTGTAAGATTCCTGAATAAGTCACAACACTGTTCCTCCTTCCCTATGTTTTTCAGTTTGTTGAGAAGCAACTGAGGGAGCTGGTGGTGGTTAGCCTGGAGAAAAGGAGGCTCAGTGGGGACCTTATTGTTCTCTACAACTACCTGAAAGGAGGTTGCAGCCAGGTGGGGGTCAGTCTCTTCTCCCAAGTAAAAAGTGAGAAGTTGAGGAAATGTCCATAAGCTGTGCCAGAGGAGGTGTAGATTGGATATTAGGAGAAAGTTCTTCACTGAAAGGATGATCAGTCATTGGAACAGGCTGCCCAGGGAAGTGGTGGAATCCCGTTCCCTTGAAGTACTTAAAAAGCATGTGGATGTGACATCTGGGAACACAGTTTAGTGCTGAACACAGTGGTGGTGGGTTAATGGTTGGATTCAATGATCCTAAGGTCTTTTTCAGCCTTAATAATTCCACCATTTTATGTTCTCCAGCATTGCCTGCTCTCTCAGTGGGCAAAGATGAATTGCAGTTTTTGGACCAACATGTCCCAAAGGGTCTTTCATTCTTCTCATTAACTCTAATATAAGAATTTTGTCTCTGGTCCTAATCTTTTGATGAAGGAAACTGGAGGCATTTAAATCTCTCAGGTCACCAGCATCCATGAGCCCTTTTCTGGGTGTTATTGGTTGTGGGAATGGCAGCAGTGAACGTGTGCTGGTCCCTACACCATGTGGTTCACAGGCTGATAAATTAAACACAGCCCTCGTCATCTCTCACACTGAGATTTGCTAGGAAGTACCAGTCAGAGCTTTTAGGTTGCTGAGAGGCTCCTCCTAGAGCATATAATGTCCTTGCAGATGCCAAAATGAGCCAATGAGCACAGTAGTTCTGCTCAATAACTAGGGCAATGCTGAGCAGGAATCTCTGGTTCATGTGGATCCGAATGGAAGCATACAATGGCCTCTTCTGACCACAGCATCTATGGAGGAAGTTGATGCCTATGTCGAAAGCCTTCAGTCTGAGAATGGCCAAGTTATCATAAAGACTCCTAAGGTGCTTAAACTTCAGTTTTGTCTTCATCCCATCTCCTAGATTCTTTCCAAGTCACAGAAACATTTAACAGCATGAGAGGGCACAGGAAAACAGCTAGGAAATAAAGTAGACAGCACAGTATCTGGAAGGCTGAGGACTCTAATATGTCCCTGCAAATGTGGAACAGACAGTTTCACTGGCCAGCTCTTATTTCTTCACCTTCCACTGCTAGGAAAACAAAACTCTCCTCTCACTGCACCTTCATCAGAGAAGAACAATTGCCCCAAATTTAATGCAGTCCATGTTCAAACCAAGTTTGCCTGGAAACAAGAGACAACAAGGTTTTTAGGCTGATGTTATTAGTAGTCTACAATAGACATTAAAGAATTTTGCAGGAAAAAATAAGGAGAAAAAAAACCCCAAACTAAATCCAGTCTTTTTAGTCATAAGCTTACAATTAATAAAGAAATAAATACATCTGGGTGACTATCACCTTCAAAAGCCTTGAAAGAAAATAGGTTGCATTCACAGTGGTATTAATCATGCTCAATCTATTTCCCCCTCACTGAGAATCAGAGCAGTTTTCAGCTAACAAGAAAGGGTGCTCCACTTGAGCCGACAAACCCTATTCCCCCTGACAGGAGAGGCACTTAGCATGGTGTTACCATCATTACATCCCAAGGTTAAAGGCAATGAAACTCCAGGAGTGACAAAGTCAAATCAGTTCAATTGTCTGATTGTTCATACTCATGAAGTGGTGAGGCTGGCAGGGGATCCAGCATAAAACTTAGGACTTTCCAGAGGAGCTCCTTTAAGGTAATTCATTGCCCTCTGCAGTAGCTTAAATCAGAATGGTCACAGTAAATGTGGCTCCCGACATTTATTAAGAGCAATATTAGCAGTAGCCAGCTGCTAAGCCAGATGTCAAAGGTGCATTAAGAGCACTTTGTTTTGATCTAAATCATTCTGAAGAAGTAGAATGGATTTGGCTTTGAGCAATGCAATAAAAAAAGATTGTGATTAATGAAGCAGTACAAGTTAATAACATAGGTTGACTCCCGCTTCCTTCTCTCCAGTATTTTCACTGTCCAAAAGCAGTTGTTTTACTTGCTAGCCTTACCAGGGACATGTAAAATGTTAATCATCAATCTGTGGGCCATTAAAGAAGTAGTTTTTGTTTTCTCAGCTTGAAAACCAAGGGGGAAGGATAATAGGTTTGGTAAACCGAGCTGTTCAGATAATGGAGAAATTCAAAGAAAAGCTATCATAGAGTCAGCATGGGAGCTTGGTGCCATAATCCTTTTACTAACCTGACTTCAGAATGTAGGTAGGGACTGGAATTCAGGATTGAGACAGAGGAAAAAAACCTTTCTCTTTCCCAAGATGTTCTAATTCAGCATGGCCTGGAACAGCAAGAGAAGATAAAAGTATTTTATTCCTTGTGTCTTATCGTTTGAACAGAGGGCACACAGTCAGAAATAACTAATGAATGTCTGCATTTTTGGACTTTACACATGCAACTGCAAATTCAAGATAGAAAAATAAATAGAATACAGAATCTAGTAAATTGTCCATATTTATAACAAGAAGTGATGAGTAGAGCTCTCTCTCTGTTCATTAGATGGATGCAGAGACCATCATGCACAGAAAACATTTTCGCATAAGCTTGAGCTTGGAAAATGGAAGTGACTGACAGTATTTTGAACAAGCTTCATACAGTTCTATAAGACATTTTGTTGTCTGTGTTTGAACATCAGTTGTGCTTTTCCAAGGAGAGGAAGAGGATGTAAAGACATCAAGAATTACTGAGAGGGGAAAGTTCCAGGGGAAAAAAAAAAAAAAATGTTTTTCACACCTACCAGCTGCTCTTTAAAAGGTATTTATTTATTTATTTATTATTTTGTGTATTATACATCGTATTTGAGAGCTCATTAGTAAAAAGCTTCAGTTGCTCCAAAAAAAACACTGTAGCCCCACTTTGAAAGTTGCTGGAGTAAATTCATCTGAAAATACAACCATTACAGAAATTCTATTATCACATCAGAAGAACTTACTTTAGCATGTTCCTGAATGAAAGGACATGCTTACAGGACAAGAAGGGTTTAGGTTCAGGTGGAGTTAGCTAACTGTGAGACTGTGCTTCCTAAGGTTGCAAGGCTGGAAGTAAAAGATCTTCACCTTTCCCCTTCTCACAAACTTTGCTTTCTTAGTATTTCCATATATTTTTGGTCTTTTCCTCAATTAGATAATAAACATCCATCAGGACTTTTGGGGTTGCAGTGTTTTTGAGGTTTGGCTGCAGGTGGTATTGTTAGGGTTTTTTTGTTTGGTTTTCCTTTTTTTGGTAAGACACATGCTTGCTAAAGGAAAGGTAATTTTACAGTACCTTAATTGGAAAGCTGGCACCAGCACTGTCTATAATTTATTCCATGTTGTGAAGCCTACATGGTTCAATTAGATGTCATTGTTGTACCCTTGATTTCCGTTTTCTGAGGAGAAGAAGGTTGAGATCTCTTTTTAAGCTCGTATTTCCCTGTCCAGAGTTTCCCAAGCCCTTGGGCCATAAACTCTCTTATAGGTGGATTAATCTGTGAAGAAGGGATTTGTACCCAAATGTAGCAAAACACCAAATTTGCAGTTTATAATCTAATTTCCTAACAACAGGCATAAGAGTCTCCAAAACCCCTTGTGACAGGAATTTTATTGTTGTTGTTGTTTTTGGTTGTGTTTTTTTTTTTGTACCATTGAGTCTCCTTACTTATAAGAAAACAAAAACAAAAATCTAAACTCTAAGCTATTGGAGTAGTTGTTTATGTATACAGTCCTGGGTGGATGTAGTACCGAGAAGCTATGGGATGTGAGATTTGCCAAAACGTAATCCAGTTTTCTCACAGTTCAAGTCCAACCTCACATAAGCAGCAGTATTTGGAAATCAGGCACAACCACTGTGCAAGTTGTCTGCCTGATCCTAAAAATGGAACAAAAGGTTTTAGCACTCCAGTAAACAGAGATCAAATCAAAAGATTAAGCTTTGCCAGATAACAGTACATGTTTCTGTTTGAAAAAGTGCTTTTTTACCCTCTGCGTTACTTCAAAAAAGAGGTGGCTGTTTAGTTTGTCTACCCTTATGGAACAGAGATACCAGCAAAAGATGGTTTAGTCACTTGGTCCTACCATAAATATCTGAGTGTAGAAATTTCCTCCCTGGGCATTTAAATGCAACCCGTAATGAGGAGTACATCAGATTTTTAATATTTTTCAGCAGAAAATGAAGAGCAGTATGTGTTACTCCTGCTTTACATGCATGAAGAGACCAACTTGATCCTAAAGTCTTAGGATCAACAGTTTTAGAGTAAGAAAAATGGCAAATAAAGAAGCAATGAGATCTGGCAAAAAAAGCATGTGGAAGCTTCATGAAATGATTGATGTATGGGTACTTCACTGTTTATTACCGGGGTGTTGGCTTAACTAAAGCAGATTTCCTGGAGAGTGAAGGTTTCTCTTGTGCTCTGGAAGGAACTGTGTGTGCTGCTCCTTTCAGGTTTAAGGGGCTTGACAAAAAGAAGGTCATGTAGGTAGACCTACCTGTAGTAAGGATTCTGTTCAAGGTACACCATTCCATAAAGGACAGAGAGAGAATGCTTGATATCTGCCAAAGTAAAGCATTCGTTCTGATTAACATTCTGGTTACACTTGGAACATTGAATAGAAGGATTTTCATTCCTATGGTAAATGATCCTGTTTCACAGGAGCAAGTGGGGCATTCTGATGCTGACCTTGAGAGAGAGTTTACATTCAGCTTGATCAAGAAAACAGTACCAATATTGTTGTAGTAAGAGTTAGAGCACCTACAGCAGGTATTGACTGGAAGATAGCAATCCCAATGAAACAGCTGAGAAAGAAATTTCAAGGGAGGGTTCAGGAGAGACAAAGGAAATGATGCTGCCTGCTAAGGATTACATTCCTTTTTTTTCAGTCCCGTACAACATATTAGTCCATTTCTAGCTGACAAGGAATGGTATGAAGGACCATACAAAACAAAGATTGTGGGTAAGAGTAATAGTCTGAGACTGAAGTGAAGGAGATTAGTAAGGGAGGTTATGGAAGAGCCTTGAAATACCTCCCATTAATTATAAAGTTATGCAAGAGTAAACCTTCTATCATAACAGTGCCACCCCCTAAGGAAACTAAGGCCTGATGCCCACCTAATGGCCATCAATCATAGTAAATAAAAATATTTAGTGGCTGTGCAGTAATTACAGTTGTGCAGCCCTGAAATGCTGGTCTCCAGTTCTTCCTCCTAGTAATCAAACACAGTTGATGAAGAAAAGCACAAAACTTAACTATTCTTGTGCTAATATATTGGAAGCTTCCATGGATCTGGAGCAACATTTAAAAGCAACAAAAAGCACAATTTCATCCTTATTCACATAAATAATTTTGTTATATTAATTAAATGGGAGCAAGAATGTATGCTAGTGAAAGTAATTATCTGAAATTTGCTGGCACACAGAGGGTAAATAGCCAGCTGTCTGACTTCTCCCTTGGCATCTCAAAGGTTTCCAATTAGTATACACATTTGTTCAGAGGAAAAAGACAGTAAATCCATTCTGGGTTGAAACAGCCTATGCAATTTGTTTCAAAGTGATCTAGTATGTATTTAAAGGCTAGTAATATAGATGTGTCTACACAAATTTGATCTGTACATCAGAGCCCTCTGCACACTGCCGTACACACTAGGGCACAGTAGTAGGCTTTTCTTCACAGGCATGTTTGCAGTGAGAGGCCTAGAATTGTAATATACTTGTCAGAGTAAAGTAACTACAAGAGTTGATGATGTGTGTGAGGGGTGATAGTCGTCTAACTTGAGGAGAGGCATATTTTTCCAATTTTGATCTTGTCTTTTGCAGTGGCTACACATTTGCATTTTATCAGACTACACTTGAATCATCTAGAACACGATTGGTGTTCCATAAGTAAAAGTTTATTAAAGCAAAGGAAACATTAAAATCCAAGGAAGTGTTAGTCAAGTACGTAACACATAGGAGAGTTGAAGCTTCTAACAGGACTTGAAGTAGAAGCTTTTCTTTCTGTCTGGGTGAAAATCTACTATACAATGCAAGACATCTGACAAAATATTTGGAATGTTGTTGAATTCAGGAAAGAAAAGAATTTACATATCTAATACAAATCAAGGTAATAAATACAAGTTGGCTTGAAACTGGGTGGTGTTCTTTGAAATAGAGAATATTTTATATTTTTTTATATTGTGACTGTGCTGTTAATGTCCTTTCTAGATGGTACCACCTGTTGCACTTCTAGCTGGAATATATACATGTTCCTTAGGCTTATGATGAAGGACTATATCTTTGCTTGAAGATACCTGTGATTTTCTGTGGCTCATAAGGCTATTTTTACTTATGCAGAATACACAGGGGTCATAAAAGTTTTGCTAGGTTGGCTAGTCTTGAAATCAAAACAATTGAAAGAATCATGTAGGTATACACGAGCCAGTAGGGCCAGTTTCAGCTGACAAAAGATGGTCAGTCACTAGCACTCATGCAGAGTGGACCACAGAGACTGCACCTACTGTATAATTAACAGACCAAGCAGCAGAGAACCTCAGTGATTCTGCCAGAAATACTCATGTTGTATTTAAATACCTCTGAAGAATCTACCTGATGGAAAGTAATTCTGTTCTTTAAGCAAGAGGTGCAGTACTTCACAGAAAATTCTTCCATCATTCAAACATTAAGTTAATCTCATGTTTGGCTTTGTAGAAAGTTAATACAATATTAATAGATTAAGATTTAGTCTGGATTCTGAAGGTTGTATTAGACAAACCACTAAAAGTATTTTAAGCACCTAAGTAATTCTGATACTCTTACATTTTAGAATGGAAGAGTTAGATATTCTGGTTTAGATATTATTGTGTCTTCACTAGGTATTTTTTCTTCAGAGTGAATGATGGAAATTCTTGGAAATTCTGATAGAACACAAAAAGCATGAGTGCAAGTGGGTCTTAGGGGAGAGGTAAACAGCAGGAAAGGTTCAGAGAGAGGGTTAGACAGCTAAAGGGGCAGATATTTTACTTGAACACTGAAGTCTAGGTTTTAATCCTGGCTCCACTGAAGTCAATGGCAAAGTTGTGGACTTCCTTTAGGCCTGCTTTTTAATGTAAATAGTGTAAAAATTATGTCCTTAATGAGCAATGACATCTTGAGAGTCCTCAGTTCAGAAGATTGAAATGCTGAGTTTTCAGCTGCAGTGAGACACTAGAGTAGGACAGAGACTCCACATGCCAGGCATCAGACAGCCTGCCTCAGAGCAGGTGACCTCAGGAACTGCAGCTACCTGGTCTGGCTTCGTATTAATGTTCATAAGAAATTAGTTGCAGACTACTTGTCCTAGTCACTATAATGAGATTAAGCTCCAACATGTTTTGCTGCTCAGACATTACTGAGACAGCTGCCAGGCTCTACTGTTCAGATGTCATAAAGTTTCAACACACTGGCGTATTTTAAATCTCAAAATCCAGATGTGAGAGCAGGGGCACTAATTGAGATTATATCCTGTCACCACCTCTAGTATTGTTATGGATGCAATCTACAGTTGGGTCACTGCACTGTTCTGCTGCTTAGGATGCAACAGGGTCATTTACTTCTTCAATACAAAGGACTCATATGAGGTCAATTACTCCTTCAGTTAATTATTCAGGGACAATATGAAAATAAATATTAATCTGTGTCCCACATTTGGGCTCAGGAGTCATGAGCCCATAGCGCAATTTCTGTCCCAGTTTGCCACTCATAAAACACTGGTAAAAATTAATAGTTATATTCAATTTAGCTGAAATGTCCTATCACTAACAATCCTTAGAGTGATTACATAAAGTCCTAAAGACTTTTCTCACTGGACCTGACTAGATCATCTGTGGCCAGCACTGAGTATCTGGAGGTCAATGCTTGTTTATGGTTCAACGTTCAACCAATATCAATCATTGACCCAATTCAGAGAAAAAGAACATCCAAGAGTTAGTGAAATATGTGTAGAGCCCAGACAGAGACAATTTCTGACCTATTTTTATATGTAGACATGTTGTTAAATCTACTTGCACAAAACCTTCCAGTTTTGTCAGGATAATTTAATTATTATTCCCGATTGCTGGTCAGATGCAACAGATATCAATCTATCTATTACCTATGCTGCTTGAGGATTATCTGAGGTCAGCTATTGAGCCACAGTTTGGTAGTGGAAGTAAATAAAGTTAAGTAAATGAAAATTTTCAAACTTAAAGACATATTCAGGTGAAATACTACCTCAGTCTTCTGCTGAGGAGAATAAAGGAGAACAAACATTGACAAATTCTGTGATCTAAGGTTCTTTGAAGTAACCTGTTGATACAGATCTCCCCACAACTATTGTAAGAAAACTCCCCTCTTTGACCATCCAGGAGCCGCCCTGGCAGTCACACTTGCTCTACCTGACCTAGGACTGAGGCCCCTTCGCAGCTAAACTCACCACATTCACACTGTCAGACCACGTTGCCTTACTGGCTCGACCCTAGGTTTCCCACCCATAGCAGAGTTTTCAATTTCCCAATCCTTAAAATAATTTAATCTTCGTGCAATAACTAACAAAATAACAGCTTGAGTTGGGAGCATCCAAGGAAGGACCCCAAACAAAGGAAACCCTGGGCTTTTGTACCCTTACAGTCTATGCATGGTAAAGTCTGGGGGTTGTGAGCTCCTGCTGTCTCAGAGTATCCAGTCACCTCTTGCTTCGGGCTTGGGCTCAGCCTCAGCCTTCTGCTCCCCAGAGCTCAACCTGCAGCTCACACACTGAGCTACCAGCCCTAAATTATTCCCCAACAGCTGTCAGTAAAGGGCAGCTATTGTGAGATTTAGTTTGCTCTTTGGGATTAACAGAGATCAGTTCCCATCATATCTGTATACAGAGCAGTTAGCTGCAGTCAAGTACAACTGCACTGCCTTGAACAAAGACCATGAAAATGGAAAGACTTACCTGTTTTTGTATTAAGTGATTACCTGAGATCGAGCACAGGAATTCAGGCACAGCCTGGAATTCATGCTGCCTCTTATCTTGGGAGCTGAGACCCTTGAGCTTGCTTTTTTGTCAGCATCTGCTCCATGGCTAGACCCTGACCTGTAGCCTCTGCTTCATGGCTTGACATCAGACCTTCAACACTGTCTGGCAATTGGAGCTGCTAGCAACAAGAAATACATTACCAGCGTGAGTGAAGCCAGCACAAATTGTAGCCAGGGTCTTCTAGGAGCCCCACAGCAAGAGGTGCAGTAGACACAGGTTGAAACAAAGGAAATTACAATTAGATACATTAACAAAAAACAAGAGTGATCAATTACTAAAACTGGCTGCTGAGAAAAATTGTGAAATCTCCTTTGTTGGAAAAAAGCAAAATTTACCTGGGAAAGGGTGTGAACACTATCTAATTGTAAACGCTTTGTGCAGAGAGTTGAACTAGATGAACTTCAAATGACACATACAGACTGAGCTCATTTACTTTTTTATATGAACCAAGGATGGTCCTGGGTGTCATTTGCTCTCCAGAGATTGTCTGAGGTCAATGGGAATTGTAATTAGATGCACAAAGGTCATTGAAACTCAGATAATTCCCATTGCCTGACCAGGGGTCATCTCAGGTCAACCTGAGAGATAATAATCTATTCAAGGAAACATGTAAGGTCAATCACAATCCTTATTTCCTGCCTAGCATCTAAAGTCTAGTTTCAATACTGTGAATTTCACTGGGGTAATCTGAGGTCTAACTAAGTATGAATTCAATGTGAAAATACCCCACATATTTTGTCTAGGGTCATCTGAGATTAACTTGATATGCAAACCGTTGACAGGGTACCATTTGACATCAGCTAAGTCCTTGTGTGGTGAATAGAAGTCAATTGACATGAACCTGAGATCCAGTTAGATCTCTAGAGGTAGTTTCAGGCTTTTGCAACCTGAGGTCATTTGACATCAACATGAGAGCCACTTGTCTATTCAGAGGTGTTATGATCTGATTAGTGACAGATGCCTCTGCCCGAATTAGGGTTCAAATGACAGCAAATGCCAGTTCAACAATACTGACTTTATTTTGTAACATTAAGTGTGTAGAGGAAAGAGAAAGGGAGAAGAAGAAAGAGACAAAAAGAGAAAAAGAGAGAAAAAGAGAGAAAGAGAGAAAAAGAGAGAAAGAGAGAAAGAGGAGAGAGATAGCACAAGCAAAAGATAGTCACTACTCGTGGATCCAGCGGCATCCCATTGCTCCTTGTTCACCCCGAGTTTCTCAGTGGTGGGGCAGCGGAACCCAGTTCATTCTTCTGTTGGTACATCTGGCACAGAGAGAGATGCTGGGTCCACAAAGTCCACCGCTGACTATCAAATCTTCTTGCCATTTATACCTTTTAGCAAACAAAGGAATTAACACTCTTTGGCTACCAGTTACATAGTTCGCTTATTAATTACTATTCTATCATCTATTGGTTTAATGATTCCCTCACTTCTCATGCTAATTAGTCTGCATGCTCAGTCTTTCTCTTCACTTAAGTCAGTAGATTTCTTGAATCAGTGGGCCATGAGTCAGTGGTTGCCATCTCCCCCTGCCAGAATTATCTTTTACCCAGACAGAGCTGATTTCAGCACAGTTGTGAGTTGGCTTTATTAGTTTCTTCCTTATCTTGGGAGCTCTGCTAAATATCCTTGTGGATGGTAAATTCTGCATTCCTTGTATCCACTATCAGTGATACATCCTTCTTCCCGAGCTTTGTTACCCATTCCATAGGTCCTAAAACCCGGACAACAATATGACCTTTATGCAGTCCAAATTCTGGGTATCCAGAGAGGTGTATTTGGGGAGCTTTGTGGCCATTGGTGTTTGCAGATGCTGTCCCATAACTTGAGATGGTCTTTGTTTGACCAGTGATATGCATATGAGCAATTGCTTCTTGTCACTCAATCACAGTGGGGAAATTTTGTTCGGATACATTAACTAGGATGTGCTAACCAGATCTTGCCTCTGTCAGGCCTGGAATTAGCACCTATATGTCATAAATTCCTCGAGACAGGCAGTGGTGTTCTGTAACTCCAAACAGAGGCCACTGAGGCCAATTATCAGTCCCCATTTCCATGTAAGGAGCCATTGGAAATCAACTTATAATACAGATAGAGGCTGTAAATATCATCTGAGATGAATATGAGATCCAAGTAACTGCTTAGGGTCATTAAAGGCTAAATGAGAATCAATTAACTGGCCTGTGATCACTAAAGGTCACCATCGCTAATCGGGAAGGTCATTTGAGATCAACTTGAGGGCTAAATAACTGCTGTACGGTCATCTGAGGTCAACCTGATGGGTCAGTTAACCTGTCTGAAGTAGGGTTTATCTGGCATGATCATGAGACCCCTCTATATGCAAGGGGTTGTTTGAGGTCAACTAGGCCACTGTTTGGAGACTAAGATCATCTGAGGTCAACTTGACATACAATTACCTCCACAGAGGTCCTTTAAGGTCACCACTTTTCTCATTTGGAGGAGGGGCAAGTATTTAAAGTCTGCTTGAGATGCAATTAAACAGTCAGGTTTCATTTGAGGTCAACCAGAGAGTCTGTCAGGGTTCATGTGAGGTCAGTGAAGCCTTTGTTCAGGGTCGAGTGGTCATTTAAGGTAAACCTGAGGTCCAATTAATTGCTTGATTTGTCATTTGAGTTCAACCTGCCCTTCATTTGGTGCCAAGGGGTCATTAGAGTTCAATCACAGACCTTGATTCCTGCCTAAGATCATCTGAGTTCAGTCTGAGATGCAACTCTCACTGCATGGTCATCTAAAGTCAACCCTCATGGTTGTGGCACACATCAATTCAAGTAAACATGAGTTCAAATTACTTATGGGAGTCACACCAGGTCCAATTGGCCCCACGTTTGAGCCCCAAGGTTCATCTGAGGTCAACATGCTAGCAAATTAGACAAAAGGGGTCACCTGGGGTCAACATGGCAGCCAACGATCTGCTTGGGGTCATCTGAGGTCAATGCTGCACTCATTTGATGCCTGGAGTCACCTTTACAGAGAGTAAATTGCCCAGGGTCACACTGGTCCTTATTTTCATTCAACAGGTTATTTAAATCCAATTTAGAACCAATTAACCTGCACGTGTCATCTGAGATCAACCTTAATTGCAATTAGCTATCCCAAATGATCACTTGGGGTTACCCTGGCTTCCTTTGATGCCCAGAGGGCACCTGAAGTTCATCCTGACCACATTTCCTTAAGGTCACTTGAGGCCAACCTTAAATCCATTTAGGAGAACAGGGGTAATTTGTGGCCATTCTAGCTGACCACTCTAAACTTCCCTTGGTCTCCTCGATCAGTTGCTGACCTGACCATTTGCTGCTCAGACATTTTCAGAAGTCACATAACTCTTCAAATTTCATAGCAGGGGTCATCTGAGGAGAAGCATCTCTTCTTTCATCATCAGGTGAGACATTTACCTATTGAAACAAGGCCTCCTGGGTACATTCTATGTTGTAGTAGAGCCTGGCTCATGCTACACACCACAGAAACAGATGACACTGGCAGTACCTCTGGGATGAGAGTTCAGTCAGGCAAAACAGCAGGAGAAAAGCTCAGAAGTCAGAGAGTGCTCTCTGTTCCCCAGCCTCCCCTCTTCTTCCTCCTCTCTCTCTCCTACTCTTTCAGTTCCTCCTCCATTCTGCCAGCTATGGGTAGGTTGGGCTGCCTGCACAGTGTCAAACCTAAATCTTATTTTTTCAATGACAACCCAAGAAATGGAAGGTTTTAGCCATCTGCCTAAATCCTTGATACAAAGAACAGAGCTAGACTTTCTTTAGTGTGATAGTTTCAGTCTAGGCCTTCCTGGAGACCAGCTTGTAAGCAGGAAGGAACTAGGGAAGTGACCAAGGAAGTATTCCATGCTATTCCTTTACGTAAACTGAGGTATAAATAAGCCGGTCATAGAGACCTCTTTCTCTTCTCTTCTGACGAGGTTTGGGAACAGTAGATTCCTGCATTGGTCTTGCTTACCTGGAGCTGAGGCCTGCAGTGACTCCTGCTGTCTGCCACACGTGAGGTGGGGAGTGCTGGGCCGGGTCTGGCTGTCCTGCTTTTTCTCAAGGGAAGTGATCAGATTTCATTTTGCTAGTTCTTTATTCTGCTAGTTTCTGAGTTTTTGATTGTGCATATCTGTTTTGTTTTTGTCCTTTTTTGTCCCTTTTTTCCCCATTCCCTTTTAGGATTGTATATAGTATTTCAACTGTATATAACTGTACTATATGCAAATACATATATATTTTAATATAGTTCGGCTAGTCTGGATTTTTTTTAATAGTTTGTTTCTCTTTTAACTCTTTGCTGGAGGTTTTGTCCTGGATCTTGGGGACTTGGCAGGGAGCCAAATCAACACTTAGACATTTAGGCAGTAAAGTCACTTCTTTCCTGCAAGACTTTTCTCTGATTTTTCTTCTTGAACTTAAGTGCTTTATCACAACTGAATATCAGCATCTAAATGGACCCAGGTTATTTTAAAACACTGGTTTATTTGTTCTGTCCCTACAAACAGAACCAATGCCAGGCAGGTAAATGAACAGAGCATTACAGCTGTTTACACACTCCAATAACAAAGAGAAAAATAACTTTTGCTTGGTTTTAGTTTGAAATTTTTCTTCCCCAGCAATAGGTACCATAAATTAGGATATCGAACTCTCTTCCAGAATAATTTGAGGTATGACAAATACACTAAAGAAAAGCTGAAAAGCAATAACAGATCTTGCAAATGGTCTAGCAAAAAGGTAAGGGCTGACAACTCTGCTGTGACCACAGTTGATGGGAAGGCCCAGGACACTCCAGACAGGCTTTTATTTATCTCTGGGAAAAATTTTTCAACAAAAAGGGACTGGCATCAGCACCCTAACAATGTAAAACAGATGTAAAATGTACATGACGTAAAATACCAGATTTGACAATGAAGTTCATGGAATGCTGTTCTTTTATATCAGCTCGAGATTAAAAATAAAAATAATTGACTTATTTTCTGTATGTTACTTTCACCTGTTTCCCCTAGTGCTCAGAAACATATTATTTCATTCTATACCTATCAAGAAACAGAAACATTTTGAAAATGTTCTTTTATTCTTTTGAAACAGTATGAAATAGATTGACAAAACCACAACAAATACAAATCCACTTCTAGAAAATACAGATGTAATATCCCTTTTGACTTTATTGCACTAACAATAAATGAATAACCTCAAATACACCACAATTTTTAAAAAAGCCTTCCTGAGTATGAGGTTCTCAATTTCTGAAAATTTTTCATGTGTTTAAGCTACATCTCCAGTGCAGCAGATGCCAGAAACACATTTTGCTTTGAATAATCCCAAGTGAATTCCCAAGCAAGCTCTTTTAAGCTTATATTAAAATGTGAGCATATAAATACTCCAGTGGTTTTGACTTATTTTGTTTTGTTTTTTTTTCAAAACTTTACTGCCTAATTTATCTGAACTAAGTAAACGGGTCTTTTTTTTTCCTGAACCCACCAGAAGCATAAAATAAATTTCTGTATGTGCTTTTCAGCATCAACAAACATTGAAACTAATAATCAGAAAATCCTATGGTTTGACACACAAGTTTTCCTCTTCCTCACTGGTTGTCAAGCAGCTGCAAAAAAACCCCTGACCTCCATAACTTTCCTTCCACATATACCACAGTTTTAGTGTGGGTGGGGCTTGTTGCTTTTCCCATTAAAGGCTGTTGGGAGTTTTTCATGTGTTCAGTGGGCATGGGCTCCAATCCAAGCTCACTATTTGGACACAAAAAAACAATTTAATGAATGTACAGGATTTGTAGAAAGAAAGACACCAAGGACTCAAAAGAAATAAAAATATTTTTTTCAAATTATTTTCATTATAATTTATTACTGAACTATCAGTTGGGAGGGGAGGGTGGTCTTTAACCAAATACTCAAATCTACACTTTAGTGAAATGTGAATCAGCCCTCCCAAAAAATGCAAAATGAAAGGTTGAAGCGTAATTTATTAACTAGCAGAATCACTGGACTTTTTCAACTTAGTGTCTCCATGCATGGAAAAACTAGGATACAAATACACAGTGGAAGTCTTTGCAATGCCTCCTTTTCTTGTTTCATCCCCTTAATACTTCACAATGAACAAAATTAAAGCAATCATATTTATACCTGTACTATACTGTACAGGTATAAATACTGTATACCTAAACTATACTGTAACACAGATTATTACCTTGAAAGGATCCCCTATTTCAGTGGAAGGTAATATGTACCTTGACAGATTCTTACAAGAAGGAATAAGTAATCTACACTGAGCTACATGTCATAGAATTCTCACAAATATTGCTATGAATGCAGAAGCCACTCACTTGTTAAAGGCAACAGGAGAGTTGCCAAGAAAAGATCATCTGAAGTGTGGTTTGTGTATACCTTCAAAACTTAAAAAGAAAAGAAAGGTGCTCATGCCCAGTCTGGTGGAGAGTTTATTTTTTGTGTCTAGTATATATGTGTTCAGAATTTAAGGTCATGTTTGAGGAAAGTAACAGTATCAGGGCAGGAGTTAAATCATCCTTGACTTTAAAGACGTATTTATGTGTCATTTAACTTAACTGAATTTAAAGGCATATTAACAGTTAGAGACTCTTTAGTGAAAGTTCTGTCTTTAAAGTATATATGTATGCATGTAAGAACATATCTCCCTGAAGTTAGATTTTAAGGTGATAACCATGGGAAGCAGAGCTACTACCTTATGAGCAAAGGGACCAAAATTCACCATAAGTCTAATAGAGATGCAATTAAACTATCTCTTTCACAGACAAGCTAAGTCTTCTGATAGGTTGACTTGCTTCCAAAAAAAGGTTAAAGAAAAATATATATTTTGCAATATGAAAAGTATAATCTAATAGGGGAAAATGTGGAGGGTTCCACTAAAATTATCTTATAAAAAGCTATTTTCACAAAGAAGAAAAAAAGCAATAGGAATCTCTTCTGAACATTTTCAGAAAGTGCAGGCATCTCAGCTAAACATAGTGTTCAATGCCATCATTAATATCATAATCAATACAAAAACTGGAAATATGTAATTTCCAAATCCCATGTATATGTAGACACTTACTAACTACATCAAAGTAATCATAGATCATAACAAAAAGCCCCCTTAGATATTAAAATTTGCTGTCAACTGTGGTAGAAATATGATTTTGTTTCTTATTCAATCATAAAGTTTTCTAGTGACTGACATTTGAACATTAGGTGTTTCTACTCAATAAAAAAGTACAAAGTTGCTTTAATGATACATATGATCTGTAATAAAACCCCAGTTGCATTAGAAAAATTTCTGCTGAGCACTTCTTTTCAGTCTTTTTTCTACAAATTTTCTACATATTGCACATAATTGATTTTTCTACTTTCTGAACTTCAATTAAAATCAGAGGACATCAATAGAAACAGATGTAGATGCTGCCAAATATAACTGCACCACTGTTAGATAACAGTCCTATATAAAACCTGACATTGACAAATTAAATACCAAATGGAACATACCATTTTTTGTGACTTCTAAAATCTTTGTTCCAATTGCAACTTTAAAACATTCAGAAGCTAAAATAATATAAAGAAAGGCAAGTCCTAAAAGTCAAATCACATTCAAGATTATTCTTTACGTTTGTATAAAGATCATAGATTTATCTACTTCATCAGCTCAGAATGAGAAATGTCAACGATGCTTGAGGGTCCAGTAATCTGCCCCTTCATTGTTCATTTTTTTTGGTATGTGAAAAGAATTCAAGGTGAAGTTTCTATAAATTTTTTCAGTCTACCTGTTTTATCAGTGACTATTGTTTAAACAACTAATTCATTTACTCATATATTCCTGGTTTGTGTCTGCATCAAAATCAACAATTAAGAGGAATATTTCTGGAATTTCCTTCTATGCCCAAGGAACAGTGAGCATAGGGCTGAGTGGGCTCTGACTCTAAAATTAAATTATTTGCACATGTGTATGCATTCGTTTATTTACTAAAGAGTAGAAAGAGTAACAACAAATTACTCCCCCTTGGAAATAAACTTGGCAAAGTCATTTTCCTAAGAAAGCAGAGTTTAGAACCATAATCCACATATAAAAACTAAAGGCACTGATGGGACAGTTCATCTACCTAGGGGGTGACCTGCTCCTTGCAATTCATTGACCTGCACGAGGAAGACCAGCAATAAAGTATGTAAGGGGAGTAAATAAAGTTAATTTTTTTATTCCTTGCCTATAGTGTCCAGCAAGGGCAGATAGATGCTCCACTCAGACATCTGCATTTTGTGCTTTTGGACTGCCCCTTGGCAGTGATAATGGGCAGGTTTTCGAGCATGCAAACACATGGGCTCTCCTCAGAGCCACTGCTTCATAGTCGCGTGTCATACTCCAAAGTTTCATCTGCATTGTCAGCTCCTCTGGTGCTTGTTTCCATTTCTGTTTCAAAGGATGAACCGTCCATTTCCAACATGTAGGCACTTCTTCTCAAATCTATGGCAAGAAAATAAATTCCACAATGCAGCCAAGAAAACATTTGAAAACTACATACTCCCTGAGCAGTGTCCAACCCAATAACTGATCTGTTTGCTGTTTCCAGGAGGAAGAAAATCTGCAGCAAGGCAAATCAGAACCAGGGACATGAGAGCCCTTGGAGGACTTAATAGTGTGAGCCGATATGAATAAACCTTCCCTGACTGTATTCATTCAGCTGATTTTCCACTCTATTATTTCTAGCTGCCACAGATACAAATAATCAAAACCAATAACACTGCAGTTTCTGTTTCAGAATCAAACAGCAATTATTACTCCATATAGGCACTGAAAGGAAAGAGCTTTCCCTATAGAAAAAAAATTGGTGCCTGGAAAGTCACCCAGAAAGCAATCTATTTTGGCTTTGAGTCTTTAAAATCTGCCCCACATCAAACAGAAATACATTTTACCAAACATAACATGAACAACTAAGCAGAGGCTGTAGTGAATAATACCCTTTGCAGGACCAGGAAACATCCAGTGAGTTTTCTCCAGCTAATGCATTGCCAATTTTTCTCTTGTTACTCTTTCTTATTCCAAAAATTACTGATGTTATCTGTAATGATGACACTGGAAAAATGGGCTAAATTTCGCAAAGTAAGAGAAACAATTCAATGAGAAGTTTTCATGCTGGATGCCAGCATCGGGTTAGGGAGCTCAAGCCCTTACATGCTAGGCAAAAGAGCCTTTGCATTAAAGACTGTGCCTACCATAAGCTCTCGGCTCAACAGAATTTCAGTTCTTGCTTTTATAGCACACCTAGGCCTTTACTTTTACTGGACTTAAAAAGTTGTACATAGATTAAAAATTAATTTTTACTTTGCATACCAGGAAGTTTCAGCCTCCTGCAGCAAGAGTTACAATGATGCTTTGCAATGAAGTTTCTTATTGCACCTTCTCCTAGGTTTGCTGGTCCAAATACCATTTTTCCAGATCTAAAAGAAATATTAAAAATCAATGAATGCAAAATAAAGTAGATATTATAGGGGACGGAGATTATAATGGTTTTTATTTTTTAAATGAGAGATAAGTTAGCCCTTTGTAACAAGGCAATCAAAAGATTAATATACATCACAAGTTTCTTAGCTCTGAGACAAAAAACCTGCCAGTTCCTGTAAAATATTAACCTATACATACCCCACGCTACTTCTCTTTTTCTCAAATGGAGACAGGACAGACCCAGCAGTTCCTACCAAAATGCTCAAAGGAAATCTGGGCACAATGACATTTTGATGATGTATGCCATAATCTGAGTGACTCTGTTGCATCAAGTAAATAGTTTGGTTTCAGTTTTGATGGTGTGCACCTGGGAACACATCAGAACTAGCAAGGACTTATTTTAACCTTATTTAAAAACAGAAAGGCAAAAGCAAGTACAGCCCTAGTCACATCAATATGCAGCACAGAAAAATAAAATAAAAAAACAAACCCACAGTACGCTGCTTATAGGCGAAGTTTTAAAATTTATTGGCTTCTTCTTGAGCTCATTTCCATGTATCTGTGCTCTGACTGTAAGTGTAGAACAACCTTCAGAAGAAGGAGGGAAAAAACAGTGTTTGCTCAGGGAAACTTTGCTGCCTGGGAGATTTTTTTCCATGAATAGCTTTATGTGTGTCACTCTCTCTGCCTGCCAGGGAGGCTGACTCCTTGTTACAAGAAAAGATAGTGTTCTCACAGACATGTCTGGAGGCCCCCACAGGGGTGCCAGGCAGGCCATAAAGCACAGGGGACAACACAGCCTGGGGTTTTATTGCACATATGAAAGATTTTGTAGTAAAATGTTCTAAGAGAACAGGCACTCTGCATCTGCCCGGTGTAAATTAGCACTGTATTTGTTAGTGGGTTTGACTTCTGGAAATAAACTTTTCCTAGATCCTCAGCTGTGGCCTGGTATCTGGGGAACCTGCGTGCATACAATTGGTCACACTGACCAATTCAACAATGCTGCCAGGGAATCCATTTGTGAAAGCATACTGCATATTCTGAATGAAGCTGTCACAATTACAAATGGAAGCAAGCTATAAGCACACATGTATTAGAAGTACCACATAATTATAACAGATTCTTAATGTAGTCTGAAAGATCAGTGTTATTAATTATAGTATTGCTCCACCACTATTCTCAAGAATTTAATTGACATTCTAGACATTATGGAACTCAGCACTCAAGAAACACTTCCAAGGAAACTTTACAAATGCTAGTGTTTTATTTTAATGATATGCAGAGTGGAAACAGCACATTTTAAAATCTGAAATCAATTACAGTTCTGAGAAGCTATAGGAAAAGATTTTAACTCTCTCAAATCTATCTGTAATTCACAGCAGCAAAAATATATTCTGTCTAAAGAAAGCAGTTTTCAAATATGAAACTCTTCCCTTTCACACAGGAGAAAAGCAATGATTGGCTAAAACTACTATACAAAACTTAGTATCTCTTTAATTTCTGGCAGACACTAGAGACTATATGTCTCCTGGATCCTCTGAAGGACTTGGCTAATCATGCTTTAATGCAAATTAACACATCAGACAAGGTAAAAGGTAAATTATTAATCAAGTGCCATATATACACTTTAAATGGCATGATCCTATATAATCATTTATATCCTTTGCTGTAATCTGGTGAAATGCCAGTAGAAATAGAATGTACTGAAGTATTTGCTTGAGCGAGTATAGGAAATTGAGAAGATTTTGCTAATTCCAAGGCCACACAACCTCTCTGATGCTTCCTCTGATCTAAAATTACTCCATGCGAGATGCAGCAAATAGCTCGAGACAGACTGATATTTTCTCACAGGTATATTTTTTGTAACATGTACAGGGTAATCCTTCCTCTCTACCCAGTATTGGCAATAGTTCAGGAGGAATACTGCATTTCAGTTTGGAAATCTATTTCAAGAAATATGGGGATAAACTGGAAATGATCAGCAGCCTAGAAACCATGACATGTAAAGATTAGGGGGTAGTCTAATACGAAAAAAATAAAACAAAACAAAAAAACCAAACAAACGAATAAAAAAAACTTTGGAGGAGAGGACTTGTTGAATTTTTTTCTTCTCTGTGTTGACAGTAAACAGGACCAGAAAGAAACATTTCAGTAAGAAAAACAGAAAACTTCTTTCAGACAGTCATGATATAAAACTATTGAAAACAGATGCTCTGGGAAGTTTTTAAGGTCGTCCTTGGAAGACTTTAAGATTTGTCTATACAAGACCTGTAAAGCCAGGAATGACCCAGATAAACTGTTTGGGTCACTCAACTGGTTATTCAAGGTTTGCCTGTTTTTTCAATGAGAGAGAAATACTGAGCCCAGCTTTTCTATTTCCCAAGCAGGTGCATTAATGTGAGCTAATGGGCTGAAAAAAAACAAAACATGTTCCTCCTTTTCTGCTAAACCTTACTTAAGAGTTATGTTCCATAAATGCCTACCAGATTGCATGACATTGGTCCAAGCAGGTTACAGAGACTGCGCTGAAGCAGAGAGTGCTCCTCAATAGTCCAGAGCAAAAATGTTTAAAGCAGATAATAAGATATTTACAGGGCTTTATCAATGGAAGGTAAAGGACTGTGGGGGCTTGGTGACAAGTAGCATCTTTCCAGGGAGGTGTTCAAGTAATTTATTCAGTATATTTTTGTAGTTTTAGCCTCCAATCCACCTGTTTCAGTTGTGTATATTTCTAGAGTAGACGTTCATTTCATACAGATGTTTTGTCTGGTGGCAGCAAACCAACTGGAAATTGTTTGGCTGAAAGTGCACAGTTTGGTGAAATTCAATAGATTTTTTTCTTCAAAACACATGCTAATGAGTAGCTTCAGAGATCATAGTCTCCACTCAACAGTAAAAACTTCAGTCCATCACTATCTGCTTGAGAGCTTTCAAAAAGGGGAGTTAAGAGACCTAGCACCTCTGACTCCTCTTCACATGGTTGTAATGAGATTTTTGATTACCTTTTCTCTCATGTCTCTTTGTAGGTCTATTGCACCAGTTCTTTCCAATTTGAAACTCAGAACACTATTTTCCTCATCTCTGAATCTGCACTTAATGTTACTGAAAACTTTACTCTCATGCACTTTGTTGTGGATTTGGAAAATAGTATATGCTAAACAAAGCTTCCAGAGTACTGCCTATGTGGCAAGTCTTCTCAATGTTTGGGGGATGCAGGAATCTGCAAGGACTGCACTCTGTTAAAAGCTTGTTGCTGTGCCTCAATTACATCTGCTCTTAAAGGAAATCTTTTTACGAACATTATACCTTTATCATTTTATCACATGTCCACTAGGTGAGATCTTACATTGATTTACATCAGGTCAGGATATGTCTGCATTGTCAAAGCATCAGGCATACTTTCCAAACAGATGTATTATATTTCTCTTGATATTGTATATAAAACCAAGACACAATGCACTGTCACAGAGATACGGGTCACACTTTGCCATTGCAAATGCCTTTGCCATTTCAAGACAGAATGCAGAATGCATAACTAAAAAGACTTACATGACACGACAATGACATGAGCCATTAAATCAATGGGAGTCAAAGAACCAAAAGATAATTTAACTCTAAGTTATGCTAAAATTTGAATCAGCCCCACCAGTGAAATGCCACCAGTTTTCTCCCAGTCTTCTAGAAGAACATGAGCTCATGTTGAACATGAACTGTTGAGGCAGTGTACAGGTTAGGGTTAGTTATTAAGTATCTTATTTACAAATGAAAACTTAAACCACATCTTGCCTCTGTCAGAAATGTTTCTCCTGTGAGAAAATGAAGGTTAATGCAAAGACAGAGCTTTTACATTTACATTTACATTTACATTGATACTACTGTTTTAGAAAGTGTTTCTTCATTACTTGCTGTTCTGAAGATTTCCCTGAATATAAGAAAATCAAGCTAGTTTTGCTTAATTAATCAACGTTTGCTCTCTAACTAGGACTAACTATTTTGCAGATGATAAAAAAAAAAAACTAAAAATAAGATCTGTATGATCAAGTTTTATTAATCATGACAAAATTGTTTAATAACAAAAAAAATCCAGAAGGACACTAATAAGCATAAGCTTCGAAATAATGTAGATAAATATTATCCCTGTTTTAAAGAGGATGAGTTGCCACGTGAAGTACTGTGCTCAATGCCTGGCCACTGTTTTCAGCAATAACTATTACAGTTTATGCTACCACCAATATTAAAAAAATCTACTTGAACTCCCTCCCTCCCTCCCTCCCTCCCTCCCTCCCTCCTTCTTTCCTTCCCTTCAATCAGATGACATGAGCTGAGTAAGAGGGAGCCAAGATTAGCACCAGAGAGAGGAGGAGTAGAGATGTCAGGGAACATCTGGAGAGACATGTGGGTTTAGGAAGGGTAGCCTGTAGCAGAGCAGCCATCAACACCAGTGCTTCTGCTCTCACTACAGGAAATACCATTGCAGAGCAAGGTCACAGAATGGGAGAATGGCCATAGTTCTGATCCTGAAATTTGATTCATGAAGGCAGGCTGCTCCTTCCATGTATGTAGTCTCTCTAATTTTTGTAAGTTTCCACATCTCCATATCACAGCTCTGAAAGTGTAACACACTGCATGCTTAAATGCAACACTAAGGCCTTAAGTGTTGCAAGAGGCCTTCTCCTTATCCTCTTAAGGCCTTGTGGTCCCATATACTCCATGAAACAGTGCCTCACCAGGCAGGGGAAACTAGACTGCCACATTCAAGTTACTTATTACCTCCTTTGGTACAAATTTGTGAAGAGATGTACATCTCTTGTTTAGGTCGTCCATCTCCCATTCCTGCTTTCCCTGTATAGCCCTTGAAAAATCTTACGCTCCCAGCACAGCAACACAGACTCTCCTCACCTTCATACGCCTGTCACCACATGCTGAGAAATGGAACACTTACAGTCCGCCAAAGCACAGGAGAAGATATAGTCTTTCCATTGGCATCATACTTTTATTTAATTCAAACACCATGGAAAAATAATTAAATCCCACACACAAAACGTAAAAAAAACATACTAAATATACAGAATATTGGCATTATGTCTAAACTGCATGATAATTTCATCAGAAAGAAACCTACTTTTTGTCTTCGGGTTTAATCACAGACGGATCTGTAAGGTTTTCCCCAACACCTACAACAAATCAATAGTGTTTGTGTGTTACAAAGGAAGATAGTAATGATTTCATGATCTGGCACTTAACAAAAATGTAATTAGCCATTTTCAGTAGATCATAAGTTGTCAAAGTGGTCATGAGCTAAAAAGAAAATGCTATGAATATAAAAATCCATTAAGTATTGGCAAGCATGTATAGTTCCTATTACAGTCTTGACTTCAGCTGCTTTGATGTTTATTTATATGTAGATGGAAGGTGTATGCAAATACAGTAAATGTTATATTGAAGCTCAACGAACTAAGCAAAATGTGACCAACAAAACACTGTTATTTTAGTTGGCATAAAGGATCATCAGATATGGATCTTGCAGATATCAACAGATCTACTCTCAGAGACACATTCTCTTCAAGGTAACAAACACAAAAAGCCACAACTTCATGATGCACAGATGTTTGGGTCTGTTATCCCTCTTTTCATCTGGGTGGCCATATTAAAAAAAATGTCATTATGATGCCTGAATGTGATATCTACGTTGCACTTTTCCCTAAACTATTGACATACTACCATTTACGAAAAATATTTTTTTTTATATCTGAAGAAATCATTATGTTTTTACAGTAAGGAAAAATCTATGATCATATGACCACACAATATGCAATTATCTTTATTTAAATATAATAAATTTATATTCTGAAAAAAAAAGGTAAAGATTTCAGTAATAGCATAATGTGACTGAAATGCCCCCAAATTGCAATGAAGGCCATTTCAATTAATGTAAATTAGGAAAATGCAGTCTATATATATGTATGTGGAGATGGCCCTGATATTATATAATAAATTGTGATATAAATTCATCCTTCTAGAACTTCAAGGGAGTAGCCCTTGCACTTTTCCTTAGCTCCAGATTAGAGAATTAAACATAAACATAAGGCCCAAACTAGATTTGATTTCAGTTAGTTTGAGATGAAAACTGAGATTTACATGGATGTTTAAATTCTTCAGTTTTGAGCCAACACAATTTGTCTGGAACTGTCAAGAGTTGTATAAGAAGCCGAAGCAGACTTCAGGCAAATTCTTGTAAGCTACAGTGAAGACACACTTATTCTCTCTGTACCTTTTTTTCATGTGCAGCTAAAACGACTAAAGGTAAGGATGGAATTATAGGTTTGCTGAATTGCTTAATAAGTATGTCTTTTTGTAATTCACAGCTAGTGGATGCTGTAAAATGTAAATATGCTAAGTCTTTGACTACCCATACACATTTCCCTTGACAGAAACGACAAATAGTGTTTATATGGTTTGATGGGTGATGTTTGTCTTCTGAACATTGTCAACTGTTTATCTCCTCAAGATATGCCATCTTCCCACTTACATATGTATAGTAAAGTGATCCCATGCTCTTTGAAGGAGTCATCAGACTTTGTGAATAGCATTCAGGCTTACAGTTTATGTAAACTGCTTACAGATTTATTAATATGAACAATAAAAAGAATAGAACTGCAGATAGCAGTTCACACTCTTTTGACAGATATACCTATATATTAAGCGTGCATATACATATGGGTACACTTGAATCTCTATAATTTTTATGTCTTATGAAAACTGAAAATACTTTAAATGCATTTTTATGCATTGTAATATGTGGAGCAGTTTTTCTGGAGCTGGCTGAAGTGTTTCTATACAGTTTATCTAACTGCTCTTTTGCACATTCAGCCTAGAGGCATCTGAAGCAAAATTATTTTCCTATTACATCTACACTAATATAGACTGTTTCCACAGATTCTCATTTACCAGCATCAAACAGATATTCAGGGTTTTCTTCAGCTTCGTGTTTTCTCATGTAATTGAGAGTTTGGCCCACTCCTCAGTACTAAATTCTCTTTCGAGATAATTGCTTTTCATTTGGTTTCAAACAGCGATCACATGCTAGCAGTCACCTTGCAAATCCAGGACAAGGAGCTCCCCACAGGTGTACACATAGGTCCAGTGAGAGAAGGCCAGCATCAACTCTTCCAGCAAGCTGCTGGGAGTAATCTCATCTCCATTGTTGTTGTTGTATTTCCGAAATTCACCAGTCATGTACTTCTCGATGGTCAGCCACTGGTTCACTGAATGGCGGTAGATCAGGAAAACTTCCAGGAACCTGTAGATATAAATACCATCTATCAAGAGCTGGTAAGGTAATGAGCATCCTCACAGCCAGCAAAAGTCATGCTGCAGTGCAAATATACCAAAATGTCTTCCCTAGCAGGAGTATTTTGAACAGCAGGAGGTACAAAATGGTAGAGAGAAAAAAGGCTCTCTTGGTCTGATAACTCTCAAAACAAAGCACCCAATCAGAAAAGTATAGTTTATGAACAAACAATATAATCTGATTTACTCCAGCCCACTGAAAATGAGCTATGCCAAATTGTTTTATATTAATTGCACAAAAGGCAATTCTTGCTTAAGGAGCAGTATGCTTATTTTGCTACCACATGCAGCTACAAATACAAACTTCCAAGTTGCCTAACTTTCCTCTTAAAAGTTTATTAGCTATCATTAGACATTATCATTATCATTGCAATTATCATTGCAACCCTCTATGGAAAAGGAGACTGAATCAGACCTGGGACACAGCTGAAAAGAGAAACCTTTGGCATCTAATACTTAAAGACACTGAATTTACCTTGGAGTATAGGGAATACTATGAGGCTTCACTTGGTTGAAGGTATAGATTAACTTCTGGGCAGCCCTTTGCTGTTGGATCTCCTGAAAAAAAAAAATGTTATAAATACCAATTTCATTTTCATGAAGAAAGGTGTCATGAATCTGTCAAAACAAACAGAGAAACATAAACACACACTGATTAATATTGCTTACACATGGGAGATATATCTTCCTTAAAACTTTTTTTCTTTATGAAAAATAACATCAAACCACATGTCAGCCATGCTGAAGACAATTAACATGTAAGCAATATAACATCAGGCTAGACCAGTCAGTGTCTTCGGTTCTGAACTCACCCTCAGGCAGAGATGTAACACTGTGCCATCATGAAAGATCTTTTGCCAAGTTTGAACCACCTCTGGCAGAAAAGACTTCACAATAAATACTTGTCCCAACTTTAATACATCATTCTCAGACCAAGTACAAATGACCTTCATGGCCCTCCGCAGACCCCCATCCATCTCCTCCCGTGACAAGACTTGGATCATTGCAGCCATACCACGCTGGGACCAGGAAGACATGCTTTTATCAAGGTTCATAGGTGAACTTTCTTCTAGCTGATAGACTGTCACTTCCTCTCCAGCTTAAATAAAAAGAAGTTTTGTCAGCAAAAGACATATTGCAGAAACAGGAGAGAACTGCATTTTGATTTGAAGTCTTTAAGTAAGTATACATACCACTTTACACACCTTTGTAAGCCACACTTTTTTAGAAGAAAGCCTTTTTATCATAACTGTTCATCTGTCTGAAAACTTCTCCAGCCTAAACTTACACGATTTAGTACATACATTCTTCTACTATAATAATAATTGGTCCAAAGAGCTTGTATCCACCTCTAAACAGAGATGGATTTAAGACCTTCTGAATACTTCCACAGAAACAAAGCTCACATATTCTAGTCTATAGTAGTAATTTAAAAGCAAATATTTTTAAATGGTTACCATTTTTATCTCCAGTGTATGAAATCTAAATATACTGAGTGGAGCTCCTTCACTTTTGTGGAAGGGGAATTTTTAGTAACACTTGTTTTAAGTTAATCATGATCCATGGAACACACACGGTATTTTTTTTTACTGTGTTTCACAAAGTAAACCTCAAAAATCAACAAACACCCAAACAAACCATCAGGAGCAGAAAATTTGAAACATTGCAAATAACACTGGAATTTGTAAGAAAAAAAATTAAAATCTTAGTTTAAAAATAATAGTTAAAATAATATTTTAAAATAATAGCTAAAAATAAATCTATGAAAAAATCATATCAAGCAAACACACAGAGCATGTAATAGTTATTGATTATACCATTCAAGGCCTTTAATTTTGTAGTTGATACAAAATAGACTGTAGTCAATAGTGCCACCTTTTGGTGCAGAGAGACAGCTGAGTTGTTTCAAAAGTGATGACTTGGCCACAATGAGCCAGTAAAATTAGATTCAAAAGGACATTCCCACTAGAACAAGCTCAAGCAAATTAACAGGAAGCTTACAGGTTCAGTATCTTAAACTGAGATTAGATTTTTTTTTCTAGAAATTCCAATGTTATTTGCGATGCACAAATGTTTCAGATGTTCTGCTCCTGCTAGTAACGTTTTTTCTGAAAGCGGAAACTAGTGAGCTTAAACTCATTTATATTCTGTTTCCCTCTATAGTTATAGTATCATTCCTCTCTGCAACAAAATCAAGACACCTTTCTATTGCCACCATTTAACTGAAACCTGAAAAGTAGAGTGATCTTTTAAATCTGTTTTTCCTTCTTGCAACTCACTTTATTTGCACTGTTAATTCATAAGAAACAGGTTTTCATTGGCAAGTGTGACAAGGTAACTACATCTGCAAAATGGCAAAGAATTGCATAAGCAACGATAAACTGGATTCAGATTAGTAGATTTCCTTCCCACTCTCAAATTTACCTGCACCAATAAGCATAAATGTAGATGCTGTTGAATGCTGCAATTTACACACATTTTAATTTAAAATAAAGCAACTGGAACAGTGTCTTACGTAAAAGATGGACACGTGTATAAAGATACAGGAACTAGAAACATTTTTTTAATCGTACATTAAATCTTCATTTTATTACCTTTTGATAGTTTAATACCTACAAAAGTATCTCCTGGGAGCTTCAAAGATTAGAATGTTCAATATGCTCATAGCTATATTAATTATCTGCAGCAATCTGGTCTCAAGAAATCCTATGATGCTGCAAGTAGCAGCAATTTGTTGCTGTGAGACAAAATATTCTACCTATTGAGAAGCTGGCACCTAGATCTCAAGCATCTACAGGCAGAGCTACTGCTGCTATAAGTCAATATTACATGCTAACTTCAGATCTCTTCCCAATAGTTTATGGAATAGTGCCCTTTAAAGCAATATCTGGTTTTCTTCTTGTTGGTGTATCCTATACATCTATTTACATCTGTGTCTGTATGTGGAAGACGAACAGAGAGAATGAAGTTATCAAGGATAAGGGGAAACTTTTTGTTGTCTTCAGCTATCCTAATAGATATATAGAAGATGGAGTTAGAGTAATCTCTGAGGTTGACAGCAATCACATGAATGCCAACAGACACAAGCTATAGCAAGGGAAACCTCAACAAATTCCAGAAAAACTACTAGATTCACAGCTATGTCAGTCAAAATCTGGAAGAGGTTGCCCAACAAAACTGAGGAATTTGCATTTATAGATATATTCAAAATGTAATTGTATAGGGTGTCAGCAACCTGATCTGAATGGAACACAGAGGGAGATGGACAAGACAACCTTCGAAGTCCCCGGATTAGTGCATGACTAAAATTTTATCTGTTTCATGTCTTTCAAAAAGAAGAATTGCTGAAATTAGTCCAAGACAATTTCTCAAACAGAGTCTTTAAAAAGATAATGCACTAACTATTTATAAAGCAAAAAAACATAACCAGGAAATTAGTACTCACCAAAGAGCTGGACTGGTGTAAATGGTATAGTCTGAGCAAGTCTCATTAAGTTGTTTCTTTCAACAGCTGCAAACAACATAGATTTCACTGCTATATTGAATAAACAGGCTGGCTGAACTTCAAAAACACCTGGCGGCACTTTACTATAGTGTACAAAACCAGTGTGATCCTGTGTCAGATCTGATCACTATTCACTCTACCGAGCCAGCAACTCCCCTTTGCACACTGTCATGGTTTAGGAACTGTATTCCCCAACTTAGTGTTCCCACTGAAACGCTCCAAACGATGCGCTGCTCCCTCACTGCCCCCTCCCTATTCCTCTCACTTCTGCAGTGGGATGGAGAGAAGAATTGAAGGTACAAAAAGTAGAGATCATGGGTTGAGATAAGAACAATTTACTGGAAACAGCAATGAGATAAGAAAATGAGCAGATAAGAAAACGAGCAACACTATTAATAACAGAGGGTACAAGACAGGCAAATGATTCACACGCGAATGCTCACCACATGGAAACCGGCAATACACGAACCTCAGCCATGTTACCCTGACCCAGAAGGGACCCATTCCCCTGTCCCTGGAAAATGACATGAGGTAGTATAGAATAACCTCTGGGTCCTAGCCATGCCCTCTTAGATACTGCCAAAATTAGCCCTGTCCTGGCCAGAACCAGGACACACACCCATGGTAACTCACAAGCATCAGCTGCTGCTCTTTTCACCATTCATGAATTCCTTCCTTCCAAAGAAACAGGCTCTCTGGGAGAGCCCCTTGCACCCTGCTACAAGGACTGCTTCTGCTACCTCCTTATGTTCCTCCTTTCACCAAGGGCTGCTGCTGCTTTCTGCTCCTGCCAATTTCCATGCAGTAATATTGACACTGTGCCAGTGAGATGCACTGGCCTCAACAGCCTTAACTGCCTGTCTCATCAGGCTCAAAAACACCTGGAGATTTAGAAAGGCCTGACAGGAAAATCCAAGCGTCCCTTGCACAGAGCACCGTTTCTTCATCTGGGCTTCTTGTCAAGCAACATCAGTAACATTATTATATCTCCCTATCTGCAGCTTATTACTCAGGCTTCAAAACATTACCTTCAAAATTTCAGAGTCAACTAAATACAGTCCTCACAATAACTGAGTTATCAGGAAAGGGGAGAGAGGTGTAAAGTCAGCCACAAAAAGGGTAAGAGGGTAGAACTACGAGGCAACTCAGATGCTACAGTTCTATCTAATTTGCCTATTCAATGGTTGAAAGCAAAACTAGCATCCAAAGCAGAGAGCGATTTCAGGGTTTACAGATGTAACAAGAACTAATAGTATTTGCAACAGAATGTACCATGGGAACTACATATAGCTAAGCCAAGTGATTTAAATGAACTAACCAAGCAAAGTGAAAAAACAATGAAGAAGGGAATGGAGGCAGTCAGCCAAGCAACACCAAGTTACTCTACAACCAAGTGAATTGTCCTGAAGAAGTTCATAAGGTGGTCACCTAGAACTTCAGGGGCTCCAGACAGAGAAGACCACCGGAGACCCTCAATAAGTGTTGGGAAATTTCATGAATATGTAACAAGAACACAGGGAGCAAAAAAACAAATAATCTTGTAATGCTGTAGTGAAGATACCTCCGTGTGCACTTTGGTGAAGTGATTACCAGTGCACCTGGCATGCTTCAATCATCCAGTATATTGTAATAAAAGAATACCTGCCTGCTAAAACTCACAAGTTGAGTATTAGAGGCTTCTTTTAAGAGCTGATTTTAGGCAAAAAGAATGAACCACAGCAGAGCTGTGTTTCTCTGCAGAGTAACCGAAAAAGCCATGGTGGCAGTCTTACACAGCTTGTACATTGTCTATCCTTCTTTTAAGATTACTTCTCCATGCAGAATTTAATTAGAGATTACTGAGTCCAGTAGGGTAGAGCAAAGGGGACTCATGACTCATCAACCCATGAATTAGGGTCCTCATCTGAGAAAATCTACACTTTGGACTAGTCTTGGAGCATGGACTGAAAATTATGATCTTCCTTTGATGATGACTAGGAGCATGCTCTGATCATGAAATTAGTGCATAGCAGGGACAAGGTTGTGAACAGAGCAGCTGCCAAACCTGTGCCATCTGTAAGACCCTGCCAGCAGTCACTCTACAACCTTGAGATGTCATACAACATGGACTTGCACCAGCTGCTGAATCTGGGACAAAAATCTAATTCTTTTGGATGTGCAGAGAGGCAGGATTTTATTTGCTTGCTCAGCATGATAGAAAAATAATGCATAAGCAATATATGGTATAGGATTTTAGTGTCCAATTTTTGGGCCTAGTTGGCTAAATTCCATTCAGGTCTTCCTGAGAAAAGAAAACCACACTGCAACCTCTTAAGATATTTGACAACTCATAGTGGAAACCACTTTCATCTGTGCTAAAAAAATCCTACCTCATCTCAAATAGTAAGCCTAATGAGGGACAAATTAATCACCACAACAACGCCAACATGTCAGACAAATTACTCCTGTATAATTCATTAAAATCCAGGAGGTGTTATTCCCAGTGAAAACAATGTAGATTTTGAATTTAAGGAGGCTGCTATTACTTCTGGTTTACCTCAGCCTTGCCTGTAAAAGAGGCCAAGTCCTGTGGGCAATCTACTGGCAATCTCTCCTCTGAGAAAAACCGAAATCCATGCCTCATGGGATAATCTGTGTACACTCAGCTCAGAAAAAGACAGGACTGCAGGAAATCAGCATTCAAATTATCTATTCCCTGTCAGATTTTCAGGAGTTCATAGGTAAAAAACACAGATGAAGTAGTACAGCACGGATTTACTGAAGAAAAGAATTCTAGAGTACAAAGGAGAGTGTGGGAGGTGTGAGGGGAGGTGACAGCTATCAACAAATTAGCACCTCTTCTGCCCCCTCAGGAACTGGATGTGCATTCATTGTTTCAAATGATATTTTGAAAGTGATTATCTACAGCCTGCTCTGGATTTGCCATATCTACCCAGAACAGAGAAATTATTAGCAAGAAAATAATTAATAATGCTCTCACTCAAGTGTTAGGCACGAATTAACAGAGAACCTTCTTAGCAGTGGTCAATTGTACAACTCTTCAAAATGAAAATCACAGATGACAAGGGGAGGACTAATGTTCTTTTTAATTGCTTAAATTTCTCAGCTATTATTCTGGTGCCTCTGCTGTGGCAGATTGTATTACAGGAAAAATGCTGAGGAGCGTTCTGGGAAATGTAGTTCCTTATACTCTGTTGCACACGCTCCATGGAATGGTTGTATGTAATTGGTTAAACATCGTTTGTTACTTTTCAAACCCCATACATATATCAGATGTGTTTTTTTTCAATAAAGCTGATTCAGGTGTCTGCCAGCCCAGGCGTCAGGGTCTGTGCCCACAGTGCCGTCACTCCTCCTTACCTGAGTAGTGATGATGCAAATCTTGAGATGTTTTCAAGCAGGCAAAGATATCTGAAATAATTTTTAAAGGATCATTACATTAATTATTATAAAAGACATAAATGTATGATTTTTTAATTCCTTCCATCTTAGAGTTTGTCATGAAACAGATTGATCAGAATTACCGTCTCAGGATTCCAAAGAGGAGAATTACTAATTGGCTTTAAGTACATTGTAATGTACTGTATATTGGCAGATTTCAGTTATCAGTGTAATATAGACAGATGACTTATTTCTTCAGGAAAATGGTGGGAAAACTGTGTTATTTGTCTCAAGGACATGTTAAGCCAATTACATCTCTGGGATAACAAAAGAACTTTGCTGTCCACCATGCTTCTTGGTCTCCCAAAGGTATGATTTTTCTAAGCCATTAAGCATTCCATTAACTATACTACTGAACCAAAGTTATAATAATACTGTCCCATTAACCTGCAGCATCTAACATGCTGTTAAAATATAAGCAGGCAAACAATTTATGTGGTGACATATTTAACAGGCTCAACCAGACCAAATTTGGTCCAAAAATCTTGGTTTTACAGAAAGATGTTTTTAATACAGCCAACATTAATGAGCATGTTCCCATTAGGTGGATGAAATAATTTTGTTCGGTTAGAAAACAGTTCTTCAAAATGCCAGATTTTAGAATTATATATACTGTACTACTGTTAATTCTGAAAAAATAAGATAATCAAAACAATGTTCATCAGATTTTTGAATTTAACACTTTTCTTCTTGGTGTATTCTATTTGCTTATACTTCCTTATCTAGCAAGAGATCCTATACAGAAGTATCAACAGATGTTGGGGGAAGGCCTAGCACTTTCACTGCCCTTAGTGATTCGAAGTTCCTTGTGCTTTCTTTCTTGCTGGATCCAACAACTCTGCTTGCTGCAGCATGCTTTGGCATGGAAGTGCTTTGTGCAGAGATGAACCCTGAAAGAGCAGCACTTGAAGGAGAGATAAGACTAAGGGCTACTCATTTCTGCATCACATCTAGCCTCAAAAAGAGATAGATGACCAGATGCTCAGCCTCTTACAGATAAGAGTCATGTCAGGAAAACTGGAAGATAAGACTAAAATGCAACAAATACAAGTGAAGTTAATACTCTACTTTTGAGGAACAAAGTATTTCCTCACTAAAACCTTGAATTTCTTCATTGGACATTTCAAAATAAATTCAATCCTTCACTGTTGTCATAATTTCAGGTAAACAACGCAAACGGAGGAATTACACAAAACTGCAACTTGAAAAATCGAACATACATTAAAATTTTATATCACAATCTGTCTTCGGACTAACACCCTGTTTAACTCAGGAGGTCTCTTATACTGTAAGGGATGAAAGCAGAACCATCACCTTAAAGATCTTTTTCCTGCTGAAATTACTGGGCAGACTAGAATAAAAATAGATTTTTCCATTTAAGATTAGGCAGTTATTATGAGAAAAACATGTCCTCATAAAAAAAAACCCCTTAAAGTACAACTTAAAGTTTTTAATTGTTTGTATTGTTTCATGAAATAATGAAACAATATCTGCATATTTTCCTATAACCCTCAACTAGTAAATTAACTTCCTTTTTGGATTTTGTACTTCAGAATTGTCAGAGTGAGATTTGCAAATGGGAATTAAAATGAGTGACAAGCAATGAAAAACTTACTGTCAGTTTCCTCTGAAGCTCTCAACCTGTTTAAAAACAAATACTTGATATTTTAATCTGAAATTTCCGTCATTAAGCTAATACTGGTACACATAGATCGCATATAAAGAGATGTGATCTGTGTGAAGGCTAAACTCACAAAGGTTTGATCAGCAATCACAAAACAAAATAACCCTCAGTGCAACTTTGTTCAACACAGCAATCAGCAAACCACTTTCAGGTATTGAAGATGTGACACATTTTTCTGCGTGTTTCTTTCTCTGCTTTATGTTGAGCTGCTCTGGATTCTGCACTGCTGTTCGTATCCTTTACACTGCAATAACAGTATCAGTTACAGGCCCTTCAATCACATACACAATAGTTCATTTTTCAATCAATGTGAATATTAATGTGTCATTACCACCACTTCTGTATGTATAAAAACATACTTTTTAAATTGATGGGCTTTTGGATTAACACAGACCAAAGAATCCTAACTGAGGACAACTGACTAAGTGACAGAATCAGGCCACTCAAGAGCCTGTATGTCCTGCTGGTACATATGTGGTTTACTTACCACCTATAAATGAGTCGGAGTAAAGGAAAAAAAGAAAAAAAGAGAAAGAAAAGGAAAACCACTCAAACCCACCCAAAATAACAAAAAAACTTCACCCAACCCTCTCACACACACACCAGTATGCATAAAAACCAAAAAAAAACCCCACAGTAACCTTTTTCCTCCTCTCCCCATGGTGAAATCACACAGGATGTGACGGCTTTCTAGTGTCTTTTATTTATTACATCCACAGTGCTAAAAAATAAGAGCAATCTAAAAGAAATTGATGAAAATAAGAAAGAAAAGGAAAGGGAACATACAGACAGCACTGCATGTGGTAAAAATACTCCTAATACTAAGGTAATGATTAATCAAGCGGGGGGGGGGGCTGGAAACCACTTGTGAAACCAGTATACTTTCACCAAATATAATCAAAGCTTAACAACTTTTGAAAATGCTTGAAGAAAACTAAGGTAAGTATTTCATATTTTATGCAACTCAGCACAAAAGACATTAATCAGAGAGTGAGAGAAGCTTTCAAGAGCTGCTAGTATTTTAATTATTAAAAAAAGAAACAAACAATTTGCATAGCAAAAGCAAATGCAACTTTTCATGCTCACTAGATTGGAAAAATGGTCAGTTAAAGGTGGTCGTAAAACCACAGAATCACAGAATTGTTAAGGGTGGAAAAGGCCTTTAAGATCATGAAGTCTGACTGTCATCTAAGTGACTGACATAGAAAATTGGATTATTATTAGCATTGGAACGGGTGTGTATTCCACCCAATATCATACACTTTGTTTAAACGGATCTCCTTTTCCCCAGTAACAAGGTTTCCCCTAAGCATCTTAAAAAACTGAATTGCCTTAACTCTTCATTTCACATAAGTTTCTCATATGAAGTATCAGAAACAAAACTGAAGTAGAAATCTGCAGACAGTATTAGATATCTCTTTCTGAAAACATGCGAAGGGTATCTTAACACGCTAATAATACATACGAGGAGTTCCTGTTCAGATTACTTTTCTTCATATTTCCAAATACTCTATTACTCAAACCCTAAAAAAGAGAGATACTTTTACTGGTAAAATATGCACATCCCTATAATATGCACACTGCACAGCTCAAAAAGATACAGTCTTAAAAAGAGTTATTGATATGCTTATTGTTAACATAAATAATGACACCGATAGGCAGGTGAATCACAGTATTGCCAAACCTACACTAAAATGAAACTAATTAGCTCACATCGCAGTGTTCCGTGTTGCCTCCACACATTTGAATGAAATGCTCAGGTACCCACCCATATCTCAATACACTCACAAAGCTTGTTAAAGATGTTCTAAAAGGGACAGTATAAGAGAACTAACTTTATGTTGGAAAATTCCAGTTTAGGGATAGGCTTTACAATTGTTGAAAATAAAATTCACTCTAAACCTTTATAACAGAAGAAGGTGACACACTGAGCAGCTTTCCAGTGATATTTAGATCACATATTTTACAGGTCTTTTGTTTAAAGAAATACTGAAGTAGTCTTTTAAACTTCCAGCAATATTAGATAAAAACGGGTCAGCTAGGTCCTCCTAATGTGCTAGTCAGAAATAGAATTTTTCTTCTGAGTAGTAGTCAGGCAGATTTCAATTCTCAAATGAAAAAGGCCCCTCCAAAAAATGTTCAGAGACAGCTAAGTTTAAAGATAAATCAACTAAAATTCAGCTTCTAATTTAATCTGAAACTTAACTTTTTTTTTATTTCTCTCATATTTTGACCTTATAGCTTGATCTGCAGATGCAAAAATCTTTTAAAAACCTTCCTACACACACCCTTGCTTTGCTCCCTGCTACCTACCAATAGGGATTCCTAAACTACTAGTATGCAGTGGATAAATCTGAGAAGTGCCACTTCAGGAAGAGAAATTTCTTTAAAATATATCATACTACAAGTGGAACAGTTGGATGCAGCAATTTTATTACATCTCAGTGATAAATAATTCAGTGGGTATTGAAGACTGTATCTTGGAAGAATAAATAATCTGAAGTCAATGTTCTGAAAGTGACTGGTTTCAGCATAACTCCAATACTGCTATTAATTATTGGATTTTTTTGAGAATTTTAAAAATCCTACTCTTGAGTTTTACCCAAGAATATCTTCATATGAGTTTTGAAGCACCAGATGACTCGGTTCTTTCACACAGTTTTCCTGACTTTATTTTGCTTGTCTGATCTTGTGTTCAACATTTCAAAGATTTATTGATTTATACTCCAAGCTTGGGTCTTACAGAATACAAAATCAGTAAATTTATTTCTATTTCTCTCTTTTTCTTTCATTTTTTCATAGAAAACCCCACCATTTTTAAAACTGACATTCAAGCTCTCTTTCCTGGTATTTGGGATTCAAATTCTACAACACTGGCATATCTGAAATTATCTGGTTTATCTTTATTCTTAAAAACAAACAAACAAACAAACAAACAAACAAAGGCAAATAATAACATTTACAGTGAAAAATAAGCTAAGCTTTGAAAGATCACCATTTTAATAATCATGCCAGAAGTAAAACAGACAAGGAAGGGTACTTTCATACTGTTGAAAATGAAGAGGAAAGGATACTTTCACATTTCCTTTTCTTAACTTATTCTTTATTTCCTTTTATACTTGTAAAATACAAATTGGTCTAGCTCCATCACATTGGTTTCCACAGGCTGAGGACCTTTAGATTAAGGAGCTGAAAATTAATTCTGTTAAATCACAAAATATGTTTTAATAAGCCAATGGTTAAGAAATCTACACTTTGCAATTCTTATCAATATTTAACTACTGTTTTGCAAGAAATAACTATCTCTATGTGATAGAGTGAACACTATGTAGCTAACTTTCCAAAATTTGCTTCTGAGCCATTCTGCCCACAGGTTCAAGACTAAGCTGTCTGCTCAGGCGTTGCCTAATGAAACATCAACACACATGCCATTTCTGACTAACTTCATATTCAGAACAACTCTGTGACTCAATAATTTAATATCTTACTTTGATAATCTTAGTAGAGTGTTAATAGATGTTAAATTAATCATTTACTCGCACACATAGACTGAGCCAGCAGACAACAAAGTTCCTCATCTCTCAAAGAGGTATGTCATGACAAAGAACCTGTAGTGGCAAATCTGGCAACAACAGTAGAGCTACCCTAGGCTCATCCCAGCCAGAATTATGGACTAGGATGTGTAATTGTAGGTCTTACCTCTCGAGAATGCCCCAGGTAATCACAGAATGGTATGGTATGCCTACCGATGTCTTGATTTTTCATTTTCCGGTGCGTGAAACTGAGACGTTCCAGACCTAGCCAAAAGAGAACGTCAGCTCTTTCTAGAGTGTAATGAACAGCTCTATCATTATAAACTAAATACCTATGCAGTGCTATAAAATGAACATGTATATACCACATTGTCCAAGCAAACCCATATTTTATAAAAACAATAACAGAATTTCATAGGGATAAAACAGACTATTTCCATTCTTTGTCAGCAGATTTGGGAGGAGTGCAGCCCTCCTCAGATCATGAGGTACTGAGTCACACCATTCCCCAATACTTCTCCCAGCAGCTCTCAGGATGAAACCAGTGAGACACATCACAGCAAAGCTGAACGATAAGATGAACTATACAAAGGACTTCTGAGAATGAAAGAGATGGAGAATTACTAAAAGAAGAGTAAGGAAGTCATTCCTTTTCATTTCAAAAAGACAACACAAAATTCATATCTTCCATTTGGAGGATGTCTTTCTGAGCAATGAGAAATGAATAATGCAAGTAGGGGATCTGCCAGAAAATACAGCATCACAGCACTGCCTGTGAGTGTAAATGTCCTGGAAAATCATGAGTTTATTTTTGCAACTAGCCAGGATGCCACTTTAAAAGATACTTCAGGAGAGGAGACAAAGACACCACCCTCCTTCTTCCCACTTATTCCTGAGATCAGCACTCTATTGTCTTCCACGCAAGAGAGGCAGTGCTCCCAAAAAGATTCAACTGACCTTCCATCCAACCTATATCTCTCTTCAATGATGCAGCAAATAACCAAGCCATGTGTGCTTGCAACCGAAGTCTAATTTTGTGGAAATTATGCCATGAGGTGAAAATGGTGAATGACACTTGAATTCATGATTTATATTTACTGCCTCTTTTTAAAAACTGTTCTGAAATTCACTGTTTGCAAAATGTCACATACTTAGCTGACTGAAATTAGACACGGTGAGCCAATTCTTGCTGTGTTTCTCTTGCTCATCCCAGACATTGATCTCTGCGGGCTCTGAGATCACTTGAGTGTTCTGGGGACAATCATCCACTCTAATCACCTGGCAATACAGTGACAAAACAATACTCAATTTACAGGATAACTAGCATCTCTGCAGTTCCTCTGATAGCCTATGGTGTGGCCTTTCAGAGCATCACTGAAATGCCAATGATGAACATACTACCAACCGAGAAACAGGTTTTCCAATTTTTTGTTACAAGTTGCAGAAGACATGTAGCATTTGTCTAGTAAATACAACTCATGAAAGATCTCACACTATTTAAACATATTTGAACTTCAAGACCTAATCCATTCGGAGGTATTTGATCTCAAAGTTTGAGTATTTGCTGACCAGAGCATCTTCTGTAAACAAAACAGTCTTCAGCATTCATCTCATTAAACAGTGATAACTCTTTTTAGTTGACAAAGACACTAGGAATTTCTTTATAGTTCTATAAATAGATTTTTATATATGAACACACAGATACAGTTACAAAAAGTTGCCCCATACATATGACACAATCAATATGGTTTCTGCAACATGCAAAGTATTTGCCATCAAAAGACTGTGGGACTCTTATAGGCAGGAGATAACCTTATGAGGCCTAGCTTCCTTGTTTACAGTTGTATACCACCGGGATATGGCCCCTTCTTCAGTCTATCCTAGATCCTATGGAGCCTCCTCAAGTTCTCCTGCCAACTGAAGTGCAAGGACTGATTTATTCTTGTGTAAAAGCCATATCACTCCAGTACACTATCTAGCAAAGTCCCTGAGCATCAACAAGTTCAAAAGGGAAATCCCACACATTTCAAATAAAAGGAAAACTGAAGCAAAGCTAGACACACACACGAGATACCCCAGTTCGTGTGCAGCATTTTAAATGTATACATTTTCAATTAAATCACACTGCAAAACTGCTCTTAATGAATGAAAAAGACAGTTTTGAGATATGTGATTCTCTTGCATCTGCCCATACCGGCACCTGAAGGAGTTTTTGATTCCTCTTTCCTCTCCCAGGCTTTCTGTCTCTGTTTTGCTGTTTTGCTTTTGTTGCCTCACTGTGGTGTAGCTCACTGGATCGTAAAGACTCTGCAGAAAAGAGCCAAAAAACCACCTTTAAGTTAGAGAGTTTCATTTACTAAGGTAAGACTGAGAACTGGCAGATCTCTAAGGCAAGCTGAGAAAGACTTGTGACATCCAAAGTTAATACTCATGCAGTTCAGTGCACAGTTGTGCACCATCACAAGATACAAAACAAGAAATGTTATCCATCATCTCACATTAATCATAATTAGAACAATAATTTGCTGTATTTTAGTTCTTGGTAAGCAAACTTCACGGTGGGCAGGGAGGGATTTAAACTCAGTACAAAAGTGTATACCTCTTCATTCTCCGTGCGCCCATCTGACCTACGATAATGCTAATGTATCTCTATGGGATCGTGTAATTTATTTTGGGTCCTGCAACTCTTGCATTGCATCCCCATGGCAAAGAGACTTCCCCAGAGTGAGCACAATCCTTCTGTTACTCCATTTGTGTAACCACAGACAAAGAGAGCTCATGAGAAGGGGAGAATCAGGGTGGCTGACACATAGGTGTATCACAGCTTGGGTACAAGGCACACTTCAGAAATTCCCAACAACTGCCAGACCCACAACAAAGAAAGTGAAAGAGTAACTCTGGAACCTCTGCTACTACCATCAACTGCAGCTAATATCTTATCAGTGCAAATGTCAGATTTTTATAATGTCTAGGACTCTCCAGTAAAAGATACTGTACAGGTGTAATGTTTTATAATTACCGCCTATAGCCTTGCAGGTTTTCCCTGATCTCTCTTTCTTAGGGGACTGTAAGCTCTTGCTTCTGCAGAAACTCCAGTCCCTCTGGAGTGGGCTGATCCAGAAGGAGGTGCTTTGTTTCAGCATGTTCTGAGAGATGCTGCTCCTGCTGTGATGTGACCAGTCAGAATTGTAGGAGAAGGACTTTGATTCTATTAACTGGACATGCCTGAGAGGACTACTCTTGCAATTATTGTCCCTGTCATAGGAGGAATGTATGTACATGGCTTTCTTCTTTGAATCTGAGATGAAAACGCCTTTTTCATCACCTTCAGAGAACCCCCAGTTCACATAACCACCTTCAGTTTCTTCCCCATCATCGCAGGGCGATGCTGCACTCTTTTCAATATCCAGCGGTGGCTGGAGACCCAGAGGATGATCAGACTCTACAGCATTAGTCTTTTCTGATGGCAAATGAATAGTAAAGTCTTTCTGGCTCCAATGATAATCTTCTGTCTCTTTTCCAATGAGGCTGACACTGGGCAAATTTTGCTGCATCGCAGTGCTACTTTGCAGGTCATCTCTGACCACTTCATCCTTGTACTTGGCAGGAGTGCTCAAAAAGGAGAAATTTAAGGTGACATCCTCAGACAAAGACCCTCCCTGATGGTCAGGGGGCACCAGCAAAAACTGTCCATACCTAAGGGTTGACTTAGTCTCAGAGGATATTCCTGAAGTGGGTGTGTCACCTTCTATCTCTACTTTTCGAGAGCTGTCTTCTATTACCTTGTTACTCTGAGACCTCCGTACATGGTCTTTGCACTCTGATGGACCCGGACTCCTTACCACGCTCCGTAAGAGGGAGGGTGGCATGCTGTAGTAGTGGTATTTCTTGTCGTACAAACACTTCAGGCTGCTCAAGGTCTCAGAACAGAGTGCATTGCTCCAGCTATGTGGCAGCTTCCTACACGTTTGATGTTTTGTGTCAGCCAGCAAGGCTTCTTCCACCTGCAAGGTGTCTACAGCAGAAAGGACTTTCAGGATGTCCACTGTCAAGGCAGATAAGTCTTGCAAGTGTCCTAGCTGGCTGTCCAGGGAGAGTAAAGACTCCTTGATAAAAAATACCTTCTTATGCACCTCTTTAAGCTGTAGAAACATCTCCTCCACTCTAAGTAGAAAAACAAAATATAATTAAAATACCAAAACATAGATCTTTACGTCCTTTTGCAAGATGATGAAGGAAGCCATCAACATATTTCAAAAAGTCAGTGTTTCAAGCAGGTGTTTTTTTTTTTTAATGGTGACTTTCATTTTTGTCAAATATCTATACTTGACAAAACCCAGCCAACAGCCAGTGTTTCCTAAGGAAACAGACATTTTGCTCAAAAAGTATCTATTTTAAAAACTCTTGTTTTCCTACTAATAGCCATTCATTGCCATTGAACTACTAAACCATGGACAGCAGGCAGCTATTGCTGCCAGTGTAAAATGCTATAAAGGATATTTCTTGTCAGCTAGTCATCCTGCATTTCTACATTTCTTGTGCAAGCATGAGGACAAGACTTACACAGACCTACATGTATTTTTCAGTCTTGCATTTCTCAAATGCTAGAGACTTCTGGGAAAGAGGTCTTCCCAAGAACCTATTTGGCCTCTGGAAGCGGATTCTCTGCACCTTATGGCATCAGTTACCTTTAGGTAAAATGCAACTTCCTAAAAAGCAAAGCCTAATTTTTTATCATCTTCAAATCTCCAGTAAAAAGTGCAAGAACTTCTTGGCCTGGAATTATATCATTTTAACCAAATAATTATTCTCACATTTCCTGAAGATACTCTCTGGTGCTTTACCACTAAGCCAATGATAAACTAGCTGCAGGCAATATGCAGTAGTCATTTCTTCCACTTGTCACAGAGTAACTAAAAGATATAGTATTAACTAATTGCTGAATAAAATCAAAGATCAGTATTCCAGAACATTTTTTTCATCTAAATTAATTTCTTGCATGAATGTTATGTAATCCTATGAAGTGTATTTCACTTCTGCACTCAGAAAAAAATTCCTTTCCAATTCTATATTTATCCAGTAAATGAAATCTTCTTGATGTAATCAATTCTGTAGTTTTTGAGCAAAACTGTTTATTTAATTTCTTTTACAGGTGATGCTTATACTGCTTCTGTTTTGTTTTAACCTGCAGAAAGTAAGATTATAAACAGGCAAAGATTAAGAGTCTATCTTTCTCTAGGCAACACAAATTTGTTAGGTGAGATGAGTGTTGGCATTCACTAAGACTTTTTAAAATTTTCCCTTTTTTAAACTCTTCCCCTTAAATTTAGTGGCAGATTTGCCATTGATTTCAATAGAATGCTAAATTAGGCCAATATTGAGAATTTTGAAGCCCTACTGACAGCTGTGTATTAGCATTTTGCAAACCAAGACACTATATTGAAAATAATGCTAAAATGGTTTTATGGTTATTTCTGTAAACAGCAATTATACTCAATCACAAGCAATACTCTCACAGCATTATTACACTGCTAACCTTTTAAACAAACACATATATTATATGATGTTCTTGGGCATGTTTTTGTAGTGCTACCTGGTCTGCAAAAGTGAAACTTAGCAACACCTAACTGTACCCCTTTAACCACCTACACACATCTGGGGATGCAGTTCTGCCAGCAAGGCTTCCCAGACAGACCCGACATGCACCTCCAACAGATATATTTCCATCAAATTAGCAAGGTCTATGCATGTTCACAGTGCCCATAATCTGTTTTAAAAGCATTAGCTTATCAAAGTCTTTTTATATGACAAATTTATACAAAGAACAGAAATCTTCAGCAAAACACACCTTTCTGTGGTCAGATGGATCCTTTCACTGTCACTGGAATTCCGGCTTTCGTTCTTTTCATGAAAATATTTTTCCACACACTGCTGCTCAAAGTCATGAAGTTTCTTTAACTCCTCATCACTCAGGTAGAGCTCTGAACAAAGGAGGTAGGAATCAGTATGAAACATGCTGATAATTACAATTCTTTATGAACATCCATGAGGAAAAAAAATAAAAAACCTGTCAGAACTTGTTTACACTCCTTTCCTTGAAAAGAAAGAATCAGGCCTAACTCTGTGAATTTGGGCTTATGCATAAAGACCCTACATGTCAAATAGGGGAAATTATGTTTTTTATCTTTCCTTAGACAGGGAACATAACCATACTGACAAAAATTCCAGTACACTTCCCTTTAAAGCCTCAAAAGCACACACTCGAATGGCTGCACACAGGGATGTATTTTCTCACAAACTTTTTCCTTTATTTTGTTATGCATGTGTCACTTACAAGATGTAGATATACATATAAAGGCTTACAAAAATGTCACTCTAATGTGGTCAAGGCATTCACTTCAGGCTAGTCACCTACAATTGCAGTCCTTCCAGGTATTCAAAGCTGCAAAGCTTTTTTCCCAACTAAATGCTTAACATGTGCATATGTATAAAACATTAAGGCATTCTTAATTAACATCCATATGTATAAAACATTAAGATCTTCTCTCCACCCCCTTCCTCCCCAAGATTCCTAGAGGAGGAAGAAAACACTCAGAAGTTTACAATTTGGGCTGTTCATGATGGTATTCTTCTAGCACACCAAGATTTCTGAGAGAACAGATTGATTACAAAACAGTACAAAGAAATGCATATGGTGGAAAGCTGTTTCTCTGATTCAAACTCCACATTTTCCAAGCTCCTCTTTTCTTTCTTTATTTTAGGTACCAGAGTCCTCACTGTACTTGATAAGGGGATATCTCCATCAGGTAACAAGACAGTGTTTGTCACAAGCATGTAAAAAAAAGCTGCAACACACAGCTCAGCAGCCAAAACCCCAGCAGTGTTCTGGGGTTCCCCCTTTCACTCCCAATGGGACTTGATCACCTTTGAGGCTCTTTTCCCCCATAACCTATCTGTGTTCTTTCCTCCAATATTTTACTCTGCATATTGGTGTTTTCACTGATTTTCCACAGGGTGGCACTGGATCCTCATTGAGAAAACCAGTTAATTATAACCACACCAAAATTAAAGTAGAAGAAACTTACCAAGCAATGCACAGGTATATAGAAAAGGGGCACAGAGGCATACAAACGGGAAAAAATTCTCCTTCTGAGAGAAGTGTAAGCAAGTCATGAGCCCTCTTCTATCCAAGGACTTTTAGATGTGCTAAGCAGGGCTTTAGTTTTTCTTTAGCCTGATGCACCTTACAAAACCCTCTCTATGCTACATCAGTGATTCATGCTATTCATGCATATAAAATAATCAGTGGCACTTCAAAGTGCCTACTTCGTATCTAGTGTATCCAGTCATGATGGAGAAGGTGAGCCTGAGAGCAGCAGTAAAACAGCTTAGCGTTGATTATTAAAGCCTGGTTTTGAACCCTGTAACTACCTGCGAGCATGCCAGATCTCTTCAGGGATTCACTGTTTAGCAGAGCAAATCCTAAGTAAAGCATAATTCAGGCAGGATCCTCCCCACATCTCTTATTAGGTTCCAAGGGTGTATGTTGCATCAAAAAGGATGAGGCTGTATAATATTATACACCAGTGCTCCCCAATGTTTTTGTAGAAAAGGTTATAGCCACCAGCCTCTCCTCCTCCCCATTTCTCTGCCTCACCCCAACCACCAAGCCCCACTACTGAGTATTCATTCCCATCCCAACATCTTGTGGTCCCGTCCCCTCAACAGCTAGAGCTACTCCTGGCAGAGCTGGCAACAGTGAGACAGGGAACTGACAGCACCTTGAAGAGGCATTAGGAAGGATGCTGGGATGAAGACATCCAGGCTGGGAATGTGCAGTGATAAGCCAGTGCACAAAGGAAAGGGAAACAGTGAGAAGGTGGGAATCCTCTGTGCTCTCTCTCTGCATCTGCCACCACTTGATCTCCTTTGTCCTTGAGTTCTGTACCTTCTTTCTCCAGGTAATGAAAAAGGAATTGTTGGTCTTTTCATGACAAACATACAGAAATTTATACCCTCACTACTGTTTAATTTCTTTGAAAATAAGGCTATTAATTCCTACAGAATAAATTGCTTTCACTTTATTTCAGCTGCGTGTCACTTTACTTCAGAGCTGTAAGGTATCTTGACTGATGCACAGTATGTAGCACAGCAAAGCATTCCCCTAGTCACTTAGTCATTTTTTCCTTCAAGAATTCTCAGGGAGTCAAGTTAAATTCAGTTTTCAAAATTAAAACAGCCCTCTACCCAGAGAATATATTTTTTCTTTTTTTTCTTTTTTTTTTTCTTTTTGAGGAATTCAACTTCAAGGTGATGGGAGGCTGACAAACAATTGTCACCAGCTTTTTCTTTTGGTTCCCAGCTTACTTAGTCCAACATCGCCTTCCTCTTGATCCAGCTCATTTGGGGGCTGATGGCGGAAGATGCGATTTATAAGAAGTCCGATGTGGCTCAGCAGGATGAATGGTGGAGGCAGCCATGGTTTCTCATGGTAGGTCATAATGTAGCGGTACCGGTTGTACTTCCAGAGCTTGTTCGATATGGATTTCAAATCAAAATAAACATTACTGAGAAGAGAGTGACAGAGGGAGGGGGAAGGAGGGTAAAACACTGTGAGAAGTACTGCCAATATAGCACAAGACGCTTGTGTACAGATCTAATCTGACACTGAAGAAAAGTGCCATTCCTCCAGTGAGGTAAATCTGCTTAGCAACTTTCATTTAACAAAACAGCAACATGTGTCAGCAGCTAGTGCACTGAGAAAGAGTGCATCAAAGCTGCCTAACAGATTTGGAGATATGATTCCCATTCACATTAATGGAACTTGGAGAGAAGATATCACTGAAGTGGCTTTGAAATCTCAGCCATATTATTTAAACTTTAATGCACAGCCTAACTGAAAATTCAACGCTGTCTACCTCTTTGGACTGGACTAAAACGTAGGTACCAGGCTAAGGGAAGACTGTTAACAAAACGGTTCTGTGCACTCCCCCTAAACAAAATACTGCGGCTACATGAGCCATTCTTCTGCAGGATACTCACTGGAGCTCTGATATTATTAAACACAACTGCTGTTGCACAGAATAATTTTCCATATCTACTATCATAGACCCAAGCACAGGAAAGCAACGTTGTGGTTTCTGGCACTGTAATTTCATTTGAAATGTCATACTACACACACAGCGTATAGTCACAAAAACATCAGCTTTGCTTCTGAGAGCATAATTAAATATATTGCTCATACCCATTTTTCGTCCCATTTCTGGAACAATCAAATCACTACGCAGAAGATTTATCATATCATCATTGCTGAAGGTTTAATTCCAGAAATAATTCAAATTGCAATTTCACAGCTGCGTAATGTAAAATAATAGACTGATTTCAGGAAAGGGATTTTTAATTGGAAGTGGGAATAGAATGACTTTTGATAGTTCATTTTTCTTGAATATTAATCACTACATTTATTCATTTAAATTTTGTTTTAACCTACAACTGACTTTTTCTTCCTCAGAAATGTTAGAACTCTAGGAAAAAATTATTAACTACTAAAGCTGCTCTTTTCTTATATATTACAGAGCTTGATCCACTACTAGAGGCTCCCTGTTAAAACTTGAAAGGTTAAAATGACTATAAAGACAGTGATTAATTACCATAGAATTACTATGAATTACTATAGAATTAGTATGAAGACCCTTCCTACTCAGGGATTAGTAATGACAGCAGACATTAAAAGGCAGTTTGTTAAAAAAACTACAGTTAGATTTCAGTCTAGAACATAAGAGATTGCATTAAACAACAGGAAATTTCAAATTAGCTGCTAAAGAAAGAGTATACTCCTACAGTCATTATTCTCTTCCCTTGAACACCTCCACTGATCTGCCAGCTTAAAACTTGGGCTCCCCTATGATGAATGTTATATGGGTTCTCAGCACAACACATACAACTTTCAGGAACAAAATAAAATTACTTCAGAGCTGAATTAATGTTACCTTTTTTGCCAGCTGGAGTTGTCTGCTTTCACAGAGTCAGACGCTTGTTAAATGGCAAAACAGTTTAGGTGTCTTCTCACTATCCCTTTCCTTGCACTGTCTTGTTACCATTCATTCTTTTTTTATTCACCTTACCCCCATGGAAGACATGGTGGTACAACACCCACTTATGGTAACAACGACCATTAACATGCCCTTGCTGGGGCATTTTTGGTGAAAGGCTTTTGAGAAGCGTTGGCAGAAGCATTAGTTGCTTTTGCAGCAACATACCAAGGTACCTACTTAAAGAAAGCAATAAGCAAGTTGACCATGATGATGTATTGCACAAAGAGGTAGACAGCTTGGAGGAACGGTGTGAGGAAGGAGCCAGGAGGACAGTCTTCATTATTTTCACAAACTGGAAATTAAGGACATACAGAGCATAGTTAGCATGGAAATCAGAGCAGAGCACAGCAATGGTCTGTGCTTCTCATTTGTCCCAGCAAGAAACAGAATAGTCATTAATTTCACAGATATAGATCACTAAACTTCCAACTAAAAGGTCAACCTTCACCTAAAGGAAAACTACAACCTCTTTATGCTACTACAATCCCATAGTTACCCTCACAGTTCAGAAGCTGCAGATACCACTTCATACATATCAGTTCTTATTCCAGTCACTCCAATTTTTTGTTAAGGGGAAAAACAATGCAGCCGAAATGCATTTGAGAGATGGCACACACTCAAGCAAACTGAAATCCAAATCTCTGATCCTTAAAGCAAGCGGCAAAGCTTTCACAGACTCCACTGTGGAAAAGATAGAGCTCAAAGGCTGCTTTATCAGTACTGGAGTGATATTCATTTAGAGCTTCACACACAAAATCACACTGATTCATATGCAAAAAGATACATAAGGTTATGCATATTTGTGGGATGAAGCAACAAATCATAGAAATTAAGGGATCTCTTTTAATGTTTTTAAAATATCAAAATAAATATTTTTCAGTCCTTTTAATGTCTAATCAAATTTCAGACCTTTGAGGAAATTTTAACACACATTTATAAAGCAGCAGCTCTAAATTCAGGACATATTCTGAGCAAAAAAGTCACTAAAGAAATCATAGCTTTATTTGGGAAGTGTCAAATTTCTAAAGGTTTAGCATTCATTACTAAGTGATTAAGTGGATTAAACTGTGAAACTGAACAGTGTGCTTTCATTAAAAGAATTTTGACTTATATAACCAAAATACATAGTCATCATGTGACTGTTCAAGCAGTAATAACGGATGCAATATTCTAAATTATTTTAATGAATTGGGTCTGTGCTGAACTATGTAACTTAAATATATGTATCTATTTCCATACCTACTTGTCCATTTTAGGGATTGTTTTACTTGTACCCATCACACAGTAGTATGAGAGTGCCTTCCATTGGTAATGCTGAAACACTTCCTGGAGTGCCTGGTTCTTCTGTCTTGCTAAGACAAGTTCAAAGCCATAACCAAGATACATTGTTTTTCCTATTTACATTGATTGGTTCTATTTTTCCTATGTTCACATGGTTTACCTGTTTAAGAATGATGCCAGGTAACTTATTTCTCCCTTTTTTTCCCCCACCTTAATTTTTTTCTTTTTTAAGGCAATTTTGTAGTCTTTTCTTCAAGAGAGCAGCTTTGTATTCACCTGATTAGAAAATCATTTCAGTGCCAGATCCCCTGAGAATGAAGTAGCTAAATATTACTTGCTATGTGCTTTGCTCTGAGATTTGCAATATACTTAATTTTAAGCACTGAATTTGAAGGGTTTAGAGCTTAATCTTTATTTTTAAGAAAGAAACTAATATTCTCAACATTATTCATGCAGTATTACTCATTAAGGACATATATAATGCTGGAATCAGAATTGTTTGAGAAAGAACAGACTAAACAGGTAGTCAAAACTCTAGTAGCCCCAAGTAGGTGTGTTTCTGCATGTATTATATTTAAGCTGTTGAACTGTATTATGAAAATTACCTACCATCTATTTCTCCAGCATAGACCTCACCAAACATCATCCAGTAGGGCTGAAATACAATATCTCGTGCCAGAGTCCAAGAAGGAGGCTCCTCTGGTGAAAGAATTGCCTTTCGTGACACTCCAAAACTCAACAGAACTATGGCCATCATAATCACAATATAGAACATGTTTGCTGTCTGGAAGACATGTTTGTGTGAAAGAATTAGTTGTGTTAATTAGATGTGAAAGAGACATACATTATAGGGAAATCTGCTTTTGCAAATCAGAGTATAAAACAGGGGAAATAATCTAACATGTTGGAAAAAATAAAATATTTTATTTCTATGACCTGGACTACATGAACATTTTGTAGAGGTTAAAATCCTCCTGGACCAAAAAAGCCACAAGTCCTACTTGCTTCCTATGTCCCTCTTAGATATCAAGCAAGATTTGAAAAATGCAGAGATCTTATGATGATGATTTTTCTCAGTGGTGTTTCTTTCAAACTGAGAGGAAAGAACACCAGTGAAAACTATTTTGCCTTCTAAAACTGAATTGGAATTACCATGCAAGAAAAAATGTAAAAGTATTAAGAAGGTAGACCTCAATAACGAAGTGAAATTACAGTGGGAATTTGCACATGTCCCTCAAGACTAGGCAGCAGTTCAGCAGCAGTTCTTATACTAAAAGAAAAAAAATTAACTTTGATCTCTGATAAAATGGGATACAATTATTTTAATCAAGAAGTAATATAATAATGAAACAGTTTCCAAGAACTAGGGGAAGAATCTATACTATTGAGCCCATCTGCAAGAGGCAGTGGTTTTTCTTCCATAATCAAGCTGGATAAGAAAATTAATTCAAATACAACCCTTTTCTAAGGAATGACGTAAAAATGGCTTTTTTGAATAAATTCACATAATTAATAAATTAAAGAAAAATTAAATCTGATTATGGTCAGCTCACAAACAGAAGAAGTCACTGTATTTTCAGGTAATACATTCACTATGAATTATTAGGTGACCTCTCCTTTGACCATCAGTCTTTTCTGTCACTTCTCAGCTTTACATATTACTGAATAGATGCCTTAACTACAAAAATACTGCTCCAAAGCACAATACTTACCATTTTCCCAATCATTGTCAGGTATGGGCCAGCATGCTGGTTCACAGCAAAAAGATCAAGGAGCCGAGTATACCAAAATATAATATCCAAGCAGTAAAGTAGCCTCCCTGCAGTTTGAACAGGGGGGTTGGACCAGCGCAAACCAAAACCAATCATAAACAGGATGATAGCTATAGAATCAGTAAAATTCCAGTATTCATAAATCCACACCTTCACTTTTTGGCAGAATTTTCCAGGTTCTGAGATAAATACCTGAGTAGAATGTGGAAAAAGTCCACAATAAAATGACATTAAAATCACAGATACATTATTTAACCTTTTCTGTCTGAACTATTTTACAACATTTGGGAATGTATCATTTCCCCCCCTGCCCCTATCCCTTTTCTTTATTTCTGCTTTAGACCCATTAACTGCATATTGCCATTCACCATCAACAGAGGTTTGTACTTAATCTATAGCATCATATTGCTCAAGTATGCCAAATAACTCTTCCTAAGGAAAAATGGATTCCAAACCTGAATCCATTCACTAAAGGACACATACCTCAGCAGAAGAGAGCAGCCAGTATAGAATTGTTACTCATAGGTATCATCGTAAATTAACAGACATTTTCTAAAAGGATAGTCATGACCTGCAGTGGCGTTTTCATAAACCCCTAAGTCATGGAAACTACCAGCCTAACCTTGCTGATGGGAAAATAACTAATGCCTTTTACTTCAGACCAAAAATATAAAGAAAGATCCTTGTATTCCACCAAGGACACCTTAAAAAAAAAGAGGGCTGGCAACTAGCAAGGTAAAGAGTGAAATGTTCACTCCTTGAACTGTGAGATGCCCCAAAGGGATTTTAAGCTTCATTGAGCAAATGTGTGAAGTGGAATCTCTGGGAGGCCATAAATAAAACCTTTGCACATTGCCGCAAGTGAGGCCAGTTATGCAGTGTGTAAGGTCACACTCATAAGTACCAAGTAAAGGAAAGATTTTGAAATGTTATGCCCCAATCTTGCAAGAACTTATGCATACAAACACATTAATGTAAACAAGTGATCTGGACTAACTCACATGACTAAGTAGTTGCAGGATCAGGGCCTAAGGCTTTAACAATTAGTTGATACAATCTAGAGAAACAGAGGTTTGCAGTTATATATAACAAGGCCCTCAGCAGTTAAAAGCTGCATGTGTAAGACAAAGTGTCCTACAAAGTCTTTGCCAACAGAACAGAACTAGAACATGGATAAAGAAAATCAAGTAGAAGACATCAATTTCAAACTGTGCAGTGAATGATCATGCTAGAAAGAAGAGCTGATGTTTCCACTGTCCCACCATCAAGATGATGCAAGAGTCCAACAGAGATTTTCAAATGTCAACATTTTTCTCATTTAGGGAATCCTGGTGATTTTTTCAATCTTATCTCATGCAGAGACAGAACTTGCAAATTTATCCAAGCTTCTATATACTTCCAGAATTTGTGCCACCCCTTGAAATCTTTCACCTCAATACTGCTGTCACAGTCTTCTGAGTGATCTGCATTAACATCAACTTCACTCAGAACTGTGGCTGATTTTTTGCTATTTATTCCTCTGGAAGGACAGCATTTCAAATGTCATACAAAAGATAATTCACATTACTATTGTTTACTATGTGCTAATTTTACAGTGAAGGTAAATTGGCTCAGATACAATAAATTGGGAAATACATAGCTCCATTTGTCCCCACACTCAGGTTTAGAGAGCAAGTTGTGTCCAGAAGCCTGGGTCTAATCAACGGCAAATAATTGCAATCAATTTTGATTGGAATATCATTTTTCTGCGCTCAATGTATCCAGCATTAAAAGTGCATGGTGGTTTTTTTCCAAGTTCGTTTATAGAAGGTCAGTTAGTCTTGAGGGAGAGCCCTAGATTTTGCTATGAATAATACTTACTAATTCATAACAACGTCCACACTCAGGTTTAATATCTAATATAAATATCTAAATATCTTCATTATTAGAAATCTAATGGTCCACTCAAAAAAATTAAGAAACATGTGACTACATCAAGGCTCCAAATCTCAATTCAGCACAGTCACTCTCAAGTGACCTGCACATTACCAGCAGCTCTACACAGAAAAGAAGGACAAAATTTAAGATGCATTTTCAAGGCCAAAGCACTGGTCTTCAAATAAAAGTCTTCTAATAAATTAATTCCCTGTATAATTCTTTCCTCTGCTGAATTCTATACAAAAATAATGCAGGATTTGGCATTCTTCAGATTATGGTATTCTCTGGGTTATGACATACCCTCTACAGATGAGAAGAGTGAATGGAAAAGCTTACCTCTCTGACTTTTTCAATAGCAGTGGTGAAAATATAAATGATAACAAGCCATTCTTGCACACTTGGTCTTGGTCCCATCTTCACCAACACAGTATAAGTAAAGAGCATGAGGAATGCCATGTATGACATCTACAAAAGACAAAGTATATAATCCATATGCACAAAAATCTCCAACAAATTTCTGCAAACATAGTAATAGGTAATTAACCTGAATATATGTATTCAAACTACTAGGGCACTGTCAAATGTTTGAACGCAAAATCTTTATTCTAGTTCTCCAAAGTTTTGTTTTATTTTGTTTTGTTTCTATGGGAATGTCCTTAAACACCATTTGGAAATTGCTACTATAGCGCTGAAAAAATAGGTAGGAGCAGAAAATAAACTATTGCAGCACATGTTCACCCCATATATGAGACAGACTATTTCAACTTGGATGTTGGGCAGAATGGTCTCCAGAGGTCACTTCCAACCCTAACTATTCTGTGATTCTCTTCTGTGGTCTGCACACTATTTCTTGAACATAAAGGCAGTCCTATGCTTTTATCCCAACCTTCTATAGGAGGTAACAATTCTCAAAGTTATATAAATCACTGCTGGTTAATCAGTGCCTTCCAAAACCCAGGAAGAACAATATGAGGTGGAAAACATGCTGTAAATGTATCTGACATAAGAGATTAACAATCTATAAAGCAGTTAAGCACAGCCCATTAAAGGAGTAAACGTTTATGCACATGGTGGTCTGACCCAATGGGCAGCCTGATCTTAAACATCCTGAGCTCTACTGACACAGGGTTACTTAAACTGATTTAATAAATGCATATTTTTCTGTAGCAAATGATCTCCTATAGATTAATATTCACTCTTTCAGAAACAGTTCCCAAAGAAAGGGACATAAATATCTGTGAGATACTAAAGGTATTTAAGGCCAGCTTCAAATCTGTCTCTACATGTGCAATTGACCACTGTAAAAACCTGTGCTTGAGCTTTTCTTTAGTTCCTTATAATTGTTTTTCTGTTGTCTTTCTTTTTGTTTGTTTTAACGCAGTTAGATGACTTTAGTAGAAAATCTTTCCACTTAATTGCCAGAGAAATATTCAAATATCATCCCATCTACACCTACCAGTGACTGCAAAGTAAAAGCAGAATTAAGTGGCATTTGAAGGATCAAAGGAAGGATTTGTCAATCCAAGTTCTAGCACGATCACTAACCGTGTGAAACCAGAACTTGACAATTGGTGCGTTGTAGAACTCATAGATTTTTCTAGTGCCAGGTAGGTCTCCTTGTCCACCATCTACTTGGCTTTCACCAGTCTTCTGAGCAAGTTTTTCCACATCGTAATCCTTCTTTAAAAGAAAACAGCATTTTAAAAGTAAGAAACAACAGTCTATGATTGCAAAGGTAGTGTCGTTTCAGAGGGAAAACAGACACAAATGTCTAAACTTTGCTCTGGTCTAAACCATTACTATAGTTTGCTTTATTCTGGTTACAACCATCTCATTTGCAACAACTACCATGCACACTTTCCCACTAGAAATACTAATTTAGAGTTTGGTCTTATGACTACAGACAGTGGACCTGGTGTCAGCAGACCTGAGTCCACTCCTATTTCTGCCACACATTTCTTTAAGTCTCTAAGCATCACGTAATCACTCTGTGTCTCACTTTCCCCATCTGTAAAATGTATATAAATAACAACTTCCATTCAACATAACTGTGTTAGCTAGAATTCCACTAACACTTCTGATTACATTCTGAAAAAAGAACATCACATTTCTGCTGATATATACAGTTGCACAGAAAATGTCAAGACAGTGAAATTCTAAATACGGAATCTAATTGTTATTTTTGCTGTATTTTACATCTGATTAGAAGATAAGGTTGTAATAAGTACTCTCTAACGAAGATCTGCCTATGCATTATAAAGATAATTCCTTTATTTTCTTCAGTAAAATAAAAACAAATTGACACCCAAGAAAGTAAACATACTTCATTTTGTATCCACAATTTGCTTGAGTACACCTCTGAAAGTTCAAATATCTGATTGCTGCTGAAGCCTAAAACAAGCTGCAGACATAGCAGGGGGCAACTGACAAAACCAGAAGGTGCTTAAAGGAGTTTTCAGTGATGAAGGAGGGAGGCCTGAGAGATGCACACACACATTGCTCAATTTGATAGAGAACAGTGCTAACAATGACAAGTTTACTCGTTTGAACTATGGGCAAGGCTGAGGGAACCAAACTAACTTGTTCAGTTTTGTTTCAATGCTGGCCAATTGTCTTGGCTAATATCAGTTCTAAAACTTATTGCTACTAGATATCTACAGTATAGAACTTCTTATGTAATGTATTTTCCCTATTACATAAAGTTTCCTTGAGTTATCAGGGCGGGGGGGGACGGATTTTTTTCATCACACTGAACTTGAAAAAGGGCTAAACCACAGAATTTGATATACAGAATCATCTCAATATGTTAATATCAGATCTTCCTAGGTGAAGGAGAGAATACATCTCATGAAAGAGTGCGATTTCCAGCTGCAGCTGGTCATTGGAATTGTGAAGGCATATGTACACTATTGAAATTGTATATTTTTCTATATTATTTCCTATTAAGATTATTTAAGAAAAATCATTAGCTCAGACTTGTGCTTTAAACAATTCTCTAATAGATAAAATCAAAAGTAAGCTTATTGCTAGTGCAGGAAGGGAGAAGCCCTATCTGAGGCAGATCAAAAAAAGTACTTATACACATTTCTCTGCAGCCTTCTGCCAGACTGCAGAGGTAATCCTACTGCAAATAATTACAACTGGCCTGTCCTCTGTATCATAGCTGTTACCTAACCCTATAAAAATAATTTTTGAATCATGTTAGACAAAAACCACAGGAGACAATGGCTTTGAGCATTTTTCTGCATCACAGAAAAAAAATGTGGCAAAAATAAGTCTACCCAAAGTCCTCAAAGACAATCTGTCTTCTTTTACTGTACACAAATTGAAAGTTAATTGAGAAGGTCCCAAGCAATCTACAATATTTATCTGATGTCAGGTAAGCAGAGAACAAAAAGTTGCCTGACAGCTCTCACTTAGCAATCATGTTTTCATGGGTTAGCACCTCATCAACATTTACCCTTTGGCATAGAAATTCTCCATGTCTGTCCACGTCTAGCTCAGACTGAAAATTTTTGGAAATTCTCAGTTCAAGGAATGTGTGGTGGAGAATGAGAAAGGGTATTAACAGAAATCTTGGAGAATTCTTGAAGATCTCAAAAGGCAAAGACATCACCTCACTTATGCTGGAGACTCCTCACCAACAAGCCTAAGAAGGACTTTTGCACAACCACCTGTCTCTGCAGCGTGTTTTGGCACTTGGTTCAGATGACTAAACCAAAAGCACAGTGCTTCCCTTTAAACAGCTTTAAGATGCTTTAAATAGCACCTTTGCTAGGCTCAAGGAATGCAGAAGACACCCTGTTTTTCATCAAGTAAGACAGGTGCTAGACCTCTGGAAGGGCTACGATGTAATTCAGGAAACAAAACTACAAGGAGAGAGTAAGAGGGAAGGATGGTCACGGAGAAGGGGAGAGGCTGAGGCTGAGATGCAGAGCATTGGACAGTGGTCAGGCAGAATGGTAAGGAGGAGTGAGTTGGAAAGGATGGGACCTGGACTGTCACAGTTCTGCTGTTTCCCTGCCCACGTGGGCAACCTGAATTGAGTTTTATAGTTGTGATTTTGCGTATGACATGAAATCTTTCTTAGACTATTTGGTATACAAGATTACATTGGTACACAAGATTACATAGGTATTTACCTGCAGCTTGAATAGACTTTGTGCCCTAAAAGACCTGCAACTGACAGATAAGTATAATCTCAATATACTTGTGTGAGGTTGGGAAGGATTTTCTCATTATGACCAGCATAGAAGTGACATCCAGGACAGATGAAGCAACTCGCCCAAGTTCACATCAGTCCGTATCCAAACCAGGGATCTAATGACTACATCATGAGAACTGGGTTCCAGCACTTCCAGCTGATGACCATCTTTTCCCTCCTTAGAATTATACTGTGGTAAACAAACAAACTCTGACACTCAAATTATAATCATCACAGACTAACCAGAGACAAAGTATCTTTAGAGCTGATTGGGCTCTGATCCCCATGATACCACGTGAACTGGTGGAAGTCTTGAGATTGAGGAACATGAGACATTTCTGCCTTGCTTTTAAACTCTAGCATCAAGATGGCAGGAGGGAGGAGAATACTCATAATGACCTAAAAGAGAAACACAAGATTCAGGAAATTATTTCAGTAGAAATTAATTGCTCAATAGACCTGAAGCCACAGTCAGCCATGTGTGGTGTCAGCACAAACCCAGCACAATTCCACTGGCCTGGGAGGAAGCCACTGGTGCTGGGAATCTCTGTATCACACTCTGACAGCCTCTGAAGGAGTGTATTGTTCTTGTCTGTTTTGTGGCTTTCAAGAGTGCCATGGTATCTGGGGATGCTTACAATACCGCTTCCTATGTTCAGAGAGCATTACTCCCATCAGCAGCTCTGTCAGGGAACGAGCAATGTGCAGAACCAAGAGCAGGTAAGGGGGGACTGAAGAGTGCTGAGAGAATGGGAACATAATAGGAATAGGAAAATAAATCCCCTCTCCTAATGTCATCCCATAGGTGCCTTTGCAAAGAAATAAACCAGAAGCAAGTACCGTTTCCCCCCCGCCTTTCTTTTGTTTTCCATATGTGCACATTCCAACACGTGCTTAAGCACAACTGTCTGAAGCTGCATTAGCCATGTTCATAAACAACAAAACAAGCATAAAGCATCTAAAGAGCTTCTAAATACTCAGAAAAAGCTAGAGTCGTGTTACCTTAAACCAGGAGTTCTTCCGCATCTTCAAGCGTCCCATCCACATATCAGTCAGCAGCCTCTGTGTGCATGTATGGGATATGAAAGGCCGCAGGCCTACAGAAACCGCTAGTTTTAAACAAGTTGAGTTGCTCCAGTTTTTCAGTTCATAGGTCAGCAATTTCATGGCCATCTGCTCATTTTGTTTGAATGCTTTGTCCAGCACATCTAAGGCAAGCTGCCCAAATTCCCTAAAGCAGAAAAGAATTAACAGTCAATATAACAGGGATCTATCCAAACTCAGAATCATTGCTGCAAAGAGGTTGTTGTGAATACTCCCGTAACTAAAGTTCAACTAGAAATCTGAGTAAGCGTGCCTTCTCCCATTTTTCTCATTGCTTTAAAAATATAACTAGTGAAAAGCATTTTAGGGACTAAACTTAACCATTTATTCCTAATCACAAGGTTTAGAGTCATCCTGTTTTCTTTTTTTTTATTTGTTTTGTTCTTAAGCTCTCTCAGTGATCAAAATGGACCCTACGAAATTCTGTGTATATCCTTCAACAGATTCATCACCACTGTGGGCAAGCACTGCAGGCAGCTGCAAAAGTCTCTTCTATTAGACAGGCTTTAAAACATCTCTGTAGGAAACACTGTCCAAGGAAACTACAATTCCTTCAAAAATTAAGCTTTGGAGCTGCATACAAAAGAAGGCAGTACATTTTTATTGTACCTGAATTTTAGGCATGAAGTCTACAAAGCACAAGATATATTACTAACTAAAATATATTACTACTAAGAAAAACTATCAGAAAACACCAACTGAAAATTGCAAACCTGAAGAAAATTCTTTGTCTACTTTCCTTTTATTCACTCAATTATTTCAGGATACATTTTTGATTTAGTCTTACACAGAGCAGGATTTTAGCACTGATTTTAGTTCATTCATTACTACTTGTTACAGATTTGAAAAGTCCAACACCTGTGCGCCATATGGCTTCTTAACAAATTGAACTGTAAGGGAAATTTCAGCCTTTCACTTGACCATTTAGCAGACAGAGAGCCATGCATTACTCACTTATAATTTAATTTTCAAAAAAGCATCTAGGGAATATACAAATAGCTTTTCTTTAACTCTCAACCAGACTGCACACCAATACACAGATCCATTATATAATATCGATAATTTGTTTTATACTCCATAGTCCATGGGATCACTAACCCTATAAACTCTTAGTGGATTAGGAAAATATCTAACCATTCCAAGCACTGCAGAACTTTATTAACTGAAGGGACAACTCATACTTTGAATACTTCTTCAGTTCTTCTGAAGTATCATCCACCATGTTGCTCTGTTTAGCTTCACGTGCCATTGCCCTGTAGAGTTTACAAGCTACAACAGCCTTGACCATGGCTTCCTCTCCATGCTTCCAGAAGAACATTGCCATCTTCTGTCTTTTCATTAATACTGCCCAAACCAGGAGGTCATTATAGGGGTAGATAAAGCCAGTTGACTCATAATTCTCTGCATAGTTTATATCCTCTTTTAATTTCTTCTTATATTTATGGAAAGCACTGGATCTTTCCTGTAAATTTGTTAAAAAAAAAAAAAAAAAAAAAAAAAAAAAGAAAATCCCAACAAATGATTGAGATTCAGATTCATAAGAATAAACTGCACACAAATCTGAATTGCAAGTATTTGATATTGCAAACAATTGCAATTGTTTGATAGCTATATATATTTAAGTCATAAACCACAAGCTAGGATCATGTTCAGATTACCAACGCTAAGAAGTTGGTAATACTACTGAAGGAAAAATACTCCTTGCTCGGCATCCATGCCTTTTATAGCTTCCTTTTCCAGAGTGTTGGGCATTCTCCAAACCCTGTGACTCCAAGATCCCCAAGTCTAAAGTAAGCAACTATATTACCTTGTATTTGTAAGGCTGTGCTGTTCTGAAGAACTGAGAATGCAAAGTACTTTCAGTAGATCCCATTCCACTATTCATCCTATTACTCTGATGAAAGGAATGAGACAGGCTCTGAGAAAAGCTGGAGAGTATTCTCTAGATCCAAAGGCATACCACAAAACACAAGGAAAGAAATGCAAATTAGATATGATTTTGTGCCTGTAGATATATGCTTGTACTTTCTGACTGCAATACTGCATGTGGAAAACTGATGTTATTCAAAAACTAGTGAGTCAGTAATCACCATAACTACCAGTGGAACTTATACAATAAAGAAAAAAATAGCCTGTTTCACATCTTAGTTAAAAGAATATATATTTTTCTGAAACTCTGAGTTCAAAATATTGATATTCCAAATAGCATCAATCAGTTAAAACAACAACAGGGTTTGTACCAGACTAGAATAATCCAACTGGAAGCTCTTCTGAGTGCCAACCTTTTTTATAAAGTGCCGTAAGTCCTTTGGAAAACAGAAGTCTCTGAATTGTTTGCTGCTTGTTTCCTTTGAACATCTAGCATCCCTATAGATTTTGTTCAGTGTTGACACAGAGGGAAGAATGTTACGAGCTGAATCAATAATGCTCTTTCCTGTAGTACTTAGTTATATGATTATAAAGTTTCATCCATTCCTGTTAAGGTTATATTTCATCAGCAAACAGTGAAAAGTGTTACAACTGCTCATATATCTTTCTTTAAGCATTGTATTAAACTAGTGACATACAGGAAACTTTTTCTCTGTTTCTGTTCACTACAAGTAACAGTTTTCATTATTCTCATTTTCCCTGATCCTCCTGAGATTCTTCTCTTAGTCATGAAAGCAGTTCATGGGGATGATAGGGTTTTGTTGTTTGTTTTTCAACATGTGGAACTACTTCAATCAAAGTCCAGTTCTACTATAAAAACTGCGTAGAATTTTTATGCAGTGATGTTGGCAATGATATTCAGCTAATTTATTGAGAAGTTTAGGCTCCTTTTAAGTTACTGGTTTTGGAAAGTCAACAGGGAAAATGATGACACACCCTAAGTCTAGTTCAAGGCATGTGGAATTCACTATTTCTGTGATGTGGTTCAAGTTGCAAGAACAGAAACATGCAACTGCTTCAGAAAAGGGAAAACGATGGTTGGTACAGTCTTCTTGATCTTTATTAATGGATGACAGACAAAGAACACAACCCAACTACTGGACACAAAGGTAAATTTACTGAATTAATTTAACAATTGGTACTCTTGGGGATTTGTCTGTTTTATTTGCAACCTCCCCACAGCTGGCAAAGAGATTTATAAAACAGACAAGTCTGGCATACCTTTAACTGATGCTCTTCAGGCAAACCACAATGACAACCTGAGCTATTTTCAGGTGTCACATTTTGGCTTTTCTTGAAGACTAGTGGTAGTAATTTTGAAGAAATTACCTTATGTTTTCTGTAGAGATCATTGTAGTGAATTCGGAAATGCTTCCTTGTGTAGCTGCTCCGATAAGCTTCACCAAGGAGGTACTCTATTACCAGTCCAATATCAATCAGTGATATCTTGTAATCCAAAGGAAGGGTATTCTGAAACACCAATGTCACAAACTTTTCATGATGCTATTACATACCACAGTCAGCCATGTCAGAGCCCTACTAAGAGGTAGTCTGGAAAAATGTGCAACTGAGAGCTCCTGCTCTCCGGAAACTGTACACATTCATTAGGAATATGGAACTCCCTTGGAAAGAGAACACAGGCACATCCCATTTTCAGGCTGAAAAATGTGACGTTTACAGTTGACTGCACACACGTTGCATAGGGACATATAATGCATGATCCCAAGATCGGCTTCATTCAACTGTGAGGGTAGTCGTTCTTCAGGACAATCACGAACATCAGAGAGACAGACAAAAATCTTCTCCTCATAACAAGAGAAAACTAGCATGGGGTGATTTGGTCATTAAGCTCATTCATTAATTAAAAATCAAGAAGTAGGTGAAGCATGTATTTAATGATGCAGATAGTTCCTGGAGACTGGAAATGCCTTGTAGAGGCTCAAGACTGTCTCTTGTCAACTAGACAGAAACTGTATGTGCATTAGCTCTACCTTCTGAATCTCTAACCACTTCTGCTTAAAGTACCTTCACTGTCCTTCCCGCACCCTTTAGTTTGTGACAAATTCTCTGAAGAACAGATTATTTTCCACACAGATGTGAAAATTATTGGTAAAACCTTAAAGTGCAAGTCTTTAAAGTGAAAAATGGGCCTGTACATAAATAGGATCTGAGACATTATGTATTTCTAGCAGTACATGCCTTTCAGACTGTGAAAAGTCTTTCTTCTGGACTGAGGTTTTTTTCAATAGACTTCAATAGTCAGCTAAGGCCACCCAGCCTTGAGTAGCAGAATGTTTCAACATGTTGAACACTCTGGGGCAAAAGTACATCTCACTGAATGGAGCTTGTCAGCTCTGTTGTTGAGAGTTAGTTAGGCAAATATTTCTGACTACCTATACTTGTAGATACTTCTCTGCACTAAGCCTCACATTTTATGATATCCGAGCAGACTGCAATGTATCTCCATTCAAATGAAGCAGAATCAAAGGTGGTAACCCTAATGGAGAAAATATTCTGAAATCCATGATCACATCACTCTGGTGACTGTCCCACCTACTGTGTCACCATAGTAGACTGCAACTGCATGACCCATTAACAGAGCACTTACACATATTAACAGAAGCTCCAGTGAAAAAGGGTTTACAGCATTTAGCCCTGAGTGCAGATCCCAAGTAAGTTTAGCTTACACAATGGTATAGAAAGTTTTGATATTGTGCAGATAATTTTTACATAAATTCCATTAACATATATTAAGTGTCAAAAGTTTTTCTTCAGATCACACGCTGAGTTTTCCCAAAGTGTCCTGAAATACATACAGGGCATGGATTTTAGGAGAGGGGTCATATCAATTACTTCAGTATCAGTGAGGGAGACAGATTTTTCAGCTTGGATAAGTTAGATGTTTTTTCAACACCGAGCTCTTCCAGATCTTTCACATAAATCAGACCTTGAATATGTTCATCAATAAGGGAAAATACACAAAACAGTTTGTTATGGAGATCAGAATACCATACATCTATCTAAAGAACCATAAATGAGATTGACATGAAAATCACCCACAATAATAAAATCACACCACAAATACAACAGAACTCTGCAAAGATTAGGATTTTATCTTAGCATTCATACCCTAGAAAGAACTAGCCAATTAATCTATTTTTGGATCTAGGAATCCCCTGCAGTGAAGTCTAGATGCCTAAGTAATAGCTCATCCCTTCCTGGCTAAGCAGTGCTGTGAGGTACAATAGATAACAGAAACATGAAATAAATTAATGATGTACCCAAATAACAAGGCTGACACTAAATTACTGATGGAGCCAGTGCTACATGCAGTAGTCATCCACTGCCACCCTCTGTTCTCCTAGGCAAAGCAACACTCTAAAATAACATTATATTTTGTCACAGTATCTTTTTGTTATTGCTCAACAAGGAAAGAATATTTTAGCTTGGGGGAAAAAAGGAAAACCCTAAAACAATGACAGTAATTATTGCACTAATTCACTAAGTCTTTTGTACAATCACTTCATAACGTCACATCAGTAATTTGAGAAAGAGAGTCTGATCTACACAAACTGCTTGGCTTTGAAACTAAAGTACAGGATCCTTGGGAGCCTCAATAGAAGTGTGCTTGTTAATTTCTTAGGGGATCCATGGGATTAAGATAAAACCATTTAGCAGATATAGGACCATAATAATGAACCCATCACTTCTATTCCTAAAATTTCCCTGTGTTATCTAATAGCAGTGTGCCAGTGGACACTGAAGTTCTAAGCTACCATTTTTGCTCCCCAGCCTTTCCTATGTCTATTACCTGTTTCACATCTCGAACTAGGTGATATAACAGTAGATTTGATGGTCCTTGTTTCTGTGGTGTGAAAAGAAAAGACAGTAAACAACCATGCCACTCTACATTAGAAAATCAATACAGTAAAAGAAATCAGCTAAAAAATCTTCAGAATAAGCTACTGCAATTGAAGCTCTCTCCATTTAACATCTACACCCAAGTCTCTTCAAAAATATTTCAACACTAATCTGCAACACATCTACTGTCTTAAATCATGACATATTCTAGAAAGAAGCTGATATAGCTTTGATCTAAACAACATAGCATTTTCAGCAAGACAAGCATGTCTTTACCGGATTTAAATCTGAACATATTTCTCATAAGCTTCATGTTAATACTCAGTCTGGTTTAAGATAGTGAATCAAAAATAACTAGCTGGTACACCAACCCAAAAATCCCACATTACAATCAAAAATTAGCAAAACCCATTAATTTCCAGTTGTACACTGGAATTCCAAATACTCACCGTATTGTAGAGTTCTTCTAAACGAGATATGGTAAGAAAATGGTGCATGTTCACTCCATGCTCTATTAACAGCTTCACAAAATCCACACGGTCCATCACTAAAGCATCCAGCATTGCCTGTTCCAAGGCACCAACCTCCAAATGGACAGAGTTGGAGGAAAAGCTTAGAAAATTACATTTGGAAATAAATAAAACATTCCTGAACAGCTAATAATCCCTTTACCAAAATGACTATGTTTCTTTAAAGTGTACAGTACAAAAGAAAAATATGTTGGAGGAAGCATCTCTGTAAAAAAATCCAACAAAGAGGAGAAGCAAAACTGAGTTACCATAAACCCAACATCTGCAGAGACTTCTACGAATGTAACTTTACAACTAGACTCTGATAATACATTCTCTACTCTCTAACTCACTTCAAAAGCCAATGTAGGATAATGCACGGGGTGGAGGGAAGCCTTTCTTTTGACATATGACAAAAGATATTTCAAGATACTCTATTTCAAAACCTCTCTATAGAACTGAAATTTCTTTAAAGCAGACTTTTTTCAAATAAGAGGCAACATGTATTAGAATAAACTCTCTTAAAGAAACCATGAAGCAGAAATCTACCTACAATAGTGTCCAAACAGTGAAAGCACTGTACTCATGGCACTTGTGCAGAGCTCAGCAAGGTTTCTACATGCAAAATAGCAAAGGAGTTAGACATATGAGGTTCATATAAATTCACATAAAGTTTTTCTACAGAACATGTATGCACAGGAAATGCAGTGGGGTGAGCAGAATGAGGAGGCTGGCACTGGGGCAGGTGTTACTCCTAGCCTGAAGTTAGTCCATTCTGTGTACATATTGACGTTTGACAGAAATTATGTCAAAAGATGACCAATAAATATGACAGAATTTTCACACGTAAAAAGAATACTTATGCACTGATCCTTAATTATTGGTGTTTCTTCCAGAAATATCTCAGAGTGACTGACCATTCTTGTATTAAATTTCTTGTAGCAGTCATTCCTTGAGTTGGTAGTGTGTCTGAAGAGGTTTAGACAGCTATTTGGTAACTACTAGAATGACATTCTTTGGTGTGAAGTCCATTTGAGATTGAGTTGACATTTGAGCAGAAACATAATTACAGCTCATTACAGTCTTTACCTTCTGAACTTCTAGGACCAGAGTTGTAAAAGAAATGGCCACAATCTGTGCCTAACTGTGCATGTTTCCTCGAAACACTTACATAGACAGAAATATACTAAGACTCTACAATCACCTAAAAATTGCTGCTTAAAAACATAATTCAAAATTTGAACACACAATCACAATAACCCTGCAGAAGCTGTAGCCTCTGATGATTGCAGGTCTGGCAGTTCCTGACAGTCAGAGGGTTACACCTCTTCAATTAGAAAGCAACTAATTTAAAGGCAAACTTAAATACTGTGCTTATACTTTTTTTTTCCAGTGCAAGAAGAAAGTAGTTGTTAATTATTTTTTTCTGCTCAGTCAAAACAAAAACTTTCAGGAGTATATGTCATTTTAATTTTTGCTTGGAGAAGCAAAAGATTGAGGCTTATTTATTACGAGATCTTTATGTCTTACTGAAAGTGGGGAATATAGTCATTATTTGACAATGGCTTTTCATATCAAATGCTGCTGAACAATTGTACTGAAATAGATATGAATAGGTACACAGATTTTTTTCAAACATATCAGAAGCAGAGAAGTGGGAGTAGGGGTCCTGCCAGTGGATCTAAAAGGTCAGAGGATAATCAGCGTATAAAAGAAACACTCAAGGAGATAAGGTTATTGCAGACACAGTAAACTAATTCATTGCCTCACTGCTCACTACAGAACAGTGTGGGAAAGTCATATACTTGAAGCTGTTCTTTATGGCAGATAAATCTGAGGAACTGTGTCAAATTGAAGTGTCGGTAGAAAAGACTATAGAAGTCATCCATAAATTGGTAGCAAAATGTATTCACCTAAGAGTTCCCAGGGAACTGAAGTACAGTTGAATTCAACCCCTGTAACAGCATCATGGAAGACAGTAGAAAATGGGTAAATACAGTAGAGTAAGTGGAAGTAAGGTTAAAATTCTAGTGGACCTACCTTCTCAAGGCATGAATACAAGTTAGAAACCAGTAAAAAAAAGCATACAACCTATAAGGATTTATTGTTAGATAATTATTCTTAGATAGTTATCTTAGATTTATTCTTAGATAATTATCCTTAGATGAATAGAGAACAATCTGTAAAATATTAGTATTTCACTAAATATCTAAATTAGAAAATTGAGTACAGTGCTGGTCTGCCTGTCTCAATAGATGACTTTTACATCTGAAAAAAGCACACAGAATAGCAGAAAATATGGTCAGAAAAATGGAAAAACTGAACAGATAATCACCTTGGAAGAGCCAGGAATAAAGAGGCTGAACTATTCAATTGTTCTCTAAACTCTTGTGTATTAAAGAGGTGGGGACTAGGAAGATGTTATTCCTTACTTCTCATACACACAGAATCATTGAATCACTTAGTCTGATGATCTTTAGATCATCAAGTCAATCTGCAAACCTAACACTGATGAGTCCATTTCTAAACCATGTCATGAAGTGCCACATCTCTACATGTCTTTTAGATAGTTCCAGGAATGGTGACTCAACCACACTCTGTGTAGGCTGTTCCAATGGTTGATAACTGGTTTGGGGAACAAATTTTTCCTAATATCCAATATTGAATTCATGGATGTTTAATTGTAGACACCTCAGGCATAGTCCTCCTTCAGCTTTACACACCACAGGAAAGTATGGGCTGGTGACAAAAAATTCAGGTCTCTTGTTGTGGCAAACAACCAGCTATGGCCACTCATATATATATACAACTGTATCTTTTTCAAAATTTACATTTTAAAGAAGAAACACTTGGGACTGGAAAAATCAACCTTGTAATTCTTGGCAGAGAAAACTTAGGAAGTACTTCTGGGACCATCAGATATTATTTCTTGAGCAAAATACTAACTTTTATAAAAATGGGAAAAACATGTTAAGGCACATAGAGTTTTATATTTGTCATATATAAAAATCATGTTATGTACATAAAAATCTTGCTAAGGGAGGTTATACTTAAATACTGGATTACACCTGAAAACTTGGAAACCACAATTTATGGGACTGATTTAATTCCTACTTTATGTTCGTTCACATAGATATAGTTAATGTAGGTCTAAATCATGGCTTGCCTTCATTGTGGGTATTCCTAAGAAACGATATCTAAGATAATGTTACCACAGTTAATTTTGCCTTTTTTTTAACCTGGTGATTTACACTGTGATTTCTGTATTTCTGTCTAGAGCAAGGAAAACAGATGCAATGTTCCTTCAGAGCTTACATCTTTGGAGAAAAGAATGTTTTGGGCTAAAATGAAATATCCCTGACAACTGATAATTGTCAACTCCTCTCTGGAGAAACAGATGAGATCTGATGCGTTCTGCAGTTGAATACTCCACAGTTTTAAGGATAATGCCCCTCCAAAATCACAGCAGATTACAGGACACTGATTCCAATCATCGAACTATTTCTTAATTAAAGCTTGACAAATGTAAATCATGGAAAATTAGTCATCATAATAAAGTGTAAAGACACTGTGAAAAATAAAAGGTAATCGTACCTTCCAGTGTTGTCCATAAATGAGTACATGTTTCTTGGCAATATCTAGCTGGTTCCAGGCCAATGCCAAACCTAGCTGATCTGAAGTAGACATATTTGTACCTAGGAAACAAGTAAAGGATCTAGCAGTTTTCACACATTAATGTCATTCCTTTGCTTTGAACAGGCAAGTCAATGAGACTCTATATCAGATGAAAATAGGTCATATTTTTCAATACCTTTCAAGAGTGCAGTCAGAATTGCCAAATCAATGTCCTGCTCATCTTCAGACTCCGCATCAAATATGGTTATCTGTTAGAATTGCAGAAGTATACTATTTGAGGTGAGGCAGAGAAGTCTGTAGTTATTTCTTCTTGGTATGGGCTGTGGTAGATTAAATTATACATATTTCAACACAAACAATGGCAAAGGCCCAGACATAATTTTCCTTTGTTTCAGACAGAAAATGCACCATTTTGGTTTTTAATGCAATGGCATCTCAGGCAAACTGGAATCAACCTACTGCATGAGTCTCCATGAGTCTATTTCCTTTTGATTAGCCTTTAAAGTTGAGAAATACAGAAATGTAACATGTTTGATATCCACTCAGTTTTCAACTAGAAAACAGACATTCAAATAAAGTAAAACAAAAAATACTGAAAATATATTGGGTAGTTTTCATTTTAGTGATCCTTGCTACAATTGTCATTACTCCCACAATAAATACTTGGTACTCCATCATATTTGAAAAGCTGTGGCACACTGGTGAATTTCCCAGTAACTGGAAAAGTGGAAATATAACTACCATTTTTAAAAAGGCTAGAAAGAAAGACTTGGGAAACCATAGACCAGTCAGTCTCAGGTCTTGCCTCTTGCCTGGCAAGATCATGGGGCAGATCCTCCTGGAAACTGTGCTAAGGCACACATAAAATAAGGAGGTGATTGGTGACAGCCCACATGGTTTCATTAAGGGCAAATCATGCCTGACAAATCTGATGGCCTTCTATTGCAGAATTACAGCACTGATGGATAAGGGAAGAGCAATTGATGTCACCTACTTGGACTTGTGCAAAGCATTTGATAATGTCCTGCACAACATCCTTGTCCCTAAACTAGGCCAACGTGGATTTGATTGGTGGACCACCCTATGGACAAGGAATTGGCTGGATGGTGGCACTCAGAAGAGTTGCAGTCAATGGTTTAGTGTCCAAGTGGAGACCAGTGACAAGAAGTGTCCCTCAAAGGTCAGCATTGGAATCAGTATTATTTAAGACGTTTGTTGGGGACACGGACACTGGGATCGAATGCACACTCAGCAAGTTTGTGGATGACACCAAGCCGAGTGGTGTTGATACTCTAAAGGGAAGAGATGCCATCCACAGTGGCCTTGACAGGCTTGAGAGGTGTGCAGACCTCATGAAGTTCAACAAGGCCAAGTGCAAGACCTGTACCTGGGTCAGGGTGATCCCAAGAACAAATATAGCCTGGGAAGAGAATGAATTGAAAGCAGCCATGGAAAGAAAGACTTAGGTAAAGGATCAACAAGAACTGTAATGTGCACTGGCAGCCTAGAAAGCCAACTACATCCTAGGCTGCCTCAAAAGCAGCATGGTCAGCAGTATTTGGCCCAGTTCTGTCCAATATCTTTATTGATGATCTGGATGAGAGGATCAAGTGTAAGTAAATTTAGTAAGTTTAGTAATTGTAGTAAATTTAGTAAAATTTAGTAAAATTTTAGTAAATTTGAGGACAACATCAAGTTGGGTGGGAGTGTCAATATGCTAGAGGATACAAAGGCTCTGAAGACGGATCTGGACAGGCTGAATAAATAGGCCGAGATCAATGGCCTGAGGTTCAATAAGACCAAGTGCTGGGTCCTACACTTTGGCCACAATAACTCCATGCAGTGCTACAGCTTGGGCGTAGAGTAGTTGGAAAGTGGCCCAGCTGAAAAGGACCTGGGGGTGCTGGCTGACCCCAGGTTGAACAAGAGCCAGCATGTGCCCAGGTGGCCAAAAGGCCACTTGGCATCCTGAAATGTATCAGAAATAGTGTGGCCAGCAGGACTAGGAAAGTGTTTGTCCCCCTGTAATCAGCACTGGTGAGGTTGCACCTCAAGTCCTGTGTCCAGTTCTGGGTCACTCACTTCAAGAAAGACATTGAGATGCTGAAGTGAGTCCAGAGATGGAAAATGAAGCTGGTGAAGGGTCTAAAGAGTAAGTCCTGTGATAAGCAGCTGAGGGAGCTGGGGTTGTTTAGCCTAGAGAAGAGAAGGCTCATGTGTGACCTTATCACTCAACACAACTACCTGAAAGGAGGTTGTAGTCAACCGGCACCTTCTGCCACTCAACTAGTGACAGGACAAAGGATCACAGTCTCAAGCTGTGCCAGGGTAGTTCAGGTTAGACATTAGGAGGAAATTCTTCACAGAAAGGGTGATTAAACATTGGAATCTACTGCCAAGGGAGGTGGTGGAGTCACCATCCCTGGAGGTGCTTAAAAAAAGACAAAGATTGGATGTGACACTTGTTCTAGTTGATATGGTGGGGTTCAGTCAAAAGTCGGACTTGATGATCTCAGAGGTCTTTTCCAACCTAACTGATTCTGTGATTCTTCCCCTCTACTCTGCTCTGGTGAGATGCCACCTGGAGTTCTGTGTCCAGCTCTGGGGTCCCCAACATAAGAAGGATGTGGACCTGCTCAAGCATGTCCAGAGGAGGGCCACAAAGATGATGACTAGAGCACCTCTCCTTTGGGATTGTTTAGCCTAGAGAAGAGAAATCTCAAGGGAGACCTTGTAGCTAGCTTCCACTATCTAAATGAGGTTTACAAGAAAGATGGGGGGGGATAGGACAAGGGGTAACAGTTTTAAACTTAAAGAGGGTAGATTTAAATTAGATGTTTGGAAGAAATTATTTACTGTGAGAGGGGTGAAGCACTGGAACAGCTTGCCCAGAGAAGTTGTGGATGTCCCATCCCTGGAAGTGCTCAAAGCCAGGTTGGATGGGGCTTTGAACAACCTCATCTTGTGTCCATGCCCGTGGCAGGGGTGGTGAAACTACATGGTCTTTAAGGTCACTTCCAACCCAAACCATTCTGTGGTTCTATGATTCTCCTTGCAAATGAGCACTTGAGCTCCTAAACATACCAGCAAATCACAAGAGTACATTGCATTACAAGTTCTAGGAAAATTCTGTTTTAAGTAGAAGAATGGAAGGAAACCTTTCTAAATTATAAATAAGACTCTACTAGAGAAGCAAAAAACTAGGAATTACTTGATCTTTCCAGTGAAAACAAAGATATATGGCCTTTTACTAAAATCAGAAAGGCTGTCATTTCATAAACAAACGCTGAAACTTTAGAAGTCAACTAAGTGGGCTCTCTAGAGCTACTCAATATAGAAATTAGCACAGACACCTTCATGTTATCTTTATATTACACCTGTGCACCAACCCACCACAGAAGAAGCAAAAAGGTTAACACCAAATTAAGACATCCTAAATTCAGGGCATGAGCCCCACTCACGGAGTCTCTGTGTTCCATGCATTCCATCAAAATGTGAAATAGATGACTGGACTGTTTCTGTTCCAAACTAAATGTGTTTTGAATCATCACTAAAACCTCTTTCTTCACTTGAGGGCACAGGTCCCTGGAAAACAGACATACAAGCAAGAACAGTTATATTTTAGCTACTTCTTACTTGCTCAAATGTCACTTCAGAAAAGATGAAACTTGACACATGGGAAGTCTCTTCTTTTTCTACTTCTCTGTTGACTTAATCCTGCCTTCTTTCAGCATAACAAAGCAAAGTCATCACATAACATAAATTATTATTCCCATGGGTATTTGTTCTGACATACATATTTACTACTGGAAATATAACACATGAATAAGTTAACAACTTTGAAAGGATTGTCTGTGAACACAGAGCTAAAAATCAGTGGAAGTTTAGCAAACTTTTTCTTTCTTTCAATAATCATATAGAGATAAAATGAAATTGCTCACTATTTTTTCATTAGACTTCATATCTCTCCTATCTTTTTCCCCCCTTATTTATCTTTCCATTAACATTTTCATCCACACTTCCTTTAGAAATGGAAGGATTTTTTTTTAAATATCACAAATATGGAAAAAAGCAAGTGAAGAAAAAAGTTCTCAATAGAACATACTAGGGGCAAATACTACCTCTCCAAAATAATATTTAGAAAGGACAATAAGTAAACAATTAGGCCACAAAATTTATTAAATTGTTTATTTGCTCAAATCAGAAGGAATCCAGACCATCTCTTTAAAATTTGATTTTTTTAATCTAAAAAGGTCTATGACTTTGAAAACTTTCACAAATAATATTAATTGGCTTTACAAATATATATTTTTTTTCCAGTTTGGATGAAAAATTTTCATCAAGGTAGGTTCAATAGCGCCTGCAGCTGAAACTGCACTGGTAGTGGCACAGCTAGACCAGAGTGACAAATCTGGGTTACCACTGAGTAAACCAAAGCAAAAGACAAGGAAACTTAGTCCTCTTCGTGCTGCAGTCTGAGGTTCCTACAGCAACTAATCCCAGCTCTAGTCTCAAAAGCTTTATGCAACCAAATTCAAGCCCATATACAGAGCATTAATAGCAGGAGAAACAATAGAGTCAAAACACAAGCAAACACTCTGGAGTCATCCAACAGTGTCTCTCACGAAGGTGAGAAACTTTATAATAACTCAAAATAGCTACACGCAGGTTTTGGTCTTCAAAAAAGCCCCAGTAAATTTGGCGGAATAGTTATTTCAGCACTAGTTTGAGACAGAGAAGGAATAAACTCCACTCTCAACAGAAGTTAAAGTTGGTAAAAGGCCATAGTGGGGTCACCCCTAGAAGCATTAGAAATTATCTCATAATATATACGAGGTTTTGAGATAGGTGTTTTCAGGTCCCTGCCAATATGACAGACCAAGGAGGAGGACCATTATGCCACTACTCACCCTGTATCACCTGTGTGTTTGTGGGTAAATGCCAGGATATCTGCAGCTCTGCCAGTGCCCTCATAGACCACGACAGGGACAGCTGGGGTGGCCCTCACGTACTCCCACACCATTAGGATCACACTGGGGCCTCCTTCCATCACCAACCCAACTATGGGTACACCTTGGCTCATTCCTGTTTCAAAACACACTTAATCAGTCATAAACACGTCTCAGTCACACATAAAAAATTCAAAACATCTGGGAAATAAATACTTATGAAGGAGTCTCATACATGGTTCAATGAAGATGAAATCATGCCTTCACCATCTCTAAGCTGACAAACACTTTTCAAGACTTTCACAGAATTTCTGCAAGCAGATCAAAAAGACCCTGGAAAACTCCTGAATAAACTGTAAGTGGCCCTAGCACTGGAAATTAAAAATATCCTCCCAAACATCCCTCTGGCCTTTATGATAGGTGTCACATGCAAGGATGTTTGAAATGTGTTCAATATCCATTTGGTTACCTACATACCCATAAAGGTAATCATGCATTTCTTCAGAGACTCTCTCAAGTTTTGCAGCAGCAGGGTGGGGTTTTTAAAAAACAGAAATAAATTTCAAATACAATGTAATAGAAATGAAAATACTACAGAAAGCCTGACTTGTAAATACTCACAGTAAGAAAAACATAAGAGTTTGAGTAAGAAGCTCTATATATGAACATATTAAAAATTGAGTTAGTTTCTAAGTTTGTAAATTCAATAATGTGAGCACATAAGGGAAGCAAGGGTTCAACATCATAACTGTTAATGCCTTTTTAACATACCTTGAGATTCAAATGACTAGGTAAAAATGATATAATAATTTGTACAATCTAGTGCCTAAAAGGAAATACTTGTCTATGTAATAAATAATTAATGATTTCTGTACCATAACTTAGTTACTCTATAAGCAAACAGTGGAAGTTATGCAATCTGTCAAACATTGTCTAAAGGTATTACTTTTGCAACCAGTCTTTATTGCTGTACCTGAGGACGTCACAGGCTTCAACAGATAAGAGTGATGAGGACAAAAGTAGTGAACAGAGGAAAAAGGATTTGAATTCCATTGAATGTAACAACTTTTCCACCTAGCAAAATGCTGGGAAAGTATCTAATGCTGATACAGAGACCACACAAAACTGCAAAGTGAGCAAATGTTCAATACTCATTAAATAATCTGAGTCATTTAGATGTCTCTGCAACTAAGAAACCAATATGTGAGTTCATCCAAATGCATAATGCTTTATGAATATAAAAATGCTGTCCTTTTCATTTTTCTGATATTCAGAGTTCAAGACACATGCAATTAATAACATTTGACCTCAGTGAAATCTATGGCAAATCGAAATGTATAACATGTAACAGGAAATGTCAAGTACCTCCACAACTTTTAGGATAGGTTTTTCAGTCACAAAGATGACCACAGTAGTACTCACTCATATGTATTTTTTGAAGTGATATGTACTTCTCCAAATTCCTCCTGAGCATCATCTCACTACCATACTTGCCTACTGTGCCATCATCTGCCATTAGAAAATAAGAATGCATGCTGTTGAGCGTACTCAGCTTGCTGAGTGGGTTACCAAGAGTCTGGTACAGGCAAACTACCTGGGAAAACCAAAATAAAAAGACCCTTAAGAAAACAAACAAAATACCACCATGTATGTTGCCTCACATGTATGTATTCATCATTCTGTGATTGTCTGAAATCCTCCATCAAGCTTTTTGCATTTCATCCTTAGCATTTCATTCTTAAAAGCAACAAAACCACAATTAATAGCACAGAAAACATTTCTGATTTGGTTTGCAATACTTATATTACAATCTAAGGATTACAATCTAATCCTTGCAATAACTGAAAAACAATGGCAGTTTCCCTCGGTTGTATTCCCTTTAAATACACGAGCTAACATTTATCAGGAATGATTTCACCTAACCTCTCAAGTGCTCTTACACACTTAAGTAGATTGTGCCCTCGCAGTGGCCCTCATATAAAGTTATAGTTTGTGCACAAAAATCACACATATTAATAGCGTATTTGTGTACACCATTAACCTGATTGCTTATTCTGAATCTTAATATAGAAATACATAATTTGCAACCACAAGAGAGTCGCCTAATTAATTACAAAATTTGAAAAAGGAATGGTAATTTCCTGTAAGAAGATAAATATTTTAAAACTATTTACATATGAAAAGCAAAATACAGTGCCTCAACATGCCACAGAATGAATAGCTGAGTAAAATCAGCGGCAGATTTTACACTGCTGAGAAAATGTATCAATACAGTGAAATGGATCAAGAAGAAAATCAAGCATGTGAGAAAGCTATAAGATTCCATGAATATGAAGGCTTTTATTATTAAAATCCATCCAACTCACATCTTTTCCAATGAGATCCCTCTGGTTCTCAATGACACCCCATGGAGGAATCCCAATAGCGCAGATCTTTCTCAGGTGTGGTGAGGCACGGCCTTTCAGTGCATCCCCAACATGCCTGGACACTCCTAAACAGATAATGAAATCATAATTTTTCTTCTATATTCTGAGACCTACTCTAGGACACCAAGAAAGGTTTTCCCATCACTTAATTTATTCTATGGTTATATTTTAACAAGAACATCCCACTCAACATGTGTTATTGATGTACACTTTAGGAATCATAAGGCTCACATATAATGCACCAATTCTTCAAACTCAGCACATATTCCTAATTAGTAATACTCTTTTATGTTGCTAATGGTGCTTTCAACATCCATAAAACTTCATTGTTTACATAAATGCACAGGACAGTTCTCCTCTAAACTCACCAGCTAAAGAAGTAAAACTCTTTCAGTTCCATGGATTACTGACCCCTGAGTTTTTGAAAGTACTCTAAAGGGAGTTTCAGATACTAATGGCTAATTAATGGATTATCCTAACTCAAATTTTCTTAATTATAAAACACAAGCTAAGTTTAGATTTGAGAACTGTTTTGTCCTGAAAAGACCAGTTATAGTCCTTAGGACCTAAATACTTTAATGAAGCAGATAAATTGACTGCAAATAACTTCTGGTTAAATACAGTGTTCCTTATTACATGCAGAATACTCTGAGTTTTAATAAAAAATAATATTAAAAATATTCAAATGCCTGTCAACAGTAAAGGAACATGATGTCACTCTTTGAATTATGCATTTTTCCTTAAAAAAAACAGTTTTCTTTTGTATTACCATATCGCCAATTTTCAAACAATTTCACTGTATTTGACCTAAATGTATATGCTTTTATGCAGGGAAAAAACACCAAAGGTAGACTGAAACAAGGAAAAAGAATTACACTACCACTGTTGATGCCTTCTGTAATTATCCATGCTCCTGTAACCTCAGCAGCCTTCACCAAACCTCTGCTGAAAACCTTCTTGACCTTTGAGGGAAGCTTGAAATTTTGAATGCCTCCATGAACAGAGATCACGAGCTTTGGCAAGTCCATCTGCCATTCTTTAACCATCAGGTGCAACAGCTGATCTGAACTGCTATCATAAGAGAGTCTAATATACTGGAAAGAATAATAATAGGTTAAATAAACATATTTTAAATACTCTAAGAAACTGCAACACATTACAAAGTTCTCAGCATTAATGTCCTGCAGATTCTGTGAAGGATTAGAAGTGTCATAATACCACTAAAACTGATAGCACAAAAATACATCTGTGAGTAATACAGACAAGACAGCCTACCCTTAACCACATTAACATGAAGTCAAATGTAAAAATATCATACACAGACTTTAACCTGACTTACTTTCAGAGTCCCCCGCCCTCTTAAGACAATCACTGATATTCACCCAAAACCGCTTTTTGTCTTTCTTATGCTGAAATTATAAAAATAAGTTGGACATATAAATACAGTGTCTATTACCTTGGCATGGTAAGTGTGGTCTCCATCTTGAAAATTGATTGTACCAAATGCATCTGTTGGGCTCATCTTTGTGTGGTTTTGCACAGACCATTCTCCATCATCCCTCTGTGAACCAGCTCGATAAACAGGCCAGCTGTACTGTACTCCTGGGTGTTCTCCAATCAGCCGTCCACAGCAACATCTCACATTAAAAATACAAAAATTATTTTATATCAAACTCACTTGCATACCACTCTAGAGTCTTCACCTGAATAGTCCAAACAGCTTTTCTACAAAGAGGGATATCGCAGTTTTTGCACATGGAATATAATAAAAATTAACTGTGTTGAACTCAACAATGGCAAAATGACATTGAATGAAATCAAAAATACATTTTGTTGGATATAGAATTTGTTCTCTACCTAAGGAACACTGATAACAATTTTGGGGGGTTGGACTGGATAGTCTTCAAAGGTCCCTTCCGATCCAAACCATGCTGTGATCCTGTGTGATTCAGTAACAGCTAGTATTTCCCAAATAGCTCATGCTTTGCTCCAGTCAGGCATGCTTGGTCTCTCTAGCCATCTAGCAGATGTTAAGGATTCTTGAGTGTCTCAGATACACAAGACAAAATGTTTGCCAAGGAGGATGGGAACCTTCCTGAGGTAGGAAGAGGAAAAGAAACAAACTCCTCCCTCCAAGTTATTATATCTTTGAAAGTTAAGAAGCTTTAGGAGAAAAAAAAAAAAGTGTGGAAAAGGAAATAACAGTCCCTTACTATGGAACATATATAACAAAAACAGATCAAGCAACAACACCTTAACTGAAACTTTAAACAAGTATATTTGCCTTTCGGCGCTGTTCTAACCACAAACAGCAGGGACCACTGTTGGGCTCCGGGAGGCAACAATGAGAATGGTGACCGCGAGCTGTGTCAGTGCCCCGTTGGGTAGCGGGGGAGGGAAACAGACAGGAGGCGGCAGCCGCCGCAGGAGGATGCTCTGGTGTGCAGCACTGGCGCAGGGCGTGGCTGGGGCGGGTACCTCGCTCCAAACGGTCCATGGGGAGGGTTCACCTCACGCAGGAAAAATTTCCCTCAGCCAGCAACTGTGCAGAGGTTCACAGGTGGAACACAGCCCCACTCAAAGGGAACCCCCCGGCCGGCAGCGGTGGGGACTCTCCCGGGCTCCTCTCAGCAGCGGGAGTGGCGACTGGCAAGGGACAGGGCCTGCTCCTATAGGGGTGCGCAGTCAGGAGACTCCTCCTCAGGAGCCGAGCAGCACAACGAAAGCGGGCTAACAAGTAGTGCCAGCAGCCTTAACTGTCGCCTCCCTTCGCGCGATATCCCCCTGTCTCCCATAGACTCTTCCCTTTGAGCTGGTACCCCAGCCGAGGTTATACAGCGAAACTCGATCTTGCCCCACTGCCCAGGGGACAGAAGAAACAAAAGAGTCCCACCTCTGCAGAGAAAGCTATTAGCTTTTCAACAGGAGGGCTATTAGAATCCGAGCTTGAAAACAATGAAGCTTTGATGCCTATCTCCTCCTAGTGGAGTCTTGCTCTCCCCATGTCCAACCACGCTTCAGTGTAGAAAATTCACGTAGAAAAGTTTGAAACTGTAACACTGAGCTACCTGAAGATCTATAGCCAAGACTAAGAAGCTCTCAGGAAGGTTGAGGAAGCCATAGCAAAACATTACATACAGCTGTTTGTGGGTTTTTTGGTGATGTTTGCTGCTGCGTGCAGAGTAACAGGGTGCAAGGAGGAGTGGCACTACAGCCTGAGATGATAGTTGAGTCAGAGGAGAGGAGCAGAGGGGCACTTGACTCCCACACATGTCCCTGGGACCTGTCAAGCTGCAACCCAAGCTGCTGAGGTAAATGGCTGGTGTTCCTGAACAGCCAATTTCTATCAGATCTCCAAGGCTGTGGATATCAGGGAGGTCCCCTGCCTTCAAAAGGCAAAAGCCATCCTGGGGAACCACAGGCCAGTCAGCTGGCCATCAGTTCCAAGTAAAATCAAGAAACAAGACCTCCTGGAGCACACATCTGGGCACATGAGGAAGCAGACAGTGACAGGAAGCAGTAAACAAGGATTTACCCAGGATGACTGACCCACCCACTGCCTTCTGCAACATAATTGTGGGGATGAGAACAGAGCAGCAGATACCACCTTACCTCCACTCTAGCCAGGCTTTAGTAGTTGGTCTGTGACATTACAGTCCAGGAGGGATGACATGCTGAGAGGTGAGGACCTGGTTGGGTGGTGGGGCCACTATCAAGCAGGGTCCCGTAGGGTCTGTAGAGGGTCTGTGCTGTTCAGCCTCTCCACCAGCAATGTGGAGGAGGGGAAGGAAGGAACATGCAGCCCTGGAGAGGGTGCAATTCTGGGTCATAGTAGTAGGTCCTGGTGGCCAGTGAGCTGAGCCAGGGCCATCCATGTACCTGGGCAGCAATGGGGGACAGTGGTGCCTGGGGTAGTGTGAGCAGGACATGGCCTGAGAGCTGGGGGACAGCAAGGACTGTCCCTTGTGCTCAGTCTTTGTCAGCCCCTTTCTGGGTACCACCCCCAGTTTGGGCCCCCAACACAGAAGAGACACCAGCAAACTGGTGAGATTTCAGGGGCAGAGTGACTATCCTGGTCATCGTGGGGCTAGAGCCCCTTTCTCTGAGAAGAGGCTGTGGGACTGGAGAGAGCTCAGGTGGGAGGAGAGACAGATTCAGGGGCTCCAGCAATACACCCGGCACTGATTGGAGAGGATACAGAAGATGTGGATAGGCTCTTCAGTGGTGCATGGCAGGAGGGTGAGAGGCAGCAGCACAGCTGAAACATGAGAGGCTGAGGCTGGAAATAAGAAGAAGCCTTTTTTCCAGAACAACCCAGTGGTGGAATCATGGCTTGGGGAGGGTGGGCTCTGTCCCTCCTTGGGACAGCATCCTCATCTGCCCCCCCTGGCTGAGCATGCTCTGGGAAGGGGCTGGGACTGAAGAACATGTTCCTAGAGAGGGTGGGGTATTGTCAGGAACACAAAAGCAGGCTACTAGAAAAATCATACTTTGAGCAACAAGAAGAAACCCAGAGGGTCAACACTGAGGTAAAAGTAACTGCAGTAGTCAGACTACAATATCCAGTGCCCTAGCAGGCAGCAATTTAGAAGCTATATCCAAAAATTATGCCTTAAAGGTCAGATATAGAGAAAAATTGTGAGAACATCTCAAATGTATAAGGATGCAGAAATTCGGTACAACATTTCTGAATATTCATATCGTGAGATCAGTCTAACTGCTGTCTGGGATGCTTCTGTGAGTGCTGCACAGAAGAGTAGATCGAGGCCATTCCAACACACTAGGGGAGCATGGACAAAAGTGCCAATAAATTACTCAAATTTGATTAGCAACTGCTAAATGGAGTCATTCTACTTAGAATTAGCAAATAGTTGCATAACCCATTCATAAACTGTTTGCAAATCTTGGAAGTTCTCTGCAAGTAAGAAATCATTAACAGATTTCATTTGCCTACAATATCAGATCAAATTATAGTAGGCATCAAGTACATTCACATGATTTTTAGACTGTTGTGGAAAACTACAGATCTCAGGAGGTCCAAAACCTGTTTCATTGCTGATCTAATAAATATAGTATAACCAGTTGAAACAATCATGTGAAAATTATTTCACCTTGTTCAAACAGAAAAATTCTCCTAGAACCAAGCTCTGTGTACACAATGAGATATACAAGAACACAAGAACACTTAACATTTGGGAAAATGTACTTGCAAGATAATGGCTGACTGAAGTGAACGTCAGACAGCCACAGACATTCTGCAAACATAGACTGACAAATCAGATTTAAATAGCATGAAATGCTCAGGAAAAAGTGAAAGAAACAACTACGAGATAAAAAACACACAAAGGTATGGGATGTCTTGACAGAGAAACAGGAAAGAAAAAAATAAACCCATCCACTGGGGTGCACATTTCCTGTTTCTCTTCCTCCCTCTCCCAGTGTAGTATTCACATTCATGCAGTTAAACTGTGTTTGATTAGGAGGCTGAATTGGTGAAAGGTAATCTTAGTTTGGTTTTCCACCTCTTCAGGGTAATTTCTCTATTATTGAGCTTCCCAGACCAATTAACAATATGTTCACTCTGCAGGGGTAGAGGGTGAGGATTACAGAACTGCTGTAGTCTTGATTTAGATAGAATTGAACTACTATATTCTGAAGGACACGTTAACATCAGTTTAGATAACCAGCTGAGTATCTCCAGGTTAGCAGGAAGTATTAGAATCCCCCGCATTTCTACTTTCAGAAAACCTGCAAAAATCTTTGAATCTCTGTTCTTCTGCCCTAAAGCAAAGTGTACATGAGACCATTATCTTAGAAGGAGCTGAAACTTTCTAAACAGATTCCATGCAGATCACTTGCCTTACAGGCCAGCACAATTCTGCATATTAGCCCTTTACAGTGATCTGATTTTAAGGAGTAATTTCTTTAATTTTTGTAAAACATGACTCTTCCCTTCACATAAATCTTAGAAGCAAAATAAAATATGAAGCATAATAAAAAGTCCTGTTCATGCAGGTGACAGGATTACTTGGCATCAGCTTGCTAGTCATCAGGTATTGGAAACTCATTGTTTTCTGTTGCTTCAGCCTTCAGAAGCCTTTAACACAAAACAAATGTCAAGGAAAATTGAAATTTGTGTTCCAACAGCTGATAATTTCTTATCATAAATATACAGTACCAAAACCTCTTTGGTAACACCAGCTGAAAGACAAATGCTGGATTGAAAGCAATGACTTAATACAAGCCACAAAATACAAGTTGTTTGAAAAAAATCACAAACTACTTGAAAGCACCAAAGTGATGCTATTTTTGTTGCTTGCTTTCCCAAAAGCAGGAACTCAGAATGCTTACTGCACAGAAGTTGAAAAATCTTCAGAAAACCTTTTATCAGGGATGTTTCTATTATGTCCTTTCTTCTCTCTTCATTTTCTCTTCTCCTTTCCATAATTCTTATTGTTCTCTATTGCTTTTGTCTCACGCTCTTTCATATAACCCAGGATATAGCTGGAATTGTCTCACTGAAAGAAGCATTTCTGCCTTTCATTCCTCAGGAGATTAGGACAAACACACCTACACAAAGTATTTGGATAAAATTTTCTATTTCAAATAATGTAAGGGCTATCATGCAATTTATTCTACTTACATTTATGCTAAGCATTCTCCAGCACACCCCTAGAAATGCTGCTCTGACCATATAAGAAGAAGAAGATTTCTCTTGTTATTATTTCCTTGACTAGGAATGCCTATTACTAGGTCATTATAAAAATCATAGATATATATTTATGTACTCTTACCTGATTAAATTCTGGCACACCTGGCATCCTGCAGGACACCTGTGATAAAAGGTTGATAATTAATACACACTTGCATAAAAAAAGATACCTGTAATACTATTCTTAAAGGATCAATTCAAGTGTGAAAAAACTCTTATCAACAGCATTACAGGCTGTCATCTTATGCACCAAACCCTGGAAGATGTACTGGATAACTTTAGATAACTTTAGATAACTTTTGTTTGGCATTTCACATGTCAAATCCTCATTTCATAGACGAGTTATCTATCTTATCTATGCTACATTAACCATGTACTCAAAACCATATGATCAAAATCACAATTTCAGATCCTCAAAAAATGTTCTCATCAAGTTTATTTAGGTAACAGCATCGACTAGATACACCATCTGAAATGCCAAGTTATGTTTGCTTTCCCACGTCCTAAAACACAGGCTGAGATATGTTACCTTCCTTACTCTTTTCATACTCTACACGAGTCTGAGCAGAAATTTCTCAGAAGACTGATCAGCAAAGGGATTATTCTGAGGAAGGGAGAAAGTAATACAGCAGTTCATCTGTGCAATTCAATCACTCAGTTGGATACCGTATTAGTTTTGGTTCCTGGACTGAGAGCAACAAATCTAAGAAGCCTATGAAGGTTAACTGTTGCCAATTTCTAATTCAAATGAACAGCCTGATTTAATATGTACTGGTGACAGGATCCATGAAAACCCATAGATCAGCAATCACCAAAAAGGACACTGAAAACCGTCATCCAAATCACACAAAATTCCCATAAAAAAATTATTCTGATTCTTTCTAAATATAACAGAAAGAAAGTGAAATTCATAGTTTTACCTGTGTGGATCTTTTGAGCTGGGAATGATGTGTGTGCATTCTCTTTTACTGAAGACCTCTTCAATCCAAGTTTTGGGGGACTAAAAGGACAATTCAAAACTAATTGTATTCCCCAACATCAGAACATGATGTCAAAAATTGCACTGTAATGACAACATGGCTATATACAGATAACATAATTCAGAACAATTCCCGTCACATTGGGTGAAACATGATAAGCCAAAACAGCTCTGAACGGGCCTAGCCCTTCACTTCCAAGCTTTACAGAATTCCCCAGAAATCAATATAAAAATTTATTGCTACCATGAAAATTATTTAGAGGTTCTATCAAACACATGTACAATAGAGAAAGTAGCAAGGACAAATCAGAATTGCTTTAAGGTTTGCACTCTCCTTCTGCCAGAAGACTAGCAAATGGCAATCTTACTAAAGCTGAGTTAAAAAAGGCAAGATTTTCATTTTACCTGGGAGAGATGGTTGAGTCCTTCTTTTATCATTCTTGATAAGAGTAAAGAATAGATTCATCCTGGTCATATGTTTGCTGAACAAATGAACAGTGAAATGCAAAAGCAGGGACCTAGACCTAGCACCAAGAGTGTATGGTAGGTGACCTTTTTCCACTGGCCTCCTGGTACACTGTGAAAACTGTGTCAGTTACAGCTGAGTAAACTGAATAGTCACTGGTAGTGCACAGATTTTTTTTCAAAGAATCTCACTGGGAATCTTTTAACCTTTCTCTTCAGGTCTATCAGGATCAACTTCCCTGAAAGGAACAATAATTTTCGGATGCTGAACTGTGAAATCTCTGGATCTGAATTTAGTAAACACTGGAAGCAAAGGATTTTTTTTTTTGTCTTCAAAGGGAACTACCCCCACAATGAACTGTGCAATGGACAGATATTTTATCATAAACAGTAAATACAATTATACTGGTCATTATTGCCTTATTGTTTCTCATGTTCATCTCACTCTACATCTGTTGTCTAGCTTACAAATAGACAGGAAGCTCTCTAGGACAGAGCACAGCAGTGTCCTGGTTTATGGTTAGGCATACAAGGCATACAGTAATCAAATAATAAACATTAATTCCTTATTCACTCCTCATGTTTAAAAACAATTGTTCCTTTGCAAAATGTCATCCCTGTGAAAATATTTATGGTACGTGTTTATCTCCATATCTGTTTTTAAATTGTGTCTTTCATACCATGACTTAGAAAACAATTCTATTCATGAGAATGCCAGTAATCCAACTTATTAAGAGTACTGCTGGGAGCATTTTATGGATGGAATTCAACAATATCTCATAAAAATACCTATCTTTTATCTCCCAAGTGGAATTATGGTCCTTAATAAAGCAGGCCCAACTAGTCATGCAGTTATAAAGGGCGATGAGTTATTTGAACATGCCTTCCACCAAAATTAATAGATGCCCTACCATTGGTTTTATTGTATGCTGAAACAGACCCCCACTGACAAAGATGAATGAGATAATTAAAAAGCAGTTTGCTGGTATTGGTGTGCATGTGTATTCTTTTGGGAGTAATTAATTGAATTGTGTCTGTTTGAGTTTTGAATGAAGGAGAAACAGTGAGGAAGATCCTCTGGACTAGCAGAGCATTGGCATGAAAGAAAATTAATTAACTTTGAAAGACACATAGTAAAGATGAAGTGCAAAAAATTAAATCCACAGGAAAACACTGGAAGCAGTGAAGCAAATTTCATTACTTGAGGGCAGGGCTTTTGGTAGTATATTCCTTAGTAATCAGTACTGTTTCATGCTTCCTAAACCACTTTATTCTAGTTGTTTGAACTATCAAGCAACCACAAAATGCTTCTAATACTACAATACTGGGAGTCTCTGATTTTTCTGAAACCCTTTACTATTTCTGGTAATTTGTTTTTCACTAGAACTAAGGAACAAAAAACCTTTTTATGTTATGGGATGCCTCAGATAAGAATGACTCTTACTAAACTTTTCATTAACAGGAACGAGTGTGGCAGAATGGCCAAGAGGTTGACAAGCCTTACAGCATTTGTTGAGGCAAGTTGCTGGCATTGCACAGACTCAGGTAGCTCCCATTGTGCTACTTCACCTCCAGCATGATATACTGGAAATCAATGCCAAGGTCTCCTGGTATACATCAGCTGTTTGGTGTGGTTATTTCAATCCAAAATATAACTTGCAGTCCTCAGTGATGGCAATACACTGTGTGAGTCGACGTTATAATATCTAATATGGGAGATGAAAAGACATCTTCTCTACTATTTTTGATATCAGCTAAACTGCCCCCTAAAAGACATCCTGTGCTTTAAAAAGTTTCCTTTTTCTAGATTTCGGAGGGTGATTATGACTTAAGACAAAAATAACAATGCTTAAAATTTGTGTATCCTTTTTCAATTTGATTCAAAAGCACCTTTTTCTTTTCTGCAACTGAGGCAGTAAGGGCAGTGACCGACACACACCACAGCTGATCAGGCCACTCTAGTGACAATGGTTTGGGCTCAAAGTCCAACAAAGCCAATGGAAAAAAGAACTCTATAGCTTTGGATCACATGCCATGAATTTTTCATTGAAAAAATGCCCAATTATTCCAAATGAATAAGGTCAATATGAAATTTATTTGACCTTTGAATCTCTAAGTACAAAGGATGCTCTTCACCCAGTGGCACAAATACTCCCCTAGCACATCACAACAGCTAATTCCACTTCATGATTCTCAGTAAATAGGACTGAAAACAAAATTTCAAAGTGCAATTAATACAACACTGGGAGTTTTCACCCTGCCTGCCAAAGAAACATAATAAGTTCCCATACAGATATTTCACTAATAATCTTTGCTCATTTACATAGAGTTTGCCAGAATACTGTCTATGCTACACTCCTTCACTTATTTGATTCCTGTAGTTTTTACATTTTAAAAAGCAGTACTTGGACAGCATATCAACTGTACAGGATCCTGATGAAGCCTGTAATTTTAACATTTACTTTCATCTCAAATGATAAACATGTGAATATAACAAAAACCATCATTTGCAAAGTCGACCATTTTTTTCTTTAGTGAAGTTCTTGAGCAGATCATACCACTGAAATATATATATATATTGAAATTCCAACCAACCATAGGAAAACAATAGGGAAAAAAAAATGCAAGACTGTATCACTGTATTCCATCTTGTGAAGCACAAATCTTAAGATTTTCAAAAAAAACTGTGAGACACACACATTTACCATTATTCCTAATTTAATATAGGTAAAATCTTCACTTAGTATGTAAAATTTACACCATAACAACAACATTAATTTCGTAATCTAAGGCTTTACTTAGGTTTTTAAGCTAATTGTATGATCAGGAAAAGGGTTGTAAAACTTCATGTTTTTTACAGTCATATATGACATCAGGGCAGGGCAAGTAAAAATAAAAAAGGAGACTTCTGAACTGCCGTCTGTTTGCTCTTGGTTCCTAGCTTTGTAAAAGACCTCTGTAATGTGTATCTCCTTCCACAAAATCCTAACGTTCCAAAAGTGCCGTAACTTAATTAAATTTCAACAACAAATTAAAATTTCTCCTGTCACTATACTGAGGTACATATACCTCAGCCAGCATGAACGTGTATCCTTTTTGCCACCAAACCCTAAAGGGAAACAAAAATAAACCTACATGTTCCTTCTGACTGGCAAATTTCTGTTCTGATATACCAAAGACCTGAAGCCAAGTTTATATTGCAACCTTCCTTCCAATTTTCCTCTGAGGAAGTCCTGAGACCTTTGTGAGTTTTGGCTTCTCATTTTTTGCCAGTCTGAGGATTAGGATTGCTGCTTATACTTCCCTGTCACAGAAGAGGCTTTGGAGATTTCTAGACTGATTTAGTCAATGGAGTGGCATGAGTTTGGCTCTGAAATTTAAGGCACATGAGTAGTTTTTAGAAAATTGCTTTTAATCACTTCTCCAATATCTTTAATGTCTGAGATCCTTGCATAATATGGTATTAAAGGGACACTGTCAGGTCAAACCTGGTTAAACATAACGAATGTTCAAAAATTAGGGTTTCCAGAAGTAAAGAAAGAGATCAGAGTGTAAAATTCAGGGAAACACCTGCACCACTCATTTCTTTCAAATCCTTGCTGATGGGCAGTGAGAGCAGACAAAACCTAAAAACCCTGCCTAGCATAGAGGTAATCTGTCCTTCAAAATGCAGGGGTGCTATCACCTGCAAGGCAGGTGACCATGGTGGGGTCAGGTATGCAGAGCTTGGCTCACCAGTCTCAGAGGACAGGGCAACGCAGCCCTGCAATCCCCTGCTGTACTGCTCCCCACACTGATTTCACCACTCACCCATCCAGCAAAAACAGGTGAATGATTGGATTTTTCTTTCTGCTTTCTTCTCCCCCAGCCCATACAACTCTCCACCACCACTCCTGTAAAAGACTGGCCAAAGTCTGTAGATGCACCAATTAAACACTGATAAGAAGAGGGTTAATGTGCATTCATTAACTGCTGCAAGAAACATTCAGCTCCTTCAAGACCAGACAATAAGCACTGCTCATTGGTCGAGTACCAAACTCAGGAAAACTAGGTCACAGTCCTAATATTAAACAACAAATTTTTAGTATCATTAGTTGTACATATGTCCGCTTTAGAGTGAAAGGCACAGATACACACACTTTTCTAATGAAACAGCATGTGCTTTAGACAATTTTTCCCCTGCAAAAGGAAATTAAAAGGCACACCTCTCTCTGTCAGAATAATTTCAACCATTTTTTAAATAGAATCAATTATTGGACAAAACAGTAGCAACTGCCTTTAATGACATATCATAGCTCCAGACAGGTGCAGGTAATAAGAAATCACATAATGACTAGCGAGTTTAAGTAAGAGGTTAGTCAACCTAAGCAAAGTACAGTTGTGCTGGAAACTAGCCAGAACAATCAAGTTGTAAGTAGCTTATTGAAACTGCGACAGAGAAACAGTGTCTTAGCCAAAACACTGTTTCAAGAGCTAAAAGTGCTGTCAAGCACCATAACTCAGCTCTGCATACACTGTGCATGTAGTGAAACCAGTACACAATGTCACTTTCAAAGAACTTGTGTTTTCTAAAAGACTATAACTAGCAGAGCCAGTATTTCTGCATTGTTGACCAGGTTTGTCAAAATTTTAATTAAAAAAAAAAAAAGTTACACATCTATACATCTTTTTCCAGTTAGGAAATTGTTACCATTAAAGAGTATTAGATGAAAGCAAATACTCTTTAAAAAGCAACAGATAGTCCTGAGGCTAATAGAACTGCATCAGTACTCAAGTATACAGCACCTGTAAAGATCCAAACCGATTTTCAGTACCAGGGAATGAGGGAGGTAATATTTTCAGGAGAAAGCATGCCTGTGAGAAGTCAGCATACTGCAGTCTGTAACCAACCTTTACTCATATACACCAGAGGAGGGAAAGAAGAACTTTCCCTTATTACAGCTACTGCAAGAATCCACTGCAAGAAGAGTGTCCTAAAATATTAAACCCTTTTAAAATTACCTACACATAGAGCAAGTCAATTGCAGTAACACTGGATACCTGAAATGCAGCCAGAGTTCTTGTAAGCTAACACTCAAGACTATTTCACAAGAGCTCAGGGTATAAGCATATTGGTATCTCTTGAACCCTTATCCCTGGAAACTCTTCATGGCAACTGGTAAATTACTGCCAGCATTAAAGAGATTTCCAACTTAACAGGCTGTCTTGCATAAGCTTTTCAGGGCAGGAACTTTCTGGTTCAGCATCCATTACACGCATGCTTATGGTATGAGGTAATGCAACAACTGATCGTTAAACAAAGAACACCACTTCAGTTCCACTTAGGATAGAAGTACATTGTCATACTCCAGGGTCACATGCTGTAAAATATGAACCCATGTAATGTTTTCAACACACTCTTCTAGAATTTCCTTGTGTTCAGGCTACCCTGCCATAGGGTGACTTCCTGGCTTTGTAACATAGATATGCTGGGGTTCTTCTTATCTTCATCACTACAATAGGTCAGTACATCTGTTAGTAATTGGCAGCTTTTGCTTTTCTACTCTCTCTTACCTACTTCTTTGCCCCAGTGTTCAAGACTGGGGCATCAAGACTGCGCATCTGTGGAAATACAAAATTATAAGTAATTGAATTTGCCAGAAAATTTTATTCACTAAATTTCAAAAAGACAAGAATATCGTGCAAATAATTTCATTTGAATGCTTCCACTGTTCACCAGTTCACCATGCCCAATTATAAAACAGCTATCAGCTAATCTCAAACTGCCTTTGCAAGCAGACTGCAGATTCAGCAGACTGTCAGATTCCCCTCTTAAAGACAGAAATAATTTCAGGTTACAGCAGAATTTCTGTGATTATTTCCTAGTAACTAATTCAAACTCATCCACTGCAAAATATTTTCAGATGTTCGCAAATAAACTGCCTATATTAACAGAAGTCATCTGTCCTAGCAGGATAAATACAGACACAAGTCAGAGTAGGATAACAGAACTTCTTAAAACTCTTCAGATATGCTGAAGAGAGATTTTAGATTTTTTTTCCTCAGAAAAAAATGTAGTATGTCAGCTTCTCAGAAACATATAAATTCAGTCTTCAACCCACAGAATGCTATGACATTTTCTTTCACAATTAATCTACCGTACTTAAAAGCTAAGTATGGATGCCTAAGTGCTTTTCTGGATTGGGGTCTTACATCAAAGACTCATAAAACCGTTTCCAATATTTTGATCTCAAGCTTAGCCAATAAAAGAAAAACTCTTTGACTTTAATGGGCTTTCCAACATGGTGTTTCTGATCCCAGAGTAGACTGCACAACACAATTGGAAGAATATTTCTGAGTGCAAGTGTTAGTGAGGCTATGACAACAAAACACAGGAAATACTAAAACCAAAACTATCCCTGTCACAGAAGGTCCACCTTAACTCTTGGAGCACAGAGTTAGTGAATTGATGGAAAGCTTAGCCCAATCTGAAATACTAGACCTTTAATTAAATTGTTACTTTTTACTTTTTAAATTTATTAAGTAACCAATTAAGGCTTTCTGCTATCCCTGAACATGTAATGTTTTAGAAAAACACATCAAACAGCAGTTCTACGAGAGCACGCCCAGCTTAGGACATGGTTTGCAGCTGGAGGGAGTGAGTAGACTATCCTGTCCCACTGCAGACCCCAGGGCAGTGGACTAGGTGGGAAAGGCCGCGTAGACACTCAACACCTCTGACAGCAGCCCAGCTTTTGCAAAGGAGCTAAACACAAGAAATCTTAAACCACAATTTAATTCCTCAGCCCTATCCTTGAAACAGGTTCCAGAAACATTGCTAGAAATCCTATATTGGCACAGTAACAAAATCTTCATGGGCCTGACAGCTGCATACAGCAGCCCTTGCACACACTACAAGACAGGCAGGCTGTCACAGGACTGAAATTCCATTTTCCAAAGAAAGACGAAGCTCAGGTGATTTCTAAAGAGGCTGAAGGTATGGTTAGTCCCACCTCTGCATTTCCCACCTGGACACATCTCACCACTCCCATCAGTTCTGCCCTCCATACCGCCTTGCAAACAAAAAGGTTTCCTTTTCAGGGCTAGCTCACTGTTAAATGTAAGTCATGTCATTAACTCATCAAATATCACAGACCCAGGAGCAGTCACCTCAAAACAGCTGGAGGAAGAGCCAGCCATGGCCTGGGAGCAGCCAATGGGAACTGCAAGGAAACATCCTCCTGCCTCTTTGTCCCACATGTCGCCTGAACACACCCTTGGGCTCTCCACCAGATCTTACTGCAGTTTCAGCCTCATGTCCAAGACACATTCTGTGATGCCAAGCTTATCCCATTGTTTATTGCACTGGAGGTTACAGCAGCAACCAAAGGGACCCCCAAAGGCTTAGTTTCACTGGGGCCAGGCAGTGAGAAGCAGCTGCGGTTGCATTTTATGCTGGGCTGCACAGGATGACTTGGCAGCCATTGCCACTGCCCCCTCGGCATGAAGCTGAGCTGCGGCTCCTGGCTCCCAGCAGACCAGGCTGTGTTTCTAGGCATACTCCCCTGTCTGCTCCACCCTGATGACAACTCTTCTCCCTCCAGTCACAGCTCCAAACGGCACTCAGCCTTCCAGCATCACTCTCTGCTCACCAAGATGGCTATCTGCATCAGATGGTGTTCAGATGGTGTCATGAGCTGTTCTGGCAAGAGGATGAGGGAAGGGCCAGAGCATGGGCAAGGAGGGTACTGCAAGGAGAATGGACAGGACAAACACACTGACAGGGCTGAGGTTGCACAGCACTGCCACCCAACCTTTCTGAAACACTGGTTGGCTGGCAGGCACAGAGATGGACGTACTTCATAAGCATTTGGGATATACTAGTAGAAGCTCTGATATGCCTCTTTGGGGGTTAAACTGCACCAATATAATGTAATTAATTGCACTGGCTTATAGCAGTAGGACTGATCAAACCTGGGATCATTCCACCCCAGCCAGGCTGGTAAAAAATTTATATCCACAACCTGACCTCAGCAATGCAGCCTAGGTCGATTGACATTACAATCACAACAGGCCACCAGCCCTTCAGAGATATGACTGAGTCCCTCATTGTCAATGTACCCCAATGGAAATCATTTTTATAATGAAAACACATTATTTTTTCACATCACAGAACTGACATGAAGGTGCAGCCATGGTGTTTACCAAGTTCTAGACCATTGCACCTGAAAACACTGAAGGCTGGGAGGCAAGTCTGCCCAGACACAATTCCTGTGCAGTTTTTCATTACTGGCAACACTGAGACTTAATAACCAGGAAAAAACAGAAACACCAATTTCATTAGGAAATCAAGGGCTTCTGATTTGGAAACAGTGACAAGAAGATGTCACAAAACCCTTTTTCTGACTTGCATTTATCAATGTATAATGCAGCAGAACTCAGCTTCTGTCCTAGTGAAAAGAACAGCTAGAAACTCCAGAAACTGTTTTTGGATGCCTCCTTCTGCTCCTATAGGATAGACAGCAGGAACTGTACAACTCAGAACAGCGTGTACCAGCAACGGCACTGTGGCAGAGATGCAAAGCAACAACAGTCCCAAGGAAAGGATGAAGACAAGTACTTAATACATCCTGCCTTTCTTGAGGCTTAAGCACTATGGTCCCTCAAAGGGGCCTCTCTTCTTTCAGGACTCCGAGGGGAAGGTATGACCAGCTCAAAAACTAAGGCAAAATGCTAGAGATGAGAACAATTAATCTACCGTACTTAAAAGCTAAGTATGGATGCCTCCTTTGGAGGCAAAAGAACTAGTAATTCAAAGTATACAGAGTGGATCACAAGGGTTTACCTAGAATGCATGAACACAGAAACAGGTTTATGTATTACACAGTGGTTGATAGAGCTAGTCTGAAAACAACTCAGAAGGAAGATCAAAACTTGCCAAATTGTGGCCACCTCAGCTTCCTATTGTGCTGTGAACTGCCCAAGGGGTCTCAAACTCATTACTCATTCTCAAAAAATAGGATTACCCTGCTTGGACCTACCACCTCCCTGGATAGCCCACAAAAACCTATGGATTGGCTTATTGGGGGACATGTGTGGGAGGACCCATGTCTTCAGTTAACATAGTGCTACTAAGTGAAAAATAAATTTAAGATTATCTAAACCACAAAAAGGAGGGATGAAAGGAGTGATTTATTTAGAAAAAGAAGTAGGAAGAGTATTGCACATTGTTCCCATAGATTTTCCTCCTAGGAAGGTTTCATTCAGCTTCAGCAGACCAGATTAGAGCCACACAGATGGATGGACATCGTAGGTCAGATATAACAGTCCAGCATGGTCTGCGCCATCCTATTTGTAACACTAGTCATGTTCAGTGTAGTGCTGACCCCAACATGAAGGGACTGACCTGCCCTTCTTACTGCTGCAGCTTTCCCCTGACATGCTATCCTGTACTGCAATCCCACTTTAAAGGCAATACTATAAATCAAGGACAATTCTGGCCTCATGACCATTAAAACCTGTTTTCTATTATTTGGGGCTTCTCTCACTGTGATTATACAGAGGCGAACAAGAACTCCTTGGCGTGATAGAGGAGTGACATGCTGCAGCTGTTGGGCACATGAGGTTCTCCACAAACAACGCCAGTCACAAGGTATGCATTGTTTCATTGGCCCCCAAGGGACCTACGCTCTTAGGTGCCAACAACATTTTTGAAAACTGAAACTCAGGCACATAAATAATTGAGATGTTTTTGAAAATGTTACCTGCAGCCTAGAGTGGAGTACTGTGTGCACTGCATAATCGTGTGTATGCATAGACAGACATATTTATCTACATTTTCCTTTATGAGCTGTAGAAATTTTAAACTCACCTACCTTCTGGTCTTTGAAAACTACTACATGGCCTTTTACTGTTCACTTAGGTGGTCACAAAGGGGAGGAGGGGGAAGCAGTAACAAGTAGAAATTATCTGTTCCCTACAACACTAAAACAAAAAACAAGTGAAGGTGGAGCTCTAAGAGAAATGCCTTTTTCTGGTACAGTTCTGTATGATTATTATGTTTTCTTCCTGATTCTGGTTACCTCCAGGGACAACATATTTCAGCACATTCACTATTGGGTAATCTCTGCACTCCTGACCTCCTAACAGCCAAGCAAGCTTCAGCATTTTTTCTTTATCAAGCCATAAAACAGTAAAGGAAAGAGGTACAAACATAACAATCGATTTTGTGCTTATTGTGGTTTTTACACTACTATGTAAGCCTGTTACTACTTTAAATAAGGTTGTTATGCTATAATACAAACTTAGCAAAGTCTGTAAACTGATTTCACCACTTCAGAGCATGCTTTTAATTAGGAAAAACAAACAAACAAACAAACAAACAACAAAAAAACCCCAAACACTAAAAGCACACTATGATGATATTTTCTTAAATTCATTTCAGGGTCATACCAGTATGAGCTTATGCTTATAGGTAACACTGCAATTCCCCTGGGAGGTCCAAAATACATGAACCTCTAAAAACTGACCACTCTGTTTTTGTAACAGGAGTTTGTAGTTTAATTTCAGGTGTTCACAACTTAAAACACTAGCTGTTTTTTGGGGTTTTTTTTTTGTGTACAAGTAGATGCTATGTATTTTGAAAATTATATTCATAAACAGACATACAAAGAATATTACACTATAAACATATTTTTGTCAGCAAGTATATCAGAAATGGATACAGTATATATGTTGCTACAGCATGATCTGTGTGAAATACCATTCAATATTATGTATAGTAGCAGAGCTCTCTTCTTAAACTCCCAACATCCGAATCACAAACGTTCCATCTTTAAATTACAAAACGGAGCAAAACCAACCAAACAAAAAAACCCAAACAAACACAACCCGAAACAAAACAAAAAACCAAATCAAACCAAAAGAATACCCAAAAAACCCTTTCAGTCAGCATCATGGTAAAAAGAAGTGAAACTTTACTAGAGCCAAAGGCACTTGTCTTGCGTGTTACGCCTAACCTCATGGCATTCAGACAGCACTGCCACGAAACCGCCGTGCGATGTCCTGCTCGTAGCGTGGGCAATATTTGTTGCTATAAGCCTTTCATGGCTACCAGAATACAACCAGATGTGAGCGTGTGTATAAAATCACTCAAGTCCCCGTTTGCAGCAGCACAGGGGACCAATCAGTATCGGCACCAGAACATCAAATCCCTGGCGAAACAGCTCCGTGTAGCCCAGGGGGTTCTATTTGCCGAGACCTAACCGATCTGCTCTCTTCTCCCCGAGGCGCCTGGACTTTCAGACGGACCCTGTTGCCATTTGCGGATTAGCTCAGACGCCGCTCACGACACGGCGAGTGCCGTGCACGCCGACGGAAACAAAAGAGCTTTAGCTCCGAGCCAGCCGCCCACCACCCACTCTGCGCGGAGACGGCCTCTCTAGAGCCGAAGGGACGGTGGCCCAGGAGAGGACGAGGAGTATCGGTCCCCACAGCCGCCGGTCACCCGGGGAGAGCAGCGGCGCCCCCGGTGCCGCCCTCACCTGCGGGTCCGCGCGCTCGCGGGGCGGGAGCCGCCAGCCGCCGCCCCGCCAGTCCCGGCCGCCGCGGCACACGGAGCCCAGCGGCGAGAGGAGCAGGTCCCGCCACGCCGCCATGCCCGCCGGGGCGGCGATCCTTGTCCCGCGGCGGCGGCGGCGGCGGCGGCGGCGGCGGGGTGGGCGGGCGGCGCCCTCGCGGGCGCGGCGGCTCCCGGGCCTCTGTCCTTTACCCCCGGCCTCTCAGCGAGCCATGTGCTTCGTTGTTTCTGTCCCCAGTATGTGAAGGTCTACGCTGCCACAAGGCAGCGACGACGCCTTCCTATGCGAGGCGGCCGAGTACCGGCTCTGCCTTCGCTGCCGCCCGCCGGGGAAGCACCGACGGCCGCGCCGACCACCCTCTCTGCAGCCCCCCGCGGACACGCTTCACCCCGGGCCCACCAGCGCTTTGCTTCCACCTTGCCAAGTTCTTCCTCACGTCGGGAAACCGGATCATAGGTATCCCGAACTCAGTATATGATTTTTGCCTATGGTTTGCCTGCATCTCAGCTCCCCCTCCTAATGCTTGAGTTTTGATCCTGTCATTTTTTAGGGTCCTGTAAAAGTAAATTTGTGGTACGAGTTACAGCACTCATGACAAATCTAAGAGGAAGGTCCAAGAGTAAATCAACAATTTTCTTGAATTGTGAACACTGGAATCATATGTAATCAAGATATTATTAAAGGCAAAAGGTGAAAAAAGAAACAGTAGCTGTATTACAGCTCATGGCAATGAACTCAAGCAGTGAACAAGAAAATAGGATATGACCAGTGTATTAATTAAAGTCTTCATAGAGTGGTGAAATTTGGATATAAACCCAAATTTTTGAACAGTTAAGTTCTTGATCTTCCTAGTCTTCTTCATATACCTTCTGTATAATTTCTTCCACACTGACAAAGAAAACTCAAAGACCACAGCCATCAAACCAAATCAAGTACCTGCAGCAATTATAGCTGGTCGTACCAAATGTGGACTGATAAAACAGGCATACACCATTCTCCCTTTATTCTGAGTTTTGTTCTGTTTCCATTCTTTTGTATTTTCTCCAACTTATCTCAAACCTCACTGTTCATTCAATCTCCAGTTTCTCTTATCCTTAACTAACCTTCTTCCTATGCCAGGCTCCAGTTCTTTGGTTTCTCAGCTCTGCCCGCTCATCCGCTTCTAGCCCACTGCTGCTTTTATTTTGTTGCCTTCAGTTGTACCACTGTATTGACTGTGAGCTCCAGTGTCCATCTGCCTCTGGATTTTATCTGTATATCCAATCCACTTGCTCTTTCTAAATGTTTCTCCCATTTTCTGGTCTATTTTTAATTTTCCTGCCCAGCCAAGTCTCATCTTCCTCTGTGGTGTTCAGCTCTCTCTCTCTGTCCCCTACAGGAGAGGCTTGCATTTGGATCACGCTGTTCCAGTGCATGAGCCTGGGAGCAGAGCCTCTGTGAGCACCAGGGAGAAAATACTTCACTTTTAGTTCAAGAACCCCACAAACTCAGCAGCACCCCAAAAACCAGAGCAGGAGCACGACTCAGGGCCTTTTGAAATAGTGGCTGTCAAACTTAGCACTGGTTTCACATAAACTATTACTTCAAAGACAATAATAAAAGTGCTTCCAGCCCCCTGCCAAACACAATTTTCTGCTTCTTACACTGCTTCTATTTTTTCTTTAGACTTCTTATATTGCACTTCCTACACAGTAGGTCTTAAAAAAGCATTACCACTTCTAATAACAGAATGGACTTCTAAAAACTTTAGCAGGTGTTGAACATCACGCTCATTCTTTACCTAGGTACATCTTTTAAGATACTATTTTCAATTAAATTTTCTCAAACAAGTCATCCTGAGTCAGCATAGAAGTTTTCAGCTTGATTTGCTAGTATCACTGATGTTTATAAATGAAATAAATAAATGCCCATGCCCACTCTTTATTTAAAGCTGAACTCTGTGAGAAACCTGAAACACATGTATCCCAGCACAGGTGCACTGGACTTACTGGGACACAGCTATGAGTACATATTGCTCTGACTGCAAGTATTTTCTTAATTGTAAGTTTCTGCCATTTCTTTCTAAATTGTGAAGATTTTTTCAGACATACAAAATTGTCAATTTTCCCTGGAATCAAGTCGTGCCATTTGTAATCTAGTAAAAAACCTAAATATCTTCTCTGAAAAGCCGTGTAAACCAATTCTCATGCTGCAAATTCCCACACCCAATTCCTCAGCACTTCACTGATACGAAAATACACGTGGTATATTTTATAACAGCCATTTTAGTAGTTCAAAGTCCATATAACTCTCCTGTTATCTCTAGAAATCAGAACTGCTGAGATGTTTTCTCCTTCTCAATCTTATTTCTACAGACTTACCTTGGGATCAGTGCTATCTTGCTTGCCCATCCTTTAGGCTTCTTTTTTGTTAGTCCTATATTTCCAGTGCCTAAGCTGTCACCTCAACAGCAGTGCAGCCAGCTCATTTCTCAGATGCTCATCAGGAACAGTGCATCAGACGTCCTGCTTTTCATGGCCTAAGTAAGTGAAATGCATACATGTCAAAGTCTGACTGCATTAATTTATGTATAACCTTGCACTATTTTCAAAGTACAAAAATGTCATACCAAAAAGCATTCTTAAAGGAAGATAATATGCTTAACAGAAACCCTTATCAAAATAGCAATGGCTTTGTTTCTGTTGTTTCCATGGGGGGCCTGTAGAGGCATAAAGATCCACATATTCACTTCTTTTGTTCTGTTAGATCATACCTCATATCCAGTAAGTACACTGAAGTGGGTTTTTTTTTCCATCCGTTGCATTTAATCAGGCAGAATCTACCAGAAAAAGCCAAAACTATCTCATGCACTAATCTGTTTTAGAGGGATCTCCCAGTTTCATCGTTTCATCATCTCCAAGCACACTGAAGACATTAAGTTTTGTAAGACTATGTACAAACCTTTACCTTTGCCTCAGTGTCCTAGCAGACCTTCAAGAACTGATAATGCAGCAAAGAGAGGAACAAGGAATGAAACTGGTAAAGACTACTTCTAGATTCCTCCCCAGTCCATATCATCATCAACAAATCAGCCTGCCTTTAGGCTATTTTACCTCTATCTTCCAACATAATTAAAGAAGCCTCATAAGTTAGTCAAACACCAAAGGCTGGCAGCAGATACATTAAACACACTCATCAGATGATGACCATTTCAGCCTCTGCTTTAGCATGGTGTGGAAAGGCACTGTGGCACTTATAGCACAAAACATAAATCTTGTTTTACCATGCAAATTCTGGACTACAACAGATCAGAATTTTCTGCCTTGGTCTTCCCCTTCTACATACACTGTGTAAAGGCAAACCCATGGAATGAGCTTAAGTCATGCTTTTTGGTTTATTACACAGTATGCAAATATGCAATGATTTTTCCAGATTATTCCTTCCTGCTGCCCACTGCACACTGATGTTAGAAACTGATCTGCCAACAAAGGACAACATTACTTCCCTCATCAAAAATACAATTATTTTTTGGTTCAAGGATGAGTTTAGTTCAGTTGGTTAGAATATGGTGCTAATAACACTGAGGTCATGGGTTTGATCCCTGTATGGGCCACTCACTGAAGAGTTGGACTCGATGATCCTTGTGGGTCACTTCCAACTCAGTGGAGTCATATAAATGTCCATCATCTACTGGTTCACATGACAGATGTGCTACAACATGAGGCAAGAAGGAGGACAGTTTTGAATATTGAATTATATACACACAAAATGCTTTGTGGTCTTTTGATGGTTTTTAAGCAGATCATCCAGAAGTTGCAAGAAGTAGTTAATGATATCTGAGTATGGCTCAAAATCATTCAAAATTGTTATGACGTTGTATTTACATGAAGAATTATTTGAAGTCAGCAGGACAGTCTGCAGAACTTATTCTATGAGAAAAATTGACTTTTTACAAGTTTTTATTAGAGTTTGTAAGTTTACAGGAATGTAGTGGGGTAGGTTTCCTCAACTTGATGGTCACAGTCACAAATATCGAACCATAATTATCCTGAAATGTATTCTGAAATACCTTTGAAGTCAGTGCAGACCCAAGGAACAAAATGCAATGGTACAGTTTAATCTTGTTATAATCATGAATAGCTTCTGTCCTTCTAGCAATGGTGCCAAGGAAACCAACTTCCTAAAGTAGGACATCACAGTCCAGAATAGGGAAATAACGTTTCAGATGCTGTCTGTAGTCTCTTACTCAATTTTCTTAACAGAGGCAGGAAAATTAGTGAAGGCACGCCAAGAGGACTCAGTGTAGGTGTGTTTGGCAGCTTTAAGATGTAGTAACCTCCTTCTCTTAAGAATAAATCCTTCACAGTGATAGAGAAGCCCAATGTATTTTTGCAGGGCAACAATCATAGATTCAAAGAATCATTTCAGTTGGAAAAGACCTCTAAAATCAACCAGCCATTAACCCAGCACTGCCAAGGCCACCACTAAGCAATGTACTTAAGTGCCACATCTACACATCTTTTGAAAATCTCTAGGGATGGTAACTTAACCACTTCACTGAGCAGCCTTGTTCCAATGCTTGGCAACCCTTTCTGTGAAGAAACTTTCCCTAATATCCAATCTACTGGCACAACTTGAGGACATTTCCTCTTGTCCTATCTTGCTGCTCAGGACAAGAAATGAACACCCACTTCACTATAACCTTCTTTCAGGTAGTGGGGAGAAGGACAAGAAAGATGCAGAATCAAAGGATAACTACTTCAGTGGCCCTTACCTCAACATTCAGTGACTCCTTAGATAGTATGTGTATCTAAACAGAAACACCTTAAAAATTTTTCAAGTTTCTAGGGAGTCTTCCTTGACCAATAGCACAATTCCTACTTCTAAGAATAAGTAGTCTTGAAGGTTTTGTACAATAGTCGCAGGCAACACTGCCTGTCGTCAGTTTGTTCTGTCATCCCTTGTATCCCTCAGAGTGATTAATACATTTTTCAAAAGCATCATTTTTCAGAGTACCCCTAAAAAATTTGAACTCTGTCTGCCTTTTAAGCTCCCTGGACTGAGTTAAATGACAAGCATATGGATTCTTCAGTGACACTTTCTCCAGATGTGACCCTGCAGCTCTCAAAACCTCATTTTAAAACAGTTTTCAAAATCTCTATTTTCCTTTCCCACTTTTTTTTTTTTTTTCCATACTAGACACAGTATATGTGGGGTTGGTACTGGGGCTGATACTGTTCAAAATCTTTGTCGGTGACATGTGGAGTTGACTGCACCCTCAGCAAGTTTGCTGATGGCAACAAGCTGTGTGGTGCAGTTGACATGCTGGAGGGCAAGGAGGCCATCCAGAGGGACCCAGACAGGCTTGAAAGGTGGGCTGCGGCAAACCTCATTAAGTTCAACAAAACAAAGTGCTATACGTGGGTTGTGGCAACCCTAGGCACATCTGGTTGAGGGGAGAAGTGATTGAGAACAGTCCTGTGAAGAAAGATATGGGGGGTGGTCAACAAAAAGCTCAGCATAAGCCAGCAACATGTGCTCACAGCCCAGAAAGCCAACCAAATTCTGGCCTGCATCAAAAGCAGTACAGCCAGCAGGCTGAAGGAGGTAATTCTTCCTCTCTACTCTGCTCTCATTAAAACCCACATGGAATGCTGTGTCCAGTTCTGGTGTCCCCAACATAAGAAGGACATGGAACTGTTAAATCAAGTCCAGAGGAGGGCCATGAGGCTATTAAGAGGACTGGAACACCACCCCTATATGAGCAAGTTGGGACTGTTTCAGCCTAGAGAGGAGAAGATTACCTGGAGACCTCACAGGTATCTAAAGGGGATCTACAGGGAAGTTGGAGAGGGACTCTTTGTCAAGAACTGTGGAGATAAGACAAGGAGTAATGGGTACTAAATGAAAGGGGAAATTTAGGTTAGGTATTAGGAAGAAATTTTTTACTATGAGGGTGTTGAGAACAAGTTGCACACACACGTGATTGCAACTGGAAGAAGTTGCACGGACATGTTGTGATTGCCACAACCCTGGAAGCGTTCAAAGCCTGTTTGGATAAGGCCTTGAGCAACTTGGTCTTGTAGGAGGTGTTAGGACTAGATGATCTTTAAGGTCAATTCCAAACCCTTAACATTCTGATTCTATGATCTCTTTCTCACAGGCACTATAGAGAAGATAGAAATGGAAAGAGGTTTGTGTTAGTATTCATTCTCAAAGACCTGTCAAAGCAAATGCTTTGAACTTTAGAAGAAAGGAGACAAACAAAAATCTTTCTGCTTTAGACTGAAAAAAAGGAAGTTATCCACATGAGTTCTTCAGTTTGAACTAACCAAAAATTATTTACCTAAAAATCAAGGGCTAAACAGTGATGAACGTACAGAGATTACTGTGCTTCTTTAAGAAAGAAGGAAGTCTGCCTTTAGTGACCATGGCTGGAGGCAAGAGGAAAACCTGAACTTACTAGGGCGTCTGTAAAACACACTAAGCACACATATTTTCAGAGTAGAATACAAGACTTAAGGCAACACCAAATGATCCAGCGTAAGAAGATGGGCTGATTCATGATGAATAATACTGTCTGTCATCCATGCCAGTCTTCCAAAGGCTTGAGGCAGCTGAAAGCACATCCACATTCATGTGATACTGTGCCTTTAATAATTGCTGATTGCTCTGTAGGCAAGTCACACACACTTGACTTTTAGTTTTCACAGCCTAATCAAGCAATTGTGGGATCTGGACCTGAGGGTTCCCCTCAGGCACAGCTTGATGGCAAAGCCATGGCACAAGAGGCAAATGACCATATATGGATTCACCCTATGAGCTGTACCTGGCCAGTAGGGCATGCATGGCATTGACCACACCCTGCTGAAAGCAGCAGGCAGACAATCACAGGCATAAGTAAAATTGAGGTGTTGGTGTCAGCTAGGCAGAGCACTGTTATGATTATTATTGCTTTCAGGTTGTGTTTTGAGGAGCTAGCCCATAATAAAGGACAGAAGTATACCAAAACATACATCTTCAAACATTAACTTGGCTGTGTGTTGATGGCTGCTCTAATTTCACCTTTAGGTGCCTAGATTTCTAAAAGGAATGAAAAGTAAATTTAAGCTTACTTCTATTCAGGAAATTCAGGAGTTTGTTACCTTATATGAAACCATTTTAAGTATTTTTCCTTTCTGAGGAAAAACTGAGCAGCCTAGGAGAGGAAACAAGTTTGGTTGCATCCTTGGTTCAAATTGGTATGACTGATTATTTTTTAAAAATCTATTATATGATCAAATAGACCTTCAGTTTAAGAAAACACACTAAAATACTGATATTTGTTTCCTTGACTACTTGAGACTTAAGACAAAAAAGGACCTGTTCTTGTAAAGATTAGTAGAGTTACTGCTCACTGTCCTGAAAGCACAAATCCTCTATAGAATGAGTATGCTGTAATTAGAAAACTACAAATCAGAATACATCTCAAAAAATCAAATTCCACTATTAAAATCTCTAGTAAAACAGTACAACTAGATTAGAGAACTTCAAACATTGTATCTTTAAAAGGCAAAGTGTTTCTAATTTTGGTTACTGAAAATCTAATAATGCACTTTTATTATTCCTGTAAGTCAATCACAGAGGCTGATAATCAGCATAGAATGTGGTCCAAGGAATTTGAGTTAAAGAGTTTTGATTGCTGAATTTGTTATTGAAATAACTGGTCTTTACAAATTAGCAATTCTGACCTCACTTTAATTTGAGACCACCTGAAAAAAGGTAAAACAGAAATCCTAAAATGATTTGTGATTGGACTAGTTATCACTGACAAATCCAAGACATTCACAAATAAACTGCACAACATAAAAAGGGGAGAAAGGAACGCATTGAAATGTATGTACCAGAACCTGTCTCAGGGCTCAAAATAATGAGAAAGAAAAATACCTTTTACGCTGTTTGTTAGCATAAAAGCTAGTAAGAAAGTAGGCAGACTCAGTATCTATTTCTTTGACTCAAATGGACTCCAGTAACTAAGCTGGAGTACTTAAAGCACTTTGGGCATCTCTGCACTGCATGTATGGACTTAAGGAAAAAACACTACCATATTGGACACCAAATCCAGCACAATTTCTTCCTGAAGCTTTGTGCTTTCATAGAAATTTAAGGCACTTTGATATTCACACTCTGGGTTTGATGTGTCCAAAGTATAAACAGTTTTTGCCTGTTATCCATACCTTTCCTTCTCATATCATACCATATTTAACAATAATAGTTTTGAATTATTTTTACAAGTTAAATTTAAACAATTAAAAGCTGTCTTTGTTGTCCCTGTATTTTTACATTACATATTTGGAAATACAGAGGTTTGTCTGAAGTAGACTTTTCTCTTTTCAACCACAAGTTTCTCCAATTTCTTAAAAGTAGAAAAAATATTACAGGATACACAGATGCAACCCTTTGTGATTATCTGATTTAAAAAGCACTGCAGTTACCAGCTAGCAATCATGAAAGCAAATGATTTTGATAGTTTACTTTAAGCAAAGTAGTTCTTACTTAATAATTATGCAATTAGAAATAAAATTAGGTTTTTTTAAATCCCAGGAATTAAAAGAAACCGAAAGCAATTTTCATATTCTACAAGTTGAAGCATCAAAAGGAAACATCCAGCATAAAGCATCAGGCCTCAGAAAGGGGCATTTGACACTTCACAAAAATTTACTTTGTCTCCCTCCTGATTTCACATTTTTTCTCCTGGTAATGGTGACATATCACTTTAAAGAAAACTATTTTTTCCCTTCAGTAGTGGAAAAAGTTATTTACTACCTGTAGGGCTTTAAGAGAAGAAAGAGCAATGATTTTTAAGTCCTTAGAAGTGACTAAAAAGTCATGAACACTAAATACAGGAGTATTTAAAACATACTTATTAACAACTAATCAGTTCACTTACAAATGCAATAGCAATTAAAATAGACTGTTAAAGTACACTATACATCAACATCAAATTCTCTAATACAAAAAGCATGAACTAGGAAGTTTAATAAGACCACCAGAAAAACCCTATTTGAAATTTCCTCATACACATCAAATATATTGTTACCTATATACAAACATTTAAATACTTATTTATGAGTTAGTTTCTTATGAATTACCACTTACCTTTTTTTCCCTCATATTATCACTTTACATTTCAAGTAGCCTTCAGCCACCGATCAAGGTTTCCATCCAACACACAATCAGATAAACCTTGTTCCCCAGTTCTAACTAAAGGAAACAGTACTATGAAGCAGTGTCAACAGATTCCCGTGTACTAAACTGATAACTGGATTTGGTTGGTTGCTTTTGGTTTGGTTTTTTTCCAGGCAAGGGACTTGAAGAGATAATTAAGAGATGAATCAAAAATTCTTGCCACGATGTTTTTACTCTAGTTATGCTGAAAACCTTGTGTCACCTTATGATCAGGAACTTGTGACTTGATCTGCCTTTATTTATGTATCACTGTAAGGAAATCATTAGCATTCATGATGTCACTGCTTGAATTTTCAGCAGCAGTTCAGAATAAAAGCATACCGAAACCATTTTTCAGATTCACTGTGACTTACTGTGTATGTGTATTGCCACCTAGAGAGTCAAGGTTATAACTGTAGCCATGGAAATAATTAAACCAGCCCAGGCGTACTAATTATTATGAAATGTTTCTTTGAGCATAAGTTTTGCTGCAGCAAACAGTGAGTCTCTGCAGTCTAACACCTCTTACTGCAGCAGTTGTGAGATGCTTTCACAAAAGTGTACATGAATTCCCCACAATGAATCTGCTGTAACCAGAACATGCTGGCAAATTCTGGACATTAATTATCTTTGTTGTCACCTGGAAAGACACATGTACGTTCACACTCTTTATCTTCATGAAGCACCCTGTGGACTTTTCAATAACCTATATACATAAGCATGTGCTTTTTTATTGTCCACTAAATTCTTGGCCTTGCCAACAGGAAAAAACATCATCCAGTAACTGTCAAAACAATGAGAAACCTAATAAATTTACTGTTGATACTCATATTCAAATTAGTGTACTGTTGCTGTGCTGGAGCTAATGCTGCAAATAATGTTTCTTGTCATTGATCTGCTGGCCAACTATACTTTCACCCATAGGCTGCACTACCTCATCATCATCTACCTTCCATTACCCAATTTTTTTCCTCTTTTCTTTCTACCACTGTCTACTTACCCAACACATGGTTACCGGTGCAGCCTGTTTTCCATAGCAGTTCTTCACCTTCCTGATTTGGACTGAGCTTTAAGCTTCTCCCAGAGGCTTATCTATCTTGGGAACCATAGCTATAAAGCAGGCCTTCAATAAACACAAATCAGACAGTGTAAAACAGGCCTCACGTTTAGAATGATGCAGAAAATTAACAAAGACGTGTACTACTTTGCTGTTTAAATCTGCTCTGAAACATATTGAACTCAAGCATACTGAACTCAAGCATTTGACTTACTATTATACGTTTACTTGCAGATGCAAGACACCACCTGGGTGGTGTCTAGATACAGTTACCCTTTACACTTGTGATGCTGAGTTTTCCTTTTAGACAGAAATGTTTTAAAAAATAGCAAACTCCCAGGTACCTGAAGAGAATATAAACAATTTTTTTCCTGAGATTCAAAACCATCAAATTAAGATTGTCAGTTAGTATGTAGCTAATGAATTGTCTTGGGACTTGTTTTGGCAAATTAAAACATCTTAAGCTTACATATAGTTTTTATACAGCTTTTGAACAAAAGGTCTCTAGAAAAATGGAGTCAAAAGTCAAGACCAGCATTTTGATAGTTCACAGTGACACATGGCATCTGGAGACACCAGACACTGCGAAATGTAATTTCTCAATCACACCTTTTGTCAGCTCTAAAGCAAAGTTTATGTAACCTATCATCAGTCCCCATTACCTTTCCCAGCTTTTTGCATAACCCGAACTCTCAGAGTAATTTCAAAAAGTTTTCCAAGGCTTTTAAATTTACCTCTATTTGCAAACAGATGAATGGAAAAAATTAATCAGCTTGGCAAATGCTCTAAAAGTAGCTGTAACATTCCAGCCCATTACAGAGTCCACAACTGGAACAAACTAAGACGAAAGTGCTTGCCTACAGCATAATTGCAAATGAAGTAAACGTACAGCCTACAACACATTGCAAGCTTAATTTGTTTTAAAGGACTTATTTATTTTGTTATGGAATAGATCAAATATGTATTTCAAAGACACTAACATCTCCTGTCCCATGAGTACACTGGAAAGACAGATTTTAACACTAAAATGCAGTCTATTGCTAGGACATACTTATTGTGTATGAACCACCAAGCAGATTTTAAGTGACTAAAGTGTGATGCAAAGATACTAGCTAATAATGCAAAATACTGGATCCTGAGAACACTGGATGGTGTGAAATATTATAAACCCCACAAACATAGGAACACACATATTAGCAAGGGTAAAAAAAAAATCCTAGGTAATGTAACCAAATCAAACACCTCAACAAATTAATAAATCTATTTCTTCATTAATTTATTTTGGTTAGAGTAAACATGAAATAGTTGCATTTTTGCCAGAAAAGGTTTTTAAAAAGATTTTTCAAGTACCTCCTAAGACAAGTTGATGTATTTGGACTTAAAATGTTAAAAATGTCTTGAGAAAAATACATGTTGTCCAAATACGTATCCAGCTAATCTAACAGAAAGTTGAAGCATAACCAAACAAGCATGAAATGCTTGAGTCACTAAGCCTCGTCCTTTCTTCAGCAGGCATTCAGAAACCCTAACAAGCTAAATGAATATGCAATAAACAAATACAGATACCTAAACAGCACAAATACTGGAAAAAAGTTTCCAAATGTTTACCAAGAAAGCTAATGAGCTGACTATTTTAAGCAAATAGACCTAATAAATCAACAAAGTTACAGAAGCAACAATTTTAAGAAATAAAGTCAAGAACTTCACACAGTAATAGTCCCAAAGTTTTCAAATACATGCAGGTAAAACTTTATTGTCCTTTAGCAAATACATTATTAAAAAAAACGAAATTCAAAAGTTGCCTTCTTTAATGATGATTCCAGAAAAATACAATGTTTTCTATCCTTAAAGACAATACATATTTGCAAAATGTAACAGTCTTCCCATAAAACTTCAGTCTATTATTTCTAATTATACTTCAATTTGTAAATAAACTGCAAATCACAAGCATTAAGTTTGTATTTCACAGCAAAAAACACTAATTCAATGAACTTTGGTAAAAAATTTCTGCAAAAATTCACAGTCTCTGCAAAAACTACACCTCAGTCAGTACAGTCTGAAAAACTATATGCGGTAATTTAATATTGCATTAACTTTTTTTGACACATCTGCACAAACCTCCTGTTTGGACGCTACCAACTGGTTCAGAGCTAATGTCACAAAGACTAAGAATAACAGTCTGAGAATGGATCGAAACCCTAAAAGCTGGGTGTCAACTATTATGTGTAATGTGAAAAAAAGAAAGGGAAAAAACTTTTCCACAATGAGAATGTGAAAAACTTTCAGAAGAATGGCAACTTACAAAAGAAAATATCCCCTTTTCATTCCCCCTCTCTGCCACACAAATTTTTAGTTCGCATAGAAAAGGGAATGTTTTGTCTGGTCTTGACAGACTCTTATTTTTTGGTTTAGCTATTACACAGAAAAAAATCACATCAAAAATCACTACAGATTATGTGCTTTATGATAAATTCATATGTTAAATATTTCACTTTCAGGTACCACAGTTACATCTTTTTGTTCAGGACAGACAAAATGATTTTCCATTTCCCTTTGATATGTAACATATCCACCTGTTTTTTTTAATTGCACCCTTAAGTTCTAATTTTCTGTATTTCTCTTTTAGTCTTCTTCCATGTTTTCAAGTATTCTCGTTAGGCATCATAGCCTCCTCCATACTGCACACCTCCAGAGAGCTTACTATAAAGTACCCAATACCGATTATCCCATTCACTTAGGCAACTCAGACTTGCTTTTGCAGACTGCCACAACAGTTTCTTCAAGATGGCATAAGCATGCTTATTATTCAGCCAAGTAACAAAACCTGAATCCCACTGGAAACAAGTTTCCAGCAAGTAAATGTACAACTATGAAACAACTGATCAGGTTTCCATTTCAGTCTCTGTGGTATCAGTCTTCGAAGGAGTTCTAGTGTTTGATGGAGTCTCCCCAACTAGGTTCTGAATATCAGACAAATCAATAGTAGGCAGTGGTGCTCTCCAATACAGGAACGAGTTATACGGACAGAATTCTTCTTGCTTTGAAAAGAGACAAACAGAAAAAGAGGCAACAAAACATTAATTTGTATCCCAGCAGTAAAAAGAAACTTTTTATGCAAGAAACTAAAACAAGGAGGACTTATTCAGCTGTTCTATATTAACAGTTCTTAAAATTTTATGATTTTGAAGTTAATCACAATTTATTCTGCCTTTTTAAATACTCTTGCAAAGAACTATCACACAACCTCTGTGAAATACATTCATAACTGCACCAACTTCTTCAACTTACAACCTTTGCACAGAAAAATACTGTAAAACTTGTGCAATTATTGAACTTTGCATAAAAAACCTGCTCACTGCTTTTTCCTCTCCTAACAGTATGCAAATTTCATGCACATTTAAAACATTCAGAAGATTGTATTTACCTACTTTACATCAACTCAGATGATGATAATTGCAAGATAAATAAGGCATTGCATAGTTTTTAAAGCACATTTTGTTTCTTCTTTTCTGTGCCTAAATTTAATATTCAAGAGAGGAAAGTTTAAGAACTGGAAAGCAGTATCAGAAAACTCTTGGAGCAACATGTACTTATCTACTATTTTAATATGGAATTACATAAAAAAAAATTGTTTTAAACGTCTATTAGAAAACACACTACCTGTTTATAACCATGTCATTGTTATAAACAGTGGCCAATCTGTGCGTGTTTCTATGGACACAATACAGAGAAGAAGAGGAATTCTTAAGTCGTTCCTTAGGTCTTGAACATGTATTTCCTTCTGGTATTTAAAAACAGTAAATACTGTCACAATCTAAAATAATTCATTTCCACATAATATCTGTTTGCATTTTTCTAACATACAATTAGAATTTTTAAATATTTTACTTTACTGTCTCAGCTGTAACAGGTGGTAACAAATAAGCTGGTATAACTGTTTTGGTATTTCTCAGACCACAGTGTGGCCTGCGGGGGTGGTGTATGCACCACCACCATCAACTTTTCTGGGCCTCTACAGTATGGCTCTTGAAAAAATTCATGATTTGTCTGGTTTTGCCACAGAATAAAAAAATGTAACACTCAAACAATAGCAGTATCACCCCCCTCTAACGTACTGAAAAATTATGCTTCTTCCCACTTCCCAAAAGAGAGACAGACCCATGTAAATTCACCATACTGCCCATTTAAAGAAAACATTTTTCTATTTTTTACCACACAGACTTCTCCTGAACTGTATACAATCTGTTGTACTAGGTAACCTGTTTCTACTGCAAAACCCTGCATTATTCAAGACCTATAACAATTAAGAGAAGATGAAAGGTGCACATGTTTCATCACAGCAAGTTGGCTCTGTGCCTGTAGGATACTACTAATGTGAATTTGCTCACTGGGAAAAGACTGTCTTCAGAAAATAACAAAGAACAAAAATTCCCATTAATGAGAATTGAGACCAAAACCAATTAAATTACATAGTGCCAGTGTACTGCACAGCATTAAAAACAATCAACAACGTGTGGCAGGGATGGTTTTCCAGTCTGTATTTCAAACTAGGCAGCCTCACTCACACAGAACTGTGCAAGGCAGGTGGCAAACAAAGTCTTTGAAAAAAATCTCTGGCAGTGGAGTTTCAGAAACTGTCAACTAACTACCTTTACAAATACTCCCATATGTTTAATCTGAACTCCCTTTACATTTTAATAAGTTTCTGCTTATGCTGAGAGCTAAGTACTTAGAAACAGAATCCTGTACTTTGTATACACAGAGTAAATGACTGCATGCTTGTTTCAAAGCAATCAGAATCTAAAACTTCATAAACACAAAAATATGCATACTCTTAATTGTGGACTCAGACTACATGCTTGATTAATCTCAAAACATTTCACATCTACAGAGCAGCAGTATTTCAGTGTATTAGTAACTCCCAAATTCAGTGAGAAAATGAAAAAACCCATCAAGCACAAAAGACAGGCACAAACGCTGAACATTCACACCTAAAAGGCAAAATAAAGAATCAAATATTCACCTTCAGCTAAATAGGTTTCAACACACGTTTTGAGAATAAATTCTATCAAGATAGGCAACATGTAGCAAGCTCAGAGATACGAATGCTCTGTTTCTATGGACTAAGTTGTTTAATTTTTAAGGAGTTAGTGTTCCAACTCTAGTTGCAAAAGTGGGCTTCCAAATAAAATTAAAATAATATTTCTTCTCTGGCCAACTGTAATATAATTGGAATTGCTTTAAACTTCAACAGTGTGAAATTAACAGTATCCTGATCAAGCTTATGAATATAAGTAATGAAATACACAAGCCACAAACAGCAAAGAATAATCCCAACCTAGAGACTGTATTTTCAGAAAGGTCTAAAAATCATCATCAGAAATATCTCTATAAAAGACTTAAAATATATGGGCAGGAAAAAACTGGAAGAAACATTCTTGCCTCAGGTGCTAACCAAGCTTTATTTTAAAACTAGAACACTTTTTATACAACACTGTACTTAGAGAAACAACCTGTTAAAAATACAGTCCTACAAAAATATTTTATATAGAGTAATACTCTTTAGTGTGTGGACATTCAAGGGGCTTCTGATCTTCCTATCACTGCTAAAGCTTACAAAACTATGCCAAATAACCCTAGGGATAAGTAAAGAATCCAGCGTTATATTTGTGATGGAGTTAAACTACTCTTTAGAGGTTTGCTCAATTTGTTTAATTGCTATGCTTCCAAACACACTTGTTCCCTCTTCAAAAGAGATTCTTGTTTAAATGGCACAGCCTAAAAAGGCTGTATAATTTTCATAGGACATAGAATTTTTCTTCAGATTTTCCTTTTTGCCTGAATTCTACCATCCGTCACCAAAAAACCCCACTAACCAACCAACCAAGTAATAAAGAAAACGTGAAAAGTCAGAGCAAGAGAAAGAACAGCCACCATTTTCTTTACAGATGGATTTACAGATGAGTGTTATACTGTGAAAGGCCCCAACACCTCAAAACCAGTCTACAATTGTAATTCAAAGTAATTCAATTGTAATTCAAAGATTAGACTTTCTGCTACTTCCATATCACTTGATCTAATATTCTGGTCTTACTTAAAAGGTCCAGGTGGGACACAAATTGAGTTTATATACATCAAACTTCTAGAGAGGTGTGAAATTTGACTTAGCATTTTATTTTTGGAAAATTAAAACTTTCTTGGTACGAAATTTCGTTTTCTGAACTACTGTGTAAAGCACGGTCAAACCAGAAAGAAGAACGCATGCTGTTCAAAGTCAATCAGAAAAGTAATTTCAATATACCCTGATCATTAAATCACTGATGCTCTTTCTATGACCACCAACTCCAAAGATGTTTTGGTTAAAAGACAGCTTTGGTATTGGTAATAAATGGCAAAACACGAAGTTCAAGAAGTTGATGCTGTAAGTGAGCCTGACCCTCGCCCTCACACAACAGACATGCTACTACAATAACCTCTCCAAGCTTCCACCACGCTGTTGGGAAAAGGATGAGGCAGAGTATAGACTCAAGTGAGGTGAACTCCTGGCAGGTTGTTTTCCATCAGTTTTTCCATGGCGGAGGGAGGGGGAAGGAAGGGGAGTGGAGTTGAGAAAGCTGGATGCTACTTCTTGTTTTGAAAACGGAAAAAAGGAAAGAAAAAAAAAAAGTTTTAAACAGCCCACGGCGGATTAACCCCGGAAGGCACAGAAGGGGCCGCGTGGCACCGAGCGCTCTACGGTGCCTGGCTAAGGCCGCCAGCACCCCGCGGTATCGCTTCAGCTGCTACCGGCACCGCCCGCCCATTTCCCTCCCCGGAGGCGAGGGGCCCGGCCCGCCCCGCTCCGTTACCTCGGCGGCGGCGGAGGTCCGCTCTTTGCCCCGGCCCCCGGCGCATCCTTCCGCCGCCCGCTCGTCCTGGGGCACCGCGGGCTCGCCGCGCCGCCGCCACCCGCCCTCCCCATCCCCCGGCGGCGCACGGGTGGCGCTGGGCCCGGGCCGCTTTCCCGGCGGCGCCTCCGCCTCTTCCAGCGGCCGCTTCGGGGCGGCCGGGCCGGCGCGCGCCGGTTCGCTCCGAGGCCGCCGCTCGGCCGCGCGCGGCAGCGGCGGCACGCGCAGGAGCCGCTTGACAGGCACGTGACACATCAACGGCTCCGCGCGCCGCTTGGGCATGAGGGGCCGCGCGCCGGCGGCTCCGCGGAGCTCGCGATCTCCGCCGGCAGATGCACCGCGCCCGCGCACGGACCGCGCATGCGCGCCACGCCCGCCGCCGCCGGGAGCTGGGGAGGGCTCTCGCCGCACTTCCTCACGGGATGAGGGAGCGGGAAGCGCTGCAGCCGTGAAAGTCACTCAGCAGTAAAGCAGCGTCAAACACGAGCGAGATCAAGGCGTGCCCAAGCTTTAATATCCAAAAAGCCCCAGGTCCATTACACACACTGTAAAATAGCGGGAAGTGGACGCAGAGACGTGAAACTTTTCATCCTTATCTTCGCAACCGATTTCAGAATGTACCACGTAAAAAACCCAAACAAATAAAGGAACAAAAAAACCCAGGCCGTCAAACTCCATATAAAGAAGCTTTACACTTAAGGTTATGCAGCATTTTATTTTACATCTGTTACTATGTACAGTTTAATAACGACCTAAAGTAAACAGTCTCATCTTCAACATTCTCCCCCACGTATACAACCGAATAGAACAGTGATCACATTCTATAATACACAACGACCCTCATAACAGTACAAGTGGTGAATTCTAGGAACTCATAAATAGGTAGGTAAAACACTACTAACACAGCTCATTCACAAGATTATTTTACTTCCAACTCTTAATGTGACTGTTGCGATTTAAAAGAATATTGTGCGGGGAAGACGGCATTTTCTAGATCAGAAATAAAAGCACACCACCATATTATACCTGATGTAAGCAAATAAAAACATGTTCAGAAAATACATAAAAATGGCAACTGTGACAACATGGGGTGGCAAGGAACAAAACTACCAGAACAAAGGATAATGACATTCAACCAGAAAGAAAGAGTCCCATTGCCTATTCGTGAAAAGCAGGAACACCACATTCCAAGTTACAGACGGGATAGGAGGCAGAAATTGGGTAACATTACAGATAGATATACTACTCAGTAATAGCACAATTTACATTCACTTAAGCTATGTCTGATTCCAAGGAGCTTGAAAATTAAGTAAAATGCTAATCATATTCTGGTAGAAAAAAAGCAGATTTAAAGCAAAGAATCATAAATTCCCTCAAAAATTAAAGTAAATGGTACAATACAGAAATTAAAGCAAGTGGCTTTTTTATCTTTAAGTGTGCAAGGGTTTTTAATTTTATGTTGCAATAGCATTGTTTCTTCTTGAAACACATCTCTCTTGGAGCAGGGTAGACCTTTGATACCTCATTTGTGGAACTGAGTCATGGTGGTGCACTTTTAGAAAGAAGAGTTCAAATAAGACTAGTTTAAGCCATGGTATACTTAAAAACTGCTGTTGACCAGAAACCTCTATTTCAATAAGGATTCTGAATGGAAAAGGGCAAAGTACTGAAAGATATACAGATGCGTGCTTTCTTATGTGGTGTTCAAACTATAAAAAAAAAGTTGGTGTTTTTCTTCCTTGCAGATTTTCAATTTAGGAATAAAGGCACAAATTTCTGGCCTTAATTGGAAAAATCCCAAAGCCGTAACAAATCTATTAAAGGGAGGTGATTAGGACACCACCATGAAAGACAGGACTAAAAATAATGGGAAATAAACAAAATATTGGCCAGTGTCATTAAGGCCAAATATGAAAAAAACTTGAGCCCTCATAATGCTTTTATATTTTAAAGACCATTTTGAAAATGTGTGAAAATGATACTTAAGGTAATTAATATATTAAGAAAACAAAATGCTTGACATGACACCTCCACTCAGAATAGTGATTATTAATTAATGTTGTTCTCATGTACATCATAACTTCCAAGTGACAGGAGATTCAGCCTCTTGTATAGTATCGTGACTTGTACATTAAATATTCACCTAAGCCACATCTGCTAGGAAAAAACCACATTAGTATAAGGAACAAGCCAAGAAGTCATAAGGATAAAGTGTCTGAAGTTATCCTGCATATCCTGACTCATGCAGAGGTGATTAGGTTATAGGACATATTTACACGTAACTTTGTGAGAAATCTCTCGTTATTTAATTTAGAAAGATTCAATTACCTATGAAACAAAGGAACTGTATCATCAAGGAAAGGTTTATTCAGCATGAGCCGGTCTCATCTCACACCAAGGTCCCGGGGAGAAAAGACCCCTTGGGTTTAAATTTCATGTATTTTATGGTTTTACAAAATCCCATCCTTTTTCTGATAAGTTTAATATATTAATTTTTACCTAAAAAGGCTTCCTTTTCTCCGAAAATGGGCTTTCCCTTCTTTCCCATTGGCTGCGAGGCATCCTCTGTCAAAAATGATGGATCTTCCCTTGTTCTTAGCCCAAAGACGAAAAAAGAAACCCCTCTATTCAAAATCTGCCAAATGGCCCAGAAAGATTTTAATTTTTAGGAACTTTATATTTCCCTTATCCCGGCCGCAAAAGAACCCTGGTACCCAGTCCAGTTTGGAACTGCATACCTTACAACTTCACAATGCACCTATAATTTTGTTTTGTAATTAAAAAAATGTATTTTATTTCTCCTAACTTCACTGCCCCGACAGATGTCTTTATGTTGTACTACCTACACATGGCATGGATAACTCAGCTATGTTTATCAACTTTGGAAGTTTTAGCTTAAGCAGTCAGATGACTCAAAATCAATGTATTACAAGATGGCAAAGCATCTAACACATTTCAGTTTCAACACAAAGCTCAATCAAAATTGGTAGTATTCCTCAACTGAGGTTATCATACTGCTTCTCTGTGACACATTGCTTTTTCTTCACTCAGTATTCTGCTTTCACATAGTATTTCAAATTGCCCACAGGCTCTGTGTTTTAATTAAACTGTTAACAGTGGTACAGTCAAAGATTAGCATTTATACAATAATCTACTTCATTTCAGTTCCACAGAAAAAGCTCTACCAGTCTTGATGGCTATTTTATCTGTCAAGAATAATTTTACCACTTTCCAACCATTTCAGACTTCATAATTTAAGTATACATTTAAAAATACTTCTCTAAACATGACACAGTAAGCACCTCCATGCATTCCTAATATCAGATAATAGAAAAAAATCACTATAAATCTATGAAATATTAGGCAGCATATGCAGAGAATTAGCCTACTTATGGCAAACATTTAATTTTGTTCTCAAGAAAACATTTTTGCTTTTATTTCTAATGCACTCCAAAGCACAATGACAGTGTATGTGAACATTACATCCTTCACCTTCACAAGTATATTACAAATATGCATGGCATAGTGTATGTCCCAACAGCAATAGAGATATTAAGAAAATAGACACTATCTATATCCTCTTAGGAATAAGAAGGCACCACTATGTGAGGTTGTGTTCATACATCACCCAGACCATTTTACCCTCATTTCTAGCTTTCAAGCCAACAGGTTTTTTCTCATTAACTTATTCAGACCACTACTGTTCTGGTTTTCTCACCACAAACAACACGCATTCATAGTAGTATTTCATCATGGAGAGTTCATTCACAGTGTAAGTTGACAGTACAGATTCTTTCTCCACCTAAAAACAAAGCAGCAGTTTTCAAGACAGCTTCTCTACAGAAACTATACAAGAAATTGCTATATTAGATTTCAAGGCCCATCTGTACACCTCTCAAAAACGAGAAAAGCAGATAATTTGTAACACATACTCCTAGATGTTATTAATAAATACCATTATGTTGAACTAAATTTATGGTGGTTTATCAAAGCAGTTTGCTTGGTTTATACCAATACTACTCATTGCAAACTGCACCACGTTCTTACCTCTATATGGAATCCATATTGTAGGATAACATTTTTTATATCCTCATAGCTTAATTCTATAGAAAGTTCATTTCCCAAGTTTTCAAAATGGTAAAGGAGAGGACCTAGAGTACAAATATACAATAGAAATGGCTATCAGAAAGACAAAAATGTTTTAAAAATCAAGAGCACATACTGAAAGTACAACAAATGCTTATATCCAGACTCACATATTCAAAAATGTGGAAGGTTCCCTGCCCACAGCGGGGAGGTTGAAACTAGATGATCTTTGAGGTCCCTTCCAACCCAAATCACTCTATGATTCTATAAATACTGACAAAAGAATGTATTTCTATCACTCAAGTACGATTTTTATAATTAATTTCAGAATCAATGCAAAACTAAAACAAATTACTTCAGCTGCTTATTCAACAATTTGTCACATTCCTCACCAGATTGTGTTTTCTGTATCTTAAAATTTCTTCAGCCCAGCATTACCTCTCTCTCTAAAGCTCAGGAGCTCTGCCTGCACTCTGTGACTGGCCAGGACTGGGATAGTGACTGACTGCCCAGTGACTGACCAGTTTCTACTATGCAAAATATTTAATGCCTGAGTTTTGTCTGACATTCCTTCACCACAGAAGACTTCAGTTAAATCTCTTTTGTTTTGATCCAAGGCACACATAAATCTCATTGCCAAAATGTCTGCTTAGAAGTACAGTACCAACTAGACATTAAAAAAAAAAAGCAAGAGTGTATTTACACATAGAATAAGTTTTACTGTCTTAGAAAAGTAGCAAAAAAGAATACAGAACACTACATTTGTCAAATAACAAATGTTTGATGCACAAATGCTAAACCTGCCACTAGGAAGATTTACTTGCCTATTCAAAAATCACATGGTGTTGACTTGATTGTAACTAGCAAACACCTGAACATATTTTGAACATTTCTGAGATAATTTCCAAGCCCTGTATTTTTCTAGTTGTACAGTTTTCTGCACAGACACACTCATCCACACACACTTTTCAAGTATTAGATGCCTATTATTTGATCAAAAATAAGTCAAAAAGAGAGGCTGGTCACACTTGCCTACATTTATCCATATTCCTCCAGGCTTTAGTATTTTCCATATAGTATCAATGTAATCAATAACATTATGTGCTGTATCTATGAAAAAGCAAGTTGCTACACAGTCCCACGTATCTGCATAAAAAGAGCAAAGTATACAGAGATTAGTTTGAATGCTTTTACCCTGTAAAAGTTCATCATTTAACCCTGGCATTTGTTCACATACTCAGAATTACTTTCAACTAACAACATCCGAAGGCTCCTAATTTTGTTTACAAGTAAATAAAATATTTTGGTTTATATTAAAAATTGTTATGTTTGGGTTCATTTGACCTGTATAGTGTGTATATGTACACACACACTCTGAAACATTACATATAGTTATGTAAACACTTCATAAAATTGGTCATACACATAAAATGACAGATATACTGTAAAATGTAAATGTTGTAACATTTTATATAAATGAAGCCCCAAGTGTGCTATTACTCACCTGTCCTATGAACTTCATATGACAACTGTTAAAAATATAACTGCAAAAATACCCAGTGATTTTAGGCTCCCTATTTAGTATTTAGAATACAAGTCTACGTTCACAAATCACTTAGCTTTAAAACATTTTATTCAGTATCTGAATATTTCCCCAGCTGTTTTTTACTGGTCAATTTAACAAGCAGGAACTTTCAAAATCTACCTTTTAATGCATGAGTCTCCCTGTTTTTCTCTAAAATTGCATTCTTGAAATTGCAAAAATTTGAAGTTCTGTAAATAAAATAAAAAAAAAAGTCTTGAGGATTTATGCCAGTATCAGATGTTGTAATGGTAAAGACAGAATCTTCAGAAAATTAAGTAACTGTAAGGAAGGGTCCTGCAAGATCTGTTAGACAAGGAGGCATCCGTATTCTTTTTATAACTAAGAAGAAAAGAAAAGCTGATTTGGAATAAGAAATAGACCTATTGATTTGCACTTTATTATACAGCTGGAGAAATATTCTGAATAAGAAAATCTTGCTACAGTTAGTAGCTAGTTTTACTACAGTTTTTCTACAGTTTTCCTCAGTGCTTGTAGACACAGTTCCATTCTCTCTCTAATCATTAACTATCCCAAATACTCTGAAGATACATGGATAGCCTAGAGGTTTGCATTTACTCACTGCACTCAGAATAAATTTCTTGAAAATCCCCTGCGGTCATAGAGAAGTTTGAACCAGAAGGAAGACTGTGAGGATCAACATCTGGGAAATAAATTGGTCGTATCTGATCAGCAGATCTTCTGTTATTGCTAAATTGATGAATCCAGGGATAAAGCTTACATGAGTTAATTTCAGAGCATCTGCAAAATATGAAAATCAGCAAAATTCAGTTTCAACTAATTGCTTACCTCTTAGAAATATAAGCGTCAAAGTTCTTGTAAAAGCTACACATTTGCTAAAGGACTTAATCTAGTTCACAGCACTTCAGATTGCCCATCATTATGAACTGATAAAAAAATTAATTTTACTCTGACACACAAATTATCGCAAAATAACCACCCAGTTTTAAAATTCTCTTTTCCAACTTTTTATAATTTTCTCTAACTCATTTCTCTGCTGAAAAGAAAATACATAAGTTTATTTTGTAAGAATAATGAAATTTATGATTTACTATATTCTATAAAGCTACTATTTTCTGGATCATTTATCTTCCTATTTAAAAAAAAAAAAGGAGTAACATTGGTTCCATTAATTTTATTGGAAATGTTTGTTCTCATTCTAGACTTTTCAGTCTTTTCTGAACCATAATCATAGAAGGTTCTGAGACACAGCAGATTAAAAGCATTTTCCAGATGCTAATGGAAAGGATGCTTTAAAACTTCAAAAAATAAATAAATGCTATTTTGCAAAGCACACTAGAAGTCATTTTAAGTTTGTAACATCTGGATCACTGGAATTACACTAAGTAAACATGTCTTTGTAGAATAAAACTTCTGGGTTGACATGACTGACTAAATCAACTCTTCTTTTAAAAAGTGATAAAATACAGCATTTAAGTATAATAAGCAGCTTTTCCCATGGTCTTGTAAAATCAGTTTTTAACTAAAAAACGAAAACATTTTCTTTCAGAGACAGAGGACACAGCTGTCCCATAAAATACATATCATGGAATGCTCCATAAACTGCAAGCAATCTACTGGGTTATAGAAAGTGCATTCTTTTGGCTGGTGGTTAGAATACATCTGTGATGGTCTTTGAAATAACATTTTTTACCTTCTTCATGTCATATTTATATTTCTTTTTATCAACTAAAAAATAATACAAAACTGACTTTTAATTGAGCAGCAGTATACTGAAACAATTCCAAAGGAAACTGCTAATTTAACAGAAAAGACCAACCCCTTTTCATATACAAGCTTGAAAACCACCATTTCCAGCTTCAGCTATCTGTACTTCAAAACTAAGTACTCCAGTCCTTTGCAATTCCATCATTCCAACAAAACACGTGTCACATATATTATAAAACTCTAACAGATTCAATTGTGGCACACTTCTTTATTTTCCATAGGGGCAGGGCATTTACTGTTCAGTTCTGGAAAAACCTGATAGGTCAAATCTCACTTCTGACCACTGGTTTATAGATCAAGAGTAATTTAACTGTTTTCGTCCTAAGGCATTCATGGACATGCAACAAACAAGCCTTCTCCAAATGTCAAGACTTCTCTAAAATTAAATTCTTTCCAGAATGTACAGATTAATCAATTACTAGCATGAATTCTACTGGTGTTAATTAAAGCTTTTTTAAACTAACTCTATTTTAACTTGTGTACAAAGTGATTTTATATTACTGGAATGGAACTTTCTCAAAGCAAGTGACACCAAGGCTATTGACCCTGTGCTCTAGAAAACAGCATGTCAGCAACCAGCTGCTCCTGTCTCATCCACACAGATATCACTTTAGCGTTGCTTCCCCTCCTGTCAGATCTCACAGGGAAGTAAAGTGTCCTGTGGCTTTAGGCTGCCCGGCAGACGCAGAAGAACAGATTATGCTTTTCAGTTTTTCCTCTTCCAAAACTTTTAGAAATGAAGTGTGTCTGTGCCACCGGTGATCACCTCTGACATCTGTCATTATATCCAGAACTCAAGCAAACACTAGAAAAATACACCACATAAAAACCTTACGCGTACAAGGAAAAGTAGAATTTCCCATAAAAGAACTGAAGCAGCTTTGGAGCCATTGTAGCTTAAGTACTCCAGGATCACTTTATTCTCAAATTAGTGCTTCCTCAACAGAATAACACACTCTAAATAATTTCAAATACTTACAGTGACCACAGTTATGCCTTGACACATACTCTACATATCATACCATGCACCTCTATTCACTGTAACAGAAGTTCACCATCTAAGAAAATTAAGATTTTTTTTTAAATATGTGAAAATCAGCAGATATCACTTTGTGTACAGAAATATTAAGTCACTGTACATCTAGGAACCTACTGTAGCAATTGACACTCAAAACAGTACTTTGTCCTCCTAAAAATGAACTATGGTCAGAGAAAGAAGGTATATCCAAACTGTTAAGCACGTGTTAGCAAAATCCTCGTGCTTTCATCAACTGATAAATGAAATTAATTGAGACTATAGTTAAGAACTAAGTCACTAAATCCTTGTTTTTTACCACTCTTCCTTAACTACTATTTTCAGCTCATATTGATGATTGCTGTTTTTTCTTCCAGTTTCAGGAAATCAAAGATGTCCATTTCAGAAGGCTAACTGCGAACAGCCACTTAAGACTAAACTGAAAGATTCTCCAAGTCCCTAAGACCTTCATAAAAGACACACCAAGCCCCCAAATAGATCTGGTGGAAAGGAAAATGCTTGGATTTGAACTGAACTGACTGCAGTTCATAGTCAGGCTAGCAGTATTCTCTTTCAAGGAGATGTAACTGATAATTTGCCCAGAAGTGATGAAGATTACAGCAGTTACATAACACTCAATTTTGCTGTCTAAAATCACATACTGTTAGCAAGTTTAATGCATATACACCTCTTTGCTAAATATCCTGTATAAACAGGAAACACTGCATGAGCACTAGATGCTACGAATGATTATCACTGTTAGCTAAGTGTGAATCTTCAGGACAATTCCACATATAGGCCAAAGACTCATTATTTAAGGAAGCCTGCCATCAGGCAGGATGGTAGGGATGAAGTAGGGATGGTAGGGATGAAGTTAACCTCTGTGACAGTTGATCAGTGCTACCAAAGATGGAAAATGAATACTTTTATGCTGCTTTGAATAATTTCAAAAGTTCCAACGCACAAGAGGAATGTGGCTTCCTTTCAATAGCTGCAAGGCATCAGTCAGAGCAACTGTAATATACAATTTCACCAGCAGATGATTCATTTGAGAATAATGTAGGAAAAAAGAACAAATGAACCTCCAGTAAATATCTATTTTCAACACATTGACCTGTTAAACGCAGAGGCAGCAGCCATCATAAAAAGTGTTTTCCTCTTGCTGTTTTTGAACAGTAAGCTGTAAGAGATGTAAGATCATCACGGTGCACTGTGGACAATCAGTCTACAAACAGATCTTTATGTTTTATGGTAATACAGAATACAAACCAATAGTTTAGGTGTTTTCAGCAAAGGTGTACACTTAGAGACTGATGAATGACTGGCAAATTGTGTCTCTGAACTTGGCACCAATTCCACCAAAAAAACAAAACATCCCCCAGACCACTTTCATATTTGCCCACCTGTAGTCTTCCTACCCTCCTTCTTAAAAGAACAGTTGCATGTGCTGCCTTCTTTCCTCTCTAATAACTTTATTCTGAAACCAGTAATTTCCAATGCACGTGGCAGAATACCAAATACAAAAATGTAATTTGAAATTAAACCTGTAAAGTGAAATTTACTACATTCGAATCTATTACCTCCGCATAATTGTGGAACTGTTAACTCTTATTTTAGCCACTCATGCTCAGCATGCCTCAGTGGTTGTTTTTCATGTCAAAACAGTGCCTAAAATCTTAGTATGGAATGTAATACTTTCTTTTAGCAGCTTTCCTCTGTTAATAATCACCAGCACTACATACCACAAACATATTTAAGAGCCCATATTTGACACCAGGTAAGAGAGGTGCGCATTTTACAGAACCATGTGAAATAAATCACAAAACCTAATCAAAATTTTGCAGAAAATCTGTGGTACAATCTAGAGATTCTACATCTCATAACTTAAACCCCATGCTTCCTAGAATTTTAATGACTCAGATACAATCCCTCCTTCCCCATTTATCCCTATGATTCTTTTTTTTCATTAAAACATTGTAAACAGTGGTTATGTGTGTCCTGTATTGGGACTTACAAATCTGTTCTTGTGAGATTTACATATTCAGACTTTTCTCATTTATGACTTTGCCTCTCTAGGTTTTAATCAGCAAGTAAAATGTAAGCTATATACCTGTTGAGTACAAAGTTAGAAGAAAAGAGCATAAAGAGGCTCCATTCATTTCCTTGGCAAGCATAACCGAGCATAGCTATTTCCCACGCCAATCTACCTAGCCCAGCACCAGGTACCAGGATATTAACTTTGGAGAAATCCCTGCAACAGAACAAAAATAATAGTTAAGTCTTTATCTGATACCTCTTAACACAACTTAGAGGTCCACTCAAACATTTTCCCCCCATATACTTAGATATTGTACTTCCTGTATGACTTTATTTTTAAATGGAAACTGAGCCAGTTCTGATCAGATTGGTTAATTGTACAGTCAAAACAACACACAGAAACTACTTAAAAGAACATATACAACCCTCATTCAGAATACAGAGCATAATTAGTGAACGATATTTTTCCTTAAAACTTTTACAGTTATCAAGCCAAAAATCTCTTAAGTGAATAGAACATTATCATATGAACCATGTATTTTTCCAAGTCCCACTGATAATCAGCAAGTATTCTAGATACATTTTTGTTACTTTGCATGAAAAATAAACAAGTATTTTGACAGGAGAAATGAGAAACATAAAACCTCCATAATCTGATGAGCAATTCAGAATGTAAAAACCTTGGTCACCATCTCAGCAACTGTGGGTTTCCCTGAAGTATTTAAGTGACATATTTCCTAAATTGGCTCTCCAACCCTTTAACCCTAACTAGGCATCAAGTTGAAGACAACCAGAAGACATCCAGCAGTGTGTTTACTGAAATACCTAGAAAAATCTCTCCCATCTTCCAAGTGCAGCAACTAATGAATAGGAGAACTAAGAATCTCAACATTTGCTCCTCTTTGAGGCAGAAAAGGCAATACAGACTTACTGTAACCAGCAGACTTCCACCACAGTGCAATGAAATCTCCACTCATACAACAAAACCCACTCCCATGCCAAACTGAAAAGATACTTAATCTAAAAAGAAATATTTTTTCAGTTTCCAGCCATGAACAAGACTTTATGATTTCATATACCAAAAAAAAGCACAAACACTCATACTACTCTCTGTTTTGCACGTCACATGCAAAGACAAAACATATGTCTATCAATTTATATGCAACTAAATGGAAGAGGAGGCTACAATTAGAAGATCCAAGCACAGACAGCAGAATGCAAAGCCTTTGACAACTTAAAAATTCAGCATGCCAAGAAGAGTTCAAAAGAGTTAGCATGCTGCATAAGCACAAAGATCACTGGAGTTATGTAAATTCTGAAAAGCTGTACATGTCTGAACACTATTACCCAAAATCAACAGAAAGTATTATTCTTTTCTAAAGGGCACACAATCTAACAAAGAAGTTTTAGCAGTGTCTTTTGGGTTTTGACCTAATCACGTAATTAGTGATGACGCCTCTGAAACGGAAAAATCATTCCTGACTTTCATTTCATTCCCCTTATATGTGCAGGCTCTTTTTCTGATTAAAAAGAAGTAGGAAATCAAGACTTTGTTATTACTTAAGAGCACTCCCGTGAAGCAATGGTTCTCACTACCTCCAGTCTACAAGAGAAACCAGAAGACAGTCCTACTGAAAAAAAAAAAAGTTAATTCAGGAGAAAACTACATGCTCAAGACAATACTTTTGACAATATGGAACCAGAAGAAGAAGGAAGAAGAAAATGCACTTTCCGGAAGAAGCTAGAAACGCTTCAATCTAAAGTTTTTCCTATTCACAGTGATACACTGTTATTCTAAATGTATTTCTAACCTCATCTATTTCTTCATTTCCTACAATTTCACTTTATTCATGAAAAATTTAGACTAGCTCTCCACAGATTTCAGCACACCCAAGTGGACACTTCTACAATGAATGGGTTGAAAAGCCTTAAGCCACTTTTAAGATCATGATACATTGATTAGAAAAAAGACTTTTCTTAAAACAATCTAATAATGCAGGTGTATTCATATTTTGAAATCTGCACCTTTATGCATCCTAAAACAAGATAAAGCCTCTAACAGTCGAGTTGATTTTAAATTGCTTGTAATTGTCTTGTATCTTTTCATTCACAATATAAAGTTTTCGTATTTCTAAACTGATTTTCCAAATTCTCTCTTAGTAAGTAGTTTTCTATCGTATTTTTCTAGTGCAGTCTTAACTAAACTTTCATTTGTACCTTTATTAAGGGATTAATGCCTGTCTGGAAATTTGTTAGCAATGTAATTTCTACCTATACTCTTTACATCAGTTGCCAGACACTGGCCCTGGCCATCAACTTCATTTCAGCCTACAGAGCACAGCTAATAAATACAATATAACCAAATCTCAGTCCACTAACATTGAATTAGCCTTCCAAAATGGTTCAAGAGCATTTTTTTTTAATTTATAGTCAGAGAAATTAGGTATGTGGCAAACTGACTGCATAACAAGTAGTGACTGCTGACAGTGTCCTGTTTTCAGAAAAAATGGTCAAACACCTTCTTTTCAAGACTTAAAAAGAATTGTTTGTGACAACCTATTAATGAATTAAAAAAAAATTAAGGTATGAAAGCTGTGGTAGTGGAAGCACCCCAATGCACTATGTACGTTGAATTTTAAATCGTGACAATAGCTAAAAATCTTTAATTGCACAGAAACTGCTTTTTTAATGGCCACAGTCCTTTAACAGATTAGAAAAAACACACTTTCTTTTGGTGGATATGTGATTGCAGCAGTAGCTAAGACAATTTAAAAAAAAATCAAAACCTGCAATAATATAATAACCCAAAGTTATCCACAGTGAAAACTAGCCTTGATCCAGTCAGCAGCAGCAGGATTTCTATGACACATCTAGCAGCAGTTAGGAAAATAAATGGGTAATCAACAAATATCCACTAAATAATTGTGGTCCAGTAGAGTAGAAACATTAGCCTATTAACTTGGCAGGGAGAGGAGGCTAGCCAAAGAGCAGGGAAAGCAGGCAAGAGGGCAGCATGGTTCTGTTTGGCTCAACTACTGAAACTGCAAAAGTCTCTTAAAAAAAGATAGTGGAGAAATATCAGAAACAACCAAAATCTGTCATGACATTTTTGTACTGCATTTTGCAGTGTGATATATTTTCAGCTTTTAAGGAAGATTTTAACTTTTTTAAAGGTGTGCTTTTTTTAACAGGAAACATTAAACATGATTAAAACAGAGGCTTATTTCATGCATATTGTGCTGTAACCAAAAATAATGGTGCTAAAGTGGTAGACATGCTCAGCAAAATGAAAATTAGTGTATCTCATGAAACATGAAACTCATTTTCATAAACTGAACACTGTAGTTCAATTTATATAATGAACAGAAGTGATAAATACACATCCCATACAGAGATGGGCTTCTCATCAGTGGAAATATCAAAATAAAACCACACTGTGGGAATCCTTTCCTGGTGCTTACAATGTCTGTATATTTAAATAAAATTCTCAGCATAGGATTTTCATTATTTTACTTAAATCATATTTTCAGAGACTTTTTAAAGACAAACACTAAACAGCACAATAATTTGAAGACCAGTTTTTCTCAAACTTGGCAGCTGAGTTTTACATACTTTCATGTAAAGATCTGCAAAGACTCAGTGGACTGTAGTAACACTGACGATATAGTTTGCTCTTAAGTCCAATGTTTAAAGGGAAGTTTAAGCTAAGTACAAAAACCTCCAAGGACAGATGTATATTCTATAAAGTTAAATAAAATTTAAATAAAGCAGAAATTTCAACTCTACTATAAATGTGACTGAGCACATTCAAGAAGTATAACCAAGCTCAGGACCAATAAGCTGGTTTTCGTATAAAAAGGAAACTAAGCTCTGGTGATCTCTTCTGGGCTGTTCTGCCAGCACCTTGGAAAATGCAATTGATTGCTGGACAGGATAACAAAGATAAATTTCAAATTATAGTTGATTCCAGAGGCCATGTTAATGAGAAGCAAACAATGGAAAAAATACCTAAGTATACTGTTCTTGGCCATGGAATGATAATTAACAAAAAGGTTAACTATTTCTTAGATTTCTTTTGGAAAAGAAGCTGATGATCTTTTTTACATCCTTTCACTTAAACAGGAAGGGTAACAACAGTAGAAGTGAAAGGAAACAAAGACAACAGAAAAAGGGGAATCAGAAAAAAATGTACCAGTATGCTTATTTAGATTTTCAACTTAAATGCTTCCCTGCAAAAATGCTTTAACACATTCCATCAAGAAATAAAAATGTATCTATGTTTTACTATTTTTTCCTTCAGAAAGCAGTGATCATGGCTCATTCAGATTGAAGAAATACAAGAAATTTAAATACTACAGAGCACCTGTGAGCTGAAACACAATTAAATTCCAACATGAATAATGCAGGAAATCTATCAGTTCTTCAGGAAGACCTGATCTCATGGGATTTCACTTAAAAATGCTTGGTTGATCCTAGTAACAGATTCTGCTAAGAAGAAAGAATTAATTATTTCTGAAGAGGAATAAGAGGCAGGAATAGCTCTGGCCATGTATGTTATTTTTAGATGACAGTCTTATCAGAAGACTAGACTGAAACACAGGATAACAGAAGCACCTCTTCACACTGTTGTAATTTACAGCTACTTTCAACCGTTGCTTGTATTTCTTCTACTTCCCAGAAAAGCAAGCATATACAATACTTCGCTGCTTTTCCTGTTCTTTACATACCAACTGCACCCATACATGTCAATCTTGCAAAGAGCGTACTACAACATGTGCGTGCATGGAGCGAAATATACTTTAATAGTTTCAAAAATTAAACTTCTTTTTCACATGATTCCAGTGCAAGGAATCAATAACGTTAACAAATTATGTTAACTAGAAACTGCATGCACCATTCCATTGAGTATTACAAATTTTATGTATGTTACAATTTCTTTTACAAAGTAAAAGGTGACTTGCACTGACAGTTTTAAATTTAAAATATTTATTTCTTTATCATTTTTAATGTAAAATACATCTAGAAAATTTGTTTCCATCACCCAGTGCCACCAATGCACTTTTTGTCTAGCACTTTCATCATCTCAGGAGACTTCAGCATAAAAGAGAACTCTAAAGAAATGCAAAGCTGAACTCTGAGGTTCATCTACAACCTGTTTTCATACATTGGTGTCCACAGTTAGTCCTCCACTATGGTCAGTTCAGGCCCTGTCCATACCTTCAAACTGAAAAACCCGCTATGCTTCAAAATCATAAAATCAAAGAATATGCTGAGTTGGAAAGGACCCATCAGGATCATCAAGTCCAACTCCTGGCCCTGCACAGGACACCCCAAAAATCCCACCATGTGCCTGAGAATATTGTCAAAACACTTCTTGAACTCAGACAGGCTTGGTGCTGTGACCACTTCTCTGGGGAGCCTGTTCCAGTGCTCAACCATCCTTTGGGTGAATCCTGATATCCAACCTAAACATTCCCTGACTCAGCTTCATGCTCTTTCCTCGAGTCTTGTCACTGGGGACAAGAGTGAAGCTTGTATAAAACTGTATACCAGACCGACTAGCTAGCATGCCCTGCCAGGGAAGTTACTTATCGCACTGCCAGTTAAGCTTGATAGTACATGATTCTGCTTCTTACCTCAAAGAGGTAAGTATAACTAAGTAGGAGAGTGCCTTTGGTAACTAGGAAAAAGAATGAGCTAGACAGTAGCTAACAATATGTGAACAGAGAAAAGGTTTTGCGCAAGTGCTACAACAGCTCCATAGTGATAATGAATATCAAACTTTTAAATAACGTATTTATTTAAAACATATTTTAGAAATTAAAAAAACCCACCACTTAGTTTGACAAACTCAAACTTGTAGTAGAGGTACTTGATCTGTACAGTGATGTATTGAGATTTTGGCAGAGACAAAATAAATGGTATTCCAGAGCCAACATAATAGGGACACATGCTCTGTCACATTAGTTCTGTTTGACCACCACCAGAACTCCTGGTAAATAAGCACAAAACTACCAACTTCAGATTCACCCAATCTGTTACCACATGTTGCTTCCTAATATATACCGGAGGTTTTGAAATAGAGTTCATTGATGACAAATGTAAAAGTCAAGATTTTTCAGCCTCAGTCATGGATCTTTTAAGATCTGACATAAGCTATCTCCCTCATAAACAAAATCCATTAAAGGCTAGCATACAAGAGAAAAAGGTGAACTGCTACCTAACTATGAGTTTTCCTACAGACCCACACATCAGAGATGCACCAAATAACCTGCAGTATTTAATTCATTTCTATCTTATGTAGGGCACTATTAGCACTAAAAGCATTGCAAAGTTCACTTTCAGATAAAACGTTTTGTATTTTGACATAAGTCAGCCCAAAGCAAAATAGAAATCAACCACGTCCATTCCATATTCTGCCACCACAGTCTTTACTAATGAAACTAAAAAATGGCTAGTAGAAAAGATTTTCCAAATTTGTAAATAATTACTGAGAGAGAAAAAACCCCAGAGTAATACCCACCTATATCAAATCTAAGTTGTGGCTCGTTACATTTGTGAGTAGAAAGTTCTCATATATTCTAACTGTAAGACTGTTAAGTTTTACCTAAAATATACTTTAAGATGACTGAGTTGATTAATTGACAGAATCATTAAACATGGAATTCTTATAGCACTATTACCTTTTGAGATTTTACCAGTATACTTCTACCTGAAGTTACCTAAAAAACCCTGCATCGACAGCTATTTTACAGTGTTAACAAGCCAATGTGGTTACAAAGTTACCCTCATACATGCAGCAAAGCTTTTTTAAGAATTGTCTTGTAACACCTGTTTGAAACCAAGCCTAGAATTTACTATTTTCAGAGTAAATTCTTAGTGCAACTAAGTGCAACTGCACTAGAGCTTAAGAGTATTCCTCCTTCCTTCCATCATGAAGGGCAATAGTGATACTTCCTGCTGTCACAAGGGTCCTTGCTTTTATCTGCAGCACACACACTTTGATAATCTGTTAACCTGCAAACTTTACCTTGCTGACCACAACTGAGTTAACTTCACATACTCCTGAAGTCTTTTACTTGAAAAGTTAAATACATTCTGTTACACCAAGCTGCAGAACAACAACAAAACGCTATTCCTGATTTACCTGGTATTACTTCGTGAAGTTTATTAATATGGTTTTTTTCAACACCTTGTATTAGAAATAAAAACTTTCCTGATTAAAAAAACAATTCACAAAAACTCCTGTATTTTGAAACCAAGTTTTTCATTACTCCACACAAACTTTGTTAGATTTGTGCAACAGTTTATCTCCACATAAATATAAGTCTTAAGACACTATTACCATCTTTCTTTTGGAAAGTTCTTTACAATTTCACTAATGATTGGCTGGTAGCAGGAATCTCTCTCAGACTTTCCCTCTTCACTCCAGTCTCTCACAAATTGTTTCAATGTGGACTTTAATTTATCCATGTCAAATGTTGAAGCTGGTGTTATCTTCCCGCTTCCCTGATTAACGTGGGGAAAAAAAAAAAGTTAGTGGAAAATGTACAAAGTTTTTTGAGTCTTGGGGGAAAAAGACGAAATTATAAACAGAAAAATGTCACGCTATAAGAGCTGTTGGGAGTTTTAGCTGACAAAGCACTTGCCTTTCATTCCTGGGACCAGAGCTCAAATCCACCTTAATATCCTAAACAAACTGAGTTTGCTGTCTCCATTTGGCATCCCAGAGACCAGTTTCCACATCAGAAAAAAAACATACAGTATGGCATAGCAAAGCAAATTGGTAGTCCTTATTCAGGAAAGGACCAGGGCCTAGCTAGTGCAGAAGCTGAACTGGTTACTCTGAAAAGAGGAGCCCTTTAGGTACTGGTATGGCAACACTAAGAAGCTCACTTCAGAGTTGTCCATTACTGAATTTTGTCTGCCGATACCAAAAAGACTTCAGTTTCCACCTCTGTCAGTCTTTTAAGTCTGAGGGCCATTTTGTTTGACAGAGACGCCACACTAAAAAAACAGGTCAAGTAGTAAAAAAGTGCTCACCAATAACAACATTAAAAATACTTGGCCTATCTAGAATTGCAACCAATTCAGAATGCTGCAACATATAATAACCTACAGTAAGACAGACAATATCATTTCTGTTCTACATAGTTAACAGAAAAAATAACTTTAAAATGTAAGCAGAGTAAAGCTAGAACTCCACAGAGAAAAATACCTTTTTACAAACATTTGCCAGATTCACAGTTAGTTTTCCTAAGTGTAACTAAAAGAACTAGCAAGAAACAGCTCTAGTAAGCATCAGCTTCACAAAATGTGAAAGAGTGAGAAAAGTGTAAGCAAGCAAGAAACAAGAAATGAGAAAATAAAGGCAAAAGGAAAGTTGGAGGCCTAGAGGTGTGAAAAACAAATGTAGAAAATCCCAAAGCATACAGACTTTAGTTTTGGATCAAGAAAAAGTCCACTTTCACATACGTCTTCTCCATATTCTTTATTTTCAAACATATGAACGCAGTCATTCACAATGGTCTGTAGTATCTCTTGATTATGATCAATGCACTTCCGAATCTTGTCAAGGTGTGGAAGAAATTGAGGAAGAAGACTCTGTTGGTTAGGTGGGAGAGACTTAAACTGCCTCTCTGTTCTGTTCACTCGTTCATGCATATTCGTTCTAAAAAGCAAAAGTTTTAGATATTTAGAACCAATACACAAATTACATGTAAATAATTCACTGTAAGCTATTCCAATGACAATTATTCACTTTGTTATACACAGAAAGTGATCAGACTTTTTAATTCTTTACAAGAGAACAAGTTCTCAAGAATTTTTTAGGCAAAAATTTTTTAAAGATCTAGTTCTACATTATCACTCTTTTTAACACGTTCCTGCTTAAGAGGACTTAAGTTTCATCATTAGCCACTTATTTCCAGAGCAGGTGATGAATACCTTAATCCATGGATCTACAAAATTTAACAAACAACCATCTCCAAGATTGTTTCCCAAATCCAAATTAAACTGAATTAATAGCTGGATGCAGTGGTAAACTTTGGTTACAGAAAAAATGACATGGAGTGCGAATTGGAATCGCCAAGATCAACTGCTTCTGAAAGAAATGCAAAAGTCATAGCTAGACCATGCCAGAGTTCCGGCAGCCACACTAAGATACTAATCTACCCCCTTTTAACAGCATATTACCCTTAGTACTGTGAATTTGATCATGGAACTCATACAAGCTAAAAATACCTCCTCCACTTCTCCAAGATACAAGTTTCACAAAAAAGGTGAATCTTCTAAGCTTTTGCTAGAGTTTTCTAGATGTGACTTCTGTCTAAACTGACAGAAGTCTAGTTGCTGAGCACAGTCATAAAGCCAGGACAAGAGACACTGCCCCTTTTGTCCACCAAATCATTTAGGCTGGTCAAGTCAAACTGCAGTTTCCCAAACTCTTGTGTCAGCATAAAGCTGTACAAAGTTGAAAACTAACCATCAGTGAGAGTAAGGTGCAATTGCTGCAATTTTAGTTGCAACCTCAGTCTTGAAATTTGACGAGTTAATATTTCATGCACATGTTTCTGAGAAGGGCTTGTTCACTACAATAGCTACACTGGTTTAAAATTACATTAAGAAACAGAGAAGAAACAATAGAAAAATAAATTGATCCTCAATATAGAGCACATAAGCTTAACTTAACATCATCTTCTTGAAAGGTTTGATCCAAAAAAAAAATATCTTTGAACCTAATTCTCCACCCTTTCATGCTAATTGCAACCATCTAGCAAAATTAATAATTCACTGAAATCAGAACTATAAATAATGAAGTTAAGTCTGTTTCTCTCAAGACGAGAAGAACAAGATCTGGACTTATCTGAAAGTGTGTTATTGCCTTATTCATACAGATGTTCCCAATTAATAAACATCTGTATGTAAATAAAAATTCCAATTATTTTAAACTACTGAGATATGTAATTTCACCTACATTCACCTACATTCAGAGTTATTTCCTTGAGACAGAGGTAATTTAATTGAACTTCTGTATTGAAAATTTAGGTCACATCTTTTTCTTATGTATTTACTAAAACAAATTGCATTCAAAAGCAACCTAGAGCCACAGTTCAGCATGAGGTTGAGAATGATGTTCCCAGCTTGTAAGGCCTGAGGATAAAATTACATCACTGACATGAGTACATTACAGTTGGGAACTGCATTAATGGCCACTAGTATCAGATATTTTTAACTAAGTCTTTGATACGTCCAGAATGAATTAGAGAATTCATTCGGGAAGACACACTGAAGTATCATCTAGACCAACACTGAAGTATCATCTAGACCAACCTCCCCGCTCAAACACTAATCCTGGAAAACAAATAAAACCGAAGACAGGAAAACCTCAAACAGGAGAAGTTACATAAATATCACCCACTCCTATCAAGAATCTCACTATCATGTAAAAATTACGCTTGTGACAAGAAGGGTTCAAAACACAGTAATGAGTCACATGATGGGGCTTGGTCCACTGAAGTACAGAGATATACAGTGTTGCTACATCCCAAATCTGCTTCCCAAACCTAAAAACAGGAAACAGTTTATCGAAATACTAAAGAAGACTGGACTTTTTCAGCCAGTCTCCACCACCGCCATCTTAGTAACTTGGTTCCTCTTCTATTCAATGGATTCAATCATAAAGTTAAATTTATCTAATTTCTATGGGGCCAGTAAGCCCTCTTCTAACTCAACAGATGTTATTAAAAATGGTAGCCATTAGCCCTTATCTCTCGGGCAAACTCAAATGTCTTTCACGAATTTCCCCAATAATTGAAACACCATTTGCATTTCTTTGCCAGCACGAACTCCTATTGTTTTGAAGACTTAGAGTATTTTATCTCCTAAGAAATCTTTCACACCCTCTTCAGGTTTGGTGCTTTCTTTTATGCTTCCGAACTGACAAGTACCAAAGCGACCTTGAGCGTATCCACAAAGGTAAGTGGCGCAGAAGCCCCTTACTGTGTATAAGGGGCTGCTGTGCCCCGCCACCGGCACAGTGCTCGCCAGGGAGCGCAGACCGCAGGGGGAGCGCCCTGCTCCGGGAGCTGCGGGATAGCCCGGAACCCTTCGGGGGCCGGTCAGCGAGCGCAGGGCCACCCTGCAGGCATCACGCACAGGGATCAGGTCTCCGTTACCCGTAATATCGGAAGGCGTTGATGATCCTCCGGAAATGCTCCCGCTCCAGACGTTCCTCCTCCTCCTCCCTGGCAGCCGCCGCCAGCGCCCTCGGCTCCAGCGGCCGCCGCCTCCGCCGCTCGTCCCTGAGCGGGGCCGCCTGCTCCCCCTCGGGCTCCGCGCCCCGGCCACACGCGCTCTCTCCCGGCCACGGCAGCTGCTCCCGCTCCTCCTCGTGGCCTCTCCGCAGCCCCCTGCGCATCACTTTGGTCGGCGGATCCCCCTCGCCCCGGGACAGCGGCGGCGGCGCTTTCCGGGATACGGCGCACGTGGCCGACATCCCCCGCGCGCGCACGCGCCCTCCTCCCTTCCGGCGCGCGCCGGCCGCTCGGCGAAGGTAAAAGTATCGCGAGACGACGGGCGGAGCGGGGCGGAGCGGGGCGGAGCGGGGCGGAGCGGGGCGGAGCGGGGCGGAGCGGGGCGGAGCGGGGCGGAGCGGGGCGGAGCGGGGCGGAGCGGGGCGGAGCGGGGCGGAGCGGGCGGAGCGGGGCGGAGCGGGGCGGAGCGGGGCGGAGCGGGGCGGAGCGGGGCGGAGCGGGGCGGAGCGGGGCGGAGCGGGGCGGAGCGGGGCGGAGCGGGGCGGAGCGGGACAGCTCCGGAGCGGTGGCGGGGTTGGTGTCCTGACCGGGTGTTCCCTGCCTTGGAGTCAGCTGTCAGCAGCAACATGGGCTGTGGAGCACTGCTCGTCCCCGCCAGTGTGAGAAATGACACGGCGGGACTGGCAAACGGCGGCAGTGACGCTGAAGCACTCTCTCTCGTGCCTGACGCGGATGCGCCCTTTCGGAGTCCTCACGCAGACGAAGTCCTGGTGCAGCAGTCAAAGCTCAGGTCTCCGCCGGGCTGCCTGCACCAGGTTGTGGTAAGGTATGCATCCAGCCCCGCTGAGCAGGCAGCCACGAGCAGAGCAGCTGTGCTGAGACGAGGCAGTACTTTGCAAGAACCTCTGCGCCAGACTAAAGCCGGATTATGTTTCCTAGAAGGAAATGCAAGGACCAACTATGGGGAGGGAAAAGCAAGGAGGCACGCTTAACTGCCATGCGTGAGTCGCTAGATACTATATTTCCCCCCACAACACGCCTTGGCCCTGATGACCCTTGAGCCCATCCTCCTTAACCTGACAAAACTTGTTTCACTGGATGCAGACACCCTGTGTCCTGCAGCAAGTCACTATATCCCTTTCCAAACTGCTTTGAGAAGAGGTGGCTGATCCCAAGGGCCTCATTTGCAAGGGCCCATCCCCATTTTGAGATGCTGAAGAGCATGCCTTACCTAGCTGTCTGTCTAAAGACAGTGGTAGTCATTTAGTAATCCAAGTAATGTAACAGGAACAGAGAAGTTTTTTGGCATACTAACCTTCTCTCTGTAGAAACAGGAGCATCAGCCTCCTAACACTCTCACTTTACTCTCAGTGTTTTTCAGTATTCTTTACCCTCACACTGCTCCTACTCTCTTGCAACTCCATTAACTGATGGGACACTGGATATCGGTGGACACTGGACACTGTGTTCAGTGGCAGTGCCAGAGAGGAGGCACAGACATCATATTTAGTTTGATGGACAAAGGAGTCATTGTTCCCAAGGGCACATTACTGGTTTTGTTAATTAGGAAGCACCCTGCGTGTGATAAAACCAACATCTAAATCAATGTTACACAGCCTAAACAGAAATTCAGCTTTTAGACTTTGAAGGTTAGGGCGGGATCAATAACTCTGCAAGATAAAACATTTGTACTTGCTATATCAGTGTTTATGACTAGTACATTGTCATGTTCTCTCTGTTATTTTGACATGAGGAAATCACCTAAATATCAAACTAGTCACGTACTGACATTTCTGCACTCCTTTTACATAAGCCATTTGCCTTCTATAGAACAACACCACTTCTATTGCTACAGTGTTTCTGAACATATGCAAGACACTTAGCAAAGCTTTCTTTCAGCTATGACAGCCTGAAATTGCTGCCAGCAGGAGGTGACACTGCTAAAGAACCACAGGCTCCTATCATGCAGCTCTCCCCAGCCACTTCATAGCTAGCACAGCCCTGGCAATCAAACTGCATTTGCCAAGGGCAAACTAGAGTTTTCCTGTACTACCTTTAAAGCAAAAGCATTCTGCCAACATGCCAACATTGCAGGGAAGTTCTCTAAGTTTTTCTAAGGGCACTCGAAATATTTTTATCTCCCAGACAGACTTAGAAGTTCATTCTCACTTCAGTGCCTGATAAATTTATGGAGAAGATTATTCTGGGAGGTATTGAAAAACACATGAAAGACAACACAGTCTTATCAAACCTGCATTCCTTTTATGATAAGATAATCCACCTAGTTGATCAGGGGAAGCCAGTTGATGTAATCTTTTGGAAATTAAAGCTTTCAATACTGTCTCTCACAGGATCCTTCTGGACAAAATATCCAGCCCACAGCTGGATAAACACATCATGTGGTGCGTGAGCAATTGGCTCACGAGTCAAGCACAGAGAGTAATAGTGACTGGGGTAACATCAGACTGTTGACCTGTCACTAGGGGGGTTCCACAGGGCTCCATCTCAGGCCCTGAGCACTTCAACATCTTCATAAATTACTTGGACACAGAACTGGAAGGGATGCTAAGCAAGTCTGCAGATGACACAAAATTGGGAGGAGCTGTTCACTCCCTCAAAGGCAGGGAGGCCCTGCAGAGAGACCTCAACAAATAAGAGGACTTGGTAATCACCAGCCATATGAAGTTCAACAAGAGGAAGCGCTGGATTCTGCACCTGGAATGGGGCAACCTTGGATGTTCATACAGACTGGGGAATGAGATGTTGGAAAGCAGTGCCATGGAAAGGGACCTGGGGGTCCTGGTCAAAGGCATGTTGAATATGAGTCAGCAGTGCCCTGGCAGCCAGGAGGGCCAACTTTGTCCTGGGAGGCATCAGGCAAAGCATGGGCAGCCCATGCGAGGGAGGGGATTGTTCCGCTCTGCTCTGCACTGGTCAGGCCTCACCTTGAATATTGTGGCAGTTTTGGACACCACAATATAAGAAAGATATTAAACCATTAGAGAGTGTCCAAAGGAGGGCAGCAAAGCTGGTGAAGGGCCTTGAGGGGAAGTTGTATGAGGAGGGGCCAAGGTCACTTGGTGTGTTCAGCCTGGAGAAGAGGAGATTGAGGGGAGACCTCATGGCAGTCTACAACTTCCTTGTGAGGGGAAGAGGAGGGGCAGGCACTGATCTCTGTGGTCACCAGTGACTGGACCCAAGGAATGGCCTGAAGTTGTGTCAGGGGAGGTTTAGGTTGGATATTAGAAAAAAATTCTTCACCCAGAGGGTGGTTGGGTGCTGGAACAGTGGCCCCAGGGAAGTGGTCACAGCACCAAGATTCCAAGAAGCATTTGGATGACACTCTCAGGCACATAGTGTGACTCCTGGGGTTGGACGCAATGATCCTTGCATATTCTGTGACTGTTTTTTCCTACTGAGTTGCTGTAGTAACTGGCAAGAGCACAGAATTTAGGTACACCAGGTGACCCTGGTCATTTTCTACAGTCCATCCATGGTATAGCCCTGCTTGCTTCTTCTACTGTTTCTTATGGGTGAGGTACCAATGAATCTTCAAAATCCCCTTTGAACTTGCTGGTACTATCTGCCTCCTGTGGCATTACAGCTTAGAAACTCAGTGTCTGCTGCACGAAGTATCATCTTTATCTGTGTGAAATATCACCTTAATATAATTGGTCAATCTGTTTCAAATGAAGAAGTGCCACCCAGACTAGTATTTGTACCATTTGGTGAATACTAATTCTGCATCCATTTGACTCACAGCTTTCAAGATTTTGTAAACCTTGACCCCTTTCCCCCTCAGTCTTCCCCTTTCCACAGTGAAGGGTCCCAGCATTTTCAGTCTCTCCTCACAAAGCAGCTTCTTCATTTCCTTGATCAGCTGCCCTTCTTTTAACTCCACAATGGAGTCCCTCTAAATATAGAAACCGCAACTTCCCAGCACTGAAAATCTGGGTCCACCAGTCTTACACAGGAGCAAAGTAGCACCACCTGCTTTTTTTGCAAAAAAAAAAAAAAATTAAAAAAAAAAAATTGATGGAACTCCAAAATGTGGTATGGTTACAGAAGAACTGTGAAAGATCTCTGCTCTGAGCTCTTATTACAAGCTGCTGAAGTACAAGTTCAGTGCCATGTATATTCTGATAATGATTTATACCACAAATGCTTTGATCTGTACTGGAGCTCATCTATCACTTTTGCCTAGAGGAGGATCTCACACAACTGAACTCCTTGCCACTGCACCAATGCTGGACTACTTCAGAAAGCTTCATATGATCTGCAAACTTGGGTGATACCATTGTTCATTACTTCCTCTGAATAAGCATGCTGGAGCAGGTGGATGTGGAAGACTGCTCTGGTGGGTAGGACCCCACTTTGGAGCAGCAGAAGACTGCAAGGAGGAAGCAGTGGTAGAGACAATACTCCACGAGCAGACCACAACCCCCATTCCCCATCCCCCTGCACTGCTGGGAGAGAGGAAGTAGAGAACTCACGAGGGAAGTCAAGCCCAGGAAGAAGGGAGGGGCAGGGGGAAGGTGTTTTAAGATTTGTTCCTATTTCTTATTATCCTACTCTGATTTGATTGGCAATAAAATAAAATAATTTCCCCAAGCCAAATTTGTTGTGCCTGTGACTCTAATTGCTGAGCAATCTTCCTGTCCTTATCTTGACTCACGAGCTATTAATTGTATTTTTTTTCCCTTGTCTAGTTGAGGAAGGGAAGCAATAGAGCAGCTTAGGGAGCACCTGGTGGCTAGCCAAGGACAGCCCCACACAACCATCCAGGTCTTAGCTAAGCTCTCCTAGTTATATCCTTTCCAAAGGGAAATAAAAATAAAAATACAGTTTAAAGTTAGACAGTCCATCACAGCATATGAGCAAATGCAACATGAAATATTTTTAGTACAAAATAATAATAATACAAAATTATATTTGGAAGCACTTCGTCTTAAATGCACCTAAACACAGCTCTAACCTGATAACACCTTTTTCTTATATATTGACTCAATACTGTTACAATAAAGCATTACATTTTAATCACTGATCAGTTCAGCTGTCATACAGTAACATAGTCCATCCTTTGCTTTTCATGTCTGTAGCTTTATTTTTATTCCAACTGATAAAAAAGTAAGATATTGTATAGCAAATATAAGAGTTAAGAAATTACTCAGCAACAATATATGACCCAACTACCCAATTTCCTAATTTACCTAAATGTATGTACACAAATTCTATAACAAAGCTTTCACATTTGTTTAGCATATCTGCTTTCTGAACATTTTAATTATTTCAGTTTCAACTTGAGTTATGAATACTAGTGTGAATTCCTTCTTCCTTCCTCCCCCCTGAAACATGCATTTATTGTCTAGTAGTCTGTGCCAACCCAATCATCAATCTGCACAATATATGCATTATATTTTGTTAATGATGCATCTGTATTCTCTACGACATCGTATTCCCCCATCTTTTTCCAATAATCTGACTTCTCTTCAGGTTTGTTTTAATATTTTTAATACCCATTCCCAACTGCCCCAAACAATACACAACATAGAAATTGCTTTGCAAACACCAGAGAGGTATTTAGCAAGTCTAAGTTCAGCTATGATGTATACCGTTACTGAAAAGGCAGCATAACAACTTAATCAATCTTAAATTACACAGTTAGTTCTTCTAACCATGGATATGTCAGTGATTATAAGCTCCTAAAAATATTAGAGGCAATCACTGTCATTCCTATATGATCATTTCACACTGCAAACATCCATGTTCAAATATGCTTATTAATCCAACAGAACTGCATCTTTATAGTTTAGTTATGTAGATAAAAATCTTTATGTTCTTTAAAATGTTCCCAATCAATGAGATTTAAAGCCAAAGCATGACTGATTAAAGGAATTCTAAAGAATGCACTGTTGATCCTACTAAACAATATCTGAGACTTACAGAGTTAATAGTTACTACAAAAACACTTGTGTTGTATGGACTGGTATTATGGTCGTGCACATAACATTTGCTCAGTTGGGTGGCTTGCCAAATATGACAGTCTTGGGGTTTTCAATTCATATGAAATGGAACCCAGGCTTTCTACATTATCATGCTGTGACCTGCTGATCTAAAATAAATAAAAAGTACACATTTAACTTGTAGTGTTTGCAAGTGACATCACTGTACATTAGAAACTAATACTATCAACACATTTGTTTTCATTGGTGTTTTACCCCATATTCCTTCTGTTCCCCCTATCTTATTGTTATTTTATCATTAGGTAATTGTGGATTCAACTGTTATTTTAGAACATCCCATTTCAAGGAACTCAATTATAATTTAGATTGACTCGGAGTAATGGGCACACATGGGACTGTAATACATAAAGAGACATAATATATACAATCCTTGTAGTATTTTCACATAAAAGGTTAGCTTCTTGTTAACATGGAATGGGACATGCAGATTCAATTTCCAGCAACATTACTTACTTTCTTCCCTCAGCTTGTTTAATTCCTGCATTATATCACTATACACATAGGATAAAAGCTCCTCTTGGGATTTTGTTCCATCCAAATAAACTGAGGAAGATGAAAGAAAAAGTTTTCATGAGTTTTGTGCCAACTATCTGTAATACTAATTGTCAAAGTCTTCAGGATTCCTATAGATGCCATCAGAAAAGATGAAAAAATAAAAACCAAGAACAGCATCTCCTCTTTTCTTTTTTCACAAATTCATTTTACATGTTAAAAAATAACATAATGGAAAAGTATTCTAGTTAATAATTCATGTGGAATTTTTTGTGGTATAGAAGTCTCCATAAGGGTAACAGTAATAATGTTAGGACAGCAGACCAATGGGGTAATTCAGCAGAAAGGTTTCTGTGCAGTGGAAGACTTCAGGTTCCTCGGCATCAGTGTTTGAACAAGTCAGGGAACAGCACAGTTCCATTCTCACTCCACAGTGAGAAGCAGTGTGTGGATGAAGCAGCCACCCAGCTTCCCTTCCCTCTAGTCCCCCCTCCAGAAGGAGGCAGTCCAAAAGCTGTACAAGTGTGAACATGACACAAGCTCATGGCAGTGCCCTATCAGCTGGCCCAGCTTTGATACTTCTCATGCAAAACTGGTGACTATACTGTGTATAGTCAGCACCTAGAAAGTATCTTAAGTTTATTACAGGACTTCAATCAGGATATCAATTTGATTCTGAAGAATTCTGCCAGTGCGTCAGCTGTCATCTCAGAAGCTTCCTATTTACACATACCTGTGTTGTCTCTAACAAGCTATCTTGTTAAGTGGACTTATTTAGTGATTAGAACATTTCTATTTTTTAATGTCATAATTTTCATTATTAAAAAGCAAAACCAAAACTCCAATAGACTTGCAAAATAAACCAACAAAATAGTTAAAATCTACTAACTGCTACAAAAACATCTCAGGAAAATTTTGTTCCATTTATAAAACCCCGCATCTCAATGAAAACTGCACAAGTGCCACACTTAAGCATTTTATAAGTTTAAAATTAAGGATACCATACCAACTTGCATACTTGCATTCTCTTCCAATTCATTTTTATATTTCAGATACATAGGCCACACGTGTCCATCGAAGTACCCCGGTGTATCTGCTGGCTCATAGACTCTGGTGCTACACAAAAATATATCTGCTTTTCCATACAAGTTTTACATGTTCCCCTACTGTCAGCTGGTTTAATAACATCTTTTATTCAAAATAAAAAACATAAGGGCTGGCAGTTTGCATAACTGTTGGAGCAAAGGAGGTTCCTTTTTTTTAATTCAATCTGTGATACGAATTTTTGCTATCTTACCTATTTCTGCCTATCAAACCACATTTAAGAAGATAAGGTAAAAGGTTGGGTTTTTTTAATTTAAAAAGGTATTACATATAAATTACACTGTATTGAAACTGTTACTATTTTTTTTTTTTTTTAATTAGGTATATAGATTTCTCAAGCTTTAAATTACTGGTTGTTGAGTCTAGTCACTTCCATTCTGGACACTAAACTCCTTTAAAGGTGAGTCTAGTGAGAAGCCAAAGCCAGCTGAATAGAGAATTTCTTCACTCAGCCAGTAGATTCTGACTTCATGCACATGTATTGCTCCAAACATAGAGTACTGCTCCTAATTTGGAGAAAAGTCTGGCTCAATAATCTAAATCAGATAAACAGTACAACTAGTATACAGTCTAAACAAACCATACACTAAAACCACACATGAACATCATTATTTATCATCATGTAACTGTATTCAACCAAGAATAAGACTGCTTCATATTTTTTTAACTGCTTCTCGTTTTAAACATGGTTTAACTCAAATACACAACCAGTAATTGAAATAGTTTATCAGGACAAAAAATTCTCTTTTTAGTGTTTGTATAGCATTTGTAAAGCATTTAGTGTTTGTAAAGCACTTTGATATCCCTGTGCTCTAAAATAAAAACCAAAACAAACAAATCTAAAACAGATGACAGATGATCTTAATAGCTTACATTTGGCAAGCACCGAAGAAAAGCTAGTACAAAAGGACTGCTACAGTTCAGAGGGTACAGTGATCCTCGTTAAACAACAACTGAATAATCTTACCTCCTTCTCCTTTTGCACTCTTCATAAGGAAGGGTCAAAAAATATCTTCTATTCCAAAGTTCATTAAGTGGCCTAAGATAATAACATATTTAGTTCCCTCCTCCATTTTAGGGCAGTTTTAATACACCAGGTTACATATTACTGCTTACTCATAATTGTAAAGCAGAAAGCCTTCAACAATCAAAATATAAACATTTTTCTGATTGTCACATGCACTCTGTGGCTCTTCTGTCACAACCCCTGAGCTTGCTGGGCTTTTTATCCAGTTGTGAATCTTTGTCACCATTTCATCCATATAGAGGGCATCAAGCGCTAGATGAAAACAGAAAGTTAGAAATCCCTTAAACACAGAGAATAAAAGAAAAAAAAAAGAACCCTTAAGTACCCTTCAGTTAATCAGTAAGAATCAAATAATCCATATACAAGCTTAAAGGAAGTTCAGTTCATGCATATTAGTAGTCCTAGGTTTGCAATTGCTGATTTTCTGAAACCAAAGCTTGCACGAGGATTGGGGTATTTCTGCTGGGTGTAGTTTCTCTGAACTTCATGGCACTCAAAATTGTGTGAACTCACTTCACAGCTTTTTGCTTCATAACAGAAACTGCAGGGACTGTTCTCCTCTTCCACAAAACTCGTAAAAACTTACTTACCCTGAGACCTCCACCCTTGTGTCATTTGTCATAGATGGATTGGATGCTCAACATTTTTTGTTTCAGGTTTTTATGAGGTTCAGGTATATGGAAGGTGGGCACAAGTGGTTTTAAAGGAGCACAGCACACAAAGAAAAACAGCACAATGTAACACCTGGTTTTGTCTGTAGATACACAAGAATATATTAAGTACCGAAAGACATAAAAGCAAACACATTTTCAAAAAGCTTTTAAGAGCAGCATTAAATCTGGATATTTGAGCCAGAAGGTCAAATTTATCTCTCCAGTTCCACATTCCACTTTCATGAAGCCTACAAGTTGAGCCAAAGTCTGCATAGCTCATAAGCATCATTTTTCAGATACAATTGAAGGGTCTGACCAATGTCTTGGGTAATGTATTTTGTGATCACCAAGTATCAACAGAATTTAGCCACTAAGCAACCGTTCACAACTAGATATAACCTGAATCAAAGCACTGGCCTAAAGCAGATCTGGATCTACAAGTTTATAAGACTAAATTGACACATTGAACCAGCATTAATTGTGAACTTAAAAACATTTGTTCTTTATGTGAGATCTGAAATGAAAAAAGGTGTCAGGTTAAGATGCCATTTTTGACTGAGTTGAAAAACTCAGTGACATCCCATGAGTTCCTTGTCAAAGTGAAAATAAATCCATTACATAGAAAGTGATGAGGTTAAACTTACGCCAGTGCTGCAAGCTAAGACTTTGACCCGTACCATTTGCTATTGCACTAGATACAAGTGAAGAAGCAGAGGAAAAGATTAAAAAGAGAAAAGGAAAGATTAAGCTAAAGGAGAGATTGAGCTATTTACTAGTTAAGCAAGTTTTCTCAGTGAGCTGAAGGAAACTGAGCAAAGGAGTTCTCTGAAACAACCTTTTGTTTAGTGCCTTGCTTAGAGGGGAAGAAGGGCAGGGGATGTAGGGGAAGAAGTGTTGGAAGCTCAGCACAACAGAATTTCAGTACAATGTTCAAAAGCAATGCATCAAAGTTACTGACCATCATATAGCTTAAATCCACGTTCATCTGTTTCTACTTCAGACTCCGGCTGAAGGGGAAAAAAATTGAATTTTTTCAAGGCTGCTTTTATGATCACTGTCACAGATATATACACTTCACTAATAAACACAGGATTATACACTTTTTTACCCCAATTAATATAATTTATCTTCACCATTAAACTGCTGTATACAACTGTTAAAGTACAAAAACTTTATTTAATCTAGAACAACAGATACTCCAAAGCATATGACTTAAGTTCATTAGAGCTTTACTTAAGAAATAAGAGCTCCTTCATCCTCCTTAACAAAGACCTCCAGCATCAATACACAAGCTGCTTTTCTGTTTTGATTTTGGAGATAAAGAACTACTTATTGCTTAACACAGAACTACTAAATTCATTAGCACAAGGGATCTTGAAAAATGCATCCGACATACATGCACTCCTTATTTTAAAAGGGTAGCAAAGAAGACAGTAAGCTTCTTTTTGCTGAGTTTACTCAGTGGTTTGGCCATTAAGACTTCAATTACCCCAGTAATTGAAATTTTATTTCTCCTTCTCATGAAGTTAACATTATTTTAAGTAGCATCAATTTTAAAAGCTCATCAAGAGAACCGAAAATTTAGTAGATACTAAAATCTACTCAAGCCTTATCAGGTCTTTTCATCAACACTGTTACCTTAAAGAAGTCATCTTGAGAGATTATATCACAGTTGGGAAGCATTTTCTTAAGCTTTTCTGCTAGCGTTGTTTTCCCCCCATTTGTTACGCTGTTAGAAAACATTGTAAAAACTTCATCGAGACAAAAATCAATCTTTTAAACATATGTAAAAGCTCACACATACATTTCTACATAGTTATATGCAAAGAAACAATACAACCCCCTCCCCAAAAGTTTATTCACATTAAATACTCTCTACCTATAGAAATTTTTTGGCATATTCCAACAGCTTTCAGACAGTAAATCTAGCAGTGCCAAGAAAGAGGCTAGAGACACCTGTACCTGAGACCTCCAACAGAGACAGAACAATTTGCTAAGAATTACATGCTTTAAAATCATACAGTTATATCTTGTATTTGTAATCCAGTTTCAAAAAAATTTATATTCAGAAATAGAAATCATATCACTTCGTTCTGGAAGGAAGACCAGTCTTAAGCTGTAGAGGAAATTTAATTTTGTCATACTTACCCTCCAAGGCCAATAACCAATACTTTCATATTCAGCTCTTCCTTTTTTCTGTCAAGAACAGAAAACAGTGAAAAACTCTTAACTCAGCAACTAGGAAAGCAGCTGTCATATTAAGAAATACTAATTATAGAGAAGATTTATTTTCTGTCCTCTTGTCCATTATTTTTCTTTTTGCAAAGTACAGTCAGAATCTCAATTGTTTGTTCTAATGCTACCAAAAAACCTGCCATTTATATGCCACATTGTAAATTTAAATTTACTTTACCTTCGATCGTATTTTAATCATTTGAAAAGAACTTTGAGAGACCCAGTTCTAAAAATATTAATATCATCCAAGTTCTTAAAGAAAAGCACAGTCACTAGCTCAAGGACTAACAGTATAAAAAAGACTAGGTAAACAGAGGCTGTGGTGGTAAAACAAACAAAGTCATTAAAAAAAACAAGTGACATCCTGAGAAGAAAGATGTTTTTAAAAGTTCATGAAGAGTTATAACAAAGAGTATCTTCAAAGATTCTTCTATGAATCTAGTCTCAGCAGTGTAATATTCAATGTGTAATTCCCCTTTTTGTGGGGACTAACAGCACAGACCACACACAGACTCTTCCTCTCGTACAGATTAATCTGAAGGCATTAAAACTAGTGTAAAGGCTGTTTAAGCCATCCTAGCTGACTTAGCACTGAGAAGGACTAGGTAGCACTTGGTTTTCTCCAGAAAAGATCAGAGTGAAACTATAAAGGTTAATTTAGCCATCCATACCCCCATTACTGCCAAGAGACCAACCCTAAGGCTCTGGCTGGCTGAACACCTTCAGTGGTCAGTGCTGCCAGAAGACACAATCCTGTCTTGCCCTGACTCCTTCCCCTGAACTTTCTTCTGGAACGGGTGTTTGCAGAGTACTTAGAGAACTATACTAGAAAAGGACCGCAGATGAAAAACAGTTCTGTGAAAAGTGTGGGGAAGAATGTTTGTCTTCAGCTGAACAAATTCCCTCCAGTACGCCATCCAGTTTCCCATGTCTGCAAAGGTATGACGTAGCAGGACAGGTTGTTCTCTTGGCAGCAACAGGGCTGCTTGTCTTGGCAGCATCACTAGTCTATGGTTCATCAGACCAGTTTAACATTTGTTAGACATTGCTTTCCATGAGCAGACATCAATTTATAACTGTTTAACTACAGGCAAACACCCTTTTTTTCAACTTCTCTGTCTTCCTAGGTCAGACTTAAGGAGGTAAGGTCTATGACACCTAAGACCTGAAGGGATGGAGCAGGCAAAACTGTCTCACCTACCCCAACAAAGAAGTATCTCTACTACACTAAAAAAAAGACTGTTACAGGGCATCAGTATGAAAGTAATATCACGCTATTTCTGTGAATAGTAAGTTTTAGGCATATACAGAGTCTGAATTAATAACATCCTTTTGCATTTGGTGCAATGACTGGATGTTCAACTGTTTCACAGGTCTGTGATGTGATCCTGGCATGGTTCTTTTTTATGTATTATTATGTTGAAAAAAACCCAATAACAAAAGACATACCGACTAGTCAAGCCATCACCCATATGATAGCAACTGCTTTGTAATGGTGCTGCACATCTACTTGCATTGGGAAGTTTTTTTAAGTTAGTACACATGGGTTTTCTCAGCATATTGTAATTCTCAAGTTCAAAGACGATTGCATACTTATGGTATTAGCTATGAGTGCAAAGAGTGCAAACAGATGATCTGTTCTCAGGAAGTGATGATACTCAGGCCACAAAAACCAAAACAAGAATGCTTTTTTCTAAAAATCATCAGTAAGGTTTGTGTTGCAGAGGATTACCCTTTGTCCCACAAAGCATGCTATGTAACAAACTTAATAGTAACTGGACACACGTGTTGAGCTTTGGACTTTAATTTATGTCATTGTTTATATGTAAATTAATCCCAGTCTAAGGCAAAAAACACTAGCACAAAAAAACCCATCAACTCCTCTGACCTCTGAGTAATGTATAACACAAATTGCAAAGGCAAATTTTTAATCAATGTTGCAACACAGAAACCCTACGCCACTTTATCTGGGCTTGAGTTTAGCATCTCTAAATAGAACTAAAACCCATGACAACGCTAGCACAGCATTGCCGTCACCCCATTTTTAAGAGCATACCGGGTCAAAACTCGCGGGCACGGGGACTGAAGCGTGTTTCCTTCTAGGCACCACCAGAGCCGGACAGGGAGCGTCTCTCCCAGGCATCAAGCCCACACACCGGGATCGGCGGAGGGGCTCGGGGGTCCGCGCGCCGGTCGCCACAGACGGCCGCACCTCTCCCAGCAGCTGCAACACTTCAGTCTCTGCGGTTCGCACTGAACTTTAACCACGCTGGGAGGGTGTCCAGAGCGGAGAGCCCACCTCTTACGTCCTATTACGGAGCTGCCCAAGGCGCGCGTACATCCGAGAAGGGGCGGTTCTGCGCGCACCGCGCTCCAGCCACACGCCTGGGATCGGGATCGGGATCGGGATCGGGATCGGGATCGGGATCGGGATCGGGATCGGGATCGGGATCGGGCCCCCCGCAGACGCCGGACCGGACACCTCAAACCTCCCCGACGCACCCCTGCCGTGTGCCCCCTTTGCCCGCCTCTTCAGCGGAGGGGAGGGGCGGGGCCTCACCCTCAGCGCCCGTGCCGATTGGTTGCGTCCCGCCCGGGGCTGGTGACGCGCCTGCGGCCGCCGGGGCGGAGCGATCCACCCACTCTGCGCTGCTGTCGCCGCGGCGCGCCGCTCCCGGGAGCCCGGAGGGGTTTTGCGCCGCCGCCCCGCACCGAGTGCCCACCTGCAGGCAGCCGATCGCCGGCCCGCCGCTCCCCCGTCCGCGCTAGGGTCGGCTCCAGCCATGTCCAAGCCTCCACCTAAACCGGCCAAGCCAGGTGAGGGAAGGACGCAGCGGCCTGACCCCCCGTCCCCGTGCAGGGCGCGACGGAGCCCGCTGCCTGCTGACACGTGGATGATTTGGGAGTCGGGTATGGGCCCTCAAACAGAGAACTCGGGCGTGGGTGGAAGCGGGGCAGAGCCGCCCTTCTCTTCCTGTCCGCGCCCTCCCGCCATGAACCTGCGCACCGCTCTCTTGGTGTCGGGAAGGAAGGTAGCCGCTCCCGTGGCTGGAAGGGGCCGTGGATCTGCCCTCGGGCGTCGTGTCTGGGCGGGATCCCGTGGTTGCTGTAGCTCGGGAGAATGTTCGTGAGTGCCGCCGGGCCAGAGCCGTCGCCCGGGGACATCCCTGTCGATGCACAGCCCTCCCGCCCCGGCCTTCTTCCGCTGCGGCGCGGCCCTGCCCGGAGCCGCCGTGCCCGTGGCACTGGGCGGCGCGGCGTGTCCGGCCTGCAGCGGCCGCCGAGGAGGTGCTTGCGTAGGCTGAAACGCGCAGGGAACCCTTTACCCTTTAAAGAAATAGCATTGAAATGCTCTGAGGTTTACCTTGTGGTTGCATGGGTTAGCAATATATTAATGAATAAAAGCAGTTTTATAATACAGTCCCACGCAACATTCTTCCTCTTCTAACGTGGCATCCACTGCATTCCCTTATAGGACTCCCAGCAGCCAAACTCTCAATTTGCTAGTGCATGTAGTCATCGATACGTACATTTTTGCTCCTGTATTTTTTCCGAAAAAATCAGTGCAAAGTTAGTTTTTAAAAAATCAATAACAGCCACAGTTTTTTCCTAAAAATATATGAAAAGCCATTGGAAGTTGCACAGTTTTAAATCCTGGATTAGAAGTGGCGTTTTTTCAGTGAACATACATTCTTTTGCCAAAACTTAAACCATTATTTTCAGGGTTTCCTTTTTTTAAATAAGGAATTGGTCTAGAAAATGCCATGGCTGTTTATCACGTTTGTGTATTGTCTCCCAATGTAAAAGTTTGAATTCTTACTTAGAAGTTAAGAAAATCACCATGAATGTAGTTCGATAGACAAGACTAGTTGGTGTCTCCCAAAGCAGGACTATCTGATCCCTAAATATATCTGAACTTCAATATTTTTTTTGTATTTGGAATACTATTTGAAGTACTGATGTAAAAAAATTAATTAAATACATAACCTAATTAAGTATTTTAACTAGATAGCTCATAAAACAAGTTTTTAATTTAAACGCAAGTAAGTGCAAACCCAGTTTAGACCATTTAAACCATCAATCTCAACCTGCCTACAGAAGAAAAATCTGCTAAAGCTCTCTGAATGTAGAGTTTCATCCTTGGAAGAACTTCCTCCGCCCTGCAGTTTGCTGAGCCTCTTTGAAAAGAGCTTGCTTCAATTGAAGAAAACAGTAAGAAAAGTGTTGCTGTTGTGAACCCTTACTGAAGACAATCAGGACTGAGGAAACCTGCAGGCCTCTAACAGGATGTGGTGTTGCTCTTAACAGCTGAATGTACCTGAAGAGTAGGTTTTTCCAGTGAAGTTGTTAATGGAGTCTTCTATTTTGCAATAAGATTCTTAAGGAGTTAAAGGCCTCACCCTACCTAACCTGCCTCATACTGACTTAGATATGTCTAATATAGATGTCTCTCACTAGTTTGGTAGGGTGCAGTTTTGTGGTATGCTTGATCTGATAAAATGCAGACTGTAGTCGAAAGGACAGGTACCCTACTCCCACCATCCCTTTCCATTCCATTTAGTGGCATGACAAGCTGGATCGCTGCTCTGACTTTTTGCATAAGGTCATTTTAATGTCTGCAGTATGAGTGCTTGACACAGAAAGAGGAAATGGGTGGAAGAAGGAAGAGGAAGAGAAAGAATAAGACTGTCTTGGTAGTGGCTTTCAGAGCTGATTAAAGTAATAAGATTAATTTTGCCAAATCTCTAATTTTTGAGGAGAGAAAATTTTATGGAGTCTGTTGTGTTAAATTTTTTACAAGTAATTTTCAGGAATGGATTGCCTTCTAGCATACTTCAAAATATCTCTGTACTTGTATGTCTGACTTTCTTCTGTCCATGATACCAGTTTCGCCTGTGAGATTGTCATTTAATTTCTTAGGATTATAAATGTTAGAGACATAAATATAGAAGCTGTATGTGGTGAAATACTTTATACAGCAGTGTAATGCTGTCTCTTTTGGTGGCATTTAGATTGCAGTTGCTGGAATGTCTGGAATATCTTGGTGCATTTGGTCAAGCTGTGTTAATTTTTCTTCACTGGTTATTATCAGGTATCCAGTCTATAAGCTGTGTAAGGGAACAGCAAGTCTACTTGCCGTGCTGAATTTACACAGTTCAGATTAGATAGAAGAGAAAACAAGCCATTGGTTGCTATAGTCCTTTCCTGTATGTTCAGGAAATAAAAAGTGTAGGCTAGGTAGAGAGGGAAGTAAATATGTCAGATGCCAGAGAAGTGATAATATTTAATGAAATAAATATTCATGCTTTTTAAAACAGTCTTCACTGCTCTAATCAGGGATTTTGGACATTACAGTTGGACCATGCTTTAAAAATGTGTGAAGGGGAAAATCAACAAGCTATAGCACTGTCATTTCCATCAGTATATGAGACCATTTTATGTGATAGATGGCTCTTCTATAAATCCTGTTGTGTGCAGAGAACATTAGGATTTCAGTTGCAGAAAAATGGTTTTGACATCAATGTATGTTAGACAGTCACGGGATATGTTTGTCAGCACTTGAACTAGTCTTTCAGGGTCTGTGGTTAGTCTTTAAGTAAGGGGTCACAATTGTTTATAAAGGCTTTTTTTTTAACAAGCATGTCTAGCTTTTCTTTTCTCTTGTGGTTCTGTATTATTATTATTTTCTAGCTATATTTTTTATTTAGCCTATTAAAACTAGAAAGGAGTTGAGTGGGTGTTGAAAATTGTAGAAACATACTTCTCTGTCGACATTATGCAAGAGTAGGATTTCCCTTCCGTCTTTCAAAAGATTTTTTTATATCTTAAACTACATTATTCTTTGCACAGTTCATATCACTTTGGATATTAATCCTATTTACAAAAGTTACTTATGGAGTCCTTTGAATTTGACAAGCTGTATTGGCTTCTGCTAGTTGTGTGCTGGTTGAGCGCTGTCTCATTGAACAGTGCTTGCTGTTTGATTAGGTCTTTTTGATTAGAGCCCCATATACTGTGCAGCAACAGCTTTTGGGGATATGAAACTGGTGTTTTAATATTTAAAGAAAACTTACTTACTTTCATATTTACCAGATAGAGTAAGGTTTGTTGATCATGACCTAGAGTTGACACAACATTTATATTTTATGGAGAAAGCTAGTCTTTGTACCAAGGAAGTTGTAGTTTTAAATTATTCCAATTGAGAGGCAAGCAGGCAGGAGGAAACATAACTTATGTAACATTAAGAGTTGCTGCCTTAAAGCAGGTTCATTGACTTTGCTCCCACTAGTAGCTGTCAGAGTTCAAAATAGGATTCTGGACATAAATACTGAAATTCAATCACAAGTTCACCTCAGTTCTAAGGTAAAGTAGGAGCTGTGACAGCATTCACAGGAGCAGAAGACTTGCATTGAGTCACGTGCCTCAGACGTTAGCAGTAGGCTTAAATTCAGTGTAAATGGTAGGTTGGGTTTCTTCAGTAGACAAAGAAATGTTTCTGTTAGCTAGGAAGATGTAAGCATGGGAATATGGGGAGTTACACTACAATCATCAGCTCTAAGGGGAGAGAAACAACTGAACAGTTCCAAGTCTGATTTCAGTATGAATTTTAAACTTCCATTTCTCATCTCAAAGCCTCTTCTTACTGCAAGTTTCTGGGGCCACAAACAAGCTTTCTACAGGTGAAGGCATGCTGGTATTGCAGAAGTAAAATTGGTAAGAAGTAGAAGATTGCAGCTTTAAACTGTGCCAGTGAAGTTGTGTTCACGTTCATCTTCTGTGAGAATATTTTTAGTTCTGATTTTCTGTAAAGAAATTCTGTTTGTTCCTTCCACTCCAGACACTGGTTAGTGCAGTTCATGTTTGTTCCTGGACTACCCCAGTTTTTCATCTATGCTGGCACCAGTGTATCTTTTCTGTTCTTTTTAATATGATCCTAAGCAGATTCCTAGGCTTTCTTGTTTGTTTGTTTCATGCATCCTCACCCCTTCCTCCCTGCAGATGTGTATGCCCTGTGTTCACTTCCTGTTTCTAACAAGCACTACTTAGACATGGAAGATGGTTCTCTAAACAGTGAGGACCCCACTTTTTTTTCTGTCTCAGTTGTGGCAGTCTTTAAATGCTATGTTGAACTTGGTTGTGTCTCTGTGCAGGGTCCTCTGAGCAAAATGCTCAAACTGCACGCCTGTAGAAGGTATTTCCAATACTTTTATTCCTCTTGAAGGTCTGGGTGCAAAGCACCTTGTTTTCCAATTCCCATGCAATGCTACAAGTTTGTAGCAGAGTGGCTGGAAAGCTTCCTGGAGGAAAAGGACCTGGGGGTGCTGGTTGACAGCTTCTGAAAGTGAACTAGTGTGTTCCCAGTTGGCCAAGAAGGCCAGGGATATCCTGGCCTGCATCAAAAGCAGTGCAGCCAACAGGACCCAGGGCAGTGATCATCCCCCTGTACTGGTGAGGCCACACCTCAAGTGCCGTGTCCAGTTCTGGACCCCTCACTTCAGTAAAGACATAGAGGTGCTGGGGTGTGTCCAGAGGAGGACAACAAAGCTGGTGAATGGTGTAGAGAGTAAGTCCTAAGAGGAGTAGCTGAGAGAGCTGGGGGGATTTAGCCTGGAGAAAAGGAGGCTCAGGGGAGACCATATTGCTCTCTACAACTACCTAAAAGGAGGTAGTAGCTAAGTGGGTGTTTGTTTCTTGTCCCAAGTGACGCAAGTGATAGAACAAGAGGAAATGGCCTTGAGTTGTGCCAGGGGAAGTTTAGGTTGGATATAAGGGAAAATTTCTTCACTGAAGGGGTATGTCAGGTGTTGGAACAGGCTTCCCAGGGAATGGACTGAGTCCCTGAATTATGTAAAAGATGTGTGGATATGGCACTTAGGGACATAGTTTACCATGTTGGCAGTGGCAGTGTTAGGTAAATGCTTGGACTTAATGATCTTAGAGTTCTTTTCTGACCTAAATTATTCTATGAGAAGGCAGGAAAAAAAAGTTTGTTTGGCCATAATGTCCTACTAGTAAAAATTGCATATCTCCCAAGACACATGGAGATCATAAGATGAACATCTCTTTTCTTATTAAAGCAAACTACAAGCATATCACAAATTATTCTGATCTGTAGCTTACCTCTGATAGTTCCACTTGGCCAAAAGGTTGTGACTTAAAATTGCTGATATACACTGCCAGAGTATGTAGATCCTTTGTGGGTTCTTAGGCCAACACTGAGAAAAACATGTTGTGCTTTTACCACCATGCTTTCTGTGAGATCAGGCAGAAGATGCCTCTTACTTCCTTCAAAGAAATTAATCTGAACATGTATCAAAATTCATATTCCCTGTTATAAATGTTTTCAGAAGAGACTAAATCTAGCATGAGACCTGGAACATGCAAACTGTCCTTCTTCCTGTCATCCCATATCCTATGCATATTTTCTATTTTTGGGCTATTTGTAGGGATTCAAATTAGATATTTTCAATCGAGATGGTGCCAGAGAGGTTACCTGATTCTGAACTGTTTCTATGCAACATTGTAGAAGCAAGGAGGAAGATGGCTGATGACAGCCCAGGATTAACTTGAACCCTTGAAGAAGTTTATCAAAAGGCTTGCAGTTTTTTTATTTTTTCTGTAGATGACCATGGTAAATTCTGACTTCCAATGGCATAGAGATCATCCCTGTATTGTAGGTACTGATAGTGCTTTGTGAACACAGTGGGTCTGTTCATCTTAAGGAAGTTACTCTGACTTTTATGGTGGTCTTGAGCTACTCAGTCTAAGTATAGCTAATGAAAAGGTGCAGCATCTGGATCAGTATCCAATTTGTAGAATCTTGCTTGCGTGAATGAGATTTGATTATGTCTGTCTATGGCAGATGAAGCAGGGTGTGAAATGCTAACAAAAGACTGATATCAGTCCACTGAGACCACGCCTTGGTAGCTGCTGTGAATGTTGGCTTACTAAGTAAATGTCTCTTTAACCAAGGACTGTTTTGGGTTTTGGTTTGTTTCTTTCTTTTGCTTGAGGAAGTAATGTTAGCTGACAGCTAATGAAATTGCTTTCTCTCCCCTTTGGTGCTGAAATTTCAGCCTAACACAAATACTTAAATAAGTAATACCATGCAGATTAGGGGGGGGGTTTCCCTTTTTTTTTTCTTTTTTTAGCTTTTCATTCGTGGGTGAAAGCAAATAAGAGGAAAACAGAGAACGCTTTGGTGGCAGGTTGCGTAAAAGAGGGGTAAATGCCAGTGTCTGTGGTGGTTTAGAGAAGCTTGAGTAAAAGAATAGAAAGGAAGTGGGGAAAAAAGCACCAGCGGGAGAGAAACAGTAACTGTTGCGAAAACACTTAGCATTCTTTGGAAACGCTCTTCTGCTAACAATACTGCAGTTGATTAAAAATTGTTACAAATCAAAATCTGGTTTTTTTAGAAAATGGTGTTTTAGGTTTAGGGGGTTTTTTTATTACTTAGTATTATGAAGCGTAGCAGATATTTTGCTTCAGTTCAGTACATATCAAAAGCTACATTTTTATTACTGTTTAGCTCCTCCTCATTGCTTTTAAGCACTTAACTGGGAGAAGGTCATCTTAGAAATATAAGTTGCATGTTTCCCTTTCTCATAAGAGCTGGAGACATTTGTAGGATAAGCCCAACCTGATGAAGTCAGTTTTATGTTGCTGGTTAGAATTAGTTTGAATACTTTACCGTCTTGTGTTGCTGAGGGAGGATTTGGCAAGTTATGACTTGAATATTTGTATCTTTTTAGTATGTGTAATAAGTTACCTTTTTCATTTGTCAAACAGTTGTTTTGCAGATGTTTAATGCAAATTCCATGAGAAGAGAAAAGACAGCCTTGTGGCTAAAGTTAGGATTTGTGAGAGACTGAAATATTAACAGTAATGGCTCAAACAGTCCTTCATTTGCAAAAGGAGCAGGTGCTTTGCTGACAAGGTGCAAGGGAACAGCCCAGGTGCAGAAGGTGTGAACACTAGAGGATGACCACAACCAATTAATCTTTGTTTAGCAAGAAGCTGGGTTTTGAGCCAAATAAGGAAGAGGCAGATGAGAAGCAGATCCTGCAAGGTGGGATAGTGCTTTTTATTATGCCAGTGATGCCTTCCTTACACAACTGGCTCAGGTGTGAAAATTCCCCTTGGGGGGAGGTATTGGGGCATTCCCAGGTAGGCGTGAAGGTATTCATCCCTTCTGACAGGGCATAACTGGCTTAACTACGCTGACATGAGAGGCAGGTGTCATGTTGTAAAAGGTGTCATAAACCACCAAAGACTGAAGTGCTCCCAGACTCATTTTTGGGGTCTTCCACCAGAGGACTGCAAATGATCCACAGTGGTACATCAGGAAGCATAAAACTCCTCCTCCAGCAGAGGTACCTGGCCATTGCCACCTATCCTGAGTGTAAAATAACCCACTGAACTTTGTTTTGTGGGCTTTCCACCACTCGCGATCGATCAGGACTGCCACCATTACTTTGACCAGTGGACACTGACATTGCAACAATCAAGTCTCATCATTGGATCCATGGGTTGTGATATTCTTTTACTCTTATCCTTCTACTCTTCTAACTTCTTCCCAAAACGTATTGTAAGCCAGACTAAAAATTTCCAGTCAATGCCTTGGTAAGTGCCTTGTGATATCTGGATAAGTTAAAGTTAGCTAAGTTTAAGTTTGCAAAGTTAAAGTTTGTAAAATGCCTTACTTTGTCTGGATGTTGCTAAGTACCTTATTCTGCCTTAATGTTCTGAAAGTTTACAAGTAATAGTTTGTTATTGAACCTCCTGAAAATTTTATTATTTCTCCCATGCACTGCCGAGACAGAATAAAACAACCATCCCCTAAACCCACTGAGCAGATTGGGGCATAAAAGGATTGAAAAGAAAAACCTATACTTAGAGAAAGACCTTTTTGTGGGACACTTCACTGCTCTGTGCCCCCATTTACTTTGCTTTTAGGAAGGATACTCTTCTTGTTAGTTATGCTGAGAATAAAGTCAATAATGTTTGCCTAGTTCCTTGAAATTTTAAAAAGATACATATTTTTGTATTCTAATTATTTTGTCCTCTAGAAGTATGTGGTGGGGAGGTGCAGTCAGTCAACTTTGATAAGTTCAAATCAGTGCTAATTAATTGTTCACTATCTTGTATGAATCTTGAAACATGGTTCATAGTAGATAGGTGGTGGTAAGTGAGAGCAGAGGAAGACCTTAGGTGTCTAACTTTTGGCTTGTTCCAAAGCAAAGTTATCACCAATGCAAACTGTAAGTCTGCCTGCATGCCTAGGGATAGGTGTTGCTAGATAAAAGTACTTCAAGTGATTACAGGTACCCCTGTGTCTAGTGAAATACAATCTGTATTTCCAGAAGACGAATTCAAGTCAAATGTGCCCTTTATGTGCTTACATTTAGTTATTTTAACCTTCTGGACTGAATTTCTGCATTAAAATTTGGTACAAGTAATTTCCATTACAAGTCCTAAAGTCCCCTTGTTCTAAGCTCTTAACTGCAGCGAAGTACACAGGCTTGCTATCTCTTTATTAACTCCTATATAAAGTTCTATAAAATTAGCGTTAACCAGACCTGCAGTTCTATAGATGCAGTTCTGTACTCTGTATTTCATCACAGGAATGTTTTAGAACATGTCAGTCTGTGTGTGACACCACAACTGGACATTTGGGGAAGTAACTATCTCTTTCAGTTTTATAGAATTAAAAAAAAAAACAAACTAACAACTAACTAGCAACTAACAGTAAATTGTTTTAAACAACATGTCAGCAATACCTTTATTAGCATCAGTGTTTCCATTCCTCTTTTTCTCCACAGGTGTGATAGCTTTAGAAAACGTGTTGACTCATATCCTGTACATTATTACGGAAAGCACGCGTGACACACACAAATACGTATTTTTTGCTTTTCCCTGTCTTCTACCATCTTATCATTTCCTCTTTTAATATTCCTTATTCTTCCCTTTTGTGGTCCATTTCCTCCTTTTGCTTACATAAAACCTTGAAAATCGGTGGTTGATGGTTGTAATCTCCAGAGTTGTCAGTGTATAGTTCTGTCTTGTGTTTTTCTGTCATCTGTAAGAAAGCCAAGGAGAAGAGACAGTACTCCTGTAATCCATCCTGTTTTGTCATCTCTTGTTCTTTTTTATTTTTTTCTTCCCTCGTTGTTTTTGTTGTTGTTTAGCTTCTCCCCAGCTGCAGATCAGATGTTTCATGCTGATCTCTTAGATCTAGGACATATTACTGTCTGCTTTCCTTGTTCACCATTTCTGTATGGGTAATGAACAGAATACGGGTTTCATCCTTTTTAACTGTTGCCACAGTTGTAAGTACTTAGTTTCTGAGGCAAACTACACATCTATATTGAATAAACTACACAAAACTTCACATATGTAAACTGTATTGTACAGTACTAGCCTTTGGCAGTAAGTTCATCAGTTTCTCTGAGTATACAAAATAGTCTGGACTAAGTGTGACCTAAGTAATGCGTTGTCCTGATGGACCGAACATTGCTTCACATAGTTGATCTGTATAAACATGTAAAGTATAGTGTAAGAACACGTACATAACCTACACTTGCATACTGATGATATTTAAAAGTAAATAAACCTCTATGCTTAAATCTTCAGGTACTCTAAAGTAAACAATATGGAACAGTTGGAATAATATATTTCTGCATTGAGTTCAGTGGACTTAAGCAGTTCTCGTACTTTCTGCTGGTGCTCTGGAAGTGTACATTTACTGAATTTTTAAAAGTTTTTGTGGGGATGCTTCTCTTTTGCAGTTTGTGCAATTAAACTTGTACCTCTCTGCATTACAGTTGTCTTTTCTTGCCTTGAATGCTGTGAACAGTCTCTTCCAAGCTGCCCTATTAACACAAATAGGAATTGCAAACACTCTAGCTTATTTTAAGCATCTGAATAGAACACCATGTCAGTTGTACATTCCATAAATAGGACTTGGTGACCATTTGTCATTTTTCTTAAATGCGATGAGTTCCATGGTACTGCGTTATTTTCCTGTTAGTAATGACTGCAAGTAAATATGAGAACATGGTGCAGACATTGGTCATTATTTTGTTTCTTTTTTCTTTCCTTAATTCTGTATCATTTGACAGATGTGATACTAGAATAAAGATATATATATAGCATGTATGAGTGTGTGAGGGTGTATATAACTGAAACTACACTTTGCCTCAGAAATCAATGGCAGCACTTGAGTGGTGAGCTGTAAAGACCATGTTAGGCGTGCATAAGAGGCTACTTACATGTAACTGATCAGATGGACAGTTTCCTTCATAACTCATGCTGCTGAGTCTTTTCATCATGATTTTCACTGACAGAGGCATAACACAAATTCATTCAGCAAGCTGCTTCAAGGTTGAAGGAAAGGAATGTATTTGGATTTGAGGGCTGGATGTGTATGCTGTGTTTAAAAGGCATGCTACTGGTATTGATTTTTTTTATTTCTATTTTTTTCAGGACAGGTTAAAGTGTTCAGGGCCCTGTATACGTTTGAGCCCAGAACGGTAAGTACTTCTAAATTTTAGAGGTTTGAAAAACTTAATTCTAATCTTGTCAGTAACATTTCTTCGATTCTGCTAGGATTGGCCTATTAGACTTACTGTACTGTTTTCAACAATAAAGTCTGTTGATGCGTATTTGTTCTTATTGTGACTAAAACTGCCTGATTAATCATCACTCTCCAGTAAGTCCACTCTGTTTTAAAGCAGCATACTTTCTTCTGTAGTATCTGTTACCTACAGTCTAAGATCTGAAATCGTGATTTGGATTTTCTTTCAAAAAGGGGATGAAATTAACAAATACAAAGATAAATTTCACTGCTTCTGTTGCACAGTGCTCTATTGGAAAGAATGCAGTCTTTCTGCATTGTTAGGAAGATCACAGATCCAAAAGGTTATCTGTAGACAAGTCAAACAACTGACTATCAGGTTGTTGTCTAGGTGCTAGAGAATTTGAGTTATCATTGTTTTTAATGAAGAGGTGAATGTATTCTGACTTATCCAGGTATTCGTTTTTCATTTGTACACATATTCAGATATTTGTTTATTCCTCTTTTTTTTTTCTTTCTGTTTTTAAGCCAGATGAACTGTACTTTGAAGAAGGAGATATCATTTACATCTCAGACATGGTGAGTCTAAGACATCCCATACAGACTGAACACTTCTGAGATGCAACATATCCCTTTTAAAATATTTTCCCTTTTCTCTGCAGAGTGATACAAATTGGTGGAAAGGAACTTGCAAGGGGAGAACTGGACTAATTCCAAGCAACTATGGTAATGTCTAGAATATTTTTATTTGGTAATTTACAATCAAAGGAAATCAGTAAACAAAAATGCTTATGATGCCTTAAGCCCCAAATAGTTTTTTATTTTTCTAATTTTGTACGCCTTATAAGTTTTATAAGTAGTAGAAGTAGATTTTAAAAGCAGCAACCCCCACTCCTTTTCCCTTTAGTACAAGCAGTTTACACAGTCCTTAACCCTCTTACCCCATTCTATGCTCCCCATATTAAATCTACCCCCAAATCCAGTAGAAATGTTTAGTCTCTTGTCAAGGCAAGACCTGTTCTGTTTGGAGAATGTTTGTATCTTGGCCTAAACCGCAGAACACGATCAAGAACTGGGTGACTGTGTGCACTCTGTGCCCCGAAGAAGATGAAGATTGATGAAGAGAGGGTCTCAAAAGCCCCCAGCCCCAATTCCCAGGGGGCGGGGTGGGGGATGGATCAGGGCAAAAGTAACAGGGTGGACACACTTGAGATTAGACAGATATTGTTATAAAATGTAACATCTCAGGCACAGCCAGCGTTTGTGGTGTAACACCTATTGCCTTGGCACATTAAACCCTTTCCTTATCTCGCCCCTAGTTAACTGCTCTGGAGTTATTTTTTTAGCACCAACATTCCACGGCATCACTTATTTTCAAAAGCAGATCACATTGGCATCTAACAGTACTCTACTATGTGTTTCAGAATACACCTATCTGCAGTATCAGTCACTATTGTACATCAGCAGTGGACAGGCTGTCTTGTGTTTTTATAACCTAAAGACAGCATAAGTTTGCCTAGTGTTCATGTTTCTGCTTGTGCAGATGACAGTAATAGATGTTCCCTGTTTTGAGTGGAAGAATGCGTGGTTCTAAAGGAACCATTTTTGTTTGCCATTTGTTGTATTTTAGTGAATATATCCAGCCACAGAAAACATTGTTTACTTGAGGATTGCATCATATTAAATATCCCTTACATGTCTGGACTGGATAGAAACTGCTTTTTCAGATTCAACTAAAATCACTTTTAAAAGCCATGAATACAGACAACACAGCACAATTCTTCCAAGTCCTTCCAGGAACTGTAGACAGAGTAACAGTGTCTCATGACAGATTGCATCATAACTGCCAATATGATACTGACTGTGGTTGCTTCACATTGTCCCTTCTTCACTAGGAGATCTTATGGTAGCAATGCTATGATTCCCTGCCCTGTAGTTAGTAGAAATACATGAATAGCAATCCATGGCGTAGTTATTGAGACCATGGCATCAAATTTCACTGTAGTTTGGGACTTCCAGTCTGACTCTGCTCTTGCCATCTGCCAGAGTTCAGAGGTCATGCATTGTTATATGCAAGCAGAATAGTTCATACATGCTTACCTACACTCAGATGTCTTTTGAAGTGTGTTATATTTAAAATAAAACCAGCAGTCTACCAATTCAATTTGTGTTCCCATTGAGATAACTTGGAAAACTTCCATTTTAGAGCAGGGTTGGGGGGTGGCATCTCTGTTTGCACATTTGCAAAACTTTCATGTGTAAGCGGAACAGAAGTCTCTGCAGACCTTAAAGAGTAGTAGGAACATGTCTTCTGATTTAGACAAACTGTAAAATCCCTAAGGCTATCTTTCTCTGGTTACACCTTTAGGACTGACAGGTTTCATTGGTTTTAACCAATGAAACACTGTGATCTCCTGTGCTATTCTATAACCTTTTTGCAAAGGGTAGAGACAGACCTGAAACTACTGAATCTGTGGGGGGGTCTTGTGCTCCATCTGCTGGGCTCGAAGGAACACATTTTAAAAGAATGTGAATGAAAAGCTGTTGAAGGCAGAATCAGTGTTATCTGCAATAAAAATACTTATTGTGGAACTTCTGGCAAAAATTTGCTAAAAAGCTTTTGAGACAGTGTTGTTAGTGTTAATGCTGTTTGCTGTGCTCAACCAGCACTGCTCATTATGACTAACTTGTGCTGCTTGTGTAATAGCTGTCTGCTCAGGGCCTGGCTTCTCTGCATTAGAATTTTGTTCACTGTTTGCACAAATTATTTTAAAGTTAAATTCCAGAATCTAGCATTTGTATTTTATTTTACTCATAGCTAGCAAGTTAAGCATGTGAAATCTTACAATTACAAACATTATGGGAGGAATACACATCAAAGTAAGAAAAGATCTGGAGAGGCCAAAAGAGTCTTGAGACTTTTATTTCTGGTAACTAATGTACGGTTATCAGTATTTTCCTGCTTTGCATCTGATTACAGTAACATTGTGATCTGAGGAAAACCCTTTCACATAACAACCATAGTGCAAGGGCTTAGAGATCCCATTCATCTCATATTGTACACTGTCATGCTTGCCTGTACTCTTACTAGTTAGTGATTTCCACCTAAAAAAGAAAGTTTTAAAACAGAAGGTTGATCTGCAATCTGCCCATCACTACCGTCATTGTTTAAGCAGACCTCCCACAGGTTTTCCAGGAAAAATAAAAAATCTCCATCAAACAAAAAGGAAACCTCTTGACAGTCGATCTTTTTAGCTACCCTTCACAGACCCCTTGGAAATAATTCATTTATAACTATAGATGGCAAGCTGTAGGTTGAAAGCCTAGCCTCATGCAACTGCTCAGAACCATCTTACAAGTTTAGAAAGGGAAGTAATAACTGAGATTAAATACTGCTAGATTCCTGGTAACTTGCAACTGTTGATCAATTTGATGCTGCTGTTTAAAGTTTTCACAAGCTTTTTTCTGAAATGCTTTCCTGTACACAGGAAATTCAAGTTTTTCTGACAAGTCTGTCACTCCTAAATTCCTTTTCACATTATAATCAACTATGTATTACTGGTTCCTCTGGAATAAATCCAGGTTTTATTTCCACAGATACCAAATATCTATTCAGTTTCAGAAGTAGTTAGAATTTACTCTTTCATTTCAGTGGCAGAGCAAGCAGAGTCTATTGATAATCCACTGCATGAAGCTGCCAAACGAGGTAAGTGTGTTTGCTCTTTTAGTCCTGTAATGCTAAAGGCTGTTTTGCTTGTTTTCTGCTATAATAATAATAGTATATTAAGAATTAAGATGTTCTGCCTGTTTTGCTTGTCTAGTATCTTGAACAAGTTATCTGGTAAATTTTACAGCTTTGAAAAGCTGAGATACAATCCTGGTAGAATTACCACTCTGTGACTGCATACACAGAAAAAGTGTGGTACCATCCATTTAACTGCATAAGGATCTGAAGGTCTTCTGGGAGTGGAAAACATTTGGTGTGACTTTGGTTTAATGAATGGTGTTGCTGCTAACTCCTTTTTTCTCTTTTTAAGTTCATTGGAAGACTGTCATTCAGAGAGAACTATGTGTCTTTAATGGTTCTGTTAACTCTTTAAAGAAAAAAAAAAAAATCGTCAAAACTGATTTTGTCTTTCAGGCAACCTAAGCTGGTTGAGAGAGTGTTTGGATAATCGAGTTGGTGTCAATGGCTTAGACAAAGCTGGAAGCACAGCTCTGTACTGGGCATGCCACGGAGGCCATAAAGGTATCAGAGAATTAATTTGAAATTACTGTTCTTTGCTTTTCTTGATGTGTTTTTCAGACTGATTGATAAAATTACAGTGCTATAACAAATAACAAAGCCTTTTTTTTATGTTGTTCTATTTTTTAAAAAAAGAAAAATTAGACTAGAAGGGAGGTTCAGCTCCATCAACTGCTGTGTGTTTTGTTGCCATTGAAGCAGGCATTCTCATCAGTGTAACTGTTAGAAGCAGAGTGGGAAGAAGGACAGACCAAAAAGAAGTTTTCTGTTATTTTGCATATTCTATGCAATAGCATGTCTTTTGACTAATGATTGTTTGCCCAATGCAGTCCGACTGTTACAGATTTTTATTAGCTGATTGGATCGCTCTTTCATTGAATCTAAATTAAAATTTATACTAAGAGTGCAAAAAGCCTGTTTTGTTTCTACTAAATTTTTCTCTTTAAACCTCTCCCTGTTTTCTGCAGATATAGTAGATGTTCTGTTTTCCCAGGCAAACCTAGAGTTAAACCAACAGGTAGGTTAAACCAACAGATCCTTACAGTAGATGTGTGATGTTATTCATCCTTGGTACAAGCTGAAAGGTTTTTTGCTGTATTTTAATCCTGTTGCTTTTCCCTCTAACTCCACAGAACAAATTGGGAGACACAGCTTTGCATGCTGCTGCATGGAAAGGTTATGCAGATATTGTAGAGATGCTGCTGGCAAAGGGTAAAGATCTTCACCAAGGTTTCAACAATCTATGTGGCAGACTAGATTCATGAATGTTTTTTAGTTTGTATTTTTAAGTGTTTTTGTATAACTGAAGTACAGTCCTTAGCCAGCTACCCTGCCTGACTCTATAAGTCTTGCAGAAAATTCTGACAGCTATTTGGAAAGTTGACATCTCACCTGCTCAAGATAGGTTTCATCCTGCTTTGCAGACAAAAGTAGGCACTTAACCCCAGAGCAGCAATGACATCTGCTTGCTAGAAAGGGAGAGTAGCCAGCAAGTTCCCTAAATAACTATAGCTTGTGGAAAAGCATCCATAACTTCTGGTCTGCTTCAGAGCAGTTCATAGGTCAGATTCCTGTGTCCGTTACTATTCTACCCACCTTACTGAAATTCATATCAGAATGCCATTGCTCGAGAAATAGCTGGGACAGTGATTCATGATGACAATTTTTCTATTATGAAGGGGCAAGAACAGATCTGAGGAACAATGAGAAGAAACTGGCTTTAGATATGGCAACCAATGCAGCTTGTGCTTCCTTACTTAAGAAGAAACAGAGTGCAGGTATTTCTGATTTTGTTTTTCTGATAAATTTTTTCTTCTAAGAGGACACTTAATGTTTTAACCAAATATCAATATGTTGAAAGCCATAAAAAACACTTGGGAGATATATGGACTGAGTTGTGTTCAAAAGGGCTCACTTGAGAGGGTTAGTTTAGATTTGTGATAGAAACGTGGTTTATCACATGCAGTGTTGCTGACTCCACACAAAGTGCCATCCTGTGTCAACAAGAGGCAAGAGTTCAGATGTGAGAATAACAAGGGAAGGAAATAGAAGACAGGTCCTTCAGATGGAAGAAAGCAAGATGGAAATTACTTTAAAAGCAATATACCACAAGGGACAGGATACGAAAGTAAAATGGTGTACTGTCTTCCCCATTGTGCTTGTCTGTTCCTCCAAACTTATGCCAAACCAACACCAACAGATGCTCCTGTTTTATTTTCTTACTGCTAATTTTTTTTTAAATTTCTTATTCCTGTATTTTTCTGAGTGACTGTCTAATAGAGAAATGAAGAAAGACTGCTTTCAGGTGTTTATCAAAATAGTGTCACTGCTTCCCACTGTGTTCATCTCTCCTGATAGCACAGTGCCGTGTCCAAAGGAGTTAAAAAGATAAAAAGCTATTTTAAAAAGCTGAACAAAAACTGAATGGTCCAGTATTGTGTAACTAATACTGCCTGTAGTTTTCAGGGGGCTGAAGTTAGGGTGGAAACCCTAGTTGAAATTATTTAAAAACAGAGGCAGAGTTAAAGCTGGTTTTGTTGGGATATGCAGTCTAGCAACTGTATTATCACAGGACGAGTGAGAAAAGAGGGAATGCTAACCTGTGGGAGCTTAGTGGTTATGGGAATTAAATGGTGGAAGAGCTGACTACAGCTTTAGATGCCAAGAGGAGCAGTTGCAGCAAAAATACTATCCAGCTCTTTGGTTGAGGTAATATCAGGATTTCCCAGAAAACTTCTGACAAATTATTTTGACTCTGAAGAAAGCAGTTGTAACAAAGGGCAGAATTCCTTCTGTTTCTGTATTTTTTTCTAAAGGTGGTTAATCCCTGTTAGGAGCACTTACTTCATCTTTGCATGTTAATTGTAGGCACCTGGTACAGGTGTGTTCTCTGTTCTGATGTCCCTCATAACTGTATTAATGTTTGATTTCCTGATCCTAAGTAACTAATCTTCTACTTTGTCACTCCCTCTAAATTAATTTAGTTTCGTGGCTGGCTAATTTTTCATCCTTAGTCACTTTGTCTATCACTGGCCTCTGGTACCCTCACACCCTGTCTTTTCTTGCTTGCCTGAGCTGATATTCTCAGTCTAACTGCAGTTTCAGTATTAGCTTCCATGTTTGCTTTTCTACCTTAATTTGTCCTTTTAAATATCTCTGACACTGCTGATCTGTATACTTTTCTTGCATTTTGTATTTTCTTGGCTATTTTCAGTAATTTTGTTTGTTCTGTTGAGTTTGCATTTCAGTATTTCCAATCTCTATAAGTGAAACAATTGTTCTTTTTCAGAAATTCGATTCTATATCAGTAGTCTTCCTGTCCCCAGTTCCAAATCTGTTCTTATTTAGATACAGCTTCTATCATACTCCATTTATAAAACTGTTTTATTGGAGGAAGCTTACATTGCCTCCACTTAAATGTTCAGTTTTGTTTTACATGTACACACACACATTCAAATGCCATAATTGCTGAAATTGCTGAAATAATTCTAAAACATTAGAATTATTAAAGTCATGTCATGGAAATGCAAAAAGATTACATTATTTGTGCTACTGAACAAGAGAACAACTATTTCAGCAAAGCCTTTGACACCATCTCCCACAGCATACTCCTGGAAAAGCTGGCAGCCCATGGCTTGGACAGGGGCACTCTGTGCTGGGTTAGGAACTGGCTGGAGGGCTGGGCCCAGAGAGTGGTGGTGAACGGGGCTGCATCCAGTTGGCAACCGGGCACTAGTGGTGTCCCCCAGGGATCGGTGTTGGGCCCAGTTCTGTTTAATATCTTTATTGATGATCTGGATGAGAGGATTGAGTCCACCATTAGCAAATTTGCAGATGACACCAAATTGAGGGGGAGTGTTGATCAGCTGGAAGGCAGGAGGGCTCTGCAGAGGGACCTGGATAGGTTGGAGAGTTGGGCTGATTCCAACGGGATGAGGTTCAACAAGGCCAAGTGCCGGGTCCTGCACTTTGGCCACAACAACCCCCTGCAGCGCTACAGGCTGGGCACAGAGTGGCTGGAGAGCAGCCAGACAGAGAGGGACCTGGGAGTTTGGATTGACAGGAAGCTGAACATGAGCCAGCAGTGTGCCCAGATGGCCAAGAAGGCCAATGGCATCCTGGCCTGGATCAGAAACAGTGTGGCCAGCAGGACCAGGGAAGTGATTCTGCCCCTGTACTCAGCGCTGGTGAGGCCACACCTGGACTACTGTGTCCAGTTCTGGGCCCCTCAGTTCAGGAAGGATATTGAGGTGCTGGAGCAGGTCCAGAGAAGAGCAACAAGGCTGGTGGAGGAACTGGAGCACAAGTCCTATGAGGAGAGGCTGAGGGAGCTGGGGTTGTTCAGCCTGGAGAAGAGGAAGCTCAGGGGAGACCTCCTCACTCTCTACAACTCCCTGAAAGGAGGTTGTAGCCAGGTGGGGGTTGGTCTCTTCTCCCAGGCAGCGATCAGTAAGACAAGAGGGCATGGTCTTAAGCTGTGCCAGGAGAAGTTTAGGTTAGATATTAGGAAGAAATTTTTTACAGAGAGACTAATCAGGCATTGGAATGGGCTGCCCAGGGGTAACTATGGGGGTGTTGGATCAAGGGTTGGACTTGATGATCTCTGAGGTCCTTTCCAACCTGGCTGATTCTATGATTATGCAGAATAAATGGAATTCATATTTTCTCAAAGTATGGCCCCTTTAGCATAGAGCTCTGCAATTTCTTTTCTTCCCTTTCCGTTCTTCCTTTGCTGCTTCTCCTACTCAAAAAGAAAAATAATTTTTTTTTTCAGTTAGATTTCTTTTCTCGAGACAATTAAGCAAGTCAGTTTTAAACTTATCCTAGATTTCTGGAATAAGAAAGAGTAACACAGTTATCAATTCTGTGAATTATGTCAGGCTACACCTGTTTTTTTTAATACTTTAAGATGTTATTGCAAAACTACAACTAACTAGGATCTCGTGATGTACAATGTTATATATGTTATCTGTAATCCATATTCCTATTCCTATATATTTGAAAATCTGTGGGAAAATAATCATCTATCCCAAAAGCCCATGCTGTTTATCTTGGTAAGATAAATAGGTGTAGTTCTCCAGGTACTGCTGCACATCCTGGTAAATATACTTTAATACTCCGTTTTCCTGCTTAGTATCCTTCACAGACAAAGGCTCGTAAGTGTATCTAACAAATAACTAGTCAGGACAAAATATAGATGAGAAAGGGGGGATGGGAAAAATAAATGGAATGTGTTTGATTTTAGGCAGAGAATGGCAGCCAGCTAGGCACTATCCCCACTTTATGAGAATAAAACCATGGAGGCTCTTCTACCAGCTCAGTGGTCCTATCCTTTGTGATTTAAAAGTAATATATGCAGAAAATAGGATTAAAGAGTTCAAGCTCTGGCGTACAGGTTCAAAGGAGCCAGAACATGGCTCTTGAAGGTCACAGACTAAATCTCCTAGGTAGGAGGTGTGATTACTGGTTTAGCCCTGCATTTGAGATCCAGATCTACGGCCCCATCTGTGTAGCCCTAACATCTCTAAATGATGGAGGAATCAGGTTTGTTTGGTCCTGGTTTGCAAGCATTGCAAATGTGAGTAATTTTCTGATTTTATCCCAGATTAAGAGAGAGTTTTCTTTCTTTCCAGATACAGTCCGAACACTGAGTAATGCAGAGGAATACCTTGATGATGAAGACTCTGATTAACTTTTTTCATTCAGCATAAAGAACTATAACTTGCGTTGCCTATGTCAGTCTCAAAACATATCTTTGCAACTGTAAAAATATCTTATGTTGAGTATTGCAGTCTTCCAGTATAGCATATAAATGAGTGGGTGAAATCATGCTTTCCAAAGGAATAATCTTTCCTTAGGCCAGAAGATGTCATATTTTGAATCAGAGTTCCTTTGGAAGTGTCTCACAGAGGAAGTGTGGTGTACCATTACTATTGAATGGGCGGAAGACCATATTCTAAACTCACGTTTCATCTCAGGCCTTCCCAGCAAGTGCCTTGCATCTCTGGAATGCGTTTCTCAAACTGAAAGGTCCTTCTGGGACAGCAAGACACCATTGCTAACATTTTCCAAAATCTCCCTGGGCATAGTTTCCTTTGTGCAGCTAATACTGACAGAGTCAGTACTGGCTGACAGGCATGAATGGGCATTCTGCTATAGAGAGGGACCATTATTTGCCCACGTGGAGCCAGCATGACAAAGTTTGATTTTTATTTTTGGTAAAATTTTTTCCCTTCCTTCCTCTACCCCTCTGAGTAAAGTGCAAAATGACCTAGGATGATCTGCCCCAGGATACTTTGTCTTCTCTATTGCTATGGGCCCAATCCCTGAAATGTTAACTCAGGTGAAATGCTTGCTTAAGTCAGGTTTGCTTGAGAAATATACTTAATTCTGAATTTGGTGGCTTGGTTATTTTGCTTTTTGAAGTGCATTATGCTGAAACTATTTGTAGTGAAAAGAAGACAGAATATTTTTCTATTTATCCTGCCTAAAATTTTTAGTACCGATCTCTTTCTTTTACTTTGTAAAAGTGCTCTTGTATTTTGTCCTAAATTACCTCAAAGTTGAAGTGTGTTTGAAGGAATGAGGGAAGATGTATATCAAATATACCACAGGTATTTAGAAGAGATACCTTAAGCTGAATAAACATTTTTAAAATGCGTTGCTTCTTCCTGTGAATTAAAGAGAACTAAAAAATTATTGAGCCACTTTCAAGCTTCCCTGCAGAGTTAAAAAACAGTACTTTCTTTAGATTGCTCAAATAGCTGCAGCCAAATATTGTACCTTACTGAAGGGTACTTTCTTACTGTGATGGTAAGAAAATGTTACAAGTATTTGAGATACAATCTCATATTCAATTTTTGTTGCTAATTTCTCTAGTAGAGACTTTTAACAAATTCATTCCAACACAGTAATCTGGCATACCAAAACAAAATCAAAAAAAAAGGGGGGGGAAAAAAAAAAGAAAAGGAAAAAAAAAAACCTCTTGCAAAAGATTGGGGATAAGTGAAAAACTCTTGTGAAAGACTGGAGATAAATGAAAAGCTCTTGAGAAAGTCTGGGGATAAACAAAGCTCTTGAGAAAGTCTGGGGATAAACAAAGCTCTTGAGAAAGTCTGGGGATAAACAAAGCTCTTGAGAAAGTCTGGGGATAAATGAAAAGCTCTTGAGAAAGTCGGGGGATAAATGAAAATCACACTAAGTATTTTAGAGATTAAAAGAAGTCTAGAGCACTCTTAATTTCCCACTTTTAAAAATACACTCAACCAGATTTTTTATTTTTATTAGATACAGGTAACGCTTGCTAAGCACTTATCAAAGAAGGCAGTGCTCGATTGACCTGAACTGTGTAAGATGGAGGCATTGCACAAATAGTCATCTGCACATATAATTGAAAACTGTTTAAATGTTAAAACTGTAGAACAAATGGTTTAACCCTATGGAATACTGTGGCTACATGAACAGTGATGTTTTATTTTGTATGAGCTTGAATATCCTAGAGGGGAAGAAATAAAAAAAAAAAAAAAGCCACCATTTTTTTCTCTCTAGCTTTCATTAGGACAATTGTTGAACATAACTCTTAATAGACAGAGACTGTTCTGCTTCATATTTAATCAGCCAGCTATTCTGCTAGCTCAGCTTTTTACCATAGTGAAACTACATTTTATGATGCATGCTGTTGATTAAAATGATACGATTTCAAAGTGCAAGTTTAAAAGGTCCTGTAATGAGAGGCAAGAAGGTTCTTGAGTCTTTTTCCTGCATAAATGAAGCTCACAAGATTAAAATTCTTCAGTGTCACAGGATGTGGAGAGAATGGCTCTTCCCAAGTCATTGTATTCTCTATTGAGTTTTGGAGGCAGAGTTTGTATTCATAAATAACTCTTAATGTAATGTCTTCTGCTGCCATGGGTTCAACATCCTACAAGGAAAACATTATGCTCATGTCTCTGGAATTAACAGCTGCCAGAAGACCCTGTGTTCTGCAGATGCTGCAAAAGAAGAATGGTGACAGAAGCACAAGCTGAGCCCAGAGATTGCATCTGAAGTTCTTACCACTGAAAGAAGCACATTTACATTGCAAGGCAGCTAGCAAGTGGTGTAATTTGTTTCCAAGACCAAAATTATCGCTTTTGTTTTTTATCCACAACTTTGTTTTCCTTCATGAGACTTTCTGCTTATCTTGTGAAATACAGATCACTGTGAAAGTTTTCAGGCAATAAATTACTTTTTGCCTAACTCCAGCAGTGTAAGTTTTGATGTAAAAAACAAAACACAACCCAAACTGAATGTCCTACAAGCTAGAAGGAGTTACAGCTGGAGTAAGCTGATACAATTTCTTACCAGTCTTACTAGTTATGCAAACCTACTTACTCCCTCTACTTTTCTTCAATCTATGTGCCACTGCAGGCTCATGGATAAATTTAAGACTTTTTTCAAGGGCACCTACATTCAGTGTTGTAACAATAAGAAAAGTATTTTTTTTTAGGAGCAGCAAAGTGAAAGTTTTCAAGCTCACAGTGTCTTCTAACTGAACGTTGAAGGATATTCTGTCTTGTGTACTTCTGCTTGAAATAACATGTGTGCCTTTCTATTGAAAATAGCTATGGTCCACGTAGAAATTATGTGCTGTTAGGGGATACTTGAATTGATTGGAAGCTTTTTCAAACCAAACTGGTAAATCTTCTGTTGGCTTAATCAAAAAAACTGAAGTGTTTAATCCCTTTTTTCTAGGAGAAAAAATGGGATATTTTTTGAATTGTCTTAGATTCTGGATAATTTTCAAGTTAGTATGCTGTTTTACTAAGACAAACCCCACTTTACTGGATTCCACTCTTACATATGCCATCACCTGAAATTTAATTTGCTTAAAACAGTTAAGGTCACACAAAAGGATTAAACTGAGTAGCCCGTTTCTAACAAAGTCTCCACCTTAGAACTCTTAAGTCCTAATTTCTGACAACGGTGTCATGTTTCTTGTTTGAGTTTTATGTCAAAGACTGAAGATTGGCAAAAGTCTGACCATGTGATCATTTCAGTTGTATATAGTCAGGTGTTCAAGCATGCAGCATACATCACAGAATTAAAAATTTGTTTTCAGCCATTGCCACCTCCCAGTGAAACCTTTGAAATGTACCACTGAGCCCATTGCATAACAAGTAATGGGCCATCAGTCTGCTGCTTCCTGAGTCTATCACTTCTCCTCTGTCCAGTGGGAGATTTTTCTTTCAGATACGGATTATTTGGAATATGTGCTGTTTCTTATAATGAAAATCCATATTCCTTCTTTCTCTTCTGTCCAAGACTGACTCCTAACTTTAAGGAACTTTAGTGAGATTTAATATAAAACAAATATAAAGACATGTAGAACCGCAAGCAAATTGGACATTTGAAAGTTTTTTATAGTAATATTTCCAATTTGAATTCTGAAGCAAGTCTCTGGAATCCAGTGAAGATAAATGGGAAATGGAGGACCCCTGTTTTTAAACTCAGTACAAACCTGTATTTGTTTTCTTGATTTGTGTTACTTAATATGCTACATTTTTGCTCACAGCTGTACTGCAGTCACACCTCCACTTGACTTCACTTCTACAAGGACATACTGAAATTAATCATCTTCAGATGTACTCAACATAGAATTAAATCCTCAGAATTTATATCCAATTTTTATGTACCTTCCCTGTTGAGACTTCTATAACACAGGTAGTTTCACAGTGTTAGTAGTTTACTCAGACTTTTTTAATAAAAGGCTTAAATTTTATCTTCTCATATGATTTCCCTAAGGCGGGTAAAGTTATGGTACATTTCAGGTAATCTGTCAATGTTTGCTTTTATGCTTTTCCCTAAGATTTCTGTTCAAGCCTAGAAAATTCCAACTGCCTGGCTATGAATTTAAAACAGAAGAGGAATCAAGAAATAAAAATATATGTGGCCTACATGCACTTACCCTGAAAGCAAGAGCAGTAAACATATTGTTAACAAAAAAGTTGTATGACGGGTAGGTTGAGTAGCAGGCACTGTACTTAAGAGAAACTTGTATAGATTCATTAAAGCCCTGAGCTAGCATTTACTTTGGCTTTAACAACTTCCAGAAAAGGTGGCCCATTCAGTTACAGTTCCATGAGTACTTTTCTAAAATATAGTTTCCACCTGGAGTTAGTATTGACGGCAGCAGGAGTTCAGGAACAACACGCAGACAATCAGTGTGATCAAAGCGATGTCCAATTTATTAATTAAATGAGTTAACTTTTATACAGTTTAGTTTCTTCCGGGTACATGCTTACAATAAGGTGATTGGATAGCTCAGTCTGTGCACGCGTCTCATGCTTTCAGTTCATTGGTTCTGGAGCTCTGTCCGCGCAGCCTGACGTCGTACGTGCCGCCCAAAGTCCCTAATATCGATCCACCTTTAGGGCCTTTCCGAGATTCTGCAGGTGTTTCTTTATCTCCAGTTTTCCCACAACTTTCAGCTATAAACACACGACTTTCTCATACCTAGCAACTGTAAACATACAGTATTGTATTCACACAGCTAACAATTATAAACTCAACATAATTTCACACAGTCTGCAAGTATAAACACCACGCAGCTTGCAACTTCCAAAGTTGTATCAAGCAAGGCCTACAAAAATGCAGGAGAAATTGTTCACAGAATCCTGCTCTCCCAACAAGTTAGAGCAGTGGAAAGTCATGAAGTAACACAAATGTGACCAAATTTCATCCTGCTAAAAGACTGTAGAGTGCTCTCTAGTCAGACAAGAATAGTTTAAAGGCTTGAATCACTTCAGAGGCTGAACCACTGCAGGTATTTTCTCATAGAAAGATGTCTGAAGGTGAACAGTTTATGTAGGCTTCTTACAACCAGTGCTGGAAATGCTTGAATTACTTCAGTTGGTGTGACAAGATCGTTCAAGTTAATTGAGTTTGAAATGAAAAGCCATTATTACACAGAAGAAAATAGGTTGAAAGGGTTTGGTGATGCTTGTATTTTTAGTCATTTCCATTCAGTTTTAACCAAAGCCAGACTATTCCAGACACAGCTACAGTAGTTTTCTAACCACTTAAATCCAGTTTTACTCATTTTAGGGAAACTCCATTTCAGTGGTATATTGCCATTTTAAGGGCTGTTAACTGTTAGTTCTCTGAGCTCTGGCTTTGCACTTTTCCTGGTTGCACCAGTAACCTCTTAAACCAGTGTCTGCAGCCTACAAGCTATTATTCTTCACATTTCGGTACTTAAAAACTTTAAATGAAATCTAGTATTCTTGTGCTGGGCTTAGTTTTCCATTTGTTCAAACTGATGGCTGACTGAAGTGCACTGTAGCCATATCCTTACTGTTAAAAAGTATTTTGAAATTTAAAGAAAAGAGAAAAATTAAAACAGCCTAGTGTATGTACGTTACATATCTAATAATATTCTTGAGCTATGGGTTTGTGAAAATTCATGACATCTTAGATGCAAAAAGGTAAGAGTGCAATATGGAATCTCTTTGCGTATATAGTGGAAAGACCAATCATTGAAATACCTAGACACCAATATTATTTTTATGTAAATGCATACAGATAGCCTGAAATTTATCTTACCAGATTGTGTAGTAAAAGTGTACACATACCTATGGATTGATTTGTGGCTTTTTAAAAATTAAATTACCATTTGTCTAAACTCAATTTGTGGTTTCCAGGGTGCATTTGCTTTGGAATCAGAAGAAGGAACTTCAGTCTCACATGAAAGAATTAAAAAATATTTTTTGTGTGTCTGGTGTTTTTACAAACCTGTAACTTCATGCTTGGAGATGAGCTGAAAAAAATATCTGCTTAATACTTCATGTATTAAGACACAAGTTTTAAAATTCTGCTTTTTAAAACCTGCTAAGCATGGATTGAGTCTAACATACTTCCTTCTTGTGTGAAAAGACAATTTGATCCAAACTGTAATATGTTAATGTATTACTGATTTTTGTTCCTATATGTCAGAGCTTTTTTATTTAATCAATCATTTTAATTGTATTTTAAGTAAAGTTAAGTAAACTACTGATTTCTTGGATACCATGCTCTGGAAACTGGTCGCACATCTGTCTTGGTCCACCCAAATGCATCACTTTATTACTTTATCAGGTGGACTTTGTTAATGAACTAAGTGGTTCTCCTATTTGAATTTAAAGAACAAAGCTGAATTCTTTTGCTTTCCATATCAAGCCTGCAGACCTCATTGCATCCCCTATGCAATTCCATTTTTTTGTGTTGACCAGACCCTAATCACTGTAGGGTACAAACAAACCTATTGTGTGTGTGCATGGTGGCTACACAGACAGGCTTTGCCAAATGCAACTGGAGTCAAGAAAATTGAAGCTAAAGAATTGTGCCCAGTCTCTCGATTTCTGGTTAAAGAATGCAGCATGAGATAGCACCAAAATTACTTGCTCGCTATAAAATGAGTGAATTTCTTGACTTGAATTTTTCATAGCTCTCTAATGTAAAAATATGTACATACTAGAGAACAAAGCCTAATTTGTAGAACAATTATTGGTTCTCCTAATAAAAATATATGTAAAGTTTTCCTGTATTAAGCAGTTTATTAAACATAATCACCTCAGTTTACATCAATGTTTACCCTGTGATTGCAGTAAAACTTGTTGATTTTGATGAAAAAAAAAAAATCCAGGCACTTTGCAAAAATCTCTTAAACAGTTTTTTAGTAGTTTACCTTTATTTCACTAGATAGGCAAATATTTCTTTGACTAGTTGAGTAGTATTCTTGTAATTTAAACTTGCACTGGATGCAGAGCAGGATGTGTTACTAAGTGTATTACCAATAACAAGACTTCCAGACTCAAAGCAGAAGTCCAGACATGATCTGAAGTCAATATAGTGTTTCTACTACTTTCTGAAACAGCTTTTTTTTTTCCTAAAGTATGTAAGGTTATATATAACTACCTTTCTGTTTAGCCTGGGGGATGAAGAAAGAAATAGAAAAGAGAGAAAAGAGCCAGAACTTGCTTAGGTTTATAGTTAGTCATTTCCTGCTCCCCTACACTTCAAGATACCTCTCTCCTTAAAATAAGATAAAAACATTCTTTTTGCTAATTTAATTTCCAAGCTGTCTACCAATTACTTGGAAAGATGAGTTGGTTCTCATTTTTAAAGGCAGAACAGATATAATTTGTAGGCAAGACAAGTCACTGCATTGTCAGTTGCCTTAATTTTATTGACAAATGCAACCATTTGACACAATCCTAATATAGCAGACAGTTTTCATGTTCAGTTCTGCACTAGAGTGGATGATTCTAATAGGACTAAGTGAAAAGGAAGGTTTGGCTGGTTTTTTTTCAAGCGTCAAAAATCTGGTAAGGGCGGGCCATATAGGTTTAATATGGTCTTCCACTCATCCTCCATCAGGACCATGCAGACAGACACACCCTCCATGTGATGAAATGTGCAGCTCTGCTTCACCACAGGTCTGGAAAATACATTCTTTTCTGCTGTACTTTTTCTGAAGTACCTGTTAATATTTGTGTTCTCATGCAGAGGCCTTTTGAGAAAGAGAGTAGACCGTGGCCAGTATGAATTGTTCTAAGGAACCGTGTCAAGCTTGGCTGTCTTAGAGTAAGCAGAACACAAGATGCAGGAAAACCAAGAGAGCTACTAAAGGAAAAATTATAATATTAATATTATAATTAATATTAGAAGCTATTAATATGTATCATGGAGTATTTTCCAATTCCTTAATATGAAGGGCTATAAACATTGTTAAGGGTCAGCATTTAAAGCTGGAACATAATCCTGAACACTATAAAATTCCAGGCAGACAGACAAAAACTGATGTTTCCATACACATGAAGCAAAAGCAGCACAGGTACGGTAAGATTGCAGAAATTTGATATGACAGTTTTCCAGTAAAGGCTAGCAGTGTGAAACCAATGGAGCATTAGCATAAGTGTCTCATCAAACCTGATGGTGCTGTTTGTGAAGATGACCTGTTTTCAGAAACAGCATGTCTATTTTCATGCAATATATAACTTATTGCTGCATGATGTCAAATACAGTTATAATGCCAGGCATGTCTAACTATCTCACGTCTCAGAAAAAAATCTGATTTGGCAAAGATCTGTTAAATGCTGAAAACTGTGTAAAAACAACTTTATCAAAATTTACAATCACTATTGACCAGATCTGTGGATGTAATAAGAAACTTGTGAAGCAGTAAAAAACGATGGTATTTCTTATTTATGAGCATTGTTCAAACAAAATGTTTTTTAAGAAAGTCAGATGCAAAGTTATGGACTTAGGAAGGAGGAATGAAGAGAATACCATTAAAGCACAGGGAATTGTGATTTTGCTCAGGCTCTCTAAATCTCTCCCTAATATCAATTCTGTCCTCTGATGGAGAATTTGTAGAATATTCTCTGCTCTTTTCCCTGTTCTTACCAGTCCTTGCTGTATTTGAACAATGAGCGAGTCATCCCAGCTACCTTTTAGCATGCAGTAACTGAGGGTGACAAATTTTTTGTGGATTTGGGGGGGTTGTGGTTTTTTCTCTTTGAGGGAGGGGTTTTGTGCAACTGTGGATGAGATTCTATTCTGTTTTCACTAAATTTTATATTGATCTGTAGCAGAAAGAGTTTGTAATATCACTGCAAAGTCAGCACTATGAACTCACTTTATATAGTCCTTTTCCACAAATGCTAGAGAACCTGATGCAATTCAAGCACTCAGTTTTTGCAAAAGCATTTGGCTGATCTGCTGTAAAAGAATTCAGAAGTCATATGAGAAAAGGGTAGATGTATGATGGAAAAAAAAAAAAAAAAAAAGACAAAAATACAGCAAAACTTTCTGAATCTCTTTTCCTGGTGTTTATGTCTACAAGAGCAGCATACTTCATAAGGGACCATAGTCACACTTTGTAAGTGTCATTCTTGTACCTGAGTGTATTTTACAAGTTCAGTGGAACCTTTTCATACTAACGTAAAAATATATCCTAAGGGTCAAAACTGCTGCTTCCAAAGCCCATTTTACTCTGACATGGCCTTTGTCTACGATAGTGTATTACTGCTCTTGCAGGTCCACTTTTCTCCTAATTTTTAACAGGATATGTTTTTTGCCCTCCTGCATGCTTTGGTGCATATTTCCACTATATTATAAAGCTGAAGCTGGTTCCAAGCTAAGAACCTTCTTTAAGACATAAAAGGCCATTTAAGTATGCTGTAAGAGTTTTCCTTGTCTGTTTTCTTTTTCTTGATGATATCTTTTCTCTATAAAAGAATGAAAGCTTCCACATTCTTGGAAAAGAATCAGATCAACTTCCATTCCCTCTCTAGATATCCATGGGGCACCATACTCAAACAAGCTAGTTCAAACCTGAAGGATAATGTTTGAGATAGTTTGTTGTGTCTCACCATGTAGAAACTTCTATGTGACTCAACAAACTTTCAGTGACCTTCTAGAGGAATACCACCACTCAAGCTTGCTGCCTGTTTTTGATGTGAGCAAGAGGTCCCAGAAGCTCTTTTGTGAAACCCAGCAATGCAAAATGTGACTTTGTACCATTGAATATGTTTGCGACACACATCCTTGGGCCTTCAGACAATGAACTCTGAAGTGACCTGAATTTCCTAGAATTTTGAGGCAAATCCCCCTGTTATATTTTGGAATTACATCTATGACTGCCACACATACTATTACATGGCTCAGTGACTTCCAATATTATCTTTAGCTTTATCTGTTGCTCCACTTTGGGATTCATCTGTTCTGCAACTTTTCAGAAAGCACATGCTAAGCAGCATCTGTAACACGATGGATGATACCCATCCTTCCTCACTTAGCAAGAACATCCAGAGTAAAGTATTTGAATGAAGTTCAGATGGCAGTTGCATTTTTTTTAAGTTTGTTGCATTATGCACAGATTGTAATCTAGTGGACTCTTTTTTGTCTGAGTTTCATCCAGGGAATATAGCCAGAGCTAGTTTTTCTTTCAACGGCACTTTTAACAACTGTACATGAAAGACATTTTTCTATTGGTGTGACAGGTCAATATCACAACTCACCAACCTGAGTTGCCTGCCACTGTAAATGACTCATTTCTCTTCTGAAACGCTTATTTACCTCCTATCTAGATTATCTGTGGTACGGCGAGGTAAGAAATATCTGCAGGCTTTCCTCCCTATGATCAATTCATGATGCTGTGAGAATCTAAAAATTCGTCCTCTTGGGTTTTCTTAGTCATGAAGCTGTTGTGTATATGCAAGCAGAGGAAACCTCAGAGAAGCCTGGAGGATTTAGGAAATGCTAATTAAAAGATAAAGCAACATGTGCTTAGAATCTGCCTGCAAATACTTTAGTAGCATTACTTTGGGGGACTGATTCATTTGCTACACTAGTCTGTATGTCTCAGGATTATAAAAGGTCATTTGACTGGCCTGGATTTCTTCAAATTTTATAAAACTCCTTTAATATGGATACTTGGAAATTCCTTTGTGATCTGCTATTCTGTGTTTTGGTATGTAAACAGCGCTAAAGAGTTCAACCAGTTCTTCTGTGATTGTTTTGACAGTGGCACAATGTAAAAAAATTGCCCCCAGAAAGCAGGTCAGTTGTCAGAGATGCCTACTGTATGCTTACCTCTGAGCTCCCTTCTGACAGATTGGTGATTTCACTCCTTACAATTGCATATGTGTAACAGGCAGGAGAATCCACAGACCCCCTGCTCTCTTACAACTGTTTTGCTCAAGTTTACCAGAAATTCACAAGAGCTTTTAGATACTAAATACAGCAATTGCTAGATACGGCACTGGATTGACCAGAAAACACAGTCAATGAACTCCATCATGCTACTCCAGTGCATGGACATCTGGCACTAGGTGCAGCTCCTGGGGTTTCTCTCAAGATGTTTTCTGGAGCACTCCCTGCCTCCTCCTTCCATCTGCTCATTTCTTATCTGCTTAATGGGTAGTGATTGATTAGGATAGGTCAGTGGGACATGAGCTCAAGGCCAAAACTGCTCAAAGCAGGATGGACCTATCCTAATGTCTTGCCACATGGAGCCTGTCCTTGCCAGCTCTTTGCAGTAACCTCACATGACTATGAATTCCAGACACACATCCAAGAAAAAACATTACTTTTGTGATATTCTTCTCAACAAAATCTTGGGTTTTCTCAGAAATTTTGTACATAAGTGGGGACAGGATTCATGGAGAAAGCCTGTTAACACCTGTGTTTCAAATTTAATGTGGCAAAAAATTACCAGCATGCCAAAGGGAGTGACAGAGAAGTAAGTGAGTAGAAAACCACTGCAAAAACAGTCTCTGGGACAAGGCAAACCAAGATTTTAACAGCGTGTAAAGTCATCTCCTATGTAGCTTAATTCTTCTCCTCAGACAAGGCTTAGAAGGAGGGACTCAACATACATGCAAGTTGACAATTCGTATGTTGATGCTGGAGGGCTGAGTGAGGGAAGTGAACAACAACATAGTCAGAACAAGAGATAAGCATGGCAGTGGAAGCTATTCTCTTCAGTCTCCCATCCTGGCCCAAGCAAAATATTCTTCTGGCACAACAGTAGCTGAGCTGCAATAGGTCACTGGGAGCAACACACAATAGGAAGGTCGCAACAGCAACTAGAAACTACTCCCAGGCTTCCCAGTCTCAGTGTTCCCCCTCTCCAGCTCACACCTTGTGCTTCGAGTAGCTAGATATCACCTACAGCATAAACAGAAACTAACTGCATCTATTGGTATTGCCACATGCCATGCACAGGTCCCCTGGTAGCCTTCCTGCACACCCTCAGCTGGCTGTAGGAAGGCATGTGCTGCTTGTTCGGAAAATACAGCTTACCCAGACTGCAGGGGTAAAAGGCTCTTGACAACAAGGATGTTGTATTGATTTCAGTTAAACTAACTGAAAAGCAGAAGCTTTCTTTTACTAAAGCTTTGGACATTTCAACTTCTTGCTCTCCTATAATCTAAACAAAATCTCTCTTGTTTTCAGGAAACAGGACCATGTCAGCATGCCTCTAGGAGACTTGCTATATTAAAACCCTGATGGAGGACTCATCTCTATTTCTTTTACTGAGCAATAACAAAAGTTTGGGGTTGTTTTGGTTTTTTGTTTTGGGGTTGTTTTGGTTTTTTGTTTTTGGTTTTGGTTTTTTTTTTTGTTTTGTTTTTTGGTTTTTTTTTTGGATGAGTGCATTAGGGTTTTTTGTGTTGGATTGTTTTTGAATTTCATGTGGACTTTCTGTGTTCTGTGGTTTTGGGTGGGGGTTTTTTGTTTGTTTGGTTTTGGGGGTTTTTTTAAATCCAAAAGTACTTACATATAAAGTATGAGAAGTTCATGTTCAGTTCTCTTTTCTGCCTGATGTGGCACATATCATCTGATTGAAAGCACAGACTGCTACACATGGTCTTCTCTCTCTCCTCTGCAAGAACCTGTCAACACTGATTTTTTTTCCAAAGAGTATTCTGGTTTGCATATAGCATTTTATTTCATTTTACAAGCACTAGTTTATAGTAATATATCAGCAGGAATGCCTCCATCTTATCAAATAAGCTGGAATAAGCAAAAAAGAGAAACAAGCTCACAAGTAGACCTCATTTTGTCATTTTTGTTATCATAACACCTGTAGTACAACAACTTATCAAATTTTTCTGTGAGGCTGGCAAGAGGTCAAGCTTCAACGAAGTGCTAGGAACAAAAGTATGTGGAAATGGAAGTTTTTGATGGAAATATATAGACAGAGAGAAAATGAGACATCAAATGAACAAATGTAACTTTGCTGTTTAGTTTTATACTTCAAGATGTATGAGAACAAGGTACCCCCACTACAAATAAAAAGCACCCTGCATGAGGCAGCCAGGAGATGCAAGCAGTATCCTGCTCTCAGTATTGTGTGTCACTGTACACCCAGGTGTCTGACAGTTTCAGAGTGCAGGACACTCCCCGCCATGCAGCTTCTCATTTACATGAATACTCACCACTTACTTGGGCAGGAGTTTGCTTGGCAGTTGAGTCAAGCAAGAATTGAGAAATTGTACATCTTTAGGCTTCACTCAGAAGCAACCTAGGGCAGCAGGCCTGTCTTGGTGACCACACGCATTTCCTAGATCAGGGCCTCTGTCTGTGTGTTTAGTTTTAGGAGCTCCTTGAATGAACAGTAATGCTGTTAATGGGTTTTCTGTGAATCAGGTTTTGAGCTCCTGGCCGTCCAATCCCATACATTGTTACCTTCAGCTTTATTACCACTATAACTGTTTGCTTGAGAGCAAAGCCCTTGTACTCAACCTATTCTCACTCCAAAAGGAATTAAATATGGTTTTGTATATGTACTGGTACATCCTCAGTTCTTTAAATTCTACTACTCCTTGTAAACCACCTTCATTGTATCCGAGCCAGACTTGAATCAAAAATTGATCTTATATGACTGGGTAGTCACTATAGCATGTAGGAAGTGATGATTCAACTTTTATTGCAATAGCTACAATGTCTAAACACTGGAAATTTAAAGATCCAAACCTTAAGAAACAAACCAAAACAAAGTCTGAAAAAGAAATGTTAAGGATTCCAGGATTTGGAAACAGAAGGATTTGTAGACTATCAGAAGTCATAAAATGGTAATTTTGGTCAAAAATCAATCCAAAGCTGTAGTACATGAGCTTATTCAATCAGTGTCAGAGTTCTTAACCTCACCACTCCCATCATCCCTGAGGTGATTAGGTTACATTCTTTTATTAAAAAAAAAACAAAAACAAAAACAAACCAAAAACAAACAAACACAAACAATGGTCACTGAAACTTCTTCAACTATACAGCAAGGAAAAAAAGCATTTTTTTATTTATTGCTTACCAAGGTTGTATCCAGACTTGACTCTTTTCAAGGAAGTAAGTCTGAAGAATGAAAAATCAGTTCATCTTACCTGCAGTAAACTATTCTGAGTGAATTCATAGTTACACTGCTGTATCCCTTTCACACAAGATGGATAAAGTTTTTTAATATACAGTAATATCACCTGAACTGATGGAAAGAGGTCCTAGACTGAGGGGAAAAGGGCCGTTCTGCTGCTTTTCAGACAATTTGGCATGTGGGAAGCTGGTTTTTTCATCAAAACAGTCCAATGGGACAGGTAAAATATGATTTTCCAGCTGCTGAATTTGTGTATAAGCTTTATTGCCTGAAACCAGACGACATGGTCAGCCAAAGCCTCTTCAAGTTTATCTGTGCCAGCTCTCAGAGCTCTGGAGCACCTCTCTCGTGAAGTCAGGCTGAGAGAGTTGGAACTATTCAGCCTGGAGAAAGGAAGGCTCCAGGGAGATCTTATTGCAACCTACCAGTGCCTAAAGGGGCCCTGTGACAAGAAAAGTGGAAACAGACATTTTACACAGGCATGTAGTGATAGGACAACCAGGAATGACTTTAAAACGAAAGAGGGCAGGTTTAAATTAGACGTTAGGAAGAAATTCTTTGCCATGAGGGTGGTAAAACACTGGAACAGGTTGTCCAGAGAGGTTGTGGGTGCCCCATCCCTGGAATTCTTCAAGACCAGATTGGATGGAGCTTTAAGCAATCTGGTCTAGTGGAAGATGTACCTGACCATGACAGGAAGGTTGGAATCAGGTGATCATTCAGCTTCCTTCCACATCAAACTATTCTATGTTCCTGTGATTTGAAACATGGGGTTAAAATTTCCAAGGAAATTTTCATCCTTTGTCCTATGAGACCTCTGGCCATCAGATGGCTTTCCTCTTCTAAGGTGGCTGATATATCTAAGAGTGTGTCTTAGTTTAACATGACACAAAGGCTTGCTAAAGAGGGTGGCACAGGAAAAACCAAACTCCTCCCTCCTAGTTATTACAACTTCGAAATTAAGAGGCTTCAGGGAAAAAGGTGTGAAAAAGAAAATAACAACTCTTTAGAAAACATATATATATATATATATGACAAAAGAGAACAAGCAACAGTATCGCAACCAAAACTTTTACTGAAAACAACCGGGTATTAAGTGTGTGGAAGCTATTATGTCATTCTTACGTCACTGCAGAAGAGGAAATAGTATTTTCCTTCTGTAAACCAGATATGAACGGCTCATGGAGACCTGCACATACTGATTATGCTGAGGCTGAATTTCAAAATAAAAAGTCAGTCTCTGTTGATCATGTACAGAGTAACATGGAGTCTGAAGAAGAAAGCAAGGAAAGATTTAACTGTAGTAAAGAGTTTTCATAGTGTTATCAAGTAGTGCAGAGGGTAATAATTTTAAAAAAAACCTCAAAAACAGATTGCACATTGAAGGGCAATAGAAATTCAGGCTTAGAACGGAAAACAGACTATATGCTGAATGGAGAAGAAACACTCTGGAAGATTCTCTGAAATTAAGTCTTTCAACTCCTTCATGTGCCTTAGATTGTTCTCATTTTTAAATCAGCTTTATCTGAGTGTATTTCACCACAGGTTAGTCTTTACAGTCATTATCTGGGCATTATCCTCTCCTCCTACCCAGCTTGTCTTGCAACAATTTTATTACATTGTTTTTTGAATCTAAGAAAGCACTGTTCAAATATTTGACATTGTATACAGACTAATTTCTAGTCCTACCTCTTTCTCATGCTCCTGTTCATCAGTCATCAGAAATGTTATTGTTAGTGAAGAGTTTCTTCACTACTCTCTGTTCAAAGACTAGGAAAAAGAAAGCAACAGAAAGATTTCCCAACTGTCTAATTTTTTTCAGTATAAAAGCCAGAAGGAAACTTCCCTTACTAAAAGCACCAAGTAATCTTTAAGGAATCCATTAGAAAAAATTCCTTTTGCAATGCCGGGATGCAGGGGCTATGTCACTTGGGCTTGGTTAGGACTTGACCGTGTAATCCCCAACCATATGTATAACTTTGCTTTGCAAATAAGTCTGGCAAAATCTGCAAATGCAAGTATGAACTGTGCAATTAGCTCTATAGACTGTTGTGTTGTTATGCAAGAGTTGAAGCATGGCTCAATTTATCTACAGGTATGCTTACAAAATCAGTCATATTTGAAGGCATCTTACTCTGCCTGGAATTCCTTTGCTGCTGCATCAGCCCCTTTTTAGCATCGTTCCACAGACACAATATGAATGTTTCTTCAACATAGAAGACCCATGCTTTGAAACTATTATGAAAGCTATTGAGATGAAGAGAGTTTCTTTCTATTTTCATTCCTCTACTTCTCACACCTCCTACTTTTTCCCTAACATGGGAACACCACAAGTTGTCTCAGAAACATATTCACTGAGCAGCAAGCTGTCCAATGCAGGCATTTTGCATGAACGTAATAGCTGTACACAACAATGATGCAATGTTGATCAAAATTAGTAGCTGAAAGTTTGTTTGCTTAGAACAAAAATCACCAGTTTATACAGCTTATGAAAAACAGGACTATAAAACTATTTCTACTATAAATTTTCTACATCTATTACACAAGTTCACATTTTTAAGGGAAAAACAAGTTCACTTTCTATAGATTTCTGCATTAGCTGCGTCAATTAAATGAATCTTTCCACTAATAAAATTAGCCTTGATCCTGTAAACAATTTTTAAATACTTGTGTTATGTACTTTTAATTCCAAATTATATACAATACTTGCAACATTCTTGTGGGAAGTCACAAAACTGTTATTAATACATGATTCTGATTCATGTTGTGCAAAGACATCTCCTGTTCTTTGGAATAATTTGATGCTCATAGCACCAACTTCTCATAGCTCCTCAACTATAGCAGCAACTTAAAAGCATCAAGATCCTCTTGAAGAAAATCTTCTGTTCCTTGTTTTTACATCTTTTTTTTTTTTCATTTTCACTCTGTGATTTGGACAAATTCACTCGAATAAACAGACACTTTCTCAGTTTACACAGCTCCATACGTGCAATTATATTTAAAAGACAGATAAAATAAACATGAAGGGTTTTGAATTCTCAGGTATGAAGCAGATCTAAATTTTCATGTCTTTCACCCATTATTTGGGGTTTATTTTGGACACTAGGAATAACCCGGTCTCCCTTGTAAGGTGTGGTCTCTGACACAGTGCAACTGACCAAATGTTGCACTAATGATTCTGCTAGGTGATCAGTTGGTCATTTTATGAAAAATAGGGTTTTGGACACTACCAAAAGCACAATAGTGTGCTGGAAGGACCAAATTTCTTGATCTGTCATTTCTATTCTAATTGTAGCATATTTCACACAGGTCAGTCTTTAAAAGCATTTAGCACATCACATTTAGCCTCAAAGTATGCTTAAACAGTTCTCATATCTCATTAAAAAAGAAATCATTCCCAATTTCATTTTCCCTACAGAAAAAAAATCTATTGAATGTTATGTCTTGTTTTTTAGGACATAATTGTCCTCTTTAAAAGCTGGAACACTGTGCTACAACTCAGACTGGATGTATATTTATTGCTCATGTATAAACCACAATTTTATAGGAAAAGCTCATGCGGAAAAAAAATAACATAAATGAGCATATTCATTTTATAAAGTACAGTATTAAAAATATAAATCAAAATCAATGAGAGATAGCCTAATTTTATGGTTAAAGCAACTTAAAATATATCAGTATTTTGGGGGAGGAAGAATAGTTTTACATCCAGTTAAAGTGGTATTATTCATTAGAATCTAACATTCTAAATTCTGAGAAATAACAAATTGTGGAAACGGTATATAATTTCCTTTCTATAATAAGATATATTTCAATCTGTAATTAGTAATTCTACCATAGGTCACAAAGTGCAGATGTATACAATATTGAAATTCACAGAAGTGCTTCAGACGCAAAAACTTTAGTGATCCAAAGTTTGGGGCTGCAAGAGTTTGAAGTTTCTATGCCATAGCACACAAGCTATCCAATGGGTTAGAACTGTTCTTTCTTTAAAAATACTAACATAAGCTAAAATAACTTTAAAACCTGAATATGATTAGGGGTTCTTTGTGCTTAAAATCAGTCTACCAGTAACAAAGTGTTAAAATAGCCTTGGCCAGAATCAGGTATGACCTTCTTTTTATACTTTCAGAGGAAACCTCTCCTGTTTTAGTCAGGACAGTCAAGTAAATTAATTTAAGATTTTTTAATATTTCTCAAACCAGGTTTAAATTGTCACCTACAAGCCACATGACATCAATCACGTATTCAACTGTAAAGCAAGAGGCAACACTGCACAAGGCCGGTCAGAGCTATCTGAACCAGAGTTTGCTAGCAGAAACTAGCAATGCAGAAGGGAAAGCCTTGGAAAAGCAATCAACTGACAGATAACCACGAACTGAATCCAACATCTAGCCAACACCTGTATCACTTATAAAAGAGGGATCTCATTTTTAAGTCTAGTAAGATCATTATTCTCAATAAATAAATGACCATGAAAGCAAATCCTGGGTTAGAAACCTAAATAAAACTGAAGATAATAGAAAAGCTCCTTAGGTTGAAGGCAGTGTCTGGATGTAATAAGGGGACCATGCAGAATTGAAAGGAGAAATCTGGAAAAACTCAGAAGTGCAATTTGTTAAAGTGTTTTAATTCCCTTCCCATGACACAGCAGGGAGCCAAACAAAATCTTCTTGCATTAGAGGATGGGATGACACCAACAGGGTTTGTTCCTGTGAATCAAATAATCACCCAAATTTCCATCTGATAATCATTTAACATTATCCAAGTGTTAATCTTCAAGGAAAGGAATCAACAGTCATTTCTTAGGGGGAAAAAATGGGAAAGTGGAATAGAAGTTTTTTATCAGGAGAAATACTGAGTATTCTTAAATCCTTCCTAAAAATATTCCTTTAGGCAATCTTCATCTTCACAGATAAAAATGAAAAAAGAAAAGGACAAAAAATCTGCATTCAGCATAACACATTTATAGAAGTAGGTAAGAAGCAAAAGTTCTCTCATGCATAATTTTCTGCATAATATTAAAAGTGGTGTGATTACATTTATGGTAATTGATAAGGTCCTTAGCTAATAAAGATCAGGGGTCAGCAGTTTAAAAGTAACAGTGGAACTTACTTTCCCCACAAAACAAAACCAAAGCAAAACAACAAAGCAACAAACAAAACCATAGAGCAGGTATATTCTTGACTTATTGTGTTTTCTAGGACATGGATTTCTTTTTGTTTACTTCTGTATGATGCCATACCTTGTATTTTTTTCCCTTTATTTTCTTCCTAATTCCCATTATTTCTTTCGCCTCACATCACACTTCTGTAGAAGAGTTAAGTTTGCAGGTGGGAGATAATGATCTGTGAAGAATTGCAGGTAAAAGTATAGAAAACAGAAAGATTCAAAAATTATACACTTTAATACATTGCCAGTTATCTCAATTTTAATGTAAGTTCTGTGATATTTGCCTTTTTTCCTTTCAAGCTTGGGCTGCCATAAATCAAAATCTATTATAAGAATCACAGTGCACTTTTAACTAAAATTCCAGACATTTCTAGCCCTCATAACTGAAAAGAAACCACAATCAAAGCCAAAAAACTCCTCAAACTTCAGAAGAGCAAAAGGACTAAAGGCCTTGGAGTTCCTTAAGCATCTGAGCTTCTGCAGTGACATGCTTGCCTCTAGGGACATCTTCCCACTGGGGAACTTGCAGGACCTGCATAAACTCAGAACAATAAAATTTATGCACACACACATATTAATGAATGACAGAGTAGCCACCGGAGGATCTACACTGATGTAATTCCACTAGTATTTTTTTTTCTAGGTGGACAAACTCTAGCAATGACCCATTGTTTACACTTCTTCATTAAAAGCTGTTGGCTCTTCAAGCAATTCCACTCTATGGATGATGGCATCTTTAGAGAACTCACATTAACCAAGAACTGAAATCTCTACTTTCTTCCAGTTGCATACCTTTTAGAAGCTATACAGTTTTCTATCAGCAGATGGCCATGTCGTTTTACAGCAATTTTCCCCTTCTGATTCTTTGGATTAAATGTTAAAAAGACAAAAGATCATAGCCAGCCCAATGTGATTTCTTTATGTATTTCTGTCTTGTATTTCCATCACAAGGTCAAGCTTTCTTTTAAAGATTACTTAGGTAAGGTTTTTCTGCAGGCATTCAATAAATTTTAAGTGTTAACTGCAACATTTCTTAATGATAAAGTTATAGCTAAATATTAAGAAGAAAAATCACAGTCAGGTATTAGTACAAGAGGACTGCTAGCTGCTTTCAGATTCTTGAGGTTTTTCAGAAATCCACCTGAAAACAAAGAAAACCCAGGAATTTTCTTTGGTATTATTCTGCTTTGAACTGTAGTAGCAAAAAGACTTCAGAAAACTGTTCCTCACACGAGTAAAATATCTGGTTGGTAATATACTCAGCTGTGATACAGAAAGCTTCGATCTGAGATCTGTGGTTCCTGCTGACAGCAGATCCTATCTCACGTCTAGAAAACTTCCTTAGGACAACACCATATCCAGGAAACATTTTAATTTTTATATATACTTTCTTCTTAGAGTCACGAGCCATTGGTATGGGGCACGGTGTTTGCTGTAAATTCTCATCAGGCTGAAGAAAGACACCAGACATATGTCAGGGAATGCTTGTGCTTTTATTGTATCGTTGCCATAATTCTGGTAGCCAGCTCACTATTCAGACCAAATGGTGTTGGCTAACAAATTATTACATTCTACACTTAAATTCTTACAATACATTTTCTCAAAAGTGGTGGCTAACAAGCCCTTAATTTTATACAGTACACTTGAATAAGTTCTCAATTCCCACAACACACTTCTCAAAGGTGCTGGCTACCAAACCACAACACATGACCAAAGGTGCTGGCTCAATATACGCCACTTCTCAAAGATGTTGGTTAACAAGGCAAAACACACTTCCACAAGCTCCCCACTCCCACAACAAACTTCAATACAGACTATGGAGTAGAACATGATAGCCACACTTTGCCCAGACAAAGCAAGGGAGGAGAGCAATAAAGGTGAAAAAGAGAGAAAGAGAACGAAGATCACCAGTTCTTAGATATTGCATTCGTCCTGCCACCTGGTGGACCAGAGCTGGGCTAAACAATAAGAGTGTAAGAGAAAGAGAGAAAAAAGTCAGTGAGGGAGTTGGATCAGCTTTATTTTATAGTTAACCTGGTGCATGTCTCTTATGCAAACTAGATTTTTTGTGTTTATTCTCATATATAGAGAAACATATTTAGAGAATAGTTTCCCTCAGAAGGATAGACTGGATTATGGCACTTAGTGCCATGGTTTAGTTGATATGCTGGTGTTAGGTCATAGGTTGGACTCGGATGATCTCAGAGGTCTTAATAATTAATTCTGTGATTCTTTGATTCTCCATGTTATTACATTGTTCCAACAAGTCAATGTCCTTCCTGAGCTGGGGACCCCAGAGCTGTGTGCGGCACTCCAGGAGGGGTCTCACCAGAACAGAGAAGAGAGGCAGAATCCCCTCCCTCAACCTGCTGGCCAAACTGCTGTTGATGCAGCCCAGGATACGATTTGCTTTCTGGGTTTTCTGGCCAGCGCACATCTGCTGGCTCTTCTCCAGCCTCTCATCCCCCAGCACCTCCATGTCCTTCTTGTCAGGGCTGTTCTTGATCTGTCCATCCCCCAGCCTTTATCGATACCAGATCACCTCAGGTATTTCCCAACTGCCTTCAATGGAGCGACATAAGCTTCACAAGCCATGGTGCACTGTACATTTTGCTTACAGGGTGATGTCTTCAGAAAATGTGGAAATCATGGGTTTGCCTTCATGTTAGCATATCTGGGCTTACAGCTGCCAAATGGTGACAGCTGAATACTCACAAGAGCTATCTTTTAAGAACACAGAAAAGCAAATAAAGGAGTATGCCAGCTTCAGCTGGGATAAGAGTTAATTTCTTCCCAGTAGCTAGTACAGTGCTGTGTTTTGGATTCAGAATGGGAATAATGTTGATAACACACTGATGTTTTGGTTTTTGCTAAGTCATGTTTATCGTAAGTCAAGAACTTTTTTTCGTGTCTCATGCTCTGCCAGTGAGGAAGTACACAAAAGAAAAACTGAGAGTGAGCACAGCTCGGACAGGTGACCCAAACTGGCCAAGGGGATATTCCACACCATACAACGTTATGCTCATCATATAAACTGGGGGATTTGCATGGAAGCAGAGTTGATCTGGGTTCAGTGACAGGGTCTGGCATCAGTCAGTGAGTGGTGAGAAATTGTATCATGCACCACTTGTTCAGTTTTTTTATTTTCCCTTTTAATTATCATTAATATTATTATTTACTATTATTATTATATTTTACTTTGTTTTCAACTGTTCTTATCTCAACCTATAATTTTTACACCACTTGTTCAGTTTTTTTATTTTCCCTTTTAATTATCATTAATATTATTATTTACTATTATTATTATATTTTACTTTGTTTTCAGCTGTTCTTATCTCAACCTATAATTTTTACTTTTGATTCTCCTGCTCATTCTGCTGGAGTAGGGAGAGAGAGCAGAGGTTGAACGACCTTCTGCATGATACCTAGTTGCCAGTTTGGCTTAAATCACAAGGAGGCAATTCCCTTAGTAGATTTTTCTAAGCTTTGCTGAGTTACTACAAATTTCGACTTTTCTATTACAGATCTCTTTGGCAAGCTACCCCTATTTCCCATTCATCTGTGACAGTGCCCTTCTCTCCTATTAAGCTTTAAGGAACTCCACCAGAGCAGAGAACTTTGCCGTGACCCTTTCACCCCTTACAGCATCTGCCGGAAATGAGCTAAAAGTTTCTTTGTAAAAGGGGAGGAGGGGAAAAAAAAGATAGTCAAATTACATCGAATAGATGTTAGTGTGGTACATTAAAAGACAGACAACTCTTAATATTATTAACAAATTAGAGGACTGAAATAAACCACACTTCTTATAAAATACAAGTCTGTTATGGTTTAGCTACATTTATTCATAATGTGGTTTTGGAGAAACACGGAGGACCCCCCCTCCCCAAGACGGGGGTGGGGATGGAGGAGGGGTCCCGCTGGGAAAATGCTGCGAGAACTTAAGAGAATGAAGCTGCTGGCACAACGGTAGCTCGCTCTCTCTTTGTCCTGGGGCTGTGGCTCGGAGTAGTTCAGCATCCGACCACTGTAGCCGCCCCATCGGGACCTGCTGCGCTGCCGCCGCCCGCCCGCCCGCTGCTCCGTGCTCCAGTTTCCCGGATCCTGCACCACTTCGGGGATGCGCCGCCAGCTGCTGTGGCTTGCCTGCTGTAGCTGCTTCGCTGTCGCCAGCCGGGGAAGTCCCCTTTGTGTGCGCGGTGCGCTTTTCTGCCCACAGCGCCCCGGCGCCGCTGCGGCCGCAGCCATACCCCTGCCCGGGGCCGCCGCTCTGCGGGGCCGCCGCCATTGGCGCCGCTCGCGCAGCCGCGACTGCCCCGCCTGTGCCGCGACCACGTGACCGCGCGGGGGCTGCGTCGCCGTCCCGGCGGAGTGGAGGTTGTGGGGTGATTTTGGTGACATGTTTTTTTAAATGTTATTGCTTAATTGTTGTTTTGTTCTGTTTTGTTCTCCGTTTTTGCAAAGTTATTATGCAGTTTTCTACTCCACTGGAACACTTCATAATTTCAAAAATTTTCGTAATTTTTGGGGGGAGAGGACCTTCCATCGGAGGTCCCGCCTCCTGGGACACGCTGTGATTAAACCAAGGCAAGGTTTGCAGAAACCCAAACCCCTCATTTATTATCTTTTTAGCCCCTTGTTGTCTGCATAATATCTCATAAGTTGTGAGGAGATGGTGAAATGTCATGCCCACTGAGCAACTACCATTTGTTTCAGGGAAAAAAACCCAACCTGTCAATTATCTTTGTATTTCCTATGGTCGTAAACTATGTCCTTGTCTGGGAATTTTGCATGTGAGGTTGATTACTTATATGATGTTATGCCAAGTTATGTTTGCACCTCTCCCTAAAGGTCTCATCATGTTATGCTTCTATGGGAAATGCCACATCTATTAGTGGTGACAGATGAAGGGTATTTCTGTTAGTCAGGTAGCAACACCAAGAGCTTATGATACCCCCATCCCATGGGTGCCTGACTGAGCTTAGGCTGTAGCTGTTTCATGCCATTATGGCCCACAGTGGAGGAACAGTAATGAGGGAAACCCTACCACTCATCACACTGCTCTGTTTGTTATTGGCCCTTTGGTTATTGCTTAAAGGCAGGCTAACAGGAGCTCACCCTTCCTTCCTTGCTTCCTTGCTTCCTTCTTTGTTTCCTTGCTTCCTTCCTTGTTTCCTTGCTTCCTTCCTTGTTTCCTTGCTTCCTTCCTTCCAGTATTCACATTAGAAAATTTCCTCTGGCCATATTTTTATTTGACATATTTCATATATTCAACAGCATTTACAAGCCACACGTATTTTAGGTAAAATGATTTTTAATTATCGTCAAGTTCTCCAAAGAAGGCAACTACATGTGCATTTACTTAATCTTTCTATTTCTCAGTTGCAGTTTGTCCTTCATTCACTGCTCACCTACTGTCTCAGATGGTGCCTTCTACTCTCCCTTGATATCAAATGCATGAAAACCTTGCAAATTTTCCAAAATATAGAAAAACAACCCAAACCCATGCAGTCTGATTTGTTTTGTTTGTACCTCTTAAGTAAGAATTTCCCATTTGGAGACGTGCATAATCTGAGCACAGGCAAAAGAGCTAGCAAATCCAAATTTCTACTCAATTTCCCTAGCTCATCTTCAACATCTCTTCTCCTATTTGCCCACCGGACAGTGTGCCAGAATTAAAGGAGTTTCCTATTATGCACAAAGTATCAATAATCTTACCCTGCTGTCCAGCCAGCCAGAACCATAGGCTGGCTGGACAGGGAAGGCGATACAGTGTTGAGAGATTCAATTCTTTCTTCATTCAGTCCTTTTTCATGTGTATTTAGATTGGAAAAATACGAAAACTCTCTATCATAAAAATACCACAGTAAAGTGACAATTTACTATATAAGACAACTTGGAAGAGTTTATGACGTGTTTTGAAGTAAAACTTCTTCTCTAAATGTAAGAAACTATTTAGAAAGTTTAGGGTCCCATGCAGGATGGACTGAAATGATGCGAAAACTCAATACCAACCTAAGTGTGTTACGTGAAAGGAGGGAGTTAAGATTTTGCCTGTCGATGCCTCCAAAAAAGTCATGACCCTTGTGTCTGACCTGTCAGTCAGCGTCTCATAATGAGATTGTTCACCAACAGATACACAATATCAGAGGGTGATTCGACTGCCTTGGTGGGGGGAGGGAGGAGGGTGTGCTGAGCCAACAACATGAAGACTCTTCGGCAGGCCCTGTCAAGGTATTATCGGCTGCTGGCAACTGAAAAGACTCGATCTAATAGTTCATGGAATAACACGCTTTATTAGTACCAATTGTGACAGGTTAATAAGGTCTGTGTCATTGGTGATAGGATCTGGCTGTAAAAATATGTTTAAAAGCAATCTACTGATATATATTGAGGAAGCACAAGCTCTAATCCTAAAAGCAGTATTTAACATGCCTAGAGTATAATTCTTACCCAAGGCACATCCCTGTAGGTAGAGAAGGTAAGCTCAGCCCATCGACAGGTCCCAGCAGTTTCGTTGGAGTCTTCTCCAGCTTTCCCCCTATCCTCAACTTACTTTTGTATTATTTCTTTATGTTTAGGTGGAGCTTGAGTGGCTGTAGTCATAAATGCCTTTTGTTTCTGTTATGTGTAAAGTTCTCTCACCCTACGTAATGGAAGGGGGGTAGTTGTGGCTTGGCATCTGAAGAGGGGGTTTCAACATGTTGTTAGCTCAGCAGTGGAACACCTTGATTCTCCCTTCGCTGACAGGTACTGTACGGTCTCATGACCATGACAGTACCACAATGTTCCTCTTCCTGCTGGGATTTGAATGGAGGGGGCCACGTAGTCTCCATTCCACTCTCTGTTCCCTTCCTCTGAGCAGATGATTATCACTGTATGGAGAGCATGTGGACCTCATTCCATCCAGTTGCATCTGCTTTTACCCTAGAATTCTTAGCCTCCTCTAAATTTTAACCCTATCCATCATCCCACAAAGTGTTTTAATTATACAAAACCAAGCAATGATCTCAAGTAATGCCACTTCTAAAAATGTGCTAGGGAAAACTGGAGATCCCATACAAGCAGGATGCTATAGTATTAAATTGGATGCAACCAGAATTTCTATAGAGAAATACAACTGCAAATCCAGAAATGCCAAGGTACTGTATGGTGTCAAACTTATGAGTGTTGGTTTAATTTTACATCGGTTGAACCCCTTACTGTGACATGGCTGTGGCAATATTGGACCGTGGATTGCCTTGACTTTCTAATTTCCTGTAATTGTGCCACTGAAATTCTGATAAAGCAACATTCTCTGTATTAATACCCTTGTTATTTCTTGTCCAGCCAAATACTGTAATAAGAAGCCAATTATGCAATGGTATAAAGAGACATTCTGGAATGATACAAAGGAAAGTCTGTACTGATAACTAATGAAATAGCAAGTTGGGAATCTGATGGCATATATTCTCTAAAATAATTCTAATTAAAACAAAATATGGAAGTTTTAAATAAAATATTTGAAACTTCCAAAGGGGGGAAGTTGCTGTCTTCAAGCTGAATTATCTGTTTCCAGGCTGAATTTTCTCACCTTTTGTAAATGTAACTGATGTCATCAGGTAACTTCTACAATAGAAGTTACTTAATAAAGAAGAGAACTATGTGTGTCAAGCACTGTGTAAGATTACATCACATCATTAAGTAGACAGAGCTTATGTATTAGACAGGTGGGTTCATGAAAATTTTGCTGTATAAAACATTTTTATCCTTTGGCATGCTTGATTTGTAGAAACCTCCACAATGCACCCTGCACAGAATATATGATGTTTTCTTTCTAAACTAGACTCTGTGTTTGTGGCTAGAGACCTCCCAAAATCAGCGACAAGGAGAATTCCACAAGGAATTCTATGGCATAGGAAATCTCCTTAATTTTACCAGAGGTGATTTTTTTTTCAAAAGCTGAAGCAGAAGGGTAAGGAGAATACTATGGAAAACTCAACATTACATGGACCGTATTTTTTTTCACTGGAACAAATGAAAAGGAAAAGGAGAAATGTATTTTGTGTTGAAACAGACATTCCATTTAACTGGAAATAAAAGGCTTTCCTTCTGTGACAGTTTTGGGAAATGGCCTTGGAAAGGTTTTCAGGACAGGGACAATTGGTTTCCCATGGGATTGACACTTGCTCTGGATCACTTCCCAGCTTTGCAATGAATGCCTTAACCACCAAGATATCATCTCAATAACTGATACCCTGGTCTACAGACATAGTCACTGGACACAGGAAAAGCTACAAGAACCATTCCCAGAACCAATCACCATGCTGCTGACCTCCTGTATGTGCCTTGGCAAGCTTCACTTTCCCCTGAAAGGAATCTTCATTTTCCATCATCCCTCCTCTGCAGCTCAGGACAGTTAAGCAAGGAAAAACCTTCATGGCTTTGGCTAGAAGTGGTTGGAGGTAATGAGGAGAGATGGAAGGGAAGGGCTGTATTCAACAGCAGAATGAGCAAGGGAGAAATGATGATTTAAAGGCAAAGCTCCTGGGCCTTTGAATCTGTTATGCAGAGAAACACCATCTCCACCCAGCCCAGACAGCCTGGTTGGCTCTGTTACAAAGACCACAGACCACCAGTGCAGCCTCTCCTGTTGGCATAATGCAGACAGCTGCACCCATCAGAGATGGGTTCCTGTTTGCAGAGAGGAAGTTCTCCCTATGTCTAGCTCTGTTTAATGAGGTTGCAGTGGACTTAAATTTATTTTGTTTTTTTCAACTTATTATGTCAGGCATTGTTTTCAGCTGAATTCTTTTTTATATACTTGAACATGTACTATTCAGAACAAAAATTTTTTGCTTGTTTTCCAAGCAACATGGTGGATACTAAGGTGGGGGCAACTTTCTGAGATAATGACTCCTGAACTGTGCTTCATGGTGTTGGTTATTCTGCTGAGAATGTGGTGTACTGACAGTTGTGATAGCAAAATTCCTCAGCTTCTCAAGTTCTGCTACTGCAAATGAATGTTGTGAGCTACAATGAATAATTTCATGCATCTGAATGTTTTGGACTGTTCTGCAGTCCAAATGTAGGTCTTTGAAAGGGACAAGGTCACATACAAGTCTACTAAAGAGTTAGCTAAAAATAACACAAAGAATAACATTTCTCTAGACTAAAGAACTCTCAGTTTCAGAAAAGCTACACTATTAAGAAGTATATCCTTATTATGATTTGTGGAATACCTATGAAAATATGTTTGAAATAATTTGAAAAATGTAAAAAAAATTCAATTTGTGTGCAATGTCTAGAAAGAGGGTCAGGCCACAGACTTGTAGCAGGCAGAATAAACAGGCTGCAGGTGTTTGCATCTTGTTTTCTGACTTGGAGTAAATTGGACTTCAAAACCAAAGCAAGCAAGGAAAGACTTTTATGAAGAAACTACAAAAGAATGAAAATTCCTGCTAAATGATTTTCAAATAAACCAAATAATTAAAGAATGGTAAAAGAGGAAGAGGCTCAATCACTAATTAGATAAGGTATGGTCTTCTAGAGGCAGCAATTGTTCAGAAGATTTCAGAAAAACCATAAACAAGATGCTTTGTTTTGTCCATGACAGGGATTGTGCAAAGTTGGAGTTCTTGATGTTGCATGTCCTGCTTTGTCTGTCTATATATGGCCATATATTCAAACTTGACAGAATGGGTGAAGATAAAAGCAGATTTAGATTTTTCCCCTCAATAAGACTATAGTTTTCAACTGAACCATTGAGATCTATATCCACTCCTAAGACAAAAGACATAGAGCTCTACATGCAGACGATACACTGTGATTCAGTTTCAGGAGTGATTTAAGTAGGCATTGGAATGTTTTGAGTCAAGAACAGAAATCTCTTTGTTACAAATCCATGACATAGCTCTGAAGGAGATGCCAGAGTGGCAGTGGAATGGAGTGACAATTGTGATATCAATGTTACAAGGCAGTTGAATTAGTCATGAAGTATTTTTATTTTCCTTCTCATTTATCTGTTTGTCTTTAATTTAAGTGAACGATCTTTTTCTATACTCACTATATATGTCTCATGACTAAGTTATCACTTCTTTGTTTCACCGATGCGTACAGGTGGAACTGAAAAGAGAATTAGTTCATTTTTTCACTGTTATTATGGGCCAGATTGTCTGTATATCTAAAACTCCCACTAAAGGTAGCACAAGGTAGGAATGTCAAAGAATACGGGATACGGTTTTAGTTATGAAAATTTAACAAGTCTTATCTGGAGAGTTTTATAAACCACTAGTGCCCAAAAGAAACAGACTATCATTATGGAAAATGATAACATCATAACTCATCTTGTTGCACTGGACAATTTTAATAAAAAAGGAATAATTAAGACCCTCTAAATATTGCATACACTATGCTCACATACAAGCTATTTACTAAAAGAGATTTCAAGCTGGTATTCTGATATGTTGTGTCAATGCAGTCACCACTCTATTTTACTGTTATTAAAGATAAACCAGAAACAAGCACTCCATATTTTTTCCTCTGTATGACTTTATAACGCCTCTTCCTCCCTCCCTGGAAGAGGAATAAAGTTGAAGTGAGAAGGGACATCCCGTACCGAGAAAGACCAGGGCATGGGGTGGAGTTGGGGTAGAGCCACAGTTACTGGTGTATATATATAACCTCAGTTATTGGCATGTGAATGTAGTCACTCCCTATATTCCTCAAAATTGCTTAGATAGGGATGCTCCAGAGAACTAGTGCTTTTTCTTTGCATCAGTAATTGTAACACTGTAGATAGATTCTGAAAACTGGTAGTACTCAAAAGGTCTGCTTAAAAGGTCTTGGAGGCTGAAAGCCAAAAAGGATGTCAGACGGATTCACCTCTCCAGTTCCTGCCCTGTGGTTTGGCACTGGAGGCATGGGGCTCTGGGACTGGCACTGTGATAGCAAAGGGCAGCTGTTGGTGTATGTAGGAGCTTTCTTGAGCTACTGTTCCATGCACCTCTGACACATCCTGGAGCACACTAAGCTGGACAGAGGCTCTGCAATGCCAAGTGTTCCCATCAGAGGGGCAAACAACCAAGGTTTCAGCTTCCAGGAGCTTTTATGTCCTCACTTTTCATTATTGAAATTTTGTTGCTTTAAGGGGGGAGAATTTTTTTTCAAAGCTCATCTTGTCCCACCAGATAAAGTAGGAAATGACTGACTGAGTCCTGTGAGCATGATGCTGTCTTCAGTTTAAAACAAATAAATGAAAATTGAACACTCCCTACCCCCACTGTCAGCCCTTCAAGAATTTTAAAAGGAGAGTTGCACCTTCAGTGAAGTGAGCAGCCAAACTCTGCTTCTGGCCCACACACATTGCCACAAGTCTACACTGATTGGCCAAGACATCACCATAACCACGTTTCCAAATTAGATTAGGCCTTTTGATCAAAGGACTGGGGACATTTAAGCAAGGCCGTAATTTCTTAATTATACATATACAATTTGATTGGAGTAAGATTTAACACAGTGACATTCAATACTTTCATGCCAAGGGAAACAGATTCTCACTGATTCCATGGCCCTGAGCTAAAAGGAACCACAGATGCTGAAAGAAAAGTAATAAAAATAATGACTGTAGAAAAGGCATCCTACCAAATACCCAGTTTAAGCAAAATTTGAGGATGAAAGTGATAAACAGCTGACTAGAAAGGCATGCCTTTATGTAATTTTTTAAATCAGTGTCACTTAACGATGAACAAGCTCACCTCTAAAACCATTAGAGAAAGAAAAAATGCCTCCCTCTTTCTCAGTGCAGGTAAGCAGAAGAGAAAAAAGCAGCACGTAAAAGACTACGCCATCCATCTGAGCACTTCAGCAGCTCCTGCAATATGTTAAATTTAGTTGTCGTACGAGAACAATGGTTTTTATCATGAAAGTTCTGAAAGTGTAAAAATTACTAGCCTACAGAAACAACGGTGTTATTTAAGAAACTATCTACTCAGACTGTCTCTGCAGGAAAAGTGGAGACTGTTTTTCAGCCCAAAACTACCCATAGATCCTCTTTCAACAGTGCTTTGAAACAGCTTTGGGATGAAGTACCCTGTTGCTGGTGTTAAAAAAAGTCTCATCTCCATTAGAGCATACTTTCATACAAGCTCCCATCATAGTTTACTGCAAACTCAACAATACTGAAGCCTTTTATAGTCAATACACTCCCACTACAAGAACTGGAATTTGTGCTTTTTTATAGTCCACAGTGACCGTAGGCTGGGATCAGGATAATACCTGTTAAGTTTCATGCAAGCTTTTATAATTCTGTGCATGACCTTTGGAATAAAAAGCTTAGAGACTAACGGGCAGAAAAGGGTCAGAAGCAATTAACAGTAACCTGCTTTTAAAGCAGAATATGTAAAAGGTTTTTGTTAGGCTTTTGTTTGGTTGGTTTTGGTTTTTGTTTATTAGTTTGTTTTGTGGGTTAGAATATAAAGTTGGGTTTGAAAAGAACATGCACTCTTTTGGACTTCTCCTGGAGCCTGCCATCTATTGCCTAAATGCCAAGAGACGTCATGACAAAGGCAGACCAGAGCAGATTCAAAGCAGGAAACAGGTTAGCATCAAAGTAGGCATGGAGAAAGTTCAAATAAATGTAGGGTTTCCCTCGAGATTACTGGAAACAACTTGCAGGATGATGGGAAACCGATAAGGTAAACCAACAACTGATGAAGTAACATGTCTAGTTCAGCCTAATCTTTCTTCATTTCATGTTTGTCACAGACTGTTTTTCAGCATTGTAAGTACCATGATCAGGAAACAGTTTATGACTGATAGACAGGCACATCCATACATGTTACTGCTTCCATGTTAGCTCTTAGACAGCAAATGAAAATTTGAAAGTGTAATACATCAAAGAAGTGAAGTTACAACATTACTTTTGTATTGGCACAGTTCCACATAATGCCCTGGCTGCTGCCAACAGCCACAACAAGGGCTGGGCTCAGTCTGCCAGAGGGTCCTGTTCTGAAACAAAGATGGCTATTGCTCAAGCCCTGGCTCAGAGCTGACTCCTATTTCTAGTTCTGCATAATGAAACTCTTGTCACGTATTGCTGGGTCTCTCCCCTCACAGGCCTTAGGATCTCTGATAGGACTGAAGTACTTAGACCTTACCCGTTCTCTCCTCCCAGCTAAGCCACTACAATCGTGGCTGTTACTCTGACCTGACTGCATTTTAATTGTTTTGTGCTCTTGGGAGTGGTTGCTAAAGGCCAGTAACTGCAATTGCCATATACTTGGCCATCGTCAAACATTTGTCCCAGATATCTTGTCCCGACCATGTTTATATAATGCTTCAGATATGATCAATGATAGTTCTTTTTCCAGTATAAATTACAAACTTCAAGGATGTTATTAATCAATGGGTTGGGAACTAAGGTGATGCAGCCCAGTTGTATTCCTAGCCCTTGCTTTCCTGCACATCTGGATAACACAAACAAGCAGCATGCACTTTTGGCTTTTTCTGTAATCAGAAGGTTTGAGATGAACCAGGATTTAGAACTACTGAACTAAGCTAACCTTCCTGATATGGGAAACACTTTGACACAATTTCTGATTCTGTGATCTCTGCAATAGAACCAGGATATTTTCCCTGGAGCAGCAGCTGCAGAGGGAAAGATGAAGTATTGAGCCACTGTTCTCAGCTTTACTATTATATTATGTACACGCTCAAAGAAGTCACTTTATCTGCAGTTTACCTACTGTATCTGCAAAGCAGGGACAGACTGATCTGTTTATTAAATGCACAAAGTGCATCACCTTTTCTGAAGAGAGCTAGTCAAAATGCAGAATTTCTATTCTGATTAATGCTGATTTGTCAAAAGATGAGAACTGTTGATACAAGACAATGTCGGTCATGATGGTGGGGCAGAGCATACAAAGAAAAATTTCTGGATTTAAAATCTGCCTTTGGAAAAGGAATGGAGGAGCTCCAGGAGCCTGTCCCCAGGGAAGCTGCTGAGGCAGGGGCACTGCACACTGCCACCCTGATTTGGTATCTGTAAACCCGCTCCAGCCCCCCATGTCCTTTGAAGTGCTTTTCTTCCCAGTAATCAATCAAACACTTCAGTGAGGAAAACAGATAGCTCCCAGCTGGGAATTCAAGATCTTCAGGGGTTTTTTGTTTGTTTGTTTGTTTTTAAATAACATTTTCTTTTGGGAAAAAAACCCAAACAATCATTTTTAGGCATGTCATGAGATGCTCTCAGCAGGTCTCCTCCCTGAACAGAACCAGACATCAAAGACTTGCAGTGTTTTCTGGGAGCATGAGAAGAAGATGATGCGGAGTATCCCACCAGGTGGTAACACTGAGCCTTGGTGTTCTGTGGGCAGACATATGCCTGGAAATGGGATGGTCAAACACTATTGGAGTAATTTCTGCCCACCACCGCCACTCGATTCCAGGAACTCTCCCCTGGCATACAGGGCAGCTATCTTACCCCTACATCTACACAGACAGAGGGAGAATAAAGCAGAAATAAAAGTCCTCTGCTATCTATTTTCCCTTGCATAAATCCACTCACAGCAACAGAAATTTACTTCAAAGGAAATTCAATAATATGTTAAAAATCAAAAATTGCTTGTAAACCTGCATGACTAAGCACCATCTGGCAATTCTTGTCATAACAAAGCTATTGTTTGTTTAAGTAGACTTTAGGCTTTAATTAAACACCAGGGAGCAGCACCCCTGCAAAGAAAGCTCCTGACCTCAAGCCCTGCAGATGTGAGCTTCTTCTTTTTTACTTCATTGGGAAACACATCTATTAGAAACAAACACAATTTCCAGTGTTTTAACACAGACATTGGTCTAGGAGAAGAGTTTTAATGTAATTTCTTAATCTCATGGTTTAGGCCTGTCTGAGAGGGGAATGTAATCATTCAGCATTTTTTGCCCTTCATTTTTAAGCTCAAACAGGAGAGTGGCTCAGATATGCCCTTGACACAAGAACTGTTGGTCAGCTGGATTTACACCTGAATCTTCCACAAAAAATGTCATACTGTGGAACAATTTCTTGCCTTGCTGACTAATCTATAAAACTGCAAAGACTTTAAATGTACATAATGTATAGTAACTGCAGTGATAAAGGGAGTTAATCTCTGTAAAAAGACTCGCTATGGTACAGTCTATTTAGTGCAGGTAGAAATACTCCTGCTGTGCTGCTGCAAGTTGTCACAATTAAACAGTACTAACTAGAAAATGTTCTCTCCTAACTGGGAGCCTTTGGTATAAATTACCACGAGAGAGGAAGAGGAATGCCAGTGATAACAGCAACTCCCCCATTTTCGTTCTTAGGATTGCATTTTAGGTATGACAATCTGAACACTGAATATTGACCAAGCCTGTAAAAGGAGTCTTGGTAGTGACACATCACTGTCATCAACTGTATCCTTAAGTGACCTGGAACATGTTAGCATTCTGAGGTAATGTTCCTAGCTGTCTCCATGCCAAAGAATAAAGCAATCTGAAGTGAGGAGTTATGACTTCCTTTCTAGCCTTCTCACACCTCCTGTTTTAAGTCTGTGTACACCACAGACCTACTTGCCCTAACTGTGATGCAAAACTGATGACTAAATGTGATCAAGATGAGCATCAGATTATAAACAGACATAATTTTCAGTTGTAATTGCTGGCAGTATAATAAAAATAAAGGTAGTAGTAATCGTGGTAGAGTACATCACAACTATTTCTATAAAAGGCATTGAATTAATTTGAGCAGATTTTTTTTTTCTACACTGCAATGCAATATTTAGTGGTTTATTTGGAAGAAAAGAGAAGTATGAATAAATAATGCAAAGAATCTTCCTGGAAGTGCCACAAAAGGAGGGTATCATTTTATGATTCTATTTGAAATCAATGAGGCAGTACCTGTCTATGTTATTACACATAGAAGGAGGAGCTCTTCAGGTTGTGCTGTTTGAGATTGACACACTGGATTAATTACTTTCAAATCAGAGAACAGAAAAGAAGAACTAAACCCCAAATTTTGACTCAAAACAAACTCTTAATCATCAAGTTATTCCATTTTTCAGTTCACAACTGAGGTGAGGATTTTTTTATCAATTAGTTCTTATTCACATAAAGGATAAAACCATCAAATTATTAGGTAATTCAGTTACCAAGAGATTTTAATCTTCAGTTGCTAAAGGGTTTAGTTTGGCATTATTGCCACTTCTAACCTCCTCCAAGGCAAAAAATATATTTAATCCAGGATCAAAATATATTTGTCCCAGACTCTTCTCTGTCTCAGGCTGTCATCTGTGGAACCCATGTCTGGGATGGAACATTCATTCATTAATTCATTCCCTCCCTTCCTCCTTCCCTCACTTCCTCCCAGCTGCTTCAGTCTTCCCAGTTCATCACAACTTATCACAGGAATCACCCTATAAATACATTGATCTCAAACCCAGCTCTCTTTGAAATTTGTTTTACCAGCTTCTTCTAACTGCTCACAGCTGGTGAGTCAATTGCTTATTATCAGCCATATCTGGTTATACTGCCTGAATATCTATTATATGCAGGCCACAGCACCTGCTTTTAAAACAGATGGCCCTAAAGTTTGCATTTAGAGCTGGTCTACTTATTTTTCACTGAGACATGTTCCCCCCAAACACATAGTTCTTAAAAATAAACTTTCCCTTTTCTACTATGAAAGGGTCTCAAGACTCACAGAATAATACTCGTGCTGTTCCCTCGGCTGAAGCAGTTTGGGATTTGAAAACCAGAGTTTGAACCATACTAAAAACTTTTTCACAACAGCTCCATTCTTAAAATTAAAGTATTTTCCTTTTTTTTTCTCATGCAAAAATGTATGACTACAAGAATTTGCTCATAGTTTGTGCTCACTTCTGAAAAAATAACTGGCAATTTCAACTGACTGCAGAGCACAGTAACAAGGAGTTAAGGTAAAGCTATATTAGATAAACTACAAATACATGGCTGTCGCCTGAACATCCCATGACTAAGACGTGGAGGCAGGAAAATTAATGTCCTGCATAAAACAGTACTTATCCTGCAGTGACCTTCACCTTCAGAAATACAAGGAAAATCATACCAAAATAAGAATGGTTCAGTTTACACTTGCCCTTTATGACTGCCAGTTATAACTGAAATAATGTTTTTTCCATAGGGAAATTCTTTCCTCTGCAATGTAAACTCCGATTCTTGCTTCATGTCCCTCACTTGTCCCCAGCCTACTATGAACATGAGAGCCTTCCTCCCTATACTTTAAATTTTCCATCTGCAGTGGGTCTCATCTAATTGCAAATCCAGATGAAAGAACTTCCCTTGAATTTGAAAATGCTCACCATTTTCCTGTAGTTTGTCAGATGTTTTTTGACAATTTTAAGTTGTTCTTTTGGTCTCAGTGGGTTCACAATCAGTTGTAACAGAGGAATACTGGAACATATTTAACCTATTAATACTGTTCTATTTATTTTTTTCTATTAGTCAGTGTGGAGCTTCAAATTGAAAACTTTATGGGGGGCAAGAATGGTGTGCCAAAACCTCTGTACAAAGCACAGAAAATGCAGTCCCCAGGGTGCTTTACTGAAATGCTCATAATTTTGAAGGTTCCTCCAAAGAGTCTTGTTTTACTTCTCCCTTAAGTGGTTACAACACATAAAGCAGATTTCTGCCAAGTATTTTCTTCTCTGACCAATAAGATGAAGCATACTGAATAACCTTATGAAAATTTTATTTTTGCCTGATAGGTTCTGCCAGACATTCAGCAGTACTCTCATTCTTTGAGTTCTAGTCATTAAAACATCCTGGCCATCAGAGGAGACACCATGATTGCAGTAGGTAAATGCTGCAGTTTCTTCAGCCACAGGTCAAAAGATAAGTATAAACCACTGTTACTGTAGCAAGTTCATTGATATCAAGTATTGTGTGATCAACCGAAGACTCCCACAGTTCTGCAAATCTGTCATTTGTTTCTTGCCAGTGTTTTTCATATTCTCAGGGCTTTTCATGACCTAGAAGAGAAACATCCCCCTAACAGTACTAGCTTACCTGAAAAAGTTTAATCTTATTTGACAGATGGAAACTGAAACACACTCAAGTGTGTTTCATCCCGCTAGAAGAAAGCAGTCTGGTGTGTACCATGTTGTGCTACACCTTTTCCAATACTCCTGCTGTCCTCCTCATTTCCTTTGCTTATAAGGAGGCCCTTTCATGTGATGGAACCTGAGGACTGGGATCAAGGAAGGTAAATATTGCATGTTAAGCACATCCTGAGCAGCAGTGGTCTTGTAGACTTAATCCCTTCTAACTGCACAGTAACTAGTTGCTTTAAAATAAAAGGTGAGCTTACTCTAAAATACTTTGTATGCAGAAAATTAATAGAAAAATGAACCCTTTGACATCCTGGGTCAGGGTTTCAGTTCGTACGAGATTTTTGTTTGCCAGCACACTGACTTGATACTTGTTCTGGTCTTGGGTTGGGAGGTTCTGTAAACGCTGAACTGAGAAGCCTGTCAGCCTTCTGAACAGAACTTGCCACCTGTGGGAAAGTGAAAGGGAGCAAGTACTGCCTGATGGATTTCAAGTGCATGGAACAGGACGAGGATGTACCCCATTCCCTGGGACACTCCTTTAACAGTCATTCCAGACAGCATTTCCAAATCTCATCCTAGAACCTTGCCCAGTTCCCACAGCAGGACAGCCAGCACTCAGACTTTGCCTGACTTTCACAGGGGCACACCATTGTCAAAGGCGGGGCTGCAATCTAGAATCTGACTCTGTCATCGGGTAGTCAGCATCCAGGAGAATCACAGTACCGCTGCAATCCCCCAACAGTTTCAAAAAGCAATTAATTTAGCATTTAAATCACCTGTGACAGAGGATCTTCTTTCTTTGAAAGACTCAAAACCCCATTCTGAAACATGATTTGCCCCAACCAAAGCACTAGTGGTCAGTTTTTAAGAACAGTGGCTAACAGATTTTCTTACATTTAACATTGTCACGTCCTTAAAATCTGATCTTTTATAGCTCTGCTGGGGTCCTGATGGGAACCTCAGCAAAGAAAGGATCCTAGCCTTGTGAAAGTTACAGTACTGGATTTTGCCTGGGCTAAAAGATAGCAGACTTTAGCTGAGTGGCATTCTTCTTTTTTGCAATTTATTTTAGGTCACTCCTGAAGACTGGAGATTTCATAGAACTGTTTGAATATTCCTTGCTCTCTGAAATCTGTGCACTTAGATTCCTAGCAGTCAAGTTACTGAGCTGATCAACCTGACAAAAAAAACCATTTTTCATTCAAATCCCTCTGAAAGTGAAGAGGATGTTTATTCAGACCTATACATACTCTAGAATGACTTACATAAGGGTTTCTCATAACTAATGTTTAAATCTGAAGTAGGTACAAACAAAAATATAATCACTATCCTTGCATTTCTCTACATTACTCATGAGCAGCTAAACTACAATTTATTGTGCTGGCTTTGTAGCATGTCTTTTCATAGGCTAATGAAATAGTTCTCTGGAATTTTGCAAATTACTAAAGAGTAGTGCAAAGCAGACTAGAGACTGATGAATCCCTTATTCTAAAATAGATGAAATCATCATCATCATGGCTAGGCTTTGCGAACGAAGATTTGGGAAGGACTGTACCCACACTTGCTACAAGCACACTGGTGGCTAAAAAGGCCAGTGCGAGATAGACAAGTCTGGTTGCAAAAGGCACAGTGGAAAGACTCCTTAGGTGGTATCGACAAGACACGGTTCTTTCTACCTTGTCTTTTCTCCTCAAGAGTGATCCTGCGTGCATTCTCAAAAGAAGCAGCAGCATTATAGATAGTGTGTCTCCAGACCTCCCAGTTGGAGGCCAGAGGCCATGATGATGATCAATATGGTCAAGGCTGAGATGTTGTTTCAGGGAGTCCTTGAATGTTTTCTTCGGGGCTCCTCTCATGCGGCAGCCAGTGGCAAGTTCACCATAAAGCAAGATCTTAGGGAGGCGGTGGTCCTTCATCCTGGAGACGTGCCCTGCCCAGTGCAGCTGTGTTCTCAGCAACATGGCCTCAATGCATGTGACTGCTGCTTGTTCTAGAACAGATGTATTGGTCACATAATCTGACCAGTGGATGTTTAGGATTGTACGGAGGCAGCGTTGATGGAAGCGTTCTAGGAGACGCAGGTGGTGGCGGTAGATGACCCATGATTCGGAACCATATAAGAGAGTAGACAGCACTATGGCTTTGTAAACACAAAAGTTTACAGGTACTTTTCTTCAGGTGTTTATTACACCATACTCTTTTATGAAGCTTTCCAAAAGCACTATATGCCTTTGCTAACCTGTTGTCTATCTCCCTGTTGATCTTACCATCCGAGGAGATGAGGCTGCCTAGGTAATTAAACTGCTGGACTGATTTGAGCTCTGATTGGCCAATGGTGATATGGGGATGATGGAAGACTTCCTGAGGTGCAGGTTGATAGAGAACTTCTGTCTTCTTTAAGCTGACTTCCAGTCCAAAGAGCTCAGCAGCCTCAGCAAAGCAGGATGTTAAACTCTGCAGAGCTGCTTCTGTGTGGGCGACAAGGGTGTCGTCATCAGCATAAAGCAGCTCCCGGACAAGATGGTTTAAGGTCTTGGTGTGGGCCTTCAGTCACCTTAGGTAGAATAGGCTTCCATCAGTACTATATCGAATGTAGATACCGTCCTGATCATCGAGGTCTGCTGTGGCCCTTTGGAGCATCATGCTGAAAAAGACTGTGGATAGGGTTGGAGCAAGAACGCAGCCTTGTTTCACACCATTCTTTATTAGAAAGGGCTCAGAAAGTGCATTGCATACAGAATTAGAAAATGAACTCACTTCAAAGTGTAGTTCTTAGAAGTCCTATCTATGAACAGAAAGTTATTACACAAATTGTTTCGGAATGTTAATCTATTGTCATAAGCAGCAGGTATTGCATAAAATGCTTTGACACAAGATGCCATGATACACTTGAAACTGGAAAGAAATTAATTTCTTGTGTCTGACCCACTTGTGTATAGGACAAAACCTAAAAGTGAGAAATCCCTTTGTCTTCTCTTAGAGGAACTGACAGCTTTGGCATGATTCAGGGCTAGCCGAGATTTTAGTCTGGGTTTTAATAAATTGTTTTTAAAAGTGTATCTAGCCTACCCCAGTAGGTAAGAAGTACTAATATTCATCTGTATTGCCTCTTATTTTTTACATTGGACGTGTGGGAAAAGCTAGAATAGAAATAGGAATTGTTAAAAGATTCCCACTGAAGTTGAAGAAACTATGAAAGAAGTTCAAAGCCTGGATGAACCCTGAAGCACAGGATTCAAATCAGTCTTCATTCTATTTTACTGTTATGACACTGCATTAATTTAAGTCAGAATATGTAATTTTCCTTAGTTTTAAATAAACATAATTAAAGAAACAAGCTGTCTGGCAGGCAAATTCATCTGGGATTTTTTTCCCAAAATATGTATGGCTAGAAAAATTGCAAAATCCTGCTTTGGTTTTGATGGAAATTCCAAAACATAGACCTAGTTGAAGGAAAGAATATATTCCGCATTTCAGACATGTTTGACCATTTTTCAGTCACACAATCTCACATTAGTATTAGTCCTGCTGTTGATTTAAGGGATCTTGTTCCAAATTTCAGGCAGAATAAATAATACATCCAGCCTTTGAACTAATTTCACACTTGAGTATTTCAATAAGCAGAATAAATTTCTGAGTCTTGCTGATGCCTGCCTGCTTAGGGATTGAGAGTTGGGGGGATTTGGCACTACTGCAGACACTAATTCTCCTCTAGTATTCCTTTGCTGCTTTGTCAAATAATGACATGACCACTCAGATCACCTGTCAGAATACAATGGAGGCAGATTAAGGTATGTTGCTGTCTTTTCAGTGGAAAAGTTAGTGCAAGATTGTACTGTTTAGGTATCATGAACCCTCTCTGTGTTATTTTCTATATGAAATTGCTTTGTATGCAGCACTGTACTCACCTGCAATTGTGCTGTAAGGGAGTGTCTGGGGGAGAGAGGCCTATGCCTGATCTTTTCTTAATGGGGTCAGCTACCAGCCTGTGAAACAGCCTCCTGAGAAGTGTCATCCTGCTGTACTTTTATTTCAGCCTGCTAGGGCAACACACTGCCTCACCTTCCCCAGGGCAGCAGCTCTGTGGAACCAAGCTTGGCCACCGTCATGCAGGAAGCACATCTCTCATGCATTGTCAAAGCTCCTTGCATAGAGCTCTCACACACGCAAGAAGAAAGTAGACAAGAAGAAAGTGCTGTAGCAGATTAAATATTGCTGTATTCTTAGAAATTCTCAGTGCCAATGAAGATGAATAGCATTGTACATGGCGTCTGAGATTCTGAATAGCCCATTGAATGGTGGCAGAATGTAATGCTGTTAACATAACACGACTGCTAATGCAGGAAGAATTTCAGAGTAGGGAAAGCATTGACAGGTGAGCTGGACATAAAACTGACTCAGATGATGCTTGACAGAGAAGTGCAAAACAGCAGACAACTCCTGAACCAAGAGTTAAGCCAAGCATTGTTGCCAGTGTGTACAGGTGCTTCTCCTTTCTCTTTTCCTCTGGGAAGCAATTCAGATTTGGAAACCTGAACTAGCAGTTCAGTAAAGCAATCCATCCTGGGGGTAACCTCTATTCTCTAGTGGGTTTTCAGCCTTAAGACATCATAGATGGCTTTTCTATTCAGCCTTTCCTTACTTGTGTTGGCTCTGTGAATCTACTAAGCCTTAAGCACTCTTACGGCCAGACACAGACACTCTTACGGCCAGACACATTCAAGGGTGTCTCTTCAGATGAGTCATGGATTTTTATGCTACTGCAGACATTTCGATACTACAATCTTGACTAAACTGACAAAGATATGAGACACATCTTGTGCAATACTTGCTCCATCTCTGTCCTGGAAGCAAGCTATCCAGGCAGTGTCAAATCCAAATCCCTTTGTCACCTCTACATTGACGTCACTGCACTGTGTTGATTTCACACTCCTGATTTAGGATCTGTTGAACTGAAACCTTATCTAACATAAAAAAATTTGACTGCTGTTTGCATCTTAGTTGTGAAACATGGGTTCACCTCTCTGTCAAGGTCAGAAAGAGTCCAACTTGGATTTATTCTTTTCTAGGATGTTGCTTACCTAGAGTGCACTTAACAACATTTAACAGGAGCAGCAGTACACATGGTAAGAGGTTGGGAAATCCAAAGAAAACCCATTTTTTGAGCTTTTTGATTGCTCTGACTTGTTCTTAAATCCACAAGAGACAGGAGAGTAAAATCCTGTCAGATTACTTTATGATAGCCACTAAGGACCACTTCTTGCAGTGTAAAATAGGATTTGTGTTGAACTGAAAGTATTTGCTGCATTTCTTAGTTTGCTGCAGCTTACTTTCTCTCAGTGTGTAGCCTTAGGGCCACAGGCAATCCAGATGCTTCTGTTTCATTTCAAAGACTCCAGAAACAATAATTGCAGCTCCTCCACTTAACAAATGTAGAAGAATTTCATAAAAGTTTTGTAAAATACAAACCTCCTTTGGTCTTAAAATCTAACGAATGCCTAGATTTCCTTAGAGATACAAGCCAATAGGTTAGGAGTAACAGGAGGTTAGGAGTACCAAGGTGGTGACTTCAGTATACTATTTCTTATCAGCATCCATTGAATGCCTGCCGTCTCTGCCATTACTCCACAAAGAGTGGAGAAGCAGTAGGCTGTCTAATGTAGTCTTCAGTAGCAGAGGTGGACTGTAGATGGGCTTCAAGTTTGAATGCATGGAAGATGGACAGACATGAGATGGAGGGACATAGTAAGCATCTGTTGCTAACCTCACTCAAATAGCTGCTGCATGTGTGGCTGCCTTAACTGGGATGGTTGCTTGCTTTGGGATATCAAAAGTGCTTTGGGATATAAAAGGGGATATCAAAGGGGATATGAAAGGGCAGGTGAGGGATTCAATGCAAAAGCACACTAATGCTCTGAACTAAGTAAAATCATTATGTAAGTATCCAAGGATACTTATATAATAAGTATATAGTAAGTATATAATAAGGATATTGTGTTCAAAAAAAAGAGCAGCAGGGACAAACAATGGTAGAAAAGCAGCAGCAGCATTTTTGATGCAGTGTTACGTACCCTGCAGCTGGCTATGCCTTGTTGGAAAAGTCTTCTGCTTCTACTTTCCTTGCTACCTAGCAAGGGTAATCAAATCTGGTACCTCCCTCAGGAAATACAGCTACTAAAATCAGAGATCTTGTCTCTGAGGGCTCAAAAGGCCTATGAATAAAATCCACCAGGGATGGAAGAGAATCAGTAACACCTCATTCATAGAGGAAGGAAGAAATTTGAGGATGTCTTAATTGTGTGGCTGGATAATCAAGAGAAATTGCTGGTCTAGCAAAATCCCAGGCCATTAGCAAAAAATTCTCTTCCAAATATTGAAGCTATTCTTTGAAAAATTTAGCCGACCTGCCTTTTTAGTTATGAGGTAGGAGTTTATGTGGGCCTAGGAGATCTTCCTCAGATTTCATCTAGCTTCCATCTAGTCTTCTATAAACTTGGGGGAAAAGAATCTTCAACAGATTTTTAGTAGGTATTTTTTCTTTCTTTCCATTGTAATATGTTGTAAAGAGTATTATATTCTCTCTTCACCTCTATATTTGGTGATAAAGTAGAGCAAAAAAAAGAAAAAATCTAAGGTGTATCATTTTCTAGAGAGGAGTGGGCAATGTACAGTTGATTAGAGAATCACATTGGGTGCTTACTTCTTTCACATTTACTGACAATTTTGCTGATAAATATGCCTGTTATCAGTTTAGTTCCTGGAATATCCCTGTACAATATAAACGGAGAGTTGACTACAAGTTAAAAAAAAAAAAGGCTTTTTATTGCATTGTTATGCAAGATGAACAAAGAGTGAGGAAAAATACATGAAAAATGAAATCTGATAAATTTTAAGTATATTAACAGTGTTTGAGTCTTCCTTATCTTCTTGGAGGTGCTCAGAAAAATCATGGTAGATTCCACCCTGAACAAATTTACAAATTTACACTCTGCTCTTAGAAAAATAAGAAGTCACAAGAATAAACATATAAGTGAGTGGAGGGACAGTGCTAGGTAAAACACATATTTTGCAGAACTATGTTTTGGAAGTCTCTGTGGTAATAATCAGAAATTCTGATTACTTTGAATCTATTTCGACTAGCCATTTTCTTCTTTTTTTTTTTTTTTTTTTGAGATCTTGGTAAATAACACATTGTAGAGTTAAAGGTTGCAGGTCACAAGTTATCCATAAGGACTTCTTTTTAGCTGTTGAACCCGAGTCATGGCACTGGCACCACAGATCTGTGATGTTGTATAAAAGTACAAAGTACCAAGTAGGAGTGGAGAATTAACATTGGTAACAAGCAGTACAGGTAGGTAGTATGGCAGTCTGAACCTGCTGAGAAGCATGTGCATTACTCCACAAACACTTTAATAATATAGCTAATATTACATTGCTGTTAGCTGAGTTAGCTTCTTCAGAGATTCCTACAAAATCTGCACAAACCTGCGAACTAACGTAGACTGAATCATGAGCACTTTCACCGTTACAAGGAGAATGCTGTATAGGTTTATACAAACCAGAGAAAAAGAAATCTGCTTTGCTTTTTGCACAGGCCAATTAGGTTATTTTCACTCTTCAGTTACTTTAGCCCCGGCTGTTATTTGTATCTGGTTTATCAGCAACAGAAATTTGGTAATAACTGGCATAACCACAAAAACAGTACTAATGCCACATGATGTCTTTTCAGCAGACAAATTGCCCCAAGGGCAGCTGAGTTCAGTAGTTTGAAAGCTGCAATTAGAAGACTTCCCAAGAAAAATGCTTCAGCCATCATAAACCTATTCGTGGGTGCAATATTTGCTGATTGTACCAGAGTATTCTTATTTCCTAATCATGATTCTTGAAGAAACAGACATGCAGAGCAGAAAGACCAAAAGTAATCTTACTATATGTGTCAAAAAATAAATCTTGCAAATACAACTTGGGTAGCAAGTCACTTCAGCTCTGCTTCTGTTCTGGTTATATGCTTATGCCAGGAACAATGACAGTATATTCTCATGTCACAGAAATGAAGAATTTTATCAACTTTGTACAGGTAGTCAAAGTTTGCATATATATCTGCAGGTATAGCTGGGTTTCCAGGCCTCCCTTCAGCTGCATTTCAATCTCCCTAGTCCTGTTTATCACAGAAGGAAAGGGTTTAGCTGTAACTCCACTTACCTTAACAGAGCGTAGCTATCCCTCAGGTCCTGTTTCACAATAACTCTAGGCTGCTGTTGCTGTTGAGACTGTGGAACTTCACAACAGCAGAAACAGCTCCTCCTTTATGAATTTTCTAGTCTTCAAGTCATAGCCTTCCCATTTATCATCTGTCAGCACATGGCTATTCTATGAAGCGTACTAAACCCATGAGACATATTTTAAGTGCAATTATGCTCAATAGAAGACAAAACTTTATGCATATGCATTTGGAAAACTTTATCTAGCTACTGAAGATTATCAGTAATTATTATTTTTAGAGCTTCTTTTTTGACATATTTTTCACAGGATGCAAACAAAAATATAAATCAATATGGTGAAAATACTTCAGAAAAATGTTGTCACATGAAAGATGCAGCAGTTGATTTATCTAAACATTGCACAGTATTTTTAAGATGGGCTTAAAATTAAAGGCAAGAGACTGAGCATCAGTTTTAGGTTAATATTTCTATGATCACTTTAAATGAATATGTGAATTCCTTTGTAGCTAACATGCAGATGCAAGAATTTCCATGCCAAAAAGTCTGAAATATTTTCATCTTCTCCAGATATGAAGTTAACTGAAAATTTGAAATTTGGAATAGAACTATGAAGAAAAAAGATGTGAAAGTTTTCAAGAGATCAGTGTGTCAACTGAAATAAAAAAACCTAGAAAGTTTTTTACAAAATTAAAGATGATGCAATATTTCTTCATAAAGTCACACTTTCCATTGAGAATCACAGTTCAGAAGCTTTTGTCCTTTGTTTATGGAATAGGTACACCGAAACAAACTCCACTTTAGTAACCTGAGTGGAAGGCTAGATAAAACTTAAAACCCACCTGAGATGAGATCACATGTAGCAAAATATCAGGACTAGTTATTTATGTATACTTAAATGTGTATATGTGTATATATTCATATATATGTGTGTGTGTTTATACACCTATGTATACATATCTGTATAGTGTATACACACACGTGTATACATGTATACACATACATCTGTATGCACTAATCTACATCAGATGAAAAATTTTCCGCAATTTCTTTCAATTGCAAATTGCTACTTACTGAGAACAGTATGACAAAAATTATTTATCGATATAACGTACCCAAAAACTTTCACAAGCCGAATATCTATTTTACTGTTGTTCACAGAGATGTACATATCCCATGCAGGATGATTTCTGTGTACAGCATCCACAATTGCATGCACCCCATTAGAAACTCCTGAATGGAGGAAGGACTTAAAAAGACGCAAAGGTAACTCACTACTGATTTAAAGTTTGTGAAAGTCTATAAAAATATGCATTGTAGTTATGTTTACAAAACACTGTGTCCATATTAACAGATACCATACCATCATTTTCTCAAGTATTGTGACTTGTTTACTTAAATCTGTGAGCCGCTGTTGTATTCACAAAGCAAAGCAGGACTGGGAAAAGCGGAAGGTATCCTTGAAAAATCCATGAAACACTCCGCAACAGACAGACCCAAAAGGTAAGGATGTTTAACATGTGCCTGTGCAAAGAGCAGATGGGCCCAGGAGGTTTAGACACACATCTGAGGAATGTTTGACCAACTGGGGAGGAGATTACCATAATGAGAAGGTGATGAAAGAAAGCAGTCGGAAACTCTGCCTGATCTCTGATTTGTGGATGTAGCCAGATAGCTTTTGACAGAAAGACAACAAGGGCAGGCAGAAGTCAGGCAGAGACCATATGTGGTGTTGTTGAACTGCTTTGTTTATTCATACCATCATCTCCAGGGGCCTCAGGAAATCATCAGACAAAAAGAAACACTGGAACTGTGATATCTAGCTGGTTGAATTTGGTGGCTAGTATTCTTGCTCTCTAGATAAGCCTTGAAGAGGTTAGACTCTGGCTGACCCATGTGAAGGAAAAGTAGCCAGCATTTTCATGAACCGAATAACTTTTCACTGAAGAGCTAGCTGCAGATTGACATTTTATATAGTCTTCCTGCACTGCAGATTTTCTGGAAACATGCCTTGCTAATTTACAGGATGCAATATGTGCTAACACAAGTCTTCGTGAGTCTTTAATGAAATTATAAAGTAAGTCTTGTATGTTATGGAGGGTTTCTGCAGAAGGATTTCTGTAAAGGCTATGATGAGAACTATTTCCCTCTATATGAAGTGAGAGGGCAGTTGGTCTTCAAACTGGAAAGCAGCAGAATGATATCAGAGGAAAATTCTCTTAATCCTTTTGGGAACCTTCAACTGGATCTAGATAGTAGGACAAATGAACAGGAATTAGAGAAGTAGAACTTTTAAATGATAGGTTAACAGCTACCTGTGTATTTGCCAAACTCTGAGAAAGTTGATAATGAAATCATGAGCAGAATGTCTCAGTGGCCAGACTGTGGGTTAGAAGTGAAACCCTGAGGTTCATTTTATGATCCTGGAAAAATTTAGATTAAGATTTTCCAATGAAGAATTATAAGCACTTTAGAAATTAAAGAACTGACCCTTGAGTAACACAAGAAAGCTGAAAATTCATGTCTGGTGTACAGATTGCCTACATGTGCTAAAGTGTGCCTGACTTAATTAAGCTTCAAGGAAAATACAAAGAACATCACTGTATCCAGCATTTAAAAGCTTCATGAGCTGTTTATTATAGAAGTACACACTAGCTAACAATATCAGGCAGATAACAGAGAACACAGAGGTTGAGGTTCTTTCCCAGATAAAATTTTTCTACTATTACTTAGTAAGTTGGTGAGAATTCAGATTTTTTCCATTATTTCTTCAATTTATACTTTAATTTTCCATACCCACAAACTGAGAACACAAACCAAAACCAATAAACCTCTATTAATTTTTATTTTTTTTAGAGTTTTTTATCAATGTCAATCTTCTATTGTTTATGACACAAGGCAGTATAAAGCATATGCTCCTGTGGAAACTAAACAGAAAAAATATGTATTTATATTGCTACTCTAACCCTGGGACAACACTTTGAAGTGGAGTGACAGAAGGAGGACCCTATGGTACAGAGGAGAAAAAAGTTTTATTTTTTCCCTTCTGTGTTTTATTGGCTAGTGAAACTCGCTTAGCTGTTGTTATAATTTAATTTTCCAAGACTCCATTTCAAATGGACAGACAGCTGATGGGTGAAAACAGAAGGTTTAAGCAAGATTAATAATCAATGCATCCAACAGAAAAGGGTCCAGATTGTCTAAGATCAGTCTTTGGTTGCTCACAGCACTTTGTCTTCAGGCTCACAATCCAATCACTATTATTTCCATTCGAGCAGCAGAGTGACCCTGAAGGACACACACTGTTGGATACATCACTGCAGCACACAGAACAGTCATGAAAAGGAAGCAAAGGGAACCATGTAGCATCTGTCTCAACAGACAGGTCATGATGAATTGATGGACACAATTTGCTTTTGTACGGGTCAGACGAGAAACAACTGGTCAGCTATTGAGTCCTTCTGCCTAATTCTGTTGTCTCCCTCACAGCTCTCTGGTTCTGAGAAAAACAACTCACAATTCTTTTAAAGCATATCTTTTAGATTTGGTCTGGCCTGAAGTTAGTCAGATGCTGCACTGTCTCAAGAAGCTTTCCCCATTCTTTTATGCTAATGCTGAGCATGGGCAATTTCACAGAATAAAAGGTCTAATGGGTCAGAGGAGTCCAAGCAAAATCTTCCAAGCAATGCAGGAAACATCTGGAGAAGGTGGACCATCCTGTTGAACAGAGCAAGCTAGGTGGAGTCTTAAGTATGTTCTCATTCAGCAAGAAAACTATTAAACTGAGGTCCAGCTCTGCAATATGAGGGATCCTTTAGTCAAAGGATAACATGTATACGAATCATTAAACTGTGCTACTCAGGTAGAATTTGCCTATGATTCTAATGACCAAGACCTACATTTTTTTTCAGGAGGTCCCTCTCATCCTGCCTTGCTAGCAATAGGTCTGTAGGCCTGATATGCAGAAGTGTCAAACACCAGCATATCTCCCATTGACAAGGAAGTGGGACAGTGAAAGGGAAAGGCAAGTGTTAAGGTAGAATCCAGAAGTGGAGGTTTGCCACACATTGGCCGCATTTGAAAATAAAATCTGCCGTGACAGACTTCAACATGTTCCTGAGAAAAAAGTAGAAGGAAGAGAATTTCACATTCAAATGCTGAGGTCACAGGGATATGGAGGAAGTATTTGATATGAACCAGCACTCATCCTGGCACACACAGGATAAACAAAGAGGTACAATCAGCACTGTATTTATGCAGCCAACAGAAAACACAGGAACAGGTTAACTGCCACCAAAAGAGAAGACATACATGGCTGAGTTCCAGGCATGATGGGCCTCCCAGACATAGACTTGTACCCCGAACAAGGAAGAATATCTGACGTGGCGCAAACCTGTTTTCAAGAAGCATGTCTCTTCTCCCTCCCGCTGACATAGAAAAGAAAAAAGGAGCCTGTAATCTGTGATAAGGTAAAAAGCTGGAGGAGATGACATAATATAACTTTTGTTCACAGAAGAAAGAGTAGAATAATAAGGAAACTGCTTCTCTAGTGGATCCAGAAAGGACACTGTAGGATTTTAAACACAAGAAAGAAACACAGGAGAGGTGCAACCTACATCAAAGGACTAATCCTACTTTGGTCCTAATATTAGACTGCAACTAACAAGTTAAGAAGGGTATCTATCCTATAGAGGACTGCAGTGAGAACTGACATGAAGCTTATCATGTACATTTAGATTTCAAATTGTGTTTATAAAGTTAGTGCTGGAAAAATTAATTTAGAATCATCCATCTTGCTAAAAATCCCCACGAAAGTGAAAACCATTAAAGGACAGTTTACCATTTTGGATGGGCTATCATATCACTGAAAAAAAAAAAGTATTTGCTGATACAGTACCAGTAGCCCCTGTATGGCAACTCTGCTATTGGCAAAGTGACCAAAATGGATGTCCTAGTTTCCCCCACAACCATAATGTTATTCAATACTCCCTCACGTCATTGCCGGGGTGGGGTGAAAGGACTCTCTTGCTTCTTTGGAGAAGGGTGTTCCTTCTGTTGGAGCAAGTGTGGTGGATGGAGCAGTGTGATAATGCTGGTCCCAAGCCAAAGGGAGCAGTCTGGTTGGCGTGGCTGCAGTTGTGTCAAGCTCCACACTTTCTCTTTTTGTACACCTTTGTTATTAATATTGTTGCTGTTACTGTTTGTTTTCTTATCTCATTGTTGTTTCCAGTAAATTGTCCTTATTTCAGCTCATGATCTTTGCCTTTTTTGACTCCAATTCTCCTCTCTGATCTGCTGCAGCAGGAATAGGAGAGGAAAGGGTTTTGGGGGTGAAGTGAGTGAGCATCTATGGTTTTGGAGTCTCCATGGGGAGGCACTAAATTGGGGAATATCAATCCTAAACAACAATGGAGATGTGTTCCAGCCCACAGCATTGCTGGGAATATTTGGAAAAACAAACCACTTTCCAACTTAATGCTGGAATTACCTTACAACATAAATAAAAAAATATAGATATAAATCTACTCCTGTGATCCAGAAATGCACTGCAAATCTAAGTTAAACAGCAACAGCAATATCCGTCTTCCCATCCAATCCCTCCTAATGCACAGCTCACAAGTTCTCTGTACCTGCAAGATATACAATTCAATGCAAAATACCATGAAAATTAGATTGCCAAGGTCTTTTAATATATTGCCTTGAGTAGGAGTCACATTGTGAGAGACTAGAGAAAATTATTAATGGCTCAAAACAACAGAAGGGGCGGCAGTAAGAGGGGGAGGCAGTGAAAGTTCTGTGTAGGTGGGGCAGTGCATTGCTCCACACCCCACCTCTGGATCCTCTAGTCCAGCCTCAGAATAGCTGTCTGGCACACCAAAAGCCCCACCAAAAGCCACTGGCACACCAAAAGGCCCACCTGGGGGGGAAGTGCCCTGGGATAGCAGAGCAGATAAAAACAGTTACACGTCCCATTGTCTTGTATCTTATAGTAGCTGAGACCACACTGGATCCAAGCCATGACTATTGACCTTCCTCTCTCCCTTTCTTTTCTCTCTGTCTCTCTGTCTTTTTCTCTCCCTCTCTCTCTTTCTCCCTCTTTCTTTTCCTAACTTCCTTTTCTCAAAATCTGGGTAATTTAAAGTTGGATTTGTTAGAATTTGCTAAGTCAATGTTCTGTGTGTGATTTTGATTGAAAGTGCCTGAGTCCCTTTAAAAAGCTCATCAAGCAAGCTCAGGGCTTTACACATGTCAGGGAGACTTATATGCCATATTAACAAAATCCAACTCATTGTTGAGGATTCAACAGCATTACTCAGAAGATACAGGGAAAGCAATCATCTGAAAGAGCCATGAAACAAGATAGAGACTGGTATTCCAAAGCTCACACACAAGACTGGCAAAGAACCATTGAACCTCCATGAGACCAAAGTGCTAGGGAGAGAACAATAGCATACTGTGTAATGAAAGTTTGCAAAGCCCAAATTACTGCAGGAAAACTAAATGATACGTTGAAAATAAAAAAACAGTATGAAGTAAATGAAAAAAGTTAATGAATGTTGAAGAAAACAACAGGCACATAAACTAAGATGATCAGATTTCTCTCCAAGATTATTAATTCCTTCTGGGCTTAATCCATATAGATGTTAACGACCAAAAGGTTCAAATTAAACACATCAGCAACTGAGCTACTTGTAGTTGTTAGATTAGAGATAAAAGTCAAAAAACAGAGATGCTTTGCTGTCTGTAGAGATAGTTGTTCTTTTGGAAGAATTTGTAATGGGAAGCTAGAACTCATTTTCCACTTAGGAAGACTTTATTTCCATTTCCCTTCTTCATTTCAGAGCAAGTTGCAGGAAGAGTTGTAACTAAGCTATCTCTCTCCCTGGTATGCAGGAGAAATAGTGCTTGCAGACATGTACAGGGCCCCCTCAGGCCAGAGAGGGTGGGGGAGGACAGAGAGCAGATAAAAAGCCTTGGAAGTGCATGGGTAATTTCCCTTTCCTCTGAGGCCTGGTGCTGCCTGGCAGTACTATGATGTTTGTAAGTTTTAATGTCTTTGCCTCTGAAATAAACCCTTTCTGAACTATTTCCACTGCCTTGGGAAGATACCTGAGTATGTTTTACCTTACACTGTCTGAAAAGAAAAAAATCTACTAGACATATTAATGTAAGGACTTTTTTAATTTTAAGGAGAAATTCTAGTATAATGGCTTGCAAATGTCTCCTCTCATGAAAAAATGAGCCCGTGGAACCCCAGCCATGTGTAAAATGCAAAAAACCCCATCACTTGCAATAGCAGACAGGTAAGACCGGGACTGTGCCCAGGACTGTGTGTTGGGATGTGTGTTTTACACACTTGTAGATGCAGAGCAAAACTGCACAACAGCATAAGCAAAACAGTGTCAGGCAACAGAGCAAAGCCTAACATACCTTGAAAGTTGATTGCAACCCCATTAACCCGTCAGCTGCCTGCAACAGAGACAGCTATGCTTAATGAAAGGCAAGGGGAGTCAAGGCTAGCTGCAGTTCCAACAAATTCATTTTATATTTTTGAAAAGGCAAAGATCAAACAAAATCAATGCAAGAACATTGTTAAAAGCTCTAACCCTCTGGAAAAGAGTTGGAAAGAAGCTTTTGGAGTCATTCGCTAAACACAGAAGGAAGGAGCAAGATACATACCAAGGTGTAGTCCCCAAGCAACATGGGAATCTTGCTGTAGATGTGGGAGAAGACCCAAACCAACAATGTGGAAATTTTACACTGGCAAAAAGCAGAAAATTTACATGTGTTAATTCTAATGATTTTTGATTGCAGAATTGATGTCCTGTCATAAAATTATCAAACTGTTATATTGTCCTTTTAATATAGATAGGAATTGATGTTTAGATAATTCTCAGATATTACCCTCATTCTGTGAACTCTGAGCTTTCTGGAAAGCTCATTTTTATGTGAGAATTGCAGTAATTTCCCTGAATTAGACCATCTCATTCAACAAGAGGAAGACAATACAAAAAGGTAGATTTACAGACTGTCTATTGCATGTTTTGGGCCTACATGGGTGTTAGTTATGACTCCTTAGAACAAGGTTTTTCTCTGGATGGACAGAACTTAAAGATACTTTGTGGTTTGATCAGACAATATTCCTGGCTAGAAACATAGCTCAGTGCATTTACTTTGTAAGATAATGTTAGATAGTATGATGTTTTCTAGCCAAACTTGTAGAGATTATTGCCCAGGTGGAAAAGTCAGCAGTAATGCACTGCATCAGAAGTAGAATAAAATATCTAATGTCTTTCTTTAGGAGTGGAATATTTGTCTTGGACAAAGAGGCGTGCCAGATAGCGAAACATTTTTATATATGTACTTTGCATACTTACTGTTAGTCACTTGAGAAGTCTACACTTGAAGAAGTTCTGTCTAGGGAAAGCCTATAAGACCAGCTCTGGCTGAAAAGCTTTTCTCTGGAGGATTTTGGAAGAGAAAAGGAATGCTACATTACAATGTAACTACTTTGTGGGTGATGGTTTTTCCAGGCAAAAAAAAAGAACGGGGGAGAAGATGCATGTTGAAATTCAATATGAGTGGTAGCCAACATGAAAGTTATTTCTGAAATGAACATAACACAAAAATCAGTTCTGCTTTCCTTATGAGCAGAGGAGTTCAGTTCAAATCTTGTTTATCTGCACTTCACTATGATGGCCTCATTTGCTCCTTTCACCTCCTAGAAAAGAGTCAAGCCTAAACTGCAGGACACTGTCACTAAAAATCATCAGTGCTACAGAACATGCTCCAGCATATTCAAATACTGTCAAGCACAAATATAAGCTATTAAAATAGTCTTGAAATTTTGAGGAATAAGGACATCTTCAAACATATTTATTTTATCACTCATTATGTTTACATATTCAGTAATAGAAAAAATCTTTACTCTGCAAATTTTACCCTGGGTTTAATGCAAATATCTTCTAGACTTGGAGTTTGCATTTTATTAGGTGCTTTGCTACAGACCAAACACTTGTGACTACTTACCTATCCAAACCATGTAAACTGTAGTAAAAGAGGACAGAACTTGCCTAAACTTGAATGAGAGATGTGTGGCCTTCCCCATACTGCTCATGCTGTTACACCCTTCTCCTTCATAGATGGGTCAGCAGCACTGCATTTTTAAACTCTTTGACAATCATATTTAATTTATTTAATGAAGGATGAATGTTTAATAACTATGAATTTGAAAGAAGTATTTTCTCAGTAACCACCAAGTTAATTCACTTTTGGGCCTCAGAGGTCACTTTATTGGAACAATTTTTTTTGAGGAAAGGATTTTATTTGAGACGGTCTCCATATACAGATCAAATAGTATGCAAAAAATGTATTGTGCTGCCTAGATGACCAATCCTGTAAATTGATTTGTGAGTACTGACAGCTGTATGTGCTTTTATCATGCATGTGTGGGCAGATATCCAAAGACAGCAACAAAATAAACAAAAATTTTTTGTAGCACTTTGTCCTTACATTTATGTTATCTTTCAATATCAAATGTTGAAGTCTTTTGAAAGGGAAAGAGAAAAGAAGAGCAGATGGATACAGAGCACACTTGGGTGCTCAATAATATTCTCATACAGGAAAAGTACTGTTCTGGAAAAGCTGTATATCCTTCCAGTATGTGATGAAAGAATTATCCAAAACAGACTCTTTCAGTTCCAAGAAGATGGTTCTTTAGGATTTTTTTCCTTTGCTCTTTCTGCTGGTATCTACTGCACTTGCATCCACAGACTTCATTGAGATTTGCACCAGTAAAGCTCAGGGCTGAATTTGCTGCAAATGAAGACCTAAATGTCATCTTTGTACAACAAAGACAATGGCTGTCAGAACACCTTTATGTATGGGTAACCTGCTTGAGGTCCATAAATGATGTCTGTTTTTTAAATAGCTATCAAATACTCGCATTGTAAAAATCAAGGCCAAATAAGCTATATTCAGGTGGTCATTCAATTACAGAAGGTTCTAAAAGAACAACTTTGAAGAGTCTTTGCAGTGCTAATACTTTTAAAGTCTTATTCCAAGGCTTATCTGAAGGGCTGTCAAGCATTTCCCTGCAAAGGGGGGGGAAACCCACACGAAGCTTCAGAGTACAGTCATCCACCATATAATTGTCCAGAAAAAAAAAATTAAATAAAAGGAATCTAATCTCACCTGTTTACACTTCCCAAAACTCAACATTTTTTTTCTGTATTAAATGCTTCAAGAGAGGCATGCTTTTCAGAAAGGTAAACTGTACTTTCAGGCACTCCACAGTAGAAAGCTGACTGTACATCAAAACATCCTTTTAATCCTTCCTTACCAGGTTTGAGCAGAACTGATGAAACATTTCTGAAGGGAGAAATCAGAAATACTGCAAAGTAAAATTACGAATTATTTCACCAACCTATCTATAGGGAAAGAAATACATAGATTTTTTTTTGTTTTATTTTTCAGCACCTCTTCCTTTTGACTATCATTCTTGATAGCAGAACCGCTTCAGACGATGAACCTGAGAACCAGCTAATATCAAGAAATTACACTGAAAAAAGAAATAATATAACTTTGGCTCTCTGATTCAAGTTTTGCATCAAGATCCATTCTTGAACTGTCTTGTCTTTGGTCCCATTACTTGATGTGTAACTCTCTACGTTATCCTCTAATGTGACATAATATAGTTTAAGGGGGGGAAAAAAAGCAGCACCTTGCTATCAAAAAAATAGACAATGTGAGTAATTGTGTTCTTGAATTACAGATTATATAGGTATTTACTGATGAACAGTATGGAGAAAAAAAAAGTCTATTAATAATAGACTATAATTTCCTTATGCTGTAGGAGTAAGGAAAAAAAATTTTATTTTCATTAAAATTCGGCATGTATCAAGGTTGGAAAGTATAACATTTTGCTTCAGTGCTAGAAGTGAAGGGAAATTGATGATTTCAGAATACTGCTGTATGCAGCAAGGAACCAGGCTAAGCAACGTATTTTCCTAACATATAGAAACATACCTGAAGATAACTAACAGGACTGTAGTAAGATCACTTTGAAACAGGATCACCCTGAGCAACACAGAAAACATTTAAATTCCCTTTCACTGCAAAGGAGACATTTTCAGTGTTTTGCAGCATGTAAGCTTCACTTCTCTTTAACTGATGGGATTTTTGTCTTCATCTTTAGTTTGAAAATGCTGTCATATGGATGTGCCTGAAAAAAAATAATTATTAAGAACATTTGGAACAGAAAGACCAAGTCATCTTGGAGCACTCAAAACAATAGTCTAACTAATTCACATCATGTTCCCATGACGTAAATGGAAAAAATTATTATGCAGGTTCTGGTATATATTAAATATCAAAAGACAGATTTTAGTGAAAGATGAGTACATACACGTGTCTGTATTTGCCATCACATTTTCACCTGAAAGGCCATTTTCTTAGATTATATCATGTGAAGATCTGGGTAGTTGCTGATGGTTACTATATTATGTCCTTACTGTTTAAATTCAAATATTTATTTTTTTATGACTACCTCATCCTAAATCTCTGTTATGTTGGTTTTTTCCACCAGTGAAAACCTGTAAACCAAGTGTAAATTTAGTAGGGTAAGTGTGTAAGTTTCGAGCTGGCTCTCTGCTAAATTGCTGAAACCCAGCAAAAAAGCCCAGAGAGGGAAGAAAAAAACCCCGAACAGCCAAAGCTATAGCAAAAATATATATTTACAATTATATATACAATTTGAATATATTGTACACACGACAGGGAGCTCCCGGGGGGAAAAAAGGGAAAAGGGAAGGGGAAAACAGAGATAAAAAACCAAAATGGGACAGAAACAAAAACAGATATGCACAGTCGAAAAAAACCCAGCAACTGACAAAATAAAGAACTAACAAAATCTCACCACTCCCCTTGAGAAAAGCAGGACAGCTGGACGCAGCCCAGCACTCTCCCCTCACGCGTGGCAGACACAGCAGTCACTGCAGGCTTCAGCTCCAGATAAGCAAGACTGAGACAGGGACCTACCGTTCCCAAACCTCGCTGGAAGAAGAGAAGAGAGTGAGTTCTCTTATCTACGCCTTATTTATACCTCAGGTTACATAAAACAATAGCATGGAATACTTCCTTGGTCACTTCCCTAGTTCCTTCCTGCTTACAGGCTGGTCTCCAGAAAGGCCTAGACTGAAACTATCACAGTAAGCAACATCAGAAACAGAATATGCTTCTAGGGAAACACAGAATAGATCCATAGAAGTCAACTTTTGATTCCATACTTCCAGTAGAGCAAACCAAAGAAGGTTTATTTCAGAGTCCAGCTCCCCTTTTTCTTTTAACAGTGGGCTTATATTAGCAAGGATCTGATGCAGATGAGAAGAGGATCGAGGTACTCAAAACAACAGACCACACAATGCATAAAGACATCTTTGCAGGCATTTTAAATTGATGAAAGTAGATGTGAAGTAAGATAACATGTAGGTACCCCCAAAATGCCAGGCAGTGGAAGGATTGTAGGAAAATCTATTTCCAAAGTTGAGACCACTAGACTTAGAAGAATATTAACCCTAACGGCACTTCTAACACCAGGCCTGGGAAAGACGCTCCCCCTGCTCTTCTCAGGCTTTTATAATTTCTGGTCTCCCCACTCTGCATGAGGCCTTCAACATGTCTGCAGAACTTATCTTTTTCTCATACCAGGCAGCATTGCTTTGGAATGCAGGAGGGAAAAACATCTAAAACTGTATCTGGGAAAAGATGCCTCTTCTAGGCAGGAAAGCTTTCTTAAGTGCAACAAGCTCTGATCTCCTCACCATAATTCTTCTGGAAAGTCTTCTACCCTTTCAGTAGGTATCAGCTTGGACATAATGATAATCATTCTTAGCTAATATCTTCTTCTTTCCTCAAACTTTAGTGCATTTTTTAGCTGTTTGTGAACTTAAAATTTAACCTTCTGGCCAGCACCTCATCGCAGTTCATCAGAGACATCAGTCTTCATAACTGTGTTTTGTGAAGAAGCTATTTTCTCCTGCAATGTCAGGGTCCTCCAATCTGCACCTCTGCAACAGTACTGAATTTTTCCCCCTGACTAGCAGTTGATAAAAGTTAGTATTTTTCTTTTCTTAGAGATCTCATTTACAGATAAGCTGCTTTTGATTAGAGAAAAAGAGAGCTTCACTGATACAGATAATTGAAAATTAAGCATTTTCATTTCTCCTTTAATGCATAAAATCTTCCATTCGAACTTGTTGTTCCTTTATCTTCTCCATAAAGCTTGTGTGGGATACCCACGGGTTTCATTACTGCGAAACACTTCATACAGGAAATCTTCAGTGCACTTTCTGTGCACCCCAGTTGCCCTCATGTGCTCTTCAAAATTCACTGAAATAAGACATATTTCCTAGAGGCAGCAAACAGTACTCCCTGCTAAAGAAAGTTATTGTTTCACTTTATACATTATTTCTGGTGTTAAGATCTTTTTAACTCTTTCTTTAACTGAGGGGCAGACTGACTTTTTCAGTGCAAATAATATATCTGACTTTGAGCTGACCCCTCAATGTATCCCTCAATGTAGGGATATTCGTAACATCTATGGACATCTTGCATTACAACAGTGGGATTTTTTGTCATCAATGGATGAATACCAAAAACATGGATGGAGTAAAATGTAGCAGATACATTGAAAAGACAGATTGAACCTGATTTATTTATCAGTTTATTATTTATTATAGCCATCCTTTGTCTCTCTCATGGGTGTGTGAATGGAATATTTTCTGTGTCTGTAAAATAAAACTGGAAAAAGGAGGACACAGATAAAATACCACCTGAATAAAAGAAGCTGAATTCACAAATTTTTTTTTCCTGGTTCCTAAATATATATACTGTTACAGAAGCCTTCAAACTTTTTTATGTTTTCATAACTTTTTTATGTTTTCATCCCCAGACAGAAAGGAGATTCTTGTTCTTATTTATTCTTACTATTTTAGAGCACCCTCATGAGTACTTGGCACTTCAAAGGAGTAGAGAAGGAAAAAGGGAGCTCTCAGCCTTGACATGTATTACAGATTCCACTGCAAACAATTGCTGGAATAACAAACCCAAATAGGAGAACACAGTAGATACCAGAGTTATAGATATGGTTACACGAGCACTCAAACAAGCAGGATGAGTCAGCGAATTTAATCTTAAAAATATTTTCTTCCAGTCTTACTCCTACCCAAATTGCTTATTATGGACTTCTGCTCTCCAAAGACTTACATACTAGATTTTCAGCTCCCTGGCAATGCAGAAATCAGTCTATCAAGATCCCAATCCACTCTGTATTTACAACTGTAGAAAGTATTAACCAGCATGAAGAGCAGGAGAAAAACTTATGCTCTACCTTCTGTCATTTTGATAAAGAAGAAATTTTTTTTCCCCTTAGCATGTACTAAAATAAGAGGGGATTGTGTGGAATTGGTGGAGATAACCTCTGGTTAGAAAATCAGAGGTGGAGAACAAAGGAAGAGAGAAGGTTTAACCAAGAGTTTAGTTAATCTGCAATTTATTTAAAAATATTAAATTTTTGCATTTAGGAACAAACATTTAAAAACTTGGGTCCCCCAAAAAATGATTAGGGCAAAATTTTAGCAGTGCCAGCCCCAGCAATGAATGGGATCTTACTTAGCTTCTCAGAGTCCAGGCCAGAGGTCACCATGCACACCAAAGGTAGAAAATACTCTCTTGTAAAATCCATTCCTGTTTTGCAACAGAGGGGAAATGCCCATGGCTTCCCAGACCAGTTTTCCCAGACAGTCAGCTCCTTCTTCAAGTATTTGATATTTTATTTCCAGAATGAAACTAACATCTGGGACAGGGTTTCCAAAGCCACCTTTCACCTGAAAGGCAGGTACTGAACATGCAGTGCTACGCGCTGCTACCATCGTGTTGTGCGACGTTGTTCGTGGACACTTTTCCTATAACCTATATAATCTATTATTCCCTGTGTCAACTGTTGAAATGCTGAATGGTTTATGGCACAGATGATTTTCAGAAATTTAACTACCTGAGATGATGTTTAGCCTGATTCATCTTCATTTAAGCTGACTGCAAAGTCCTGCCCAGCTGTGGAACATTTTCTCAACAGCTGAAACACCCAGTTATTATGACTAAGTTTAGTATGTTTTCTTGACATAGAAAAGGTATAAAAGACTCTACTATATTACCTTTCTCACAGCATCATTGATCAACCAAAAACTGAAAGTAATGGAAACAGGAAAGAACTCATTGGGATATTTCATTTTCTCAGATTAAATTACTGGTTCTTTGCTTATTTTGAAAAGAGTAATTGAAGTTCAGTTATAACTGTCTAAGCATGTCTTAAAATAGAAGTTACTTGATATTAATGGAAACATGAGAAGGGCTAAGTGAATAAAATCAGCCCTTTAAACCCTTCGTTTATAAGTGGAGAGAAATACCATGCAGATACAAGCCAAATTCAATGACATTTTCCAGATGGCAAAGGACTATGTAAATTGCAGCCACTTTTAGCAGTACAGAGTCACCATTACTACTGGATTAAAATGAAAACCAAACCCAAGGTGCAATGAAACAATGTAGTGGTCCAAATGTGCTTTTCTCAAGTTATATTTTTTGAAATTCATGAAGGCCTCGGACTCATTCATTGTTAAACAGATACACTGTTCTGGAAGAGACTTGTCTGGGGGTTTTTTTCCTACTTTTCTTGCTTAGTTTTTTCTTTTGGAAAAAATCCTCTCTACAGCCACATTTAGAATGCAACGTACTTTTCAAAATCACATCACATCCTTGTTTTCACAGAAGAAAGCCAGCGAGTCTTGTGAGCTCTATCTGCTTGGGAATCGGGGAACAAGTCATGAATTTCTCATGAGAAGGATAGATATGATAACTGTGGTTTTTGGATGAGAACATGGTCTCTGCCTGACATTCTGAAGGACAGGTTGGACTAGTCTTGCCTCAAGCAAAGGCAAACCCATCCATGGGATTGTTTTCGCTCAAGGACCTGAGAGCACTCGATGGGTACTGTAGAGGGATGGGGATTGATGAAGTCAACCCACATTCTGAGGGATGGTCAGTGACTACTGAAAGAACACCTGTGCTTGTGTATATCTGTATATATATCTATAAATACATAGCTTTCACTAGCCACCACCTGAGACTACTGCTGCTCTTGCTAGCTACCACTGTGCCAGAATCTGCACCAGCATCTCAGCAGAATAAATCCTTTTGATGAAATATCCTTCCAGGTTTTGCATTTCCCCTATTCCCCACTGGTTTTGTCTGGCCAAAGAGAGCATTAAACCACGCAAACTTGTTTGACAAAGTACTTCTTTTGTTCTCTTGGGCCATGTGGCACAAAGCATGGGAACAGCAGCCTTTTTCTAACCCTAGGGGTGGGGGGACAGGTAACATTTTGCTTTTGTTGCTTTTGTGATTTTTTTTTTCCTTTTTTGATTCCTCTGTATTATTGTGTTACTTGATAGTTTTTACCTCAGTAAAATTATGACTTTAACATTTTTAATCTCTTGCAGTCTTTGTTTTCCCCTCCACTGAAATGAGGGGGTGGTTTGAGCAGTCTTAACTTTTCTTCCTGATGAATTTTTAAAACAGTACAACTTCTTCACAGGTTTGTATCATAACAACTACAAAAGCTACCCTTTTTGAATGTTATTGAATATTATTTCATACAATAAACATATTTATGCTGGAACAATGAAAAACTCTTTTGAAAAGAGACACAAAATGTTATGTGCTGTATCATGTTGCACTAGATTTAGGTAATTTCTATCTTCATTTTGAATTGCACGTAGTGAATTTATTTAAATTGCTCATTTCCATAACAGCCGAAACATCAGAGTCTGATGTTTTCTGAAAACAGAAGAGTGTCACTTAGGGAAAAATACATAATGTTATGAACCAGAAACAATGCAACCGCACTAAAGAGATGATAGCATAAGTGGATGAAAATCATGGCGACAGCCATGGCAAGGCCCTGATAGTGCAAGGAAAGCAGATAAAGCAACAGTTATTGCTTCATGTCTCAGTATCATGACTTCTTTCATTAAAGACAACTCCCATCCACTGGTGTTGAATGGGGTCACATTATTACAAGTCAATTAGTGATCTTTCCAAGGAAGAGAGAGTGACTGTGTTGTGGTACCGCAAGAGAAGGTTGATGTTGAACCCTTTGCAGATTAAGTTTGAGCATGAAAACAGACATGTCATGGAAAAGCAGAGTTGAGAATTGGAGGATATCTTGTCTGGAGCTCTCATTAACCAGATTGCATGTATTTGCCATCATGGCCTTGTTTTGCAGAGAAAGAAATCTCAATAATAAAATCTACCTCTAAAAATAACATCATCTTTACAATAGGGCTTTTGCTTTTACATGGTTTATATAGGTAAATTACTTGGCAGACTCTGCTCTGACAGCAGAAAAGAAAGCTTTAGTCTGCTATTTTTGATCTTTATCAAAAATGTACTTTCCATTCTTCTGCAAACAAATACAGAAAAATTCTGGTCTCTGAAGATACCAGAGCCATTCATTTTTGAAGCTTCCTTTCCCATAGTATTATTATCTCTACTTCTAGAGATTTGTAATCTCTCTTTAGCCTCCATTGTAAGTGGCATTCAATGCCTATAGCCTACAAATACAATATAAATGAAGGCAAATTTCAAGGTCTGTTTCTAGATGAGCTTTTCACATGTCTATTTTTGGCTTCACAAAAATAATTCTTTTCAAGGTTTGAAATAAGGGCATTCTGATATGAATGTAAAATACTTGTTTTCAACACGTTCATTTGGTATTAAAAACTACCAGTTTGTCATATAAATTGCCAAGTATGTTTTTTATTCAACTGGCTGAGCAGACATTACCAAGCTATTGGTTTGGGATAACATACAGAATCTGAGCCAAAATCTTATTTATTATTATTGATAGGCTAGCAACTAGATGATCAATTTATTGGCTTTTCTGTTTTTCCATGAGCACTTTGCCTATGAAAAAATTAATGGCCTGAGTGTCTGCAGAAAGCAAACATTTTTATTTGAGGTTGTATCTTATACACTATTAAAGGCAGAACAAATCCTGTCAGTTCATGCCCAGCTTTGGTTTAAACAGCCTGTTTAAAATAGGTTGCAGTTCCGGAGAGAACATGCTGATGTGCAGAGGAGAAATAGTACTGGAATGAGACTTCTTCCCTTCCCAAACTCATGGAAGAATGAGAGCATAGTTACTGCACTGGGTCTGATGAGGACACTGAGACAGGCAAGAGAAAGCTGGTGACAGTCCAGCACAGACAGACACATGCTGTTCAGAGCACGGTTTTGCTTAAATGGTGCAATGCCCATTAAATGAAACCTCTAAAAGAGGATACGGGAAAAAGTGGACCAACATCCTCCCACGCTAACTTAGGCTGCCTGCAGTCCAATGAAGAACTGTTCTTTCCCTAGGCCCCCTCAGGAGCTTAGATGACTGAGTAAAATCTTCCAATTAACTGTTAATATAAGTATAATTCTAAAACTAAATAATATTAATATAAAAATCATGTCTTTAAAGAAAAACAAATGCATTGATTGACCTATTTACATCCTATTTCCCCCTCCCCTGAGTGAAGCAAGATTTCTCATAATTCTTTAGAATAAACTATAACAGTATCAGGACAATAGAGATTCACAGAAAAACTGTATGTGTGGTACTGTTGGAAACCTCATCCCATCTGTTCATTCATCTCATTTCCTTGGAAGGAAAGAGCAGCAATCGGGAACCTGGTTCCTTACCATGGTAGTGATTTTTTATAAAAGGACATAGCAGATAAGGAAAAAATGCCCACACACAGCACTTGCCTGCCATTTGGCCTTCTCAAGAGATATTTATCTGTCTGCATATTGAATAGCTGGATGAAAGGTCAACAATGATTGATGTGGCACTAAGTCACCATTAAAAGAAGCCTATTAAACACAGTTAATAAGGGGACAGCAGGACTTATTTCTCACCATCTGTGAATTTTGGGACTTTTTCAAATAGTAAGACAAAAGAGGTACCCCCAAACAAATGCTGGTTGTGTGTGATTTCACACTTGTTTCATCTTTATCATTTGCTTTTTAGTACTTTTTTCCTCCCATGAAAGAAGCTGAATATCCAGCCAGGGGGCAGACATGAAGTTGAGCCCTACGTTTCAAGATACCTCTGAGCAGTCCCTGGAAAAAAGACGGAAGTGCAGTAAAAAGTACGCCAGTCCAAGTCATGGGCTGCAGCTTTTCCAGGAGCATGCATGGGAGAGAGACAGTGTCAAAGGCTTTGCTGAAGTCCAGGTAGACAACAACCACAGTCTTTCCACCATCCACTAGGTGGGTCACCTAATCATAAAAGGAGATCAGGTTGGTCAGGCAGGACCTGCCTTTCCTAAACCCCTGCTGGCTGAGTTTGACTCCCTGGTTGTTCTATATGTCTTGTGTGATCACACTCAAGATCACACAATCACAGAATATTCCAAGTTGGAAGGGGCCCACAAGAATAATTGAGTCTAACTCTTAAATGAATGGCCTATACGAGGATTGAGTCCACAACTTTGGCTTTATTAGCACCATGCTCTAACCAACTGAGCTAATGTTTTTGGAGATGATCTGCTCCATAACCGTACTGGGCACTGAGAGGAGGCTGACAGGCCTGTAATCCCACAGATCCTCCTTCTGGCCCTTCTTGTGGATGGGCGTCACATTGGCCAACTTCCAGTGATCTGGGATCTCCCTGGTTAGCCAGGACTGATGATAAATTATGCAGAATGGTTTAGCAAGTTCTTCTGCCAGCTTTCTCACCACTGTAGGATGAACCCCATACAGTCCCACAGACTTGTGAGCATCTAAGTGGCACAGCAGGTCACTAACTACTTTCTCCTTGATTTCAAGCCATCTATTCTGTTCTCTGTCCCTGTCTACCAGCCCAGGAGGCCAGTTGTTCTGAGGATAATCAGTCTTAGTGTTGAAGACTGAAGCAAAGAGTTAAATACCTCAGCCTTTTCTTCATCTTTGGTGACTCGCATCCAGTGAAGAATGGAAGTTTTCCTTGGCCCTCCTTTTGTTATTAGAATCTATTTATAAAAATACTTTTTGTTATCTTTTACAGAAGTGGGCAGACTAAGTTCTAACTGAGCTTTTGCCTCTCTAATTTTCTTTCTACATGATCTAATGACATTGTTAAACACTTTCTGAGTTGCCTGCCCCTTTTTTCAAAGGTGATACACCCTCTTTTTTCCCTGAGTTCCTGCGAAAGCTCCCTGTTCATCCGGGGTGGTCTTCTTCCCTGCTGGTTCATCTGTCAGCACATAGGAATGACCTGCTCCTGCACCTTCAAGATTTTGTTCTAAAAGTACCTCCAACCTTTCTGAGCCTCTTTGTTTTTAAGGGCTGCTTCCTAAGGGAGTTTCTGAATCAGTGTCCTGAATAGGCCGAAGTCTGCCCTCTGGAAGTCCAGGGTAGAGCTTTTGTTGATGTCCCTCCTTACTTCACTGAGTATTGACAACTCTATCATATTGTGATTGCTGTGCCCACAACAGCCTCCAATCACTGCATCTCTCACCAGCCTTTCATTGATAAGATCCACTCTCAGTATTCTTCAGGCTACATAGGCCCGACTCCCTCTGCCTTTCTCATACATGAGGTGCTCCAGTCCCCTCACAATCTTCACAGGCCCCCACTGAACCTTCTCCAATAGTTCACTGCCTTTCCTGAGCGGGGAAGACCATAACTGGACACAGCACTCAAGACGCAGCCTCACCAGGGCTGAGTAGAGCTGCAGGATCACCTTCCCTTGACCTGCTGGCAATGCTCTTTGTAATGCAGCCCAGGGTACCACAGGCCTTCTTGGCCACAAGGACACACTGCTGGCTCACAGACAGCTTCTTTTCCTCTAGAACCCCCAGGGCCTTCTCAGCAGAGCTGTTTTCCAGTAGGTCACCTGTGCTGGTGCATGGGATTATTCTGTAAGTGTACGACCCTGTCCTTGCCTTTGTTGAACACAGTGATGTGAAAAGAAGACAAATCTTTCGTGAAATGATTCCCAGACTATTTGAAATAAAACCTACCTTATTATTTTCCTTTCAAATAATGAGGGGGACTGAGCAGATCATGTCAAATTCTGATTTCCTGGGAACAATATTGCACAACCTAAGTTTCTCAACCTGCTTTCTTTGTCAATAATCAACTATTTAATTTAGCGCTGTTTGCCTATCTTCATATTTTGGTGCTTCTAAAATATAGGTCAGTTGCCAGACCAGTGCCGGAGACATGAGCAATAGTAATCATATACTGGCAAAAGAGAGTAGGCAGACAGAAGGACCTCCAAAAAAATCTAACAGTATCTAATTTAACCAGTGGTGGTCTGCTCTTTTACCTAACCCAGCTGCCACCTAAGCCCTAGCCTCCACCAGTTTTACACACCTCTGCAGAGCCTTCTTCAGCAGTGGAGTTTCCACAGTTGACACAAATCAGCTGTAAAATGATACAGGTTTCCTTATACCCTACTCAGTATAAGAAAAAAACAAAGCCATCACTTTTCAAGAAAAAAATGTACTGTAGGGTTCAATGTTCCACTTCAGTGGCTATCTGGACACCAAATTGTATTCATTTGGCTTTCCACAAAGTACACCACAGAGGTAGCTGATGACAATAACAGCTGGTGCTCAGGACAGAGAATTTCCCCCCAAATGTAAATCAAGGCACAGGGTAGTTTTATCAGTAGGTGAGTGAACAGCTGTTTGTCTGCTGAGGTCAGTACAGAAGGATCATTAACTTCTCCTTGAAGTGACTTTTTTGTACTCAGGAAACCTTGTCAAGTCATGATTACTGTTGGTGCCCTACCCACTGTTTTCTTTTGCTGTCTATCCCTGAAACTCATTTGCACTCGATGGATTTGTAGGCAAGCTGTTGACCAGCTTACAGGGACTCAGGGCTAGGTTATTGGTTTTTTGTGGATTTTTAAGCTCCATTTGATGACACTATCAAAAACTAACTGAAGGGATTCAGCTGACATAAAACAAGGGAAAATCTGCAGACATGGGTGATAGGAAAAACAAGTAAAATCTGCATAGCAAATATCTGACTAAAACTGTGTTAGGAAAATGACTGAACATTTATTTTAGTAACAAAATCTTAGTCTTGAGGAAACACAGTGAAAAGGCAATCACTAGGTAAAGACAGAACACAATTTTCCATTTTCTTGGATATGCTCATTTCTTGGTATATCCTAAAGTAGCTTATTGAATTTAACAAACACTTGATGTTGTAATGAGGTGATTTCAATCAAATTTAGGAATTAACAATCATATCTTCCCAATAAAAATCTGTAGGTTTCAGTACCATTAGTCTTAGTTTGTCCAACGTTTGTTCTCAATGACACTTAGAATTGCTGAACCATGTGTTTTCCTACCCTCCAAAATTGCAGGCAATTGAAAATTAACTTTTGTATCTACGAAGGAACACAAGGGTTGTAGGGGAAATAATTCCTTTCAGCAGTTCAAGGGAGCAGAGGAACTTCTCCAAAACATCACTCTAGTTGAAGTAGATTGGAGAATATTAGCAAGATATCCAGAAACCTGTAGTCATAACTTTGTATTAGGAGACAGTTGGACAGAGGTGTGCACTGGGAGCTTCACACCTGCCTCACCCACTTATATCTACACAAGTACGTAGGTCCATTATTTCAATGACTAGTTATTGTTTAGGCAACAACCAAAAAGAAGTGGTATTTTCTTGTCTCTTTCTTGAAAGCATGAGGTATTTTCACAATTTTAGATCCTCCATAATGGGCAAGGAAGAAAAGAAAAACATCCATTTCTGTGTCTCCCTTCCATCATCATGACTTGTGTATGCTAATTAAAAGTCTGTGTTCCTCTGAGCTGAACACAGGCACTCCAACATCATCAGGAGGGTCTCTCCTCCTCTCCCTTACAGCTCACTCTTTTGCAGTTATTCTCACAAGCTAAGAAACCACAGACCTCTAAAACTATATACCTTAAGGAAAACTGAAGAACGCACGTTTTTTTAAGAACAAATGGGCAACATATTACATTACCCATTTCCAGAGATGCGATTATCTCATCACATACCCAATTTCTAGCCAGAATACCTGTGCAGTATCACTTAAAAGCCTGTGGAATGACTAATGGAGATACAACATGCCAGCTACCTTCCAGCCAGGTTGAAGTGTGTTATTCTTGAATTCGCATTACATTTGTTTATATTTCTGTTTTGGGTTTATACACTTACGTAACATATACCCATCTCTACTTCAGTGAGCAGCAGTTCAACCATGGAGATGAAATCCAGTTTGCAATATCTTTCTGTATCATATAGACACCAAGGATGAGTATCTTTAACAATTGTTCTGTTTTCCTTTACTGATCCTGCTCTTCTGGTGGTATTTGCTCTCCTAGTTGGGCACAGACATACGCCATTTCAATATGTATTAACTTCACAGGGATTAGAAAGATATACAAAGGAGAACCATTTGGCAGAGAAACAGTCACCGGCTTCTTAATTAGCAGACCAACTGTCCAAACAAAAGAATGAATTGCATGCCTGGTTTACTGTGAGAGAGTAAAAGGAAACCTCAAATTACTTGATTTACAAAGAAAACGACACCTCTTCTACAGCCCACTTATTTTCACCAAGTAGTCAGGAGACACGGTAATCAGATTTTTACACAATGATGTAAATTTGGGCCTTTCCCTACCTCCTCCCCCTTCAACCGCCTTCTTTTTTTACATGTTTAGAGATTACTAAAAGCTTAATCATCTCAGACTAGTGCGATTAAAAACAAACAAAACCATTAGCAAAAAGTAAAACCGAAGTCAAGCAACTTGTCACAAACAGAGAAACATGTCCTTGTCATACACTTCTTCATTTCTCAGTTACTGTAGCACCTTCCATTTTTTTACATTTCTCACACGTAGTTTTAAACTTCATAATTACAATGGGATTATGAAAAGGCTGTAACTTGACTCAGCCAAAACTTGAATGGAGGTAGTTCCCACTACAGTGGTAGTGAAGGGAGAGAGTGTTAGAATGCTTCAAAGTTTTAATGTGTCACAGTCTCTCCGGGTATTGACCCTGGCACACAATTAAAGTGAGGATTTTTAGCTAAATAGATGGCATTTATACACAGAATATTATTGCTGACAGAAACGTCTGTGGTTATAAGACAGTGTGCAACTGTTTTAGAAGAAATCACAGACTTTTTTGTGTGTTCCTACATCCCTTCCTTCCCCCTCTGCCCCCATATTTTAAACCAAGACTTTTCCATGTAATTCTATTTCCAGAGCTAAGTCTATCTTCAGTGACTTGCTCCAGTCAAGAAGTACATACATCTTATGACAGCTGTCAACAACTGATGTCATTGCCTCGAGCTACATACTCAGTATGAATTAAGTATACCTACAAGTATACCTGGGCTCACCACTGGAATCTCTGACCAGGGAAAACTACCATTTCTTTCAAGGAGCACCTTGCCAGGTAAGTCCTAAGCACCATGAGCATTACTTCCAGCCAGCAATCCTGATACAATAAAGCAGTTAAGACTATCTGTTCTGCTGGCTCAGTCCAAGGTAAGAGCAGAATCTTCTAAGCAGTAGCCTCTTTTTCTGGGTTTATGCATATAACATGCCTGCATCACAGGCAAACTTTCAAGACAGGAGTCAAGGTTTTGCTGCAGTAATACGTGTGCAGGCTACGTATATACACTACATGTCTTAAGAGGAGAACAATCATTAACTGCAAGTTTGAGAAGAGCCAGACGGAACCCAGTTGGGGAAACCTATACTGAAGCATACTATGTGCAAGGAGAGAAGGGGTCTCTCAAGCAGTTGCTCTAAGACTGCATCAACACCTCACTCAGGTATTTCATCCATCTGGACCAAACAATTTTACTCAGACTTTGCCCTGAGCAAAGTTTGGATCTTGCTCCAAACCCTTACCACAGGAGCAAGACAACATCTCACTCATCCCCAACTGCTTATTACCCAGCTGTACTGCCAAAGAAAGAAGATAGCAAATGATGCTCAGAAAGTAAGGAGCAGAACAACTCTCAGTTAATTTTTAATGTTGTAGGAGAAGAAGAGGAGGTTTATTTATACTTTGGATAAGTATGTTTAGTTGCAAGGAAATGCAGTTGCATTTACTGGAATAAGTGTTAATTCTTGAAAGAAAAGTCTTCTGAAAATTCTACTTAATCTTTGCTTGTTATAGGTAACAATAACATACATTATATGCATTGTCACACTTAATATTTTAACTGATTTGAATGAACAGATGTAATAAGCTTTCTAAAAGGAGAAACGTACATTTCCCCTCTCTGTCAGCCTGTTCAAACTGAGTGTAAGCTAAGGGCTGCTGCAAAAGCCTTATTTTACTTTTCCCTAAATTTACAAGAATAAAGCAATCAGGATACAAAATACTCATGCTGCACAGTCCCAAGCTCCAGTCACAGACTGATTCATATATTGCTTATTGGCTTTTCTCTCTAAAATCAACAGTCTGAATTGACAGAAACATGTTTGCTGGCATTCAAATACTACTGCTATTGATACAGGTTAGGTGTAAAAGTTAACAGCACAGCCAGTATTGTTTAATGAGCTCTTAATATCTAGGTCCTTAAACTGTCCTCTGTTTCTTATTATAGACAGCTACAAGCTAGAGTGCATGCATTGACTGCAAAATGAGATTGCTCTCTAGTACTAGAGATTTTTCTCCAAGATCACAAAACAACTTCTCAGCTGCTGCTTTAATTCTCTTTTAACAGAACAGAGCTCCTTTAGCTCCTTGCTGTTGATTCATAAAATAGCCATGCAATGCATCATGACTTTTGTAGGTTTTAACATACATCAGGAAGTATTCATTTTCAGAAATGTTACTTTGGTGCTACTGCAAAGCAACTAAGAATGATTAAGAGAACAATACGGTACTGCTTCTCATTCAGTATTTACAACAAGCTGATTAGAAACAGAATTGAATAGCTAAAGCTAAAACAATAAGAGCCTTTTGCCATGCGTAAGCTAAATTGCTGTGAAGTCATTGAAGGCATTAGAACTACCATTAATGTGCCGACAATTACATCAGTCTATTACTGGCTTGTTTAAAAAAGAAAAAAGGAAAAAAAGCAGCAAATATCAATTTAGAAGAGAAGGTGATCTCCATGAAAAGGAAAGGGTTTTCAGCTCCCAAGTGTATTTGCAAATAGAGAAATTGCATTCCTATCCCTTACACTTTCTGAAACATTAATATTCTCTTAATATTCTATTAATATTCTCCCACAAGGAAAAGGGAAAGATAGTGATCCTACAATAACAAGAAGCCAGACATACTGAAAATATTTAATAATTTTTTTAAATTGCGTGACTACAATCCAACTTCTATCTCACTGTAAATTCTGCACCGCTTAGACAAAGATTTTGTTTCTGCTTCATACTTGCTTTTGGTAACGAATATCAAACAACATAGAGAAAATGCAATATCACAGATTTTGTGACAACTAGGTCTTGCACATCAATCTATGTTAAGCATCAGTCTCTAGAAAATGGAGATAATTTCCTGTTTCCTCCTTTCTGTATTGAAATGATGTTCTAGTACCTATTTCTTATTCCTAGACATCTTGCAGGTTTCATGCAGAGATTATCAAGCATTTCCATACAAGTGGTTACACACATAAACATGTTAAAATCATTGGTGACAGTGTTAGAGGCAGGCATCCTACAGACCGTTGTAGTGAGAGTACATTGAAGCAATGAAGACAAGAAATTCACTGCCACTGCTAAGAACCTTCAGATTCTATGAAGTAATTATACCAGATAAGATGGAAAAAATAATAAAAAATGGTACAAAAAGATATTTAAGACAGAAGTTATGAAAATAATCCAAACCAAGGAAAATCCAGTACCAAGTATGGGAAACATTAAAGTGTTGCAGCAAATAACAAACTCCTATTGTTCACTTCAGACCAAGGGCACAGGGAAACGTTAACTCTCACAGTTTTTCTGAAAATGAAACCGTTCTATGGGCAGCCATATGCTATATTGGAGATCTGGTTGTTAAACGTAAGACTTCACATCTCCATTGCATGTCATGTCCTCTGTTCAGAAGAATTGTATTAGTATCATTAGCTCTAAACAATAAAACATACCAAATGTTCTCAAATGAAAAAATTTTATAAAAGGATGAATTCCAGGTCATTTTTATTAGGTTAAGAGCACTTTTTTCTCCTTCTTATCCTTTGACAGGCAGACAACTCAACTTGTTAAGCAGACAAAATATTTTTTGTTGGCTGGATTTTCTCACAATTTTCTGTTTTGAGAGAAGGGAATGGAGATGCCTCTGCTTAATAGTATCGGTAGCGCTAGACTGTGAAAACCAGTTCAAGCCAAAACATTCAACTGTATTTAAAATAATGCACAATCAGTCACAGTACAATGAAAGAGATTATGATGTAAAAAAGTTACTGGTTTTCTATGGAAACACCTTAAAATAAACAAACACACACTCATTTTTAAATAAGAATTAATCTTTAAAATTAGAATGTGGGTCTGCTTTAACTCTTTTAGTTTATCTTTGCAAGGTACAGAAATTAAGCCCTATGAATCAGTTTCTTGTCTTCATTCTTTCACTGAGGTGTTGTTAACAAATCTCAGTAATCATGATAAATGAGCACATTAAAAACACTGCTGAGGTAATTTTAACAAGTGGTAATTTCTTAAGAAAAGGTAATTTTTTTCCTCATAAAAGTAACACTCTTGCAGGACGAAAGAAATAGCTTAATTTTTGAGATAAAAAATGACATCTGTTTCAGTGAGCAGAGAACAATCAGCAAGTGCTAATTGCTATTTTAAAATAAAGCTCTTTATACAGAGGGAGAAAAACTCAGAGTTCATCTGGAAGAACTGAGTCCTTGCTTGGACTGTTCTAGGGGCAAAAGAACTGAGGCTGTTTTTACAGGCAGTTTTTCTGTCTAACCTGCAGGATAGGCTTTTCCATGCAGGATTATTTTACTGTCACATAAATTGTATTTCACAGAACTGAAAGACTTTCACAAACTTACCAATGTAGTCCAGACTGGAGCAGGCAAGAGTGCTGTCACCCAGCCTGGACACAGCATTTGTGATTCAGAAGGCAAAAGAATCCTTGTCTTTCACACATGCTGTAGTAGTAATTAAGTTTGTTTCCAGACAAGGATGAGATCTTGATAAAGACTGTAGGTTCACTTGAGTCAATCCCATTGCCTAGGAACGTAATTTCAGCATCTAGAGAAAGCTGTAAAATATACTGCACAGGGTTCAAATATGGTAGTTTTTTGTAAAATAGAAAGGAATGTAGCGGCTCACAATAGTTTCCAAGGTTACTCAGGAGCCCCTGCTAGACTGCATCTCCTTTCACCTTCCCATGTCCCCGGAGCTCTCCTAATGGAGAAGCTCTGCTAAAGATATAGCAAGCTTCAAACATCACTCCTCACTTGGATGGGTAATATCTTCCCTGTTCAGGAGAATATCTGAACATTCAAGACAGACAAGATATGTTCTCCATAGCACACTTTGTTCTTTAATCTTTCCTCCTTCTCTTCCAAATCTACTTTTCAAAAGTTGGAGGGTCTTTTCGCCTTTTCCTCTTATCCTCTCTAGTAAACAATTTTTCTCAGCAACAGAAAACAGATGATCAATACTAATGGATAAACATTAAAATGCCACTTTGGAATAATACAGTCTTTTCCTGCTAACATTCTGCAGTATTTTCAGTTGGAGCCCTGTTTAAATTTGGAGCAACTAAAGGACCCAAATGGGAAAAAGGCCTCTCATGAGCCCTTGGTAGGCAGAATAAAGAAGCTATTGAATGGGCACTGATAAAGGCAAATATGACTCCTACTTCTAAGATTGGAGCGGTATTTATATTTGGAGAGCTTTTTTGTTCTATAGATTGTTTCTTTTATGATCTAACAGACCCTTGACAATTTATAAAGAAAAAAGATTCCCTCTTCAAGTTTCCCTATGCCCGATGTAGTGGCAATTTTCTAAATCACCCTTGTAAGTACTGAAGTGAATACTTATCATTGCCTCAAAGAAAAAATAGGATCAAAGAAAAGAATTTAAAAAAAACCTTCAAGTTACAAATTCACTCTACCTCTGCAATCAACACGACAAAATACTGAACTGTAACTTAATTTTGGCAAATATACTATGCGTCTGTGTGAGAACAGTCAGTTCAGAGCATAAGACATCAATTATTTTCTGAGGAAAGTTGAAAGCATCAGAGTTAAAAAGAAAGTAATATTATGATTAAGACACACCTCACATTCAAAGACAGTCACAACATTTTGGGGATTAATATACAAGCCATGCTTCTTTATGGACTTTTAAAGTCACTAAAGTACTTGCTGAATGAAAACTTTTCATAACCATTTCTCTTTCCTTAAGGGTTTGACTGAAAACAACAAACAAAAACAAATAAACTAAAACAAAACAACAACAAAACCAAAACAAAACAACAAAAAAAAAGAGGTGTTTTCTGATGAAGGAGACCTCAGAATTTGTTCAAAGAGCATTTTCTACTAGATGGGAAAATTTTTGGCCTATTACATCACTACAGGTTTCTCTGATAACATGTAGTTGTTCTGGTGAAGCAGAAAATGAATATGGCTACACTATCCTTTACCTTTTGTACTGCATAATTTCCCACACGAACACCTTACCATATCAGAGTGACGATATTTTCAGGATGGTCTTATTATAAAAACAACTCTAAAGTTTTTGGCCAGGTCAGACAGCTACCAAAATTATGTGAATGCAGGCACATGCAAATATCTATTGATAGGTGAAGTTTAATTTGCTATGCTGCTTAATGAAAGATCTGCCTCCAATACCAATGCCATTTAAAATATATACACTAAAAATGCTACCACGTCAGTAAAACCTGCAAAAACTTTAACTTTTAATTAATTCTTATCTTCCCCACAATGTAGAGAAGCCACTGAAATGAGGTAAGCATGAACAAAATGGGAACTCTAATTTTAAATAGTCTGATGGGAAACCTTGCCTAACTTCATCCATCTGACTGTTATCCTCTAGCCTTCCTGCTTCACTATTTAAGATCTTTCCAAAGAATCCACTATCCTCTACAAAATCGTAACTTCTAAGTTTTTGAACACAGAGCCCAGCAGCATCTGTCTTTACAGTCAAACAAGGGAAACACCCCCACCCCCCTAACACATACTACAGCCACAACCATTCAGACTTTTCCAGCTACTGCAAGACACATCAACTCCTTCACACAACTTCTGTTCTCTCCCTTTTAATACGATTAGTTTAGAGAAAAGATGTCCTCACTCCAGGACAGTATATTCTTTATATGAGCTTTATTTGATGCAGCAATTTGTAAAAATAAGAAAACAGAGGCGTTAACAGATTTTGAGTCAACTCAATAGTGTTCAGGGTGTCAGAGGTGCTGTGAGAAGGTATACTGTAGATGCCACAGTAGACTGCGAAGACACATAGGAAACTCTGTTGTAGACAAGTGGTTGGGGGGTAGTGTTTTGCTTTTGTTTTTTAGGTTTTTTTAACAAAGAGAAATGAAGTTCAAGAGTGGGTGAAAGTCCTGCAGTGATCTGTCTCATGACCGAACAAAAGCAGACATTAGTGCATTATTCATCCAGCAGTCTTGTCAAAGATATTCAACATGTTTAGTCATATGCCAATGTTTAAAGAGAAGGGAGCGGCACAATCAAATAAACAGAACATGTTCATAGTACGAAAAAAATACACTGAAAAAAATGGGATGAGGCAAGCCAATTATCACAGAATCACAGAATGACAGAATATGCCGAGCTGGAAGGGACCCACAAGGATCACTGAGCCCAGCTCCTGGCTCTGCACAGGACCATCCCCAAGAGCTCACACTACTTACCTGAGAGTATTGTTCACGAACTCTGTCAGGCTTGGTGCTGTGACCGCTTCCCTGGTGAGCCTGTTCCAGTGCCCAACCACTCTCTGGGCGAAGAACCTTTTCCTAATACCAAACTTAAACCTCCGCTGACACAGCTTCAGGCCAGTCCCTCAGGTCCTAGATGCAACTATATAACAATAACAATATAACTATAACAATAACATTTGAAAAGTTGAGAAACCATGCAAAATTGTATACGCATTATTTTCCAGGTTATGCACAAAATTTAAGCCAGAGCTGCTTGGTAGTTGGAAGTCAGTTTTTCAAAGAATAAATCAATTGTACCCAGAGAGCAAGCAAGAGGTATGGTGGCAGTTTCTTATGCTGACTCTATTTTCAACTTTTTTACAGAAGAAATGTGTTTTGTAAAGCACCTCAGCTGTGGAGAAGAGGGATTTGAATGAAATATAATTAGATCCTTGGGCTTAGTCCTATGAGAAAACCTCTGGGCAAACATAAATCTCACTGAAGTCAGAGAATATGTCAAGCACTCTACAGTACCTACTTGCACAAAATCACTGGAGCAGTCCCCCTCTGTGAGTGCAACCACTCTAATCTGGGAGGTCAGTGGTGTCACCTACGACAGAACTGCATAATTTTCAGTTTCTAAGAAAAGGCAAAAATTTGGGATTTATCTATTACATGGACTCTGTCACAGCAGGAAAAAAATTATTGAAAGTCAATCTCTTCACAAAAGAATTACGCTGCTGAAGTAGTTTCCCACTGTCTTTTCCTTGAAAGTAAAATTACATTCTGTTGCAGACTACCTCTTCCATCATGCTAGCTCTGAATGAGTGATATGAAATACACACTTATCTACAAGGTTTGGAAATCTGCATATTATCCCCACTAAACAGGGGTCTGTGTACTTGACTGGTTTAATCTTGTTCCCCATTGAGATCTGTAGAAATGGGAAAAATTTAGCAGTTTGACTAAATATATAGTAATTCCCAAGTCACCAGAAATGTTCAAATGTGTTAATGTGGGTTTTATTATTTGAGCTACAAAAATGAGATACACTTGAGAACCAAAGGATTACCTATTTACAGTAATAAAAAAATAAAATCATCTGTTTGAAAGACTTATTCTTTTCTAATTACATGTCATTTTATAAGCTCTCTTGGATTTATAGAACTAATTTCTTAAATGTTAGTGATCCGAAAACAAGACTATGCTGCAGGATTTTTTTGAAGTACAGTGCTAGAAAAATTATTTCATTTTTTTGCACATAATATATAGCACACACACACAAGTTTAGAGAAAAAGTTATAAATAAATGATGTTTTGATGTAATCAAGTGCTGAAGATTTGTTTCTAATTTAGGTCAACATTTTGAATTCTAAAAAGTATTTCCAGTATTCCTGGGGACAAAGTTAAAAACACCTAAAAGATAGGGAAAGGTTTTTCTCATTGAAATGGAGACAGATTCTGGGTCAAAACCACTCAGCAGAATTTAACAGCTAGTGAAAGAGACAGCATATTTTTGATTTAGGCTTCCCTAACTGGGACCAATTAGGCCTAAACTAACATTTTACTAGCAATGACTCACCTTGCACCAGGGTGAACTGCAGTCTGAGAATGTCACATACTTTGGAAGCTGTCTTTGGGTTTCTATGTCAGAGCTCATCAGGCATTTACCTGAAAGCAGGGAATGTGGCCCAGCACTGCCTCTTCTCTAATCCTGTTGAGCTGCCTTTTGTCTGACCTTTGAGCTGAGGTCACATCCTGTGATTCTTTGATACGGCCACTGTACTTTGTGAAGGACAACATAGGCCAAGAGTTGCCCTGGTTCTTACCTTTTCCACCCACCTTGTCAGGGAGTAGGTATCATCTCACCCCATGAAGAGCATCACAGCAAAAAGTTTCTTTTTCCATGCAAAATCTTTAGTTACTTACGTTGTCATGGGTTAATTAAGGTCACAGAGCAACTAGATGTGAACATTACGAACAAATGAAGTTTAAAGCTTCATTATTATGCAGTGAGTTGCACAGTACAGTTTTCTTGTGATTCATTTTATGAAGAAGTTTTGCCAGCTCTTCCTCTCCTGATAACAGCCCTCAGCTTTTCACCTTTAGTGTGACTCAGAAATATCTATAAGTTTTCACTGTGACGAAACCTACAGAAACATCCTAGATCCACAGAAGTAATCTAAATGCAATTTTCCTTCTCTACTAGCAATGCCAATAAACTAGTTTTGTCTCAGTCTCTTCTGTTTTCTTCTTTTCCATGATGGCATTAAACTCAGTAACAAAGTCAAAGGTAATGTAAAACGCTCACCATCAGTCAATAAAGGCTTTGCTAGTTTAGTTAGAAGTTTGGTTAGTGAAATGCATTGATTGAATGGGATTCATAGCCATATTTTGAAGCAATCAGAATGTGTTTGGTGGATTCAAAGTAGGACAGAAAAAATTTTTGCTATCTTATCCTGACATAATGTGGCAATGAAAAGCATTATTATGAGTCACCTTGCATACATCACTTCAGTGTTCGACATTGCAGCAAAAAGATGGAGCACTATCTCTCAGTAACAAGGTCCTTTCAAGTCCTCATCATTATGCATTACCAGGACCCAACAAATTATTTGCAAACAAGCTGTCAAGTGAACTTAGCCTTTTTTTCCTAGCCTGCTTTCTCCAAAGATACTCACTGTTCAAATATATTTGTTTTTTTCCCACAACCAGCCTGCAAAAGGCAATCTAACAGCTTCCATGTAACTCAGCTGGCTGCATATGGTCAGGAGACCAGGTCATCTTTGCTGGCCATTCTCCAAACTAATTAACTGCTAAGTATTAGCTGCTGTTCTGCATTAAAAAGGAGAGCAAAAGCACATCAGAGATTGATAGTTTTCACATGCAAAGTCAAAATTCTTTTCACTGTAGAAATGAATCCCTACTTATTAAATGAAGGAGTTTATAATAGTAAGTTATCTCTATTGTTTTAACTTTGTAAGAGGTGTTTTTGGCATACAAAGAAGCTGTCCTTGGAGAGGACAGCTCAGTAGAACAACTTTGTCCTTCTTACAGCACAGAAATAGATCTATTTTCAATACATGCTATCTTTAAACAGAGAATGCAATTTTTTAGGGCCCCAGCCAATCCCATAAAACTGCATCATACAATTAAATGCAAAGGGGTTCATCATAATAGTCCTGTCAAACCAAAGGGTTTGTATGAAAGGTTAACAAACACCTTTTTCAACAGAAAGGTAAGTTGTTTCAGTCTGTACAGGTGAGGGTTCATACACACGTATTCTTTTGATATTATATGGCATGAAATGGAAGAGATGTCTTAAAGGTTCCTGCCCCCTTATAATAACATTAACCCAAAATCTTGGATACTATCACAGCCAAACAAATTAAGACTAACTGGGTACAGAGCCCCTGTTAAAAGGTGACAATGACACTCCACTCAGGAGATCTCACAGAAGATCATCTTTTATAGAATGGTTTGCATTGGAAGGGGCATTTTCAGGTCACCTATCCATCCCCTTTGCAATAAGCAGGGACATCTTCAGCTAGATGCTGTTGCTCAGAGCTTTGTCCAACCTGACCTTGAACGTTTCCAGGGATGGGACATCAACCACTTATCTGGGCAAGAGAAGACTGCAGAAGAGCACTGGAGAAGGTACAGGTACAGAAATGGCTTTCCAGGCTGTGTGTGTATGCCAGTATTGCATCCAGCTAGCACTTGAGATCCTGAAGGGACTTCCTAGGTGATTTCAGACAAAGGCAGCTTTGCAATGAAGATACCTTGCAGAACCTTCACTGAAAGGTGTGGGTCTGGAATAGAGAATAAAAATGACACTGACTTTCAAATATCTCCCATCTCCCTGGCTATAGCCAGTTCCCCTATCCTTTGCTTAGAAGACCTGTTGCACATTCAGAGAAACAAAAAGTTCCAGAAACATTTGTTGTGAACAAATACTTACATTTTTTCCATTGTTTATCTCTTACGGCACTATATCAGGGGTTGGAACTGTGTTAGACAAGAAATGCACCTAGTGTGTTGACCTAGGGCTGGAAATGTTGTGGTCAAGTTCCATCTTTTTAAAGCCAGCCAGGTAAGCTAAAAATCTCTGGGCAAGTTACTCATGTAAAAGCTGACAGAATGTTACTCATTTACTTAAATTCATTGTTGTACTATTTATAGTTCAGTAGAATCCTCATTAATATAATTGTTGGCAACTGATTATTAGAGGTAAAATAATTAATTAATATAGCTATTTAACATGTCTGGCTTTTTGCCCTGGCATTTAGGGTCCAAGTTTGCTTTCAGGCTAACTGGGAAAATCCAGTGGATTGATAGGATTCTATTGATTTTATAATCTAATTACTTATGACAATTCTTAGTTTTCACTTTGCTAATCTGAAATATTCCTTTTTTTTTCTGATTTGCAAAAACTAGTTCTGCAAAGTAAAAGTATTTCACAAGTGGCATTACTGTCTCAAACAAATTTTTCATAGGAGTATCATTTTAATTTGGACACTGTCAACCAATCCAGGTGTGGTAAAACTATCCTGGTAGTTTTCACACACACACAAAAATGTTGTAAGAAAAATGTGTTGGGAGGGAGATGTATCTGAGCTTTCATAACCAACTTTTTCCCATTAAAAGCATTCTTAAACAGACTGGACAGAAACCAAAAAACAAAACAAAAAAAAACCAGCACGGGCTGTAACAGTAGTGTCAGGTTAGCACTAATATTTACAACTGCTTGCAGGATTTCAGCTTTTATAACAAGTTTCACTATCACTGGCATTCAAAATGGGAAGAATCATAATTCCCTTGTTCTTTTGCTTTTTCCAGTCAACTATTTCATATAGGCTTCACAAGACTGATCCTAACTGGGTGGTGAAGCTTATTAAAACATAAGAACTGCTCAGTATTATGCAAAAAAACCCAGTGCAGACCAGGTCTATTTCCTTGTCTCCTATAGCAGTGATAAGCAGAGTAAGAAGCTCAGCATAAATGTCATTTACCGCTGGCTATTCTCTCTTATTTCCAGCTCAGATGGCATGGTAAATCTGAAGTGAACTACCTTTTCAGCAAGCCCCTGCAGACTTCCCTCCTGAAGACCCCATCCAGTCTCTCCTTGAATGAAGGTGAATTTCTTGTGCTTGTAGTGGCCTTGAGCAGCAACTCCAAACTCCCATGTGATGCACACAGATGGAGGTGCTAATTTAATTTGATTGATACTCAGTCTTACACTGGAAGAGTTCTACCTACTTTCCTCATGTCACTTAATAGACTGTGTCATTGTAAGCGATCCAAATTTGGTTCTAGACAGTAACACATCCAAGGTACCCAGCAGGTTGCAATTTTTCATGTTTTTTACACCAGTGAGAATAAATCCACTACCCTGTCCATAGAAATATTACATCTTGATATTTTGTAAGCCAACAGAAATGAAGATTTAGTATGGAGCTACCTCTGCTGGAAGGACACTGTGTTTTGTACAGATCACAAGGGTGAGACTTTATCCCTCTGCCTATCATTTTAATAGACTTGATTTTAGTCCATCATGGATATGTTTTGATTGAATCACTAAAGAGAAACAGCTTATCTCAGTAGTATCTTCGGGCACGGGAGATTTAATTTAGTTTCCTGTCTTATTGCATCCGCTTGATTAAACCATTTCATCTGTGCCTCAGCTCCCTGTCTATAGAAGGATGAATGTCTCTGCTGGTCTTTACTCTTTCAAACTGAAATAATATCTCAACAAATTGAAAGAATATCTCAACAATATTATTATTAAATAATAAAGGGAATTATTGATGAATTGATACTTTGGGTCCTTTAATTTTGTTTGTTTGGGGGGTTTTGGGTTGTTTGTTTTCTGTTTGGGGGGATGGTTGAGTACTTACTCCTTCAGAAATAATTTGAAAGACAGAAGCAAACCCTGTCTCAAGATCTCATGAGATTGGAAATATCAAAATAGATCTTGAGGTAAATGCAGCCTAGATCTGTGTGACCCTTACACCTCTCCACTGCTAAGCTCTTTCTTCCTGAGTAACTTTTGTGTCCCTATGGGATCAATGGACAAGACAGGCCCCTTACTTAAACATTTACATAGTCTGTTGTGGATGCTTAGTTGATCAAATATTGCTCTAAACAAGACACCTGAAATCACACTCAAATCAGACTATATGAATGCCCTCATAAAATAAAACAGTCCAAAGCAACCTAAAGCCTCAAAAGACAACTCTGGAAACCTTAGCTCACAGCACCCATCCCACCTCAAACAAAGGGCAATGCAATACTACAGCAGACTTGTGCAATGAAACAGTTTCCTTTCTGCAGAAAGTAAGTCATAAACTGCAGCAGAGACATAGTCTGAAATACGGGTTACTATATCAAACCAACATTTAAGGAGTAGATTGGCATCTTTTCTGCAGCTGGCACTTCCAGGCTTTACTGAACATCCACTTCAGATGTCCACTAAAGAGAGAACTCATGCTGACACATAGATAGAAATTTAGAGCTGGCCAACAGTTCCCACATAAGTTCAACATAAGTAATAGTAAGGTACTATTACCTTACTAAGAAACGCTATATGTCATACATCACAAAGACACAAATTTTAATGGTTTATATTAACCTTGTCTAGGTTTAAAATCCACTTCCTTACATTACTTCCCTGCTTTTCCACACAGGTACTTACATTACTGCTGTTTACTTCCTACATTTATACTTCATTTGAAAAAGTTCAAGCCACCAACAATGTTGCAAATAAATCTTTCCATTCTCAGCAACTGGATGTCATCACTGAATAGGTGAGAATTTATTTCTTCCTAAAACTTCCCATCAAAAAAACCTCCACACCCCCAAGAAACTAAACATTTAAAAGGGGTTAAAAGAATCCAGGCATCACAAAACAACCAAATTCTGGGATTTTACTGGGCAGTTAATTTCAGACACCTTTTATCTGTGATTTAAGAAGATACTAAGAATTTAATCTCTAGGTATTCACTTAATTGTTGATTACACCTGTGAAACCTCTGGAGTTAATCAGGGGATATTTAAGAAAAGAAGACAGTCAAGGTATGACACATAACTATTTTCTGTCATCACAAACAAACACAAATAATTTAAATGATTTCCTTAGCCTGTCATTACTGAACAAAATTGTTTTTTCTTGGAGTTGATTTACCATGGCCATGGAATGATGATCTAAATCGAGTCTGTAAAATGACTTTCACTCCACTCCTTTGAATGCAGATACATCCTCCAGGAAAATGCATGTTCTCAAACACAGTCTAGAAGAAAAAGGAAACATCCTCAGCAATGAATACCTTTTGCATCACAGTAACTCACACTGTAGCAGAACCAGAGTCCAGCTGTCTCAGTGATGTAACTCCTTAGAGTACATTGTGATAGTCTGAGGTACAGGTGGAGGCATTAGGTGGGCAGTCTCCAACAGAGACAAAGAAAAATCATGGATCTTATAGGGCAATATTGTGATGAAGACATGTATTGCAAAAGAAAAAAAAAAACCAACCAAAAATTCTTCCAACACCCTTTGCAAGTTTTATTGCGAGTGAACGCTAGAGGGAGCCAGTATTTAAAACAGACTCTGGTTCCAAAGGTGACTTGCCCATAGGAGAAGGGAGAAGTACATGTTCTTCCTCTCGCCAGTCTGAAAGAACATGTTTTGTAACTTATGCCTGTTATCCTATGTGATGCTCGGCCTCCAACTTATAAATTAAGTTATACGGATGCTGTCTGAGCCCACTTATCTTGTCCCTGAGTTACAGACACTTGCTAGACTGTATGGTCTGTAAGGCTGTCTAAAAAGAAATCCAACTATAACATTTTTTATTTCCATCATTTATGATTTTTGGAGTGAAAACAAAGCAGAATATTGTAATTAAAATACGTTTTAGGCAGAAAAATTAGTTTTCCTTAGTTGAACTCCAATATTAATTTGCTTTCTTTATACCCAGGTATATCTTCGGCATAAATGAATTATGACATAAGCACCAAATTACACAGATACACACACAAATTCTTGTAAATAATAAGTATAATTTAAAATTGCTCTTTCCAAAGAATATTTTTTTAAAGTGCTTGTGCAGTTGATGGAGCAGAAATGCACAGGACTTTGCTGGTCCATACAATCTAATCCAGGTGCCAAATTCTCAAATTTTACATGAAAAGGATTTAGAAATCTAACGAGTTTTATAGATTTTGTTCTTCTTCAGTTAAAAGCAATTCACATGAGATCCAACTATTTTTCTTGCCCACCTGGCATGCACTTCTGCAGAGTGACTGAAAAATCTTCACATCTGAAATATTATACACAGGATCAGTGTAATATAGCATGATTACAAACATGCTAAAACTGTGGATTCAGCAAACATCCCCAACCACAGTACATTTGAGTCTCTTAGACCTTCAATTCCTTCTTTTCTGTGTCAGGTGAACTCTTCTAGAAATCCAGCCTGCTACTGGTAGAATACGAGGCCCGGATCTTTTCTGAGTTTTATCAGCAAAATGGCACACAGAAATAACACAAGTGCCTTATTGCTTTATTACTCCTACCCACAATAAGTGCTATTAGCCTTTGGCTTTAATGAGCCATTCAAGCAAAACATATCAAAAGTCAAGACAGATTGCAAAGTGCCCTAGTTCTGGCCCAGATCAGTGGGAAGGGACGTGGCCAACACATTTTGTTATTCGATATTGCCTTATGTCATTGCCAGAGGATGGGGAAAAATGTGGCCGTGGTCCCCTTGGGTCAGGCTCAGGAGGGAGGATTTTTGCATGTGAATCGTTCTCTCTTTTTGTATATTTTCGTTAATACTGTTGTTGTTACTGTTAATTTTCTTATCTCACTGCTGTTTCAAGTACGTGTTCTTATCTCAACCCATGATCTTTGCCTTTTGGGCCTCTAATCCTCCTCACCCGTGGGAGGAGCAGAAGAGGAGGGGAGGGGCATGAGCAAGCAAGAGGCAGTGTGGTTTGGAAAGTCTGTGTGGGAGAACTAAACTGGGGAGTACCATTCCTAAACCACTACACAAAGATAAGAAATTAAGATCATAAGATAGATGAAGGAAATGAGGGGAAGGATTTAGACTGTTCCAGTAAAGCAAAAGTCTCAGGCTGATGTTCTGCAAAGACACCCCAAGAAACTATTTAGTGCCAAGGATAATGTTGCCACAGAACAATGAAGGAGTTTGCTGGTAGAAATGCTAAAAGACTGACATCAGTCAAAGTTAACTGCAGCATCTTTGCTCATGCTTCATACCCTGGAGGGCTGCCATGGTGTGTCTGAGGTGTAACTGGTAATGAGGCCATGATGACTGACGTAACACGTGTGCCAATGTTTGGCTTCGGAAGGCATCTTTGGTTTCCTCTCTTGCTTAGTTTTTCTTTTCTTTTCTTTTTAAATACAGCTTGTCTTTTTATTTATTAATTGGAGCTTAATAAAAATGCATACTTGATCAAATTGCAAAAGCTGAGGCTAATACTGACACCATTCCCTTTTTCCCTTAGCTGGTTGATCAGGACTCTTTATTCTCCTTTAACTGCCTCATGACTTCTTTGAAAAGGTTAAGGAGCCCAACTAATTCTTTAAAATGTAACAACACCATATTCATGTGATGCAGAGGCAAAAGGAAATAAGAAGCCCATTCCCTGACCATTACCACCTTTACAATCAATTTCACTTGTAACACTATGGTTATATATTAAAAATAAAACAAACAAAAAACCCAACCATAAACCAAAAACAAACAAACAACCCCCCAAACAACACAACAATTTACACTATTCACCTGGTTGTCACAAACTGCACATAATGCCCTTAGAGTACTCACAGTTATTTATTGCAGCTTAATTAGCTTGCTCTTATCTTCCTAGTTCATGACAAAGGTAAAAGTAAGTCCCTGGCCCTGGAGTGGGCTTGTAGCCAAATGATGTAGAAGGGAAGACTAAGAAATGCTGTAAAATGTAAGGTTCATTTGGCTTTGGACACAGTTTATGACCCAGTGCAAGCACCTCACATGCAATCTCAGTCTACAGTATGACCTCCATGCTGAGACACCATAGCAGCAAAGTAAAGATTTGTGGAAAATACACAGAGATTAAAGAAGTTTTGTTATAGGAGGTTTTAGGGATCACTAACAGCTTCTCTGTTATAATCAGGTACCTGTTAGACCAGTTAGAGAGGAAACAGTTACTGTTATCACAGGAATTTACATGATATGACTCCCTTTAACACAAAAGGTACCATTAGGTGGGGTAAGAGAGGAAAACCCAGATGGGGTAAGGGCGTAGAATTGAGCAGAAAGACTGTATCATATGTACAACTCCAAATCAGTCATTAGAGGGGCTATTCTCATGATTCCTCTTGTTTTTGCTTTCAATTCAATCCAAAGTAAAACGCCATGCTTGGAAGAGTGAAGTTTGGTAAAGATGCGGATATGGAACAGTTGCAGTATTGGATTTTAACCTCTTTGAAAAGTAAGAGATGTAACTACCATCTAACCCCTAAATAAGTAAAGGAAAGCCATTAAGAGTGGCGTGTTTTGGAGTGCAGAAATTTTATGAATAAACTCAAATGATTTATTATCCTCAAATTCTCTCTCTAGAACAGGTGAAAAGGTGAATGGAAGTTAAATACCATCCTCAAACCTTTTATTCTTTTCTTCACTGTCATCTATTCTGTCTATAAAACTTACCTCTGTCTGGATGTTCTTTGACCTGAACATATGTAATGTTTTAAAAGGAGCGTTCAAAACAGAGAGCTTCATAGTCTCAGTCTTTCCCACAGAGGATGTTACGCCTATCAGAGAGTGGATTACCTAGTACAAACTGCACTGTCATGTTGACAGGTAATCTAAAATAAAGTTAGATGACAGAAGGTTTGCTTTTTTGCTTTCAGCTAGCTGAAGGAATTTCTGTTTGCTTTGTGTATGTTTATTGTAGACTACACACTACTGTATCAGGATCATTCCATTGGAACTGTTCTGTGAGGTCTTGTTCCAGTAACATAAACTCCAGAAGCTGTTTTGCTGCTCCACAAACCTGTGCCTATTGACTCCCCTGCTCATTATTAAACAATGTGACAAGAGCTGCAGACAAACAAAAAAACCCAGTAGATCTACAACCCTTCACACTTGGTCATGATGCACTTGGTCCTGTCAGTGTCGTAGTGGCCTTGCAGAGGTTGCAGGCAGTGCACTGCTCCTCCCTGAATGGGTACCGGCGCGGCATGTACTCCCCTCTTCTAAAAGATGAAATTTGAAATTAAAAAGAAAAAAAAGCTCAGATGGTAGTTCCTAAATATTTTCAGATCTGTTTCTGCTTACAAGCCTGGAAAGAATGGAACTAAAGACATATTTTCAAAAGCGTGTGCATTCAAAATGTTTGCATTCCTGTACTACAATACAATGTGTTACCAAAGCACACCAAAAGTAGAGGAGCAAATTGAGGTTGTCTCTGCAAATTAGTCTCAAGAACCTGATCCTTCTGGATAATATTTCTATTTATTCTTTAGATATAACAAAAAAGCCATGATACACTGCTAACATTCTGTGTATTCAGTGGTTCTGAGATGCTTAATAGATAAATTCCAAAGAGGTGTGCAAGTAGAAGCTAACTACAGAAAGAACAGCAAGCAGTTAACAACTAAAAGGAGAGGAAAAGAGAAATGGAGTAGTCAGTTTCACTCTGGCCCTGATACAGCCACACTAATACTCTCAAATTCTCTTCTTCATAAGGATTCACATTCTCACTTTCAAAAGTGAGCTGCTAGTTCCTCTTCCTCTTGATTCATTTATGTTCAAAACTCAGTAAGTGCACTCCTTCTACTTCTCCATTATTTATATATGTCTATTTCTGTGCATCTTTTCATCCTAAATAACCTCTCTCTCTCACTATAACATTCATTAAAATTCTTAAAATAATTCCCACTATGACCTTTACCACCTCACTGAATGTTTTTTGCCAGAAACCTGCAGTCCCTTCACACCATACAAATCGCACCGTCTGAGTAAGGCTTGTTCACATTAAGTCTAAACCACAGGGCTGAATCCTGCAAACTCTTCATATGCCTAGTCCCTATTCAGAGGTATCCTTTATGTGTAAGGTTTCCATTTTAAGTTTAGTGCTTTATCCTTGGAAGGAGTTGGATTTCGATTTCTCTCACTGACATTTCCAATCCCATTTCCTTATATGCAAAGGGTAGATTTATTGGAAAAAAGGTGTTTTTTTTCCCCAGGAAAAGGTATTTGCCAGTGTCACACATATATGTATTCTGACTTCTATAATTTGAAATTTCACTAAGAATTTTGTTTGCATGAGTCTAGGTACAACCCAATATGATCCTACTGGGGTATCATTCTGAATTTATATGTTCTGCAGCCACTGGGAGAAGGGTTGAATCAGTGTCATTCACCTAACAAAACAAATGAAATCCAAATGCTTGTTTCCACAGAAAAGGGTTAAATGTATTAATTACAAATGTCAGCAATAGCAAAGACAGCATACAGTTTTGAAATAGTGATAGAATTTTGTGTTTTAATTAAAAGGATATTTGTCATTTGCAATGCAATAGAGTCAAATTAAGGAAAAATATCTATGATCAATTGACACTATCAGTTATCAGATAAAACGAAATATAAATAATGGCATGAGAGTGAGACTGTGATAAGCAGCAGAAGTACAGGACAAACAGTATACTTGTCCTCCTTAGCCTCACCATTTTTAGAGCTATTCAGCCACTTCCAGAAGGATATGTAAGGCTGCCAAGCCATTTCCAGAAACTGTTCTTATCCACATCAGAAAGATTTTGAAAAGCTGGACCCTACAATGGCAACTTCATGAGTTTTAAAAAAGCTTGTACCAAATGACTGTACCAATCAAAACTATGTAATCTTCTAAACAGTATACAAAATAATTTCTGTGGCTTCCACAAATGAGGACAGGGTGGAATGTGAAAAGAACCCCACCTCTGCTGATGACTGACCAACTACACCATGGAAACATTACTATGCAGGTAAAATACAAATTCAGCTATATAAAAGGGCAGAAGTTTGGAAAACATCGATGAGTTTGCAGAGATCAGAATATAGAAGATCGGTGATATATAAAAAGAAAAATTCAGGCTCCACTGAGTCAAAAAAAATGTTTTAAATAAGGAGAAAAAAATCCAAAGAAGAGGAAATAAAAGCGAGGATCTTTTCAGGACAGAGAAATGACCATAAAAAATCAAATGCAGAGAATAGGGAGGAATACACATAAAAGAAAGAACTTAGAAGGAATGCTTTAAGGTAAGAGGAAGGAGAAAAGCCATAAAAGAAGAAGAGAAGAGACTTTCCCAGGTCAAGAAAAGGGAAAGGTTCCTGAGTGAAAGCATTGACTTTTTTACCATCCTTTAAAAAGCTTGACAATTTCTTTGGCAGAAAATGCTTGGCAGAGGAGACAGGAACAGAGCAGGAGGCTTTAGAGGAAATTCAGAAATAGCAAAGAATTGAAGGGACAAAGGTTATGCTACCTTAAGAGAAAAGAAAAATCACAGAATATTGTGAGTTGGAAGGTACCCACAAGGATCACTGAGTCCAACTCTTAAATGAACGGCCCATATGGGGACTGAACCCATGAACTTGGCGTAAAATAAAGATATTGGTCAAGGGACAGAGAAATGGATAAAAAACGAGATTTTTTTTTTTTTTTTTGTGGAATTGAAAACTGCATGATGCTCACAGTATTTTTCTTCAGCAAGGCACAGTGACACTAAAGTAGGATGAAATCAGTGAAAGTGGAACACTAAAAATGTGCAAAGAATGGTACCTTTTAAAAGGAACCCACAAAACCAAAAGAAAAAAGGAATAATGAAGAAGATCAGGCAGGAGAGCTAAGAAAAGCTACAAAATTAATGTGAATAAGTTAAGAGGGTCAGAAGAAAGTAGTTCAGTGAAAGACTGCAGTAAGCAGAAATCACAACGCCTGAGTTAGAGCATGGGTCTGTCCAGCTGATGAGCTCAAGAGACTGCAAGGGAGGGTAGCTGAGATGCTCTGTAAACACAAGGACCTTTACTGCGGAAGCCAACTGGAGAACTGAGGAGAGGGGGAAAGCCAGAATTACTGAAGGAATGGGAAGGCGAATCAAAAGAATGACAAATGAGCACAACAGAGACAGATAAGTGCAGATGAAGGAAGAATTACAGATGACAAATCCTGTCTGCATTGATATGTTATGTTACTGCTTGGGCAACTTGCAGTAGAATTGTGAAATGTTTGAAAAAAAAAGGAAGCTAAATTTGGTTTCACCCATGCCTCCTAAAAACATCCTAAAGCACTTAAAAAAGCTTCCAGTAATCAAAGTCTGTCTTGGTTTGAGAACCAAATTCACATTTCAGATTTGAATGGAGACCCAAAGTTATCTGGAATTATGTTTTGCTTATGGCTTTAAATATTAATTGATTAAATAAAGTAGCTTTTTCAAAAATACTACACACACACATACATACATTATAAGGATGACATGTTCTCTTTGAGAAACTGCTACTGGGATGATATGAAAACATCTGACAAAACCTGTAGGTTATTTATCACTCTTGTTCACCAGATTCTCTCCCTCCCTCCCCCCTCACCCTCCCATCTATCCCAAACACACCTTAAAAAGGAATTGTATGGTAAGTGAAAGTGACTTGGTGCAAGAGTTTTGACACTACACATCACATCACATCTTAGTACAGAATAATTTACAATTGTTCATTTTAATGACAATTGAAATCTACTATTCAGCTTTTTAAGGATAAAATAGGATATCACAGATGCATGATGTGTATTTAGTCACTAAACATCATTCTTTTTGTGGCTCAGAAAGCAATTAGCATACAATCAGTATGCAATCCTTTCATTAACCAGAGAATTATTGAGGTGTTTTAAGAATTCAGCTGTGGCTTGTCATATGTTCCGCATAAAGGGATACTGTAAGTGTCCTGTGAAAAGCACAGTTTCTTTTCTCTTTAATTCTGGGGCAGAAATAAGGGACACAGGCAGCAATCTGATGCTCTGTCACAAGCAGCCAGTGGTAAACCTTTCCATGGTATCATAACTCCAGCACCAGATGCCTTCTGCTTGCACTGAGATACATTCAAAGTAGGGCATGGTTATTCCTGCATGAAGGGTCGGCATTTACTAACCACTAGCCACTTGTTCCTTTCAGAATTTCTGAAGGAAAATGAGAAGGAAAACTACTCAGTTCTTGAGCATTGCTGTTTTTCAATGTTTATCAATGCAGTCAGTATTTCCACATCCTCTCTCCCCCCTCAAAAAAAAAAAAAAGGATATCATTTTGTTTTGTAACTGTACTGTGATTTTGCTGGACAGTTTGCCTCTGGAAGAAACTTGCAAAATCAGCAGGAAAGGCTCTAACATATCCTTGACTCATCCTACTTCTGCTTAATGCTGCAAACTACCTTGCAAAACTCCAGGGAGGCACTGCCATCCAGGCTGGAGGCTTATTCCCCCCTACTAGTTTCAATTCTCATTCTTCACTAGACTGCTGGCTCATCAGGGATTGGTGCAAGCATCAAAAAGCCCCACTCTTTTTGATGTTAATTTGTAAACAATAGCTATTTAGGAAAATACAAATTCAGTTTCTGAGAGGCTTTTGAAGAAAGAGAAAAATGGTGTTTAAAACACATGAGAAGGTCATTCTTGACAAAATTGTAATCAAATATCTGTGCATTATTTGAGCTTTTCCTCATTAGATTTGAGTCCAACCTGCAAAGTACTAATGCTAATGCTCCTCAGGGAAGTCTGAGAGAGCTGTCAGCACCAAGCACCGTATTTTCAACTTAAGGATCTCCTTGGGTAATTTATAAAGGCTAAAAGTGGCAATCTGGGGAAGTGAACTGGTGCTTTATATCCTTCCTCAGATTAACCTGACTTTTGGAAAAGAAAATTTGAAATAACTTCATAAGAGTTTTTGCAGAGTAAAGAAAGAATGCATGGCTCTTTAGAGACAGTAGCTACACCACAAAAAATGTTCATGGGCAAGATTCACACTTCAACAACTTTGAATGCTTCTTCAAAAGGTGATGGCCTTTGGCAGACAGCTGTGCTATTATTACTATCAAAGCTAAGTTCATCTATATCCTGTGATTTACATTTCCTGGGACAAATATTTTGAAAAATTAAATCTCTATCTGGAGCAATAGTAACATAATTTTGGGAATGTTCAGTCCTGGCCTACTGTCTCAGTCTCTCCCCCAGCCTCAAAGTTACAGAAGTTCTCTGTGAATAAATTCTGCCAGTCTCTGAGGGAATGCAATGTACTGGAAACCCACCTTGTTCACTCAGTATTTCTACCTGATCATCTAAAGAATTTATTAACATTCACACATCCTCCCTCTTTTTTTCATTTATCAACAAGTATTTGCATTTGAATCATAAAGTAATTGACAGACAAATGCCTGCAAAATTATTTAAGGCAGAAAGACACAAGGAAACAACCAATAAAATAACCTGTTCCTAAGATAACAGTTTATTTAGACAGTGGTGAGCTACCAAAAAAAAATGTCCAAAAAAAGCCATCTTGACAGGAAACGTGGCATGTTTGCCGTAGATTACTAACTAACTTAACAAGCAAAAATCTGTTCCAAACTGCTGTGAAGAGTTGGCTCAAGACACATCGTGACACCTGAAACATTAACATGTCCAATTGATACAGATATGCAAGCACAAACTTTTCACTGATGCACATAGAGTGTGACATTAAACAAAAAATTAACAGGTGTTTAGCTCTTCTAAGATTTTCCTTTAATACGTACATCTATTTATGCATGGAATATCTTGCCAACAGAAGACACACACAGACAGAAATAGGAAAAGGGGTTTATCATTCTGTAATCCCAGCTTCTCTCTTCTTGTGACACCCTGATTTGCAGATTCAACAAGTGAATTTGCAGTAATTTGTCTCCTTAAAATTTATACACTCATCCTCTTCAATCCACAGGTATATGCCACCAAAGTTTTGTGTACAATAAGAAGAAAAAATTTGCAGTGTCCACTATGATCAATCTCTCATTTTTCTAAATGAAACCAAAAAGGTGAAAAATTAAATCCATCTGACAACTCTGATTTATACAGAGTTTCTAGAGAACTGGAGAACAAACAATAAAATCCAAGAACATTGCCTATTTCTTAAGCACTCAGTCTCTTAAAGATGATTTAGAACAGTAGACAGTGGGGCCATGTAGGGTCAAGAAATATCTCTTATTAGAGACACCACTGATCTCTGGTTTCTCTTACAAGCTCTGTGGGCAGGTATTTTGGATGACCAACTGCATCAGTAACCAGTACCCCACTAAAACTGCAAGAAGCACGAGCATACAGAGGATAGCAGAGGTGTAATATAAGCAGCAGCTGCCCCACGTGACAATGTAACCTGTAAGCATGATGATGGGGAAAGCATTGGTGTCACACAGCCCTCTCTCCCTCCCTTCTCACACTAGCTGTGTATAATTGGTGTGCTAGCAACAACTCTTCCAGATCTTTGCCCCTGTAGGAGCTACATTAGCTCACCAAGCCACAGCTGAGTTATTTATTCTCCAAAATCTCACATCTCTCAGGCAAAGAGAACAAAAGATCTGCCACATCAAATTGGACAAAAGGTTTTTTTAGTATATGCATTCTGTGTTCATATGCATTGTGTGTTCACTGATGGCCATACATGGGTGCCTAGGGAGAAAATACCTGAAATCCAGATTAGGAGTGGCATTTCATTCCACTGATTTCTTTTAAGAAAGGAGACATCACTTATCCTTCATCATTTCAGCTAACCTAATGGGTTTGCTCTTAATTCTCCCATTTCTCCTCTCCAAGACCTCTAGAAATGAACATTTCTATCACACAGAATGAAAAAAACCTCCTAATATTATACTAGTTTTAAGGAGGCCCCACACAGATATCCAGGTCGACTGAAAAATATGTGGAGTAATCAGCATAATTGCACACATGAAGTGTCTGTCTTCTCAAAGAAAACAAAAGGAGAAACAAAACAGAAGTGGCCTATCAAGCAGAGCAATGGACTAAGTAGCTATACCTGATCACTCTCACCACAGCTGTTTGTCCCTGTCATCACTACAAAGCCAACTCCAGATAGGCATGCTAAGGAAAGGAAAGTTCTGGTAGCAAACTCAGTCTATCATAAGAGAGATTAGAGCTCAGGCAGTTTAAAAAATGGCTCTAAATTTTTCTAGACTGCCTTGGTCTTATTTTCGTAAACTAATCTCCTTACTCTCTATCCCCATCCAGTGCATCTTGCCTTCTCTTAAGACTACAAGGTCTTCAGAAAATGATGGATGACACTTGCAGTGATCATTCAATGACTTAAGGTTCTTGCAAGGGATCTAGTTTAATTTCTTTTTGGATTTAATTAGCCATGCATAACAACAAATAGGGCTTCACAGCCCCCTGCCCACAATCTCTGTCTGGGAACCTCAGCCCTTAAAGGCAGTACACACTGCCATAGCATTCTCTTGAAGCTAAGAGTGTGACATTTAAAAATGTACACAATAAAAAGACAGACTTACATCAGCCTCATAAACAGAAAAACTGTTATCTATATAATAGTTGCATATTGTAGTCAGTTATGGTTACAGTATGGTACAAACTTACTTAACACCATCTGTAAACTGTCTTATCTGAGAACAACATATCCATGAGAAACAAAGGACATGTTAATTACTGGTGACTGAAAGGTTACAATTAAGTCTCTCTGGGTTTCTTTTCCTCTTGTTGTAGTTTAGGAATGGTACTCCCCAATTTGGTACTCCTTCTAAAACCACCCTGCTGCTCGCTCCCCTCTCCCTTTCACACTCCCACCTGCAGGTGGCTGGAGAGGAGAATTGGAGGCACAGAAGGTAAAGATGACAGCTTGAGATAAGAACAGTTTACTGAAAACAGCACAAGGGCATGCATAGAGTCCTGCCCCTGGGAAGGAATAACCCCAAGTACCAGTACAGACTTACTAGAAGGACCTGGGAGTCTTGGTGGGTGACAAATTGACCATGAGCCGGCAGTGTGCCCTTGTGACCAGGAGGGCAAATAATATCCTGGTATGCATCAGGAACAGTGTGGCCAGCAGGTCAAGGGAGGTGATACTCCTCTTCTACTCAGCCCTAGTAAAGCCACATCTGGAATACTGTGTGCAGTTCTGAGCTTGTCAGTACGAGAAAGACAAGGAGGTACTGGAGAGGGACCAATGGAAGGCCACAAAAATAATCAGGTGTCTGGAGATCTCTCTTATGAGGAGAAACTGCAGGAGCTGGGCCTGTTTAGTCTAGAGAAGAGAAGACTAAGAGGGGATCTCATTAATCCATAAAAATATCTCATTAGCAGGTGCCGAGAGATTGGTGCCAAACTGTTTTTAGTGGTGCCCAGTGACAGGATAAGGAACAATGGACATAAACACAAGAAGTTTCACCTCAACATGAGGAAGAACTTCTTTACGTTGAAGGTGTCGGAGCACTGGAACAGGCCACCCAGAGAGGTTGTGGAATCTCTCTCTCTGGAGACATTTGAATCCCACCTAGACAACGTTCCTGTGTAACATGCTCTAGATGACCCTACATTGGCATGGGGGTTGGACTAGATGACCTCCAGAGGTCCCGTTCAACATAACAATTCTGTGATTCTGGGTTTGATCTGACAAGCTTTGGGGAAATCTTTTGTTACAGGTACACTGGCTATCAGCGTTTGGGACTCCAGTCATGTCCAGCTTCTCCAGGAAAGGTTCACTTCTAATTAAATCACTAAAAGACAAAACTTCAATTATTATTTGCTTTGTTTTGTTTTCTGGAGTATAACTGGCAGTATAACATGCTGAAAGCATGTACACTTGTTCATTCTGCCAACTGAACTTAAAAACCTACCCTTTCATTGACTTCAGTTCCCCGAAATGTACTCAGGAACCTCTGAGCTTCCCTCAATGTGGATGAGCACAAAGGGTCTTTCGCCTTTGAAATATATTGCCTGTCTGGGCAACCTCTCAAATATAGTCTGTCTCCTCTTCCAAAAGGGAAGAAAGAGGGACCCACCTTCCTAGTGCTAATGTATTACTTTCTATTTCCTATGTATTTATTCCTTGCTGAATAAAACCTCCTCTTGCCCTTTTATTCCTCAGCCATGCCTTCACAAAAAGTGGATGGAATAGGGCACACATGCTGGATCCAAAATGTTGTAGATTCATAAGAAAAAATAGTTTGGCTAGTATAAACTCAGTCTGTGGATCCAAGTTTGTTCAAAACAAAAGTATTTAAAGGATAGTTAAATATTCTGGCAGGTTTTCTGGCAGATCACATATAACCTGTCCTCCTGCAGCGACCATGAAGCCAGAATAAATACTGTACTGTGTGTTCTAGCTGATTTGACAGAAATGCAGTCATACAGTCAGGCCTGAGCCAGTCCTGTGCTGTACTAGGAGGTGATCTGGTTGTGTACAGCTCTGGTATTCCTGAACACAGAAACATAGCAAATAAAACTAACTAAATCCTCTTTTAATCCTCCACTAAAGTTGCAAGGGATTTCTAGGAGTACAAATCACGCAGCATGGATTGTTTTGTCTTTTCTCAGTTCTGAGTGTTTTGTAAGAGGTCCTCAATTCCTTCCTCAGTTTTTCTCGGGTCTTCTACTGACAAGCTCCAGGGCTCAGCATAGAGTACTACAGCAAATTCCTGACTATCCAAACATTTTATTTTGCTGTGCCTGCAGTGAGGAGAAGCTTAGCAATGGAAACCTACAGTTTAATTATTTGCTTTCAGAGGTACTGGCTTTTCTTCAGTGTAAACAAAACTGCTTTTTGTGTAATTTGTTGCCAGAAACAATGTCCAAAGTAATTTAGTAGATGGTCTAATAGCTTTCAAATTAATAGTCCAATAATTTCCCATATTGTTTAACAGTCCTGGAGAAAATCCCCTGAATTAACGGGGTTACTGTTGTTACTCTCAATGTCTGTGGTGTGCTCCATATGCATACATTCTGGCACTAAAATAAATGCTTGCTGAGTCCTAGCTCATGCAGCCCATGCTGCTCTGCTGGGCTCTAAATCTGCAGTACATACAATCATCTGTGTTTGTTTAATTAATTTATTTATTTATTTTGTGTGTGTGTAACAATTTTTATTTTCTCCACTTTACTGGAATACTGACTACCTACCTCAAATTTTTCATTACTATACAGGAAAACATCTTCTTTTACAATTTCCAGGTATTTTCTCTGTCTTTCCAGTACTCTGCAGTGTTTGAAATCCGGTTTCATCAGGGGACTCAGAATCTAAAATTTCAAAATCAATTCTCTTTGAATCTGCCTTACAAGGAGAAATTGTGAACTATTCTGTTATTTCCTGTCTGACGCTCTATGCCATCCATATGTTTTTTTCAACTTCCTGTGGAGTGTATCATTCTTCAGATAGAATTAAGCTTTCTCAATATTCTATTCTTCCTGAAGAAATTAAGGTGTGAGGGGTTTCTAAAATTCATTCCTTCCGCTCTGCTCTTTTCCCAGCTTTTTTTTTGTGTGTGTGTGTGGTACATTCAAGTTTCAGTTTTCCCCAGAGGCAGCGGTTTTTGCTAACATGTGTTTTAGATGGTGCCCAAATTCAACTCAAAGTGCCAAATGAGGATGGAGGAACACTCCATCAGAAAGGGTCAGACAGAAGCAGCCACATCCAGTAAAACAGAAGGATTGCAAATGTCATCAGCAGGAACTGAAAGGTGGAATAGGATTGAGCTTTACCCTGCCTCAGCCTCTAAAGCCCGTGGTTTAGGGAGGCTGCAAAGGCATGAAATAGCTGCAACCTCATTCCTGAAGCTGGTCTCTCTGCCTGTCTTCTACAGCTGTTCATTCTGTGATTTATTCTGGAGAACGGAGGAAGGATGTCATAAGTAAGGAGACAGTGGTAAACACCAGTATAAAGCTTTCTGTCTCACAGGTCAGGCTACCATAAGGGCACGTTTTAGGGAAGGTTAATTCATATCACACAGTATAAAATATTACAGAGGAAAACAACATCTAAAACAATAGCTATAGACTATATGTTAGACATATAGTCTTACAATAACATGACTCTATATAAGTATTCACTATCAAAAGCCACCCATGCTCACTTGATCATGAAAAAAAGACATTCAAAGTATACTGTTTATGTGAAAAGGTACTACACAGGCACCAAGATATGGTCTACCCCATAGACATAGAGGGAGCAGGAGGTAAAGGATGTGAAAAGGGATGTGATAACAGGCATGGAACAAAGCAAATTGAGCTGACATTTTGAGTATTATTGCATTCTAATATATAGTCAGCAAAACTGGACAGGAAATGTAATCAATTCAGGTTTTCTTATGCCCTTCACACTAATTTCCACCTCCAGGCAGGCCAGATATTTCACCAGAACAGTCTCTTTAGCTTTCTGCCATGGAAAGAACAACGAAGTATGAAAATGCACAAAAAGAAAGAGATCAAAAATAATTAGTTGAGTGTTTTCAATCTTTTAAAGAGAGTGGCTCCCAATGCAATGTGGGTACCACTTTATTTCACCTCGTTTTTCTTTATTTTATCCGTCTTCAATATGAATGATAGTCCTATGGCATAAATCTCACACACAAATCTTAAATTTCCTAACTTGGAGTCTGTCTAATCTAAGGATTTGATTCAGGCTGAGTATAAATAACCTCTGGTATGAATCTTACTTGTATGTCAAAGTTTGAGGTGCCTGAAACTAGGCTTGGAGGCATCTTAGTCCTATGTACACACAGAGAATGAGAAGATGACTCATTTTGGAATGAACCCAAATGTCATGAAAAAAACCCTTTAGATTATGCAGGAGTGCACCAGGTCTGATTGAGATGGAATTAAATTTCTTCACAGCAGCCAGCATGGTTTTGTGACCAAAACACTGCTGACAACTCACCCATGTTTTAGCTATTACTGAGCAGTGCTTGCACAGCTTTGAGGTTTTCTCTGTTTCTCACTCTGCTTGCTATGGGCGAGGAGGCCAAGGAACTCCACACAGAGGAGAAGAGACAGTCTAGGAGATTCCTAGAGTGTATAGAGGATAATTTCCTGCTCGAGCTGCTAAATGAGCCTATCAGGGATGGAGCCCTGCTAGACCTCCTGTTCACAAACAGAGAGGGGCTGGTGGGAGATGTGGTGGTCAGTGGACGTCTGGGACACAGGAATCATGAAATAACACAGTTTTCAATACTCGGGGATGCAAGGAGGGCCATCAATAAAACCTCTACGTTGGACTTCCAGAGGGCAGATTTTGGCCTATTCAGAAGACTAGTTCAGAGTGTACCCTGGGAAACAGCCCTTGAAAACAAAGGGGTCCTGGAAGGACAGACGTACTTCAAGAAGCAAGTTTTGAAAGCACAGGAGCAGGCTGTCCCACTGTGCCAAAAGGCAAGCTGGCGGTGAAGACGACTGGCCTGGCTGAACAGAGAGATTTTGAAAGAAATTAGGGTAAAGAAGAGAGCTTACCGATTATGGAAAAAAGGGCTGATGACTCAGGAAGAATTTAGGAATATAGTTAGGTTATGTAGAAAGAAAATTAGAGGGACGAAGGTACAACTTGAACTGAATCTCGCCACCTCTGTGAAGGATAAGAAAAAGTCTTTCTACAGATACATCAATAGCAAAAGGAGGGGCAAGGAAAACCTCCACTCTTTACTGGACATGGGCAGGAGTATAGTTATCAAAGATGAGGAAAAGGCTGAGGTATTTAACACCTTCTTTGTCTCAGTTTTCAACAGAAAGACAGGTTGTCCTGAGGACAGCTGGCTTCTGGAGCTTGTAGAAAGAGATAAGAATCTGAACAGCCCCCCCTAATCCAGAAGGAAACAATTAGTGACCTACTGAGCTGCTTGGATCCCCACAAGTCTATGGGACCAGATGGGATCCACCCAAGGGTGATGAGGGAGCTGGCAGAAGAGCTCGCCAAGCCTCTCTCCATCATCTACCAACAGTCCTGGTTCACTGGGGAGGTCCCACATGTTTGGAAGTTGGCAAATGTCACGCCAATCCACAAAAAGGGCCAGAAGGAGGACCTGGGAAACTACAGGCCCATCAGCCTGACCTCAGTGCCTGGCGAGGTTATGGAGCAGATCATCCTCAGTGTAATCACACAGCACCTACGGGATGGACGAGGGATCAGACCCAGCCAGCATGGGTTTAGGAAGGGCAGGTCCTCTCTGACCAACCTGATCTCCTTTTATGATCAGGTGACCTGCCTGGTAGATGAGGGGAAGGCTGTGGATGTGGTCTGTCTGGACTTCAGCAAGGCCTTTGACACCGTCACCTACAGCATACTCCTGGAAAAGCTGGCAGCCCAGTGCTTGGACAGGGGCACTTTGTGCTGGGTTAGGAACTGGCTGGAGGGTCGGGCCCAGAGAGTGATGGTGAACTGTGCTGCATCCAGTTGGCAGCCAGTCACTAGTGGTGTCACCCAGGGATCAGCGTTGGACCCAGTTCTGTTTAATATCTTTATTGATGATCTGGATGAGTGTACCATTAGCAAATTTGCAGATGACACTAAGCTGGGGGGGAGTGTCAATCAGCTGGAAGGCAGGAGGGTTCTGCAGAGGGACCTGGATAGGTTGGAGAGTTGGGCTGATTCCAACGGGATGAGGTTCAACAAGGCCAAGTGCCGGGTCCTGCACTTTGGCACAACAACCCCCTGCAGCGCTACAGGCTGGGGACAGAGTGGCTGGAGAGCAGCCAGACAGAGAGGGACCTGGGAGTTTGGATTGACAAGAAGCTGAACATGAGCAGCAGTGTGCCCAGGTGGCCAAGAAGGCCAAGGGCATCCTGGCCTGGATCAGGAACAGTGTGGCCAACAGGTCCAAGGAAGTGATTCTTCCCCTGTACTCAGCTCTGGTGAGACCACACCTGGAGTACTGGGTCCAGTTCTGGGCCCCTCAGTTCAGGAAGGATATTGAGGTGCTGGAGCAGGTCCAGAGAAGAGCAATGAGGTTGGTGAAGGGACTCAAGCACAAGTCCTTTGAGGAGAGGCTGAGGGAGCTGGGGCTGTTCAGCCTGGAGAAGAGGAGGCTCAGGGGAGACCTCATCACTCTCTACAACTCCCTGAAAGGAGGTTGTAGCCAGGTGGGGGTTGGTCTCTTTTCTGAGGCAACTATCAGCAAGACAAGAGGGCATGGTCTCAAGTTGTGCCAGAGGAGGTTTAGGTTAGATATTAGAAATAATTTCTTTACAGAGAGGGGGATCAGACATTGGAATGGGCTGCCCAGGGAAGCGGTGGATTCTCCGTCCCTGGAGATTTTTAAAAAGAGACTGGATGTGGCACATAATGCCATGGTCTAGTAACCGCAGTGGTAGTGAATCAAGGGTTGGACTTGATGATCTCAGAGGTCCCTTCCAACCCAGCTGATTCTATGATTCTAAGAGTCAGGGAGGGGACACAGCTGGGACAGCTGACCCTAACTGACCATCTAACATCATGCTTAGCAATAAAGACTCGGTGATAATTTTTCCAAAGTAGTCATTGCTCAGAGATTGGCTGGCCATCAACTTGTTTTTGGGAGGTGGAGACTGGTGGTCTTTTAATCATTTGCGTTTTGCTTTTTTCTTTTTCTGCTTTTCCCCCCTTCACTTATTAAACTGTCTCTATCTTGACCCATGAGTTTTTTCTCACATTTTCTCTTCCAATCTACTCCTCCATCCTGATGAAGGGGGAGTGAATAAGCAGCTAGTGAGTGCTTAATTGCTGGCCAGGGTCAACCCACTACAAAGATTAAAGCACATAATTTTTCAGAGAAAAGAAAAGAAAATATAATTATTTGTCTGCTAATTCTAAGCATAAATGAAGCATTAATCATTTTTCAAAATAGGATATGTTCAGGGGCCAGGCCATACTCCACAGCCACGCTTCAGCAGATAACAAACATTTCTCTCAGGTGCCACTCCTTTATTACTAGACACCAGATTTGGATAGCCTTGTTAGGTTTCCGCTCTGTAAAAGTGGGCCTCCTAAATATGAACAGTTTTATCACTGTTCATGTCTCAATAACAGATTTAAAACCAGGCATATAAATCTTTTGCTCCTCTACAGCAAGCACATTATCCAGACACAAAATTTCACAACACAAGAATTGAACAGGTAAGTATGTTTTATTATCCCATTTTAAAGATAAGGAAATCAGGAAAAAGACATGGAGTGTCCTGTGCAAGGCCACAGTAAGTGCTGCAGTCAGGGCTGGGTAGCTTTCCTTTCTCTAAACAGTGCCTTCAGGTCTGTAGATGACACTGTGCTTCTGACAATAGTCATGTGAGTTTCCTTCTTTGTTTCTTTGGGAATCCTGAGATAGCAGAACTTTTGGAGTAGCCTATGTTTGATGCAATGTTTGCTACAATTATGTTAAAAATCCCTACTGACAACTACCTCTCCTGCATGACTCCCATACCAATTTGTGCAACTCAGAAAGGCCAGAGAGGTGCATAGTTTAATTTTGTTTATTTATACCTGCCAATTTAATCCTTTCTTCAGTAATTAAACAATGGGACTGTTTCCCCTCCCCCTTAATTAGTCACTGGCTCTTTAAACTGAACAGCAATGATCATAAGAGTTTCGTCTTTCATGTTATAGTAAAAGACTTTGAGATATTTTTTCTCCTAAGTCGTTGTTGAATTTGACATCAGTTCTATTCATCACAGAACTAGCTGCAATTAGAACAATTATGCAGATCACGTCTTTCCAGTTTAATAGCTGGTTTTTGTTTTGTTTTTCTTTTTCCTTTTTTTCCCCCTCTTACTGCAGCTTCTCTAAGCTAAAGAGGAGGATAAGGAAAGACAGACAGACACTCAAGTAGACCACCTACTGACTAGGTCCCACCATGGAACTGGATAATTTGTTAAATACCTTTGAGCTGGAGGAAATTCCTACGGGGTGCCTTGCATCTCAGCTTGCCAAAGGTCATCATCACAACAGCACCCCATGCTCTCTTTCTGCTTCCCAGACAGGAAGGGGATGGCACACTCTGCAAACAGTGATAAACCCCTGTTCTCTGTGAAGTGGTTTAGAGTGGCTAACTAAACCAAACTATGAATAGAAGGGAAGCAACACAAAAAAAAATTAGCAAATATAAAGTAGCCTGCATTGTAAAGCAGCCTGGATGTCTCAGGCACCTGTTTATTTATCCCCTGTCTCACTAAGAGAAAAAACGCAAGTCAGTAATTAAGACATACAGCACAATATGAGCTTACAGAGCACCTTTCAAAAAATATATCCTCACTCACACTAGATAGTTCTATACATGTGAGATCCAGATCTTTGAAGAGCAGTGTTAACAAATTAAAAAACCCACTGTCCTACAAGGCGTGGACAAAACCAACAACAACAAAACCAAACCAAACCAAACCAAACAAACAACCTCCCCCCTCAAAAAAAACCAAAAAAAACCCCACAAAAAAACCAACCAACCAACAAACAAAAGCAAACCCAAACCAAAATCAAGCCAACAAAACCAAACCACAAAAACAATTTAAAAGCGTGAGTATTGTCCTCAAATACTTAACTAAAAGGAAAATTAGGAGACTGAATGTCATCTGTAACATGATTATTTATTGCCTTGTCAACAATGTCTTCTAGTCCTGTTTTTTTCCAAATAGCTATTAAGAAAATATATCTAATTACCTGTGAGGCAAACAAAAGTATCATGTCCTGGCTTCAAAATCATAAACATACTTTACAAACAGGTAAGTTAGTCTGAGATATCTCCTAAGTAAGTTACTCTGAGACATCTTTTAATCTTACAAATAAAATGGAGCCAGGCAATTGACCACCCCTAAAAAAGATCATGCAGTAAGAAGATAATGAACTGTTGGCATATCAGTTGCATTTTATAATTGTATCCAAAATTTTAAAAATACCTGAACATATTCTTAAAGGAAACCTGATGGCACAGATATTGTATCTTCCATGTGAACCACTTAGCTGCATGTGAGAACTCAATTAGCAGCAAATGGTAGACATAAGTTTGCAAAATATTTTAGATAACATTTCAATATAGTAAGAGCAAAACCTTGAAAATTTGCTTTTTAGATATGTGGAATTTTGCCTGTAGACGTCAGGTGAAGATATTTACGAGGTTAAACAGAATTGGTTTTATTATTTGTTAGTTCTGGGACTGCAAAAATATATCTTACATGTGTGTGTATGCTATTCAGCCTTTTATCCCCTCTGTTCCCCTCCCTAAATAGCTCACAGACAGGGGATACATCCACATCCAAATGTGAAATAAATATTCTAATTATAAAGGTCTGACAGTGAGCTGCTGTACTCACATTGTCAGAACCTCCAGTACAGTACATCCCTTTTGTATTGTCTTACTGGAAGAAACAGATCCAAGGAGGTTCAAATTTCACAGGTCATTCTCCTTTTGAGACTGTAGTAAGAAATGCATAATATAGACAATTTTACATCTTAACAACTTGGGGACCTGCATCTGTCTTTTGAGAGAATTTGCAACTAGTATAAGATAATGCAGGATAAAAAAAATAAGGAGGTTTGCAGTAAAATTGATGGAGTTTATAGGTGAGCTGTAAGCTATCTTCTGTATGTTTCCATATCTTCCTATTCTGTAAGCTATGCCAAACAACAGCACAAATAGGACTGGATTCACAGGTAAATAAATACATTACACACACATATACAGACTTTCTTAACTTGGCCTGCATCTGTATATGAGACTGATTTTAACAGCCTTTAATACAATGTCTCTCATTAATGTCAAATGGCTATTAATCAGACCCCTGATCAAGCAGTTTGACACTAATGAGACTTATTTTAGTAAGGACTTCCTAAAAGTTTGCGTTTAAATCTTGAGGTTACTTGATCTATAGCAAAAGCCCATGTGACAGTCAATGAAGGACATCAGTTTTCTGAACATGTTTGAAAAGGGCAGTGTGAGCTTTTAACTTGACATGTCTAACGCACAAGAAATGAATAATGTTGCCTGGAGCTTCCAGTGTGTCATAGCAAGTAGAGGGTCTGCAGGAGAAGAAAAATCTTAGTTATGTTTGTAACATTTGGTTTCACACAGGCAAGCATGATAGGCATGAGAGGTGGCTCACAGGGTTATGAGATGACCTCAAGTCACCCCTTGTCATTTTCATGGTCTTCTCCTAATGCATACAGGAGGAAAGAGGCAAGGAGCAATACAACAGCACACATCAAATATGTCTGGGATTTAGCTGTGCTGTTGCACTGAGGTACTATATGCTGCACTTGGTATAAATTGAGTATATCTCTTAGTCACCATTTCCTCAAATTGCTTTCCCTGGTTGCTCCAGGGGCAGCATAGCAGCCTAGTTTTCCTAATAATGATTTCATCATAAAGCCAGAATTCTGCTCAGATGATTTCAGCAGTTTTTCACAGAATGTCCAGCTACATTTCCGAATGTAGCTTTTCTGATTTTGGCTTAGTTTGTTTCATGTACACTTAGAGGTGGTTTTCCAACATATTATGCAACATGTTATCTTTAAAAAAACTTCTTCGAACATCTGGAGATAAAACTTCTGAAATAACAGTCACATTTTCATCATTTTTAGAGTCTGTCAGGCTTTGAGTTTCACTTTCTTGCCTTTCCAAGAATAAAATTGGTAATTTCTTCTGAGTTTTATCAGGTCACTCCAACTTTCTGTGATAGTCCCTGTGAATGGATTTCATTATCTAGAAAGAAGTTTCCTTGAGACATTTAGTTGCTACAGCTGGCTTCCATGTGTTAACTTCTCATCCTGACAGCATCTCTCTGTGATACTAGAGATGAAAAGCTTGGCAATTGTGTTATATTGTTTTCTTTGTTTATGTTTTCCATTTCATCCTCACCTGTGGTATTACTGGAGCTAAACAAAGCATGTTCTGTTGGAGGAGGAATTCTTGTTCTCTCTCTTCAGCAGTATTCAAGCATCATTTCCTGTAGCTGAAGTAACAGTTACAATATTATTCAGAAATAGTTTCACCATCTTTGTCATCCTGAGACCGTCTTGCAGTAGTGTTAACAAAATGTGTCTGCGCATCTGAAGAACCTGAATCAGGAATGAATACATTTGGACGCACTCCAGAGATAGTCAGTCAGTGTGGTAGTTATGTGACTTGAATTAGTGCCCTCCCACAAGTATGCTGGAAACACATCACTCTGATTCGGTGAGCTAGATACTGTTCACTATATACTCATGTAAAGCTAGATTATTTCTTCTAATGACAACAGAGTGTGATATACAGTTAACCAGAAAACTGTCCCAGAACTAGAGCTGACCAAGCAACTCAGAACATAAAACTGACCAAGTGAGCACAGGACACTGTCTATTGCATGTTGCTGGATTTGTCTGCCACACTGGAAGTAACAAGACTGAGGATTTAGTTCATTCTACTTTTTACTAAATGTCCACTAGAAATCGTCATTTCTTATTCATTATTTTAGTGCTGGGAAAGATTATATTTTTTTATGGTTTTGTTTACTTCATGGGTGGATGGATAGATGAAGTAAAAAGTGAAGTAAGTGACACAGGGTATACCAAAGTCCATCCATGCTGGCAAGTTCTAACTGATCATATAAATCAGAGGGTATTACTTCACTCTCTGATGGTACAAGTATCTCCTGATCAGAAGGAGGTCTTCAAAAGGCCCAGTTTCTTTTGCCTCTCAGGGAGAGCTAGCATGGATTGAACATTTTAAGGTGCTGTCTCTCAGGATCCCACAGACCTTGTCCAAACCATATTCTTAGAAAATAAATTGATGATTATAAGGTTAATTTGCTGCATAGCGCTTCAAAATTAGCATTTTAATGTCACAGTCATACAGTGTGCGTATCTGTAAGCATGATTTTGTTGCATTTGTGAGATGCTCATGAAAGGTTCAGAACTTAATGAGCTGGTATATTGGTGGTGGTGATAAGCTATAAACTGTACATACACTCCTTATATTGTGAACATTCAAGTTTATGGCTATGACCTAAAGAACTGTCAAAATCGGTTCACTTTGCAACATGGAAACAACATCAAATTCAGGGTGGCTCTCCAGAGATGCTTTTTTTCTTTTTAATTAAGATTTCGGCAGTGTTTTTGGGAACTGCTAACTACCAGAACTACCATTCTGTGTCTTAAAGAGGTCCTCTGTCTCATATTTGTTTCATGGAATAAATGCATTTTTCAGCATGAAGAAAAGCAGTGTAAATGCAAAGGGCCACAGAAAAGTGTCAGACTTTTAACAAGTATATTGTTCTCATTTGCTCTGTTCGCTCTTCAGTTGCTCAGCTGCTGCATCAAGAATTTAAAAATACAAATATGTGGCTCTGAATTACCCAACTGAGGAATCAACACAGAAGAGACAAAAAGGAACTAAGGCTGACAAGAAGTGAAGAAAGAGTAGAGTGTTTATGAGTGCACACATCCAAATCCCTCTTCTCCCTCACAGGTTGCTTCTTCCAGTGCTGGTTTACACATAAATATCACTGTGCTGAAGATTCACCAGTGCTGTAACTTCTGATTCACTGTAAAGGTACTGTAGGACTATGCACTTTGAACATGGACTACCAGTTACAGAGCACCAGGTTATTCTCTATCATGAAAAGATTATACCTCAGAGAGGATTTCTCAGCAATTCTGTATTACATGCCATCATGGTCATTCCCATTCACAAAAACTTTCAGCTACAATGGCTTGTAGCTTGTTTTTCATAGTAAACAGAGGAGAGCACAGAGAATAACATTCCAAGAGTAGGATGTACAGAATAGATGTCTTGGAAATGAAGAGCAGAAATGATAAGATGGACAAGAGCAAAGAGAAAAATCCTCCCACCAGCAGAAAGATGAGCAGAATAGGAAAGGGAGATAAACTACAGAAATGGGGGGTGGGCAGGAAGAAGAAAAAGATATCACAGAATATTTTGAGTTGGAAGGAATCCACAAGGATGATATGAAGAAGAAAAATTGGGAAAGGAAAGAGCTTTCATCAATGGATTGTTTTGTCCTTTGCATGAAATCAAAGAACACTAAAGAGGCCCTGACAGAAACTGTCAGTACAGCTCTGCTCTTTCGCAGGCAGAGTGCAGAGGCATCTGCAAAGATGTGCATTTTCTCTATCCGTAAAAGAAGCACCAGAATTGCCTCCTTAGCAAATTGGCACAGTAGAGCGAGTTTCTGAGTTATGGGATCAGCATCATCCCTTTGGAAATAAACTTTACACACAGTGTCTGTAGCTGGGCCGTTCTTACTGATGTCTATGTTTCTGCCCTTCATCTCCTTTTAGACTTAAAATCTGCCAGGATGTATCAAACATAGCTGAATCTCTTTCTATTTTTGTTTAAAACTAATAAACAATTAATGGGAACTTCCATTTTTGCAGTCTTGGTATTGGTTCAACTATACTACAGCAGGGAAGAGCACATACAGTTCCACCTACTCTTCTGTTTAGTAAACTGTTTGACTTCTTCAGTATTCAGGAGCAAGTTATCTGGTGAATGGTATCTTAGGAGAAAAGGATGTGCCACAGCTATGCTCTTGAACTCCCTAAAGAGAGAATTATGACAGAATTATAACAGAATTATTTATTATTCAAACACAAACAAATAGAGGCTGTATGTCCTAAAATACCCCTTCTCAAACTCTTCCTTGTCTGAAATACAGAATTAAAAAACCTGCCATACTTTCTAAACTATAGGCTGGTGTTCTTCTAGTCTCCTTCCCCATTAATAAACTCACCACTTCCAGGTCATATCTTCTGTTAGACATGGGCTAAGTAGTAAATAAGATCTTTTTCAATTCAAGACCCAATAAATTACACTGAACTAGTTTCATGCAAAAGAATGCAGGCATATAATTCAAAGGAATTGTACTGGAAGGAATGGAGAGCCCCAAGCTAAAGGGATGCTCTTAAACGACTACTTCTATTCATTATCTGTGGAAAAGGTGCTCAGGTTTTCTTACATATTAAAGACATGACTTCCGCTTCCTCTCACAACAACAGGGTAGAGAAGACAGAAGATTAAGTATAATCACTCTATCATCATGAAGTTACTTACTTCATGTACATATTGTGACAATAGAGCACCTGAACAGAGATAAGGGAACCAGAACTCAGAAGACAATTGCACCTCTAAAGAAGCTGAATACTAGTGAAGGGTCTGCAGCAGTCTCTGAGAGGGTTTGGGGTACAAATGGAACCAGTCCAACTAAAGCTCATGAAATGAGGGTGGGCCATGCTGGAAGATGTGAGATTATACTTTTTCTCTTTGGGTAAGGACATTTAGCTACTATTTTTAAATGATGTTTTTGAAATTGCATTGGATTCTCACTTGCCACTGGGTCACTCTTTTTAGCCACATGCCATCAACAACATATTGGTGTGAGAAAAGCATAGTAGCATTTGATGGTTTCTCTAACACTATAACAGGAAAGGAAAATCCTATAGATACTTAGAGTAGAGCTGAGTTAGCTGTATAGAAAAGGGTAGCTACAATAATTCTGGCTCATGGGACAATTTAGAAACAAGTTAACTGGAATGTTAACTCCAGTGAACTTGGGTGAATAATACCTTAACTTCTTTCACATGGATGTATTCACTCAGATAAGTTATTTCAGAAAAAAAGATCTTTCTACCATCACTTCGAAGGGGCCTATGATAATTTCCATAGTTAAAATTCATAGCCAAACACGATAAATGTTGGTTTTAAACTTAGTTTTTCCATATATTTGAGATTCTATGACTGAAACTTTACAATCCGATGAGAAGTTGGAGATGGAAAATGTGCAGTTGTTGTTCTGAAAAGAACTCAAGTTTCAGTGTTATAGGATGCTGTGTCAGGCACTAACGTCAATTGAAAAGGTTCCCTGCCTCGACCTTCCTTATTTTCTCTCCATGCCTTAGCCATTCATCCTAGCTGTGCACAGTATGTTATCACTACAGTTAGTACAGCTATTTGCATTGTCAACTAGATCTCTGAAATAAAAAATAAAACAAATAAAATAAGAAAAAGAGATATGCAAATTACAATTACTTTAATGACAGTTTGGATTTCAGCCCAAAGAGACACATTTGCAAAATGGAAAGATGGCAAACAAGCATGCTGGCACAGGCATCAGTACAAGCAGAAGGAGTCTGATGGCTTTGCAACAAACACTAGCGTCTTTTCAAATTATGCCTGCCAGTATGGTCACAACTATAAAGAGGTGGGAGCCACTGCTTCAAAAAAAGATAATAAACACAATCAGAGATGGAAAGGTAAGAGTTACATTCTGTCGACAGGAGGAATAGAACAGAAAAGTGGACAGTGCAGCCTTATTCATAAAATCAAAATAAAATCCACATAGCATATGAATAAGGCAGCATCAGTCCAATTTCAGTGATCACAAAAAGCCCAGACTCACATCTATTCCTAGGTCCAGACTCAAATTCTCATTCTTTACTACCAACAGACGAGAAATAAAGGATTCTGCCCTTTATTTCCTTCAGCATATCACTGAGTTTCTGACAATAAATTGCCCAAGGGAAAACAAGGCTTGGGTTGGAACACACCTTGACACAGGACTGCTCTACCAAACCTCTATCCCAATTTCTTTCTCTTCCTTCCTTTCTCGTGCCCCAGATTCTGCATCCCAGCTGAGTACTTTCACTCATCCTTTTCACCCTCTACATTCAGGACAGAAGGTTTTTCTCCTCTGCATTCCCAGAAAAATCATTAAAAAGTGCTGTCAATTATCATGTTCACTCCTACAGTGACCAACAAGAAGTGGGAACAGCAATAAGAAGTCATGCTTTGCTGTGGACTGCACACAGGGTTAGGTATGTAGACCCTACAGTCTACACACTAGGAACAGTGAGCCAGTGAGGGTGAGCAATCTCAAAGTATTGGCTGATGAATGCGAAAAAAAAGGTGTCTAACGTACAGGTGAAAACTCTCACTCAAAATTTGGACATACATAGTGGCTTTTTATGAGAACAGTGAGGTACTCAAAATAAGGATCCTGCTTCAAAGGATAAGGAGACAGGTGTTTGCTAAAGAAAAAACTACTAATAAAGTTGATCATATGTAAAAACAGTATTTTACCAAAAAAAAAAACAAATAAGCAAAAAACCCCAAAACTTTATTCTTTTTAAAAGCATTTGAAGTTAAAATACGTAAAATCAGAGGCAAGCCTGAAGCATGGAAAACTGCAGATCAAAGAGCTGTGTACCAGCAAATTAGACCGTATAGTGGCTGCTGTCAAGTGACCTAGCTGCACTGTTTATAAAAAACAGTAAAAACAGTTATTCTTGAAACTAAGGAAATCCAAATACTCCTTTGGATTCCAAACTATCCATCTAAGGCAATCTTTAAATGACTCCCTGACACAACCTCCACTCTCTGAAGATCTCCCTACTTTCATCTGTTATGGCCCAGACTCTCCCACTCCAAATGATGATATGTATCCCCAGTCCATTCTTAAAACATTCTCTGTTCCAGAAGGTCTTCAGGGGCTAGCACATCTGCTTGCAGGACTTCTTCCTGGAGGAACCTGAGCTGTCACTTTTTTTGAATTTATACGAATGCCCTCTGTGGTTTCCTCCTTAATTATGACCCTGGGGCGCCTAACACATCTCTGGAGCATGGATCTGTGAAATATAGGAAAGTCCTGGAAAGCTGACATGAACCACAGCGCAGAGGCTGCCAGACCTGATTAGCCAGAGGGATTTTCAGGTTGAGAAAGAACTAGAAAGGCAAATGGTAGCACAAACTACAGGGAAAAGTACTAACAGGGAAGAGCAAATCACTGGTAAATCAATTTTCGAAGATATCAAGCAAACAGGGAGGTAGAGAATGAATTTTCCTCCTTTCTCCCCTTTAAAAACAATCAAAGTATGTGGGAAGATATTAGTTGCTAGTATAACACCAGTGCATAAGGGGAAAATGAATGAACTTAAGACAGAAAATCATTTAATTGGAAAATGTGGCTTTGGCTCTGCATTTTACTATTTCTATTTTATTAGGAAAACATCAATTTTAAAGGTAGGTGCACAGGTCTTGGTGAAAGAAAAAAGGAACTCCATGTTACTGTATGACTTTCTGTAAAGCATTTAACTTCTCATTCTTCAGTGAAAAAGAGAGTGACAGCTTCCTAACTTTTGCCCACAAAGTCAGTCAACTTTGCCTACACCTTAGGTTCCTCAGAGAAAAAAATCCCACAACATTTACATTACTAAATTGCAATAGTAATTCTCATGTCCAAATTCCTTCAAAACCTGCAATGGATCTTCAGAGCAGGTCTGAATTTCTGGACTGAATTTTACAGACAATTATTTTAAATCTCAAACAAAAGGAAGTAGATCTACAGGTTGCTCGAAGATACTGTTGTGGCTCTACGATTTAGTCCAGTTCGGGCTTCACTGGACGGACATGAGTTTTCTCTCACTTCCTCCAGGCAGGAGTACCTTCAGTACAGGTGGTGCGTGGGCCAGCTGCAGCTGACCAGCTGCATCTTCTCTGGGCCCACAGGCGCTCTGGTGCTGGAAGTGGTTCCCAGCAAGCTTGCAGAGCTGTTGGCCAGCTGCACGGGGACAGGAACAGGGGAGCACTGGGAAGGCCGTCCTCCCCATCTGGGTCTGGACAACCCCTCCTCTGCCAAAGTGGCAGCCACCCACTTTTCTTTCTGCACAGGGTGACCATCGGACAGATGGGCTGTGGGGGAAAGCTCAGCATTAAATGACAACGTCCAGCGTCTGTAAAGAGAGACCAACAGACGGGCTGACGACACAGCCCGTGGCTGCCGGCACAGCCCGTGGCTGCCGGACAGGCGGCAGACAGGCTGTTCCTGTCCTGCCTGCTACTCAGGCTCACTCTCCTGGGGCCGGAAGGGCAGACCTGGACGATCGGGGCAGCTGGGGATCCCCCCGGCCCCTCTTCGCCCCGGGCACCCCGCGAGGGCAGGGCCGGGAGGCCGCCGCCGGTGCCGGGCACGAGGCCTTGCTGCAGGCCTCGCACCTCGCCGCGGCTGCCGCAGCCCCGCCAGCGGGGCGGCAGCCTCCCGGGCCGATGGGGAAGAGGGAAGAGCGCTCGGGGGCAGCGACGCCCGGGGCCAGCTATAGCCCGGGGCCCGGGAGCGCAGAGAGCAGCACAACGCGGGCCCAACGCGGCTGCCATTTCCCCTGCCCTTCGGCGCTGCGGGAGAGAGGGCGGGGAGAGGAGGCGGAGGAGAAGGAGGAGGGAGGGGAGAAGGGAGAGGGAGGTGGCCGAGCTAGAGTGCACTGAGGCGCTCAGCTGCCAACACTCACACATCGCCTGCCGCCGGAGTCCCAGTGGTCCTGGGGAGCGAGTACAGGCGAAGAAAAGCCAGACGCGGGAGAGGAGGCTGAAGACCGCTTGGCAGGGGGAAGGAAGTCAGAGCGGAGGGAAACGCGGAGAGAGGGAGAAGGAACCCTCCTTCCCGCGGAGAGACGACTTCCCATATAGCTGGGGATAGAGGGAGAAGCTGGCGCTCAGGAACTGTGAGAGAAGCTTTCCGAGCAAGTTACCCCGGAGAGCGACGGGAAGAGAAGACAGCAGCAATCACTGATCAGAACCACTATTCCCAACCCCTCATCATTTAACCCCCGGGCGGTTCAATGCACTACTCCAAGCTCTTCCTAGTTTCCTCCTCGGGGTAACTTCGGAGGACGCGCCGCCGGTGCCCCCCGGAGGTGAGGAGAAGCGTCTCGGAAGAAGGAAGAAGTTTTGTGGGGGTTGTGTGCTGAGGAGGAGAAGATGGGCTGGAAGCGCCGCTGCTGCTGGGGAGGCGGAGGCGGCGGGGACCTTCTCTGCCGGCTCGCCCTAGTGCTAGGGTTCCTGCTGCCCGCCTGCAGGACGCGCCTCTACACCAACCACTGGGCTGTGCGGATAACCGGGGGGCTCCCGGAGGCCAACAGGGTAGCGAGCAAATACGGATACGTCAATATAGGACAGGTAACCCTACTCACAACTACTTCCTAGCGGGCGCCGGCGCTGTGGCCGGCAGGCGGGCGGCAGGGTGCGCTGCCGCCGCCCTGCGCCGCCGGGACAGGGGCAAGGACAAGGGCAAGGGACGGGCAGCCCCGCGGCCGCTGCCCGACCCCGGCCCCGCCTCAGGCCCCGCCGTCGCCGCGGGGCGGCCCGCGAAGCCGCCCGGCGCCCCGGCCTCCCGGCGTGGGCCGCGGGAGGTGATGCGCGGAGGCAGGTATGCCGGAGGGGTTGGGGCTGTGGCCTCCTCTTACGAGGCGAGGTGTGAAGCGGGGCGCGGGGCGGGAAGGGGAGACCGTAGGCGAGGGGCGTCCCGCCGCCGCGCTGCCTTCGCGGCGGCTGAACTTCGCTCCGCCGCGGGCGCCCTCCTGCCCCCACCTTGCAAATTGAAAAGCGCCGGTAGAAGAGGAGCTCGTTGTGCAGCGAGTGCCCTTCTGTCTCCCCGGCAGCCAGGACGTGGCAGCTGCGGCCGCGGGGGGCGTCCCGACCCCCGCTTTGGCGGGGCGTGCGGAAGGAGGTGGTGGCAAGGGTGTCCCAGAGCGGCTGCTGGACGTGTGGCTGCCGGCGGGGTTCCGCGGGGAAGGAGACCGCACCAGAGGGCCGGGGCCGTACCTGAGCTCGCTAGATCCACACATCACACTGTCAGAAAATTCTTGGATCCAGGCAGATTTAGAAACTGCAAGTGAGTAAACACTGGATCCCGTCACACTGACTTAATGCTCCCTGCTACAACTAGGCACAGTTCTGTATAAAATGTCCTAACACTGCTTTTTCGGATGGTGTTTATACTCAGTTTTTTGGTTATCCCTCGCAATTGCCGTCAAAATATGAATTGTATGTATAGGATTTACAAGGGGAATGCCGAAAAAATAAACAACTCCATTGTTGTTTACAACTTGGGTGTAAACATCCAAGTACACTCTTTCTAGACAGTTTTTATTACATGAATTGAAAAGTCAGAAATGAGCATTTACAGGTACAGAAGGCTTCGTTTTATACATGAAATTCACACAAATGCAGCTGCATTTACACAGCAGGCATTTCATATCAATCAGATCAAAGTGAGACCCGATTGTTATTGTTTTAAAATGAATTCCCACTTCCAGCATCATTGACTCAAAAGTCTGAAGCGTATCTCCCACATGTTCCCAATCATTGCAAGCCATAAGACAGCTGTGCAGTCTATTAAGATAAATAATTTACATGAGAGAAGCTGGAAAATGTCACTAAGGTAGCACAAAATACGATGTGTAAAGATGCAGTTACCTAATGAAAAAATGACTACCAACTTCTCTGTTGTAGCGCTTAGGTGAGCAGGCAGTGCTACTTCCAGTTGGATGCACAAAAATTTGGGACCGAGCTTTCATGTAAAAATTGAACTACTACCTTGAAACTACCCTTTAGGAATCCAAGCACAAAATTTTTTTGCATTGATCACTTTTTTTGTGTGTGTCTTACACATGTCTTTTACTCAAAGTGTTTGTCTATATTCCTATCTAGGCCATTATATGCCCAGTTGGTTGCAGGATGCACTTTTCCTGGTTTTTAATTTTGTCAGGCTGGTTGGCCAATTCAGAGCCTGCCTTTTTATACTTTGCATATCCAGACCTTATGTTGAACTAGGAAAAGAATGTAGTGAGCCACAATAGTTTCTTATATGTCGGTGAAAGTGCCATGCATACAACTAGGAGATATCAATAATGGATAAATTTCTGATTGGGTATACAGATGAGAATGAGAGAAAATAGAGACTATAAATAATGAAAAGCTGGAAAATACTTTACTGGGTATACAGATAAAAAGAGAGCCAATATACAGATGTAAAGAGAACCAATACCTTTACTTAGTTATAGGGGTAGGGAGAGTGCTAGTCAAAGACAGATATAAGAATATTAAATGATGAATACATGAGAAAGAAAACTTCCGTAATGGCGTGAATTAGACTGATGGGTTACTCCTTACCTTCTGGCTGTAACTAGTCTTTAATAATAAGAAGCACACGGTGGGCATATGTGAAGAAATTCCACAGAAGTTCCTGTATGTATTTTGGAATGGAGTAACTGGGTGCTAGATGTCAATTTGCTGTGCCAACATATGTCTTACCACTACTGTAACATGCACTAAGAAGTGGTGTGCATTTGCACAAAGTCCTACACAGGTTTCCTTTCATGGCCATTGTTCAGTTTCTGATAACTTCTTGCAAAATTATCTCCAAATGGTATGTCCGTGACAGCACATTTATTATGTTGGTAGTCAGTCTAATGTTTGTTCTTTTATTCCCTGCTAGTGCTTGTACAATTTTCATCATACTGCCCTAGTTGCTAGATAGAATTTATAATCTGAGAATTTAGAGTTTATAAAATAATCCAAATGGCTGTGGTCTGACCATATGTAGTTTAACACTTTAATATATATGGTTTAAAGCCTGTGTAAAATAACTATAACTGTATTTCTTAAACAAATAAATAAAGTGCATTGTTTTCTATAAAGCCTCTCAATCACTCTTTGTAGACTGTATGTCTTGGTAAAGATGGGTAAATAGAGTAAGATTTTGGAGAAAGTAACTTTTGGAGAAAGGGAGGGGCAGTCTGGATTGATGAGTTAGACTTGCCTGTAACAGGCTTTTTGCATATATTTGGAAAAGCAGGAAGATATTTGACACAAAAGAGAAAGTGCGAAAGAAGATGGGAATAGGGCAACTACCCACTGTTTATTATTGAGAAACAATTGCAAGTAATTTTAAAGTCTCTTTTTGTGAGATGTTGAAAGACATTCTCTTAATTGAATACACTATGAAAATACTGAAAGAGATAACCAGTATGCAGAATTTTCTCATATGAAAACATTGAAAGAGATAACCAGTAAGTGGAATTTTTTCATAGGGTTACGCAGTAGGTTTAATATTTTTGGTTAAATTAAAATTAAAAGCTCATCTCTAAGAAGGAAGTGTAAAAAGTTAAATCCAAATTCCACTACAGCTGTTCCAAAGAACCAACTCAGTACAAATTACCCAGAAAAATAATCTAATTAAAATGTTCAAGATAAGAGGTAGTGAAACTGTATAAAAATGGAAGTCAGTTGCAAACCAGGAGTATTCTGACAACAGTTAATTGTGTGATTAGAGGTGAAGAGAATAGTGGTAAAGAGGAGTTCTGAAGGTCTTACTCTTAAAAGCCATTCTGTTAATTTTGTATTTGTGGAAAAATGGCATTGAAAAGTACACGAAGTTGATCAGTGGAGACAAGATAGTAGATCCAGGAAGGCTCTGAATTGTAAGCACTGGCCAACATACCTTCTTCCAGGTTTTGTTATTTAATGCATTCCTGGTAACAGGAGGAATTTAAGTTTCCTCTTTTTTTTTGATGCTTGTGGGATTTGGAGAATGTCCAGCTGAGTCTTGAAATACCTTTCAAGTCCATTTTTATTGCCATGGTGGAGCTGCAAAGGCTACCTGAATGACTGGACAAGTCAATCAGAAACAGATAGCAGAAAGGAGTGTTAAAAGAGGCCTTGAGATCACCTGCTGGTGAGCAGTGGAGAACTCCTTCTACTCACACCTTCTGCTAAACTCTTGTTGCTCTCAAACTTCTTCTGTGGTCTCCATGTCTTGTTATGGAAACTTGAAGCTTTAGCTTCTCTGTTTATTGAAAAGAGGAGCTTTGCATTAATTTTTAGGGGACACAGCATAACAGAGAAAGAATCCTCTTTTACTCTCTGTTTTTCTAGGCTATATGTTTTGATTCCTGTTTCCTACAGATGCTGCTTGTTTATCTTCTGTTTCCTGTATTGCCAATGTAAGGTGTGTCTCCTGTGTTTCACTGGACTTTAAAATAGCATTCATATGTCATATCGGGATGTAAATACATAGGGGTGACTTCCTCTTCTCTCCCCTCCCCTTCCCCAATGTATTGCAAGCTCTTCTGGCCTACCCTTGAAATGCAATTAGTAGTTTCTCTAGCAAGCAAATCCTTCTCTTGTGAAAAAAAATCTGTTCTTCTTTGGGTTTTCTAAGACAGTGGTCTGGGCTAGCAAGTCCTCTGGGACTGCAATAAGGAAGTATAATGCAAAATAGCCAAGGAGTTGTTCTAAGTTACATGCTGGATACAGCAATTTGGGGTATAATGCATCCCCCAGCAGATTCCTTGCGGACATGTTTTCTGTCTTGCAGTGGCTGCATAAAGCAGACCTTTCTCTTAGAACAAAGTATCTGTCCCTGACTTTCGGAAACATTTCTTCCACTGTAAGTAGCCGTCAAGGATTAAGCATATAGTCTGTATAGCATGTTGTACAATTGGCTTAAATATTGTGACTACTTAGCTGTCAAGTGCCAGGAGTTTCTTGTTCAGGCAGTAGATTTTAATTGAAGGTTCAGGAGCACAAGAAAAACAGGCAGTTGATACCCCAAAGGTGATTGAATAATGGAAGAGATAAAAATATCTTATCTGTGGCTCCAACAGGGGAGATAAATACTGCATTATTTAGTTCAGGAGTAAACTTCAGATCCTTCTATTCCTTTTTTCTTTCTTAATTTTAGGCAGGGACTGAGGATGGGTTGGTACTTTTCCAGATCACATCTTTCCTCTCCTAATAATATTTTTCCAGTAGTTTTACTTTTCTGATCTCTTTCAGAACCTAGTAGCTTACTCCCTGCCCTTGACAAGTGACAGACTACCCTGTCCCTCCAATTTTCTTCCTTCAAGGAATACTCACTACAAGCCAAAAGATACCTAAGTGTGCTAATTTTGACGTGTGACCTAGGAGTCACAGTTAGATATTCAGATGTGGTTTTTTAAATAATGTAAATGCTGATGTGATTTGCCAGTACATATTCTGTGGTGGGAGGTTTTTTTGGTATTTTCTTGTTTGTTTGTTTTATGGGTTTGCTTGGTGTTTTTTTTTATTTGGGGATTTATAGATTTAATTCCAGCAAATCACATGAAGAATTAGTAAATATTAGTTCATTTTAAACCTGAGGTTCCAATGATGGCGCAGAGAAGATGTTGTGTTACAAGGTCAATTGATCAGAAAAAATAGGAGGAATGACTGTTTTTCATTTTCCAAATGTATTCCTGATGGAAGGCTGAAGTAAATTTTGCAAACTAAATAATTCAAATTGGAAGACAAGTAAAAAAGCATTCAATTAAGGAAAAAGGAAGATTATTTTGAGCTAAAAAACCTAAATGAAGGCTGTTGTCTTCAGCAAAGGAAGGAATTTGCTGTTATGGTCTCCACCACTTTACATGGATGTCTCCGAAAGGGAGGATGATAGGCCTCTGTGTGCAAAGTTCAACTACCTCATAATATAGGCAGATAATAGAAGAGACATACACCTTAAGAGCCTGGGTGGTCACAGCATTGAAACAGAGTATACTCTTACTAAAATTTAATACATATAATAAGTTTAATGAAGTCCTGAATATTAAAGAGACAGGTATCAGGACTATGGTATTAAAAGCATTAATGTTAGGTGTACTCTAAGGTGTATGCGCATGCAGATATATATAGTGGGTTACACAGATACACCACGGAAAATTGAATTTTCTCTTACTCATAGCAGAAAAAAAAGTACATTTAGGGACTGGTAGAGAATAACCACCAGATAGAAAAATATTTGAAAAATGCAAGTCTGAAACGAAGTTTTTCTGAGTGCTCACATGCCACAGAACCAGTATACCCACACATACCGGAGACTACAAAGGGTATTCCATGGCTTATTACTTCATACTTAGCAGAAGTTCTCTTGTCTCTGCAGTTAAAAATGAGATGGAGGAGGGAGAGAGAACAGAACTTGGTACTACTCTTTAGGAGATGGATGAAGAAAAGGAATGGCTTCAGATGATAGAGGCAATCTAGTAGTCTTTGTATGCTGTTACAAAATGAGGAAAGATGAGAATCTTGTTTAACAGCATAGTAGTCAAGCTACAAATTATGTGATGATTTTTTTATTTAAAACCCTTAGGAAAACACTAAATTATGCTTTTGAGAGTAACAATTAGTTGCAAGCCCAACTTACAAATGGCAACATTTGTGTAAACTGCTTCTGTCAAACAAAGTACATAAAGAAGTGGGCCAGACTAGGTTAAAATGGAAGAACCAGAAGAAATCTGTAAAACGTATCAAGGTAAATCAGTAATGCATACTGGTATACGTAGGTCTGGTATGACATCAGTCATGTCTGGTATGATATATAACCTCTGACTGACAATGGCTAATAGCTGTAGATGTGAAGGGCAGGAGGGTCATCATTACAGATTGGTTTGTCCATTGCAGTGCCCTTAAAGAGAAGCAGCTGTGCCCACATGTTTGCTGGCAGATATATGCCCAGTTTTCAAAGGTCTTCAGTAAGGAAACTCCACGGCGCCTGTCTGTGGTCCTTATGCGCTGCCCCAGGGAAGTCAAAACTGTATTAGTCTTTCTGAAGTTCAAAGCCTGTGTTTCTTGTTTCTCTATGAACATAAAGAGTAGCAACATCAGAGAAGTTGTAGCATTTCCCTCTTCCTGTCACCGACTTTTATAATTTTTTCATCCATGCTCAGTCCTTACCTTTGTTTCATGTAAGCCAGACTTTCACTGACCAGTCATGCTGTTTGACTCTGGTCTTTCTAAGAGATGCTCATTTTGAGCAAATAGCTGCCAGATCATTACAGCTGAATACAGCATAAGGATTCCTTCAGCTGTCTTCAGGATAGCACGCCTATTTATATAACCCATTACAGCGTTTGTCTATCCTGCAGCCATATGACATTCTTGACTGAGTTCAGCCTGTGATCTGCTACGGTTCAGATTGGTTCTGCTAAATTCCTAGCCCACTGTTCTCCCCCCTGAATTTATCCAGTAGGTTAATATTTGTTAGGTTAGTACCTTGCTTATGCCTTTACTGAATGTTGTCCTGCTTTTCCAGACTTGTTTTACAGTGTCTGTTTTGAATTCTGTTCCTGTCCCTCGGTGTGCTTGCATATCATCTCTGCTTCTTCATGTATGTTATCTTCCATGCCAGCGTTCAGGTCACTAGTTGAAATGTTGACCAAAACAGTTTCTAGAGGGGCTCAGTCATACAGTTGTTTGCTGCCCTGCTGTAATAAATAGATATATTAATCTTACTTACATAGTTTTGACCTACTGTTCCATAGTTTATTTTTGTACTCTGCTTCAGGAATTTGGAAAGTACTATTACTCAGGTGGTACTTGAATATAGATAAAGATTTTAATTTGCAAAGCATCCACTCAAAATAAATATAAAAATCTCAATAGCATTGGATTGGACAAGATCATTATATACCTTAAGGTGTTCCTAAGTAGAATTTTTACCCCAGTTTTAAACTAGTCTGAAATTAACCAGGTTTAAAAGTGTTATGGGTTTTTTTTCCCCCAACTTACAGACTGAATTAGTCATGACCAGTGTATCATATGTCTGTTCTTGTGCTTAAGTGGCTCATCTGTTTCATTTGCAGGGCCAGCCTTTACTTTTGCTTCTGTAGCTTTTAGTTTTGTATTAGAAGATAGACTTCTCACTCTTACAGTCATCATAATTGCTGTGTTTTGATTGACATCTGTTTGCCTCGATCAGAAATTATAGCCTGCTTGTATACAGTCTCCCCACTGCTTTGTACAATGCCATAAATAACTCTCTTTCTCAGGCAAGATATTTCCAATATCATAGTTGCATGTTTTGCAGCTGTGTTCTGCGATTGACCACTATATCTTCCTCTTCCCCTCGAAATAATGAATTGTAAAATCACAAAGTGGAGACACATGTCAACCATGGATCTGAGTATATCACGTGGTCCCTAGTGAGGAACTGTGGTGCTCTTTGTCACCTGCCAAACACAGGAAAAAATATCAAACAGAATCCTGCTTGCTGAAGATTTATACCTTAAGACAGTAAGCGTTTCTTTGGCAACATGCTGGACCTAATTTGACTGATATTTGCAGAATGAAAAACTGTTTGGAATGAAACATTGGCAAGTCCAGAAGAGTATCAGAGCTACAGCATGAAGTCCTGGCAGAATAGCTTGTTGTGGAAGTTCTTGTGGATTACAAGATGGTGTATGATGGACGTGAGATTGTAAAAACCATGTTAACCAGGCAAGATCGTGGAATACACAGTTTTAAACAAATCAGGAAAGAAAAAATTCTCAGCACAGACTCTCCCATATAGAAAGAATCTGCTTCCAGGGGGATGGCATGTTTCTAAGTAAGGGATAGCCATCAACAGGAGCCTCACTTTGGTCAAATTACATTTTGTCTCCTCTTTGTTTGTTTTTTGTTTTTAGGGTGTTTCTGTGCCAACAGGGAACAGGCATCACTTAGGTTTGCGTTCTGGGGCCAAATTGAAGTTATATAGATGCTGCAAGTCATAGTTAAAACCTGTGCTATATTCTTTATTCAAACTATGACAAAACCACCGGGTTTTATATAAGAGTGCTTAGCAGGCAGTGAAAGTGTTGCAGAAGTGCTATGTGGCTAAAATTCAAGCCTAAAATCGGATAATATTCTCCTTTTAGAAATATGTCGCTTAATCAATGGTAATATGTAGCCTGCCCTCTGGATAAACCTAGAGAACATTTTTTTCTTTTATTGAGTCTTTCTTTGTAGAACATATTGACACAGTAACCTGATGTCTTAAAAACAAACAGGAAAGAAAACACACACTGTGTCACACCTCTAAAGCCAGTAGTATAACATCTAGGACATAGAGAAATAGGTCCTGTAACATTTTTGTTCACGTTAAAAGCCTTTTTTCAAATAGACTTGTAAGGATGCAAGGTCGTTCTGAGTCAGTTAGAAGATCCATCTAGACACCACTGCCATAGGAACAGGCAGTGGTTTTAAATTACTCTCCGTGGGAGAGGATGAACAGAACAAGCATCCGATGCTTCTACCTAACACTCTCTTCAGCTGTTTTCAGGTGAGGAGCCTGCATGAGCAGGATATTGTTTCTGGATACTTAGAAGTTCGCAGTGTCTTTTTTGTCCAGATTCTTGTTCTGTCTTTGAACTAAAAGTAATCTTTCGGCATCCACAATTTTGTGTGGCAAGGATTTTAAAGTTTGCTACTTCACTATGTGGAGAACCACCTCTCTTTCATTTGTTACTTACTAACTTTGTTAGATGTTAGAAAGAGATGGTGAAAGATGATTTTTGTCCATTCTTGTATAGGTTTTTAGATTTCAAATATTTTCCTCTAACTTGTATTCTATATATTGTTTTGTAATACTTTGCTATTCTTCATACAGAAGTTGTACTATATCTTTGTCCATCTTTCTTCTGCCACTTGAAAACTTCTTCAGGTCTATTATGTCTTCTTTGAATAGAGGGGACTAGAGCCTTGCATTTTTCTCATAGTGCCATGTTCTCTGCTTTATTCTTCATACTTCAGCTGATGTCTAGTATATAATTTGTTGTTGGGACTTCTATCAAGTTGAGTTTTCGTGGATTAGTCTGCCATAACCCTGAGATTGTCACTTCTTAATGGTACTGGGCAGCTCAGAATAGTTAGTGTGAAGCTAGGTTTGTACATCAGTTGATCCACCTTTGCCTATATTGGATTTCATTTGCCGTTTTATTGTTGTGACTCAGTTTTACAGGGACCTTCTATAGCGCATGCACAGGCAGCTGCAGCCTTTAGATCTGTCGTGGCTGACATCTACACCTCATTTCTCCCTCTGTTCTCCATGCATACTTTTTATAATGAAATAGTGTAGGTCCCGAAAGAGGTTCTGCAGTGGTACCCAGCAGAACTCTATCAGGGCCCTCCACCCATTGCAAAAAGCTAATTGCTATTTAATAAATAAATAAATAATTATTCCTAAGCTTTGTTTTCAGTCTTTTGATTGCTCACTTCTGCAAAGACCTTATGCAATGAGTTCTTAAATTCTTAAAACCTGCTGGTGAAGGCCATTGTCAAAAGCCTTTTGAAAGTTCAACCCGAGTGTATCTATTTATCTCTCTTTATCTGTTTGCTTGACCTCTTCAAAGAACATGAATAAATTCGTAAGACAGAATTTTCCTCTGTTTATTATTATTATTATTAACTATATAAGTGGTGATTTTTTATCCAAGTGAACATTAATTATCTTATTTCTTAATTTCTACTCATTTGTCTAGTAGTGACTTGGAAGTCTGTAGTGCTTCGGATCTCGTTTTAAAAATTGACATCACATTTTTGTTACGTTTTGAAATATGAAAAATGTTTTTTAAATGAGAGATTTTCAATTAGTTTAATTCACTGAGTGATTTTATTCAGCTACTCTATCCTTATTCCTTCCACATTCTGAGCTGCAGAACATCAAGTATCGTATCTTCAGTAATTGATCTGAGCTGAACTGAAGCAAACAAATCATGCACTAAACGTTGAAAAAAGTTCAATGCTTTTGTGAATATGCTGTGCTCCAGTGAACCAAGCATGAATGAACAGCAATGGGAGGGCTTTAAGCTGTCAAAGTTCCGCTACCTCTCTTGGAAATTAGTAAGTGCCCCTTCCCTGTATGACTGAACTGCAAAATAACCTCTTTTTTCTTGAGCAGCCAAGCTCCACCCTGAGCCACTGGTAGTTTTATCAGTTGGGTGTAGAGTGCAACCAATGCAGATACCCACAAAGTGGTCTTACAGCTCACATTAGCTTTTTCCACTTTTGAAGTATTATACTCCATGAAGTAGCAGTTTATGAAAATCTCAGTAGTCTCTTAGTAAGGATATTAGAAATGCATTTGCATGTACCCCAATTATATCAGGAAGGCTGACAGACCAGATGCGTCCCATCACCACCACAAAAGAGCTCCAGCCCTAGCTAGCATGACAGTATTAACTGTGATACTGTATACAGTTTTCCTGTTTGCTCCTTTGTAAAGGGAGTAATTTGCTTTTCATGAATTGAAAGCACAACATTAATAGGATTTTATTCATACCTAGTTGAAGTAAAAGTTCATTCCAGAGAAAAAATGTATGGCAATATCTAGGATTTCTTTGACAGTCTTGACATGTGCCCATCACTGCATTACTGTCATTATTTCTTTCTGCCTGTCTGACAAAGCAATATGTTTGCTTCAGCACAGAGTAGTTTAAATTTCCATTGTCTGTGAACAACAGATTCCTTCTGATGAATCTCAGTGTATGATGAGCATGGCCAACTGACAGATCACAAAACCCACACCTGGGAAAACTGATAACTGGATTTAAACAGAGTTGCAAAGCATTGCTTGCTATAAGAGTTAACCATTCTGTGACCTAAAAGGGCTATGGACTGTGTTGGCATCAATAAATGGTTCTACTGTTGCAGCAGACTGCTCTTTTGAAAGCTTTCTTGTAGATAAATACCATTCCAATCTTGTGAAGTTTGAGCAATTTCCATTTCTTGCCTGGCAAATATAAATACTATTCTGACACACATAACTGCACAGTAAATAGTTCTGGCAGTGACTGGCATCTGTGTTGTTCTTCTGATGTTTCTTATCTTGTAGGACTCTGAAAACAAATGTTTCAAAATGGAAATGTAAATCCATTTATAAAGAATACATGGTTTTAACCAATTCACTGCTATCGTTCTTAATGACCATCTTTTCCCTATTTCAGTATTTTGGTATTTTATATGTAGTATCAATGTATTAAACAAATATACAGTAGAAGCTTTGATCCTTTCTCCAAGAAAAAAAATTCTTCGAGTTAGACAGCTAAGCATTCACTCAGCCCTCGGGTTGTAAGATTCTGCTGTTCAAACAAGAAGGCCACCAAGGAATGTTCTTTAAATGTGTGAAATGGATAGTGTCTGAAAGCTGTAACCTGTTTTTCATTAGTTTATGAATTGAATATCAGCTCTCATTGGCTTTTCTCTGCAGTGTGAAGTAATTTAGAAGCTTAAGCTACTGCTTAATTAGATTAACTACACTTAATCTAAAATGTAGGCCTCATGGAGGTCTGGGTTTAAAAAAAAATTGTTGTTTCTTCCTTAAATTCCCATTGCAGCTCCCATTAAATACAGTGAAAGATTCCAATGAATCCAGTGAAAGCTGAATTGAATCTTCCAGCACTATAAAAAATGGTACAGCAGGAGACACCCGTGTATGTCTGAATTAATGACACTTTTTTGTTTTGTTTTTATTGTTGTGATTGCAACTAGCTGCTTGAAGTGGAATATTATGAGACTATGCTAGAATTAACAGTCCCTCAGTGTGCTGTAATACTTTTGAAATACTCACTAATTGTTAGTTAGGATGATCTATATGCTTTATTTCTTACTAGGGTTGAATGCTGCATAATGCAATAACTTTAGGGATTTTTTTTTTTGGTCTAGTTTGCTTACTTGCTTTTTCTTTTAGTGTATCTTTAGATCCTGTGAAAGAGAAATTTTTTGTTTTCATATTAAACTGTTACGTGAATTGCTGTTGCTGCAGTTGTCTTATCGAAGTCAATGGGATTACATGTGGTTGTGGAGACCGCTTATATAAATAAAGGATGCTGGCAAACCTTACTTTTACACAAAAAAGTATAAACTTTTGTACAACTCTAGCATTAACCAAATAAGGTAGGTGAATGTGTCAGTAACGTGTGCACAAGTTGCATGCTTCTCTATATTTGGTTCAGCATGTTGTCCAGAGTGGAAGATATCAGACTTTGCTACAGTTCAAAGTCGAAGGAGTATAATCTAGGTTCATCGTGTTGGAATTAGTGCTTACATACGCCCCACAGATGAATATAACTCAGATATTCCCATGAGTCACTTCTTTATTACTTTGTTAAATTATATTGGTGATAGAAGAGGAAATTGCTTAAATCAAGTCTCATGAGAAAGAGTTAAAGAAAACCTTGTATTTACTATGACCAATAAGAGCTGAGTTCGGATTTGTAAGACCAAGTACAGCATGAAAAGGTTTATTGCTGGCAATATACATATTCACTGGAAACAGTGTGACCAGTTTAGGTCACCACATTAGTAATTTTGAATGTTACAAATTCTCTTGCTATTAATGTGCTTACTAGTTTTATATTGATGTTTAAATAACTGGATAGAGATTTAACAGTATTTCTAACTTTGTTAAAAAATAAAACCTATTTTTTAATTACCATTTATACTGTTAGCATGAATGAAATAGTTTTGTCAGAACTTTTTCAACTCTCATTCTTATGCTTTATTATAATTACATATCAGAGAGTACAGGTGAAGAAACATTACAAAGAAACAATAATCCTTAGACTCTGGAGTGGTTGATTATGTACGGAATATGGCAGTTCTGTTTGCTACTTAAATAAACATTCATGGTACTGCGTGAATATCCATCCTCATTGTCTCATCAGTTTACATGTTTCAGAGATACAACATGAAATAGGATTGGAAGTCAGTAAAATAGTGACAAAACTCATTTTGGATGATGCAATATGTCATTTAGATGTTTTAAATTACAGAGTAGTGAGTTAGGAACAGGAAAAAGGATTTCAGAAAGCAGTGGCAATTTGTTTGGCCTCCTCAAAATGTTAAATGTATTTGTTTCCTTTTTGATGGCTTCATTTGTGGAGGCTGTGTACTGAAAAAAATATTACTATACTGGAACTGGCTCCCCAGAGAAGTGGTCACAGCACCAAGCCTGACAGAGTTCAAGAAGCATTTGGATAATGCTCTCAAGCACATGGTGCGATGCTTGGGGATTGTCCTGTGCAGAGCTAAGAGCTGGACTCAATGATCCTTGTGGATCCCTTCCAACTCAACATATTCTGTGATTCTATGGTATTGTCTAACAGCTCCTTTGCAGATAAAAGAATATGTTTTTTATGGCTTGAACTTGCAAATGCTTGATTACTGCATTGAAGTCAGTCGAAATACAGCAGAGGTTAATTTTGTTTGTTCAGCATAATATAAATACACTTTGTTGCACTCCTTTTTCCTTGAAGAAATAAGGTGATGACTCATCAGGCTTGAACTACCAGTTTGCATTATTCTGTTCTCTGTATTGAAAAGAAAGTATAGAAAAGATTAATGGGAATGAAGGCAGTAATTGATTTCCTTTTGAGAATTTTCATAAAAAATGTAATGTTGCCCTGGAACTGCAAACCCACGATCAGAGGTTGCTGAGCAACCTTGCATTACTTTATTTGACAGGGACATGAACTTGCCAATTGCTGCAACGCCACATTAGGCAAAGCTCGCAGTGAGACTGGGGTTGCAGTTATTAATGCCTATCATTGTACTTGAGTGGTAACATTTCATGTGACAGATGTAGCAATGGCTTCCTTCACCATTTCCCTCCAAATGTTTTAGGTTCATATATCTCTTGGAAAACGAAACCTGCAATTCATAAAACCCTGCCCCCTACCACTCCCTGCGCAATAATTAAGGACCTTATGTTCATTAATTTTTAGCTACTTTTTAAAATATTGTTCTAGTAATCATAACGTGTTTATCAGTCATAGAGAAAAGGTGGATGAAACCCTTACGGACCTTGAAAGAAAGTTTCAAGTACTATAGTGAGATTTTTTTTCCAATTTAATGTTTGAACAATCAACACATATCTTCAGCTTCTCACATTTTATTCATTCTTAGCATCACTGAGGGCATATTTGTATGCCCTCATCTCCAGGGAAGGGGTACCACATAGCAGATGTTCAGAGGGTGCTAATGCGCAGCACACCTCAGGCTCAAGGAGGGCTGCCAGCTCTTTGTCCTCCCGTAAAGACTGATGCATGTTCTTCTCGGAGCTGCAACGGGGAAGGGTGGGGCCAAGCTCAGACCCTGCTTCCATCATAATTTTTGGGAGGAATATGTATTTACTGTAGTCTGCTGTTACCTGTGAGGTGTAAGGAACAGTTCTCTTCACTGCTTGTCTATGTAGAACTCAAAACATCATTTTCACCTGAACTTTATTCAGACAGCTTTTCCTTGGCTTTATTTACCTGGGATTTATGTTTTTATGATTTGGCTTCAGTATTCTTCTTTTTTTCCCTGCACTTTTTGAAGTAGCATTGTTTTTAGTGAAATATGATCAAAATGTCTTTTTTATTTGAAGAAAATCAGTTAACCTCTCCCACCTTTTAGAACTCAATAAGGCAGAAAGTAATTTCAACAATGACAGGATTTACAAATATATAATATAAGAAAGGTTCCACAATCCTCTTTGGAAGGATTGTTCATCCTATATAGCAGGAAATTTATTAAAGTTTATTAAATTTATTAATAAATCAGTGTAATTTAGTGTGTGTTAGAATAAAGCTATGATACAGTTCAAATATATATATTTTAATATCTAAATTAATCTTACCTCCTGGTTTGTACTAAAACTTAGTTGTGGCTTAGTTGAACTTGACAAAACTTTTGGTTTTTTTTTTAATGATGTAAAACACTTTATTTTGCTATTTGCTATTTCGTTGTTAGGTTTTTTTTGCTTTATTTCTCCAAGTAATTCCACATGTTAAATAAGTTTACTGACAGAGCATTAGAGGTACTGTAATGTCAAAAAGCAGAATTTCATTTGACAATATTTGTTTTAAAATACATCTCTACAAAGTAACCTTTATGCAGAAGGTAGGATGTAGGAAGCTTTTACCAATTTACCTCAACTTTTTGAAAGTTATAAGTCAATTAGGAGTTTCAGGGGAAACTTAACTGGTTTTATATTGCTAAATATATTTTATAATATATTTTTAATAAAACATTTTTCTATTTAGAGAAGTAGAATTTTGATATTGAAAAACATTTTAGAATAAATCTAACTAGAAATTCAGAATTCTAAATTTAAATTTAGATTTTAATTTTAATTATAGTTTAGAATTGAGACTATAAATATGTTTAGATTATACTCTGGAATGCAGTAGAAAGCCTTGAAAAGAAAAACTATGAGAAAAACTATTTTTAGAGGTAATCCAAAATGAAATATAACAACTCATGTTAAGTGTTTCCATTGCAAATTGAAATTTTTTTTGACATTCTTTTTAAGCTGCGTTTTTACTTAGTTTAGCTACAGTAGTATTTTCTGAGAATTTTAAAGTTTCCTAACATATAGATAAAAATTCAAATTCATATTAAAATTGTCAAAGTGACTGTGAAAAAAACTTTTATATTGAATTAGAATGATATCAAGAATTATAATCGATCTCAGAATATACTGACAAAGGCACATTAAAATTTAAAGGCTGAAGTTTATTTTTCAATTGAAAGAGTTATTGTGCTACTTTATTTTAAAAGCAAAATACAGCAGCATGTAAGCAACAGCAGTGACATTACCTGAAAGAACATAATGCAGAGCTACTTTATTTTAATGACTGTTATTAATTTTTGACATTAGCTGTTTAAAAAGCCAAACTGTACTTTTGTAGCTCAAAGTAAATGCCCAGACAAAATTTCTTCATGCAAATAGCTGAAACATAAATGAAAAATACAAAAATCTGGAGTGGTGTATTTTAATTCAGTGAGGTGATATGCTTTTCTTCCTATTTAAACAGGAGAGGGAATGTCAATGGTTAAGTGATAAACCGTTAGCATGTTTCTACAATGTTGAAGAGATGCAAACTGATTTGTTTCTGTGAAAATTTTGATGTTTCTGCTGTAATAGCTGTGTATTTTTTAAATTTATTTGCCTATTTTAGAGTTTTGTTTGTTTTTCAGTGTTTGGGTGGTTCAAAAGGGAACCTCATTTTTCCAGCTGAACTATCCTGTCCTCCAGACCAAAGGTTTAATAAACTGAGCAAGAACTCTTGATTACAGTATAGGGTTTTTTCTGTCCAGGAAACTCAAAAAATGCTTCAAGAAGGAGAAGTGTTTTTAAGACCAAGCCCAGTTTGTTTAGTGTCACTATTCAGGAACAGCAACATCAGTTCCCTTTAAAACAAACCTGAAGCAAAAAGAATGTGGGAGAAACAAAGATATGAACTGGCAAGTTAGGCTGTTCCTACCTCGAGCACATACAGAGATGTCTTCACAGTTTGAGCTGTTGAATTTTTGTTAGTTAATTCAGCTTAAAATAGTGGTGAAAACTGGGTTACTTGGGCATTTAAGCGTAGCTGGAATTCAAGCTTATAGTGTAGTCTGGGTTGTGTCTGCAGTGACAATGTGTGTTCACGCCCACAGCATCTTCTTTCTGCTGTTGGTTTGAATTGTTCTACTTAAATAACTTCGGACACTGTATCCCATCTGGTAGATATTCGTCTAGCGTACAGATTCAGACACTCTCTAATACAGAGTCTAAACATCATTATTTTGTCTTTTAGACTATTAATCAGAGCAGTATTATCTCTGCCACTGCAGTTCAAGATGACCGTAGTGTTCAGTAGGTGGTTTCAGCTTTTTTTTTAATGTTATTTTTTTTTTTTTTTTTTTTTTTTTTTTTTAATGCCTGTAGTAATCCAGGCACAGTTTTAACTTATACAGTGTAGTGTAGGATATCAGCCCAACAGGTGGGTAGCAGACAGCCCAAATATTTGGATAGAGGCCTTGTCTTAGAAGTTGGAATTTTAGATTTCAGGCTGAAAAAAGTCTGGAGGGCCTGTGCTTATCTCCCCAAATCAATTTTTGTGAGAGCCACAAATTGTCTAAAACCGAAAGAGGTTCAATCTTTCACTTCAATGAGGTGAACATCTGTGGGAAAACCTTCCTATTACTTCTTGTGAATGACACACAGTAGGTGAAATTCCCCATTATTATGCAAAAAACCCCCAAACAACAAAACCATAAAAAAGCTTTCAGTCTGAGGTTTTACTTGGGAGAGAAAGACCCCCCATCTCAGTCTGCAGCTCAGATGGGGGAGCAGCTCTGTGGTTGTCCTTATGGTGGTTGCTCTTCCAGCCTCAGTGTGCTGGATCTGTTGGTGGTGACCCAACAGTAGGGTTTTGGACAAGAAAGCTGAAGGTTGGGAAAGTGTTGTCACTGTGAAAAAAAACCACCCTAGCTCCCACAAAAACTCCAATGCACAGTTTTGCTTCTTACAATACAAATCAAGTTTAGGTTCCACATCTTGAATGAATGTGCCCTTTACAGATATGACTGCTTTAATTTGAGTAGGTCAGTGAACAGCTAATAACCTCTGCAGGGTTTCCTTGCCCATAAATGCTGAGATGAGAACCCTGGATTTAAGAGTCTTAGTGCTTAAGTCTGGAGGGACACAAGAAGGAAAGGGGTGGCGGTTTTCTGTAGTACCAGTGTGAACCTTTCTAAACTTATGGATAACAAGGGGCCAACAGGGATCAGTAAAGGCCGTGGGCTCACTTCGTGAGATTTCCTATTTAAATTTTAAGTGCTCCTTGCATTTGGTCTTGTTAAACCTTATGAGATTCCCATAGGCCCAATTTTCGAGCTTGTTCTGGTCCCTCTGGATGGCATCCGGTCCCTAATGTGTCAGCTGCAGCTTGGTGTCATCCAGGCTGTTCCGTGATTCTATGAAAATGTTAAAAATATTGTCACATTATGCAGAGTACACCAGAAATGATAATTCAGAGAAAAATGGAAATGCTTCAGTCTGAAGAAATTTAAAAGTTTGAAATAGAGTTGAAGTGATTTTGTTAAAATGAGATGATAATAGTAAACCTGATAAACTTTCTTCATGTCTCTGTTTTTGATATTTTCTTCTGACAGGGACTGTAGCGGTTTGGAAATTTTTGCAAGACAGGAAGGGTCATATCTTCAACCCTGTGTGAAATACATCGATCCACCAATTTATAGTGTTTTATGTTCCAGGTCTGCAAAGGGCGTTTCTGCACTTCTTTGGCTCTTCTAGTGCTTTACAGAGTTCAGAACCAAATTTGGAGCTGATCTGTCTTCCTTTCCAAAATCCATTTAGAAACAAAGTCATTAAAGACTGGAGAAACAGGGACCCATTTAACTGAATCAGCAACATATTGTTTTCCATTCAGCCCACTGTGAGAAGAGCACTTTGCAGCTAGATGTTTAGAACATGTGTCTCTTAAAAAAAAAAGCTAAGAAGCATCTCTTAAGTTCCTTCACAGTAGCTGGAGCAACTTTCCTACTCATGTTCAGCTGCACAGAAGTTTCAGCTGTATTTTCAGAACTTAGTCACATATGTCAGCTTGGTGATCACATAAATACATTTGAAGTATATTTAATAGTTAGCTTTAGCATTTGTGTTTCCCTAGAGAGTTCATGAGGACACAATGCAGATGTAGATGAGTTAATTCAGCACTTATGTACTAAATTATCTTAATATTACCTTAGACTATAAAAGAATATATGGGAGAAATGTTTTTCAAGAATAAGCTCAGAAAGTTTGGCTCTTGTTTTGTATATCTTTAAAATTCAAACATTTTCTCAACTTTAAATAGAAAATAAGACATGATAAATATAAAATTAATGTGAATATGTGGATGCTTTGGTTTTCTGGGATACCACTTTGATATTGTAGCATTGTTACTTCCAGAAATTATTTCATCCTTGAATAGATACAGTATAGTGCAACTAAAACATATATATAGATCTCTTTATGAATATTACTTCTAAAGAGATTAATTCTCACCTGCCCCTGCTGTCCGTTCTTCTTACTTTTGACCAGGCAATATTTCTCTGTTTCTTTTTAAAGACTGGATCTGTCCCGCAAATTAAAAAGGAGGTTAAAAAGATTTCCCAAGGATGGAAGTGTTAAATTGCCATCAGTTTCTAGTAATATTAGAGTAGTTAGCTCAGGATTCTGGTGTTTCTGTCTTTGCATTGCTTTTCTCTGAGAGTGCCCCTAGGACCTGGGAGTTTATAAAAAACAATTTAACAAGAACATACGTAATGATAAGTTTTATTGTGCTGTAGTTCCATGGTTTAGCTCTTCCCCTAGTGGTCCAAGGATTTGGAAGGTCTAAGTAAATTCCCACTAAGGGAAAAGAAGGCAACAAAATTTTTAATAATGCTGGTGTAACTTTGCTGTGAGAGGCACAGTAAATATGAATTAGATTTCATTTAAAAAAATTGGGATCCTTTTAATTCCTTGACAGTTATGAGCTAAAGCTGTAAATCTCACAATTTTAAATAACCACTGCTAGTATTAATAATTGTTATTATCTAAAACTCTGGTGCTTGGAAGACATGGCGTTGCAATTACCACATGATATTCCCAGGGCTTAGTTCTATCTCCTCAGCTCAAGGTCTCAGAGGGAGTACAGCTGTCAAGGATGACAAAGCCTCATGCTGTCCTATTTGGGCTGGAAGGTAGAACACACAGATCCCTCCAGTCTCTTCTAGTAGAAGCTAAACTGTAGGACCTCCAGAAGTGCTATTAGGTCATCTCCTAAATTTGCTGTTTTGGGTGCCCTCAGAGTGGTCAGCTAGGGCTAGCCTTCGGTAAATAACTAGAAAAATAAACCCCTCAAACTAATGCGAGGAACTGGGTGATACTGAGACCTCTGTAACACAAAACAGGATGGATGCTTATTTTTCCTATAATATGACCTTTCTGTTTATGCAATTCTTTGAAGTGGTAAAATACAGTTACCTGTCTGAGCTGAGTCCTTTCACTAATATGTATGCTTCTGTAGACACACACTGATAAAGTAGTGGCTTTCTAATTTACTCTCAAGATGGCAGGATCTATAAAAGTTCAGTAACCTTTGTAGAATAGCCTGTTAGGTGAATATGTGCTTCACAGGTTTCTGAGGACTTAAGAAGCAAGAATAGCATTACTTCCCAGCACTTCAACCCTGTTTGAAGCTACTGATCAGTCCAGGAAACATCCAGGAAGTAACTGATTACAACCCTCTGTCTCAGGGTAGCATGCTATCACCTGCACTAGTGCTAAGCCTGGCACCAAACTTCAGTGGTTGATATAAATGCTGGTAATTCAAAAAGGGTGCAGCAGAAACCTGGCGATACAGAACTGTGCTACAGGCTGTTAAAATCAGAAAAAACTTCAGTTGCTGTACTGAAAATGAATGGCTTAGAACGGAACAGAATCAAATAGGGTAGGATAGAATAGAATTGGAAGGGATCTACAGTGGTCATCTAGTTGACTGATTTGAGGCTTGACCAATAGTTACATCATGTTATTAAGGGTATCGTCCAAATGTCTCTTAGATACTGATGGTCATGGGGCATTGATGACCTCCCCAGAAAGCCTGTTTCACTGTTTGACAATCCTTCCGGTAAAGTAACGGTTCCTAATCTCCAGTGTGAACCTCCCCTGACGGCACTCTGAACCATTCCCACACATCCTATCCCTGGATACCAGGGCAAGAGATCAGCACCTCCCTCTCCTTGTTCCCTCTTCAGGAAGCTGTAGAGAGCAATAAGGTTGCCCCTCAGCCTCCTGTTCTCCAAAACAGACAAATTCAGTGTGTTTAGGTCCACTTAACAAACCATGCCTTCCAGGCCATTCACCAGCTTTGTTGCCTTCCTCTGGACACATTCAAGGACCTTCACATCCTTAAATTGTGGGCCCCAGAACTGCACACAGTACTCCAAATGAGGCCCACCAAAGCTGAATACAGTGAGATAACCACCTCCTTTGCCTGGCTGGTTATGCTGTGTTTGACGCATCCCAGGATGTAGTTTGGCCTCGCAGCTGCCTGGGTACATGGCTGAGTCACATTGAGCTTAATGTCAACCAACACCCCAGATCCCTCTCTCAGCTCTGCTCTCCAGCCACTCCTCTCCCATTTTACACTTGTACCTGACATTACTCCATCCTCAATGCAGAATCCAGCATTTCAACTTTTTAAATTTCATTCCATTAATCATAGCCTAATGCTCTGATCTGTCCAGATCCCTCTGCAGGGCCTCTGGTCCCTCAAGAGGCTCAACAGTATCTCCCAGTTTGGTATAATCAGCAAACTTAAATTCTGTATCCAGATTATTGATAAATATATTGAACAGAACTACTCCTAGGACTGAGCCCTGAAGAACAGCTGGGGTGACCGATCACCAGCCAGACGTAGCCCTGTTCACTACAGCCGGGTTCATCCATGCTACAGAGTTGTACCACTTCAGCTGGAATTGCCTTTCAAAGAGAAGGCAGCATGAAAATTATTCCAGTGCTAATATATTTTAATTAGACTTAGATAAGCCAATTTCTTTTTAATTTATGATAAACTCACTTTTTTTAACTGAATGTTTTGTTTATTTGACTTCAACTAAATGTAAGTCACTCCTCCTGAAATGAAGATATTGATGGACCAACTGCACATATTTGGGTTAATATCTTAGGCCCTGTTGCAGTTTTCCCCATTAGGCAAATTGATTTAAATTGTTGAGATTTTCTGTCAATGTTTCTTAATAGTATACTTTGATATTGTCTCAAGATTTTTGTTTTCTAATATTCTAAAAGTATATTCTTGGAATTTTTCACTAAGTTATTTCCAGTTCTCTTTGAGTCTTTACTCTTGAACTTTCAAATTTCCTACATGTGTGTTCTTATAGATGCAAATTCAGAACACTGTGGGTTTTTTTAAGATTAAAGTTTCCAAGTGTTGCTCCATCCTTTCTGGTGATTCCATTAATCTCTGTTTACAAAACCAAGCCTGTTTCCTGAGGTCACTTTGAGTTTCAACTTGAAATGACAGTAAGCTCAATTTTTCCCTTTTTTTACTCATGATTGAGGAACTTGAAACTAAATTATTAAATGTCATACAAGATTTGCAGTGCGATAGTAGGTCAAATTCCAAATTATTTGGAAAGACATTCTCCCAAAGATGGTGAGACTGAATGTTTGTTTTTACTTGAGTGAAGCTGAAGTTTCAAATTATGAATGTTTAGATAGTGATGACTCTGAAAGGAAAATTTCTTTTTCAAATTGTGAAGGCCATCTTAGTTTAATATTTATGTTGCTACTGTGTACTGAAGGGATGAATAAAAAGCATTTTTATTGTACCATTGTGAAATTGTGAAATTTGCTGGTTTGCATTAATTGATTTTGTACCTCAAGCGAGTTATTATCCTATGAAGTTATCATTTCCATCTTTCTTTCTTTTACTTCTTTTTTACCTGCATTTGGTAGAAAGAGAAAGATATTCTTGTCAGATAGTCTGATGCTGTGAATATCCTTTTAATAATTTAATTATATAAATAACCAAATCTAGTCTATCTTACAGTACATTTCCTTAAGCAAACTAGCTGAAATGCTTTTTAATAACCCTATAGCTATTTGATGATTGAAATACTTGGCATTTGAGGACAGTTTGGGTATAGATTGATATAGAATTACTTAAAGTACTGCATATAAATTAAACTTTAAAAAGGTAGATACAGCCAGACTAAGCAGCTCAGTTATAATCTTTGGTTATGCAGCTACTGCCTGAAGGATACTCCATCTATTTCATATCATATGTCTTTCTTTTGAAAGATGATCAGTGGGTTCAAGTAACATTTCAGCGCACAGGAAATTGCATAATTTATAGACTTTAAGAAATGAAAAACAGAAAACCAGTTTTCATAAATTAAGTCTCCTTATCCTCTTTTCTTCCCTGCTCTTACAGATTGGAACACTGAAGGATTACTACCACTTCTACCATAGTAAAACAATTAAAAGGTCAGTTCTCTCAAGTAGAGGTACCCACAGCTTCATTTCAATGGAACCAAAGGTAAGAAACTCCACACATGTGTCTGAGGAAAAAGCCTTTGCATTTTTTATATGAAATATTATCCCAGAGGACATTCATCTCAATGGCATACAGCATTACAAGAATTGACACACTATCTGTTTTCTAAGGTTCTGCTTCTCATTAAAACAAAGTGAAGACAATACCATGCTAATAAGTATGTGCTGTTTTTGGAACATGAGGTCCAACATTATTCCTGGATGAGTACAGGAATTTTGTTAATGCACTAATCACTGTGCTGTGCCTCTCTGCAAAACCACATGCATAACATTTATGTCTACAGATCCCCTTCTGTAAAACAACTAGCTTTCAAAATGAAAATGAGCAATGTGGGATGGTACAACGTTTGAGGGAAATTTCTCTTGCTTTTTTTTGGTCTTTTTTCTAGACTTGGTTTATGAGGGATTAAGAAGAATACTCTATTCTGTGGTCCTTTTGGTAGTTCCTGCTGTTCTTAATTTTGAGATCTGTTTGAAAAATAGTGCCATTTCTTTGTAGTATACACTATAATAGGTAACTGTCAACATAATTTAATTACTGATTTATACTTAAGTATGATATCCTCTTGTATCTTTACTCAGGACACTCTTTGGTTTTAATCCTTTAATTTCAATGATTAGTAGCTTCATCACTAACTGTAGAATTGGATTTCCTCTGGTTTTCTTTCAGAAAGGAAGTTTGGTGAAGATCTGATTAGCTTTTTTTATGCTGTTCATGCAATGCAGTTTTGCCAACAACCCCCCAAGCCAGTAGTGTGGTCATAACAGAGTCAAGCTTTTTTAAAGTTATTGGATGATGACCGTTGTCTGTGAAGGATTTGTCAGGTTTTACTCGACAAATAATTTAGGAGAAGTAGAAGTTACCAGTTAAAGAGTTTGAAGATTCTACAAATTGAGCATCATATAGGAATATTTCTGCAGTCGAGAAAGCTGTATTTAGAGCTGAAGTTCCTCTTGAGGATGGGACAAGACTAGGAAAGTACACACAAGGCTATGTTCACTTCTGTGTTAAGGCTGAACTGCTTAACCCTTAAGAGCACCAGTAGCTCTGCTGAGCAGTGTATATTGGGGATTAGTTAGCAAATGATCAGGACCTAAATCTCTGTTCCCATCAGTACTGATGCCCACCATTCAAACAACAAGCACTGCACACAGGTGAAAATGTGAAAGGAAGGGAAAGTGTTCACGTCTGTGTCAGTCCATGCTCTTTCTGTGTACACAGAGTGGGAGAGATTTACACACAAGTGCGCAAGTTCACGTGAATGTACCACCGTGAACTTTGGTGTTAAACCCAGCTTTCAGATACCACTTCTGCACCACTGGCAAAGCTAAGACTACTTTGGCAAGAACAGTAAGAGACTCTAAGGCACAGCAGAAAATCAGAATTATCATTTATTTTCCAGTGCTTTCCATATTACGCCATTTAGACTTGTCCCCAATATGTGCTAATGCTGGTATGGAACTTCTGAATTTCTGAATCATTGTTACATATCACTTTAAGATTGAGAAGCTCTGGTGAGGGTCATGTTAATGATTCTGTACTCAAAGAGAAACCAACAGTCTAATACCTAGATCTGGCAAAAAGTGTTTGTGCTTCACTTTGTGACTGGATCAGTGAACCTGAGCTTGAGAACTCTTGTGTGGCTGCAGACATGTCAATATATGGACATGCATTTGTAACATGATGACCACTTTGTCCTCAGCGTGTATAACGTTTAATGATTATTAAAGCAGACTGGCAATTAATTGTGTTATATAAGCTGGTCCTTTTAAAATAAAAGGTTTAATATTAAATAAGGCGCATTGCATTGCTGTGAGAATTTGAAAGGACCATCACTACTGTATTTATGAGTATGATGGTATCTAATGCCAATATTTGCAGCAGATTAGATAGCGTGTGTATTTGTGAACAAAGAAAAACTGAGCTTTGTTTATTTTCCACGTAATTTAATGGTAGTTTACTTAATGCTTAAAATCTCTCTGTAGCATGTACTTGTTCTGTGCTTGCTTCAGACCTGGATCACTAATTTACTTCTTTACAAAATTTTAAATGATGGAATTCTTATTGAATGGCAATTTATTATGTAAATAGCTGGCATATAATGGAAGAACCATTATGAAATTTGGTATTTCTGAGCAATTTGCATGGATAGTGTTTGATTTCATTGTGTGAATGCACAATGAAAGATGTAGAAGTAATAGAAGATCTTGCTATCGTGGATTTCAATTAATGAATTGCTTTGAAGATCTTTCTTCTGGAAAAGCCTCTTGACACTATTATAAAAGCTATGAATAGATCCAACAGAACAAAATAATTGGACATGGCACTTAGTACTGTGGTCTAGTTGACAGGGTGGTGATTGGTCAAAGGTTGGGCTTGATGATATTGGAGGTATTTACCATCCTTTATGATTCTGTGATAAACTTAAGACATGTGAATTACACATTTTGATGATTTCCTCATCATTAACCTGTATTAAGCGCATACCATCTGTATTTAGATGAAAAGATAACGGATATGCAGTATAACACAATTTTGTCCATTATCTCCATTATCATCCACATCCTTGCCTAGAAATGCTACGTTTTCATCTAAAAATGTAAAGAATTAAGTTTTTTTAGGAAGAAATGCCCAAGTGAGGTTTTAATTTCCTTAACATAGATTGTAATATAGAAAATATGAAACATTGTTTTATCTACATCATCTTTTCTAGGCCAGTGTATAGTTATGTGGTGTTTCTTATGTGTTGATAGGGAAACAGAAGTGAAAGAAGTCTGTGGATTCGAAGGAGAGATCAGTACTATGCATCAAAGCTAATAACTGAATGAAATCTATTACAGAGGTTTCTGGTCTCTCCAGCTCATGTGCTGTTTGTAGTTGGCCTTGGACAGGGGTCAATGAAAGCACCATACCACGAATTGAGAGCCTTTTTTAGCTCCATAGGGCTTGCTCTGCAGAGTTATTTTGGTGATGTTACAATGCATGAAACAATGGGAGCAGGAGCGAAAAGGAGGTGGGAAGAATCAGTCCATAGCTGAAAGGTATCATGAAGCTCTAATTCGACTATTAGTTGAGTGTATTGCTGGTAGGACCTGTACTGAAAGCAGAGTATTACGGCACTTCCAGGGGTGGGAATAAGGAGCTGAGGTGTGCATCTGGGTTTGCTGCTGTGGTGAAATAAAGAATCACAAAGTTAGAAATATTGCAAACAAAGATTGAAAACACAGTCTGAAAGTCAGACTTTACATAAATAAAAAGCATAAGGAAAATCAGGTGGAGCTCTTCTAGTGAAGAGTTTGCAATTCTGATGAAGTGAGAGTCGAAGTGCCTAGGCATGACAATAGTACATGGAATTTAAATGGACAGCATATCTGAGAAAGCTGTCTTTTTGTACTGAACTGTTACATAAGATGAGTTTTAGTGACAAGCTGTGATAATGAATTTGTGACTCATATGGTAAAAAATATCCCACAGAATAAGTATTAATCCTACAAGATGACAATTCTTAAGGTAATAAAAGGCAGCTTTAAGAGGGATAATATATTCAAACAGATATACTAAAGTTTGTTCCATTTTACTTATGAGATCCCCAGTGATTCACATCTCAGTGGAGATCTGAAAAAGACATGGACCATAGTGATGTTCAGAAATGTAGAATTAAAAATTTGTGTTCCTGTAAAATGTCACATTTATCAATTTTGCAGCATTAGTGTTTGTTTATCAACTAAGATGGCAGCTCATAGTTTTTTCATTTTAATTAATTTCAGGTAGGTTTATTTGGGGTTTGAACTATTGATGGGTCAGGTTCATTCATCTTTGAGAAACAGAAAGATTTCAACTAAAATAAGAGGTAAAGCTGCCTAATTTTAGGAAGATACTCTGCTGGAACATGATTTTGCAGAAGTGTCATACCTTTGTCAACTCTTCTCCGGGATCAGAATACCTAGGAAAACAATACTCCAGACATTTACATGTTATCCAGCCTGAACTCACCACACACAGAGCAGATCAGTATGACGTGGTGATAAAAAAATGTTAGAACAGGGAAGGAAAGGGAAGAAGTCTTAACCTTTGCGATAACAAGCTGAACAGAACTCTTGATAGCAGCATGTAAAATGTTGGCAAGCATATCTTTAATTACACCAAATGATCTGAGCTGTCTTCAGGGCATAGGAAAGTAATGGCAGAATCCTGTCCTTATTACTGGTAGGACAGTTGTGTTCTTGAGAGGGTGAAGGGGAGCAGAATTAAAGCAGCCACGAGTAACCCTAGGGCTTCTAAAAGCCAGCACTATGGACTTGAAGCTTAGAGAAATTCAGATGAGAACGTTGTTATTTGTAAGATTGTGTTTCATATTGACAATGCTATGTGTTTAGTTGTTAAAGCTTAGTGAACAAGAAGATTTTATTAGCCAAATAACTCAACAGTTACACAGTGGGATCAGGTGAGTTACTGATGTCTGTGTGGGTAGCCCTAACATATACAAGCACACAGGGGACCAAGGGTCAATACAATGTTACTTGGTTGCAAAATAATAGGAACTGTCATACTGTTTTCATGTTCAGAGTTTGACTGGAGGTTTAAGTTAGTTATTAAATAATGCACCTCAGGAAGTCTTCCGTCATCCCCATATCACCAATCAGAGCTCAAATCAGTCCAGCAGCTCAATTACCTAGGCAGCCTCATCTCCTTGGATGGTAAGATTGATGGGGAGATAGACAACAGCTTAGCAAAGGCATATAGTGCTTTCAGAAAGCTTCATAAAAGAGTCTGGCATAATAAACACGTGAAGAAAAGTACAAAGATCAGTGTTTACAGAGCCGTAGTGCTGTCTCCTCTTTTATATGGTTCCGAATCGTGGGTCATCTACCGCCACCACCTGCGTCTCCTAGAACGCTTCCATCAACGCTGCCTCCGTACAATCCTAAACATCCACTGGTCAGATTATGTGACCAGTACATCTGTTCTAGAACAAGCAGCAGTCACAAGTATAGAAGCCATGTTGCTGAGAACACAGCTGCGATGGGCAGGGCACGTCTCCAGGATGAAGGACCACCGCCTCCCTAAGATCTTGCTTTATGGTGAACTTGCCACCAGCTGCCAAAAGAGAGGAGCCCCAAAGAAAAGATACAAAAAGACTCCCTGGAACAACATCTCAGCCTTGGCCATATTGATCACCATAACTGGTCTACTCTGGCCTCCAATCGGGAGACCTGGAGACACACCATCTATAACGCTGCTGTTGCCTTTGAGAACGCACGCAGGATCACTCTTGAGGAGAAAAGACAATGCAGAAAGAACCATGTCTTGCAGAGTATGTCACCTAAGGAGTCTTTCTGCTCTGCCTTTTGCAATTGGACATGTCTATCTCATATTGGCCTCATTAGCCACCAATGTGCTTGTAACAAATGTGGATAGAGCCTTCCCAAATCTTCGTTTGCGAAGCCTAGCCATGATGATGATGATTTACTACTGTGGACCCTTTATTTAATTGCCTCAAAAAGCTTTACTTGAGCAATCCTTCCATCTTTAACTTAGTAAAAATCAGAAATAAGACTTGCTATTTCCAAGGAGCCTGTTATTGGGTGAGTTAGAACCTGAACTGAATTGCAATGAATGAGAGGGGATAGCAACATCTCCCTATGTCACCTGCCTCTGAATTATTAATTTCATGTAAACATGAGCAGATAGTCCTACAACTTGGGGGGTTTTTTCCACTACTTTTTGAAATATGAAGTTGCTGTTCACTGACAAAGAACTCTGGTAGATCCTGCTGTAATTAGACATTAACAAAGCTTTTATTCTTCAGAAATTAACCTGTCTCATTAGTGTGACAAATAACTTCTTTAAATATTTCTACCTATTGTAGATAAATGAAGAGAAATTACCTTTATGCGACAAAATTTGGTGACTGAAGAACTCTTATTTCCTCTTACAGAAGCACTGGATTTGACCAGCACAGAAAAAAGGGAAGGCCGCATATATTTACGTGATATTGGCTTTTCATCTTTAAGTTACAGTTCACCTAAGGTTCAGGCTTAAACTGGTTTCGTATCCACCACAGACTGTTCCATGTACAGAAAAGGAACACCAAATTTTAGGTTGCTATCCTTCAGAACAATTAGAAGTTTCACCCTACTTTCTCAAGTGTTTCGGGTATTGGGTTGGTGCAGAACCCACCTGGAGTGCAGCATCCAACTCTAGAATCCTCAGTGCAGGAAGGACATAGCCTTGTTGAAGCAAGTCCAGAGAAGGACCACAAAGACTGAGGACTGGAGTACTTCTTCTATGAGGAAAGACTGAGAGTTGAGTTCTTTGTCCAGGAGAAGAGAAGAGTCCAGGGAGACTTTATTGCAACTTTCAGTACTTATAGGGGATCAATAAGAAAAATTGGGACAAACTTTTTAGCTGGGCCTGTAGCTATAGGTCAAGAGGCAAGGGTTTTAAACTAAAAGAGGGTTGATTCTGATTAGTTATAAAAAAGAAATTTTTTACAATGTGGGTGGTGAAACCCTGGAACAGGTTGCCCAGAGGTGGTAGGTGACCCACCAAATTTTGTCACATAACGGTAATTTCTCTTCATTTATCTACAATAGGTAGAAATATTTAATGAAGTTAATTGTCACACTAATGAGACAGGCTAATTTCTGAAGAATAAAAGCTTTGTTAATGTCTAAATCTTTTACTATATAATGTGATAACTGACTTTGCTGTTAGAACTTAAAGAAACAAAAAATAATCACTGAAGCTTCCTAGTGGAATTACCTTTTGATGTTTTCTACTAAACACAGCAAAATGACCGGTAGGAATTCAATGTAATATAATTTTAGAAAGGAGAAATGTTCACTGTTGGGAAATATGGAAGTTTTTCTTGAAATATATTAGTATTTGATTTCCCTTTAATCATGACTATCCCAGTTGTTGGCACCTGCCTCAAAGGGGTTTTGTCCCTCAATATATCTAATTGCAGGTGCTTTAAAAAGAAATATTAAATTAGATTCCAGTTTCCGGTTGCCAAGTCATTTTACAGATCTCTTTGGCAATGCCAATGTCATTGTTAACTTTTGGAAGAGAATTGGAAAATTTTTTGAGATGTTTTAGCTGGTTCACTTCCTAATTAGTGTAGTGAATGAGGACCATCCCCCTCCCCCCCCCAAAACCCCCAAACATTATTCTGCAGGATTATGGTCTTTAGCTATTTTCACAAGATGGTAAAGCGATTAGCAAGGAAATTGAAAGACCACAGGATGGCAAGGAGTTGTGTCAGGATTTTGATCGGGGTTTTTTTTTTTGGGAAAAAACCTTCAGTGCCTCAACCTTTTTATGAATTTTTTGCAACATCACAGAAACCCAGTGTCAGACCAGCTGTTAAATATCCATTCCTGCTCTCAGCAGTCTTTAGGGATTGTGGTAGAGCTACTGTTATGGTCTGTAGACTTCATGGTGAATGAGGAAGATGTCAGCTGACTCTAAAGTGGCAGGCAAGGAATCAGCCATCTCTCAGAGAAGTGGCTAAAACTTTCTGAGATGACAATATTCAAAATTAGGCATTGGGTTCCTTTTTGTTTAATGTATTGAAATAATGAGAACAAGGAGGAAAAAAACTCTGTCCGTATATTGCTTCATGAGAGGACACGGCAGCATTGCAACCATGGAGTTAAAGTTTGGAGAAATTATTTGGGCCGCATGCGCTCCAGTATGGTGCAGCACACTGTGAGAGTCTTCAGCTGGCAATTGCTTTGAGCAGGGACTAGTAGCGATTGCATCTGCTTTGGCTGAGAGTGCAAAAGGTACACGTGGTATGTTGAATGGCTAACTTAATTAGGCATCACTGCTGTTCAGCTTGTGTACCTTGAGTTAGAATGGTTTGGGTTGGAAGGGACCTGAAGGATCACCTGGTTCTAGCTCCAGTTTAGAGTTATCTAAATCCTTTCTGAAGTCTTTTCATTCTGCTGGGATAAGATTTTCTCTGCGCTTCTCTGTCAGAATGCTTTCTTGCTTAATGGCACATCTGTCTGGTTGGCTCTCCCTGTGCAAACTGGGAATGCTCATTCTCACTCAAAGTGAGACCAAAGGGACGTACAATGCATGTGCAGGCAGATCACATAGACTCGTGCAGCTTTGTTTTGCAAGTGTAAATGATATTTAAAAAGACCCAAACAAACAACAACAAAACCAAACTCAAGGAAAAGCCATTTGCAGCCTAAAAAGAAAAGGGTGTTACATTCCTCTCACAGTTCAGGAGCTGCTCAGCCTTAACAATGACAAAAGCACTTCAGGTAGATTTATGTGTGGGAAATTTAAGCCCATAAGATTACAATTTCATCATAGCAGTTATAAATATGTAAAAGCCGAGGGTTGTAAAGAAAAGCACTTGACAGTCTTTAGTCCTTAGGTGCTAGTAGGTGTTAATATTTCAGTTTCTTTACAGTTCTAGTTAAAGCAGTACATACTTCTATGTTTTTTAGCAGCAAAGTGGGTTTATAGGGGAAAAATGATAGGATGACTAAATTTTTTTTAAAAAATAAGGAGAATTCGTCCTTTAATTTTTAATCTGTATTCTAAGAACAGCGGAAGACAGCGGCCCTGGCAGCTGCAGTGGTGTTGTGTTACGCTAAGTGTGCTTCAGCTGTAGTTGGAGTCAGTTTGCAAATTGGTGGTTTGGCTACTGGGCTATAAAATTGCTGGATGTTAGAAAGAGTCAGAAGAGGAGCAGCTGAAGGGATCGTAGTTTTGAACCATGGAAAGATGCACCATTCTGGAAGCAGCTGATCCTGCAAGGCCAAATGTCAGAATATCAGCGGGGAAAGATTGAAAGAAAATATATTTTGGATAGGCGCATCTTTGAACAGACGGTCTACAAATGCAACAGAACAGGTTCTATACATCATTTCCTGAGGAGATCCAGCTTCCTCTGATGCTGATGATATTGGTTGTAGTGTAGGATGTTAATAAAAAAAAGGATTGAAGTTCCTTTTTTTTTATTATGCTTTTGCATTTGGAAAACATTCTGGCAGTAATGTATGTTCCTGACTTAACGCTCAAGATTTTTCTGCATCTGCCTGCCTGCTTCTACAGGCAAGACAATCATGTTTAATTCCAGTGGTTGTTCTCTCACCCAACTATTCTAAATGGTGGACAGCAAGAAATCATGAACTGCATAGATAAGATAAGGCAGGAACAGGGAGCTGGAAAGACATCCCTCCCCAAAACAAAGCAAAAAAAAGAATCTCCCCACTACCCAACTTTTTTTGTGTAAAAACCTCCTTTCTCTTGCAATCATTTTAAAAGCCAATGCCACTGGAAAGCCACTAATCATCCTTGGCTGATCTATTACACTCCAGCAGTTTTAATGGCTCAGAGGAGGTGCCAAGCACCTACATCCTGTTCACAGCTGTGCTGCTTGAATGTGTGCAGCCTTCATCATACAACTTTACTCCTTCCTACTTCTGACTCCCCACCTGCAAAATGTTAACAATGCTGACACTTGAATAAAAACTTCTGCAAATGGCAAATGCACAACAAGTGCTGTGTATTTTATTCTGTGGAATTGTATTTCTCTTGTTGTCGTTTTACGAAGTATTTTACGAATACAAGCAACATTTTAGTAGAATAAAACACTCATTCTAAATCCATATAATCCACTTGAAGCAGTCATATCCATTGGTGTGTTGACTGTTGCTTACATAAGCTGTGTTTAACCTACATTATTGTTAGACATTATTTCTCCTGGTTGTTTTTTTTTTTTTTACTCTGAGGAGGAATAAATGCTGTCACTCGCATTGACACTGAAGTTCTAAATAAACATAAAGGCCAGAATATTGGTTTATCTGTACTTTTGTAAAGGATACAAATTAAAAATTTCTTATTAAGTGGGTTTACCAAACTGAGACTCAGTCTCCTGTATCATCCACAGATGTTATAACAATTTTGTGTGATTGTATAATAAAACCAGAATTTCCAGATTCTAAAAGTTTTTCTGTTTTCCAGGCTGTTCTTAAGAAACTATTCTCCAAAATACTGTTCTCAATACACTCATAGTCTGTAAAATCAAAAGGAAACATTATGATCATACAGTCAAACCATCTTTGACTAGATGTCACGTGGCTCATCAGAATTAATTCCTATTTGGTGCAGAGTATAGGTTTTAGAAGTTTTCCAATTTCGATTAAAACTCTACCAACAATGCAAAGTATCCAGAAGGTTTTAGGATGTACTGTTTTTGCTTTAAGTGAGGTTATTTAGCTTCAACTTTCAACCATTTCACATTGCTGTAACTATTTGTGAATCTTAAGAATACTCCTGTTTAGCAGTATGATGACCTGCAAAAGTGTTTGGACACTGTGACCTAAAAGGCTTCCCTTTTTCAGCTAGGAACACATCCTAAAACCACTTCCTTGTGGATCTGTTTTTCTCTTCTTTTTGTCATATTTGGGCTTATTTCTTGAGTCCTTGCTGTATCCCTTGAGTTTGATGCAGGAAGCTAGCAGTAGATTTGCAGCCCTGCTCAGCGTAGAGGTATGGTAATTTACATGTCATTTTATGGCCCAAATGCACTGTAATCAGGTAGTCTGAAGAAGACATTTGGGTAATTTGGTATTGTCGCCATTGCGAGAGACTGAGATTTCTTACCATCTCTTTTGACTTTCACACTGTCCTGGCAAATAGTGGAAATGCAGTCAGGTGATTAGAGCTGTTGTGTGATGCTAATATATGTTTGTTATTCCACCATTATGCAGTTTTGTATTTCAGCCCTCCTATTGGGATAAAGGAACTGCATGAATGTTTAGAAATACAATAATAGTACTAATAGGAAACCATTGCAATTTTTGAAGCTCCTGAAATGTCTTCCCTGGTGAGAACAGACATCTTCTACAGTATCTCATATTCTATCCTGGTTCCGAATCATGGGTCATCTACCGCCACCACCTGCGTCTCCTAGAACGCTTCCATCAACGCTGCCTCCGAACAATCTTAAACATCCACTGGTCAGATTATGTGACCAATACATCTGCTCTAGAACAAGCAGCAGTCACAAGTATAGAAGCCATGTTGCTGAGAACACAGCTGCGATGGGCAGGGCACGTCTCAGGATGAAGGACCACCGCCTCCCTAAGATCTTGCTCTATGGTGAACTTGCCACCGGCTGCCGCAAGAGAGGAGCCCCGAAGAGAAGATTCAAGGACTCCCTGAAACAACATCTCAGCCTTGGCCATACTGATCACCATAACTGGTCTACTCTGGCCTCCAATCGGGAGACCTGGAGACACACCATCTATAACGCAGTTGTCTCCTTTGAGAACACACGCAGGATCGCTCTCGAGGAGAAAAGGCAACGCAGAAAGAACCGCGTTCTGCAGAATATATCATCTAAAGAGTCTTTCTGCTCTGCCTTTTGCAATTGGACATGTCTATCTCGTATTGGCCTCATAAGTCACCAACGTGCCTGTAGCAAATGTGGATAGAGCCTTCCAAAATCTTTGTTCGCGAAGCCCAGCCATGATGATATTCTATCCAACAAAGCTTAAGTTTGTATGCTTTAGTAGATACATGTTTGCACATTTGAAGTTTGTCTTGGTTTGGAAAAAAATGGTTTTATAAGGACAGAGAATATTCATAGACAGTAATCATATGAAGAATCACATTTATGTGAGGCCATTTTGAAGTCCTTTTATCCCAACAGAAGACAAAGTAGAAATAGCTGATAAAGAATGCTATTGAATCATATTGAAGCGTAGATGGCAGAAATTTTGTCAAGTCTGTAGAGACCATGCTGCAACCCTGTAAGTGGTCTGATTGGAAACTGAAAAGCTTTAGTATATGCAGTTTAAAAATCTATCCCGTAAATGATAGTCATGGATATAAAAATCTTTATTTTCTTTTTCTCAATTTATAATATTACAAGTGTTGTGTATTATGAATCCATAACAGAATGACTGTACTCGACACATTTCAAATGTCAGAATGTGCACAGGGGCCATCCCAAAGTTGCAAAATGGAATGTTGCCCTTATTTCAGCTGGGGCTTTAAAATAAATAAAACCAGTAACTAGAAGGTTCATTAATCAAGCATCACTCCAGCCTTTTTGTTGTCTGATTTGCGGAAATTGAGACATAAGGCCTCCTTGGAAGCAGTGTCAGCATTTTGCGGGGTGTGAAAATAGTGCTTCAGTTGGAAAAATATTTGACTTTATTCAGCCTACTGAATGTAGGAAAAGAAACTTCAGTCCTTTTTCATTTGACTGGGGGTTGGTTGTTAGGCTGGTTGTATGCGTCTTTCACAGTTTATTTTAAATGGTGCTGATAATGATGTTTAAGAGATACAATAATCAATGTTTTAATAGCAGATAACTTTGCTGATAGCTGCAAGGAGCTGGAGTTCAGTACAGAAAGAGCCAGCTTGTTCCAGAGGTGACAATGCTGACAATTATTCTCTATTGATTTGAAGTGATAGATCAGAGACAAACTGTCATCATGGCTAGGCTTCATGAACGAAGATTCAGAGACAAACACACTGACCACGAAAGTGTGGTGTTCCCCAGTGCTCAGTATCGGGGTCAGCCCTGTTTATTATCTTCATTAACAATCTGGATGAGTACTGAGTGCACCCTCAGCAAATTTGCAGATGACAGCAAGTTGGGTAGGAGTGTTGATCTGCTGGAGGGTTGGAGGGTGCTGCAGAGGGATCTGGACAGGCTGGATCAGTAGGTCGAGGCCAGTGATATCAGATTCAATAAGGCAAAGTACCAGGTCCTGCCCTTGGCTTACAACAACCCCATATAGGCTGGGGAAGGAAGGCTGGAAAGCTGACTGGCAAAAAAGGACCTTGCAGTGCTGGTCGACAGTGGCTGAACGTAAGTCATCAGTGTGCCCAGGTGGCCAAAAAGGCCAGTGACATCACTGGCTTGTATCAGAAATAGTTTGGCCAGCAGGACCAGAGCAGTGATTGTCCCCCTGTACTCAGCACTGGGGAGGCTGCATCTTGAGTTCGTTGTCCGGTTCTAGGCCCCTCACCTCAAGAAAGACATTTTGGTGCTGGAGCAAGTCCAGAGATGAGCAACAAGGCTGGTGAAGGATCTAGAGAGCAGGTCATATGAGGAGCTGCTGAGGGAGCTGGGGATGCAGAAAAAGAGGCTCAGGGTAGACATTATTCTTCTCTACAGCTGCCTGAAGGAAGGTTGTAGGAAGGTGGGAATCAGTCTTTTCTCTCTGGTAACAAGTAAGAGAATGAGAGAAAATGGCCTCAAGTTGTGTCTGGGGAGGTTTAGATTACATATTCAGAAATTTTGTTTCCCAGAAAGGGTTGTAAAGCATTGGAACAGAACTGCCTAGGGAAGTGGTGGAGTCACCATCTCTGGAACTGTTGAAAAAACCTGTGGATATGACATTTGAGGATGGTTTAATGATGAACATGGTGGTGGTGCTAGATTGATGGTTGGACTTGATAGTCTCAAGGGTCTCTTCCAACATTCATGATTCTATGATTCTAAGTAAGAATAATTGTTAAGTTATACTACAAAGGTATCTGAAATGCCACAGAACTAGTGAAATTGGGTGATGTAAAATATGCCACTGATACTTCCATAAAATGTAAAATCCAATAGAACACTGATCAGTGAAGAAACTACTGAGGAGATGTATTTACTTTGCTAACTCCAGTATACCACTGTTCAATGTTATATATCACTTAATTATAAATTAGCACATGCAGATATCTGAAGGACTTAAATGATTTATGACAAGAGCTATAGGACTAGTGTAAGGAAAGAAAAAATTCCATCCAAAATTTCTAAAATTTTTTAATGGATATACTAATTGCTATGGTAAAATAAGCATGAGACCCAAGATATTTCAGCTGCTAAATGTTATACTCCAAAGCTATTTAAGTTTAGAGAGTTTAAAGTTTTATCCCCTAGTGGAAATTGAATCAGCCTTTCAGTATATTAAGAAGATGCAATTTTAGGCCTAAGTTAGATGGAGTTGTGACATGTCAGTTTACGTTCAGAGTGATATTAACAGTAATCCTCATGGTATATTGAAATTCAAGATTATAGTATTGCAGGACTAGATATTACTAGATACTAACATTGTGTTCAATGGTGTAAGCAGAACTTTAGGTACTGTACCAAACAGACCTATGAATAAGAGATCTCTTTTTAAATTGTGTTCAGAATTGTGAGTTTGTAGCTCTTGTTACAAGGTGTGTTATATGACCTGTGGCTAAAAATTATAAACTATCTTGTATAAACATAGGAGTTGCTTTTAAGCTCATGCAGTAGAGACTTCTGCTCAGTATTTCGAGGCTGAGTAATTTTAGAAACTGAACTAGAACATCTGAGCTGGTTAGGGCACTTCACATCTGAGGAAGGAAAAATCCTCAGCTGCTTGAGACATGCTTTGCCTGTGACAGCTGGGGCTGGTGCTGCTGGAAGCCACCAGCTGGGAGCCCAAGTTCCCTGAAACTTGTTCTCAGCTCTGCCACAAAGCTGCTGTGATTTTCATCCTGTAATTTTGAGCAGCTCTATGGTCTGATGTGGTACAACGCACAAGAAGGGAGGAGGTTGGGCAGAGGCAGTGGCCATGTTCACTCATTAGTTACTTCAGTTGTAGCTGTGAATAGAAAACCTGTCAAGACTATCCCAAGAAGAGAAAATGTGGATCCTTTTGCCTTTCATTGTTCCCTGTTTTTCCAGTCAGACATGAATCCTGGCCTGCAACAGATACACTGAGCTTCTCTAGAATTTTAGTGTGATGCTTGCCCTCCCCAGCAGCCCTGGCTGCTAATAAACTGCCTTGGGACAGAGTCTCTGTATCTTCATCACTAGCCACGCTGTTCCCTTTTCACAACTTACTCCTCTACAGTTTTACTCCTAAAGGATGAAGAAGAATTTGTTGCCACACAGTTTTAGGCTGATATGTATGGATTTATGCGAAGAGCTCTGAGCTCTAGGGGTAGGAAGACTGCAGTGGAGAGACAAAGGGTATTTCCATTATATTAAAATCCACAGCTGTAGACTATCCTACCTCATGTATGTGGAACTATACTGCTACTGCTACAATTCATCATAATTATATAGCAAAGCAGATAGAAACCACTGAAGTCATATCAGGACTGACTGGCTTTTTTGTGTCTATAAGGTGGAAAAATGTGCATTGAATTTCAGCTTTTGTCCATGGGTGACACTATGGTAGCTTGCCCTTCTGTTGTGCAAGATGTGTGTCTTTGGGCTTAAGTGGTAATTTCAAGGATTCTCTGCTGCCTTCTTTCCTCTTCTGCTTTTCTGTTTTCTGCTCAGCCTGTATTAACATCTGTTTCTTTTTTTATCTTGCTTTTTTTCAGAATGTGTAGCATAATTATGACAACTGCTTTGATTGTGGATTGTCATTGATCCTTGCTGAAGAAGCACTTTGTCAATCAGCAAAAATGCATCACATAGCACTGCTGGAGTCCCTGACTTTTTATCCAACTTTAGAACCCTACATTTGTGAAATGGTATCTGCAATTAATTTTCCCTACTCTTGACCTATGTCAACATCTGCTTTACCCAACTGTCTTCATCTGTTTTTATGATGCAAACTGGCTGTTGCTATTATCAGTCAAAGAATACTGATAGGTTAAGAAAATATCTTTGTTTTTAATTATGATCAAATAACCCGCACAAAATTCTTCTTAAGCTGAGCAGTACAGTTTTGGAGGTCTTAATTTTGTGATTGCACGTGGATAGCCAGAAGTGTAACAGTCTTCATCACTTTTCCTGCATTCCTGAATAATGGCTTGGGCCTCAGTTGTTCACTAACCAGGATATGTCCTCCTATGCCCTTCAACCCTAAATCTACTGACTTTTTGTTTTTTTCATTACAAGGTGAAATGCAAAAAGAGAATGCTGTTGAATTATATGCTTAAGTAGAGCTGATATCACAGAAAACTTCATTACGGGACAGCGAAGGTACTTACTGGTTTTGTTAGAAACATAGAATCATAAAATGGTTTGAGTTGGAAGGGACATTAAAGATCATCTTGTTCCAACCCTCCTGCCACAGGCAGGAACACCTCCCACTAGACCAGGCTGCTCAAAGCTCCGTCCAACATGGCCTTGAACATTTGCAGGGATGGGGTATCTACAACTTCTCTGAGCAACCTGTTCCAGTGCCTCACCGCCCTCAGAGTAAAGAACTTTCACCTAATATCCAGTCTAAACCCACTCTCTTTCTGTTTAAAACCATTTCCCCTCATTCTATCACTATACTCCCTGACAAAGAGTCCTTCCCTGTCTTTCCTGTAGGCCCCCTTCAACCCCTTCAAGAGCTGGAAGGTTACTGTAAGGTCTCCCCAGAGACCTTCTGTAGGTTAAACAACCTGAACTGTCTCAGAATTTCCTCATAGGAGTGGTTTTCTAGCCACCCAGTCATCTTCATGGCCCTCCTCTGGATATGCTCAAACAGATATATGTCTGTTTTATCCTGGGGACCCCAGAGCTGGATGCAGCACTACAGGTGGGGTCTTACGAATGTATAGTATAGATGGAGAATCATATCCCTCGACCTGCTGGCCATACTTCTTTTGACACAGCTCAGCATACAGTTGGCCTTCTGGGATGCGAGTGCACACTGCTGGGTCATGTTCAGTTTTTCACCCAACAGTATGCCCAAGTACTTTTCCACAGAGCTACTCTGTCTCATCACCCAGCCTGTATCCAGCTACAGGATTACCCTTATCCAAGTGTAGGACCTTATAATTGGTCTTGTTGATTTTCATGTGATTCACGTGGGCCCACCTCTCAAGTCTGTCAAGGTCCCTCTGGATGGCATCCCTTCCCACTAAGGTACTGCAGAATCACAGAAGGGATTGGAAGGGATCCACAAGGATCATTGAGTCCATCTCTTAGCCCTGCACAGGACCGTCCCCAAGAGTCACACCAGGTTCATCATCCAAACACTTCTTGAACTCCATCAGGCTTGGTGCTGTGACCACTTCCCCGGGGAACCTGTTCTAGTACCCCAGCCACCCTATGAGTGAAGAACCTTTTCCTAAGATCCAACCTAAACCACTCCTGACATAATTTCAGACCGTTCCCTCGAGTCCTGTCACTGGTCACCACAGAGAAGAGATCAGTGCCTGTCCCTCTTCTTCCCCTCATGAGAAAGTTGTAGACTGCAATAAGGTCTCCTGTCACAGCCCGGGAGAGTAAAGGGTCTGACCACAGAGGTAGAGTGAGGCAAAGTGATCCTTTATTACAGGTGCACACAGGCTTTTATAGGATATTGAGGGAACTTGCCAGAAGGGTAGGTGGAACTTGGGAGGAGCATGCTAAACAGGGACATACAAGGGAAAAAGGGGAAATGGGGAGAAACAACCATATAAGGAGTGACCAAATAAGGGAATGCTGCATTGCAGCAACTGGGAGCCAATCAGAAACAAGGGGGAAAGCAAGGGTACAGAACAAGGGGGAATTTTTATATAAATGAATTAAAGGGGTACATTAAAAGGTATAAAACACAATGCCATAAAGCGTAGACTTTAACATAACATCCACACAGCTCCAGTTTTCATCTGAAGGTGGTAAAAGTGGTATCTTCTACAGTTCCACAGATTTCCTTTACTATCTCTTGTTCAAACTTCCACATTTCGTAGCTATCAGGATTTTGGTTCTCCTCAGTCTCCTCTTCTCTAGGCCGAACACACCAAGTGACCTCAGTCACTCCTCATACGGCTTCCCCTCAAGGCCCTTCGCCATCTTCATTGCCCTCCTTTGGACACTCTTTAATAGCTTCATATCTTTCTTATATTGTGGTGCTCAAAACTGCCACAATATTCAAGGTGAGGCCTCACCAGTGCAGAGCAGAGCGGGACAATCCCCTCCCTCCACTGGGTGGCTATGAGGTGCCTGATACCCCCAGGACGTGGTTGACCCTCCTGGCTGCCAGGGCACTGCTGACTCATATTCAACTGGCCATCAACCAGGACCCCCAGGTCCCTTTCCATGGCACTGCTTTCCAACATCTCATTCCCCAGTCTGTATAAACTGGAGTTTCTGGGTTTGCCCCATCCCAGGTGTAGAATCCAGCACTTCCCTTGTTGAACTTCATATGGTTGGTGATTGCCAAGTCCTCTAATTTTGTCGAGGTCTCTCTGCAGAACCTCCCTGCCTTTGGGGGAGTCAACAGCTCTTTCCACTTTTGTGTTGTCTGCAGACCTGCTTAGCATCCCTTCCTGTTCTGCATCCGAGTCATTTATGAAGATGTTGAAGAGCACAGGGCCTGAGATGGAGCCCTGCAGAACCCCACTAGTGACAGGTCACCAGTCTCATGTTACCCTGTTCACTATTACCCTCTGTGCTCGACCTGAGAACCAATTGCTCACCCACTATGTGATGTGTTTATCCAACTGTGGGCTGGAGACTTTGTCCAGAAGGACATTGTGAGAGACAGTATTGAAAGCTTTACTGAAATCCAAAAAGTAGGAACTGTTAGAACAATTTTTCTCCTATGGCCTGCTCTGGGACAAGCACAGTCTCACGTTCTGTCCCTGAGAGTGCCATCCTCACTCCTGTCCTTTTCCAGGAGGGTCTGTCAGAAATCACATGTGTGTGAGTGTTGAGATCCTTTAGGCAAGTCAAGAATGAAGTGTGCTAGATACAGCATGAGAACAACTTCACTAGGAGGGAGAATGCTCAGCCAGAACAATTCCTCTGCAGACAAAGTAACAGTGCTGCAATGCTGTTCAGTGCCAGCTTTCCACATGGATGATTGTTACGCCTTTTGCTGATCTGTCCTGGCTCCATTCAGATTCACTGCTGGCTGGATGCTACTTTCCACAACCCGTATCTGAGTTTTCTCTCTCTTTTTTCTTTTTATTCTATAGTGTTCCTGTGACAGCTGCTTTCTTGTTATCTGTGGAGGAATTTCTGATTTCTTCTTACAGGCGTAGAACAGACTAAGGTGAATGATGGCAGTATGAGGCTTACAGTTACATGTACATTTGGGAGTGGCACCTTCAGAATCTCTTCTCCACAGACTGCATCCCCACACCTTCATGCTTAATTTTGCAGCATAAAAGTCAGAGATTCTGGTATGAAATTTATAACCTACTTCAGAATTAGGAAGTTTTTTTTAACCCAAGCATGTTTTCCTCAAAATGGAAAGGATTACACCTTTAGCTTGCCTGTAATTTCTACTTATAGTAATGGCATTTTCACATACTGGACTTGAGACATTTTTAATAATTTTGAAATATTTATTCAAGCAGATCCCCTCATAGTATACTTGAAAAAATACTCTCTCACAACAGGGTCTAGTCTTTGTATGTTAAAAATCATACTGCTTTGACAAATTGGTGATTTTTTTTTCAGCATGTGATTTTCATTTTTCAAACTTTTTTCCCCCACAGTTTATAACACAGGGTGAGGGAGATCCTACTGCAGCATACCTGCATGAGGCTCCCTTCCCAAGAATTCTATTGAATCAGTGAGGCTGAAAATGGTAGAAAGTAGTTTTGATTCACACAGAGATAACATTTCATTTCAAATTTTAGCACTTAAGGAAAGAAGAAGAGTGCTTGAATTACCTCAGAGCAGCTTTTATTGCCATAGCAGTGTTCTATGCAAGTCTGTGAAGAAGAGCTGCATGATGCACAGAACAACCCTGTGAGTGCTGAAGTGAGGAGACTAGAAATGATGATTTTTTAAAAATAGTTTGATCTTCATTCTGGCTCAGGTTTGATTTCTAGACAGTCAGGAAATGGAACTTTTGAAGCAGAAGTCAATGGGAAAACGTCCACTGTTCCCCCCTCAGTAAGTGTAACTTGATGGAAATCTTAAAATGTACCTCATTGCATAGACTCTCCTTTTGACAAGAAATGGGAATCTGTATAATAATCAGATATATTATTTCAAAGCCTTTGGATTAGAAAGTGTGGACACCTTTCAAAAGAAAATATTTTTATACAAATGAGCTGTTTTCGTACAGAATGAAACAAGATAGGCAAGGCATTGAACAGTAACATGTGGATGAATACTCATAAAATACTCAAAGGCAATATATGTCACAATACTAAAATAACTGCCGAGTCTTGACCTTGTTTTCAGTAATAAAACCCAGTGATTGTACAGTTTAGAGTAAGCTATTCTATTTAAATAACAGTTATATTTTTGTAAACAAAATTTTATGCAATGACATGTCAGATGAGTAAATTGCCTTGTAGCGATGTTTTATATTATATTGTAGAAGGTTGTATCCATACAACCTCAAATAGAAACAATTAGTCAGCAAATCTCAACATAAGGTGTTTGCTAGAAGTCTTCCAGATAAAGCTATAAATAGGACTGTGATTGGGCATGTTGGGATTCTTTAGATTTCTCTGTCTCCCCCTTACCTGTGCACAATGACTGACTGAGAGTGGTCAGTTTGACTTCCCCTTTCACTGATGTAGTTATCTGTAATGTTAGAGGTGAGTCTGAATGTTTCACACCAGGCTTGTCTAGTTTGAAGAAAAGGAGGCTGAGAAGCAACTTCACTGCACTCTACAGCTTCCTGGGGAGGGGACAACAACAGGGAGGTGCTAATCTCTTCCTCCTGATATCTGGTGATGGAACGTGTGGGAATGGTTCAGAGCTGCATCAGGGGAGGTTCACACTGGAGTTTAGGAAGAATTTTTTTACCAAGGTATAAGCACTGGATCAGGCTTCCTAGAAAGGTGGTTGATGCCCCAAGCCCATTCACTACTATTGTCATTTGGACGATACCCTCAGTACTATGCTTTAACTTTTGTTCAGCCCTGAGCTGGTCAGGCAGTTGGACTAGATGATCATTGTAAGTCCCTTCCAGCTAAAATATTCGCGTCAGGTTTATTCCATTCCATTCCATTCCATTCCATTCCATTCCATTCCATTCCATTCCATTCCATTCCATTCCATTCCATCATTGAGGAGCTACCTGCACTATCTTCTGTTCTGCATATTTAGGAAAACATGCCATTTACCCACATCAGTATTTGTATGAAATTAAATGGCTATTTTACTTAGAGCAATTCTGTGCATACATAAAATTGTCATTAGGTCCTGTGGGAAGACAAGAAGTTACGTTTCTTTTACTGTATTTGAGTCTGATCATGCAAGCTGCACAGTCTTTCTGCAAAATTACTGTTTCATATGTTTTCCCTAAGTTTGCTAGGAGCTGGGGAAATAAGAATTATGGGCAACATCTAGCATGTAATAAGGGCATGCCCTGCAACAGATACTTTTTTAGTCAAAGGTGGTAGATAAGGAGCACCTTATCTATATTTATCCATACCTCACTAAAATATAACAACTTACTATACTGTGGACTTGCAGATTAACTCAGTTGATACAAACTCTTGTACAAATTCAAGCATGTACATAAATACGCACATATATTCAAAAATCTTTATGAATTAAATTCTATATGTTCCAATAAACTGGAAGTGTGCAGTGCTGCAGTTTTTATGATTGCTTGGACTAAATAACTTATAAGTGTTCTCCATAATATTGTCTGGAATGAAGGAAATGGAGAAAAGGAATTAATTGGGCTTTTATTTGAGGCAGCAATGTATGCATGTATCAGTTTACACAAGTACTATGCTGCTGTTATGTTTCAGTCTTTTTAATGATCAGCAGATATTTGTCGCTGAATAGGCAGTAAATCAATGGAGACCAGATATTTTCACAGTAAACAGTAAAGAGTTTTGCAGTTTGTCTAGTCAGGAAAACTCCTTTCATTTATCCATATAGAAATGGTATTAAGTTGCTGAAGTTCTGCTTAAACTTTTGTGTTGCACAGGCTTGTGGTATATTTTACACTTCTTTTGCTCCACTAACAAAAGAAAGGTGTTTTCCCAAAACTTCTTACAGTTAATCGTAGTTCTTATAGAAACCTTGATGCACAGGAGTCCTTGATGCAAAATTAGATGCCTAGGGTCTCTGCTTTACGGTTCCTCTACCCAATAGTAGTGTTGGTGAATGCCTTCTTTCATTAATGTTTATGCGTCTAAATTAGAGATAGCAGTGGTAGAGGGTTTAATCTCTTCTGCTGAGTCTATCTCATTATTTGTGTCTTTGTGGACACTTTTGCAACACTGTGAGACTCAGTATATTGGTGGTAGGCATTTTTAATTTCTCCATGAAGACTCAAGATAGGAGTGAGTTACCATGCATGGCATGGTGTGCTCTGTGTGGTCTTGGCCTGTGAAGTGTAGCAATGTGTTGGCTTAAACAACTTTCTCTCTATGGCTAACATACTCATCTGGTTAATCCCTTCAGCAAAGTGTGAGTCAAGGTAACAGTAAATATTCTTGCAGTGTAAAAGCCTGAGTCCCCTCACTCAGTTGACTTGTTTCTACCATTAAGACCCAAATCTCATAATGAGGCCTGGAAGGTGGATCTGTATAAGCCCTGAAAACCATGGTTGCTTTTTCAGATCCATTAAAGCTTTTTTTCGTTAATGAGTGCTAAATAGTAGTAACAGAAGAAGAGAGGCCCATAATCTGTGGCAGTCCAGGCAGCAGGGCAGTCAGAGACAAAACATTATATAGGATGCCTTTCTCTTGGCTTGTGATGTGTTGAGAGGTATGGGCTACCTGAAAAAAAGAAACTTTGAAGAAAAATAATCTTTTCTTGTGAGGGTCTGGGAAAAGAAAAAAAGCATGTAACAACAGCAAAATACAGGATAATGGGGTTCATTGTAAGTCAGTAATAAATCAGCCTTTTTCATGGAGGAGAAAGCTAGTTAAGAGGATTGTTGATTCCACTTTAAAGCAACCCTAAGGCCTGGTGCTTACCAAAGTCTTTTGACTCTCCCTCGTTTGGCCTTTGCCTCCAGACTTTGTTACTGTCAGATGGTGCCTAAGGCCGATTAGTTCTCACCTCCTGCTGAGGACATCTCTGGATCCTGTAAGATCTGAAGGGAGAAGTCAACTCTTGGCTTCTCAGGAGGGCATCCACCAAGATGGATTTCAGACTGAACTGAAAGAGGAGGACCGTAAGCTGGAGAGAAAGGCACACTTGCAAATTTCTCCATTCTCATAGAAGCATAAAGCGACTTCGGATTGTTCCTAGAAGATTTAACAAAGAATTGGATTTTATTGTGGTCACTACCTGATAGTCTGTGTTTGTAGACTGCATAGTATCTCCTCTATAAGAATTCTCTTGACCCTGAAGTCAATTCTTGGGAAGGACAAAATTTAATTTTTTCTTTATGAAGAAAACCAGGAAGCCTTGCTAGCCTGTGTTAGGACTGTCCTAGGAATCCTCTCTGAACGAATTTGAGGATGTCTTCCTGTATTTTTATCGGACCAAGAAGCAGAGGCCAGAGTGATATGATAGATCTAAGGATTTGAACCTCTGTTGTAAATGCACAGTACAAAGATTAGCCTGCTAAGGGGGAAAATATTAATACCATCTCTCACCAGTGACAAAGAAATATAAACTTCTTTTATATATTTGTATGGTTTTTTACATACACAGATATTCATAAACAGCACAAATAAAAGGTGCAGAGTTGGCTGGTAGGAGGAGATGACTGTCTTGCTTGAAGAGAGGTGAATTGAATTTTTCAAGTTATTTCCCTTGTGGCAATTAGGCAGAAATATGAGCTGCTAGATGTGTGTAAATATAACTGGGATTTCTCTGTGCTTGGTTTATATTATTTACATTTATAGAAACTAGCTTCCCTTTAGAATAGCTAATGCAGAAATAACTACAGAGTTCTCTCTGCTTTAAGGTTGATATCACTTTTGGTGTCACCCTTTTTGGATGTGTCATGAATCTTTGAAGAGGTGTCAGACAAACAAGCATATAACTTTCAGAATTAGATTTTTAACCCTTTTATTTCTTTTCCTGTTTCAAACTCTTTTTTTGTGGTTGTTTTAATTTGAGCTATTGCTCAGTACCGAGCTGTTTCTCCCAGGGGAGAGCTAGTATAAAATAAAGTGCCAAAGTGCCTCTCTGAGAGAATCATGACAAAGAGTCACTTTACTAAAAATAAAATTCACTTTTGGTTTTTTTTCGTTCCACATGAATGGTGATTTAGATATTGATCAAGTGAATGTTTGAGTATATTTCTTAGTGTTTTTGTTTTCCAGATCAGAAAAATAAATCTAAAAATAAAACCAAACTCACTCTCTTAGAAATTCAATTAATTCCTCATTGTAATATATGTCATATTATGTGTAGGAATTCATCTTTATAAATTCAAAAGAAGCACTAGTCTGATAATAAAAAATAGTAAAATCATAGTATTTAAAAGATGATAGCCAATGAAGTTCTTCTAGCTGGGTATTTAAGCAGTTGTTCAGGTAGATTTTTAACACTCACTAAATTGGATATATTTCTTAGTGAACAGTATGCCAAGGTGAGCCGCACATTTCCACTGCCAAAACGAACTCTTTAAAATGAAATATGTCTTGGAGTATGATAATGGGAAACATCCCAAGATTTCACACATTTCTTGATAATCTCCATGGAACCCTAACACTTTCCATATGTTTTCCTGGTTGGCAGGTGGAGTGGATACAACAGCAGGTGGTTAAAAGACGGATAAAGAGGGATTATAAAGCTGGTGGTACCCAATCCACTTATTTCAATGATCCCAAATGGCCAAGCATGTGGTACATGGTAAGTACATACAGGGCCATTGGCTCTGTTACATTCTAATGTTTAGTTGTCTGGTTTGATATTTCAAAAGGGGACAGAAGAGTATGTTTGGAAAAAGCAAATTTGGGAATTTTTATGTGACTAATGAATGTTTACGAACTCCTTACAAATATTACAAAGAATTCCCAGTGAGCCCTGCAATAGAAAACATTTATTAATGCATTCGTTCATTAATTCTTCCTATTGCTAGTTGTCTTGGAAATTACTTATTAGAGGATAAACTTTCAACAATGAGAATGGAAGGAACTTAGCCACAGCTTGTGAGAACTCACTTGTATTCAATGCATAATTCATTGTCTCCAACAGAAATGTATTGTGTCCTGAAACAGGAAAAAAGAGATACAGACACTGACCATTCAGTGTTACAATTACATTCTTTTTAATAATGAACAATTGCATTGTTGAAATAAATGGACTGTTGGTGCTGTTTCCTATCTGTTTCCTCTCCATCTTGTTTAGTTCCAGGATGAGGTTGTTATAACTATGGGGGTTTTTAAGAGATTCATTGTACAGTTTGAAAGCAACTTTTATCCAAAATGTAGTTCTTTTCAGCTGTTTGTGAAAGCAATATTATTTTGGGTCAAGGGATCATGGCAAGTCTTTTTCCCACTTTATTGAAATGTGTATACTCGTCTGTCTCCTTTAATATGTACATTTATTCAATCTACCTGTCCTATAAATATGTACATAAGGTGACAGACAGATTCCAATTTTTAAAAAATTAAAAAAAAATTTATTTCAATGTTTTAAATTGAAACTAGAAAACAATGACTTATCTTTAGTTAGTCTGCTGTTACTGCTACGGACTTTCAGCTCTATGTTAGACTAGAAAGAGGGAGCCCAAACTTTAAGAGAATCATAGTAGTCAAGGAAAAGCCCACTGTATATCATGTATGGTAGCTTATGTAATTTTTCCTTTGTACTCCTAGATTTATATACAAAGTTTTTAGTGCCAGCATAGCTTTTTGATGAAACTAGATTAGTGGAACGTTTTTTAACTGGTAATAGATGCTTTAGCCGTTGCCTCTAATTTTGATCAGAAGGTTAGCAGTTTCCTATTAATAAATCAGTTGTATTGTATAGCCACATAGTTAGCAGCTCCCCCACAATTGCCAGTCTAACACAGAAAACACTTTAAGGCAGTAAATGGACTTTACTGTTTGTCTTTTACAGCTTTCATAATTTCTCATTTCTATCCCTGTGGAAGAAAGTCCTCACTTTCAGAACTTCTGTGAAGGGGCAGTTCCCGATACATTGCATTTACATCCACTGAATAACCCCATTTATTTGCAATATCTTCAGTGGTAGTGGTTTGATGACATTTTGTTGAAAGAGATCAGTAAGGTGTCAGCAACTATGCTGTTTCATCAGAGAGAATAGCTAAAAATATGTGAATGGGTTGATTTCAGGACTGACTTGGGTCATTACCAGATACCCTCATGTGACTGTGTTTGTGATTCTTACTATAGCTACTTTTGTTAATCTTTCTTACCTTTATAAGTTGAAGGGAAAAAAGGGAGTTCAAGGTTATTTAGTGGTTGCAGTCATTGCTATGTCATAAAGAGGTTTTTAGTTGCTGTCTGCAGACGTGTTGTTGAGAAAGTAATAAAAGCACTATCGTATACAGATTTGCATCTGAATTAATAAGTAACTTCATTGTGGGTTAAGATTTAGACCTTTGGCCCTTGAACTGGGACAATCTCTAACAAGGCTGTTAATGTATTTCAGATTTGTTGACACAAGTCCTTTTATTCAAAGACTTTTTCAAGCCATATCTGATTTTTTCCTCCCCAAGCTTTTTCTTCACAAGTACCATCCTTTGTTATTTTAATTGTCTAGGCTAGAAATAATACATTTTTGTTTGTGTGATATCCATGACAAGAAGTTACAAGAGGGATTCAGGTCTTCTTTGTCTTTTGGGCCATCACAAAGTTAAAAAGAATCCCTCAAGAACTGTAATGTGAACAAATTAGAAGGTCTTTTTTTAATCACTCTATTTTTCTCCATTTACACTGAAGGCATTCCTAGAAAGAGCAAAGTGATTAAGAATATAGTTCTTTAGCGCCTTCTGGTTTTGTGGAAGCTGAAGCAGAAAGTGCCTTCAGACCCCAAAGTATACTTTTACTTTTCATGACCAGGGCATTATTTAAGGAAAAATTACAGTTTCTAATGCTTTCTAATAACAAAGATAAGGTGATTTACTTTTGAGTTCCCTCCCTCAAAGCAAGGAAAGTTGGGAAAAAACCCTATTTCTTTAGCATAACCTCTGAATCTGGTGGCATCTCTGCTTAAGAGTAGAGTAGAATATTTTTGTAGATTTAGTAACATATGAAACTTCACCTATCCAACTATTATTCAAAACCAGCTTGCTCAGAGTGAACTGATAGCAAAGAAGTAAAGAAAGTCCCTAGTTAAAATCCCTTTCCAAATTTTGAGTCAGAAGAGAGCTAAGTCCTGTATGCCATCCCCAGAGCTCAACTACCTTTGTATATCATCATGTTAAATCTAATGAATTTCTTCTCTTTCATTGATGTTGACAAAATAGCCTGGTAGTCAGTAACTGGATGAACTATATACAATCAGTGTGCATAACTTAAGAGGTCAAAGTCAGCTGTTCTGTATCTGAAACTGTTTTACTTAACTTGAAATAACAACAATGTCTTCTGAACGACTAAGACAACTTTGTGGCTAATCAATTTCACTGTACCTACCAGTTGGTTAAATGAGTTTTCTCATATTGCCTGCATATGAAAACTATAGGTATTAAAAACTAGAGGAAGTAAATATATAAAAAAAATTAGAAGTATATGCAAAGTTGTGGTTAATACAACTAACTTTAACAGACTTCACTCAGAGTACTGTCCTTGTTGATTATTTCTTTTTGTTCCCCACTTCAGAAGAGCTTTGTAGTGATCAGCTGAAACTGGAATCACACAGGCACATAAGCACACCTTTCTGCGGCTGCAGTCTAGCTCTGCTGTGATGATGGGCTCCATGGCATAGTTTTTGAACATAGAATGTAACAGCAATAAATTAATTTAGCTATTGTTTATTTTTTAACAAATTATCTTCAGATTACAAAGTTGCTGATTATGTCTTTGCAGTCAGTTCAAACAGGTACAAATCTTTTTCAACACTGATGAAGGATAATCCTCTACAGTACTGTTACCGTCCCTTCTACTGTTGATAATAATTGCTAGTTTTGAAATAATTCTGTAATTTGGAGAAGTTTCCAGGTTCTTCCCACTCTGTATGTGGTTCTTCCCACTCCTTAGTTAGTGATGGGCAGGAACCGAACAAGTAAAAGGATATTTCTGTGGGACTGAGAATAGGCTGGAGGAGGGTATGATATTTTGAGATGTGAGTCTGGAGGGAGAGGCACTATTCTGTTAAAGCACCTAAGAATAAATAAGATAGTTAAAGAGTATAAACCAGGTTTTTTTCTTATCATTGGATGCTACCTCGTCAGAGTAAGAGGAAATGTTATTCCCTGTAGCTGGGAAAGATGCAGCACTGTGAGAGATAAAAAGCGGAAAGCTGGAACTTCTGCTGCAGTAAATAAATGGGACAAGATGGTACTTCTCTGAGAAAGTACAGCACAAAATCACTGTGCAACGAAAAAGTAAATAACTTAAAAAAATATGTTAGAGAAGAAGCTAGCCAGGGCCTCTACTATGCATACTTGAGGGTCATCCTGAATATTTTTGTAGCAATGAAACTTACCTGAGAATGTAGGGAAATAGCTGACTGTCACTGAGGTTGTAAACCAGAGCAAGAAGTGGAACACAGGAACTTGTCTGTCAGCTTCTCAGATAGAAAATAAATGAGATTGTCACATTCCTAAGCTGCTTGGAATAGAGGAACACCACCTATTACATATCTAAGCCAAAAAAAAGGCTGTCTTCTAAGTGTCATTGCTAAATATATCCCACACCAAGAAAAAGTATAATTCAAGGCCTCGTTGAAGTAAAACTTCCATTTTATTTTACGTGTATGTCGTGGTTTAGGAATGGTATTCCCCAATTTAGTGTTCCCACTCCAAATCATATGCCACTCATTCCTCCTGCTTCCCCCTCCCCCTTCATGGGGCTGGAGAGAAGTAGTGCAGGCACAAAAGGCAAAGATCTCGGGTTGAGATAAGAACAGTTTACTGGAAACAGCAATGAAATAAGAAAATGTACAGTAACATCAAAAATACTAATGACAGAGGGTATGAGAAAAAAACCGATTCACATGGAAACTACTCCCATCTTCCCCCTCCCCCCCCCAAAAAAAAACCCCAATACCCAGCTGCTCCTGGCTGTGTCCTCCTGGCTTCTGCAGAAATTAAGCCTGTCCTGACTGGAACCAGGACAGGTCCACAGTGAGATCAGCTGTTCTGTCTTAAATCATTTTAAAGCCTGGTTTTGCTGTTGATCCCTACAAAGACAGTACCTCTTCTTCTGAAAATTATTTTCCTTTCTCAAAATCTTTTTCCTTTCCCCAACGTTTGTTATTTTCTTTTCACATTTATTCCACTTACAAATCAGTGCTTTGGGAGAGTAGGCAAAAGAGTAAAGCTAGAAGCAGATGACTACAGTCTTCTGTTTGGAACCCAAAACAAGTGCTTTTGTAAACTGCCTTGTAGGTCTTCATAGTCTGCTACTTTTCTGTGAGAGGCAGGCAATATAAAGGACTAGAAGACAGCAAATTTTGTGTAGTTGTCTTAAAAATAAGAAAAATATATTAGGTAATCATAATGAAAACATTAAATTTTCTTAAAAATCTTCTGAAAAGATACTCTAATAGAAATCTGTAAACCTAAGAAAAACTGCAATGCCTGACTGTGCTGTTTCTCCAACTGGTTATGTGTCTCAGTTTGAAAAGACTGGAATGTTTGTTAAAGAGGATGAGTTATGAGACAGACCAAACTCTTCTCTCTCAGCAATTGTAAATTCAAAATTAAGGGGCTTTAATCAAGGAAGTGTGGAAAATAAGAAGAAATATTTATTAAAAGATATATGTATGTTGGCAAGAACAGTAACAGAACATAAAACAACTAGACAATAGTCCTGTACCCAGAAGTTCCCTTCAAACAAAAGAAAAAGTCGGAATACTTCTCTGTCCTTCAGCGCAGTTCCAATCCCGGCCGGCAGGGGGCGCTGTTGGATCGCTGGAGGTGCAGAGCCTGCAGTGCTGGTGTTGCCCTGCAGGGGGCGCTGTCGGGCTCTGGCGGTCACTGCACGGGAGGGGGGCCTGGGGGGTGTCTCGGGTCGCGGGAGGAGCCGAAAAGAGAATGGGGACCCTTCCCCCAGTGGAAGAAAGGGGGAAAGGAAAACAGTCCACCCCCAACGGAACTCACTGTTGTTCCCAGATGACGGTGTCTCAAGGCTCCTCTTCTCTCTCCCTCAGTGGGCACAGAGCTCTCCGATGAAAACATGGTAGGCTCTGGCTGGAGTCACGAGGCAGTGTGCAAAGCCAGCCAAGACCAGTGATCCTGCTTCACCAGGGCAGGAAGCCAGAAACACAGGCCTCTAGGCCTTTTCTCCAGATGCACCCATGCAGACCCCCGTCTCCATCCTTCCCACAGCGGAGCAGGGGAAGAAAAATTCCACTCCTGGGATTTATAGCCTATAACATTATGTTATGACTTAGCTCTGGGAGCTTTTCAAAAAGCATTCCTGATTTCCAAAACTGGACTAAAAGAATAAACAGATCCACAAATGCAAAGTGTTTTAGGGGATTCAAGGTGGAAGAGCATAATAGCGGTACCAGCAGTGCACAATAAAACAGGTGTCTGACCACAGTGGAAATGAACATTTACCAATTACTTAGTGAATTGCTTGAATTAGACAGCTATATAATATTGTTGCACAATTCTAGATGTAGAGTGATGTTACTAAGGTTTTTAGAAAACTGTTGAAGATAGAAGATTTGCTGAGAAGCCTAACTCATCAGCCAATATTTATCAGCCATCATATTTATCAGTTTATTTCCACTGTAAGATTTCTGGTATAGACAGATGAAATATAATTTATGCCGTAATTGAGAGCAATTCACACAAGTGAATGTGTACTGAATTAGTTGCATCTAGGGCTGGCTATCTTGAGCTCTGATGCTGAAATGAAAACCCAGGAAAAATAGCTTACTTTTCACTTTCAGTGAGGACTGTGTAGCAAGCATTGCTTTGCGTTTCAGTGACAGGTCTGATGAACCCAGCTTACTTCAGAAAATCCATCCAGTACGCTACATAGTGCTCTTCAATTATATTTGTGAGTTCTCAACTGAGCTATACTGGTATTCATAGGGAAAGAGAGACACTCCTACTCTACCACAGTATAGTTGACCCTGGATGGCAGCCAGAATAAGGGTTTATCAGCAGTGGGTAGTGTGAGTTTCCTGAGATCCTATAGCTGTGAAAGAAGATGGAGGTGAAGAGTTAGATAGGTGAGTTGTCTCCCTTATGCATTGTGTCTCACTGATGAGATCTGTGGGGAGTTGCCTTGTCTTGTGGTTCTCGAAATGCAAGCAGCAGAGCAGGGAAAAAGATTTTACATCCCTGGCCTGGCCACTAATGAGGTTAGCTAAGGCAAGTGGGACTTTGAAAGAGTCAGAGGAACAAAGGAAGGAATGACAGGAGCTTGATAAGATGAAGTAGAAAGTGGTGAAGGGAGAAGGAGAGGTCACAGTGGATTTGAGTGCCGACCTGGGTACAGGGGAGACAGAATTAAGGATAGAATTTCTCCTGCCATATGCTAACACCACAGCAAATGAATACATGTCACCCTCCTTTACAACCTCCTAAAATTTATTTGGCAGCTAAGGAAAAACCTCACTCTCTTTTTATTGCTCTCCAGAGAATTGTTCTCTCTTTCTTTCCATCTGTGGAGTGGAAACAAAATCATTGTTCTTTCTTGAGGTGACATGGCATTTTTGAAAGTGTTTTGCATATTTTTTAACTTGATTTGGTTGTTGCATGCACTTCCATACTTGTGGTTTTTATTGCATGAGAAGATTAAGCTTCTGGTGTTTTATGAAGTTAAGAAGATGATCTGTGACTTAACTTCAGCAGAAGTGCTGCTAGAAAGAACCAAACTACCTGTCAAAACATTACCTTGCAAATCTGAATGTGGAAACGTCTTGTTCTCTGTGGACAAGGTAGAAAAGTAGCATAAGGTCAGGTAATATACAATTTGATCTAAATTAATTTCCTGTTGGAAGATGACAGCTTACTTTAGGTAACAAAAAACCTGTAGAAGTGGATTTATCCATATCTACTGAAAAGAGATTATTAGTGCAAATAGTTTAACAAGATCAGCAAATAGTTGGGAGACAGACTGACCAGGTTGGCTTCTTGATCTGTTCTCTGGGACATTCAGTTCTGGCTTCTAGATCAGCAACCTCAGAAGTGCCCAGAAAACACAAAATGGAAACCAGCACCATTTGGGAGTTGTGCCAGCTTTTTCACTGAAGTAAGAAGAAGCAATACTGAAATAATTTCCATACTTGCTTTGTGAGAGATTTTCCTGCATGTCAAAGGTTTGTTAATAAATCATATAGCAATAGCACACATTCCTCTGCCTACTTACTACAGTGATTGTATTTGCAAAGTCATATTATTCACTTCTATGTTTCAAGACTTTATTTAAAAGTGTTTTTTTTTCTTTTACTGGACAGCAACTGAGTCATGTTAAGAAACTCTGGGTGCTTGTCTGTATAATGTTCTTTGTGAAATACCATTTGTGTATAATGTTGTGTTTTTCTGAACTGCCTTCTTCTGAGTAGTTTCTGCAATTAGTAAGGAAACTAGGGAATATACATTAGGAAAGGTATTTTATCTACTTAACTAATATTTTGTAGCATTTTTAGTGTAAAGAACACTGTGCAAACATTAGGAACCCAAAAATAACCAAAAGTGCACAGCCACAGTACAGAATTGATTTTGAGGCTTGCCTATCTTGTGGTCTTATTCATAAAGAATGAACTAGTGTGACATGTTCAGTTTGCCCTGACTAGAAGCAACTCATAACCTATGAGACTTTAATGAATTTCTGACACGAACAGTTACTATATTACATCTCATTCAGGAAGCAAAAACTGGTGTTATGCTTCTGTAAGGCAATTTCCTAGCTGTTGAGTACACATGATCAAGAAGTCTGGGGGACACTTTTAAGTCATATAATTTATTTTTAGGTACTACCGTGAGGGGGAGGGAGTTGAACATAATGGTTCTTATGGGTGGGTCCCTTTCAACTTGAGATATTCCATGAGGAGTTGGTTCTATGAGGAGAGCTTGATCCATGTCAGAGGAGAAACTGGAGAACCACTATTTACCTCTAGGATGTTAGGTCTATGCGCCTCCTTACTGAAGACAGGTGCCATATAAACCCCATAGAACTGGATCATCAAAATTCCAACTTTCCTGATTCCTGCATCTGTGTTCTAACCTGTCTTCCTGTATATCACATGAGCAAATGTTGTTACTAAAATTACAAGTATGCAGAGTACTTTAGTTCTTGGTGACCCTTTTTTTACCTTAATTCATGTTCCCTTTTTTCTATGTTTTAAAAAATACCCCAACCCCACAACAACAGCAACCAACATGCCCCCCCCCCCAACAACAGAAGAAGCAAACACAGTGAGGACAGACACTTTAATAAAGTGTGTTCTGCACCACTTCATTAAACACAGGTAATCCTTGGCATTACTTGTAGCTACTTCTGATGTAATGAAATCTCTGCTATGCATTACGTCTGCTGCTTGAGCTCTGTGAAAAGGATTAACTAAGACATCATCTACATGAATTGAAACGTGGACAGAGAAATTAATATAGCCTACTTAGAAAGTGTTACAGTCCTTACATCTTGGTAAGGAATCGGTCTGCATACAGAAAACACAATACTGGAAAAAACCCCTAAGTTCTTGTAGACTACAGAATTTGGGTCTCAAGACTCAAGACCCTTTTCTGATGATGGTTTCCCAAGGCATCAGGCAAGCTTGAGGCTTTGTGTGTCACATCCTAGGACTTACAGTATCTTTGACCCTAGCATCCTATCCCCATCCTTTGCATTATCTCTTAAGACTACTTGAACTACAGAGGAAAAAGAACCCCAAACAACAAAAGAACACCAACAAAAAAATTCAAATCATCACTTAAAGAAAGAGGGATCAGAACTTTTCTTCTAACAATACTGAGAAGTTAGATTGGTTCAGCTTTCTTGAGGATCTTGACATTCAATGTATGGTATCTATCCTCTTAGTTTTAATTATTAGGTGTATTTTCTACTCTCGTGGTTTTTCTTTTTAAGACAGTTTCTGCAGTTTCCATCTGCTCCCACTTCAGATTGGTGATGAACAGTAGAAGGATGAAAGTATTGTGAAAGTGAAAGCATTCTTCTACTTTATGCCTGTCCTTTGAAAATGTTTGCCCAAACACACCATAATTGAACCCTTGTCATTGATACTGACCAGTGAGAGAGAGCAAAGATCTGAAAGATCTTTTAAACCCACTCCCATTGGGCATGAGATATGGTTTGCTCTCACTATGTCTGGCTGCTGCTGCTTTTCCAGTATTCAGAAGTTTCAAGTACTGACCTCACTATGTGAAGTAGCTTTGACCTTGTTTGGGTCTTCAAACATGCTGATAGACCATGTTATACATCATGTAAGTGTTGTAGTTTAGGTTCTCTTGTTGAATTTCCCCATGGTGCCATGGGTTTTTTGGGGGTGCTCACCGATAGCAGCATGTGCCACCAGCAGGGAACTAGCCATGGAGAGGGAGAGGAGCAGACACGGGGGAAGGGTCCCACGAGAAGTGGGAAGAATAAAAAGTGGGCAGATCCGCCTTCACTCTTTCTGACCTGGACTGCTGTTGGGAAACCGCCAGCAGCTGCGGGGGGACCTGTTTTGCGCATCCCGCACCACTCTGGAGCCGCACCCACCAGAGATGTGTTGTCTCTCACCAGAGCCCCCTACCCCACTGCCTGCCATCCTTTGCTGCACAGAGCCTGTGCCGTCCCCCTGCCCACTGCCGATTCAGAAGCAGCAGCTGTTGGCTGCTGATCAAGACCGCGGCACCTGCTCACCAGTGCTGCAGCGTCTGGAGTCGGTGAGCCCTGCCACTCTCACGGACCTTGCCCACTGCCAGCTCCAGAGCAGCAGTTTCCACCAGTCAAGACTGCAGCACCTGCCTGAACCATAGCATCCAGAGTTGCTGCATGTTTTCTCTGCCTGCTGCCCCACACTGGTTTTCCTGCTGCCTGCCATGCCGTGGAGGGAACCTGCCATTTTTCTTTGTTATTGTTTGGTTGTAGTTTTGTTCTGTTTTGTTCTCTGTTTTTAGTGAACTGTTATTCATTTCTACACTTTTGCTCGAAAGTCTCATATCAAATTTGCATAATTCGGGGGGAGGGCTTTCTATTCAATTGGAGGTCCCACTTCCCAGGCATTTAAGACATTGTCTTAAAAACAAGACAGTAAACTATAACCAATGACCCAATCTGAGGACTAATTCAACATCTGTTCTCATGAATGAGTCTACAAGGGTGGCCAAAAACACTTTGTAAGCTTGGTTTGTTACTATGCCAAGCCCTAGAAAAAGTCTTCCATTGTCTCAACATTTGAAAGACTTACACACAAGATTTATCTCACAGTCTAATAGAAAAAATAAAATGAAGGCTGAGTTATGCATCTCTTCTCAGCTCTTAGCAGGTAGAAGTTGTGCATTTTTCTTCTAGGCATTTGTCTGTAGGGGTGTGGCTAGGAAATTGATTCAAATAGAAAAATTCAATTAAAAGGAATACATGCAATGATGGTATTGAGCAGATTTCCCCCATTTCTCCTTTTGGTAGCAAGGTAGCATCCTTTTGTGATTATAGTCACACTGTGTGAAGTTGGTCAGTTAATTCATGTGTTGGTTTTTGAGGGAGAGGCAAGGAGGAAAATATTTACTGTGGATTGAAAAATTCTCAAATTGTGGTATCTATGTTAAATCCTGGCATCCATAAATTGAAGGATTATAGGTTAGCTGAGAGAAAGTGGCTGAACAGAGGAAAAAGAACAGCTGTTTTGACTGTTGATAAGTATAAAAAGAGAGATCTTTAATAATAAAGTGCTACCTGTAATGATGTTGTTAAAAAGATGATGTGCAACAAAGTATACAGTCATGTGATCAGATTCCATGCACCTCATTGGAATTAGGCATCCACCTGAATAATTTGCACATCAAGGGTAGATTTAGGCATGTTCCTAAACCTAGTGGTGTACTTTAAGGTTCTGTTGATTTTTCTCAGTGTCCTTCAATCTAACATTAATTGACTGCTAACTGGCTAATTGGTGTTTTAATAAGCCTGTTATTACATTAGTTGGTTTTGTGGATTTTTCTATGTCAAGACCTGAATCTATATAGGAATTGTCCAGGATGTCTGTGACAAGACTTTGAAATGGATCTTCAGTTGAATTAATATAAAAGCTTTATTTACTGGTATATACTTATTTAAATGTATTATATATGCAGCATCAGGGTTATAGAACCAAACCCAACTTTCTTCTTGCTTTTCTTAGAAACCTTTTTTCTTTGAAAGTTCTCATACCAATAGCAGAGCAAACACACAAACTTTTATTTTTCTGTTTTAAAGCAATCCATATATATATAGTGATGCTTATCAATTAAAATTTCTAAAATTTTGTTTCAGAAGTGACAAAAAATCTTTCCACATTTTTTTTCAAAAATGTTGTCACCCCTTCCTACATGTATATATGTTGCATTAACTTTGGCTTAAAATACACTGCATTGCTTTCCAGCTAGTCCTGAGAGATCAGAGGGGCGAGGTGTGGGCAGGCCTCATTTCTGATTAAAATCAATTCAGTGCCATAACTCTGGTGGAGTTCAATAAGAATTTGCATGAGCAGATTCACAAATAGTGCAATTAACCGTTATAGGACTATAAGTCTGGTTGAGTTCAAAAGGAACTTACACAAACAGAGATTCACCAAATAAACCACAGTTTATTGGAGCAACAAATTATAGATTCTTTCATATTGCCAGTGATACATTCACTAGACCTGCACAATATAAGTACAGCACTGTTCCCTAGTATGTGTACAAGTGTTCCCGACTATACTCCAACACGGAGGCACAAATCTTACTGAAGAGGTGTCCCTACTTTGGGGAGGACAGAGGAGCAAGCCCATTGTCTGGTCTGCAAGGTGCTTGTATTCTCATCCTCTGCCCTAGAGGATTTCAAATGCCAATTTATACTTTTGGGAGTAAAGGAGGTGAGACTGTAGTCAAATATTCTGTAACTTCCATAAGTGGTGTGGTGGACAGCCATTTGATATGTAAATGAGATACTGAGAGTAACTGGGAGATTACAAAGACTGTTGGTCTTGTGCAAAGGCAGAACAGAACACATGACAAGTTAGTATCAGTCCTTCTTCCACCTGGGTCATTGTGGCACTAAGGGTCATCCTCCGCCTGATAACCTATCACCCCATCAGCAGTCTGTCATACTCGTGGTAATTCCTTATCCACACAGTTCATGAAATATCTCATAGCTGTAGGCTTTGTTCCTCCAAAATGTCTAAAGGGGAAAAAAGTTCAAAATATCATCTAATTTGAATGTTTCATGTCAATTCTGTGCTTATATCTCCACAGCTACTCATGTTTGGACAGACAGGTTCATTTGAGTAGCTTGTTGCCTCTCTAAAGAGATAGTGAATAGATCCCTGCTCATTGCAGAGAGGTTGAACTAGATGACCTCTTCCAACCCAACACAATCTATGATTCCCTTTTGACATTATTGCTTTGCATATATAATTGAGTTTTAGTCATAGTAATTAATGTTTTCGCATGTATTTAGAGTGGATTTATTCATTATATGCTTATATTTAAGCCGACCCAGGCCGCCCCCGGAATGTGTGCTTTGTGGCGGTGCGGGCCCAGGCCGCCCCCGGAACGCGTGCTTCACGGTGGCGTGGCCCCGGGCCGCCCCTGGAACGTGTGCTTCGCAGCGGTGCGGGCCCAGGCTACCCCCAGAACGCATGCTTTGCAGCGACGCTGCCCCAGGCCGCCCCTGGGTGCGTGCGCAGTGGCGCGGTGTAACAGTTCGTTTGGATACATGTCCGGAATAAAGACAAGTGCCAGAAATATTCAAACACACAAAATCTCTTTTATTACAGTGAGAATAATAATAGTAATAATAAACTTAGCAAGAGGAATTAAAAACTAAAAGAAAGGATACAAAATAACTACTTTATCAGGTGGCATTAAAACAAATACTACGAACAGCATTTAATACAGTATTAACTAGTGAAAAGGGATACCAAAAAAGGATTTTAACACAATATTATGGATAACACGATATTGGTTAATAAAAAGGGAAATTAAAGGAAAAATACTATAAACATAAAAGGGGAATTAAAGGAACACTAAAAGGGTATTTAAAAAGTTTGTTCTCTCAGTTGCTTCCTATCAAAAAACTGTGCTTACCCACACAGACAGGCCAGGGCTGTCAGGACCTGCAGCAGCTGGTCGGTGCCCGTGCTTAGTGGGCGTCCCCACGGAGCAACACAGTCTCGGTGGTAGGATGAGTATCGCTCAACTCAGCAGTCCCGACACCCCATTTTTATCAGTTCCACATTACACTATGTAGGGCCAGTACGCAGTATAAGGTGATGCCTGAATGGCAGCCAAACACCACCTAATCATTACCTAATGGCAACAGTTTGCACATGCCCTACTCGTAGGGCAAGGGGTGAGCGACCCCTGCCCACATAGTCTTCCTCCCATCATCATCTTTCTCACCCCTATGTATGACCTCTACCATTGTGTTTCAAGGGTAGATGTATCTATCTTGCAGTATGTAGCAAAACCAAGGAAGAACTCAGCTCTGATAATAGGACATATCAAGCTGACTTGCTAAAAAGCACAATGGACGTTACAATTAGCTTTTGCCATGAAGTTACATTGTACCATACTCTAGCTGGTTTCACATCCTAATATGATTCCTTTCTCACGCCTCTATGCTCCATTGATCATCTAATTCAAAAGTACCCCCCTTACATGCGGTCCGGCCCCGAGCGCTGGGCCCAGCCCCGGGCGCAAAAAGGAGCGAGAGAATGGGAGCTTTGCCTGTGCGGACAGTGCCATCGTGGGAGTTGAGAAGGGAGCCCTGGAACACACAGAAGAGAAGGACAACTCTAAACCCGGGGCAGATTGAGCTCATTCAGCCCTGTAAGGTCGTCCGTCTAAGAGAAGGTCACTCTAAACAAACCTACGTCCTGAGGACCTCGCTGCCACCGTCCAAGCTCGCTTGACCCCGGCAGATGAACCTCAGGATTAAAGGGTGGGCTCAGTTCAGCGCACACTGTGTCTCACCTAAAAAATCCATTGCACAGGCTCAAAGGCCTTACCCACATTTGCAAAGCCCTGTATCACCAACACGCTTGTAACAAATGTGGGTAGAGACCTTTCCCAAATCTTCGTTCAAAAAGACTGGCCATGATGATGATGATATTTAAGCCAGCATGAAACTGCATAAGCTGAAGCTTTCTCTCAAAGGATTTGAATATAGTCAAATGGCAGAAAAAAGTTTATTTCTCCCGTATCATACTCCTTACTGAGGCTTCTGTGGAGTTCTTGACACAGAATTGCTTTAGTCCCAGCAGAGATGCTTTAGAGCCAGCATCAGGATCTGAACTCCTCTGGTTAATTCTCTGATTTGATTGAGCATTGTCTTAATGATTAACTATTAAAAATCTTACACCTTTTAGTTGCATATTTATCTTGCTCTGTACTTGTTAGGGCATTCTCTACTAGATTAAATAAATACTTGGCCTTCAAAAATATCATCTCTGTTGAGTTACTTGCATGCTGCGATCAAGTCGTGTCTTCACCTGTCAGATACAATAAGTTCTTTGAGCTTGTTAAAAATCTCTGTAAGTTGTGTTTACAGCACTTATTTCAGAAAACAAGCATCAAGAAAACAAGCAACAACTCATTGCTCATTTTCCAATAACATCCTTTGTGAAACATCAGTACAGTGATACATGTTTCAACCACTACTGTGTTTCTGTACACTCTCATTTTATGCCTTGCACTCTCAATCAACTACAGGGCATAATTTTGTATATGATTTTCTATACAATTATGTTACAAATACACTGTCTCAGTCTGAAGGGACTGGAATGTTTGCTAAAGAGGATGAGATATGAGATAAACCAAACTTCTCTCTCTCAGCAATTGTAAATTCAAAATTAAGGGACTTTAATCGAGGAAGTGTGGAAAAACCAGAAGAAATAACAACCCTTTATTAAAAGATATATGGATGTTGGCAAAAACAGTAACAGAATACAAAAAAAACTAGACAGTAGTCCTGTACCCAAAAGTCCCCTTCAGAAAAAAAAAAAAAAACAACAAAAAAAACCCAAACCAAACCAAACAAACAAAAAAAGTCTGAATGAATACTTCTCTGTACTTTAGCACAGTCCTAATCGTGGCCTGCAGGGGGGCCGCTGTTGGGCTCTGGTGGTCACCACGCAAGGAGGGGGTCTGGGGGGTGGTCTCGGATCACAGGAGAAGCCGAAAGGAAAACGGAGACCCTTCCCCCCAGTGGGAGAAGGGCAGAAGGAAAAAAAGCAGTCCGCCCTCAATGGGACTCACTGTTGTTCTGAGATGACGGTGTTCCAAGACTCTCCCCTTCTCTCCCAGCAAGCACAGACCTCTCTGAGGAAAAACCCAAGAGGTCCCGGCTGGAGTGGCGAGGCAGTGGTGGTGCAAGGCCGGTGGTCAGGCCTCACCAGGACAAAAGAACCAGAAAGACTGGCTCCCAGGCTTTTCCTCCAGAAATGCCCGGACACAGTCCCTGTCTCCGTCCTGGTGAGAGAACTTAGCCGTCTGCCCTCTCCTCCCTAAGAGCGGCCAGCTACCCCCAAAATCTCAAACTCCTTTCCGCCCTTACTCCAGCCTTCGAGTGGGCCATTAGCTAGGAATGCAGCTCAGCTGGCTATACCTTTTGTAAAGTTAATAACCTCCCCTTCCCCCTTCCCATTCCAACTCCATTTTTTCTTACAGTGAAGCAGGGAAAGAAAAATTCACCTCTCAGATTTATAACCTATAACACACACCTTCACCTTCATAAGTGATCCAGATCACTGTCTCTGTTGCTATCCATACTTTCCACTCTACTAACTTTTCTGTCATCAGATTTGAGAATGTGCTATATAAGAACATAGTTTCATCTTTCCTGAACTACAAGGAAGCACTGGAGCCTCCTAAGATTTGAGACATAATAATTGTGCATGGTAAGTAACATTTCCTTAAAGAAAATGACTAAAACTGTATGTTAAGCCATCATAATGGATTCAAAATACAAACTGTTATGTCACATCTTCTGTTAGCTTACTTATGAGTGACTATGTTATTAAATGCTTACAGATTCATACTTAGTCTCTAATGGATCCAGGGATCTCACTGCAGTTTTAAAATAAGCAAAAACATTTTTGTAACGTGGTTTGTTTCTATGGTAGAACATAGTAGTTGAAAAAAAACAAGTAGTTTACTGGAGGTCCATTATATTTCCCTGAGAATGCCCCCTTTTACTTGGAAGAGCATTTCTAACTTTGCAATGTATTTTTGCACACATTCATTTTAAAATAGTATTTCCAGTTAAGCAGAAGAGTCAGTAGGAGAAACAAAACGAGGAAAAAGAAGATCCATTTACCTCTCAGTTTTGAAAATGGAGTAAGCTGAGAGTCAGAAGGCCAACTGACAGGAATCACAGAAGATATGCATAACGATGGTGGGAATGACAAGGGAGAACGCAGAGAGCATTGTAACATAAGAAATACAAAGAGCAGTTTGTAACTGTAGTACCGGGAAAATTGATTTTATATGCAAGTGGGAGAAGTTCCTTCATGGCACTGCTGCAGTCAATGCCATCTATGTGTCTTTAGTAATAAAGTCAGTTGTTTAGTAGCAGCTCCCCAAGTCCCTAAAGTCCTTTTACTAGATATTGGTCTGTGTTCCGTTCTCTGTAAAAAGTGTGCAAATATGTTGGATTTCTCCAGAACCTTTCTGCAATATCTGTATTTTCTGAGATAGCTTGAATCCTGATACTCTGATGGGATTTCCTGTAAGACACTGCAATTTTGGCAACATTTTTAACTTCGCTGTCTATTTTACACAACTCTTCGTGCACAGCTGTGTCATATATCTCTAGACTAACCTTCTTCAGCATGGCAGAAGAACTTTAAAATTTAATCAGCTGAAATTTAGTCAAATTTCCTGAGACAGTAGGAAGAGTAATTGTGTGATACTTCCTTGTTGTCCTAGTTAGAGCAGCTGGGACCGATTCACCACTGGATGGGTATAGCCCAAAACTGTGTATTCTATGGCCCTCCATGCCATTTCCCAGAAACTGTTGTCGGGGGGGGGAGGGGGGGGCTGCCTGGGGGATGCCTGGGGGGATGCCTGGGGGATGTTCCTGTCCTCATACCCTTTTATGGAATTCCCCACTCTGAGCATCCTCATACCCTTTTATGGAATTCCCTGCTCTGAGGGAAGGATTGACCATTCCTTTTATGGAATTCCCCGCTCTGAGGGAAGGATTGACCATTCCTGCCTGAACTGGAGAATATATAAACCTGGAGTTTCAGAACCTTTCTACCACTCGTGGGATCCAGAGGAAGACGGCAGCTCGCTGCTCTCAACCAGCCTGAGACCAACACCCTCCACTGGACTGCAATCACCACTTTTGACCAGACTGCAACAGCTCTCCCACCAGCAGGTTTTTCCCCTCTCTCTTTACTTTGGACTCAAGGGGGGGCCCAAGGAACACCACTTGGTTCATGCCCCAGGGTGCTGGGTTATACATTTGGGTTTTGTGGGTTAAAACCAATTGTTTGTTTGTATAATTGTACTTACTGTATTATTTTAATAAATTGTTATTCTGACTTATAATCTCTCCTTTGAGTTGAGTTCATTTCCCCTGCTGGTTAACTCTTAAACCAGCACACTTGTCTTATGCAAAACTTTTGGGTTTGTTTTTTTTTTTTTTGTTTTTGAATAGCTTTTCCCTTCCCAGGTCTCCTTAGATTTCTCTAGGTTGGGTCTCTCATTTCTGCAGTATGATCTCGTCTGCAAAATGTAACTAGCCACCCCCTCTGGTGGTTTGGCCGTATCTTCCCAGGTTTCTCTTACATTACACAGTGGGCCTTGCATTCATGAACCATAGCGTGGTGAAGAGCCCATTGGTGCCTACAGCACTTACTTCCCTATAGGCAAACTAAAATAGCAGCCATTTATCTTAGTCTGATTCTCTACTATTGATGAAGTTGCACAGCATGCATTTCCAGTGTTAGATTAAACATTTCTATAAGGCAGTCTAAGGAAGGTATGAAGTGATTTTTATACTTCTGTCTCAAGAGAGTAGTTTCAAGAGCAAAAGGTTTGTCCTCTGGCAAGTTATAATCTCCTGTAGTATACCAACCCAGCAAATAATGGGACCAAGGGTACAATAGCCTGATGGCTTTTTATGGTTCTTGGGGAAAAGGCTTCTAGGTATCAAGTAGCAGAGATGTTTACTGCTGAACTGAAGGTGCTGTGAAACAGTTCCAGCCTCAGGAATGCCACATGCCTACAACAGGGAAAAACTCCTTCTCCATTACTAACAATGGAAGATGGGGCTGTCATCATATTCTGACCTATAAGTGCCCTGCATTTCCTAACCACTTCTGTTCCTTGAGACATGCATCTTTCCTTCAGCCTACTAAATAAGTCCTGTTGTCTCACATCCCTCCCTCTCATTGTCCCTCATCCCTCCCTCTCATTCTCCCTCTCTCCCTCATTGTCCCCCCAGGACGTTCCACCATTAACACCAGATGTCACCAGGCTATTGCCTCATGGTGGGCAATGGTCCCTCAGAGGGACCAGACCACAACATAAAACAGAAAAAATAGGACTGCATTAGTGCAACAGTCCTTAAAAGTTAGGTACAAGCAGTCAGAGCCATGGCCCATGTAGAAAGAAGTGATATTAGACGAAATTGCAGCTGGGAGAGAAACTTTGCTGTCTGAAGACTAGAAGTGGAGGGGTTCCCACTCCTAAAAAGAGTGTGCTGTCATCAGCCTGTGGGACATGGACATACAGGGCTTCCCTGAATTAGCTGGTATTTAAACCACTACACAGTTTACAGAAAAAAACAGCATTATTGACTTTTAAAAAGTGCCAGCGATGAAAAAGTGATGGAATTGTCTTGAATAAAAATTTAACACATTATGAATTTTTCTATTTTTGTTAAGAATAACAGTTTAATCAGAGCCAAAGAGTAACATTTATGAGCTCCTTATTTTTCACTGTAAAATCCAATATATATGGGCTTGTAAATTATTCTTGTCTCACTATAGCCATCAGATATTTTCTAATACTAATTTGCTGTTCGCCTTCATTGTTTAAACAAGCAAAAGTAATATATGTCTGTGATTGTTTTATTTGTCTCTAATTATATTTTTTTGTTAATGAATCAATAACGCTTAAGGACCAAATTAATCTCTGAAATAAATTAGATTAACCCTCTGAAGTTGCACAAGCAATAAATTGGTGTTTAATATGATGCAGTGTTGAAATATTTCTCTTGATATACACAGATAAAAAAAAAGTAGTAATTCAGTAAAGCATGACTCCAGAAGTCAGATATAATAAGTGCAAAATAATCTTTTATTTGAGATGAATCAGACTTTATATTATCTGCCCACTCCTGTTAGAGCTTACAAACATAGTGTGTGGCAACAATCAGAAATTATTTAAAGATGTAACTCAAGAAAATACTTTTCCCATGCAGTTAGCAACTACTGTTTATCATGCACTAAGTATCAGATTATGTCTGAAAAAAATAAAAAAAAAATTCTACAAATATACCTTCTCCTTCTAAAAATCCTTATTTCATCTTCTGTTTTTTGATAAAAAAATAAAAAATGTGAGAAATACTTTTTTAAAGAAACATTATTTTAATATTTAGAAAATGTAACTTTCAGGTGCTTACTCTAGAGAAGCCAAAAAATCATTTCATTAGTTCACATTGTCTTTACAGGACAAGAAGCTCTTCAAAACCTGTTATCATGATTTCTATTACATTACACGAGCCATTTTAAAAAGGAGCCTACCTTTCCAACTTTCTCAGTTACAACCCTGCTTGCTTCTTTCATTCCACTTTAAAATTGGATCCCATAAAGAACATAATAAAAAAGATATTATTTCTCTTTTTTTGCAGGAAAAAAGAATAACTGACAGGTTTTAACTTAAAACTGCTCAAACCTGTACCTCAGAAAGCTGAATGTAGCATTAGGATGTCTCCTCTACTAAAAAACTTATAAACTTTTCTGCCTGTGCATTTGCCTGGACCAGCGAAGAGTGCCAAATGCTGCACATTGCATTCCCTTCAAACAAGAGATAGATGATCACTTCTTTAACTCCACAAAATGTCAGAATCTGCCTTGTGTGTCCCCTTTCTCTCTGCTTGTGTTGATCAAAGTCAAGCCATAGGTCCTTGATTGTCCTTCCTCTATGAGTGGTCTTGTGCAACTTCTGCCCTCTCCATGCTTGCAGGTTAGTAGCTGATGTAACACCCTAATGTAGAGAACGTGACTGTAGTATTCTTGTTTCTGTCTGTGCTGAAGACCATTTAATTACTACTCTAATGAAACCAGACTTTGTTGTTGTTTTTGTTGCTCGTGTTCTTCTCAATACACAATGAGTCTATCTTTTCTAATCCCTGACTGGGTACTAGTATTTCAGAGCTTTCCTGGGATCAGAAGCATAGTTCCACTAAATGGGATCCAAGATTTGTCAAACTCACAATTGGTCTTTAAAATTGTGTCTTTCATCTTATTGTGTTTCTCTGTATCTCCTTACGTATTGACTAAATCTTGTCAAAGAAGTCCTTGTAACTCAAAAACCACAGGAAATCATTGCAAGGTACTTCATGAAGACTTCAGAGAGCACAATATGCCATTTCTGAGACTGCATGCCACAGGATTAGAAACTTCTGTTTCAACTCTGTTTTTATAGACTAACAGGCATTGGAAAAGACAGAACAGAATTTTAGTCATTGTTATAGTAATTTGATTTTAATATCTGGAATTGAAAAATATTTTGACCATTGATATGTTACTTGGTTTTTCAGTTTTCAGTTCTGTTCCTGATCCCTAACTGAATACACCAAGACTCCAACCACAAAAATTAGTGCAACAGACAAGAAGCATTAGGATAATGATAGTGGCCATAGGCTAGTTTCACAAAATAGCTATGAGAGTCCAAGCCCATGTCTGATACTGAGTTCAACATGCAAACTTCAGAAAACCTTTCTAATATTGTCTGCTTGTTAATTGCAAAAAGGCAGGCTTCCAAATTGTCTGTCAAAAGATATCAAAGATACATCTAGAGTAAGAGAGATTTTTTCTTTTTATGTCTATAAGCCTTGAATTTCAAGTATAAGAAATGTTAAACATTTGAAATTTTTCATACAATGTCCTTCTTCCTTCCTGTCTGTACTTCAAGCGTCTTCCACCCTTGCACGTAGTTTCGATTAAATACCAATGATTGTATCATTAATGTTTTCCATTTAAACAGTCCAAAGAAAAACATCATCCTTTGAATGCCTTTTAAAAATCTCAATATAATTACTCTACGTAACTGGGCGAGAGATTGTTTATTCCTTTTGATGGTATTCTCCAGGCAATAGATGACAACAATGTATGTTGAAATAGTGCTGACTTAATCCAGTTGCCTAGTTATGGTACTAATGCAGGAAATTTCTCAGTTATTTTATCTGTTTTGAGAGGGGAAAAATTCAGTAGAATAATCTGTTTTATACTGTTACCTTTAAAATTCAGAAAACAACAGTTCAAAGATTAACTGATCTAATAAAATCTTCCAACCACTCTGTATTTGTACGGTATCATGACAAGGTTTAGTTTGATTCTAAAAAAGAAAATAGGAAAATGAGCCATAAAATTGAGTACTTGCCCATTGGTACAAAATTCAGTCACTCTGGATCACATAACTTTTGTTATCATGACAGATATTTAATATTTTTTATTTGGATAACACTGTAATTGAAACAGTACTTCCAAATTAATTAAGAAACAGCCTTCTGCTAACACTGTGATAATGTAATTTGGATTGGTGGTAAAGAAGCAGCATGTGGTTAAAGAAAAATTATGTAATGGAATCCAGAAAATTTCCTTACAGGAAATGTTTTTTGAAGGAAAGAGGAGTTTTAACCCAACCCAGCAACTAAGCACCATGCAGTAGCTCGCTCACTCATTCACCAGTGGGATCGGGGAGAGGACTGGAAGGATAAAAGCAAGAAAACTCATGTGTCAAGATAAAAAACAGTTTAATAAGGAAAACTAAAGCTGGACACACTAGCAAAACAAAACAGGGAATTCATTCACCACTTCCCAAGTGTTCAGCCATCTCCAGGACAGCAGGCCTCCATCATGTGTAACATTGACTTGGGAAGACAAATGCCATGAACTCAGAACGTTTCCCCCTTTGTGCTTCCCCCCCCAGCTCTATGTGCTGAGCATGACACCCTGTGGTCTGGAATATCCTTTTTGTCAGTTGCGGTCAGCTGTCCCATCTGTGTCGCCTTCGAACTTCTTGCCCATCCCCAGCCTCCTCACTGAGGGATTGGTGTGAGGAGAAAAAAAGGCCTTGGCTCTGATAAGCACTGCTAAACAATTACAAAAACATCCCTGTTTTATCAACACTGTGTTCATCAAAAGTCCAAAACACAGAATCATACTAGACGTTGTGAAGAGAATTAACTCTATCCCAGCCAAAACCAGTACAAGGAGACAGGAAAGAGTGCAAGAGAAACTGAGTAATAGATGTCATCTTAGGTGCTGTTCAATGTGGAATGGCATATTTATACCATATTAGATAGTTCTTAAAGAGTAATTGCACTCCAAGATTTAAAGTGTTCCTGATTAAAGACAAATCTGAGTGCTTTGAAAGGAAAGTGCCCATTCTCATTTATCTGGAGAAAATCAGACACCAATCTGGAGGAAGGTATAGTTTGTGGTTAAAATGTGGGAATCTGAGATCAGATGTTGAACTAAACAAAAGGGGCATTTCAGTGGTAAAAGACAGTATTGGAAGAGAAAAACAAGGCTAGAAACAGGCAGAAAAAACCATAAATAATTGGTAGGAGGAAGAGAAGTAGGGAACAGAGGGGAAAAAAAGCCAAAGATGCTATTTTAAATAGGATGTGAGAAGAAGTTAGGTATTTTAACCATAGTTACCGAACTCTTCATCTACTGTTGAACTGCTCCCATTTGGATGCTTCTCTGCTGCCTTTGCGTTTTGTATCTGTATGTTACATATGCTGTGATCCAAAGTTATGAGTGGGCCCACAGTTAAATCTGCTTTACCCCTGCAATTTCTTTAATGCAGAAAGATTTTGTTTAAACTAGATTTCTGCCCAGTCTTGGAGCAGAGCAAGACAACTTAAATATCAGTTTGACCTCGTGTGTCTGAGAGAATCATCAGAGCACACAGTAAAGCAAGAGATGTGTCTTGTGTTTGTCTTCATGCGTGTAGCAAAGCCCCCTTTGGTTACCACCACAAAAGTAGAAGTTCATGTAAGGAGAGTGAATGGACTCATTAAGGGAAATAGGGGTGACCTCATGGAGATCCAAAGTGCTTGCAAGGGAATGGGTATTAAAACATGCATATGCTTGCTCAGCCTGTGTGGTTTAGCTGGCATGGAAGCAAAATAACAAGTTCATCCCATAGGAAGAGAGGACAAGACAGTGAGCAAAGGGTCATTTGGCATTTCAGAGAAGGGGATAAAAAGGCACAGTGTCATGGCCCAGTAAACCTGACTGGAGGTCAGAGCCAGCAGTGCTGATTGCCTGTCGTAGCTCACTCTTGAGTGTACCCTATGGCTGGAGGCTGGTGCTTCCACCTTCTTGTCTCCTTGTCTTAACATCAGCAAAATGTGAGGGATGATATTAATACTTTTGCAGGTATTTTCTGATACTTACTTTAGTAACATTTTGAAAAAGACATAGGTACTCGGAAACATTAAATTAATTTAACCATCTTGTTTGTGCATTAGAAATCCTCATGTGTACAGCCATTACACTGAGTGTAGAGATGGCGGATTTAGACTGTAACTAATTTCGTAAAACCAGCAGCATGAGCATTTCCAAGCAAGACAGAGAACAGAAGTGTTAAGAATGACCTACACATTCCTTGGAACTGGTCTCTGAAGTCCTTCAGGCTCCTTTGTGTGGGGATAAATAGACAGAGACAGACAGATATTTGAAGGCACAAGGGAAAGACCATGAGAGAGACTTTATGCTCTGTACATATATATATGTGTATGTGTACGCATAGTGCCTAATATATAATCTTGCTTTAGTAATAGCAAATAACCACTCTTAAATCATCTGGTTCGAGTGGTAAAGTGGAGAAAAAGGAGGGGGAAAATTATGACTTAATAGTAATCTGATGTCAATTTGCACGTAGGATGTCTAACAGTTCTTCAGTGTGCTCACATTTGGGAGAAGACGGGAAGACTAAATCAAGGTGGAGTGCACCCCTTGGAATGTATTTGTACTCCTTATATAATGTAGAGTGACAAGACATGATGAGGCTAAAGTGGGGACATCAGGCAGTGGGGCAGGAAGTGAGATGGAGCATGCTCTGTGGCCACTGTTGCTACGATGTTTCTTTTTAAATTTTTTTTCTTCCTCCCACCCTTTGCCTTTCCCCTTCTCTGCACCCCATCTCTTTTATGTTTTTGCCTGTTGCTGTGTCTGAGCCTGGAGAAGCTAAAGGAAAGCAGTACTGATGAGGGGCTCCCTGAACTCACTTCACCAGGTGGGCCTCTGCATCTGGGTTAGAGTCACTAATGAGGTGTTACAAATACCTGGGGGTCATGTCTCATTGCCACAGCAAGCCAGGTTTCTTCACGTGGGCTGGGTGCATTCATGTCAAGGAGGAGACTTCCAGTTTTAATGGACCCTAAACTTACTTTCTCCACCACACTGGACTTCATTGCTCTGAAAGCCGTACCCCAGGCTGCTTTCAATCTACACTATCCACAATTCATCCAACCCCCTAAGTTGCAAGTTTTTCAGAGTGTTGTTTTTGTTACAGGTTCTTAACTGCTCCTTATCTCCTACTGATACTGCGAAAAACCTGCCAAAAGCCTTCTTTTTACATGGAAACTAATCTGGATTAGTTTCCAAACTGTCTGTCTAAATTGTACAGCACGTAAGCTCCAAAAAGCAAGGGGTTTTTTTCATGACCATGTTTGTACAGGCATTTGTCTACTTTTATCCACATATGGTTTGTTTTTCTGAAAAAAAAAAAAAAATTTCAAAATGATCATGCTTAACAGCCAGGAATAGATGCTTTGTTTTACACATGACTTCTAGCGATTCAGTACAGCTTCCCTTTTTTATTACTTAGCATGAAGAGTAATTTGAAAGAGAAGTAAGCAAGACAAGCAGTTTTCATATAATTTGCATTTCTTTCAAGTTGTTTTCTGTCTATAAAGGTGTTGATGTTGTATAGATGCTTTTCCAAACAGTATGTTCATGTGCCAATATAAATGGTAATGTTAATGTAGGTAGAATAATGTCTCAACCCCTCAATGCTCAGTAATCTGCAATATCCGACATCTTTGTCTCCTCTTCTCTCCCCAGCACTGCAGTGATAACACCCACCATTGCCAGTCAGATATGAATATAGTAGGTGCTTGGAAGAGAGGTTACACTGGAAAGAATGTTGTGGTCACCATCCTAGATGACGGCATCGAAAGAAACCATCCAGACTTGATGCAGAATTATGTGAGTGTCCACAAGAGTCCTGGTTTTCTGCTGTGTTGTTACTCAGAAAAAATTAGCTTCTGGAAAGATGGAGAGAGGCAAGAGAGAAGGAGGAAGAATCAATCAAGTGTTTCCTCAAATGTTAACACCAATGGGAGGAAGGAAAACAATTTTTGGTCATCTGTATTGTTTTAGTTAAGACTGTATTCAGTCTGAACATATTTGATATCTGGATGCCTCTTGTCCTGAATTTCTGAAGGACTGGAACCAATTTTTGAATATTTTTTCTCTCTTCTACAATTTTTTTTACTTAATATGCTCACACTCTCAGAACATAGAACTGGAATACACTGCTTTTCAGTTAATGCGTACATCTGAAGTTCATTTTTGGCTAATACATTTAGTCAGTGAGACAGTAGCTTCTCTCAAAGACAGTAATTTTACAGTAATCCTTCTGTGTATTCATTTTTAAAGCTATTTATCTTACTTCTAGAAACAAAAAGGAAAAGTACATGACCAGTTATGATTCACTCAGTTAAAAACAAGTGTAGAATATCTTGTAGTCTTTCTAATGCATATATCTTAACACTACCAAGTCCTTCACAATTTGTGATAGAGCTGTGTCCTTTGTTTTCTGTGTCCTATGTCTCATGTTGCCTCAGGAGGTTTTCTTTTGCTTGTGGTTCACCACATTTAGATGATTGGTTTAATGTAACTTGGAGGCTGGGTAACATAAGGAGAAGCTGCTTCTCTAGTGGGTGACTTCTTGTGTTAGTGTCAGAGTTTGAAGCTGTTCAGAGCATCAGGGCCACACTGTGCTGGTGTGATTTGTGTTATCCTTTGGGAGTAGGCATTATCTGAAAGCATGTGACCATGAGGGCTTTATGGTTTGTCTGAAATAAAGTGTGCACAATGTACATACACACAAGGTAAGAAATCAAGCAAATATATTTGGATTGAGCTGTCCTGATGAAGGTGACCAGTGCAAGGCATGCATATACCTTCACTCCCATTACAGATATAAGTCTTGTTAAAGAGCCGTGAACACATGCATTTTGTCAGTAAGCTTATCATCTTGATAGAGCATTAGAGAGGTGAAGGTAAAAAGAACGTCTTTAACAAGCCATTAAAACCTACGATGTCCACAGGTTAAAGCCACTTATTTTAAATTGGCCCTATTTACATCTGTATCCTTTCCCATGCTACACATGGAACTCAGCTTGGAGGATGGCAGGCAATTCACCGATTTGTCAATGTATGTTTGATCCTAATGCATGACACATTTTTCGTTTTAATATGTGATGTTATTTAAACAAAGCAGATAAAATTTTACCTCCTCAGTGAATGGCCTAGATTGTATCATATATCACCTCATCCCAGTAATGTCTTTCTACTGAATTTAAAGCAACTATTTATTTCCTTACCACCTCCTCTCTCCATTTCCTCACACCAACAAGGAATTCCCCCAAAGCAATATGCATTGTTTGTTTGATCACAAATACCTTCTGGATGTCAGATTATAGGTGGTGTGGCTGCAAACAGGAGTATTTGATGTGGATATGGTAACTGGTTTTGAACACAGAAGAGTTTTAAAATGTCTGCTTGCATACCACATGCTACCACATCTATTAGTGGGATGCATGCAAACCAGGAACTGTTTTGTCTATATTTTCAGCTGTAAGAATACTGGTAAATATGGAATAAAAAGACAGAGATATCTTGCAAATATTTGAAACAGTTATGCTTCAGGGGAAATGGGGGGACAGTTTGTGTTGCATTTCAAGGTGCGATTTTATAACAATATCCTTAACAAAATTATATTATTTTTATTCCTTGAAACAGTGGATGAAATTTTGGTCACTACTGTGCAGATAATTTCTTGAATCTTAAAACATTTAGCAAAATCTCAGTTTTGAGAATGAACTCTCTTAACTTCCAAAAGGTTCTTAGAAGAAATGTAGTCTTCTGGTTAAATGAAAAACCATTTTGTATTTCCTCTCTGATGTTGGAACTATAGTTTTTCAGAGCATTTGTTATCCTTCTCTGTTTTCCAGAATTAAAATAAAATATATAAATCCCGTAATTATTAAATATATAATCCCTTACTAAAACACACAGTCATCATAAAACGAGATAAATGTTAGTTAGCTTGATTACTCTGTTGTAGAAACCTGCTGAAGAATGTATAGGCCACATAAGTCAATGGCTACTTAATGAGAAACTGATTTTCTTTCTCTTATTCGCTACAGGATTCACAAGCCAGTTTTGATGTTAATGGAAATGATTTTGACCCTATGCCTCGATATGATGCCAGCAACGAGAACAAGTAAGGCTCTATGACACTCTTGACATTTTCGATCCAAGTTATCAGGTAGAAATTACCAATTCTTCTATGAAAGTCTATAAAACTTGATTCCTCATAAAGCAGAATGATTTGCTTTAAATTTTTTCTGAAATACTTATTTTTGTCTTTTCCATGCACACTGTATGACTCTTTGAAAGCATTTGAAGCCACCTGAAAACACATAAAAATTAGTCTGAGAGTTCTGGGCATGCGAAATGAACCATATTCAATCCCCTTGGGAGGCAGAATATATGGGATGACTCTTACTTTTCTCTGATATTTCATTGAGTTATTGGGGGGTTATGTATGACAACTGTCTTAGTTTCTGACCTTCTTGAACTTTGTAGACTCTGTGTATTGAAGAAGTAGACAAGTTAATTGAGGTTGGGGTTTTTTCCCCATCTAATGGTGTCTTTTAAAGTGAAGGAGATTTTTCATGTGGAGTTTGATAGAAACCTTTTAAACCCAGAAGTGCCACATAACTAGTTGGAGATATCTCCATGAATGGCATATATCCCCTTCAGAGCTCTGCTTCCCAATGTTTCTTATTCCAACATAGCTCTTTGGATGTGCTGTGTTTTGAAGGCTGGGGGAAATTCTGGGAGGACACCTCACCTCAGGAATTGGGCCACTTTTCTGCCTTTGTAGGTGTTTGAAGGCAGTATTTGTTGGTTACATTTTCTTAACTAGGTGCTTGGAAGAAAGAAATACCTTTCTGTGGAATTGCATCATTTGGGGGAAGGAGAATCCTATTAGTTTTTAATATAATGACTGTGCATTTTGTTTTCTTGAAGTTTGGGTTGTTTTTTTAATTATGGAAAGCAATATTTTGTGGCTAATAAAAGATATCTTTGGCATGGCTTATGAGAGGTCTGAGGACTACCGACAGGGTAATGATAAACATGCTAGTTATTTGAAAACAAAGTATGAATAGAGGAACAAAAGTTGTTTACAGCCCAGAGATGTAGGCATTTCCACTCAGCATGCTGCAACAACTAGTTTGTATGATTGACCCCTTTAGCATCAACCCTAGCTTTGAATTACATGTCTGGTATTAGAGCCCTGTAAACAGTGTTGGAAGAGCCGAACTGTGGCTGCATGATTACCATAAAGGAGTAGTAACCTCCACTCATCTGATATTTGCACTTTTCTCCTTTCCCCAGCCTTTGTGCAGTTCTCCAGAGTGAATCATGATGAAAACTATGCTGCCAACAGCAGTAACAGCAAATTGCATTTTAAGTCAGGCCATGCAGCTCAGCTGCATTCAGCTCAGCCTGAGGTCAGAGGAGAGTGAGACTGACACAAGTGGGGAAAATCGCCTGAATCTCTTGCTGGAAGTGCCAGTTGCAGGGAACTGAGGTGACTGTCTGACAATGCCCTGAGTGCCTGTGGTTGATGTCCACCAAACTGAATGTGATGGACAGGCATTTGCCATCAGTGACTTCCAAGGAGTTTTGAGAAAAGATGGGACAATCAGCCTGGCTCTCTGCGAGTACTCCTCAACTGAGCTGCTGGTTTGCATCACAGCACATCCCTCTCTCTTGCTCTCCACCACCCACCTATTTCTACACACACTTCAGGGACACATCCTGGCTCATCTGTGTGAAGATGTTGCTCTTCTTGGAGTTGGGACATGAGAGGGCACACTTGGAGACATCCAAATTGAAGTGAATTTGGACTGATTAATTTCTCTCCTAGAGCTGGGGGATTTTAGTTTTCATACCCTGCATCCCTCTTGAATACTTTTACTGCCCAACTCTCAGGGTCCTGCAGTGAAATATGGTGGTGGGAGGACAGAAGCTGTGCTGTACTGAGCTTTGTCAGTGTTATCAGGAGATGCAGTGTCAGTGTAGAATCAGCTTTTGGACACAGAGGATACATGGAACATGTTTTCAGAGTAAGATTACTTGGCAGCCTATAACCTCTGATTAGAAACTCAATGTTTCCAATAAGCAGATACGCTGAGCCTGGTAAACAGCATATAACCATCTTCAACTTTTGCGTTTGTCACCCTTTTTCCCCAGTTACTCCTGAACTCAACAGGAATTAAAAATACCACATAGGTGCTGAAAAGCACTACTAACAGCCTGTGTATATTTTTTGTGTCTAAAATATCCTGGGGCAAGGTTCAGATTGTCCAGCATATGTGGTTATTTGGCATTAGATACTTAAGTTGTGCCTGGAGCTAAACACAACCAGGGAACATTCTGAAAGCCATGTTTTGCAAAGATGTCATAGTGTGTAAATTGGTTTGGTTGATTCCTGTTTCCTGCTATAGCAACTGGACGTTGCATAATGGTGATTTTTGTCTTCCAGTAAAGGTGGGATGTACAAATGCACTATTATTTTATGAAATTATCTAGTTTATTCTGCCTCATTTTATAATCCAACCTTAAGGGATGGGATGATAAAGAGTAAAAAGAATGGCTGTAAAAATAAGCAAGTGTCTCTGGACAGCTTTTCATGCAGCTGTGAAATATCAGGGTACTGGGTCTGTGTGCTATCTTTTTGCTTTTAATCAGCTGAGGCTAATGGGTGAGGAAAAGAAATGAGAAAAAATTAACTGTAGATTGCTTCAGGGTAAACACCAGAGTGGCACTTTCCAAAATTATATTTTGAAGGTTTTACATTAAACTTTCTATTAGCTAAGTAGTGTAGGAGGGTAGAAATAAGCATTAGACTAATCTTTCAAGGCTTGTAAAATCAGGGTGGGATGATAGTTTCTTTAACTACTATGGTATGCAGGAGTCCTGCCAGAAGTTTACTTTGGTTTCTACAAATTGGCAGCAAATCTTGAAGCTTGTAAATGGTACAGGCCTAGAGTTCCCTATTGCTCAGAGGCTAAAGACAGCAGTCAGCTGTGGATTAAGTCATTCCTGCTATGCAAAGCATCTTGTTTTGGTTTACTGCAGAGTACAGCTGCTTTATTTTTTTTTCTATTATTCCACTGTTATCTGCTAACATCTGTATTTAAAAAACTAAGCATTGTCAGTCACAGGTCCATAGGCAGAGTGCAGATGGGATCACTGAAATGGTACAGTGCCCATTGTATAGCTTCAGGAATAAAGCAGTACTATTCATAGTATTAAACATTTTTCTGTTTCAGCTAAACACAAATGAGTTTTTCTGTTTCATGAGAAATTTCTCAGGGATTATATTACAAAGCTTAGGTCTTGCTATGGTGACAGGTGCTTTTATAAAAAGAAGACCTTTTGAAAAAGCTCTCTTAAATAACACCCGTTGACTTTAGTGCACTTCTTGTTAAACTTACGTAAGAAAAAGTAAGTAAGCTGTTTTTCTGTTTTGGAGATACTGAGTCACTCTTTGGATGCCTCTTCAACATTTTTCAGTGATACATCCCACTACATAAATAACTTATTCAAAAACCTTCTAAATTGTCTTTTAATGAGTGTTAGATTCAACAATTCTTGTTGTTCAAAAATCATTAGAAACACAAGTTTTTCTGTCTAAACTTTGCGATATGGGGACAACTTTACATCTTATCTCACAAAAAAAAAGATACAAAATATTTGACAGGAAGGTCAGCTTCTATTTCCTCCTGGATAGTCAATAAAAGAAGATTCAAAAGCTTCATTTACTGCTGTGACACTATTGAGTGCAGACACCTGAAGAACTGAGCACACTCAAACACAGGGAGCCTGAAACCTCTCAATATTGGCTTAAAAGTACATCTCAAAAGGTTCCCACAGCAGCAGTGTGGAAAGGAGTGCTGACAACTGGGACTACCTCTCTCTGGGTTTATGCATTTTGGCTGCTGTTATGCACCTGTTGCTATTGCTGCAGAAAAAACTGAAGGGGAGACAAACTGTATGGAGAAACACTGCTGCACCATCTTGCGCTTTCTAAAAATCAATTCTGCAGTCCAATGGCTAGTCAAAACAAAAGACTCGAGCAATTTTTCGTACTAATCTCTACTTTTTTTGCTTGTGCCTGCACAAGACTTTCAAACAGGACTGAGCTGCAGGTCCCAAGGCTCGCACTTGCAAGGAGGACCTGGGAGAGGCAGTGATGAAGATGTATAAGGAGGCTGGAAATAAGTTGGCTTAAGGTGTCAGTGCTTAGGCAACAACCTTTTTTCAGAAGGAATCTCTATCATGTCTGCTTTTTTTCTGTACCCTGACTGTTCATCTTGACTTTCTCCAATCTCTGGATGCTTAAAAAACAAAGCATTCAGTGATGTTGTCAACTGGCAGAGTGTGGCCTGTCAGTTGATTGTCAGAAAAGCACCTCTGATAGCGCAGAAATATTCCGTAATGGGAAGGTAATTGAGGCTAGAGAATTAACTTACATGTATATGTATTTCAGTTAATAGATCAAATGCTTACACTGAGTGTAGTATGGTTATTTCCAGGTACCAGTGACTGAATAACAGGTGTCTAGTGTGTCTCAGTGTCACTACAAATTTAATGGACTTCAATTAGGATTCTTAGCAAACTGCAAATTTTGGATTGTTTTCTCTGATGCGAAATATTTTTGGGAAGGTTTTGTTTTCTGTTTTATTTGCCTTTTCATTGTGCAGAAGTGTGGAGATTTTTAAATAAAAGGATATTTCTCAAGCCCCTGAGGTATCTCCAGCTGATATATATTGGTGTGGATGAAAAACATAAATCAGGATAAATAATGACTCATAATATACTGTCATTACAAAAGCTTATGAAACACAAGATGTGGAATGGAAGATAAAATCCCAAAGTACAGAAGGTATCTGTAACAGAGCAGGCTCATGGCCATGAATTTAAGGTGACCAGTCCTTAAGAATGAAGAAGTCCAGGAAGGCTGGACATACTTCAAGATGGAAGTCTTAAAGGCACAGGAGCAGGCTTTCCCTATGTGCAGAAAGATGAGCTGTCAGGGAAGAAGACTGACCTGGCTGAATAGAAACTCAGAGATAAAAAGAGGGTTTATGCCTTTGGAAGAAGGGGCAGGCAACTCAGGAAGAGTACAAGGTCACCGTTAGACTGTGTAGAGAGAAAATTAGAAAGGCAAAAGGTCAACTAGAGCTCCATCGGGCTGCTGCTGTAAAAGATAATAAAATGTGCTTTTATAAATACAACAGAAGAAGAGCTAGGGAAAATCTCCATTCTTTATTGGACCTGTGGGGGAACTTCATCACCAGGGTTGAAGAAAATTATGTAGTACTTGGTACCTTCTTTGCCTCAGTCTTTAACAGTAAGATGTCAAGGCAACTGGTCCTCTGAGGTGGTAGACAGGGACAGGGATAAGAATAGACCCCCTGTAATTCAGGAGAAAGTATTTTGTGACTGGCTGTACCACTAAGACACTCACAAGTCTATGGAACTGGGTGGAATTCATTGAAAGGTACTGAAGAAGCTGGTGGAAGAGCTCACTAAGCCACTGTCCGTCATCTATCATCAGTCCTGTCTAACTGGAGAGGTCCCACATGGCTGGAGGCTGGCCAGTGTGACGCCCATCCACAAGAAGGACCAGAAGGATGTTCTGAGGATCTGCAGGCCTGTTAGCCTGACCTCAGTGCCAGGCTAGGTTATGGAACTGATCATCTTGAGTGCAATCATATGGCACATGCAGGACTGCCAAGGGATCAGGCCCAGCCAGCATGGGTTTAGGAAAGGTGAGTCCTGCCTGACCAGCCTGTTCTCCTTTTATGACCAGGAGACCTGCCGACTGGATCAGGGAAAGGCAGTGGATGTAGTTTACCTGAACTTCAGCAAAGCCTTTGATTCTATCTGCCATAGCGTTCTCCTGTAAAAGCTGACAGCTTGGACAGGTGCACTCCTCACTGGGTTGAAAAACTGGATGGATGGCCTGGCCCAAACAGTGATGGTGAATGGTGCTGCATCCAGTTGGCTGTCAGTCGCTAATGGTGTCCCCAGGGCTTAGCGTTGGGCTCAGTCCTGTTTAATATCTTTATTGATGATTTGTGTGAGGGGATCAAGTGTACACTCGGTAGATTTGTGAATGACACCAAGTTGGGTGCAAGTCCACTGGTCCACTAGGACCAGTAGGAAGGCTCTGCAGAGGGATCAAGACAGGCTGGATCGATGGGACAAAGCCAGTGGTATGAGGTTCAACAAGACCAAGTGCCAGGTCCTGCCCTTGGGTCACAACAACCCCAGGCACTGCTACAGGCTGGGGGAAGAGTGACTGGAAAGCAGCCGAGGGAGAACAACCTAGATGTGCTGGTCAACAGCCAGCAAAACATGAGCCAGCAGCCAGGTAGCCAAGAAGTCCAGTGGCATCCTGGCTTGTATCAAGAATGTGTGGCCAGTAGGACTAGGGAAATGATTGTCCTCCTGTACTTGGCATTAGTAAGGTCACACCTCGACTTCTATTTCCCATTCTGGGCCCTTCAGTTCAAGAAAAATGTTGAGATGCTGGAGCATGTCCAGAAATGGACAACAAAACTGGTGATGAGCCTAGAGAGTAAGCCATACGAGGAATGGCTGAGGGAGCTGGGGGTGTTTAGTCTGGATAAAAGGAGGCTCAGGGGAGACCTTATCTCTCTCCACTATTGTCTGAAAGGAGGTTGTAGCAAGGTGGGGGTTGGCCTCTTCTATCAGGCAACTAGTGACAGGACAAGAGGACATAGCCTCAAGCTGTGCCAGAGGAAGTTCAGGTTGGATATTAGGAAGAATTTCTTCATGGAATGGATTGCAAAACATTGGAATGGACTGCTTAGTGAGATGGTGGATTCACCATCCCTGAAGGTGTTCAAGAAATGACTGGACGTGGAGCTTAGTGCCATGATCTTGTTCCCAAGATCAAAGGTTGACCTCAATGATGTTGGAGGTCTTTTTGAACTTCAGTGATTCTGTGATTCAGTGAAAGAATGTAGGCATTAGTGTAAGTTACAGTTCTGTGTTTTATATTTGTGACCAAACCAGTGTTGATAATGCTGAACTGTGCTTGCACAGCACCAAGGCCGCCTCAGTTTCTCACACTGCCCCCTCAAGCAAGAAGGCTGGTGGGGAACAAGAGGCTTTAAAGTGACACAGCTGGGACAATTGATTCCAACTGAATAAAGTGATATCCCATGGGATATAATGTCATGCTCAGTACTAAAGCTGGGGAATATTCTTGCCAAAGGAACTGTTTATTGGAGAGTGACTGGGCGTTAGGTCTGCAGGTGGAACATTCTGAGTAATTGCCTATGCCTCACTTAATTATGTTTTATTTCTTTTTTTCCCCCTTTATTTATTGAATTGTTTTTATCTCAAATGACAAGTTTTTCTCAGATTTACTCTTCCAATTCTTCCATCCATCCCAATGGGAAGAGGGAGCAAGAGACTGGGAGGGAGTTAACTGCCTACTGAGGTCCATACCCCAGCCTTTTAATAATGTACTAGTTTCCAAGAGTTTGTTAGCTAATAGCTTTGGAAGGCTGTTTTATTGTAACAGATATCTGAAGCACTGTTCCTGCAAGCTTGATTGAACAGTTCTGTGGTGAGATAAGTTTTTGCATATGTAGGAGACGTTCTGGTATAAGAGACTTCTGGTCCAGAGAAATATCCACATGTAGAGCTGTTGCAGAGCTGCTGATCCCACAGTTGCTCTGCTGGTCCATTTGTCTGTGAAAAGCATCACGTAGCAGACAGGGCAATGCAGATAGAAAAAAAAAGAAGAAAAGTAGAAAAACATCTTTACTCTTCACCTCCTCTAACTCATATAATTTCTGGTATTGCATGAAGCAATAGTAGATACATTTGTCAGAAGAATTTTTGGTGTCTGCAGATGTTAGATATACAGCACATTTCAAATACACAGGAAACTATCACGAAAACACTTCTTCATGCTCAATTAGGATGCAGTGTCAAGTCTTCTGATTCACAGGGTGGACCTCTACCATGGGAAAGCATTAATGTGGAACAAAACATTCCTGCCTTAGTAAAATATTCCTGCCTCTTACTGCTTTAAATGAAATTAGTTAGTTCGTGCAGAGTTGCTGAAAAATTGCAGTCTGAAGTCTTATTCCTGGCTTGCTTTACAGATGTGATATGATGATTTGCTTACAAAACAAGGAAAAGTGTGTACAATTGAAATATTTGTTCTGAAGTTATCATTGTTAGTTAAGCTATGACTATTCTAGTAGAGATGTTCCTTCTAGTCTCCGATTTGCAATTCAAGGTCTTGGTACCTCTTCAGTAGAATGAGAATACAAGTATTTTCTTACATCCAAAAAATATTATTTTTTAAGACTGTTAACAATCTCCAATCAGCCACAGTAAGAGAGAGATTCCAGGCTAACCTTCAAACTAGGCTCAAAAACCATTCCTCAGTTTCTGCAGATTCCCCTCCTGAATCAATTTGGCACCATATTAAAAACAGCATCCTGCAATCCTCTGAAGAATCCTTAGGGTTCTCCCTCAAGAAGAACAAAGACTGGTTCGATGAAAACAATCAAGAAATCTAGGACTTGTTGAGGAAGAAGAGAATTACTCACCAAGCACACCTTGCACTGCCATCATGTCACACAAGAAAAACAGCCTTTCATCTCGCATGCAGCAAGCTCCAGCAGAAACTCCGTGACATCCAGAACAAGTGGTGGATCGATCTAGCTGAAAAAACTCAACTATGTGCAGATACGGGTGATCACAGAGGATTCTATGAGGCCCTGAAAACAGCATACGGGCCTACATAGCAGGTACAAAACAATCTACTCAGTGCAGATGGTCAAACGCTTCTAACAGATAAAACCTCCATTCTGAATCAATGGTCTGAACACTTTCAGACTCTTTTCAGTACCAACCGTGTAGTCCAAGACTCAACAATTCACACAACAACCAGTAAAGTATGATTTAGATACTGCCCCCACTTTAGGAGAAACTCTCAAGGCTATACAGCAGGTGAAAATCAGCAAGGCAGCTGGGGTTGATGGAATTCCACTGAAATCTGGAAACATGGGGGCCTTCCACTCCATACCAAATTTCACGAGTTTGTGGTGCGCTGTTGGGAACTAGGCGAACTACCATCAGACCTTTGTGATGCAGTCATCATCACTTTGTATAAGAAGAAAGGAATAAAATCAGATTGCACAAATTACTGTGGTATTACTCTCCTCTCCATTGCTGGCAAAATCCTGGCAAGAATACCCTTGAACAGACTAATACCTGCTATAGCAGAAGGAATCCTTCCTGAAAGTCAGTGTGGTTTCAGAGCCAACAGGAGGACCACAGACATGGTGTTTGTTCTCAGACAACTGCAAGAGAAGTGTAGGGAACAGAACAAAGGTCTCTATGTAACCTTTGTTGATCTCACCAAGGCTTTCGATACTGTGAGCAGAAAAGGTTTGTGGCAGATTTTGGAATATTTAGGTTGTCCCCCCAAGTTCTTTAAAATGATCATCTCACTCCACGAGGATCAGCACGGCCAAGTCAGATATGGCAACACACTTTCTGAACCCTTTCTAATAAAGAATGGTGTGAAACAAAGCTGCGTTCTCGCTCCAACCCTATTCACAGTCTTTTTCAGCATGATGCTCCAAAGGGCCACGGCAGACCTTGATGATCAGGACGGTACCTACATTCGATATCATACTGATGGAAGCCTTTTCAACCTAAGGCGACTGAAGGCCCACACCAAGACCTTAAACCGTCTTGTCCAGGAGCTGCTTTATGCTGATGACGCCGCCCTTGTTGCCCACACAGAAGTAGCTCTGCAGCGTTTAACATCCTGCTTTGCTGAGGCTGCTGAGCTTTTTGGGCTGGAAGTCAGCTTAAAGAAGACAGAAGTTCTCTATCAACCTGCACCTCAGGAAATCTTCCATCATCCCCACATCACCATTGACGAATCAGAGCTCAAATCAGTCCAGCAGTTTAATTACCTAGGTAGCCTCATCTCCTCGGACGGTAAGATTGACAGGGAGATAGACAACAGGTTAGCAAAGGCATATAGTGCTTTTGGAAAGCTTCATAAAAGAGTATGGCGAAATAAACACCTGAAGAAAAGTACAAAGATCAGTGTTTACAAAGCCATAGTGCTGTCTACTCTCTTATACGGTTCTGAATCATGGGTCATCTACTGCCACCACCTGCGTCTCCAAGAACACTTCCATCGACGTTGCCTCTGTTCAATCCTAAATATCCCCTGGTCAGATTATGTGACCAATACATCTGTTCTAGAACAAGCAGCAGTCACAAGTATTGAGGCCATGTTGCTGAGAACACAGCTGCGTTGGGCAGGACACGTCTCCAGGATGAAGGACCACTGCCTCCCTAAGATCCTGCTCTATGGTGAACTTGCCACCGACTGCCGCATGAGAGGAGCCCCGAAGAAAAGATACAAGGACTCCCTAAAACAGCATCTCAGCCTTGACCATATTGATCACCAAAACTGGTCTACTCTGGCCTCAAATCGGGAGGCCTGGAGACACACCATCTATAACGCTGCTGCTTCTTTTGAGAAAGCATGCAGGATCACTCCTGAGGAGAAAAGACAACACAGAGAGAATCGTGCCTTGCAGAATATACCATCTAAGGAGTCTTTCTGCTGTACCTTTTGTAATCGGACATGTCTATCTCGTATTGGCCTTTTTAGCCACCAACGCGCCTGCAACAAATGTGAGTAGAGCCCTTCCCAAATCTTCGTTCATGAAGCCTAGCCATGAAAAAGATGTTATAGCAAAAGGTGATGAAATGCAAGCAGATGTAAATGCAAATTTGCACAGTTTAGTTCACTTTTCCGAAAAACAGATTAACTACTTTATCCATCCAAAGCTCTTCTTTATGCTTACTCTCTAGGTAACATGGTGAAACCAGTACATAGTAAACTTACTCAAGTCTAAGAATGTTCACTATAGGTGGTACATTTTGAATTTCTAGCAGCAACTTTCTAACAAGCTTTATTCATTGTGTCCAAGCCTGTGTTTTCTAAGAATAGTAGTATCTTGGATAAATATTGGCAGACTTTCTTAGAAATAGCAAATACATGGCGTAGGCAAAAGTAATAACTATGTCACTATTCCAGTTCTTACTCTAAATCTTTTAAAAACTATAGAAAATTATAATAGATCATTAACTTTGGATAGCTGTATATTCAGAAACACTGATAACTGTTCATTAGTGAAACTGAATAAATAAATCAAAAGTTTAAATTAATAGGAACCATTCAGAAAGCATACCAAGAGTTACTGATTTGTGTAAAGTAATATTAGAAGTGACACCAACTTGCTTTGCAATCTGAAGCCTTATTCCCAAATTAGGATTAATTTTAGACTTTAAAAACATTAGCAAAACCTTAAAATATGCTCATTATCCATTTATTTGCATGCGAAGAATTAGTGTAGGGAGTCATTTTTCAAATCTCTTTTTAAATGTACTTATATCAGGTAGAAATGTTTTATTTTTGAGATGAACAAGAGTAAATTAAGGCAATATAAAACTTGGTAAAATAGTATAAGAAGCTGTCTGCAAAGATTTTTGCTCATTTAAATACACTTACTTTTACATCTTTCCACTTAAAACAGAGCTTGTGTCCCACCTTACAAGTAAACCAGGGAGGAGCAACCATACACCCACATTTATTCCTTCTTCTCCCCAAGGAAACAAGGTGTTTCTACTCTGTGGAAACAAAGTGGATTTCAGCCAGAGATACTTGAAGCATTGAATGACCCGATGTTAACCCAAAGTAACCCAAAGGTTACTTTACTGCTGTTATTTTCTGGCAGTGTTAATATATGGAAGAGGGATAGTGCCCCAGAAAAGAAGGAAATGGTACTGAGAAAGTGGTTTGTTCTATTTGATGTTTTTAGCAATTGCCTTGGAAGTTTCAAGGATTCCTTTATTTGAGCAAGAATACGGTGTTACTTTACTGTTACTCAAAGTTAAACCAATAAGGTTATTAAGATGCTGCAAAATCTAAGTTCTAGGATTGTGTTCTCGTCACAGAGACTGGGAACAGACAATTTAATTTTTGTATTGAACCAGTAATTCCAAGTGTAAAAATTAGCTAAGTTAACCATTTTCAAAAAGTAATTCTAGTATTTTTTCTTCTTTAAAAATACATTCCTGGTTTTGTCTTCCTTCCCTCATTAATCTGCATAATGTAGTAGTTCCCCTCACCTTTTTGTTAGCCAAGATTTGAAATTGGGCTTTTGTTTGTCCTTTTTTTCTGTATGTCATGAGCAGTGTGATGAAACCGTCCTTGTTCTGTGACTTTCCATCCCTTCTACAGCCTCTCAATCAGCTTAATTTTGGTTATAAAAAGAACATGTTGCTTATGTGGCAGAGGAACCTTGAAGTCTAAGCAGCTTCATATTCTGCAGTTTCAAAAGCAGACAAAATAGTACTTTTCATTAGGTATATCATTAGGTAGTGTTATACTGTTCCAGGGTAATTCTTGACTTGATGTTGCTGTGAAACAGATGAAAGTCCAGTGCACAATAACTAATCTGTACTGGTTTTACTTGTAATTTGCTTTAGTGAATGAGTACAAGAATCAGATTGCCCACCTTACGAAGGTTGCTGTACAATTAATGTAAAAGGGCGTATGAGAAAAAAAACTCAGCTGAAAGTTTTACTGTTTGATGGTTATTGACCTGTTTTATTTATTCTCACCAATGTCTTTTTTTCCTCCAGAAAAGAGGTTGAATTAAAATTTTCCCTTTGATTAAAGCATACTAAGATATCAGTAAAGGATTCTTTTTATTTTTTATACACTAAACTATACACCTGGCTAAATAAATTATTTGCCGATTTTTCTCATTCTGTGTCATATTTCATTGGCCCAGTCAGACCATCTGTTCGTTATTTGTTTTGCCTTTGGTAGAAAATGCAGAAAAAATGCATAATTGTTTTTACATTCGGATTAATTTGCCCACTCACAAAAACAAAACTGTAAAATGCTAATTATGTTGTAGAGGCATATTCCTTTCCTGGGCTTATATCAGAAATTCACAAATTAACATATGTGACAAATTAGCTGCTAACAGCTAACAAATACTGAGAGTGGCAAGGCAGCACTACTGTTACCCATGCTGTTAAGTTTAAGATTCGTGTGCCTGACATGTGAAGTGTTCCGTGTGTTTGTTTTTATGCTGTCATCTTTGATTTTATTTATGAGAGATAGATGAGATATTTTCAAGTTATTCTAAAAGTAACTTCCCATGATCATGCATGAAGTCTTCAGGGACCTTGACTCAAGAGACCTTCGAGTCCTGTGCTGTAACTACATTACAACACTGTGATGCTCAGAAACAGGATCCTGCTTGTGATGACACCCGAGTCTTTGGCATTTTTTCTGATATCTCACACTGGAGATTTGTGTAACTTGTTTTTCACATTCACTCCTTCTCTCTTTCTCCAGTGTTAATATCCAAAGATTTCTCCTTTGGGAAGTAGCTTTATTCTTACTATTCAGCTGTAGCAGGTTGTGTTTTAAAGGCAAAAGATTGATGTTTTCCTTGCCTATGCTTTTAAGTTCCGACACTTCCTTTATACGTCCTTTTATTCATTTGTTCCTAGAACAACATCCTACCCTAGTGCCAATTTGGAAAGTATTTTTCACCTTTCAGATTATTGGAGACAATTTATATATGAACAGCTCTACAACATTATTTCTTCTGCACTACAGAAGATGTTACTCTGGAATGCAATAAATTGCATTTGTGATGATTGCTGTTAAAATATATATTTTCTCCAGCTGTTATTACATTGTGGTCCTTTAAATACCGCATTTCCCTGTTTAAAAGTGTAATCCAGTGTAAGAGAGCGCTTTGAAAATATTTGAAAATTAACTAAGTAAGAGTTCTGCAAAAAATGAATACCGACTCAGTTATTTTCCTACAAGTAGCAATGGCTACTTAAAATTCCATTCCTTCTCTCCCCATAGATGTTTGACAAGTGTTATAACACCTAAAGTTAATTCCTATAATATTCAATCTCCACCAACCACATAATTTAGTTCATGTTACATGTGGCATCCCTGGAATTCTATTGTAATTTATAATAGTGACTAAGTTGGTTTTTTTTCCTTAATACCAGTACTTTGTCTTTACGCATAGGAAGTATATTTATATGTAATTATGCTTAGAAAGGAAGTTGACAGTTATCAAAAACAGGCTGTTTAAGCACAACCTATTAAAACATACCCCTGCTCAATCCCTCGCTGTTTTCTTCATTTGTTTACAAAGTACTTCCTGTGCTACATATCTCTTAGAAAACCTCAGTAAATTACTCATATGCACAGAGCTGTTTGTGATGGGCTTGCATTGAAGTACTCTGAAACTGCTTTTTCCTTAAGTTTCCATTCTGAAAAGACTCATTGGTGACAGGTTGAAGTGGGCTGAACTATAACATTGTAGTGTCATGAAAAGCTGGGGGTTTCAAATGCTCTAGTCCCCCTAAGCTTTTTCTCTTCTTGATGAACTTAATGAAATGCAGGGCCTATTTACATGACAGAAGCTTTTCAAATTACTAGAAATTGTTTTCAGTACTTCTGAATATTTTCTCGCTCTAAACATTCAGAGGCAAGTTTAATTAGCTTTTATCTCCACGGTGTTGCTTGTTCCTTATGCCACTGCCTCCTCCTCCTCTTCTTTTCCTTCTCCTTCTCCATCATCTTCTTTTATTACTGTACTGTGTGATATCATCTTATGACATGATAACATCAAGGTCAGAGAGGGTCATTTGGGATGTCTATTCGCTGTTGCTCTCCTACTCTTACCTTGGGCACTCTCTTTGGGAGTCCAATAAAAATTGTACCCAGTTGGTGGGGGAACAGAGGAGGATAATTTTCCCCAGCTTTTCACCCCGTTTTCTTCCTTCATGGCCATTACAATGGCTTTTGAGATTTTTTAATTCCCTTTGGATGTTAAGGAAAGCATGTAGTTATTGCTAAGCCTTCCAGGTCTCCTCAGTGTGGTCCACACCATGTATAGAGACAGGAAAGATTTCTAAGAAGCTTATTCAGAGGTCTGCCCTGAAGGTGGATAGTCATGAATGACATGGAATGTGGGAGAAAATTGACCAGTTTGGCAGGAAGTTCTCCACTCCAATCACTTGGAAGTTCACTCCTATCAGGACCTTTATCAGGACCCTGATAAAGTGACAGAATATTTGCAAGGAGAATGCTGTGGCAGTTCCATAGAGAAGCAACTTACTACAGTATACTGGGCTCTGACTACTATTTATCAGATTCTGTGCTTGTCAGTGGACAGCACCCTCAGTGAGAGGAGGAGGAAAGCAAATCAACAGCGACCATGACCACTCAAACTGCAGCTGAACCAAAGAAACAACCTATGATGGTAGCAGTTGTCCCTATATAGAAGGAGAAATCCAAGACCAGATCAGTTTACTAAGTGAAGCCTGAAGAAGAAAAAGGGCCCTAAGAACAGGAGAAGGAGGCAGAGCCAATCACCTGATCCCTATGCCCTTGAGCTGCAAGGTATGTGAGAATATTTCAGCTGCTGGTGGAGAGAGAGCCCCTGGTGACCTGGCTGCTCCGATGCTGGGATGTCACAGCCAGTGATATGAAACTAGGTGGTAGTAAAGCCAGGCAATTGGGATCCTTGTCTCAGGATATGGGCATTGACAAGGGGATTGGGAAGAGGACAGCTCTGGAGGTGACTGTCAACTGTGAGTACTCTCTCAAGGATAATCCAGTAATGCACCCAAATAACGAGCAGTCCCCTGTAGATCCAGGTGAGTTCCAGCATACACAATCCACGTGGCAGAAGTTCCTATGGAGTGTGCCATTTTCGTGTGCCAACTCATTGGCATTGATGTTAGTGAAAGAAGGAGAGCAGTGCGTCAGGTGGCTACTCAGCTCTAGCAATATGAAGATAATCTCTTTTCCTCCCTACCGGCCTGCACCTTGTCTGTGGAAAGACTGTCCAAGACTGCGGACAGATTGGAAAGACTCAAGTAGGTTAGAGAGGAAATGTCTCATGCCCCACCAGTATGGACTGCAGTCTCTGCTATTGGGAGCAAGCGCCCCCTGATCGAGAGAGAGGGTACAAACCACGAAGTAGCCTCTGGTGTTACCTGCATGACCAAAGAGATGACATGAGGCAGTGAGAAATGAGGCAGTGAGATGGAAAACATACCTCTACCCTAACAGCATGGGCATATGAGTTGAAAGGAAGAGCAACCACCACAGGAAAGCATAAATACCACTCCAGTTTCAGTGGGCAAGTCCTCACACAGAATAGGAGGCCTGATTTTACCTCTGATTCTCTTTAAGGGATGTCCATTACTTATTTACAAGGAGCAAGCAACAAGTACTATGAACAGAACTAGAAGGGTCCTGCCTTCAGCCAGGTGGAGGAAAGGAACGGTTGGATCTATTGGACTGGCTCATCAGACCCACAAGAGTAAAGGCTTTAGTTGACACTGGCAGATGATGTACCCTGATGCCATCAAGATCTGTAGGGGAAAAATCCATCTCTGTTTCGGGGGTGACAGGGGAATCCCAACAGCTGACTGTACTGGAAGCGGAAGGGAGCCTGACTGGGAATGAATGGCAAAAACACCCCCTTGTGACTGGCCCAGAAGCCCCGTGTAGCCTTGGCATAGATTATCTCAGGAGAGGGTATTTCAAGGATCAAAAAGGCATTGTTGGGCTTTTGGGATGGCTTCTGTGGAGACAGAGGAAATTAGACAACTGAATACCTTTCTGGGTCTCTCAGGGAACTCTTCTGCTGTGGCACTGCTGAGGGCCAAAGAACGACAGGTAGTGATCGCTACCACAGCAGTGCACTGTTGACAATACTGCACCAGCTGGGACTCTGTGACCCCCAACCGTGAGACGATTGATGAATTGGATAGCCAGGGAGAAGTCAGCAAGACTCACTCACTCTTTAATAGTCCCATATGACCAGTGCATAAGTCCAGTGGAGAGTGGAGACTGACAGTAGACTGTCATTGCGTGAAGGAAGTCACACCACCACTCAATGCTGCTGTGTGAGACGTGCTGGAACTTCAGTACAAGCTGGAGTCCAAGGCAGCAAAGTGGTGCCACCATTGACATTGCTAATGCGTTTTTCTCCATTCTTTGGCTTCAAGAGTGCAGGCCATTTTGCTTTCAGCTGGTGTGGTGTCCAGTACGCTTGGAAACGACTGCCCAAAGGATGGAAACACAGCCCTACTATTTGCCATGGACTGACCCAGACAGCACTGGAAAAGGGTGAGGCTCCAGAACACTTGCAATACATTGGTGATATCATTGTGTGGGGCAACACAGCAAAGGAAGTTTTTAAGAAAGGGGTAGAAGATAATTCAGATCCTCCTGAAGGCCAGTTTTGCCATAAAGCAAAGTAAGGCCAAAGGACCTTCCCAGGAAATTAACATTTTAGGAGTAAAGTGGCAAGATGGATATCATCAGATTCCAACAGATGTGGTCAACAAAACAGCAACTATTTCCCAAACAAGCAGCAAAAAGGAAACACAGGCTTTCCTAGGCACTGTGGGTTTATGGAGAGTGCATATTCCAGATTACAGTCAGATTGTAAGCCCTCTCTTTCATGTGACCCACAAGAAGGTAATTTCAAGTGTGGTCCTGAAGAAAACCAAGATTTTGAATTAATTAAACTAGAGATTGCTCTTGCAGAAGACCTTGGATCAGTCAGGACAGGACAAAATGTGAAAAATGTCCTCTACACTGCAGCTGGGGAGAACAGTCCTTTCTGGAGTCTCTGGCAAAAAGTACCAGTGGAGGCCCAAGGACAACCTCTGGGGTTCTGGGATTGGGGATACAAAGGATCTGAGACCTGTTACACCCCAACTGAAGAAGAGATACTGGCAGCTTATGAAGGGGTTTGAGCTGCGTCGTAAGTGATTGGCACCAAAGCACAACTCCTCCTGGCACACCAGCTGTGTTGGGCTGGATGTTCAAAGGGAAAGTCCCTTCCACGCAACATGCCACTGATGCTATGTGGAGTAAGTGGATCGAAATAATCACGCAGTGAGCTCAAATAGCAAACCCCAGTCAGTCAGGGATCTTGGAAGTCATCACAAACTGGCCCAAAAGCAAAAATTTCGGGGTAGTATCAGAAGAGGAGGAGGAGAAGGTGACACGTGCTGAGGAGGCCCCACCATGTAATCAGCTCTCTATACTGGCAATTCCTGCTGTATTGTAGAGATACATCAAAAATGGAATTTTTGATGCTCTGTGGAATCTTACACAGTGAGTCACAGAAGCTGTTGAGGGACAAGGAGGATCAAGTCAAGTTGCAGAGCTGAAAGCTGTCCAGTTGGCTTTAGATACCACTTAACAAGAGAAATGGGTGGTGTTCTATCTCTACTCTCAACTCGTGGATGGTAGCAAATGCTCTGTGGGGATGGAAAAAGATGAATTAGCAGCACAGAGGGAAACCCATCTGGGCTGCTGAATTATGGCAAGGCATCGCTGCCTAGGTAGAGAAGTTGGCTGTAAAATATGTCATGTAGATGCACTCCCAAGAGTTGGGCTACTGAAGAACATCACAATGGACAGGTGGATCGGGCTGTCAAGACTAAAGTGTCTCAGGTGGATCGGGACTGGTAACATAAGGGTGAATTATTTCTGGCTTGTTTGGCCCAGGACATCTCAGGTCATCAGGGAAGAGGTGCAATGAACAGATGGGCTTGTGACAGTATTTCCCAGGTTTTCCATTACTCTGAAACATGTGCTGCACTCAAGCAGGCCAAGTGGGTTAAGCCTCTGGGGTATGATGAACAATGGTCAAAATATAAATATGGGGAGGCCTGGTAGATTGATTGTGTCACACTTCTGCAAACCCGCAAAGGCAAGCAGTACATGCTTACAATGGTAAAAGTATCCACTGGTGGTTGGAGACATACTGCCAGGAGCCTTGAAAAGCAGATTCTGTGGCAACATGGCACCCCAGAAAGAATTGAGCTGGACAGCTGGATTCATTTCAAAAATAGCCTCATAGGCACCTGGGCCAGAGAGCATGGAATTGAGTGGGTGTATCATATTCCCTCTCATGTTCTCACCTCTAGGAAAATTGAATGGTACAGTGGACTGTTAAAAACCACATTGAAAGCAATGAGACTTTCAAGCATTGAGATCTGTATTTAACAAAGGCCACCTGGTTAGATAACACTGGAGACTCTACCAATAGAGCTGGCCCTGCCCAATCAAAACCCCCGCATACCATAGAAGGGGATTAAGTCTCCATGGTGCACTTGAGGAATGTGTTAGGGAAAGCTACCTCAAGCAAAGACAAACCCATCTGTGGGACTGGTTTTGCTCAAGGACTTGAGTACACTTGGTGGGTAATACAGATGGATGGGGAGACATGATGTGTACCTCAAGGGGATTTGATTTTTGGGGGAGAACAGTCTGTAATTTTCAGTTCTGTACTGTTGGTTGCTGAATGACATTGACACTGGATGCCATAACCATGGACAATGAGTATGGTCTGCTTCAGATATACCAGTCGTGAGCTCCTGATCCAGCTTACAACCTCCTGACAGCACACCAGCCCTCCTGGAAGCCCCAGAAGACATCTAGGATGGATAGAACCCACAGTCATGGAATAAATAAAGTCAGCAGACACCTTGGAGGAACAGCAGTTCACTATGGAAATGATATCTGTCCTTGTGTATATATGAACAGCAGTTCACTATGGAAATGATATCTGTCCTTGTGTATATATGTATATAGTTGGAAGGTGTAGGCTCTGGGATAATATCCTGGTTCTGGCCAGGACAGGGTGAATTTTTGAAGCAGCCAGGAGGAGGCATGTCTGGGACACGGAGGTTGTTCTATACCACCTCACATCGCTGTCAGGGGCAGGGGAAAGGGACTGTCTTCCAGGAGGGAGGAGTTCCTTCTGGTCAAGAAAACATGGTTGAGGGAGCCATCTGATATTGTGTCAAGGGGAAGGCGGAGCGTTCCATCTGAATCATTACTCTTCTTATACCCTCTATTCATTAATATTGTTGCTAATACTGTTCATTTTCTTATTAGTGTTTCCAGTAAATTGTTCTTATCTCAACCCATGATCTTTGCATTTTGCAATTTTCCAATTCTCCTCTCATCCTGCCACAGCAAGGAGGGGAGGGAAAAACAGGGGAGCAAGAGCATCAGTGTGGTTTGGAGAGTCTTAGTGAGAGCACTGAGTTGGGGAGTACCATTCCTAAAGCATGAAAAATTATTACTTAAGGGACCCATAAAAGATAACCTATTAAAAACAAATTAAGTTTCATATATTATTAATTCATACAGTGGGAAGTGATTGTAAGAAGTGCACTTTTATACATATGACCTTGAAATTAATAAAACAACTTTTTTTATTTCCATTTTAAATGTAGAATGCAATTAACAGCGCATCATCAGTGTTAAAGACAGAAGAGAAGAAAGTATTAAACATCTCTGCCTTTTCTATGTCCCTTTTTGTGAGACTCTTCTTACTGTATAATGGACCAATGTTATTTCTGTGCAGTGCCTTTTGCTATTGACATATTAAAAAAAGATTTTGATTTTCTCCACAATATTGGCCAGCTTTAACTCTAATTGAGCTTTGACCACATGAATTTTCTCTGTACAGTGGCAAGCAGCATCTCTTTATTCCTCTCGTGTCGTTTGACCTTGCTTCCACTGGCCATACACTTTCTTTCTTTGCCTTTGCTCTGAAAGAAGATCCCTGCTCAATCAAACTGACTTTCTACCTTGTCTGCTTGACTTCTGATATTTTGGAATCGCCTGCTCCTGTTCTGTTAGGCAGTGGTACTTAAAAAGTGACCAGCACTGATGGACGCCAGCACCTTCAAAAGCGTTTTCCCGGGGAATCTTACTGACTACTTCCTTAAGCAGCCTGAATCTGATTTCCTCATGTCCAAGACTGAAGTTTTGATGGCACTCTCCTGTTATCAGAGATTGCTGCATGGTTTCTGTGGCCAAAATGATCACCTATTGCCACTTAAATCAAGAGCTCCTCTCTTTTGACAAATCAAATCAAAGCAACAAATCAAGGAGGGCAGCTTTTCTAGTCATCTCTCTTAGTACCTGTACCATGAAGTTATCATACAGGTATTTTAGGAATCTTTTGGGCCTGTTTGTACAAGCTGTATGGTATTCCCAGTTAATATCTGGGAATTGAAGTCCCCCATAAGGACAAGGCAGTCGATTTGGAGATGTCCCTTAGTTCCTTAAAGATTTAACTCATCACTGTCATCATTCTGGCTGGATGGCTTATGGTAGACCTCCACAATTACATCAACTTTGTTTGTCCCTTAGTCCTCATGCCGAGGCTCTCCATGTGGCATTTCCAGCTGCAGGCGCCATACATTCCAGCCCTTCCATTACATACACTACTACTACCCTGTCTTGCCTGCCCTTCCTTATCTGTCCTGCAGAACCTGTAACCATCCACCATGGTACTTCCACAAGAACTCATCCCACAAGGTTTTGCTTATGCCAATGATGCCATCTCTCTTGGACTGGGTCAAAGCTTCTGTCTCCTCTTGCTTGTTTCTCATGCAGGATACGTTGGTGCTAGGAACATTTCAAGTGCAGTTCATTGTAGCCAACACATTGGGAAGCAGACTGAAGGATCTCACTAGCACTAAGTCCCTCAAATTTTGGTGTTCCATTGCATTATCACTGGCAAGCCTGATTTTGTCCCCTTCCTCCTTCCAATCTAGTTTAAAGCTCTATCAATCAGCCCTGCTAACTCCAGTGCAAAAAAGAAAATGGTATCCCATCAGGTGTTAGTAGAAGTGGTGTTGCACACTGTACTTGGCCCTGGGGTGACTAGCGTGTTTGATGATACAGTGGAAATCTAACCCTCTCAATCAGGGCTCATTGGATGGAGCTGTCGAAGTAGCAGGTATCTCTGTACTTGGAACCAAGGAGATGTTTGAGCTGTTTCTGCCATTCTTCTTCAGAAACTCTCCCTCCTCCAAGTGTGGCTTCTATCTGTCCACTTTCTCTACTGAAAAACCTTCCTCCCATCACTGCTTCTCCAACTTGGTACCCATGAGGGATTTCTTGGCAATACGACCTCCCTCTGGGAAGCTGCAGCTTCGCCACATGCATTTCACCAGGCAGGGAATGATTTATTAATAAATTATCTGCACTGAGCTGATGTGTGCAGGTATTTCTATATTTCCAGAGTGTAGTCGTATGTGCTTTGGTATTTGAGTGATAACACCTCAAAACTTATATTGACACCCAACAAAATCCTAATGGGAAGAAGGGATGTTTGGGAATTGGATCTTGTAAAGAATTCTTAAGACAGACATTTTCCTTTAAATATTAATGCATTTTTAAAAGACACTACTTCAAACACAGAGCTATTTACTGAAGCTATTTACTTCAGACTTTTCAAAATAATTCAGCAAATGGATAAGGCATTGGTTTATCAATTAAAGTCAAATAGGCTTTCTTCAAATGAAGAAGAATTAGGCTTTAAAATTAGTCTTCATATGAAAAATAAGCTTCAAATTTAGTCTTGAAAAATGTTCTGGTCAAGTTTGGTGACCAAATAATGAATTGTGACAGATAAATAGGAAATTAGTTGAGATATACATATAATTGTGAAACCTTTATCCAGCTTTAGTATTTATCAGTATACAACTTGTCACTTTGATTTTGTGAATAAAGATTACACTTTTCTCATAGATTATGTGTATCTCACTTGTCTAATAAATGAAATGATCTTCTTTGAAATTCTAACAGTTGAGCATTGCTTAATTTTTTTTGTTTCCTCTCTTTTTTTCCCAGGCCTATTTGTTATTTTTCTTGTTTTATATTAATCTATTCCAAACAAGTTATCTTAGTGTTTCCCATTTAAGTGTCTCAAAAAGATAGTGGGAAGAAGTTATGCTAATAATAACGAAATAAGGAGTGACTCTACCCAAAACAAGCTCTACCAGGGGAAAGCAACACTGATTCTTGTCTGTTAAATAAGCATCACCTTTACTTCAAACACACTTGTGTTCTCCAGATGTGTGTGTAAGCAGTCTGTCAACCAGCACCAGCAGAAGAGTGCCTGTGTACACAACTGACCTTTGTTAGCCTTCTCTAAAGCTTACTATGTTGTTATTTATTTTTTGCTCTGACTTTTTAAGCTTCTTTCTTTATGGGTACTGAAGCCTTATATTATCTTGATATCTTTGTCTCATCGACTCCCCATCTCTTTTCCTGTCTGGTCTGAAACTCTGTATCTCCTCTCCACAGCACATCTCTAAAGTTCCCTGCCTGCTCCTTCTTGCTTGTGTCACATTTCTGCAATGGAGCTGCTTAACTGCACAAGGGTGAGGGCATGATTTACTGGTAGAAAACACACTGTGAAACCCATGTTGCCACAAAAATCACAGAAAGCAGGGACTGCTTTCCTGCCATGGGGACCTTATGGATGACCACTGTCACCTGGTAGAGAGCATGCATCAGGGGTGGGCAAGGCATACCACTGGGGCTTTGCACAGTGGGGAAGGGACTGAGCAAACACTGGAGATTTTGTGTTTTCCTTCAGCAGCTTCTTGAGATTGTACACTTGCAGTCCAGCTCTGCTTCCAGGCCCATAGTATACCTCTACTGGCTAAAGGTGCTTCAGACATTTTTTCTGCTTCTAGAAAGACAACAGGCTTGCAGAGTTGGCCCAAGGCACAACCAAGACATGCCTATACAGAAGCTTTGAGCATACCTGGCATACAGCCAGTCTTAGGCTTATCTCTAAACAACAGTGTGGGCATTAGTGCCATCTCATCTTCCTTGGGGAAGAGTATGCCCACTAGAGGTTGGCTGGAGATACACATACTAGCAATGCAAGTGGTTGTGAGCGAATGCTGGACAAACATTTTGTCTAAATGTAAGATCTGGTTCAAAATCAAGAACTGATATCTAAGACTCCTCTCTGTTGCTGTGAATTATGTATCATCATTGTATATCTTTATTATAAAGTGTTTGTGTTTCCAGTAGGCACGAAGAATTTAATGTGATTGTGGTAATGATGTTAAAATGTGTTCAGAGGAATACTGTAACATAGGTATAAATTGCTATAAGGGCTTGAGTAGTGCAAGACATTGTGGATAGTTGTGCATTTAGTGTCTAAGAATAACCAAAGTCCAAGACTTCAATCCCAGTGGTTTATGCTTACTTGGAAAAATGTTTGTCTGACTGCAGGCATGGAACCCGTTGTGCTGGAGAAGTGGCAGCCACGGCAAACAACTCACACTGCACAGTAGGAATCGCCTTTAATGCCAAGATTGGAGGTATGTGAAACAATCTCCCACCAAAAACAAAAAAAGTAATCAAAGAGCCATTTGTGATAAATGGTGCATTCAGACCCTTCTCAACAAGAGAAGGAGATTTGTATGGACAACAAACCTGGCTGTGTTAGCAAGTAAAGCTCATTTGTGGAGTGGTTGTTCAGTATCAGTACTGAAGGAGTTTGTGTGCAGTGGCCCTTCTGCAGTGCTCTCTGGAACACTGCCTCTCAGTACAAACCAAAAAAATAGAAAGGTGAGGCTTTTGATGGAAACACAAACCCCAGAATTAGGACATTTGGGTTTTCTCACATATTCAGAGCTCTGAGCGGTGAACTTTGACAAACCATAAGTAAATGCACACATCAGGAATATTGCCTTGCATATTGTTTCCAAAAAAACACCATCAAAACATAATGCATTATTGTGTTGTTTGGCTGTGGTTGGAGAGAATGTTCTTTTGATCCCTCTATATGATCAGATTATTGCCTAGAAAACAAGATTCAATCGCACATTTTTGTTCATTCAGCCAAGAGTTCTGAGAGGTTTCTGTGAATTCGTAGTCATTGGCTGCCCAGTAAAGATCTTTAGTTTAGTTTGTGGTGATGATTATCAAGATGTCATCTATATGTCTCCTAGGATGTAGCCTCTCTGTGACAGGTTGTAACACTTCTAGTGAAGTTTTATCCTGAACTTTAGATGAAGTCATGGGATTGGTATATTGGCTTTCAGTGGAAAGACCTGTAGCTCAAACTCATTAACTGTTGATTTTTGAAATAGAGCCTAAAATAGAGCCCATCTGTGAAAACAGAAGCATGTTTACCTATATATACACCAGAGAACAGTTCAAAAATATGAGCAGGCAGAGTTGAGGCCATGTTTCTGCAATTAATAATACTGCATCTGTTCTCTACTAGATCAGTACAAGTTTGATCCAAATCAAATGTGAGCACATCTGCATTTCAAATTAGCCAAAGCACACATCAACATCCTCATGTCAGCTTTCTGTTTTCCTGCTGGCTTCAAGAGGGTAGACAATACCTGATCCAGCGTAAGTGTTGTGGGTTGACCTTGGCCGGATTCTAGGCACCTACTAAAGTCACTCTGAGCTGGGAGAAGTCACACAGGCAAAACAAACTCAACTTGGGGTTAATACTAAAAATTATTACTAATAGGATAAGATCTAAAGAGTGAGAAATAAAACAGTCTTAAACACACTTTCCAACCACCCCTCCTTCCTTCCATGTTCTCCCTCCTCCCCCTGCAGCAGTACAGGGAGACAAGTCCACCCGTCAGGCAACAGTTCTTCCAAATCTGCTGTCCCGTAGGTCACTGTTCCATGGGCTACAGGGGGACAGCCTGTTTCACCATGGTCTTCACACCACAGGTTACAGGGAGGGGCATAACTCTGAGTCCTTCCCCTGCTCCGTGGGGTCCCTCCCATGAGTAACAGTCCTTGACAGACCTCTCCAACGTGGGTCCATCCCTCAGGCAGTAGTTTTTCCATATTTACTGTCACAAGAGTCATTTCTCCATCTTTCATAGGATGCAGTCCTTCATAGGATGCACTGTACTGTTGTAGATCCCCCACAGGGCCATGAGTCCTACCCGGGAATAACCTGCTTCAGCATGGATTTTCCTCTCCATGGGCCACAAGTCTCTTGAAGGACTCTGCTCCATCCTGGGCCTTCCACGGGGGGTAACAGCCTTCTTCCATGCATCCATCTGCTCCCGCATGGGCTTGGCTGCACCGCGGCAGGCCGCCCCAGCCCGGTCCGGCTCGACTCGCCCGGGGAGGGAAAGGGAGGGCAATGCCCGCCGGCAGGGGCCCCTCTGCCACCCTGGCCTAGCCTGCAGGGCACCCACTCTACCCCCCCTCGCAGTTCACCTTGGGGGCTTTGGCACTCACGGTGCTGTTCGGCTCCTTGGGCAGGATGGGCTCCAGCATGGGCTGCTCGCAGGGCGGGCCTGGGAGCTGCGGAGCCACTCTCCATGGGGCCGCATGTCCCGGGCCCGGCCCCGGCCACCCCTTTGCAGGGGCCACCGGTGCCTGCTCCGGGCTAGGTGCCAAGAGGCCTGGGCTGGGCTGTTGCTGCCTTCCCCCCAACCCTCCCCCACCCTCGCTGTGGGGGAGGCGGCGGAGCCACCCAGGAGCTTTGGTCAGCTCTCCCCTGGCTCAAAAAATTCTTATGCACAACAGCTTGTTCTTAAATATGTTATCACAGAGGCGTGATTATTGCCTCTCCCTTGGCCAGGAGTAGGAAGTCCCTCCTGTAGCCAGCTATCACTGGGCGGAAGACTTCTAGCAGCTTCTAACCAAAGCCACCCTAGGTAGCCACCCCCGCTACCAAAAATGCAGCCACTTCAACCCACAACGATAAGGTTAGGGTGACGCAGGAAAAAAAATTCCCCTCAGGTGGAGAGCCTGCCTGCACAAAACTACTACGCTGTCAGAATGATTTAGAAAATCAGAACTGGTCAAGCGAGTGAGTTTATGGTAGATGAACAGGTTGTCTCATGTGGACATGGCATTTCGCCATGTACCAGCAGCTATGAAATCAGATTTGTTGAGTTGTCAAACCAGGATCAGAAGAGACTTAGTGCACTGATAGAGATAAGAGATGGCTTCTGGAGAAGTTTCATTTGTGAATGGAATAGTCACACAACTTGCAACAGCTTTGGCATGGCCTTGATGTTAAGCTTCCTCTTCCACTAGTTGAATTTACTTAAGAGTTTTGCTGCTGCTGACCTATATTTGGTATGCCTCAGAAAAGCCATAAGCTACACATTTAAATGTGCAATGGCTGTGTTCCTCTCCACAGGCCAGATAAAGAGTAAAAATATCAAATCATATCATGCTGAACTAGTATTCAGCTTGCTTGTTTCCCAGGGATTTAAAGACCCTCCTGGGGCTTTCTTGAAGAAGAAACTAGAGTTAAGGTAAAGCAATTACATTCTCCTTGCATAGAGGAGCACCTGCTGACAGGTTGTGATGTTGAATTTGCTCCATCAAGATAAGTATTTTTTGCTTCAAACCAAAAAGCATCTCTTTTTGAGATATAAGGGATCCAAAGGAGATAAAGCAAAAGGGAAAAAAGTCTGTTCCATTAAATACTGGCAGGTGAACAAATCCAATTAATGATCTTTATGATCGGAAGTTGTTAACAAGGCACCCATCAATAATGTTCCTTTTTTTCCTAAATGTGTTTGTCCTCCTTTTCTCATTTCTGAACATTTAAAAACTTCTGACAACAAGTAGGTAAAAAATTCTTAGATTCTTAGAAAGTCTAAGCTTTCTCTTACAATGGTGTAAGTGTGGATGTAATCTGCCAAAGAGAAAATTGGAGTAAAATTACAGTCTGGACCTTCAGTTTTTTACAGGTTGTGACAAGTTTCTTATAAAAAATTGTGAAAGTTTTTGCTTAGCTAAGCTGCAGTCCCTTTTACTACAGGACAAACCAGTGCACTAAAGGGCTAGATCATTTTTTCAAAGTTATTCTCTGCAGTAATCACACAAAACAAGTTACCATGTACAGAGCTTGTGAGACTTTTTATAGCATGTCAGACTTTTTGTTTAGCATGCTATTATTGTTGCAAACTGATTGTGGAAATTGCAAAGCATCTGTGGGGATTTGGGTGCTTAGCTACCTGGCTGGGCTCAAGTCCTGATGGGAAAACAGTTACACTGAATTATGGCACAACAGGTGTATATTGTCATCAGCTGATGAGGAATTAGTTTAGCTGTTTCTTTAAGTTTAAGGCAGATGCTGATTAAAAACAAGCATTTTAAAAGAAAACTTGCTTTCAGCTCAGTTTTGCATGTTTTCTGTGATTCACTGAAATTTTGTTCTGAGTAAAATGCCACTGCAAATGTTGGGAAAAGTTTGCAGGTCTCTAAAGTCTTAGGCAGAACAGTCTGCAAATGCAGTCTTTTAATTGCCTTCTGGACAGCTTTTGTTGCCCTATCACCACGTGCCAAATGCAATATGAAGGTTTTGTGATCAGCAGAATTAAGTACTACAGACATTGGGAAGAGGGAGGGAGAGAGGGAGGAAGGAAGGAAGGAAGGAAGGAAGGAAGGAAGATTATTTTCATTGTAAATAGCCAGTGAGATGCCTGTTATTCAAAGTCATCTTTCATAGAATCACAAAATCATTTAGGGTGGAAAAGAGCTCTTAAGATCACTGAGTCCAACCTTTGACTGACCACCACCTTGTCAACTAGACCACAGCACTTAGTGTCTCATCTAGTCATTTCTGGCACAGCTTGAGGCTGTGTCCTCTCATCCTGTCACTAGTTGCCTGATAGAAGAGGGCAACCCCTATCTTGCTACAGCCTCCTTTCAGACAATAGTGGAGAGTGATAAGGTCTCCCCTGAGCCTCCTTTTATCCAGACTAAACACCCCCAGCTCCCTCAGTCATTCCTCGTATGACTTACTCTCTAGGCCCATCACCAGCTTTGTTGTCTATTTCTAGACATGCTCCAGCATCTCAGTATCTTTCTTGAAGTGAAGGGCCCAGGACTGGACACAGAACTTGAGATGCAGCCTCACCAGTGCCCAGTACAAAAGTACAATCACTTCCCTAGTCCTTCTGGCCACACATTCTTGATACAAGCTAGGATGCCATTGGCCTTCTTGGCCACCTGGCTGCACTGCTGTCTCACGTTTAGCTGGCTGTTGACCAGTACAACGAGGTCCTTTTTCCTGGGCTGCTTTCCAACCACTCTTCCCCCAGCCTGTAGTGGTGCCTGGGGTTGTTATGACCCAGGGGCAGGACCTGGCACTTGGCCTTGTGGAACCTCACACAGTTGATCTTGGCCAACAGCTTTGAAGCGTGTCTGTCCGTTGTTAGCCAGAGAGAACAACACCTAAGTCACAGCCTTGTTGCTGTTGGTTTAGAGTAGACCACTTCACCATCAACAAAAAAATTCTGGTGTGAATTAATTCAGGTGCCAGTTGCAGAATTTGGAATTACTGTTCAGCAGTTGTATATAGCATTTAGACTTGCTACACAGTTACAGAGCCATAAAGGAAAGTTTTATTTTCCTTCTTTCAAAACCAATGTACCTTTATTGTCTTTATTTAGAACTGATTTTTTAATTATTAATATTTTAGTGTGCTTTAAAGAAATTGAGAACACAACTTCCACCCAGCATTAATTTTCTTAGATTATTCTGAGGTAGAAAAAAAAAACCCACTAGAATCCCAGAGCTGGTTTAATGACCTTTTTCATGAAGTCCATAGTGCGATCAGTTTGTAAAAGTTTATTATCTCCCAAAACATGGGCAGCTTTTGTGTGAACTGAGAAATACAATCACTTTTCATTTTTGAGTCAAATAGAGTAAGGAAAAAGATAAGTCCTCTTTCAACAAAGCAACCCCTATGCCTTTTGTTAATTGGAAGTTAAAGTCTTGGTAAACAAGAAAAGTTTCTTTAATCTGAGCTCATAAGCAAAATGAAATGTGTCTGTATTTAAAAATATGTAAATTTGGCCTATAAATAGCAGTGACCTTTTAAAGGGGATGGCATCTGGCTTGTTCATTTTGGAAGTAATAATTCCTCTGTATTATCATACAGTTATATTAAATTTTTATTTAATATTTAGCCTCCCTTTGATCACGTCACACTAACTGTATGTAGGCCCTTTTTCTTGTTCAGGTTAAAACTGGCATTGGTGGTTTTATTAGTCAGATTTAACTGTAGTCAAAGTGTTAGAGTTAGTCAAAAGAACAGCTTCCAGTCTTTCTCGGTTTTCAGATTTTAACCTACTTTATTCAGTCTAGTAATCTTAAAACATCATGAGACCTTTCACTTTAGAAGTGCTGGCACATTGACTTGTCCAAAGCCACATGAATGGATTCTTTTAACACAAGAATTTCAGATTATACCTTAAAAAAGCAGCTTCTGCAAGAGAAGGATATTCACAATGTTGTAATTTCAGGTTGAATAATGTTACATATTTATTCATAACTTCCTGTAGTTGCCTTGCTACGCTGTGTGGTACTTGTTGTGTACAACAAGAGTTCTCCCCAGTTTCTTCCTTGTGGCCTCATAAATGAAGGAATAATCCCAAGGTTATTTGTCAGTAGAGATCCTTTTATTACATCTGTTAACATGGTTAGAACTGTGAATGACTCAAAGTAGATGCTGCCGGTTCAATGCAGTATAAAACAAGAAAGAAAATAATTTGTTATCTTTAAGTGACACATACGAACATTTCAAGGTTCAAGTATTTTTTAAATTTTCTTTAGCCTAAAACTCTGCTGTGGAACTTTGAAGGCTGTATAATGGATAAATGACATGTAGATAATTTTTAAAACATGAAGAAGGACCAAAATATTTCAACCTTTTTGTATTTTTTTTCATCAAGAGATATTTTTCCATGGAAAAATATATATCAAAACAGATTTTTTGCTTCTTTTCTCTAACAACAGTAGAAATTCTTATAATCATTCATTCCAATGTTATACACAACAATTTTCCCCAGGGGAAAACAAATAAGAAACATTCTGAGTTGGTCAGTCCTGTTCATTGTATCTTTTGTTCTGAAGGTGTACGGATGCTGGATGGAGATGTGACAGATATGGTAGAAGCAAAGTCTCTAAGCCTTAATCCCCAGCACATCCACATTTACAGTGCCAGCTGGGGGCCTGATGACGATGGTAAGACTGTGGATGGTCCTGCTTCTCTAGCACGTCAGGCCTTTGAGAATGGCATCAGAATGGTAAGTTCGCATCGAAGCGCATCTCCTGGATCTGCTCTCATGTGCAAGTAAAAGGGTACTTGTGCCCAGTATGTGCAAGTGCACAGCATAGGGAAAAGGAAGGGATTCTGAAGGAAAGAAGAAAACTTCCTTTGCATAAAACTAAAAATACGTTTTCCTTTGATAGTGACCTGGTAGTCAGTCCTGAGGTATCAGCTCTGTTCATTTTCAACTGAAATACATCATCGTCAGTGTCCTTAAAACTACTCTGAGGTAGTGATGTAATTCTACAAAAATAAGATGACTGAAAAATGCTACTTTGCACAGCAGTGCCAGCTCATCAAATCTGAGTTGTAAGGAAATTCTAAAGCAAAACCTTTGACTGCTTTTCTTTCTGTCTTCCTTCCTTTCTTTCATTCATTTGTTTCACTTGATTTCTTAGTATAAGAAGTTGAGGTCTAAAGAAAGTCTAAAGCCATGTTTCTCAGAGAACTCACAATACTGTGATTAAGGAGACACTAATGGAACTGCAGAATGCAGGAGAACTTGTCCAAAAAAGTTTTATGTTTAAACATGTATATGTGTTAGTTTAAATGTCATATTTCCTGTAGGGAAGACAACTGTGAAAAGTTCAGCCTGAATTTCTGTACCAGAAGGACTCAGCCATTTCCTTATTGAAATCTCAAAGCACTCAAGCTGGGAATAAATGTGATATAAATCAAGAATGTGGAATAATTTGCTAAGAACATGAATCTTGCCTACAAACATTATTGTTCCATTGTTACTATTAGCAGTAATATGAGAAGATACCCTACAGAACCGAGGTGAATTTAATTTTACCATTGTTCTATATATTTTAAGTAAGTACTGGTCTATAGTGGAAACAGAGTATTTGATTTTAAAATTCGGAGGTAGTCTTTTTCTGATAACAGTGTGGAAAAAGTATGCTATATTTTTTTGAGAAATAGTAGAAGTCATATTTAATGCAAGTCAAATTATTATTTTTGCAATTTATTTTCTATTTCATTTTATCAGCATCTTATTCTGCCTGTAGGTGCCCATGAAGAGTTGAGTAGACCTAAATATTTCCATATTTGGATATTTTGTCTGGCTCTGACTACAAATGCATTTTCATTTCTACTCAAGAAATAGAAGTTCTTTTTAAAACTTACATGAAAATGTACTGATAAGAAATGCAAAACATTTAAGGTTACTTTCTAGTTTTCATCCTTTAAAATATAATATAGACTGAAAGATTGTAAATGTATGTTGCAATTACCACCTTCCCTAATAGGCTGTTTCCAGACCAAAAATTACTTCAAGATGAACCTTTTCTCTTTTTAATAAACTGTGCCTTCCCGTGTTCAGGCAAAGGTATTTTTTCTGTATTTCATTTCACTGTCAGAAGCTGTGTCATTTTAAAAGATGGGTGGCAAATGGAAGAAGAAAAGATTAGTTTTCTTTTTTGGGAGAAGAAAAGATTAATTTCCTTTATAATAAAATATTCATAAAATGAGATCATTGTTCAAGGTCGTGACTAGATACACGGCCAAACCTAGATTTCCCTAAGCAGTCACAGTAATTGTGCAATAATAATAGGGAGACAAATATGCTTATTATGTTGTGTCCAGATCTTGACTTCCCTTTTTCAGAAATATTGAACTGAATATACTGAGCATCTAGGATAGCATCTGTGGTGTAAATTAAAATAAGATCAGTACAGGAAACTTTGACAAAACCTTCTTTCTGATCTACAGGAAGTTTCAAGATCAGTATTCTTAATTTATTATGTGTATACACGTACAACTGTATATCACATTTTTAAAATGGAACAGCAGAGGGAATTATCAAGAATTTTTAAAAGCATCTGAAAAGTAAATTATGCCCTCTTGTTTAATTAGGAAAATCAAAGGTAGTACTGAATAATAACTTTGAGTAAAGTATAAGTGAATTGAATTATTAATTTAATTTATTATAGTCATTAAGTAAAAATGAAATGGATGCAAGAGCCACTGTTTTTTGTTGAGTTTGCTGAGAGACTGGGATCCATTTAAAAAATGTCTGGTTTATCTTAAGTGCATATTATTCCAATTTACAGCTCGTGCAGAGTGTTTTATAAGTATTACTATTTTGAAATCTGCTGAGCTATTATGATTACTCCTTCCAAATTCTGCAGATAATAACAAAGATGACTGCATAGTTTTTCTATAAAGTTACACAGAGATAATATATGCCTTGAATTAAAATAGAAAAATTTATTTAAAGAAAAGTTACTCGGGGTAAATGAGTTTATTAAATGACAGCCTAACCCATAAGTTAAATATGCTTTAAAAATTCTGCCCAGGATCAAGGTAAAGGAAGAGGAAACCAGTTTTTAAACCTGTCTCAAGTACCATGATTTTGTGTAATCTCTAAGGGTATTTTGTTTAATTCTATTAAATTTGAATACTTGAGTTCAAAGAGAAAGCTTAGAGACTCTACTACCAAACAATTTCTATGCAGATACAAAACTCCCTTTGTATCATGCTTTCAGTTGACAAGGTCCTTTCTTGAAAATAGTATAGCCATAAGGGTGGAAAATTTTCAAGGCTTGTGTTTTCAATACCAGTGTATTAGAAGTATTAGACCTAATAATCTTAAGAAAAAATCCATTGTAATCATGCAGAACATGCCTGAAAAAATATCTGACAAAGGGTGGTCTATCCAGAATTAATATATTGAATATCACATTTCACCCTCTGTTCAAGAACAAACAGGCTTAGCATTGCAAAACATGATTATGGTTAAATCATGTAATAAGACTGTGCTGAATCAGGGACAAAAGAGAGAACACAAAAGCCTTTCCTTGATTCAGAAAGATAAAATCTTAAGTACCATTAGATTTTAAGATGCCTGTCTGTATCTCTCACAGTCTATAAGTACAATGCTGTACGCACTTGAGGGACTTGGTCTTGCTGATTCATGGCTCTGCAGTGCAGCATTCAGGCTGGTTCATTTGTATTCATACAAATAAGCCTGTTATTCTGGGATAAGTGTCAACATCACTTGGAGAGGAATGCATTTCAGATATTCAGACTTGTTCTCTCACTGCTGTTTGGCAAAGACATTATAGTCTGAACACGTGACCCCTGTGGATGTTCTGTGTTGCAGGGTTTAGAAAATCTGATAGGTCACCTCTCCAAACATCTCACCAGCTGCATGCTTGTTCTTTCTGTAGTACCCATAAGAAAGTACAAATCAGCAACAGGGCAGGTCATCCTTAATATAAACTAAGAGGGTGGAGAGGAAGGGAAATCCACGCGGAAACTTTTGGCACAGAGGCCTTCATCTTATTGCCATGACACCATTCTGTTAAGCAAGCTGGACACAAGCCAAATATTTGATGGACATTAATGACCAGATTCTGTGTGGCTGAACCTCTTGTGCAAACTCAGCTTGATGCCTTGCCTCCCATCATCACTGCCCCTTCTCATCTGTCTCGCTTCACCAACTTTGGCTGCAGAGTGTGTTCAAAGTGCTTGCTGGGAGCAGAAAGGCTGTCTCACAATCACTACAGAAGCCTCCAACCCACATGCAGGAGAGAGGAAGAAAAACAAAAAAAGGGAAAGGAGAAATTAAGAAAAATAATTTCACATTTTATTATTATTGTTGTTGTTATTAGTATTACTACTACTACTACTACTACTACTACTACTACTACTACTACTACTACTACTACTACTACTACTACTATATGGTTCTGCTCCAAAAGTGGCAAGAGATTGCCACTTGCTCTGCAAGTGTCCAGACAAAGGTGATACTCCCTGTGTTGTACCCTGGATGTTTCTATTAAATTTATTTGTCTTACCATCACATCTTTTCATCATTCTGAGTAAGATGTGTTGCCTACACAAAGTGGAGTTATTCTGTTTTGCTTTGCCAGAGAATTGCATTACAAAAATCAGAAGTTACTTCGGGAAGACTTCTAGTCAAATGTGTCAAAATATTTTCCAAAATGCCTGTTCTTTAATACATTTAAAGTGATGCACAGAGGTTTAGATGAGATTTTTTAAAACTGTGTATTGTGTTTACTCATCTTGTACAGCTGCTGTTTGAAACTGAATAACGCATATCTGTGGGTATGCATATCTCATATATATCATATGTAGATACATTTTGTATGCACAAGACCTCATGGACATTTTCAATTAGTTGGCAAAAAACTACTTGGTGAAGATCAATCAGAAGAATTAGTGCTGTGTTTGGGGATGGTTTCAGAAGATATGTCTTCCAGTATGCTGCTGTAACCTAGTGCTAGGTCCTGGCATTTCTCTCTTATATGATTTGAAAATATACTGTGTATCTTGATTGCATCTCTCATATAAAGTCTGAACATGTGATGATATTTTTACTTCAACATACTGAGTTAAGGGCCCCCTGGTGGTCTAGTGGTTAGGATGCAGCACTCTCACCGCTGCGGCCCGGGTTCAATTCCTGGTCAGGGAAACTCCCCCGGGCAGATGGAGCTCATCAGCCCTGTAAGGTCACTGTAAGAGAAGGTCACTCTAAACAAACCTACGTCCTGAGGACCTCGCTGCCACTGTCCAAGCTTACTCGGCCCCGGCAGATGAACCTTAGGATTAAAGGGTGGGCTCAGTTCAGCGCACACTGTGTCTCACCTAAAAAATCCACTGCGCAGGCTCGAAGGGTAAAGACCTTTCCCAAATCTTCGCTCGCGAAGACTGGCCATACAACTGAGTTAAACTTTGTCAGCTGTGTACTAGAGATGGATGCTGATTATAAAACAGAATTAGAAAAAGTCCTATGATGTTTTAACATTGTGTTTATTCCTTCTGATGTCACAAGACATACCACCCCTGGCTTAAAATAATATTCATAGTTCTAACATCTGTCATCTAGACCTGTCTTTCTTGTAAGTCCAATCAGTAAAATTCCGTCCAGTTATTGCTTCATCAGTGTCTCTGTTTTCCTGATTCATCTGTTAATTTATGGTTTCTGTACATCTTTTGTAAAGAACCAGTCTTAACTGAAGTCTTACATCCATGGCTGTGCAAGGCACTGGCAACCATCACTACTGAAAATGTATAGCTTGTTACTCATCTAAGTTTCTTATTTTTCTTTCCACTTTTGCTGTATTTCTGGGGCGTCTTAACGGTGTTAGAAAACTCCACATGCAAGTAATTACAGATTTCGGCCAAGTGATCTCTTGGATAAATTAAATTGAAACATAGGAATATAAGACAGGAAATGACCGGGTAGCTTTCTCTGTTTTAGTTGGGAAACCATTTCACAACCATCACTAATCTATTGGCTAGAGTCTTTCTTCTAAGTTGCAACTGGATTTACTCATGTGCAGTTTTCTGTCCCTTTGTTCCTAGGCCTAAACTGTGCCTCAGCTTAAATACTTTTGCTCCTTCCATTTTTGTTTCTGATATATTTCTAGAACAGTCTCCTTTCAGACTTCATTTCAGTGTGACAAACAAGCCACATTCATTAGTCACTTAAAAACTAGGCTGTCCATCTCATTGATCATCAGAGTACTGCTTCTACACATCTTCCAGCCTAAATTCTTGCCTTGCATACAGGTGGTTGCAATTACTAGATTCACTAGATGCTCTTTCTTTTTTATGTCCAAACCACCTAATAAATTTGTTTCCCTGGCTCGTCCTTGAAATAGTCTACTCATAACTTTTTTGATCCCTGTGTTTGTCCGGCAGAGCCCATATCATTTCAAGCACAACCATTTCCACTTCCACCTGTGGAATAATGTTCATTTTCTTTTGTTTCATTAGTGATTTCTTTTAGGGCTTGTCATGTTTTGCAGAAACCAGATAGACTGGTTCTCATACATCCCTCTGCATAAAATAAGTTATCAGACAAAAACTTAACAGATTTATCTGAAATTCTAAAGTATGTGTTGCATTTTAACCTTTTTTTCCCATTAATACTGATGCCCCTTACTGTCCTTTAAAATCTGTTCTACAACCTTTACAGTAATGCTTTGTATATTCAGTTTCCTTCTGTTAGTCAGAATTTGCAGAACACATTCATTCCTTTGGTTCTTTCTGAAACACATTCTGTTTTCTGTCAGTGTTTTTTCAAGTGTGGATACCATAGTGGGGCATATAAGTTTTAGCATCCCTATTCCATGGTCATGTTCATATAGATCCTACTGACCAATCCAATAAGCAGACTGTTTTAGGGTAGTTCATTGCCGGTTGATTATCTTCCATGACCCTAAACTCTCTTTCAAAGTCACCACTTAGCAACAGTTTGTCCACCTTCCTGTCTGTCTTACCAATAAGCTTAGTTTCTAGGTCTTACTACGTTGCATTTGGCTGATATATGTATCTCAGGATGCCTTAATGATGACTCTTTAGATGTGGTTTATACTTGATATGCTGTAGTTTTCTACAAACTGGGATTGTTCAGAGAAAATGAGGTTAAGTGATAACCTTAACACATCGTTAAGCAAATAGTAGCAATCCTTTGTTTGTACAGTTAGCAACTTTCTGTATTCAGACTAAGTACAATTAGGGATATTGCCTTCCAGTACATGAAGTAATACTTAGGCTCAGTGACACCTAGATGATCTTTGATACCATGTGCTTTATTTTGTTTTGGAAATCAGTAAACAGACCTAACCTTAAAATTGCTCTCCTTTGCTTGCTGTGAAAAATGAGCCTTTTCACAGACAGTCAGCATGTAGTACAAAAAAAATGCAGAAAAAAGAAAGAATATATCAGAAACATTCTTACGTTGCATTCCATGGAATATAAAAGTCCTAACAGACAGTAAAATTTGTAATGAGAGTTACAGGAAAATATATATCAAAATGTCCACTTTTCTTACAATGTCACAAGGTATACTGGAAACCAAAACTGTTTAGTTACCTCATCCCATCTCACACATACATGGAAACTGTTGTAACAAGCCAGAATAGCATTACTGGTTTTGGACTTGTCAAAAGTCTCTCTGGTTTTGTGTACCCAGCCTGAAGCAGGTAATATATTGAACATAAAGCCCCACACACCATTCTTTTTGTGGGGTATATCCTAATTTGGAAACCAATACTGAAAAGCAGCTTTGGCAAATGAGTCTCTTTTCATACACTACATACATTATAGAGAGTGCATATTTGAGACATGAATCTAGTTTCTTTGTGTGATCAAATCACATATCCACTTTACTCATATTTGAACAACAGCAGTATCTACATATTTCTGTGTGTCATGTAGGAAAAACTAGATTTATGGAATGGAAATTGCTGGAAGTTTAGTGTCAAGAGTTTTCTGTGCAAAGAATTTAACCTAAGTTTAAGGCACAAAACTGTGAGGGCAATATTTTTCACACAGTCTAAGTACATTGTTTCTTCTTAAATTAATGCTGCGGGAGATGAACTGTACATTACTGCAGCCCCCAGTCTGCAGATGTAGAGGTGGAGCAGTAACATTTTCCTGCGTATCTAGTGAAAAGAGCTGAATTTGCAGAAAATTTGAGGTTCTTTTTGTTAAACTCCGGAAGTTAAACAGACATCTCTAAACTTGAAGTTTTGCATAAGGAGGCATCTGACATAAGTAGTGAAACAACAGCTGTGTGGATCTGGTGGCCATGGGCTCCTTTCTTGAGTGTTTAATCAGATAGTAGTATGAAGGCAATGAGAACTGCCTGAACCCGCTTGATAGAACGGGTGCTTGTGCGTGACATCCATCTCATACCCAGTCCTCACGCTGGTGGCTTTCCTATGCACTGCCTGTTAACTTTGGCTTTGCATGCAGAGACAATTTCAACTATCATTAACTAGAGACTCCTTGTACAACAGAAATTTTGCTCTTGTGTTATCACATTGTGTTTGCAACATACAACTGGCTTTGTTGTTACCCGACAGTGTTACCCAACAACAGTGGTAATGATACTATGGAGAGAGAGCCTGAAGCAGAACTGTGATTCCTGCAGCCCTGAAGCTGCCTCACTTTTGCTTAGGTAAATGAGAAATTCATTCCAGTATTCCACATGTTCAGATTTCGGGTTTCAGCCAGTTCTTTTGGTTGCACTTCAAGCACTAATTATAGCTCTGTGGGGAATATCTTGGAGCTGTTTAGGCTGTCTTTCCATTGAAGAGTAAAGTAAAAAATACACAACATGAAGGCTACATATCAAATTGTTCCACTGATATATCCCAGAAATTACTGTGTTAATGGGTAGGTGCTTGTGGTCATTCAGTATGGGATTTTTTTATACTCAGGTTAAGATATTTTCCCACTTCAGTATTTAAAAGGTCTCATATCCTATGACCTAATAAAATATATTTTTCCTTTTTTTAACCTGATTAATTATTTTGTCTTTCATTTTCTTATTTAAAAGAAGTAGCCAAAACCTTACTTTTCTGAACAACCACTTGCTTTTTCAACAGAATAACTACTTTTTGTAAATAGTCATATAGTTTTGCATTTTATATATATTATGTGTATATTTATTGCTGTGTTCCAGCAATAGGAAATACTTCTTTACTTCCTAGTTTCCCTAAGAGTAAAAACATGACTGCTAATATGAAAACATAGGTTTCATTTTTGGACATTCCCTCAAACATGTATCTTTATTAATGCACATCTGTTTGACTTATTACTGATTTACTCATAAATACCGTAGTTGTGCATTTTTAGTTATTTGATGCACAAACATGAATTTTTTCTGAGAGTGTGGATACCTCAACCAAATTAACGGCCTCAGAAATGTCTCCTTTTGTTCATAAATTTTTACTTCTAATACCCAAGGAGACTGTTTTTTTAAAAAAAAATAATCTCTTTGACTGGCTTCTGATAGCACTTTGTAATTGCTGGCATGGACTTTCAGCTTTGCGTTGTCTGTTTCAGAGGGATTCCTCCTTTCAAGTTCAGTGCTGTGCAATCTACAGCAAAGTAGATTTAAGAATGGTGTGCCAGACTACTTTTCATTTCCAGATTAGAGGTTAAATGGACTGGAGGAGCTAAATATAACAGGAGCTAGGAGTTGCTGTTTGTCAAAAGCAAAACACTGACAGTCAACTGCTTGGCAGCATTGTGTCTCTACACAGGGCGGCAATGTCCAGCTCCCAGGGAGTACAGAAATCTGGAAGCAAGGAGATGATGCCTCTCACAGGTGAATTTCTCAGGATGCTGTGATCCTTGGTGCCTTGACCTACAGTAATTGTACTATGCTTAACCCAAAATCATGTCTGTATAGTAGGTTTTTTAGGTCTCCAGAATACTGGCCTCTGGTTTGCACATTCAGTTATGAACATTTCCTCTTTAGGAATTAGTTTTTAAGGAAGAGGTCATGCTATGGGCTACTGTTTCCAGTTTCCACTTCAGTATAGATTTCACTTCCTGGCAGTAGTTTTTGTTCTTGGAAACATTAAGTAATTTTAGAACAGTATTGGGGAGAATAGAGGAAATTAAATGTTTAGGTTCTAGGTGTGGATAGAATGTCCTTCCTTCTCTCTGCATTTTATGTTTTCATTATTTGTTTTCTGCCCATGGGTATACAATTTCCAGCATATTAATGCCAAATTGTGTCTCCCTGTCTGCAACCCTTGTAACTCTAATTACTCCAGGTCAGTGGTTCTGTCCTTTGTCTTTCCTACTCCTTCATATTTTCTTCTTTGTCCCTTCGTAAATTTGATCACTTCTATTAAGACAGCAATTGACCTCATACGTGGGGAGACTTATTGGGGCATTTGATTCCTGGGCAGGAAGTAATCAGGATTCAAGGGTGGATTAAGGCAGCTTGACTTGTAAAGCACTGAACAAATGTAGAGTCTAAGCTATATGAAATACTGTGGTTGAAACTTAGTCCACTGGCTCAAATTACATCTTGTGGATGGAAACTGTTTTTATTAGATGGAAGCAACTCGATTGCCTTTAGATGATTGTCTTTAGATGAACATGTGAAGACCTCTACATTATGAAGGTTCCTGCCAGTACCACCAAGGCATTCACTCATAAAGGCATATGTGGTTTATATGTATGCACATACACAAACGCACACACATGCACTTGGAGTGGGGGGGTGTTCTGATAATATTGGAAATTCTGCAGATGTCATTATGAACATGTTCATACTGGCTCTGATTCTTGGCAGACTGAACACATCCATGCTGGTGAACTGGAAAAACCCAAAAAACTTTTGTATCACTTACCTGCTTGCAACCCGCTGACCAAGGAAAAGGAGGCATTAGCAGAAAAAAAAGCCAGAATGCCCCAGGATTGTTCTGTCATGCTTTTACAAGTGCAATTTCTGTCTTGGGGCCTCTTTGTGAAAGACCTGATGAGTCCATTTCACTTAAGATCAGCTGTCTGTTGAGCACGCTGGCTTTCCCCAGAAAATGCGCTAGAAAACTGAACTGTGGCTGGGTCAATAGCAAGCAGTAGTTGTCAGTGAAAGACTTTTTCTTTTGCATAATGGAACAGATGATTTTTTTTTAATTATCTGACATTTTATGCAATTTAAGAAAGCAAACAAAACAAAAGGAAAACATTTCACAATGGTCTAATTGTTGCACTGACAAACACAAATGCAATTATGCAGAGTTTATAAGAGGGAGTCCCTAGCTATCGTTGCAAATGGAAGAGCAGAAACAGATCTATACCTAGAGGAAGAAGGAATGTATTTTTAACATCATGGGACACAGTGAGCATACTTTGCTGAACATCCAATCAGCCCTGGTCTGTGCCTCTTTGGTAGTTCACTAATTCTTAGTTTTGCTCAAGGTCTACCAGTATGGTTTGTAAATGCACCTTTGCTTTTGAGTAATAAATGATGCATGGCTTCTTGGCAGCTCAGGGCTTGACTTTTCATTATGACACCCTTGGGCATCTAGCAAATGACAGATGACAGATTTAGATAAACAGTAAAAGCTACATAGTACCTTGCATGTGTGTTTGTGTTACCTTTGTAACGCAGTCCAAATGTTATTTAACTTCATTTATTTAAAGGAGACCAATTGGGAATGACATAAAGTAGGACAGCTGATGCTGTTGCTCTATTTACTTGTTTGGCATAGTTACTAACAAGTTTTTATTTTCCTAAGCATGACTAGGTCTACTGAACTAAAGCAGAGTGTTTGGAAACAGAGAGAAAGAAGAAACCAAATGGTAGGCAGTAAATGTAAACTAGAATTTATTTACTGGACAAATTATTTTAGTTGGGTTCATAGAATCATGGAATCATAGAATTATCAAGGGTGGAATGTTGCCTGAAATTGAATAAATAATTTTCTAGACAATGTTAGCATAGAAAGATAAAAACGTACCTCTTCAATAAAACATCCTCGGTGCACAAAGATAGCATATGCACACACACAGACCCAGGTGTTACGAACTTAAAGTATCATCTAATTGAAATATCTAACTATTACCTCATGGGGATACAGGCAGCCTGAAAATTATCTGTCCACCAGATTCTCCTGCAGGCTCATCCCAGAATTGGATTGGTGGTCCCAAGACCCCATATCTGCCTCCCACAAAAGTCTTCATCAACTCTCTCTGTCCTGTTTGGCCCTCTTTCAAGGATTCTGGGCCTTCTCTTATAGGTTTGACTCTTTTATATCAAGCAGTGTGCCTCTTGTGTCTTATTCTAAGAACATTTTATACAGATAAAATATTCTTTACCTTGCTACAATCTTTCTCCATTGGAATTCTTGACAAGAAATATTAAACAATATTTCAGGACTAATACAAAGGTACTTAGCTAAAGTGCTACTAAAAGTGCTAAAAGAGTTATACTAAAATCGTAGCTTTTAAGGCATCAGAAAGACATTCAAGATCATCCAGTCCAACTGTCCATGCACTACTACTGCTGTAACCTGTAAAACATATCACTCAGCGCCAAATCCAGACACCTCTTGAACGCAAGTGTTATTTTTAAGGCTGCTATTTGCTTTGACAAATAGCTTCTAGGAACAAGATGTTTAGCATGTTTTCAAGTCTGAAGGTAATGCTGCTGTTTTCTGTGAACCGCTGCGGTCTTATATGTGCAATATTGCAGTGCATTAGAGGACTGGGCTTTGTGGCATCCAGAACAAGTAGTGGATCAATCTAGAAGAAAAGATTCAATTATGTGCAGATACAGGTGATTACAAAGGATTCTATGAGGCTTTGAAAACAGCATACAGACCTACATACGGGTCCAAAGCCCTCTACTCAGCGCAGATGGTCAGGTGCTTCACACAGATAAAATCTCCATTCTGAATCGTTAGTCTGAACACTTTCAGACTCTTTTCAGTACTAGCCGTGTAGTCCAAGACTCAGCCATTCAGTCCATCACACAGCACCCAGTGAAGAATGAACTGGATATTGCCCCCACTATGGGAGAAACTCTTAAGGCCATACAGCAGGTGAAAATCGGCAAGGCAGCTGGGGTTGATGGAATTCCACCTGAAGTCTGGAAACATGGGGGCCATGCTAAATTTCACAAGTTTGTGGTGTGCCGTTGGGAACTAGGCCAACTACCATCAGACCTTCGTGATGCAGTCATCATCACCTTTTATAAGAAGAAAGGAATTAAATCAGACTGTTCAAATTACCATGGTATTACTTGGCTCTCCATTGCTGGCAAAATCCTGGCAAGAATACCCTTGAACAGACTAATACCTGCTATTGCAGAAGGAATTCTACCCGAAAGCCAGTGTGGTTTCAGAGCCAACAGGAGTACCACAGACATGGTATTTGTTCTCAGACAACTGCAAGAGAAGTGTAGGGAACAGAACAAAGGACTCTATGTAACCTTTGTTGATCTCACCAAGGCTTTCGATACTGTGAGCAGAAAAGGTCTATGGCAGATTTTGGAGCGTTTAGGATGTCTCCCCAAGTTCCTTAAAATGATCATCTCACTCCATGAGGATCAGCACGGCCAAGTCAGATATGGTGATGCACTTCCTGAGCCCTTTCTAGTAACCAGTGATGTGAAACAAGGTTGCGTTCTCGCTCCAACCCTATTCACAGTCCTTTTCAGCATGATGCTCCAAAGGGCCACGGCAGACCTTGATGATCAGGACGGTATCTACATTCGATATCGTACCAATGGAAGCTTATTCAACCTAAGGTGACTGAAGGCCCACACTAAGACCTTAAATCATCTTGTCCGGGAGCTGTTTTACGCTGACGACGACACCCTTGTCACCCACACAGAAGCAGCTCTGCAGCGTTTAACATCCTGCTTTGCGGATGCTGCTGAGCTTTTTGGGCTGGAAGTCAGCTTAAAGAAGACAGAAGTTCTCCATCAACCTGCACCTCAGGAAGTCTTCCATCATCCCCATATCACCGTTGGCCAATCAGAGCTCAAATCAGTCCAGCAGTTTAATTACCTAGGTAGCCTCATCTCCTCAGATGGTAAGATTGACAGGGAGATAGACAACAGGTTAGCAAAGGCATACAGTGCTTTTGGAAAACTCCATAAAAGAGTTTGGCAAAATAAACACCTGAAGAAAAGCACAAAGATCAGTGTTTACAGAGCACAGTGCTGTCTGCTCTTTTATATGGATCCGAATCATGGGTCATCTACCGCCTGCGACTCCTAGAACACTTCCATCAACGCTACCTGAACATCCACTGGTCAGATTATGTGACTAATATGTCTGTTCTAGAACAAGCAGCAGTTACGAGTATTGAGGCCATGTTGCTGAGAACACAGCTGCGATGGGCAGGACATGTCTCCAGGATGAAGGACCACCACCTCCCTAAGATTTTGCTTTATGGTGAACTTGCCACCGGCTGCCGCATGAGAGGAGCCCCAAAGAGGAGATACAAGGACTCCCTGAAACAACATCGCAGCCTTGACCGTATTAATCTTCATCACTGGTCTACTCTGGCCTCCAACTGGGAGGCCTGGAGACACACTATCTATAACGCTGCTGCTTCTTTTGAGAACACACGCAGGATCACTCTTGAGAAAAAACAACACAGAAAGAATCTTGTCTTGCCAATACCATCCAAGGAGTCTTTCTGCTGTGCCTTTTGCAACCGGACATGCCTATCTCGTATTGGCCTTTTTAGCCACCAACGCGCTTGTAACAAACGTGGGTAGAGCCCTTCCCAAATCTTTGTTCGCAAAGCCCAGCCATGAAAAAGAGGACTGGGAATTCTTTCTCTATATGTATTAGAAAATACTCATTTCCATTAGTCAGTGCACCTGATACTTTCTTTTTATTGCAATAAAAGAGACATTGATCCTTTACATATTTGCAGAACACATTAGTTTTAAAGAAATATTTGCTATAATTTGTTTACCAAAAAAACTTAGCATGAGAAGGTAAATTCAGGTGCAAATGGCTGTTATTTTTAAAGCCCTACCATTACTATTAAAATCTAAATTGATTTTTTTTTTTTTTAAATACTGAATCACAGAATTTCTAAGATCCATGGGCATGTTTTCATCAGGACGACATTTTGTGGCCAATTCACATACCTGTTTCTACAGCTCGTTGTTCACTGATAGCACAGCAGCATAAGTATGCATCTGAAGAAATAGAGACACATTCTCTGTGCAGACAAGCTAATAATTCAAGGATTAATTCTGTGAAATTTTCACTAAATAGAGTCATATCCTACAGTGAAAAGATTTTCATTGCATGAATGGGGCAAGTCATGTTATATTGCTGTTTGCATACAGAACCAGCTGATGGTGACAGCAGAAAAATGACAGATGAACTGTTGTTGGTAGGATGTTTTTCTGTGTGAATATCTTTTTGATAACTTATTTTACAAAACCTTTCTTTTTTTAGAAAAAGTGGAATTTGGGATTGGATTACCCCAAATTCTCATTTCGTCTCTCTTGGTTGTATTGGTGGGTTATTCTGAATTTCCCATGGCGTATTGATTTGGCCAAATGTAATTACATAATACTGCTTTCAAGACATGCATGTGAAGAAAAAAAAAAGTAAAAATATGTAAAAATCTCCAAATAGCAGATACTTCTGAAAATTCATTTAAAAGGTTTTGGTGGAATATTTTGACATGTTCTGGAGGTAACAGTGTGGCTGTATGGTAAACTTGTTTCTGTGTATTCTAACTGTGTATGTATATATACTGACTTTTTTGGGTGGAGCGTATGTTGGAGAGGGTTGGTTTTTAAGCGAGCAGGACCAGACAGAAATCTGTTCCCGACTCTGAAACATATGGAAGAATTGATAGGCAAACCACAAATTACCATTTCCATTGAGGAGACAGAAGATGAAAGCAAATAATTGCATACTGCTGGGAAGCATGATTTAATTTCAAGAGGTGATGGGATGGAACCAAAATAAAACCAGTAAAAATCAAGCAGGATCACATAAAAAAGTAACAAACCAACATATTATTAGGGTAATCCTCCATCTTATTCCTCAGAAACATCAGAGAGGCCTATCTTCTGTCTCCCTGATCTGCTGGTGCAATAAATTGGTGAATATGTGTGAAATAATTTTTCCATTTACCCTTCCTTTAGTCTGTTTCCTCAAATGTTTTCAGAATGGTAGTGTAAGATTTGCAAAGGGGTATGACCTGCTTGTAGAATGAAAGGAAAGTGGTTCATAAGAGGCCCATGCAGTTGCAAATCACATCCCACTGGCTTTGGGAGGCTCTGAATTGGACCCTCCTAGCTGGAAAAGGCAGGGAGAACCCCAAATGGAAAGAGGGTTTTGATTTGACAAGAGTTCGTAATGTTGGGAAGTAGAGCTGTAACATTTCATCAAGGTTGTCTTAAAAAAAAATTAAAAAACCCACAAAAAGTGTTGCTATTTTGCAACTTTTGTTGATGCAGTAGCCAAGACTAACTAAAGGAAATGAAAAACAATGAAATATTCAGATTGATTTAGTCTGAAGAATGTGGATTTCATTGTACATATAACTTGGCATTCTGACTTTTTTTTCACTGCTTGAATTGGTTTTTTTAATGAAAATTTGCATTTTAGAGACATAACCTTATGTAAATACTAACCAGGAGAAGTTACTATTTAACTTAGTTTGCTTGAAAGAAGAGTCCAGGTATTATACTTTCACTAAACTCACAAATTATCTCCATGATATTTGAAAAGTCATGGCTGTCAGGTGAAGGCCCAGGTGACTGGAAAAAGGGAACATTGTACCCATCTTTAAAAAGGGTAGAAAGGAGGACTCTCGGAACTACTGACCTGTCAACCTCACCTCTGTACCTGAGAAGATTATGGAACAGATCCTCCTAGAAGCAATGCTGAGGCACATGAAGGACAGGGAGGTGATTTGGGACAGCCAACATGGCTTCACAAAGGGCAAGTCCTGCCTGACCAACCTAGTGACCACCTATGTGTCTACACAGGTGACTGAGTGACTGCATCACTATTTGAGTGACTACATCAGTGGACAAGGGAAGGGTTACAGGTGTCATTTACCAGGACTTCTGTAACGCCTTTGGCCTGGTCCCCCACAGCATCCTTCTCTCTAGATTGGAGAGAGATGGATTTGATGACTGTTAGATATAAGATAAGTGTTGGACAGTCACATCCAGAGGATAGTGGTCAATGACTCGGGGTCACGATGGACATCAGTGACAAGTGGTGTTCCTCAGGGGTTCATATATATTGGGACCAGTGTTTCTTAATATCTTCATTATAAGATATAAGGAATCAAGTGCACCTTCAGCATATGTGCAAATGGCACCAAGCTGAGTGGTACAGTTGAAACACCTGAAGGACAGGATGCCATTCAGAGGGACGTGGACAAGCTCAAGAAATGGGCCAATAGGAATGTCATGAGGTTTAATAAGACCAAGTGCAAGGTGCTGCACCATGGTCAGGTTGGGGGATGAACAGATTGAAAGCAGCCCTGCTAAGAAGGACTTGGGGGTGCAGGTGGATGAGAGGCTGGACATGAGCCAGCACTGTGCACTTGAAGCCCGGAAAACCAGCTATATCCTGGGCTGCATAAGGAGCCACGTGGCCAGCAGGTCAAGAGAGGTGATTCTATTCCTCTTCTCCACTCTAGTGAAGCCCCACCTGGAGTGCTGCATCCAGTTCTAGGCCCCCAGTGCAGGAAGAACATTGACCTGTTGGAGCAAGTCTGGGGGGAAGGCCACCAAGATGATTAGAGGGATGAAGCACATCTCCTTTGAGGAAGAGCTGAGAAAATTGGTTTTGTTCAGCCTGAAAAAGAGAAGGTGACCCAATTGCAGCCTGAAGAAAAATGAAGAGAGAGTTTTTACAAGAGCATGTAGTGACAGGACAAGGTGGAATGGTTTCAAACTGAAAGAGAGGAGGTTTAGATTAAATATTAAGAAAAAATTATTTATTGTGAGGGGACTGAGGCACTGAACAGGTTGTCCAGAGAAGTTGTGGACATCCCATCCATGGAAGTGTTCGAGGCCAGACTGGATAGGGCTCTGAGTAACCTGGTCCAGTGAAAGGTGTCTCTGTCCATTGGAGTGAGGCTGGGACTAGAAGATCTTTAATGTCCCTTAATGGAGACGTTAACAGTAGATTAATAAATTCATCTGTGTTTGAGCCTGGACTGTGAAGTGTGACAGTTTTTTGTCTTACATTAATGTCGTTTCAGTTATGCTCAGCACAGAAAGCCTTAGCAAAACCCCTCTGAGCATTTAGATTGAATTAATTTTTGATTTGTGCAAAAAGTTGTTTTATGCCTTATTTTATCATGGGCCCGTAGTGGTGGGCTTATCCAAAAGCCAGGCAGATGCAACATGATGAGTTGCAAGCACATGAGGTATAGGTGAGACTGTTAGCACACTTGTAGATGTACCATGCTTTGCAAGAGTGTCTTGTAAGAAAGGGTGACCCTATTTAGCTTAATCAAAAATAAGTTAATGCTGATAATTAGTCATACAGTTGCATGAATCTGAATTTCATTCACTGACATGAAATATGTAAATATAAATAAGGAAAAACCCAATTAACCATATATCAATTCTCGTATATCAACGATACATGTTACTGATCACCTTCACTTTTCATATCAATACCTGTATAAGAGTATTAGCACCACTAAAATGTTTTGATTCATTTGAACACTATATAACTTTGTATATTAAGAAAATGTCAAGGGGAGATTACCTACTTTAAATTATGAATATACCTAATTAACTTGTCCAACTAGTCATATGTTTGAAATAACATGCTGAACTAATGATCTAGTGCTTCCTTAGAATAGATTTATAAGAATTAGTTTTGTCCATTTTTGTTTATATGTTGTGTTGTGCATTTAGCAGTCATAATGGACTAGGTGGGTTGGACTAGGTACCTGAGGTCCCTTGCCATCTCAGGGATTCTGTGATTCTGTGATTTATAGTGTGTGTGAAAAATGGTGCTGTGGTTCACAGTATATAATGTTACCCAAAAAACCCAGTGCCTCAGGCATCCCAAGAAGAAACAGCTGAGAGCATCCTAATAAATAAGAAGTATCGTGCATTATGAAGAGGTTTTGTTTCAAGTATGATATTTATTTTCCTTTTTGCAACACAGTATGATATTCTAATGCTTCATCTGAGTTTTCAGCACCTCTTTCATGGTTCATTGGAATAGCATAGACGCAGACCAACGAACAAAAGTTTGTATAAAAGTTGCTTGTAAAGCTGTGTTCATACCACTCATTTTCTGAATTTTTCTAACGTCTGATTCTGAACTCTGCTAAATCCTGTTTTCATTTCAGATTCTTCTCAGTGAAATTGCTTATTTTCTTTTTCTCATGAGATGCCTTTTTGGGGGAAAAGACCTGTCTATTAAGCAGTTGAGAGGGAAGAGAATTATTGATCAAATCTTTTTTACTGTTTCCGAACAGGGTCGAAGAGGCTTAGGTTCAGTTTTTGTTTGGGCATCTGGAAATGGTGGAAGAAGTCGAGACCACTGCTCCTGTGATGGCTACACCAATAGCATCTACACTATTTCAATAAGCAGCACAGCTGAAAGTGGGAAGAAGCCATGGTATCTGGAAGAATGTGCATCCACACTGGCTACAACATACAGCAGCGGGGAATCCTATGACAGGAAAATAGTATGGGGTTTACTTATTTTCTTTAATGTGTATGTGATTATGTTTGTTCAGTGACTTTGGAGGGAGAGAGAGAAAGAGAAATAACTTGTAATAATATTCTCTGTTTTAAATCCAGTTATCAATAGTTTTCAGATTTTACACTCATGATATTAACAGTTTGTCTACGTACCCCTCTATTTTCTCAGATTTATTTTGATCCAGCATCATTCCTCTTTTACATTCGGTGATGGTAATTTGCTCATATTGCTGTCTATTCTGGCAGAAATATATTGTAAGGAAAATTAACTCAGTGCTCATCTTTCCTGTGTTGTTCCTTATGTCATTCCTAAGCAGCCAGCATCCATTTCCCTAATGTACTCATCTTTTCCGGAAAACAGCAAATTGTTTTACTTCTGTTTGATAATCTGGTGATACCATTAGTATTTGTACACTGTATCTGCCTTTGCAAAATGAGCGCATTCAGTATAATTTCCAGTATTCAACATACTAATCCTTTTAACCTTTTAAACCCTTGTAATGAGGTAAATGAGGTTTGCTAATGTTTTCCTCTTCCCTGCTTATTTATTCTAGTGTTTAACTTACAGAACTTAATTACTTCAGAAGATTGAGGGATTTGAAGGGGGTTTTTTTCCCCTGTATGTTTTCTTAAGTACTTATCTAACATTGCCTTCTTTCTGGTCCTTAGCAGATTCCTCTCTTGGTGTCAGTGAAGAGTTAAAAATATGTGCCACTATGTTTTGTTAATACTGTCTGCCTTGTCTTTCAAGGATTCTGGGATGCTGGCCATCTGTTCTTGGATTCTTCCTTATTTTCAGATTATCTAATTTTTGTTTTAAACTTGTTCTGAGGTACTTCTTTGTTCCAGTAATTTTTCTGTTCATTACTTGCTTCTCTTCACTGAAACGTTATCTTTCTCTTCCTGGCATGTTTCTTGTTCTCTCTGATAAATAGTAATAAAGAAAAAAAATTACTGTGTCTCCTAGGAGTTCTCACTTCTGTAATTAAATTCCCTTCACTGTCCTCTAAAAGACTTTCACTAACATCTTCACGTCTAAGTGATAGTAATACAGTGTAAGGTGAACTGAAGTGATTGCATTCCTCCACCCTGAGCTCTTAGCCAGGTCTGTAGGACTTCCCTGAGTCCATCAAATCCAGCAGTTGCTATCACCTCAACAATAACTTTCTCAAATACAATCAATCTTGCTTTCAAAGGTTTCAGTGACAGAAAATCCACTTAAATTTAGGACAAGTGGTTTTAATTACCCATTGCCATTAAAAATATCCTCATTTGTTCTCTGAGCTCCTCTAACTTCTGTTTCTTAGCATTTGGTGTCACTGATTTTATTGCTAGTGTGAAAACCACTCCAATTGTCTACTGTCTTCTCTCTGCCCACGTAGCCTGAACGATTAATCACTTTTAATAGCTTTTAATAACTTTTAATAACTGTCTTCCATCATTCTATGTAAGATATGTTTTCTTATAAACTCTCTCTCATGTTATGAACTTTGAACATCCAGACTGGACACACCAGTCAGGTAGTATTGAGTGACAAAAGCACTGTGTCTGTGAGTTAAAAGGATTAGTATGTTGAATATTGGAAGGTATATTGAATGTGCTCATTTTGCAGAGACAGATACAGAGTAAAATTACTGATGGTATCAACAGATATCTGTGAGAAGTCAGGGGAGTTTTTGTGGTTTTTGTTTGTTTGTTTTTTGTCACGTAACTCAGAACAAACTCCAATATCATGTAAGATTCTATAGTGTCATAGTACAGAAATACCTATGCAAGATTGAGGGACAGTGGATGGTTATGATGGTCTAGTGTCATGTTCCACAGTTCCTTCCTATCTTTCCTTGCAGTTCTTTAGTTGAGTATCTTCCTTTTTTTTTCCTTCTGTGTTATTCTATCCAATATGTGCAGAATGTATTATAAGGTAAATGAACAAACAGTGAGCAAATGTTAGGAACTCATTGTGTGGACTAAAAATTCTTATAAAAATTATTTTGATTAATAGATCACCCACACTTTTATAACCACACAAAAGAGTTTTTTCTTTTTTCATTGCTACCCATTTTTGAAAATTGCTTGCTACAAATATAGGATGTAATTTTAGAAATTTTCCTAGTCTGGAGTTCTAATTTTGTCTTCTGCAATGATAGCTTGAAATATTTTAAGGTAACAATTACAGTTAAACACACACTGATGTTACCATCTTGCAAGAGTTCCTTGTTTTTCAGGGATGGTACTCCAAGCACACTTGACTGTACGCTGTACTGAATTTTATTGCAGTAACAATTAGCCCCTTATGGACCAAGTTTCCACCCTTTCTGTATATTGAAATGCCCAAAGCATACAAACATCTCAAAATGCAGCTACATGTATGCCTTTTACACAGACTCTCAGAGAAAAGAATTAGAATTACTTTTGAATGTTTTCAAGTGCAGCTGCCAAATGCTGGCATAGGTATAGGTGTAGAAACTCACAGTCTGGGACAAAGGCAAATTAACAGTAGGTGAAGACTATAAAATTATACTTCTTTATAGATGTATATGTGTGAGTATTTCTCATAACTCAGTGAGTGCAGAAGTATTGGCCAATAGTATGGAGTTGTCAAGGTATTTTTCCTATTATTCTCTTCTCTACCACTTTGAATATCATAAGATAATGCTGGAAGATAGGTGGTTAAGTACCACCTAATATAGTTATTTATATGGTTCTTTCACTTATCAAGCATATTGCACAAATGCATTTCCTTTGAATTCCTTTTTCAAATTATTTCCTTAAGCACGAAGGATTTTACATATGAAAGTTCCTCACAGATATAATTCACAAGCCTATAATTCAGACTTAACTGCTGAAAATAACCTGTCCACCTGTTTTGTTGTTTTGTGATAAATGCCAAAATCTGCTGATTTTCTTTCTCTTCTAAGTTATGTTTTTTCCTTGCTGACTAACTGCTACTCTAAGCAGAACTCAAAACTGAAACAATGAAAAAAACCAAACCAGTCTCCTGCCAGTTCTTAAAACACAAAAGCCTGCTCTCCTTCAGTAATTCACTCAGGTTATCAAGGCATGCACAAGATATACACAGAATATCATGTGGCACCTTCAGTTTTAGGTATATATGGACACACAAGCTATATAAAATGAACAGTAAGTACATTTTTGTTAAAGCCTTTTCACTTCTGGGGACATAGATTCATAGAAATCAACGTGTCTTGAAGAACTGTAGCAGAAAGTATAAGATTATTCAATTGGATCAAAAAACGCATGTCATGAAATAGGAAATAGCAAGAAATGCAGAGGCTTGGGAGGGGACGAGTGAGCATGTCCTCTGCTAGGGGAAATCCAATTTTTGACCTTCATTATTAACCTCTCAGTCAGTGAAACTATGGAAAGAGTGGTGATACAACCTTAATAATGACCATACAGAAATGGCATCTCCTTAGCTCTCCAGACCAAGTTGCTTCTATAAAACCGTTACTCTGTCTAGAGTTTTCCCTTTAATAAATGTGTAGTTTTTCTGAAAGCTTTGTCCTACTGCCTATGGGAGGTAATACAGTGCATTGCGATGATTCATATAATTTTCGTCTTCCTTTCATCAGTGTGTGTCTGAGGTTGTTAATTTCATGTTGATTAAACTAGGCAGTACCAGAAATATTGTCATTGTCTTCAGTGAAACTTGGTTGATTCAACTGATTTAGAAGTGGATATAACTCATGCCCCTAGAAATATTGCATGGATTTTCTTGGGCAGTTTAATCAGCATTTCCCCTGATCAGCAATTGTTACAAAGGTACTTCAAGCATACATTCGTATTATACTCAACAAAAGATTAAAAAATTTCTCCTTCTGCCCACACTATTGATCAGAATGACTGCTAGTACACACTAATGACAGCTTCATGGTGCTGTCAAACACCACATCCTTTTATTGAGGTTATAATGTTGATATCATGTTGTCTGGGAATTTGGGGCACCATTTTTCTTCTTGAAACTTGCTCACCTGTTGGTGGTCCAATACTCACTTTTCTTGGGATGAATGTAGCAGTTCTCTGACAGTGAATCCAGTGTGCTGAAAAACATGTCTTGGATGTTGGAGGTAGTTTACATCCAAACATCTCAGATCCTTTCAGTAACTTTCCTTTGAATTAGCTCAAATGGGATTTCTGCTTACAAAGCTTTCCCTACCCATTTTTTGCTGAAATATTTGCTCAAAGAGAGATCAGGGTCTGTAGTTCAAATTGCCGCCACAGCACCTGTTTAGAACATAAGGGAAAATGTTACCAAATAAAGACATGTCATGGATTGTTGTGCTTGATATCTGTAGTTACAGGACAGTGAAATCACTCTGGAAGGATGCTCTCCCAGAGGATGAGAAACGAATATAGCAAAATTTGGTATGTGTTTCAGCGTAGTGAGAGAGGCTGTCCCTTAGGGAAAAGCTGCTGAAAGAGTACTTTTCCCTGCCTGAGGTCCTGTAGGCTTTACTATCCTCTAGTCCTCCAAGAAAAGCACCTGCTGCACCACTTTTATGCAGGGAACAGAGTACTAGGATACAAAAACCACAAGCATGTATTAATCGCATTTTCTACCCTCTCTTTTTCCTGGCTTTCCTTCTGGTCCTCACCACAACACTGGCCACTCTTTTTCCAAATGGGATATCTGAATTGCATGTATCTCTGCATGGGTGCATGTCATCCTCTAGTTCTTGAACATGTCAGTCCCACCTGCAAAATCACTACTTGGATTTGCACATATAGGCAATGCATTGTTAGGACTGTTCCTGCTGCAGTTTCATCTCTTAATGTTGTCAGGGCATTTATGGTATTTGCATGGATAAGGCTTTTCTGAACACTGTTAATTTTCATTGTCTAAATTAATACACACTCAATAGGCGCAAGAGATAAAGAAATTATAGAAATATTTTCTTTATGAGGTTCCAACTTTTAGCTGATGACAGATAAAGAATTATTTATGAAGAATATTAAATAATAGGGGAAAAAAGGTTCTTTCTAGGCTTTATTAGTCAAGAAATCTGGCCTCTGACAAGTTTGCTAATTTAAGGATCTGACATTATAAATGCTTTAATCTGTCTTTTTCAATTTCTAGAAACTTTCGTTTTCTTTCACTTGCTCACTACTCATTTTCAACAATCATTTCCTTGGTGCTGTTAGCTCCTTCTCTATTAGAAGTCTTTTGTGTTAGCTTGCATATGCTTACGTTTTGTGAGAATTTTCAGCAGCCTTATACAAATCATGTAATATGTATGTTACTGAATATGGCTAATGTAAAGTGTAGAACCTATAGCTCCTATATGCATTTGCTTATATTCTGCTGAGACTGGACGTAGATAATTTTTCAGATCATGTTTTGTGTATTTTGAGGTTTCAAAGCTGGATGGGCATTTTCACATGCCTAGTGCTTTTTTGTGGTTTTCTGATCCTCCAGTCCTCTCCTCCCCCATTTTTGTGCGTATCCGTATTGGAAATGGAGCACAATACTGGTGAATTAAGACACAATAATTCTGTGTGCTTAGATAAGAAGCTGTGTAGCAACTTCTCCTCTGCCCCTCAGGCAGATATTTTACATCTTGCAGTGACTGAAATTCTGAGAATAAGGTTTGGTGTCACTCACTCTCACACCTTCATGGAGGTTTTGGTGCTGTGGACTGCTGTCTTCTAACAACTGTTCTCAAGTCTGTGTGGGTTTTGCTTAAGCTTCTGTTAGGTAGTAGTGTCTTCTTGCCTCTACTGCATTGCCCTTGCTAGGAACCACTTCTTCAGGAAGACAAGCATAGAGTAGAATCACTTTAGATTAACAGTTCCGTCAAAGAAGCAGGATTGAGAGTAAACACATTTTTGGTTGTGATTTACTGTCCGACAGAAAGAATCTGTATAAAATTCATTATTAGATGGAAGCATCCCAAAACTTCAGTAGAAGACTGTGCCTCTAGTTGGTATTACACATCACAGTGTAGACATTCACTTAGATTACATAAAAAAATACAGGGCATCATATAATTATTTATACATAATACATAGCAATTAAAAACTGAAAATATCTAATGGGCTGGTGATGACTGGGCCAAATTTGTGATTACCATCAGCATTTTCCAATTAATTACTACTTAGTTTCATGTGATTTATTGCATAAGGCATGAAAGAATGAATAAACACGGTGCTTAGCATGAGCCCAACTGTATTCTCTTCTGTCGCTTATTTTCAGTGTGATTTCTGGCAACCTAGTTAACCTCCATACCTCTTTTATAGTCTCTAAAATGGGCATAAGCAGTCTGTATATAGGGAGCACTATAAGATTTAGTTCATTCCTGTTCGTAAGGCACTTTGAGATTCTTGAAGTGTTCTATAAATCCAAGAGGGGCAGAGTTCTAACAGTAGAGTTTCAAACCCCTCTGCATGTTTTTCTAGTTTAAAAGTCTCTTTGTTGAGCATGCCATGAAAAAAAAAAAGGAAGTAACTTATGTATTCAGAACAATATAGAGAACACCTCTGTGACTTCACAAGTGACTTCAAGCTGAGAACATGTAGCATCATGTATTCAGACACCTCTTTTTTTCCTTTCTTTGCAATGAAAGAAGAAAATACCCTCCACATACATGTGACTCATACAAGCAAATAAAACCTGCTCTTATTTCTGAAGTTGTGTTCTAAATTTCACACATTCAATTTCTTCCAGATCACCACAGACCTGAGGCAGCGTTGCACAGACAGCCATACTGGAACTTCAGCCTCTGCACCTATGGCTGCAGGCATCATTGCCCTGGCACTGGAAGCAAAGTAAGATCTGAGTTGTACTCTGTAAAAAAAAATTAAACATACAGAAGGATCGTTCTGATTTGTCCAGCACCTTTATACAAGGGGTCTCAAAGTTCTTTGGAAACTTTGTTATCATAATTTACAGTACCCTTCTGAGAGCAGGAAAGATCTCCGTGCTTATTTCACATGCAGGAAAGCTAACACTGTGGAGGTGTCAAAGAGTACTCAGTGTTGAAGTAACTTGAAACATTGATGAGCACAGGTGGTTTCCATTAAATGATGTGTAGCATCCTCACAGTGTTGTAAAGCACCTCACAGTGCTGCCCATCTGCTCTGCAGGCTCCTCCTGCATTCATCAGCTTCCTCTTAGCAATTCTTGAACATTGAAGGAGGTTTTGGGATGATGTTAGGCTAGCCTGATAATATAATATAAAAAGTAAAAATTCTCAACTTAATCTTGCTCACACAAATCTGTTTTTTAACATGGGTTAAGTTCCTCAGCTCTAAAAACCATGGATAATGTATTTCAGAAGACCTTTAACCTTTAGCTCAGAAACATTTCTGTCTTACAAACGTTTTCTCAACTGCGGGATTTTGTTCTTTATGTCTAATATATATATATCTTTAATGTGCTTCATGGAGCAGCAAAAATATGGGAGATTTTTCAGGTAAATCTGTATTTGAAAACCTTTTGAATTAGTTTGTGCTCTTTTGGATAAGATTTGCAGGTTTAAGGTGGAATGCTCCACCCCAAATCCTACTCAAAATCAAGTGTTTCTAAGCACTAGGAGATACATTCTGTTAAATTCTGAAGAAAACTAGTTTCCTCTGGGAGCAACCAATTCCTTTGAATGCAGTAAACAATTTGGACACAATGGTAATTTCAAATTGTACGTAATTTGTAACAGTAGAATTATGTTTCCGTGTTTCATATTACTTTTTTGAAGACAGCTTGGCCCAATATTCAGCACAGAATACTTTTTTGGTGTTGAGTTATAATAATAATAATAATAATTTGTAATTGAAGACCTGACATAATCTTAAGTGGTGAAGCACTTGTGTCAATATAATTATTTTTTCTTAATGCAGTCCTTAGAAACAAAGGTATTTTGAAAAGTCAATATAATGCTATTGTGGGTTTTTTAATCTCTTCTTAATCTGTTTTAAAATCATTAAATTCATTCCAAACAATCTGGTAGTGCAGATAAGATTGCAAGTGTGTACATTTCATTTTGCTGAATGTTTTTCTTACTATTTCTTGATGAACTGAGGTTGCTCATAATTGGTTTTTTATGTGATATTTTGTATGCATTTTCTAACAAATTATTCTTGTAATTGAAAGTTTCATGAAGTTTTAGCACTCAAGACATACTAACAATCTATTTCTGATTGTGACATCTTAACACACACTGAGAAGCTTCCACTTTTTTCTCTGTGAACTTTGGTGAATATACCAGTGGGAAATCCATGTTAGTATTTTTTATGGACTAGTATTTTTTTTTCCAAATTAATAGTTGCTACGATAGGCACAAAGACAAGACTATTAAAGCTTCAAATGTGGTGGTGGAGACAAAATGTGCCAGTAACTAAATATCCTAGGCACTTTTTGTATTTGTAGTACTCTGTTCCATGGTGCTAACAAGAGTTTCAGGGTGAAAATGTATTGATTTTGCCTCCTTTCAGACTCTGTTCCATTTCATTATATGGAGGGGTTTTATTTTTTTCTGTATCTTAGCCTATGTATTTCAGTAGGTCCAAAGGAATTACATTAATAATACCACAAATGTGGTTTTATTCATTTATATTCCATTCACTAATTTTTCTCTCCTATGTGTACTTAAAATATGCTGTTGCTGCTGCTGTCCACAGCCATTAAAGAAAATAATTTTTTTAAAAAATGTTTAAAAAAAAAAAAGAGAGAGAGAGAAATTAGGGAGAGAAATATTTCCTGGTTTCCCATGCCAGTTTTTTTTTTTATTTAGGTTGGAGAAATTTTTGGTCTGTGAAGTTATAGATTATGAAGTAAGGCCTTTAATATTGCAAGGAGATCATATCATGATATATTGAATTTTAATGTCTGGGATTTGTTTATATGGAATCTATGCAGATTATTTTATGCAGTTTTTAAATGGTAATTCTTATTTATGTGATTTGAAATTTTGGAATGTATTTTTCACCTGTGATACCTGCCAAGTTAGGTGACCCTAACTAAATGCTGGAAATTAAATTATGCAAAAAGAAGCTTTGAAGCCATCTAAGCATTTTCTGCAGTACTTTTAAAATACATGGGATTTAAAGGACACATGAAATGGCAGCATAGTGCAACTGCTTATTGGAACTAGTTTGCATTTAAACAGACTTTGTATTTTTATGAACTCTTCCTTAAATTCTGTGTTAGTACCTGTAGTAATGGCACTAAGTGCTTATATGAGATTTTTTTAAAAGACAAGATGGGGTTTTGCAAGTTTAATTACATTCTCCATACAGCAAGCTTCTTAAAAATTGTTTCACTTAGTCCTGAACATTTCTTGACTATGTTTGTAATAATGAATAGTTTCATTCCACTTTGTGCTGGAAAACACAATAAATTATACCATGGAAGGGTTTCAAGCCTATGAGGTCAGTTTTCCCCAGTAGCCAAGTTCTGTTCCTGGGAGACATCAGGAGTTGAACAGAGCACTAATATGACCTGGATGTGAGTTAGAACAGCCAAGAGGTTGCTTCAACTCACATGCAAAGGTACGTTAAACCAATGGAAAATGAGCGAGGCAGATTTACACTACAACCTTCCACTTTCTTTCTTTGACAAGCCCCAGATGGTAGGATTGGCGAATAGCTGATGGAGGATCTCTGGCTTTCCTACTGATTTGAACCCTCCAGTTAGCTGTTCCTTCCAACTGGGATCTGCTCCCGAAATCCTGGTAACAAATTGTTTGGGGATGATGTTCTGCATGCTACCCCAATTTCTAATTATGTGAACACTTTTTTTTTTTTTTTGATCCAGTATTTAAGTATCAAATGACGTGTTTTCCTTCAGGAATGAAAGAATTGTAGCTGAGTTTCAGACTGTTTGTTTGGAATCCCTGCAGGTGCAATACAGAGTTGTAGATAGACAACAATTGTCACTCAAAGACAGGCAGTATGAGTAAATGCTTGCTTGTGTATTGCACTTCTTAGTCATTACAAAATATCAAGTTTTTCTAATTGTAAACCTGCAAATAAGTATAATCAATTTAGTCCACAGAAGCAGCAATGTTGTTACTAAAAATAAACTACTTGCATTACACAGTACCATCTACACTTGGTACCAGAAATACCTTTTCTCATTGATGAAAAGTTTGAATTTGGAATTTGGGCGAATCAGAGTCAGAAGAGACAGTATGCCCATATTAGTTCTATTGTTCTTCCTTTGAAGAAGCCAAATTTAAAAAAAACCAAAAACTGATGTTTCTGAAGACAGAAAAATGCATTATGCATCCCCAATTGAACTGCATGTTCCACTGTCTGTAAGCCAATGCATATTTTCCTACCCAAGGTATATAAACTACAGTTTCATGACTAAGAATCAGCAGCTGAAATGGAAGTTGTCTGCTGTGTTTCTACTGTGTGGTACGCTCAGTGGTATGGCTTTGGAGAGAGTTTATTTTCTTCTATGACTCTCTTCACATGAGCAATATAGAATCATAGAATCATAGAATGGTTTGGGTTGGAAGGGATCTTAAAGATCATCTAGTTCCAAATCCCCTCCGATGGGCAGAGACACCTTTCATTAGACAAGGTTTCTCAGAGCTCCATCCAGTCTGGCCTTTACATTTTTGCAGTAGTTTGCTCTTAATACTGAAGTATCTGAAAAACATAACCATTAATAAATTCTTAATTTAGAACCTGTGTTGCTCTTGAGCTTTAACCACCTCTGAAATTGCAGTTATTTGTTTCCCATTTTAAGGTCCTCTTTCCAGTTACATGTAAAGTTGCCAAAGAATAATCATTAGTGCTGAAATTTTCTATTTAACTTGCTATAAACATCTTTAAAGAAAATTCCATCCAGGCATTTCTTAAATTCAGTCTAGACTAACAACAAATAATGTTTGATTGCGATAATTTTTAAGTTTGTTATTGAGATTTTCTGTGTTTGTGCTTTGGAGCAACAGCAGAAATAAAACAAGTGGTTAGCCATTGTTCTGATGCCACGGCAATGCCTTTAACTTTTAAAGGCTTTTCAAAAATCTCAGTTGACATTTTCTCAGTTGAGACTTTTAAGAGTTTTGCAGCTCTATCCCCTGTAGTTTCTTGGCTCTCCAAGTGTTCCCCAGACCCAGCTTTTAGAGGCTTCTCTCTGAAGTTACTCTTGGGGTGCTGCTGGCTGTTCACCTTGAAAGCAGGGAGCCCATCTGCTTTTTTCTGTCACCATTCTAGCAGGAGGAAAATGAGGAAGGTGGAAGACAAGCAGTTTCACAGGACTGCAGTCTCCCTGAATTCAGTCTTTTGAGATTCCATCTACAACAGTGTCATAGCTCAACTGTATTAGAAGTGATCAGCATCACTGGACTTGGAAGAAAGGTCAAATCAATAGCCTGGCTACCATGCTAACCATATCTTCCTGCATTAAACTAAAATAGTGTAAACCTTCCCCACCTGCACAGCTATAGCTGATTCTAAAAGTGGCAACTAACCTAAGGTTTTGCTGACATTTCCTGTTATTCAGCAGACTGTGTGCACTGTCTTTTGGACAGTCCTGTTTCATTCTTCCTTTGGAGAAGGCACGATAAAGGTTGTGATTCAGATACCTTTCTCTCAAGGGTTTTCTCTTCTCAATTTCATTATTATCAGCCTGCAGTTAGGCCATTGTTTGTTTGATTTTTGGCACTTACGATTTTTTTATCTTTGGGAAAAATGCAATACTCTGTAGGCTCTGAATCTTCCACCTCTGTGTGAACAGCGTATTTGGCACAGGTACACCAGAACACCATTGCTGGTGGATGTGTTGCTGCCTAGCCTGCTGTTAATCTAAAGGGATACATCTGTCATATCCTGTCGCAATTTCTCTGGGTTGTATCCTAAAAACCAGTATAAAGATAATGCAAAAGATGGGTTTTTGTTTTTTTCTTTCACAGTGAGGGTGGTAAAACACTGAAACTGTTTGTCCACAGAGGTGGTGGATGCCCCATCCCTGGAAACATTCAAGGTTAGGTGGGATGGGGTTCTGAGCAATCTGATCTAAACATACTCATAGTATGTTTAACATATGAGTGATGTACTGAAGTTATTTAGTGAATGTTCGAATGGTAGTGTGCCTTTTCACAGCGAAATCCGTCAAATATCACTACACTTCAGAATGTGATTGGTTTAAATGATGTGTTCTTAATGAGTGTTAGTCAGCAATTTGTTTTCACATGTGTATCACTACTCTTCTTTCTCCAGTACCTAACTTAAGCTTTTAATGGAAAAAGAGGAGAAATATGATAATGAGTGTAAAAGGCTGTTGATAGCAATTTTGATCGTAGAGACATATTTTCAAAAAATGTCATTGATTGCACATCTTTTTAAACAGAGTTCTACTGGGTATGCCATTAAAGCTACTGGTAACTGACCTTTGACATACAGTACCTTCAGCTACCATTAATTGTTTTTTAAGGGATTGTCATCATCAGTCAGACTTGGGTTTCTTTCAAAGGGGATTGAGTAAAATTCAACACAAATCAGAAATTAGCAGTAGTGACAAATTTCTGACAAGATATTTGGAACTCAGAAAAGCAGTGTGAGCAAAGAAAGAACTGAAATCTAACTCTGAAGTAAACAAATAGTTTTGTTTGATATACCAGTTGAATGAACAGTGGCTTACCAGGTCGGAAAATGAAGGAGAAACTTAAGTTGCATTTATGGGGAAAGACTTACGTGCTAATCACCAAGTACATAGTGTTCATTTCTTTCCTAGCGGGAAGTTAACAGGATTACGTGCAAAGTTACATGACAATTAGAACATATGGGGATGTCAGACATGTCAAAACACAGACATGTCAAAACACGTCAATAATGTATTCATGACTGGCTAAATACTTGTTAAACACTGGAGTCCATTTTTCTATTTTCTTATTTTCAGGATTGAAATAGAATCATAGAATCATAGAATCAATTGGGTTGGAAAAGACCTCCGAGATCATCGAGTCCAACCCTTGGTCCAAATCCACTCCATTTACTAGATCATGGCACTCAGTGCCACGTCCAATCTGTGTTTAAAAATCTCCAGGGATGGTGAATCCACCAACCCCCACCTGACTAGAACTTCCCTTCAGGTAGTTATAGATGGTGATGAGGTCACCTCTGAGCCTCTTCTTCTCCAGGCTAAACAACCCCAGCTCCCTCAGCCTCTCCCCATAGGACTTGTGCTCCAGTCCCTTCACCAGCCTCGTTGCTCTTCTCTGGACCCGCTCCAGCACCTCAATATCCTTCCTGAACTGAGGGGCCCAGAACTGAACACAATACTCAAGGTGTGGCCTCACCAATGCAGAGTACAGGGGAAGGATCACTTCCCTGCTCCTGCTGGCCACGCTATTTTTGATACAGGACAAGATCCCATTGGCCTTCTTGGCCACCTGGGCACACTGTTGGCTCATGTTGAGCTTCCTGTCAATTAGTTATGGTGTAGACCATTTAAACACATAAGCACAACAATAGAGGCTGTCCTAATTCTTCATTGCTTCTGAAATTCTGTGCTACAACAGAAATCTGCACATTGATTCTTTATATGACCTAGGAAAGAAGAACGTCTACCATTAGCATAGCTAAAATAATCCTGTGCATGGGTCTGTATATTGGAGTCATTGGGACAGGTAGTAGGGTTGTAGATCTCATAGGAAAATTTGGCTGATTACTATTTCTTATGGCTTTTTTTTGAATTTGTCAATTTAAAGGTGGCGCTATGTGATAAAAATGATCTCTTACTGCTCTACAAGATGTCTAAGACACAGAGACTCTTTTTTATAGCAATAATTATTCATGTCTGTTCTCTCATAGCTAGGATTTCCAAAGAAGGTTATTTGATAATTCCAAATTGAATGGTGCACCCTGTGATACTGTATTTTACCTCAATCCTTTGGAGAAAAGTTTTTGTATTCTTTCAGCACTTCTCATCACACTGCTATTTTTGCAAGAAACATTTTTTTTCATATAGGCCACATTTATCACATTCAAATTGCTGATTATGAAGATAATGTAGCAATCATTATTCATGTTGCTAACCATATAATTTTGCTAAAAAAAAAAAGCAGCAACAGAGCGAAGTTTTGTCCTATTTATTTATTGCATTGAGTGATATTTTTTTCCACCTGTTATTTACTCTGAACAATTATTATTGGCACAGTATCACTATGCCAAAGGATAGAGCCTGAATTCTGTACTATTTTCTGTATTAGCCCAGTTGTCACTAGGGAGCCTACTTGTGGAATGAAGAAATCAAATTTGGCCAAAAAGGACGATCTACTCGTAATTTCTAAAGATCCTGCTTAAAGATATTACTGTAATATATTTTATTCTTCTTACTTCATAAATATTTTGAGAAGCCTGAAGGAAGAGAGTTGTACCTTAGAGTATCACTGTTGGTAAAGGACACAGCATTCATTATTTTTTAACTGCTGCACAAGCATTTTGGTATGCACTTTGATTTTGAGTATTGTGTGGTATGTATAATCCCAAGGCAATTTTAGATGAGACATTGAGAAATAAAATCACTGGAAGGAAAATGTCCATTTTTTTAAATCAGTCAATTAGTTTGATAACTGTTCTTGTTAATGCATTTGTTCATCTCAAGATATTTAGCCATTAATTCTTCTGAGATTATTCAAATAGTAAATCGATTAACATGAGTGACACCTTGTCTGGATCTGAAGCCCTCATGGCTAGCAAAAAACTGTTTACTCACTTAGGAGCCAATTTTGACATGTTTTACAAATCCTTGACCAATTCTGTGATTTTTGCGGATGTTTTAAAATTGACTTCTAGTCTATCTTGTTTAAAAATAAGAAAAAAAGTCCTTCTTTCTTCAAATGAACTGCTATTTTGACGTAATTCCAGTTTCTATATTTTTCTTTTTTCTTTTTTTTCTTCTTCTTTTTTTGGTTCAAGTTTCTGCAAAAAAATAATGGCAAATAATTGCAGACCTATTTTGTTTCAAAGTGTCTACTGTAGAGAGAAGATTTCAATCTGACTACAGTGAAGGAGCTACAGTAGGCTTCAGAAACTGATTTCAGTGTTGTTTATGTGCTGATAAATCTCTTAGATATAAATATGCCCAAGTTGCCATTCTTTGCGAAGAAAATATAGAAATCTTACGGATTACACAGTAAGCAAGCAGATTTGGATATTGCATAAGGGACAGACTGATTTAAGTATGTACAATGCTGTGTCCTGGAAATCAGATTTTTGATCAAGATTTTCTGGCATAGAAAATCTTACATTATTTATTATTATTATTATTATTATTATTATTATTATTATTATTATTATTATTATTATTATTATTATTATTATTATTATTAAGAAATAGAACAGCAAATGGCTCAGTTTTCAAGATCTGCCATGATTTTGTTTTTAGAAATAAATCATAATTCTGAATGATAATCTCATTTGTTGACTGATCAACTAAGTCCAGTTTATGTGAGGCTGGTATTATAAAGTGAAAACTGCTATATCCTTACATCCTTTATCTAAACATAGTTAGATCCACCATTAAGTCCATCATTCCTCTTTAAATAATCAGTTTAGTGTTCCCTGTCTTGATTCCCTGCTTTAGAAGTTGAGAAGAGTATTTTAGTGCCTTGTTTTTCACCACTATCATGGACAACTTGCTTTATAAAATAGCAGATTGGTCAGATTCCAGATTATAAAGAATGTAGCTCTCGGGATTCCTGGAGGTCTTCCTGAATTCTTGAAACATGTTTTTCTAAGACTTTACACTGGCTCCCAGTGAAATTCCTGAGGTGGTATAAAATCTTTTTTTTTTTTCTTGAAGCATGTTACGTGACTGTACAAGCATGCCCTATCTTGCAAACCCTTAATGCTCCTTACATTCCATAAGGTTTTTTTTAATCTTCTTTTTCAGTAATTTTTACCAACTCAGTTGGATAAACAATTACTGTCATTCTAGTCCAACAATCTAGTGTGAGAAATCGCACCATAAGAAAAAAAAGTACCTATGGGCATATTAATGTTTTAAAAAATGATCAGGGACAGAAAGCATAAGCTCTCATTAAATACAACAGAATATTTTAAATATTGTAATACCCTTATATCTTGTAGCCAAAACCAGAGAAATTGAATGGCTGTGAATTGATAGAGTTTGAAAGAAATTACAAAAAATCTGGCTACAATAAATGAGATGTTTATTTAAAACTCACCTTCCTTCTTGAGATTATTCCATCTCCTCTTTCTGTTTCAACCACAAACATAAACAGGACTTTCTGTGTTGACTCTAAAAAAATACATGCTGCTTCCTGTGGTGCCCCAGATGTTGTTGGAAAGGTGCTAGGTTACATCAGCCTTCCCATGGTCCGCACAAACCCACTGGGAAATGTTCTCCTGTGGAAAATTTACATTCAGAATAAAAATCATATTACTGCAAAGGAAATGAGAAAAATATGTATAGTTCCATGTTTTTTCACTTTTGTTTCATTATGCCGTACAATCTTGTCACTTAAAAGAATTCTGACATTTTCAGGCAACTCCTACTTGTTTTCAAGCATAGGGTTTATAAGGCTGTAGGAAAATAAAACATATAAGAATGAGTTACATGTGACTGAATGTCATATATGTCCCAAGTTTTTCTCTTCTGTATGGAATGATAGACCATGATTTTGCAACTTGTTTTCATTTTCAGTAATTCCACCAACACAAGTTAATTTCCGTTGTTTAATACCCAAGAATTTATATCTACATGCGCACAGAACACAGGCTAGGAGGGAGGTTTTCTATAAACACGTTGACTACTGGTTTGCAGTAACTCCTCTGCACCTACTGCCTTCTCCTAAAGCTGCAGCTTGTGGAAGCTGAAATTTATCACCTGAAAAACTAAACTGGTGCATCTTGAATGAAAAACAAAGTCTCCATTTCTTCACAGATTGTCTAATGTATTCACTGATTGCTTTCTAATTGCTTGATTTTGGCTCACAGGATAAGCAGGATTCTACTTCCATGTGTAAGTGCCATAAAGCACTGATTACCCAGGTATTTCCAAAAAGACATTGCTTTGACAAAACAAGTCCTGGAAGGTGTGAACAGTGTGTGTGGGATGCCAATCAGTGCAACATTCATTTCTGTACATCAAACAGAGAGACGAGTGAGATTTTTCTGTCTTCTCTGTCAGGAAGACTTAAAACATTTCTGCATGTTTGTTGTTGCCCTCTGTGTGTTTTATCAAATGATTTCTCTTTGAAATTTCTTGTAACATGACTATGTAATTTGTAGCTCTTGGAACTTGTTTTAGTTGTATAGGGTCACTCCATGTGACAGCAATGTCCCCCTCATCCCAGAATGTGACCCATTCACAGTCACCCCTGGGCTGACCTTCCCCACACTCCTATGACTGTTGTTTTGGTGTACTTTCTACCAACAAATGGAAACAAGAGCCCAAGTATAATGCCATAAAGATAAGTGCTGAGACTGAGTCGCTTTTCTGATGGTCCAAATGACTTCCTAGTCTGAGAGACACAAGAGCATGTGTTAAGAAACTGAACCAAGGTTTCCCAGGTTTTCAGTGACTTCCAGTCCTGGTCAATGTAGACTGCCAATTTTGAGTCTGATAAACTTCATTCCGGTCTGTCTTCATCATTACAGTTGAGTGGAATTGTGGCAGTGCGTGCAATAGGGGCAGATAATGATCCTCTGAGAATGATACTTAGTGACTGGTGTTCTACACCACAGTACTTTTTTCCCCTTCATTGTTTAGTGGCTCAGTTTATCATTCCCTCTATTAAACTGCATTTTTAAAGACAATGCTATTGGTCTTCTCACAGATAATAGAAAAACTGAAAAATTGGAAGGAGAAAGAAAAAATACCCCGATGATTGTGCATGTAGGTCATCTTCTAAGTAAAGAAATTCTCCTTGATGTGGATATACAAGAAACAGGAAAACTGCAGTCCCTAAAGATTTGCCCTAGTCCTACAAGATAAAATGTGTATTAAAAACAGCGAGGATACAGATGGCATCTTCTTTCATCTTTTGGGTGGACAGGTTATTAGGAATCCCTTAAAGGAGTACACATCTATGCAATCAGCTACTTGTTCTGCAGTCCCTTGAAGGAATACATATCTGTGCAATCACGTGCTTGCTCTGTAACTATCCAGCTGTCCAGATGCAGTGCTGACTGCTTGGTCCTCTTGCAAAATATGCATAGACCCTCAGAATTCCAAGACCAGGGGTAGTAGACAAATTAATAGCAAGAGAGGCACCTGGAATAAGTTCAATAGGAACTGGAAGTCTAAAGGAATTGCCAGCTTGAGCTAGCAGTTAGTGAGGTTTAGTAGAGCTTTTCAGCAAGCCAGAAGTTTGATTTCTTCTCCTTTGCACTGACTGGAGTGCAGTCGTTGGTGGTCATAAAAGTTGCCTCTGTGTGAAATGTGCTCCTTCATCTTCCCTTAGGTTTTATATAATAGAATGTTTTCATATATTGTTACAGTCTGCTTATTTCAAACCTCACAGATGTATAAATAATTTCATGTAGTATTTCTGTATAATTAGGACATGTTCTTTTGAATGGAGCAAAGGAAAGCAGAGAAGGTAAATGATGGTTGTTTTGCTTTGGATACTTTTCAGTTTACATGACCTCGTATCCCTACATCCTGGTAAAATATGTCTGATCTGTGACTTTGTCTTTCCCCTTTTTCATAGTCCATTTCTGACCTGGAGAGACATACAGCACATTATTGTCAGGACTTCACGTGCGGGACATCTGAATGCTAATGACTGGAAAACCAATGCAGCTGGCTATAAGGGTGAGAGCTTTCTTTCTTCTTTGCCATCACAATATATTATTTGATATTTTTGAAGAAGAAATAATCTCAAGTAGTTTGTCTGACTCCCTATGCTGTGTGTAGTTTGGAGACTTTTCAGTCTCAATCTGACTGGGCCTATCTTCTTTCTCTTACATAAGGGAAACCTTTTAGAAGGACTAAGCCAAAAAGTGTCAGCTACAAAATGCATTGGCCAGAGATTCTTAGTCCCTTTAAATCCTGTCTCCTGCGCTACTGGCAGAAGACAAAGTAAATTAGTGGTGTATTTATATTTTATAGCTAGTATTCTGATAAAATAGTCTAGAGTTGAAGATACAGCAATTTCTGAATTCCATCCGTGTTCTCATTCAGAATTATTGGCAATTTTGATTTAAAATGACAAAATGGTATTTTAAACTTTTTTTCTTTATGATCAACCCTATATTATTTATATATAGGATTTCTGTCAGATTTAGGATAAAATAAAATCTTGAGCTATCATGACTTTTAATGGGACCTACTATACTGCACAGTCACCTGTTTTCTAAAAATCTTGTTTTCTAAAAATTTAGTTTTCTAAAATCTTGTACAATCTTGTAAATTTGATTAAAGCTACATCTTTTAAATATGTTTTCACTTTTGTAATGCAAGTAGAGGTAAATGCTTGTGCCATTAAATAGGATATATATTTTCAAGATGGGTTAAAACTGAACCTTGAATCCTTACAATGTTGTATTTCAACACAGATTGTCTGCTGATTCCCATTCACTGCATTATTACTGCTTTCAATTTGTATTGCATCCAAACAAAACCTTGGAATGGCTTCTTTCTGATTTTCTTTTCACGAGAATTCCACCCAAGACTGACATAGTTTTTTGAAGATGAGAGTTGATCTGTTTTGTGCCAAGATCTCCCAAGAGATAAATGTAATATACAAGAATCATCAAATCTTTACCCTGGTTTCACTTTAAAACTGAAGCCTAGATTTAATCTATTTCAGATCAAGGCACTGTTACCATAGAGCATCTTTAATATATAATTCTGACCTATGACATTTCTGCTACAGTGGAACAGAAATCAAACAAAAAAAACCAACTTGTTTTTGGATCTAAACCAGTCTCTAACTACAGAGGATAGATTTAGAAATAGATACTTAACTTGAGCCCCCTAATCATTTAAAAGGTTCATATGTTCAAGGGCCTGATTTTGTCCCAGTTAAAAGTGCATGCCCACACACAAAAAACATATGTAATGAGAAATACATACTTCCTTAATTGCAATAACATTACAATATTTGTTATTGTGAAACATCTCCCAGGATTTAAAAAGTTTTGGCAGGAGATCGTTACTGTGTTGTTACTGTATCATCAGTTTGTTGAAGCTATATGAAGGTCAAAGAACACTTTTCAAGTAGCAAAAAGCAGAGATTTTTTTTTCTATAACTCACTTCCAAATTCTATATTTTTATGTTTTTCCAGTTGTTGCCTAAGAGAGTCAAACACCCTGGGAGACATTTCACAGCAACTGTCACTCATTATCAAAGGAAAGGTCACACTAACACAACCAGCAGTAGCAGTATTGGCAGCAGGACTTACACTGTGGGACCACTGGAGCTTGCTTATTCTGAATCCGTGGAGCCAAACATTTTTTCTGTGCATTACAGCATATGTATATAGTAAAGAAAAGGGGTGGAAGGATGTTTCTTCTCCACCTGTGTTAAGTCATGAATATAGATAAGCTCAGCTGGGTAACTCGGATTCAGAAAAAGCGGCTTGACCTGACAACACTCCACTGTAGACTCCATGGTGGAATTGAAACAGAGGAAGACAATCTAAATGCCTTTACCTCTGTACAGCTCAGGAGTCAACCTTAACCCAAATAAAAACAGTAGTTTTAGCTTAAATTATTTTGGCAACTTAGGCTGAGCACGTGGTTCCAATAAAAATACAGCTCTCTTTAAACCTCTATTGGTTTTGGAAGAAGGAGAAGCAAAGATTTAGATTAAATCACAACATCCGAACCTGAATTAAAAGGGGGATTTGCACACTGCTGCTTGCAAGACTGAAACAGGTTTTTTTACTATTGCACATGCCAATATTTAGGATAACATTACACTATTATCCTTCACTATCACAAAGATAGTGAATCCACATAGAACACTTAAAGTGTGGTTTTTCATAGATGAACTACTCTGATCAGAATGAGTTCCTTAAGGAATTGTATCATAATTTTGTTGATAACAAGATACATATTTCTTCCACAGTGTGTTCTTAAGAAGAGAAGGGATGGGAGATTATTTTTAATTATCTAAAGGAGAGACAGTCACAAGTATCAGTCTGCTTTTCTTCAATGCATACTAGTGGAGGAAGAAGAAAACAAGAATAAAAAGAGAGACAGGCTTGCCCCTTTAGAAATGAGAACTGAAAGGGTAAAAAGCAGCAAAACTTGGAAAAACCTCTCACTCAACAAAGGGTCAGCAAGAACTGGTAACTGAAAGTGGGTCAGCATGCCATTTCAGAGGGCTGTTTTGCTGGTCTGCATGGCAACCCTCTCCCTTTCTATAGTCCCGGGCAGTGTTTTGCTACTGCAGAACACACAGAAGGAGCTCACGGATGTCATTACTGGTTTCAAGCTCTCCTTTTTTTACTCTCTTACATTTATACAAAGGAAGATTAATTCATGAAAAACACTTGAGCCAACTAGTGATTTGCTAAAGCAGTTCTTGTTATTTGTTTAATTTTCTGGCAAGTAAACAACATTTGTTAAATGCATGTCAAAAGAATTAACTTAGAAATGAACAAGAATTTTTTTTTTTCTTTAGTTGTTTTCTTGTGAGACAGCATGTATCTTTTCTCAGGAACTTGTTACTTGGTAGTCTCAAAAAGAAAGACTTGAATGCTCATTTCAGGATCTTCTCTGGTTAGTTAGTTTGTCAATAGAGGGAGCTTTTAATAATTAAAGCTGTTAATTACTGATTTTATGGAAAAATACTTGAGAACATCTGTTTTTGTGAAGATATCAAAACTGCTGATCTGTTTCTGCTATGGCAGATTGTATGCAAAGGCTCCTTGTTCTGCCAGCTGTTTAGTCAACAGCAGAACCTGCAACTGCATTCCTAAAAAGGAAATTCTGTGTTAACTCTAATCTGTCTCTGGGTTGAAAGACACAAAATGAAACACTGCAGTTTTAAGCAAAATGATCAAACCATGTGAGCAGTTCTTTGTAAATGAAGCTCCAAATACTGTCAGAAACTGCCTTTGGAGAAACAGACCATTCACAAATTTGTAGGGAGATTTTTAGAGAACATACTTCACTCTTCCTAGCTCTAAAGCGTAGACAATAACACTTCAGTACAGTGAAATAAAATGCTAGTGGAAGACAAGATAAAATGAAATCAAAACTCTCGCCACTTTTTTCAATTCCAGACCATTCCTAGGCCCAGTGGAGATATTATTCCTACAGAAACTGAGTCACCTCAATTGCCAAGGAGTAAGAGACTACCAGAGTTATGTCACATCCCTTTAGGTTAGCTGGAGTATCTACTACTTCCACCAAAGAGTGACCAGTAAAAAAGGATTAGTCACTTAATGTTTTACAGCTTTTTAATATAATTTCTTAATTACAATATTAAATAAAATTGGTGATTATTGTGATTATTCTTGTTGTAAGTAGAGCATTAACAGTCTGGGAGTGAGAAATAGACAAGCCTATCTAGGCTCCTAAATAAGAGACCTAGACTGGACAGATTTAAATAGTGGTAACCAGTAGCCAGGAACAAATTCAGAAATGAGCCAGAAAATCTTCACACACAATGTGTTCTCTGCATTTCAGAGAACACAAATAAACTATTCGTAAACACCCTACTGCATGTTTTCAGTAACTTTAAAATATAAATAAATTTAAAATTATGTTTTAAAAATGTCAGAAGTTGGCATAAGACTTTTGAAAAATAGCAAGCCCTTTTGAGTGGTTATGTCAATAAATCAAAGCTCTTCATATATCAAAAGACCTTCCAGTCTTACAGATGCTTCCTGATATTTTCACATGCCATTGGCAGCCAGTATCAACTCTGTCCAGCCCTAATACCCATACACACAGTGGATGGAGCAAGGGAAACAAGAGCTTTGAGTTTGGCTGTTGTAATATCCCACCTCTGTTTGTTGTCAATCAAACACCAAACACAGGAAGTTGCACTGGTCTCTGTAGGAATGAGGAAGATCATATTCTATGCAAGCTAGACTGGGTGATTTTTTGTGCTTGAAATATTAAAGGAAGAAGACCAACCTGGCTGAACAGAAAACTTTGCCTGGAATGCAGGGGAAAAAGGTCAGTGTATCACCTGTGGGAGACCATTGGCAGGATACTCAGGAGGACTACATACAAGGATATCATGAACCGCATGCAGTGAGAAAATTGGAAGGGATAAAGCCCAGCTAGAACTCAGTTTGGCTCCTACAGTAAAAGGCAACACAAAATGTTTCTATAAATACGTTAACAACAAAAGGAGGGTTAAGGAGAATCTCCATTCTTTATTGTATGCAGGAGGAAAGAAAGAGACAAAGGATGAGGAAAAAGATGAAGTAGTTAATACCTTGTTTGCCTCAGTCTTGAATAACAAGACCTGTTGTTCTCTGGGTACCCAGCCCCCTGAGCTGGAAGACAGGAGTGGGAAGAAGAATGAAACCCCCACAGTCGAAGCGCAAATGGTCAGTGACCTGCTATATCACCTAGACACACACAAGTCTCTGCGATCAATTGGGATCCACCCAAGGGTACTGAAGGAACTGGGGCAACAGCTCACTACTTTGCGTCATTTACCAGCTGTCCTGGTTAACTGGAGAGGTCCCAGTTGACTGGAAGTTAGTAAATATGATGCCCATCTACAAGAAGGATCAGAAGAAGGATCTGGGGAACTACAGACCTATCAGTCCGACCTCGGTGCCAGGGAAGGTCATCTTGAGTGCCATCATGTGACACGTACAGAACAAACTTTGACACTGTTTCCCATAGCATTCTCCTGGAGAAACTGGCTGCTTATGGCTCAAATGGGTGCCCAGTTTGCTGGTTAAAAAAATGGCTAGGTGGTCAAGCCCAGAGAATGGTTGGGAATCGAGTTAAATCTAACTGGTGGCCAACCACTTGTAGTGTTTCCTAGGGCTGAGTACTGGGGCCAGTTCTTTTTAATGTCTTTACCAATAACGTGGTCAAGGGGATTGTGTGCACCCCCAGTCAGTTTGCAGATGACACTGAAGTGGGTGGGAGTGTTGATCAGCTGAAGGAAAGGAAGACTCTACAGAGGGTTCTGGAAGGGCTGGACCGATGGGCCAAGGTCAGTTGTATGAGGTTCAATAAGGTGAAGTTCTGGGTCCCGCACTTCAGTCACAACAGCCAGTGCTACAGGCTGGGGGAGGAGTGGCTGGAAAGCTACCCAGCATAAAAGAATCTGGGGTGCTGATCAGCAGAGGCTGAACATGAGCCAGCAGTGTGCCCAGATGGCCAAGAAGGCCAATAACATCCTGGCTTGGATCAGAAATAGTGTCCTCCTATACTCAGCACCAGTGAGGCTGCACCTCAAGTCCTGTGTTCTGTTTTGGGGCCCTCACAACAAGAAAGACATTGAGATGCTTGAGCATGTCCAGAGAAGGGCAACAGAGGTGCTAAGTCTGATGAGGAGCTGCTGAGGGAGCCAGGCTTGTTTAACCTGGAAAAAAGGAGGCTTGGAGGTCCTTATCTTTCTCTGCAACTACCTGAAAAGAGATCATAGCATGGTGGGAGTTGGTGTAACAAGCAGTAGAACGAGAGGAAATGGCCTCAAGTTGTGTCAGGGGGGGTTTAGATTGAATATTTAGGAAAATTTCTTCTCTGAAAGGGTTGTCAAGCATTGGAACAGACTGCCCAGGGAAGTGGTAGAGCCACCATCCCTGGAAGTATTTAAATGTTGTATTGATGTAGCATGTGGGGACATGGTTTAGTACTTGGCAGTGTAAGGTTAGTGGTTGGACTTGATGATTATAAGGATCTTTTCCAATCTAAATGATTCTGATTCTAAGTAGGCAGCTGACAGCAAGAGTTCTGGAAAAGCAAATGTATTTTTGGAAAAGGCAATCTAGCCCTGTATCCATGACTGTCTTCAACAGATTGGTAGATATAAAGTCTGAGGAGAGATGTTGGCACTCACGTAGGTCATCATTAGTCTTCTATTAGCTGAATTGGTTAGATTAATTGGAACTTTTTTGCATTATAACTCCTGATTGGAAGTTGTTTGAAGTCAAAGCAGCGTTTAGATTAGCATCTGGAAAGGAGGTAATTAAACTAGCTCCAATTACTAGCTGGTCTAACAGTGGCTGAAAGTGTCTCCCCCAGCACTGACAGAACATGTAGGATAGGAAAGGTCTGTGTCCTCAGGAGTCTCATCCACATTTAAATACCATAGGAATCACAGAGTCAATAACATAACCTTTAGAAGTGCTTCATACAGAAATCATTGTCATGGCTAGAGAAAAATCCACGGTGGGATTTGGAAATCAAGATGGTTGACAAAAAGTGGTGTAAGAACATGTGTATTTTAACCACAAGTTTAAAATTACTGTCATGTTTTTGGAGGGACACTGCAACCTTTCTAGGTGACTGTTGTTTCCTTCCCACATGTAGCAGTTCGGTTTGCAGCTATAAATAAAGTCTTCCTTAACATAATATTAAAATTGCATTAAGAATTTTTCAGTGTTTCATATGTTAAACCCAAACAAATTGCCAGGTAACTGAGCTCTGCTAACCTTGAGTGAAACTAAAATATGTCTTTGGGATTTGGGGAAGGGAGCTGGAAAATATATTGAACTAGGTTGTGGTTGTTGGAATTTTTTTCTCTCTAACACAAACTGAAGTCCACACAATGTTGTTTCCAGTTGAAAGACATTTAAGATTAGGAGTACGTCTGTATAGTTCCAGACATGGAGGTGTACAAAGCAGGAGAGGGAAGCTTGCAGAGAAATAGAGAGGCATAATTACTTTTCCCAACCTCAAACTCTTCATTATCAAAGCTTCTCATTTACTTGTTGAGTCTGCAACACTGTTTTCTTCTGTCTCTGAAAAGCAAGAAATGAATCTGTGAATGTAAAACAGATTTTAAGCAGAAACCTCAAGCCTGTGTTGGGATACATAAAGGATGGACATTTGGTCTTAGAGTTGGTTGCTTTCCTGGGGTCATATATTGTGAGTCAGTCTTACCAGTGTTTTAAAATGTAAATTAAATGGCTCTAAAGTAGGAATAACAGCAGGCAAGATGCATAATTAAACTTTACATTTGTATTATAATATAACACTCAGAATTGTCACCAAACTTGATCAGCATAGCAGACAAAGTATTTAAACTAGTAGTGCCTCAGCTCGAGAACTGAGATGACTTTGTCTTAGATATAAAGCTATGCATAATTACTATGCTCTACAGCTCCCTAGTATTCCAAGCATTGCCAAGTAGACTTACAGCACTAACAGGATGCATACCATGGGAATGATAACCTTTGACATTACTTCCTTTTAAGAAGCCCAACTCAGACCTTTATGAAAACTCTGCAAAGGACTGGGGGGTAGGGAGGAAGGGGAGGGTTAAAAGTCTTCCCCTATGGACTCATAACCTAAGAGTCTGCCATGTAATGTGAAATGGAAATTCCTACTAGGCAGTATTAAGAAAGAAGAACCAGGATCAAACAATTTAAAAAATGACTGATAAAGTGATACAATTCTCCAAAGCACAAGTTCTTAATTGTAGATGTTGAACACTGAATTTTAAAAGAAGAGTCTTTGAAAGTTATATGCATTTACATGACCTCTTTATATACTAATTATTGGTGCAGTACACTTCTGCTAACGTTATAGGCAAATATCTAGCCATGCTTGTATACATCCAGGGCAATGGTGGACATCTTATGTGTGGGGTAATTCTGTTGTTTTAAAAAAACAACAAGCACTTGCCTTTAAGAACACCAAAGCTTTTCACTGCTGTTGCATTGCTATAGTTCCTTTCAGTGATTGCAAAACTAGTTGTAGTTTTCTTATCAGAGTGTGCCCACTTTAATGGAACTAGGATTCAGGCTGATTAGGAAGAAGATCACACCATCTACAATGTAGTGTTTTAAGCCCTTAAGACATCCTGTCATGGTGTAGAATTTCTCATAATAGTAGGGGGCTACAACTCAGATCAGTTAGGTGCCCTCCAGAAAAATCAGCTTTTGAGGAGTCACTTTTAAGTGAGATGATGCTGAACTTCATCCACAATTGCCCAGCTATGTCTGTAGACTTGGCTTACTGTTTATTTTCCTTTTGCATCAGGTTACTGATGAGAATCTACTACGTAGCTCTATGGGAATAGTGTGAAGTCGGCTCAGTTAATTAATTTCTCTGCTTTAGGATTAGATTGGTAAAGTTTTAGTTCTAAAAATCAGCATCATTATTATTAAACAATTTGCAAAAGGTTTTACTGTGATTTTTCTGAGTATTTGTATATCCTTCCTCTGCCAAAATCAGTCAGGAATTAGTTTGAGTGTAAATATCCTGCTGGAGCTCTGACACTTCAGAAGAGACAGAGCCATTGTGTGGGACAGAACAAGAAGGATGCCATGTGCCTGATACATCTGACAGCACAGAAATGCTGTCTTTGTGTTTCCTGATAGCAATCTGTCGGGATTTCCACTTACAGTGCCTTTGATTCATGTGTCATAACCTATTCTGAGCTGAAGCCTAGCACAAAAGGTGTTTTCATTGTTTGATACAATGAAATTACATTTGGCTGCTTTTGAGCTACCAAGGAATTCTAAATGTACCTCTGAGGGTAAATTTTCTCCTAATAGAGGAAATGAGTACATTCTTTTAAAAGGTGTTCCATGGTGCAGTCACAAAATGGCTTTTTTTGTTTAAAGAAAATTTGCAAACTGCCATGCTTTTCAATGGATCTTTGTGCTTTTTGTAAAAAAAAAGAAAATTAAAGTCCAGTTTAAAAAGACTACTCCTAGTTAAAAAATTATAGTTTCTATTACTGTAGATGCTTCTTAGCCAACTTTATTTTGGCAAACATTTTTTCTCCCCTTTAAATGCATATAATCCTCAGATTTATTCCATTCACATAAGCTGACTTATTTCAAGGGATATAAATGAATGTCTTCAGTAGAGGCTTTATGATTTACTGCCAAATTCTGCTGCAGAGAAGCAACAGCTTGTCTATCCTAGCAATTACCAGCCAGCACTAGTCAGGTTTTCTGTTTCTGTCACAACTCTGCTCCTTTGGAGGCAGAGAAGTAAGCCAGGCTTCCTGGTCACTGCTTTTCAGCAAGGCTCACTGGTGTTTTCTCTGGCTGGTTAAAATGTCCCCATATGCAGGACACAGTAGATACCATGTGCTCTGAGGACTGTGTTAACCTGGTTTACTCATTCCTAAACAAGTGCTGGGAAGTAAATTAAAGAATGGGGTGGAAAAAACTGCGAGTAGGGGGAAAACTTGTCATGGCTGTGCTTGGTACACATGCTCACTGTGGACTGTGGACCAGCTGAATCCCAATACTGAGAGCTTCTGTCCATAACCTGCTAACACTCATGAGCAGGGGATCTATCTGGGTGGTACGCACTGTCGCTACTAGTAGAGCCTGACTCTGATGGCCCAAAAGTGAATTTCACTTTTAGTCCATTCTGTCAACCGATGTCTACTTAATAACCACATGAGTTTTAAATTCCTGAAATAAATAAAAAGTGCCAGGATATGATTGCAAATGGAATCTTGAATTTAATTCCGTAATGTTTTAAGATGGTGTGTTCTAGGGCTATTTTTTTAAATGGCTGCAAAGTCTCATAGAAGGTGATGTAGTGTCAGAGTTGCATACAAGCTATTCACTAAGGAACACTGGCTACTGGAGATTTAGATTCTACTAGCTATCCTGCTAGTGTTCTTGGGCAGTCTATACTGTATTTTATCAATGAAGAGGAGCTTTTTGGAAGAAAATAAAAATGTAAATTTTTTTTGTCGAACCTATTATCAAGTAAAGCCATGGTTAGTATATTATTGAAGAAATTATTTGTACTAATACAAAAATCAGAAATTAACATAAACACAACTGGAAACTTAAGAGCAATTTTTAAAGTATTCTGTTAGCACCTTTCTGACTATGAAAGGGTTCAAAGGGCTGGAGCACCTCTCCTATGAAGAAAGGTTGAGAGAGCTGGGGTTGTTCAGCCTGGAGAAGAGAAGGCTCCAGAGAGACCTTATTGTGGCCTTTTAATATATAAAGAGTGCTTAAAGAAAGATGGAAAGAGGCTTTTTACCAAGGCCTGTAGTGACAAGACAAGGGACAACTGTTTTAAAGGGAATGAAGATGGATTTAGATTGGACATAATGAAGACCATTTTTATAAGAGGTGATTGGTAACAGCCTGCATGGCTTTACAAAGAGGAAATCATGCCTGACAAATTTGGTGACCTCCTGTGACAGGACTTCAGCATTGGTGGATAGGGGCAGAAGCGCAAAGCATTTGACACTCCTGCACAACATCCTTGTCTCCAAATTGGAGACACATGGATTTGATGGATGGACCATTCAGTGGTCCAGTTGGCTGAATATACATACGAAGAGTTGTGGTGAACGGCTCCTTGTCCACGTGGAGACCACTGGAGACCAGTGACAAGTGGTGTCCCTCAGGGGTTTGTACTGGGACCAGTACTGTTCACCATCTTTGTTGGTGACATGGACAGTGGAATTAAGTGCACCCTCATCGGATTTGTGGACAACACCAAGCTGGTGCAGTCAACATGCTGGAGGGAACAGAGGCCATCCCGAGGGACCTGGACAGGCTTGAGAGGTGAGCTGAGGCAAACCTCATGAAGCTCAACAAAGTGAAGTTCAAGATCCTGCACCTGGGTTTCAGCAATCCCAGACACACCTAGAGGTTGAGCAGAAAAGTGATTGAAAGCAGCCCTGCAGAGAAAGACTTGGGAGTGATGGTTGATGAAAAGCTCACCATGAGCCAGCAGTGTGCACTTGCAGCCCAGAAAGCCAACCAAATCCTGGGCTGCATCAAAAGGAGCATGGCGAGCAGGTCAAGGGAGGTGATTCTCCTCCTCCACTGTGCTCTTGTGAGACCCTGCTTGGATTACTGCGTTGAGTTCTGGTGTCCCCAATATAAGGACATGGAACTGTTGGAGCAAGTCCAGAGGAGGGCCATGAAGTTGTTAAGAGAACTGGAGCACCCTCCCCTATGAAGACAGACTGAGAAAGCTGGGGCTGTTCAGTCTGGAGAAGTTTACGTGGAGAGCCCATGGCAACCTTCCAGTATCTAAAGGGGGCCTACAGGGAAGCCGGCGAGGGACTCTTCATCAGGAGCTGTAGTGATAGGACAAGGAGCAATGGGTGCAAATTGACAGAGAGGAAATTTAGGTTAGATATGAGGAAGAAATTTTTTACTGTGAGGGTGGTTATACTCTGCAACAAATTGTCCAGGGAGGTTGTGGGTGCCCCAGCCGTGGCAGCGTTTACGGCCAGGTTGAATAAGGCCTTGAGCAACCTGGTCTAGTGAGAGGTGACCCTGCCTATGGAAGTGAGGTGGGACTAGGTGATCTTTAAGGTCCATTCCAACCCCTTAACATTCTATGATACTATGATTCTGTGATGAGGATGGTGAGGCACTGGAACAGATTGCCCAGAGAAGCTGTTGGATTCCCCGTCCCTGGAAGTGCACAAGACCAGGTTGCACAGGGCTTTCAGCAGCCTGGTCTAGTGGAATATGTCCCTGCCTGCAGCACGGAGGTCAGAGTAGCTGAGTTTTAAAGGTCCATTTCAACCCGGACCACTCTATGATTCTATGATTCTATGATATAGAGGCCCTTCAGATTCTCATTGTGCATCTTTGTAGCTGCCACTTTTAAGACAAATCCATTGGGCAACTTTCTGTTCTTCACAACCTTCTCTAATGTGCTGGTAAGTGTAAGAACTCAATCTTCTAGCATCCCTGCTGAGTCTTCAAAAAATCATGGATTTCAGGGAATTCTGTGGGAAAGGACTTAGTTTGCCCTTTGCTTTGTTTTTAAGTAGAAAAATTGAGGGATCAGTTCTGTATAAAATACAAAAAATATGCTTAACTTGAAAAGCATGAGGAAATTAGTTTTAAAAGCAAGAGTGAAAAAGCATGTTCTTGCATGGCTGTGTTACTGGTTTGTAAAACAGTTATGTGTTTCAGAAATCACCCCCGGTTATCACAGATTTCTCGTCATATATTGACATGAAGTAGCAATATGGCTGAAAGAAGATGAATTCTTATTCAAGATCAGTGTTCTCTTAGATAGGACATGACAAAACAAAACGGTGTACGCCATGTCGTCATAACATTTCTCCTTTTTTGTCCCTTAATTTTCATTACACAATTGTTTTTCCTAGTTGAAACATTTCTGTATACTAAGCAACTGACAGAGAAGCAATATAGAATTATTAAAGCGGTACAGAATTAAATCTTTCTTTTTGCAACTAAAATGTGAAATGTAAAAGGTTGGTCAGTTTAAAGTATTTTTGGGATGAGAGTCTCACATCTTCTAGACTTGCTAAGCAACATTTAAGAAAACCACAGTATAAGGGATATTTTAGATTCCTATTCAGTCAATCTCATTTTGGATCAAGATCCTATAGTAACATAAACAAACAAGTTATAATAGTTTACAATCAAACAGATTAATCTAGTTAAGGAAGCTGCATATTCCTCATTTGACAATCTGAAATTATTACCATTTCTCTCTGATGTAGTATTTGGTATGTGTATACAAAGTATTTATATTTCAGATGCTACTTTCACAGTATATAGAATACTATGTAGGAAAGGCCAAAAATATACCAGGGAGAAAGTATTCTGCAATGCTTTTGTTGGATGAGTGAAACAGCAAGGGAGGCTTAGCATCTAAGTTACTGATGAAACATCTTCATGACAGGCAATAAAACTGCAGCCTAACAAATCCAGTTTAGCTGCACTGGAAATGTTGTTTTTTCAGTGTCTGAAGTCTGCATGATTCTGTGTTATGATTTATCAAGACCGGCTGTTCATATTTCTCTTAGTCAAGTCAAGTGGGGTATACATTTTGCCTTTAGATTTGGGGATAGCTTTGCATACTCTTTGTATATAAATGACAAAGTTAATGAATTTTCAATAGCAGTTTCAGACAAAAACAGAGGGATTATGAAGAAACTGGGGAAGTCTCTCCAGCAGCTGAGAAGGCCTTGATTTCATGGTGCACTAGTGGAGGAATTGCTGCAGAGATTAATAAATGAAGTCCTGAGAAATGTTATTTTCTTTAGTGATAAGATTAAAGAGATCAGTTAAAACTCAGTATTTACACTGTGTTGTGAGAGGCAAGTTTTTCTCTGAAACATGTCCTGCATCTGTAAAGCTCTGTGTATGCCTTTTATTTTGCAGAAATATAAATGATGAGTTACATTGCTGCATGAGTAGAGAGAGAATTCAAGACAGTTCTACCAGCTTGATCACAAGATGATCGCATTTTTTAATGCCTCAGTTGAGCAAGAGCAACCCTCCTTAGTGGACTCTTGCACTACTCCTTAGTCACCAGCTTACATTGCACAAACCTCACATTTGTATTTTTTCTCCGAAAGATAAATGTCTTCTTACAAAACAGCCCAATATTCCATCTGATGTCCTTAATGATTCCTAGCATCAACTGAACCCAGCAGGAATTCACGACAGTGATAATGTAGAGCAATTGGGTTGGTGCAAGGTCTGGAGACATTTTGCACGCAATTAACTTATCTCAGTCTGCCGTCATCAGTACCTTTCAGATACTGCTTTTATATCTGGGTTAGCAGAAGTCAACTCAGTACCATTTGCAAACGAATCAGTGGCAGTTCCAACTGTTTCCCAGAAGACATTTATGGCCCCATGAGGACTATTCAGGTAATTTTTAACCTCAGAGAGATACACCTTGGTACAGCAATACTAGCATGTATGCAGATGAAAAGACACAATTTGAAGGCAGTAGAGAACAAAATCTGCTTTCTTCTGTAAGATACATCTACTTTGTCTAACTCTGTGATTATTTCCTAAATTGCTGTTACTTAGTCTTTGAAAATTACGGACCTCTACTGGTACCATCAGTTGCTAACCAACCCACTGCATCAAGGGCTTTGAAGTGCAAATGTTGCAGGCAGCCAAATGTCAGCTGTCCACATCCTTGACTGTCAGGAAGTTTTTATTTCAATGCAAAAGCCTTTCAAGGAAATAATGTACTTCTGTTTCAGCTGTGGAAAGAAAAGAAGCAAGCAGGTGCAGAAATTCTCACTCCCACCTCTGCTTTCATGCAAAAGAGTTTAAGCATTGAATCACGGACAGTTAACACAACCACATAGACTTGATTGGTAATTTTTCTCCTGAATGAAAATTTCTCCTAAATTCTATGTCCCAAGTAATTGTTAGGATGGGAAAGATAGAAAGTTCACTCTTTAGATTTTATTTGCTTTTTTAATGTGCATATTAGGGCAAAAAGATTCTAGGATGAGTAGATTAAAAGTCACTTAAGTTTCCATCAAAAGGTCACTGCTTAGTGGTGGCAAAGTTAGGTACTCTTCTGCCCTTATTTCTGGGTAAGAGAAGGTGAGTTGAGGAAAATCTTGGCTCTTCTTTGAGCTCAGTAGTTGGGTTGAACACACACATATATATAGAACTGGACATTCTGAGTGCTAAGTCAATGTAAGTTGCTAATTGTCAGGCATTAAAAATACGTTTTCTGTGAGTTAGCTGAAAAAAATTTTCCATTCCTGAAAATTTAATCCTCACTATTTGAATGTACTACACAGAATAACTGTACAGTTACAGACTATGTGAGTTAAGACTTGTTCCTCCTGCTGATTTTCAGAGATGACAGGAGGATTATTAATTAAAATTCTAGTGTACGAACAGACAAATGTCTTCACAGATAAATATGTGCTCATAATCAGATGCGGTTTTTGCAAGATGGCATCTAAGACTAAGGAGATTTCCATCACAGGAGTCTTCTTGACAGTACAAAAAGTTTCTTCATTTGAGCTTTCCTTGCTGTCTTTCTGGCTGCCTCTCCCCGCATGTAAAAATAGAACATCTCTTTCTCTATCCATTTGTTTTTGAAATACATGAAAGAGAATTCAGAAAGCTGAAGGACGGCTGAATTTAATTATTTTCATGTATTTTAGTTGTGTTTCATTTCTGAACAGGATGCATGCCTCATTTGGCAGAAGAGCAGTAGTTGTCTCCTAAGGAACATTTCCATCCTATGTGCACTTCAGTTTGGGGCTTAGGGGGAAGGAGATAGGAAGAAAACCAGTTCATTACACAGTCATTACGCCTTGCAGTATTTTCCACTGAAGAACCCTTTTCAGCTGGCAGTTTCAGACAGTATTAGGTACTGCCATGTTTGGAAGATGAGATCCTTAAACACTGATTATCTTTATGCTTTCAACTGTATTTGTTTGATAAGGTTGGGGATTTTTTGGGGGTAAGAGTCCTTTGAATTCTGTTTTGGCAATAGAGATTGCTATCACAAACCCTCTGCAAAGTGCAGTTGGGATGACTTACACCATGCTTTATTGCATTGTTGGTTAAAATAGCACTGACATTTTTCTGAGGGTTTCTCGGTAGCGCTGTCCTGGTAGCAAGCAAAACTCATTTATTGATATTACCAATCTAATCTCCTCCCTGTGGAAGCTTTTTTCTTTCACTCCTTCTGCTGTCAGAACTTTATCAAAAGCCCTAACTTGACACAATAAAACATGTCTAGCAGCTCTTCTAATTCAGCAAGATACATTTGCAAGGTTCTGTTTTGATTGGAACATCATCCAAAACCATACAGCTGATTCAATAAGTGCTTTTCACCCTCATCATGCACAGCTTTAGGGAACTGTTGGCTCTACCTGGTTGTTTGATCAGTGGCAACCATATTGCATACAGGAACAGGAGAGCATCTACATGCTGCTTACACTCAGGGAAGTTAAGAGAATACAACAGTTACAAAAGACAGCCTGTTCCATCTTAAATTTATTGTCTCAGTTACCTTTAATACAGGTACATGCCCATGTTTGGTACTGGAGTAACAGAAATAACCTTCCTCTGGTTTTTTACACCTTTTAATATTATCTCTTATAAGAGGGCAAAATTAAGGCGCATGGACAAAGGGTAATCAGAGGCAATTTTACTCTCTGACCTTCTGCAGTTCTAATGGTAGGTAGCTCCTACCATGCTAGATAGCAATGTAAGTAGCTCCTCATGCCACTTCTGTAAGAAAGCAGTGAACAGGTTTAGTGAATAAATTAGGTATAGTCATTAATGTTTCTGGCAGTGAGATTTTTGAGCTTTGAGAGAAAGCAAGGAAGAAGTAGAAAAGAAGCAGCTGCTGTTAGGATGTGACTCTCTGGAATTAATCTATGATGAAAACCGAAGTTTTTTGTTATAACTGCAACCATTCTGTTTGTACCTTGCAGTGAGCCACCTCTATGGATTTGGACTGATGGATGCTGAAGCAATGGTGATAGAAGCAGAAAAGTGGACAACAGTCCCTCCACAGCATGTGTGTGTGGAGAACACAGATCGGCAAATCAAGTAATACCCGCTACCAAAACTCTTGCTGGCATAAATTTATGGAAAGAGTTTGGGTATAATTTACCCCTCCCTTGCATTTTGAAAGCTATACCGGGAATCTCTGTCACATTCACAGATGTCGGGTCATTTGCCTGTAAACATTGTTCCCTGTAGTGCTTGGGGAAAGGCCCTAGTTTAAAGAACACCTATAAGGTGTAAAACAGGCCAGACTGGATAACAGTAAATTTTGATGTAGATGATGCACCAAAGAACAATGTTTGGTTGAGTGCACTTCAGTCACCCTTGTAAGAAAAGTACAGACTTACCAGTCCAGGATCTAACAAGCAAATACGCTTTCCATACTCTCTCAGATAGTCTTAGGAGAGTCTCTAGCTCAGAGCCTAAGACTAAACTTTTTCACTTGCTAGGATAGGGTGTCTATAGAACCAGGCTTAAGAGCAAAATTCTCTTTGTGCACTGTGTGGATATAGAGACAGCATCAGTTATAAGGCACACTTTCAAAGCATTAAGATTATTGTTTGATAATTATATTTGACAGGCTTGATCCATAACTGGTGTAGTCTGCAAGGATACCATGCCAATTTAAAACACATGCCATTCAGTACAGTTAATATGTAATACTTGCTGTTACGTAAGCAAGGACTATTAACTATGCCAGGCATTTCCTGGGGTTTAGCAACCAGCTGTGATCCCATGACAATCCTAGCAATTCTCAGCTGGCCACTAATCCACAAAAATGTTCTGTCCGAAAGACTTATTCCTATTTTACCTTGTGTACATGCTTAACAGAAATACAGGCCATTAACCATTAGCTGCAGCAAAATAATTACCCTGTGATGATATTTTTAGGTACATATTAAAACTAATGGTTATAGGCTACCGAATTCTCAGTTGTCCCACACTGTCATTCACTACTAAACAAAAAATGTGTGGTTGTCTATTTTACACAAAAAGCAAGAAATTATAATGTTGTTTGCTATGTTTCTATTATAGAACAATACGACCTGACAGCGTTGTCCGTTCAATTTACAAAGCCACTGGCTGTTCAGATAATCCTAACCACCATGTGATCTACTTGGAGCATGTGGTTGTGCGCATCACTATTACTCACCCTCGGCGTGGAGACTTGGCAATTTACCTAACCTCTCCATCTGGAACTAGGTCACAGCTCTTGGCCAACAGGTATAGTATGACAACACAGCTTCACAGTACAGTCAGCATGCAGAGCCTGTGCTGAGATGTCCATGTCAGCAAAGAATAGACAAGTCATTACAGCAGGGTTGCTGGCAGACACAGGCTAATTATTTTTTCTAATAGACCTGGGCAGAGTGAAGTACAAATGAACTCAAAAATTGTGATCTCAGTGGAAGAGTAGTCTGTAAAACTGTTGAAGGATATAATCTCCAAAATAAAGATTAGTTAATTTTTATAGTCTTTTGTGGTTCACAAGTTGTTAGATAGCTGGAAATGTGAAGAAAATAGTAACAGGCTCAGTGTTTATAAGGAAGCTGAATTGAAGTGTTTCTATGTACTATAACCATTTATTTTTCATTTTGCTCCTTTCTTTTCCATTTTTTTTGCTAGGAATAAAAATCAGATAGAATAGTGGTTCTTTACTGCTATTTTCTTTAAGTTCCTGGTGTTACCAATTTCTGTATCCTATTTTTCAAAGTAAATATACTCAACCCATGAAAAGCTCATAATAGGACAACACTGACATTTTCTTGGAATAAAACATTGACAGACTTTGCAGGTAAATCTCGCTAAATCCATGATCAACACCACCACCTCCTACCAGAGATGATTAAGGGACTAAGACACATCAGAAACCTTCTCACACTTTACCCCATTTACAAATGTGCAAATAAGTTACATTTGCACTAAGAAATGCTTCTATAGTTCTCCATGTGGCTAGAAATATTCTTCCCAATGGGACCATAGTATGATAGGGAATCCTTTTTTCCTTAGTGACTTGCAGATTTAGATGACGGCCATTCTGTTAGACACAATGCTTGGCTCTCAAATAAAAGTTGATGTTAGTGATGTTATATGTCTCAGAAACTGCAAAAGCTGCCATATATCAAACCTGTGTTGTAAGAACTCTTCTGCCGTCATGCTTAAGTCTTCTCAAAAGTTTATATCCCTAGTTCTACTCTCCAGGACTTTTAATGAACTGGAAATGGCCTGCATTCCAGACTGCTCTTCATCCACACTTCCACAGCTAGAAATGCTGACTGTCTAGCTCTGGAAACTTGTGTGTCCTCCTGTACCTCAGTGGTAGAAGGACTTATCTTTCCTCTTGTTAAAAAAAGGACTTGTTTGGAGACAGTCAGATGGACGTGGTTCTGACTGAAGTGTGAATGTCCATTTTCATTAGAGATTATGTTAATATAAAAGAAAAGGTGTACTGAAAATACTCTTCAAGCTATAGACATTAATTCATCAAATGGACAGAAAGTTTTCTTGGAATTTTGGGGCCCTCTAGAATATCTCCTCTGCCATCAGAGCCTTGCTGATAAAAGCACATAGGCACACACATCTGTGTATCTCCCTGCTACACTACTACACTGAACAAAGAATTTGTCCTCTGCTAACCAGTGCAGAGGCAGGCTTCTCTTGTTAGTTATGAAACAGGCTTTTGTTTTTCTGTTTGAAGAAATCCTTTTTTAGTTTTCTTTTCAATTTTCATGCAGCGGTCCTTCCTTGGTCCAAAGTGAAAAAAATTGAAAGTCCTCCAACTAGGTATCCAAACAAAACAATCTTGTGTAAACCCAGTGGTCTTAACATAGCTAACTTTTGGCTCTAGGCTTTCATGTGTTGCAGCTGACCCACAGCAAGAGGGATAAACATTCCAGTATTCACAGTTCATCTCTGGTGATGACTGTTATGTGGAATAGGTACAAAATTTGATTCAGTCAGTTTCTCTGTAACCCCTGCTCCACAGAAAGTAATTACTTTTCATACCTGTCATAGAGAGAGAGAATGCAAATATATGTATTAAAATAAGGGGAAGTTCAGCTGTTTTTTTTATACTACAGTATCACAAGACTAGCCAGAAAACAAAGAAACCTGAAAGGCCTTTTCATGTTTTGGCACTTCCCAAAAACCAAATTATTCATGACAGAGCTCGTAAAGTCACACCAGAAATTCCCTTCCCATGGGAACTTCAGAGATATACTGACTAGTAATCACATTTTGCTGAAACAAACAACTCTGGGCTACTAATATTAGGGATAAATGTATATTGCGCATTCTAGGTCTGAAATACCTAGAGCCTTCACAAGCCCTTTCTTAGCGTAAAGAAATGGATATGAATACAATACTTTTCAAAATGGTATTTCAAAAAGGCTTATTTTATTTGGTCTGGCTGTAAGAAGTCATACAGCTTAAAGGTCTGGAAATTAGTAGTATGCTGAATGTTGTTAAGTGTATGTTTTAGCATCATTTTATAGAATAAAACTTGAAGTAGGAATGTTGTTGTTCACTAATATGAAAAATTAGTTATGAGGTTCTTGATTCTTAAAGTGTTAAAAATCAGAATAAATGCATTCAAGTGTAAGCATGCATGGAGAAATACATTGGCAGCAAGCAGTCTGGCTTTTTTTAAATAGGCAGAGGTCACAGACGCTCTTATACATTGCTGCTACCTGACTTAGGTGCTTTCTCAGACGTACAAGACTTTTTAATGCACACATACATGATTAATAACAGCAATATCAGCTGTTTTTACTGAACCCAGGGAAAACCTCATTGCTTTACTGTTAATCATTTGGGTTTAATTTGAAACAGTTTGCTGGTAAAATGTATTTAAGTGCAAAAGGTATATTTTACATGTGCACTTCTTCTCCCCCAATTCTGGATGAAAAGTCATTGTGTGTAGATTCTGGTGCATTGACAAGTAGGTCCCTCAAGGCAGTATCTGGCCTTTTTTCTGCATATTTTATCCCTAATGTTGGCATCCCCTAAAATTACTTCAGTAAGAAAATTTGTTAGTCAGAGTCAATATGGATTCCTTTGCAGTCATTTGGTGGATTACACTGTCACTGGCTTGAGCTTTATGTGCATTCTTCAAAAACTACATTACAAGGAACATCTGCTTTGTTGTTTCGAAAGTGCTAAACATGATTACATTGGATGTACTGCAGCAGAGGAAAATAAAGGCTAGGAAAGTTCTGGCTGGTGTGAGGATGAGGCTACAGTTAAGACCAATGGGGAACAGTATCCCCTTTTTGAAAACAATTGGTCATTGGATTTGGCAGCGTGGGTTTCTGAGTGTTTTTTGAGACATACCAAGGTCAGTTCTAACAAACATTCAGTACAGGGAGGCTATGGAGGGGAGGCTAAACACAAAGGGGATAGAAGAAGCAAACTTAGGGCCCATTTGTCTCCCACTGAGGTCATGGCTTATTTAATTCTTGCCTTTAAATTTAAAGCAGCTGTTGCCACTTGAACTGCATAACTGAAATATCTCAGCCACGTGGTGGCAACTTTCCAGGCCACTAGCTTCCTATGCTTATATGGCCCTGACATTAATAATACTTCTGTTCACTAACAAAGGGAAGTATTTTCATGACCATCTTTTTCCTATCGTGAAACCTTAGACAATCAGTAAATTTTAATAATACCCTCCTCTGCAGGAGACTCTTAGACCAAAAACAAGATATTCTTATCTAATCTTACGCACTAGGTTGCTTCGTAAAAAGTCTTGGCAATCAAAAGTAGAAGAAAGCTCTCTTTATAGGTGCACATCTTTATTGCAATACTCTAATATTAAACAAAAACAACATTACATTTTATGTATCCAAATCTGATGAAAAGTATAGGGCCAACCTTCATGCTGAGTGTCTCTGTTATACAGTAACTGAAAAGATCTCTGAGGTGGTATTATTAAGTCCACAATATATAGTAATCTGTAACAGTCAATTAACAATTCATCAGACCGCGTACTAATCATTTACTTATCCATGATAATCTGTTTGATAAGTATGTCCTTGATATGAATTTTGACTTGGCATCTATTGGGACAGGTACAATTTCAGAAGAATTTGTGACAGAAAGTTAGGAATTCAGTTTTCGCTAGGAAGGCTTTCTGCCTAAATGGTAACTCTTTCTCAAAGGCAGTTTCAGTGCTTTCTCCCCTCACAGAGCAAGAGAAGTTGTCAGTCTCTCTCCCTGATACGTGAGAGGAGACATGCCCTAACAGACATGCACAGAGGTCTCGGGAAGGCAGAGGAGAAACAGAGAGGATAAAAGGGGTCCTGAGGGGGCAGGAACTCGCCTTTTGCCCCTGAAGGCCTGATTCGCCGCATTGTAAAAAAGTGGTCCTTGCGTCTGAAATAAACCTTTTTTTCAATCCTTCCACTGCCTTGGCATTCTTGGGAAGAATATCTGCATGCGTTTACCTTACAGCATCAACCTGACAAATAACAAAGTTACCATCTCAACTGGTTCCATGCTCCTTAAAAGATCCTATTCCATATATATTTCTTTCTGGATAAGGAAAGTACACCTGAACATCTGATCATTTAATTCATTCATTGAACATCACTTAAAATGCAGTCCTTGTATTGCCTCAAAGGTTCTTTGATTTGAGAGTTTAGTGCATAAGCAAAGCAACTCAGAAATACTTGGACCATTGTGTATGTACAACATGCACATACAGACAGCCTCAGTCAGTATATTTCTGCTTTGTTTTTGATTGCTCTTTTGATCTGTCTGTAGCTTTTTGACTCATTTGCAGAAACACGGTACATATATTCAAAGATTCAAATTTAGACTTTACCTTATAAAATTCAAATCTTTCCCAAAGCAGTATTCTTTAAAAAAGCTAGTCAGTTTTCTCTGAAATAATATTACCAGATTTTCACCATTTCCATGGGTGGAAGCTTACAGTTCCAATCATAGCATATTTTAGGTAAGGATGTTTTTATAAACACAAGATTTTTGTCTTTTCCTCCCAAAATTGCTTAAAAGAATGATGTGTTATTAAAATGGAAATCTGACAACAATTTAAAATTTCAAAATAAGACAAACATACTCCAACAAAAACTATTATGCAAAATATTAGGCTAATTAGAGTAAAAATAAACAGCAGCTTGTGTTTCGATGTATGCAAATAGAAGCCCAGAGGATACAAAATTTACAGTGTAATTGCACAGTAGTTGTATAATACTATATAATTTGCAGAACCACAGAATCACAGAATATGCTGAGTTGGAAGGGACCCATATGGATTATCGAGTCCAACCCTTAGCCCTGCACAGGACCATCCCCAAGATTCACACCATGTGCCTGAGAGTGTTGTCCAATGCTTCTTGAACTCTGTCAGGCTTGGTGCTGTGACCACTGCCCTGGGGAGCCTGTTCAGTGCCCAGCCACCCTCTAGATGAAGAACCTTTTTCTAATATCCAGTCTAAATCTTCCCTGACTCGATTCAGGCCATTCCCTTCGGTCCTGTCACTGGTCACCACAGAGAAGAGATCAGTGCCTGCCCCTCCTCTTCCCCTCATGAGGAGACTGCAATGAAGTCTCCCCTTAGTCTCCTCTTCTCCTGGCCAAACACACCAAGTGACCTCAGCCGCCCCTCAGATGGCTTCTTCTCAAGGCCCTTCACCATCTTTGTTGTCCTCCTTTAGACACTCTCTAATAGCTTAATGTATTTCTTATATTGTGGTGCCCAAAACTGCCACAATATTCAAGGTGAGGCCTCACCAGTGCAGAAACAGAGCAGGACAATCACCTCCCTTGACCGGCTGGTGATCTCATTCTGCAATCTGTATGTACATCTAGGGTTGTCCCATCCCAGGTGCAGAATCTGGCACTTCCCCTTGTTGAACTTCACATGGTTGGTGATTGCCCAATCCTCTAATTTGTTGAGATCTCTCTGCAGGGCCTCCCTGCCTTAGAGGGAGTCAACAACTCCTCCAAGTTTTGTATCATCTGCAGACTTACTTAGCATCCCTTCCAGTCCTGCATCCAAGTCATTTATGAAGATGTTGAAGAGCACAGGGTCTAAGATGGAGCCCACTAGTGACCGGTCACTGGTCTGATGTTACCCTGTTTACTGTTACCCTCTGTGCTCGACCTGTGAGCATAGGGGAATAGTGAATTGGGTAATCTAGTTACCTCGATGGCAAAGAGAAATATTGCTGCCTTGTTGCACTGACAGGATGTTTAGAAAGTAATACATTAGTTATCAGACAACAACAATATGACAACAGTATGACAATTTGACTAACAGTTGGAAATAATCTCTATAATGACGTAAAATGAACATACTCACATGCAAATTCTGGGTAATAACTGTGTAATAATTTCTACCTTTTCAGTAAACAATAAGTGCCACGTGTTTGTGAGATTTTGCTGTATTCAGAGAACTGATTTAACAGTGACATGAAACAGGCCCATTCTGCTGCCAGAATATATTTACATATACACACGTAGGTGCACATACAGAGGCACAGAACTGCATCAGAAGAAATTCTCACACAATTATCAGTGAAAATTAAGATAATTCTAAATATATATTTTAATTTAATTTTATGAGTTCTAATAGATTAGAATACTATCATCATCATGGCTAGACTTTGTGAACGAAGATTTGGGAAGGGCTCTACCCACGTTTGTTACAAGCGCGTTGGTGGCTAAAAAGGCCAATACGAGATAGGCATGTCCGGTTGCAAAAGGCACAGCAGAAAGACTCCTTAGGTGGTATATTCTACAAGGCACGATTCTTTCTGCGTTGTCTTTTCTCCTCAAGGGTGATCCTGCGTGCTTTCTCAAAAGAAGCAGCAGCGTTATAAGATGGTGTGTCTCCAGACCTCCCAATTGGAGGCCAGAGTAGACCAGTTATGATGATCAATATGGCCAAGGCTGAGATGTTGTTTCAGGGAGTCCTTGTATCTCCTCTTTGGGGCTCCTCTCTTGCAGCAGCCAGTGGCAAGTTCACCATAAAGCAAGATCTTAGGGAGGCGGTGGTCCTTCATCCTGGAGATGTGCCCTGCCCAATGCAGCTGTGTTCTCAGTAACATGGCCTCAATAAATACTATTATAGGCATTCCTTTAAAATGGAAAAAGCATAAATGGCAAGTTGAATATGAGTCACCAGTGTGCCCTGGCAGCCAGGAGGGCCAACCATGTCCTGGGGGCCATCGGGTCAGTCGAGGGAGGTGATTGCCCCACTCGACACTGTACTGTTGTATTCCCACCTCGAGTACTGTGTGCAGGTTTGGGCACCACAATATAAGAAAGATGCAAAGCTATAGGAGAGTGTCCAAAGGAGAGCTACAAAAATGGTGAAGAGTCTAGAGGGAAAGCCATATGAAGAGCAGCTGAGATCACTTGGTTTGTTCAGTCTGGAGAAGAGAATGAGGGGAGACCTATAGCAGCCTACGTCTTCCTTACAAGGAGAAGCAGAGAGGCAGGCATCGATCTCCTCTCTGGTGACCAGTGACAGGACCCAAGGGAATAGCATGAAGCTGTGTCTGGGGAGTTAGGTTGCATATTAGGAAAAGGTTCTTCATCCAGGGGCACTGGAACAGGCTCCCCAGGGAAGTGGTCATGACACTAAGCCTGCCAGAGTTCAAGAATTTTTGGACAATGCTCTCAGGCACATGGTGTGATTATGGGGACTGTCTTGTGTAGGGCCAGGAGGTGAACTTTGATGATCCTTGTAGTTCCCTTCCAACTCTATGATGCTATGTTTCTGTGTTTGAAATGAGAGCATGAAAATCAGCTTTTGGCTGAGCCCTATAAAGTGCATGGTCCATACAGTTTCTATGACAGTAAGTGTGGATATACTGTACCTGACCCCATGCCGCTGACTGACCTAAGCTCCCAGCAAGAACTATGGTGTTTTATTCATATTCTGTGTGGCGGTTTTCACCAGAAGCATTCTTACAAAAGTATCCCGTTTTCCCAATGCTTGCTGAACTTCACTACCTTTTGAGAATAAAGCTTGAAATTAGCTTAGAAAATAACAGTAAAAAGTCACAAGTGGAAATGTCATAAATGTTAATCTAGTCCAATGCTGGATTTTTCTCTGTTTTACGGGAAAGCATTTTAAATCAATTGGATTTTCTGCTGTAGACATCTTGTTTAATTAAAAAATATTTAAACATGGCTATTACCAGTAGAATTTTCACACATAAAGACCAAATTAAAATAGTGATAAATATAATACATACGTATATATGCATGTATAAAAGATATACATACATATAGCAAAAGGAGAGGCAAGGAAAACCTCCATTCTTTATTGGGCATGGGCGGGAATATAGTTATCAAAGATGAGGAAAAGGCTGAGGTATTTAACACCTTCTTTGTCTCAGTTTTCAACAGTAAGACTTGTTCTTCTGAAGACAACTGGCTACTGGAGCTTGTAGAAAGAGATAAGAATCTGAACAGCCCCCCTGTAATCCAAAAGGAAACAATTAGTGACCTACTGAGCTGCTTGGATCCCCACAAGTCTATGGGACCAGATGGGATCCACCCAAGGGTGATGAGGGAGCTAGCAGAAGAGCTCGCCAAGCCTCTCTCCATCATCTACCAACAGTCCTGGTTCACTGGGGAGGTCCCACATGATTGGAAGTTGGCAAATGTCACACCAATCCACAAAAAGGGTCGGAAGGAGGACCTGGGAAACTACAGGCCCATCAGCCTGACCTCAGTGCCTGGCGAGGTTATGGAGCAGATCATCCTCAGTGTAATCACACAGCACCTACGGGATGGACAAGGGATCAGACCCAGCCAGCATGGGTTTAGGAGGGACAGGTCCTCTCTGACCAACCTGATCTCCTTTTATGATCAGGTGACCTGCCTGGTGGATGAGGGGAAGGCTGTGGATGTAGTCTGTCTGGACTTCAGCAAAGCCTTTGACACTGTCACCCACAGCATACTCCTGGAAAAGCTGGCAGCCCACAGCTTGGACAGGGGCACTTTGTGCTGGGTTAGGAACTGGCTGGAGGGCCGGGCCCAGAGAGTGGTGGTGAACGGGGCTGCATCCAGTTGGCGGCCGGTCACTGGTGGTGTCACCCAGGGATCAGCGTTGGGCCCAGTTCTGTTTAATATCTTTACTGATGATTTAGGTGAGGGGATTGAATCCATCATCAGCAAATTTGCAGATGACCCTAAGTTGGGGGGGAGTGTCGATCAGCTGGAAGGCAGGAGGGCTCTGCAGAGGGACCTGGATAGGTTGGAGAGTTGGGCTGATTCCAACGGGATGAGGCTCAACAAGGCCAAGTGCCGGATCCTGCACTTTGGCCACAACAACCCCCTGCAGTGCTACAGGCTGGGGACAGAGTGGCTGGAGAGCAGCCAGACAGAGAGGGACCTGGGAGTTTGGATTGACAAGAAGTTGAACATGAGCCAGAGTTTGCCCAGGTGGCGAAGAAGGCCAAGGGCATCCTGGCCTGGATCAGGAACAGTGTGGCCAGCAGGTCCAAGGATTCTGCCCCTGTACTCAGCGCTGGTGAGGCCACACCTGGAGTACTGTGTCCAGTTCTGGGCCCCTCAGTTCAGGAAGGATATTGAGGTGCTGGAGCAGGTCCAGAGGAGGGCAACTAGGCTGGTGAAGGGACTCAAGCACAAGTCCTGTGAGGGAGCTGGGACTGTTCAGCCTGGAGAAGAGGAGGCTCAGGGGAGACCTCATCATTCTCTACAACTCCCTTAAAGGAGACTGTAGCCAGGTGGGGGTTGTTTTCTTTTCCGAGGCAACTATCAGCAAGACAAGAGGGCATGGTCTCAAGTTGTGCCAGGGGAGGTGTAGATTAGATATTAGGAAGAAATTCTTTACAGAAAGGGTAATCAAGCATTGGAATGGGCTGCCCAGGGAAGTGGTGGATTCTCCATCCCTGGAGGTTTTTAAGAAGAGACTGGATGTGGCACTTAGTGCCATGGTCTAGCAACCGCAGCAGTAGTGGATCAAGGGTTGGACTTGATGATCTCGGAGGTCCCTTCCAACCCAGCTGATTCTATGATTCTATGATCTGCGTGTGTATATATATACACAATATATGAATGTATGTATATACACAAATACATAAAAATACATATATGTGAATGTATTGATATATATGTATTTTTAAAACCCAAGCCATGCGATTTTATTGGAGGCAACAGTCTTGATTAGAGTTCACTTCTCCAGTAGTTTTGGGGTACCAAGCGACGTTCTGTGAACACTGAATAAAAGTGCGAATTCTCTTGTGTCTAATCCCTAACCAGGAAGGGTCCTCCTTTCCCTTCTCATGCGGGATCAGCACCACATTGCAGTGTCTGAAATAGAACTTAGGCCTGGATTATGATATTTCTAGTATCAGGGTTCTGACCTCTTCACTCAAGATCTAGGTAATTAAATTATGGTATTGTTTTTTGTTAGATGAAAACATCAGATGCCATTAGTCTCTCACTGTTAGCCAAACTCAGTTCTGTCAAGTGTTTGAAGAGGGTGATACCTTGGTCGTTTGAGGATTGAGTCCAGTGTCTCAGTTACATTTCACTTCCTCACCAGAAGTGGCATATATTGTCTCTGTTGTCTCAGTCACTTAATAGTTTTTATTGATTTTAAACCCCTTTTAAGTATTCCAATCCAAAGGCAAAAATAAATGTTACTGAAATTTTCTGACTTCTAAGTTGTTTGTATTTACAGTATGTTGTTAATGTGATGGAATTCTGTATTATATGCAGTTTTCCCAAGACCCATGAATCCTTATGTTAAATAGTATTAGTAATTATGATTTTTTGCAATGAATTCTCTTTTACGTTACAAAAAACAATGTCAGGTAAAGATTTCTCTTCCACTCTTTCTACCTTCTACTCTTGAATGTACTTGCAATACATGTGAGAAAGCCATCCTGAATAATGTAAAGGCACAGATGCATGAACTGGCTGATTAGGATACTCTTCAAGAGTATGCATCCTCAGAGGCATAGCTCCACAGAAAAGAAGTTTCCTTGAAATAATGTCCTGATTTGTTGTAGGCTATTTGATCATTCCATGGAAGGATTCAAAAACTGGGAGTTTATGACTACTCACTGCTGGAGTGAAAAAGCAGCAGGTGACTGGATCTTGGAAATCTGTGACACTCCGTCTCAGCTGAGAAATTTCAAGACTCCAGGTATGACTGTAACCTTTATTTGGGCTCTGTGAATTCTGAAGAATGCTTGCTGTTTTCCACCTTTTATTTACAGCTGAAACATCTCATTGCCTTTAGTGTGAAGGCAGTGTTGGTAAGAGCATTATTCTTAATTTCAGTTATCAATGCACTCTTAATTTTTATGTCACTGTTATTTGCCATTTAAGACACATGGTTCATTTTTATTCTAAACTTATTCCTGGTTTCCAGGAAAATTTCATGAGGATAGAGAGTAAAATTCCCTCTTTCTTGCAGTTGCATGTGTTGTATCAAAAAATAGAAAAAGATGTCAGTGCTTTAAAGAAAGCCAAATCTTTACTAGTCACAGTTTTCAAGGAAAAAGATACAAAACTGCCTGAAACCTCCTGTGCCACATTTGAATGAAATTATGGTATCTCCATCTGTGTTCTTGGATGCTGAATATAGATTTATCAGGCAGATCTTCAACACAAGTTAGAGCAGCTCAGAGTTACTCTACTTTAAGAGTTTTGCCTGTCACTTTCATGACTGATATAGGACCTGTATTTACTTGGCCTGTATCGACTGTATAGGGCCCAGGAATTTATTTTCATGTTGTTTTTCTTTGCCTTGTATTTATTAGCCTACCCATAAGAAAAAGTGGCATTTATAATTTTTTACATAACTAAAAAATCTCACTTTACAAGAGAAAGAAATTCACAGCTCCTTATCACTGGTAGGTTGCATGGTGGTCCTTGTGTGTATGGACAGAGTGCTCAGACCTGGTATTTATCCATTCATGAACCATGCTCCTAGAAGATTTTTTTGGGGCTGCAGGCACTTTTTCTTCTTTTAATTCCCACTGCACAGTTCAGTTTCATTCACATATTTCAGTATGAGCTCTTTGAAAGAAATGGAGACTGAGAGAAGCGATTTAAAAGAGGCTCAAGGGAGTACATGCTTACTTATATTTGCTATATAAGGGATTATGAGAGATAAAGTTATGAGTGATAAGCATATACTTGCTTTTGGATTTACTGAAAAGTCAAACTTTAAAAACTATTTTGAATCAGGTACATTATACACAGACAAAAATGCCACTGTTTATGTATGAATAGTGAATATAGTCCCTCCTTTGGAATGCCACATCAAAGTAGGTGGAAACCCTTTAATAAAAATATTCAAAGGTGAAATGTCATTTAAGCAATTAATCTAGATTAAAACAGTTTAAAGAGACGAATACTACTGATTTATTGGAAATCATTTATCACTAAATCTAAGTTAACACTGATTGGATTTCATGTCAGAATGTCATAACATTGAAAGTGGCAAATATAGTTGATTACTGCTTCCTGATAAATAAAAACTAATTATAAGAATTGTGCTGTGAAATATATTTAGGATTACAATGACATTACCAATAAACTTAGTTTATAATTGTTGTAGTTTAACCCCAGCTGACAAGTACTATGCAGCTGTTCGCTTACCACCCCCCATCCAGTGGGATAGGGAGGAGAATCAGAAAATGGTAAAACCTGTGGATTGAAATAAGAACAGTTAATAATGGAAATAAAGTAAAATACAATCATAGTGATAATAATAATACTAATGATAATCCTAGTAAGGAAAATGGAGATAAAAAAAGAGAGAGGGAAATAAAACACAAGAAAAACACATGATGCATAATACAGGTGTTTACCACCCGCTGACAGATGCCAGACCCTGACTCCCATCATCATCTCCCAGCTATTTCCCCCCAGTTAACATACTGGACATGATATTCTATGTTATGGAATATCCTTTTGGTTAGGTTATTTTATCTGTTGTGGCCATGCTTCCTCCCACCTTCTTGTGCACCTGCTTCCTGGCAGATCATGGGAAACTGTAAAGTCCTTGACTTAAAGTCAGCACTAGTTAGCAACAGCTAAAACATCAGTGCGTTATCAGTGCTGTTCTCCCTCTAAATCCAGAACACAGCACTGTACCGGCTTCTAGGAAATAAATTAACTCTATCCCAGCTGAAACCAGGACAGTAATTCAGTGAAATAAAGGAGGCATTTCATCTCAGGCAGCTAAATAAACTCACAAAGCAGTAAGTTTTCTGATTTCCTAAAAATACATTCTGAATTCTAAAGACATAGATGTTAACTGGAAGTATTGGAAGCTATAAAAATATATCTCTGTGAACTCATTAATAGAGGATATTGAAGTATGTTTGTTCTTAAGTTGGTAGGTTATTGGAAGTCATTAAAATTATTCAAATGAGCCTTGGTAAGTATAAGTACTTCTATTGTTTCTACTACACGGAAAAGCATACATAAACATTGACTAAAATGTGAACTGAAGTGCTTAAAGGCTTTGAGTTTAAAATCAGAAAGTCTAGCATGATAGGCCATGTGCATGTAGTTGACTATTCTAGAAGAATGTTAATTGTTTCAATTCTACTTTGACTGAGAAAGGCCCCTTAATGTTTCTGTCACCAGATATAGGGATGAAGTACTTTGGCTTCCTCTTTATTGAAATTTGGCTTGTTAAATTAATCAGATTGGAAAGAAGCCTTTGTGTAGTTAACCTGTTCAAGGTAAATGTGCCTTTCTGGGAGGTCAGGGTGTCCAGTCACTCCTGCAGCTTACAGACTCAGTGGGACTATTTCCATCATGACTTAGAACAAACCAGGGCTCAGGAGGAATTCTAATGTATGATCACAGAATTGTCCAGTCTCCTTCCTATTCCAGTTAGTGCGTAGGCCAAATTCAATTGGCTTTATATGTTTTACTTTGGACAAAAATGAACCTACTCATTTCAAAATTATGACAAAATGGAAGTGCAGATTTTATGTGGCTTAGATGATTTTCTGTCTTAAAAAATCTTAGCACACAGATCAGTCTCACTCAACTACTGTTGTTCAAATTGAATGAGAATTTTAGTTCTTTATTTCTACTCTGCTTTAGCTCTGTCATGTTCTGATAGCCAATCTCAACTTTTTAGGAAAGTTTTCTGTCTGTCTTTTAAATCATCTTCTCTTATTGCCTGACTCAGTTGTCTGCATAAACTGATTTTAGTTTTTTTAGGATAGTAAACCAGCAGTCATAAGCCAAAAATTTTGAAACGCTTTTACATAATATGAGGCTAATAAGTCCCTAATGAAGACCAAGATAATGGATGATTTTCAAAATTGCTGAGCAGCGAACAACTTTTGGTCTGTGGTAACTATTTACACTATGACCAGTGTTATTTAAATGTTATCTGTATAGTCATGTGGTTAACTTTAGGCACAGCCTTTTGGAAATTCGGATTATCATCCCCTAGAGCTCTGGAAGGAAACACTAGCATTGCCAGTATTTCGAATTTCACTTTATCACCACTGATCACTTCTCACAATAGCTTTACAGTGGTGAAAGGTTCTTAGCCTAAGTGATGTTAATTGCACCACTAGGGGAGAAGCAAAGTTTCCAGTACACTAAAAAGGGGCACTCATTTAGAAAAGCAGCCATAGACTATAAGCAGAACTGCTCAGGGCTTCACGAGGAGGTGTGATGTTTGGGGTTTTTTTAAATTTTCAGTGCTTTAGAATTTGATAGAGGGGAGCCATTAAGCAACAACTAAGTAGTTTAATTTTAACCAGATTACTAAAAAGAGACAAAAATTAATGTTTTTCAACTCCATCTTGCACTTTTTATTCCTGACACATGCAGGAACATCTCTAGTGTGAAGGACAAGTTAGGGTATCTCTTCACCTTTATGTGTACCAATAGTTCATCCAACAGGCATGAAGAAAAACCACAGAGCAATGCATTTCAGCTCTTCCCTTGTTTTCTCTTTCCTGGCACACACCCTTCACTAAAAAAGAGGTAGCATGGAGCTATTTTGCAAATTTTTAATGTGGGCTATTCTCCAGACGTATTTTGCAGCCTTTTTACATCACCAGGACAGTCTCAAAGTGGTCAGCTACATTTCCAGCTTTACACTTCAAAGCCCATGCTGCACACTCCTGGTTTACATATGTAGTTGTATAGGTCTTACCACTTTATTGGTTTCAATACTTTACATATATTCTTCTCAATGCTGTAGTGGCTAATCTCATGGAACTGCTTTCTTTTGCTCTGTAAGAACTAAAGCCTAAACATGCAAACCTTGAAGAAAAGACACAATAAGGCCAGGGGATTTGGAGAAAGTAGACCTGCCCGACTAGGATGTGTGGAGGAAGCTAATCTAAAAGAATCTTGCTGGAGAGCTTACTCTCTACTTTCTTTTAACCACAATGTGAAACGCTGATTGTGAGACTATTTAGGTTTTTACATGCATTTGGATTTCATAAGATACAGTGTGGTTGTAAATTTGCATCCTAGTTCATTATATACTATCTAGCAATACATCCCCATCTTTCCAGAGCAGTGTTTGCCTTCTGCTGGAAGCTGTCTAGTAACTCTTCTATTCAAAAAGATTTGGAAGTGCCTGTCGTATATTAGTGGTGGATAAACTCAGCTGTTTGGGCATTTTGGGATTAGTCTCCACACTGAACAGAACATGAAGTAAACAAAAGGTGCTTAAAACACAATTTATGATGCCTCTCCAGTTTATCACACTTGACTTCTCCATCATACTTCCTTCTTGTTTGTGTTCTATGCATGTATTTGTTTAGCTATTGAAAGGTCTTATAATTAAGAGTTGCCATTTTCATGTAATCAAACTGAGAACAAAGAGTCAATGTGTCATCATATCCCTGCACTGGCAAAGTGATGCCACATCTGTTATCTGTCAAGAAGTGCAGAGTGCAGTTCATAAAAGCAGTGCATATGATTTCTGCATTTAATTCTGTAGAGTTTATGGAGATGGACATGTGCTTACTGTGAAACATTGTGATATGCCCTTTCTCCTCTAGATACAGTATGGGACCTTTGTTACACATACTAAATACAAGCAGGGTAAAGGATTATTCTAGCCAAACTAAATGATGGAATCAGCCAAAAATGGGGAAAGAAAAATTTTGGTCTAAATGTGCATACTTCATTTATTCATTATAAAAGTGTGCATGTCTGTAGATGTACTTAGTTATTGAAATCATTTCATTGTGCAAATTAAACCAACCTTGAGGCAAATTCATTTCTTTGCTGGCAAGTCGCATGAATTTTTCCCCTCTTTATTTACTGAACAAAGGCAACCTATCTCCTGAGAGACCCTACATTATTCCCCTTACTGCCTTTTTTGCATTACATATACATTCAAAGCGACAATCCTTCCTACAGTAATATTAGTACAAGACCTTCCATATGTGTAAAGTCCAGACACAGTACACTTAGGAGCATCTGTGGTTATTTTCAGTGGGTTCTTGCAAATATATTGACCAGTGTTCTGGAAGTAGTATGTAATCAACCCTTGGGAAGTTAGGTGAGCTTTGGCTCATAATCAAGACAAGGATGAAAAGATCTGAATAACATAGCAAAACACACATTTTTTGATTGCACCCAGTATGTTATGGTTTACATGCTGTAGATGTGGGTTAAAAGACAAAAAGGACAGAGACTGGACATGGAGAAGCTCTATCTTTGAAAAGGCTGTAGAGATGACTGCATGCTTGGTTAAAAATGAGCTCCCTATGTGACTTCTTGTCTAAAAAGAAAAGTACCATTAAGGACCCAGCTGGATCTCTCTAAAGGACTTCAAGGTGGAACTTGATTCCCACATGTCTATAGAGGAAGAAAATACGTGATTTGGGTCTTTTTAATCTACCGAGGCTTTAAGACCTACATGTATGTGGATAGGAAAAAACAATTTGAAAATAAGGTTCATGCAGTTTTTACAGCCATAGTAATTAGCCAGTAGTTTGGCCACAGGTGTGGTAGACTCATCACAGCAGTTAATTTATTTAATTAAATGTCTCTCTAAAGAAAGTAATATTTTGATTCGGCTCTGAAAAGCTGGAAGCTACTGTGTGACACAACTGCTGTGTGATGTAGTCTCTGATCTGTAGTTTCTTCTCAATAACTGAATATAGAGCAGAGAAGATTTTATATGACATTTAGAAATTTTCTGTCGTTTAGAAAGATTAAATTGGGTTGGCAAAAGACATGGAGATAACAGATTTCCCTCTTTAGCCCTAGTATAAACTATTTAAAACAATTGGTCTGTGATCTGTCAGGTAGTGGACTTATTGTTGCTTACTGCTTGAAGGATGCATGTAAAATCAGAGAGATGCATATTGTCTTTGTCATGCCAATGGAGATTACCAGACAACACAGGGGAAAATAGAGAAAATCACGAGTAAAGTGATTCAAATTAATTTGGTTGCACACATTGAAAAAGTCCAAGTGAACAATATTTCAAATTATTGAGTATCATTAAAATAAAATTTAATTGAATTTAATGTTACATGTTTTTGGTTTGTTTTTTTTTTAGAAGAGTGATGTCTGGATTACATTTCTCATTAAATGATAGTTCTAAGGGAAGAGCATTTTAACCACAGAACAGCCTCCAAAACAGGATCTTTCAAATTCAACTAGCTATCTCAACACGGATAAATATGAACAAGAAAATAGAATTATACCAAGCTTATGTTCCACTTTTCAAGCCAGAATATGGGGTTTATGCATCATTACTTTAGGAATTATTTCACGCCTGAGTCCTTTTGCTCTTTCTCGAAACTAATTCACCAAGTAATGTAGACAGAAAGGTGGGAATGGGAAGTCTACCCTTTGTGTTCTGACTGCCTGAATTGATGACTTGATACACCTTTACCTTTTTATTCTTTCCCAAAAAAAACCTTATCAAAAAGCCAGGTAATGCTTTGGGCAGCCAAACAATTTTTTTTCTTCATTCAAGTATTAAGAGGATAAAATGTTAGTGATGATCACAGACAATACAGTGATATATCTGCCAAATAACTGGGGCAAATAAATAAGAAATCATGCTGGTTTGTGGGGACACTGATGTTTTTCCCTGGAGATTTTAAAAAAAGCTACTTCCTGTTTATCAAGTTGTGTCCTATAAGTCAGTGAAAAGTACTCTTATGTAACCCCTTTCTTAAGTCACAATTCTGAATACAGCTACTTAGCTAAAAGATCTCAAATAATAAATAATTACTGCACAATTAATAATGCTCTGAGGAGAAAGTGAAATCCAGATGCATGCAATGAAAATATAGTATAAAGATCTGACTGAAGAAAATATGCTTTCTCAGTTTATAGTAAAACAAGTATTGCACTGAAGACACTTATTTGAAGAGCAATGTCATCTGTACCTACTCACAACATCATGCTTGAAAGTGATATATTTTTGTAAGGCACAGTTCTGAAAGTAGATTTTAAAATACTTAACTTCTAGGCAAATTGAAAGAGTGGTCCTTAGTACTGTATGGAACATCCATCCAGCCTTACTCACCAAGAAATGATTTTCCAAAAGTGGAAAGAGTGCGCTCTAGTCCAGTTGAAGACCCTACAGAAGATTATGCAACAGACGACTATTCAGGTGTGTACATTCATTGACTCTGATCAAGCATTTACTGAACACTTTATAGGTTGAAGGATGACCTCAAAGTCTGCATATGTAAAATGTTCAGTGAATTGGATTCTTCATTGAAGACGAGAAGTATTTGTTTCACAATTTAAAGTTAGGTGTTTTCATTTTATCCTTATGAATAAACATAAAGTTATATATTAAACTACAATTAACATACTATGAAGAATGCAGTGTTTTGCATATAAGAATACAAAACTATATATACATACATATGCATATATATGTGTATATATGTGTCTATATCCATATATACATATATATACATACATGTGCATGTGTATGTGTATATATATGCACGTACATATATATACATATATGTGTATATATATATATATGAAGAACATTAACTTCTACATCTGTGTTGTTTCCCACTGATCCCTATAGAATTGTTTCAGCCTTAACAGTGTTAGATTTTTGGCACTGCAAAATAAGTCAAGTTGGCAGTTTCCCACATGTAATCCACCATTAGGAGCACTATTTACATTCTCCTTCCACAGCATGTCAGTTCCACAGTCTCTGTTTTAGATAGAGAGCTGCAGTAGTCCTTGTTTTAATAGGTGATGAAAGACTACTATCTCTGCTGTAAAGGTCACTAACTTCTTAAGTTTTTATATGAAGCAAACCCGCTTTACTTCAAGTTTAGCTGCTAGAAGAAATTTGAAGGTGACTGGCAAATTCATTTCATTCAAGAGAAAGCAGTGATCCTGAAAGTTATAACTTTGCTCACAGGCATTGTTCTTCTGCATAAAGGCAGGAGTTGATGGTTCTCTCCTCCCATAACAGGAAGGATCTATTTGAAAACTGTAAGCACAGGATCATAGAATATCTCAAGTTGGAATGACTCCATAACGATCATCAAGTCCAACATGAGTGTAGGTGAGATGGAAGCCTTGCTAATCAGCAAGTACTATGTGAGGCTTTTGCAGAGTGTAGCAAACAGAGCATAGAGACCCTTGGTATCTGGTTTATTGGGTCTTGGACCAGTTGTTACCCAGTTGGTAACCTGAGTAGCCACTGATCATTATGTCCATAATTTATGCTGACCTGCATATAAGTGATTTTGCTAACCATTCCTAATTATGATTTACAGAAGCGTTTGTGTATTTCAAATAAAATGCAGAATTATTTGTTACCCCTTGAGAAAGCATCAGTTCAGATCCAGAAATAGTTTCTCTTTGATAAATTCTATAGAGGATGCCCCACCTGCTAAAAATTATAAATCACTGTGAATAAATACTAAGACCAGGATTGCATGGTCTTTAGGTACTAAAAAGACTTTCTTTTCTTTTTTTTTTCTTTTTTTTTTTCTTTTTTTTTGGTGGAACTAAATTACTATTTGGAATTCAAATCAAACAGGTGTTTCGGAAACTTCCCTGTCCAACCATCCAGGAGCCACCCTGGCAGTCACACTCGCACCACCTGAGTTAGGGCCAAGGTCCCTTCACAGATGAACACACCACACTCACACAGTCAGACCAGGCTTCCATACTGGCTCGACACTAGGTTTCCCACAGCAGAGTCTTAGACTTCCTGATCCTTAAAATGCTTCAATCTTGGTGCAACAACTAAATAACTAAATAACAGCTCGAGCTGGGTGCCTTTGAGGACGGAGGACCCCTAACAAAGGAAACTCTGGGCTTTTATACTCTTACAGTTTACGCCCACAAGAAAGTCTCGAGGGCTTGGGTTCCTTGGTGTTTGCTGTGTCTCTGAGTGTCCAGTCACCTGTCCAGCACCACAAGTCCCCATGCTCTCTGTTTTGCAGAGGCTCAGCAGTTCACAGCTCTTGCCTGGGCCCCCTGCCACCCAGAGCTCAATCTGCAGCTTGCACTGCAGTTTGAAAACCAAGCTACCTGTACTGGATGTATTCCTCAACACAGGGAAACAGAGTAATCGAATTTCTGCAATAAAATACCACGTTTTAAAGTTTGAGAAGTACTAAATGAGTACTTTATCCCTTTGTCCCTCTTTATTCTCGTTTTATTACAGGTCCCTGCAATGCAGAATGTAGTAAAGTAGGGTGTGATGGGCCAGGACCAGATCATTGTACTGACTGTCTTCACTATTACTACAAATCTAAGAACAACACAAGGTAACACGAAGAGAAAAAACACTTTACGTTATTGATTTCTTAGTGTATATCCTAACTTTCATTCCTCTTCTCTGCTGCAGTCATGGATAATTCATTTTCCACTGAATTTGAAAAATTTTCTAAACTAAAAAAACCCTAGCTAATCAGAATTCAAAGTACAGCTTTCGAACACCCTTCACTGATTATTTCCCCACCTCCTTTTTTTTTCATAAGAGGCTGTCTCTCTATATATGTTTATATATAACACTAATAGCTACTACAGCTTCTGTGATGAAGTGAAAAAGACAAGAAATATAGATGGTCAAAAAAGATACTGTATGACTGCCTGACAAGGCATTTGCTAGTGAGATAGTGTATGCTGCAGGCAATTAAATGTGGGAAGAGGGAGGTTGACACAATGCTTTGAAGGGTTACAGCTAGTAAACATGTGATCATTAGAAGAGCAAAAATAGAGAGAAATACTTCTGCTTTGCAGTCATGGTACAGGAATGTGGTGGCAGGTTATTTCATTAACGACTCTGCCTTTTCTTCCCTGCTGTCTGCAGGATCTGTGTTTCGACCTGCCCACCTGGTCACTACAATGCAGACAAGAAACGATGTAAAAAGTGCTCACCCAATTGTGAAACCTGTGTTGGAGGCCATAATGACCAGTGCATGACCTGTAAATCTGGCTACTACCTGAATGAAGTAACCAATAGCTGTATTACCAACTGCCCTGATGGGTTTTACCTGGATAAGAGTTAGTATTTCTTGTTGTTTTCGTATTGTGGACTACAGAATTTGATCTGGGGAGGTTGCTGGAATACTTATAAGTAGGAAAAGTGTATGTTGATGTATCTCTCTCTTATTCTGTTCTTATTATTATATTGTTACCAAGTGTGATCAAGAATCTCATGAAAAATGTTCCATTATTTTAAAAAACATGTTTAAAAATCATATTTAGTGACAGGATATCTTTTCATCTGGGAGTGACTGGCAGTAACAGTAGCAGAATTGAAGCAAGTGACAGCCCAAGACCAGTAATCCTCTGCCATGATTGATACCTACCTTCAGCTTCCTCCTGTGATTGCCAAGAAACTGACCGTGTTTAATTTCCGGCTTTGGCTCGCAAAAATACTTAGACATACGTTTAAACCTGTGCTTAAGACTGCAGTGACTTTGATTATCTTTAGACACTCCATATAAGATAAATATATTCTCAGGAGCTTTGTTCATCTGGGTGCCTAGCCTTTTGCTTTCTTGTCATGAAACTGTGTGTTTATTTTTGAGAATTAGTAAAAACAGGTCCTACCTTAATTTTTCTATTTTCACTAAGTGAGAACTACAGTAAAGGTAATTCCTTTCCACATAATTAAGATGGATAGATGAAAATTTAGGATTAAATGGGAAAATTGGGTTTTTCTTCTCAGAAAGGTACATGTCACTGAATCTCAAAAGACAGCAGGGCTGAAGAGATAGAGACATTTGTTAAAGGGAGCTCTTGAGATTAAAAGGTAGGTGTTAAGTAATTCATATATTTACTTTGTTAAGCTGAGATCTGTTCATACAGGTATGTCTCTTAGCGTGAAATCAGGAAGAGGACAGACTGCCTGCAGGACAGCCTCTTTAACACATGGCATATCATTACTGCATATCACTGCTATATGAGAAGATTATTTAAGTCCATATTATAAATTGTGAATGTAAATTTAAAATATTTAGGAAACTTTATAATGACCTTAAAACATATTTTTCTCAGAGTGCAGCTATTAGTTCAGATGTATAGAAATACAGTAAACCATTCAATGTTTGATGGAAAAAGGTAATGCTAGGCAGAATTTAGCTATTTCAGTCTAGCTTGATGATGTCAAATTAGAAAGCAGTAAGTCATGCAATAATATATTCATACAGTTTTATCAGACAAAACTGATCAAGGCTTTCTGGGCTTTTTTCTTTTGTAGATAAGATTGTTTGTCGAAAATGCAGTGAAAACTGTAAGACCTGTGTTGAATTCCAAATCTGCACAGAATGCAGACATGGCCTAAGGTAAGTAAATTATGGATGTCACTAAACATAATACCAGAAGAGGTATACAAGGCTGTGGATACACAAGGAAGAACATCTGATAGCTATTTAACCTTGATGGCCTTTATGTCAACTGTTACAATGCTGTTTAGTCTGTAATACCTTATTTTCTTGTGTGCCCGTTTGGCTAACAACTGATTTTTAGAAGGCCTTTCATTTCAGATAACATAAAAGTCACAGTCATGTGGAAAGCTGGCTTCTTTACTTGCAGGCTTATTTTAGCGGTAGAGCTGATGAATTATAGTAATTTTTCTAATTCGTTCATGTGGTAGTCAGAAATTATTTTCTTATCTTTATTGTATTTCTTCTTATATCCAATCATTAGCTTATCTCAAGTACCTCAGGCTCAATTCTATACTGTATAGTGTTCACATATTTTAAACAGTAGTGGAGATTTTTTTTCTTCATAGGGGAACTTAATCATTCTTGAAAATGATAGGTAAAACCTACAAAACAGCAGTACACATTTCAAGCTTCTTTATGAATGAATGACCTTTTGATCCAAGCAGAAAAAGTCAAAAATCTTGCAACATTCATGACAGAATGTATGCTGGCTTAGTGCCACAAAAAAATATGAAGTCAGTACTCGGTATGTATAGGATATTCTTTCAGAATATGAGCCTTGTGTTAACATTTTAACACCAAGGTTTTAGCCCCCAGTGAAGTGGATTTTCATGTCTTAATAAAAGCTCAATGTTTTTTTCTAGAACATCAATAGCTGGATTTCTTTATTGAAATTGAAATACAAAAAAAAAAAAAATCAAAAGAACCCAACCTTCATGTTTTCTTGGGCAATATTAGCAAACTGAGGGTAAATTTTGGTAACATTTTTAAAAAACACCATCTGTGTGGATGATAAATGGAGCCTTGTGGGACATGCATTTCGTACTGCATAGTTCTTCAGATCTTTCAGCATTTTCTTGGCAGAGTTATCAATGGGCAGAGCCTTCTTTGAGTGGGTCTTGAGAGGCCTGGATTCCAGTGTTGCTCCATTACTGGCCCATTGAATAAACTTGGGCAAATTATTAGTTTTCCCATCTGTAAAAACATGATAATGCTATGCGCCTTGTAAAGCTCTTTGAGGTGTATGACTGAGGAAAAATAACAGGAAAACAAGAGTTGTTAGTTCTGTTGAATTGCTAGTTTGCTTTCTAAACTGGGACTGTGTAGACTCTTGAAAATTTCCAGTGGTGCTGAGCGTACCTGACTTTTGCTGGATCCAGTCTGTAGAACATGTTAGCACTCAGGGTGGTAAACCCCAGAGCTGAAGAGCATTTTTAGAGAAAGTGTTAAATTGGATGAACACTGAAGTTCCACAGAAGATGGTAAACATGTCAGAGAAGTCCTAGTTTAAAAAATAAATTTTAAAAAACAAACCCAAACCCAACAAACTGCTATAGGCACCTTATAACACAAAAGCAATAAACAGTCCTTAGAAGAATGCATGAAAGTGTGACTCTCTGTGCTATTTCTTTTCCTTCTGTTACTTTTGTGCTCTCTCAAAAGTGCCTGCAGGCAGAATACCTCCAGCTGTAATCTTGACAAATCTCACAAGACACACAGTACTGGCATTCAGTTAGGAGGTTTCAAGGGAAACTGCTGTTGCAGAAATTGTGATTTCTTTCACTATATGAATGTGTTCTTAACCTGTGCTGTAGCATAGTATCAGGAGATCCTGGTGGTCTTTCAGAGAAGCATGAGAGAGAAGTATTAACAAGTCCCTTAGCATTTTTTTTAATACAGTGATGTTGACCCTTTACCAAATTCCTCATGGATAATTACATTTTACATGCCTGAATTTTTAGTGGTTTTTGTCATTGTTCATTTTTTCTCTGTCCCCTGTTACTTGGTAGTATTTACAAGGAGTTTGTAAACAACTTCTGTATTTCCCCATGGGCAAAACTGCTTTTCATTCCCACTTGAAGTGATTGATGTCTCTAAATTTATAAAATATGACCAATGAAGGAAGGCGATGAATCGGAATATGTGGATTTTTCTTTGATTAAAAGAGAACTACTGGATTGTGCATGATCTTGTTGTCATCTGTTGCTGTTATCTGCCCAAACACTGTGCATTTTTTCCTTTTTACAATAGCTTGCATGGCACTAAATGTGCTATCCGCTGTGAAGAAGGAAAATACCATAATGGCAAAGAATGTGAAACATGCCACCGTTCTTGTGCAACATGTGCAGGTACCACATCATCTGTGTAATTTTCTTTCCTGTAGGATTTTAGCTCTGATTTTATTCCACTCTATCGCAGTTACAGTATGAAGTGATTGTATGTATGTGAAAACTTCATTTTCTTGGTAGCTTTTTAATATATTTTAATATGGTAAACTTGTTTTGGCTAGCATGGAAATCAAGGTTTTTAATTTAAAGAGTTTATACATTCCTTTTTTGATTGGTTGGGTTTTTTAGATTTTTTTAAATATTTTTTTAAATTTTGATAGAGCTTATAGGATTTACAATAATGCCCTCCATTTGCTAGATTTTGTAGGAGCTTTAGAACTACAAAGAGTCATTTATTTCAGGAAAAGGTACACTGAAATTATGTCATGCTGTTTATTCTAACAACGTATACGCATTCTAACAATTTCTCTGTGGTCTAAGGTGCTGGAGTAGATGCCTGTATAAACTGCACACAGGGTTATTTTATGGAAGATGGAAGATGTGTGCAGTCTTGTAGTAGTGGTTATTACCTTGATCACTCTACTGAAAGTGGATACAAAAGCTGCAAAAGGTATGATCAGTGGCTAATGTATCTGAAGTTTGGCAGCGTAGTAGCTATTACACTGTTGAAAAAGATAATATTTATGAGAAGATAAAATACTGTTGACTTCAAAAGTAGAAAAAAATATATTGCATGCTAAACAGGTGACGGAAAAGCTATTATTATTATTATTGTTACTATTATTGTTGTTGTTGTTATTGTTATTTATTTTAATCTGATTTATATTCATATAGGTCTTCTGAAAGTATTTTTTCTTATAAAGTGTGACTTTCCTTATAAAGTTTTCTTTAAAGTGTGACCTTCAGTTTAAACAGTCTGCAGTGAAAAAGTATAAAATTTACAAATCTGACAGAGGATCTGCATTTCTTAGTAGCAAACAAAAATAGTCCACTAGGGGGGTTTTAATTGCAAGTTAATTACTATTTACAAAGACCATTTTAGTTCTTACACTACATATTCACAAACATAGCAGAAATATATTTCTAAAGTACTGTCCAGGATAGCTTATCTAACTCAGTGTACAAAAGGCTGGAGAAATCTTGGACAAAGTTGTGCTGTTTAAGGAAGGGATTTTTTTTTATTCCATTCTTCATTAAACAAATATCATTTGTTGCCCTTTGGAGTCATTGACTCACTTTGAATTCGGGGTGGGAAGGGAGTCACCATGTGTTTAAGTATATTCCACACAAAAAAAATAATCAAAATGCAATGAAAATACAATGGAGTCGGGTGATGAAAGGACTGGGCAGCACGTCAGTCATTCTATCCTGCAGCTTTCCTCATGCCTTTTTGGCGCATGTATGCACGATCAGTTTAATACTTTTCATTGATTATTTCTGCATAGTACCAAAATACTAGAATAATGCAGCTATTTAGTAAAAAAGTTTGAATAGAAAGTTGATGGAAAGACGCAGGGGTGGGTTGCAGGGGTAGCTAATTTTATATCATCATAATTATTAGTATTAGCAATATTGTAGCACCTGATAGCTCTAGAAACAGCAAACAATCCTTTTCAATACAGAAAAGGTATATAGAAACTCTTGTATTTGGTGGGGCTGGAAGACCAACTGCTGCCATTGTCTTTCAGATGCGATGCCAGCTGTTTGGATTGTAGTGGTCAAGGAGACAGAAACTGTACAAGCTGTCCAAGTGGCTATAACCTAGACACTGGTGCCTGCGTGATGGGAACAGTATGCAAGGATGGTAAGTGCTATTCTGTGCAAAGATCCATTTTACCACTGCCAGCTTCTTCTTTTATGTGTATTGGGTTGGTTTGGTCTGTTTCTTTTCTTCTCTGAGTGTTGGTTTAAAGTCGGAGTTACATTTTTTAAGTTTTTCAGGTGTATGAAAAGGAGAACACTACATTTGCATGTAGATTAGTCACATCCACTTTACCTGAATTTTCCAAATATCATTTTTCCCCCTGCCAACAACCTATTTTTCCTTCCTTATCATTTTTTCAAAGCCAATGCTTTCAACAGATTTTTATATGAAGACCCTAGAGTACTATTAATTTTACTATTACATTTATCTATTTCACCACTTTAGCTGTGAAAATGCTGGTAAGTAAAAACCATTAAAAGTGCCTGCAGTATTGCTTGAATTGTGTGAAAGGGTGAGAACAAAAGAATTCTGAAATAGGGAGCATGCAATTTAGGGTGATTTGAACTTCCTCCAAATACTTTGTGCCAACCAAGATAGCATTCTTATTGCATATAATTGGCATAATTATTCACTAATATTCATTCCTTTTAAATGTCACAATTACAGAGACACTTAGATAACATTGTGCTTCCCTGAAGATGTTACTGTGTGAATTACTTGTAGATAGAGCCCACTAAGTGCAATCTAACAGGAAAATCACACCAGAACAAAGTCCAAGAAGATATGTTACATCAGACATAGTAAAAGTTAACAGTGACTCTTGGGTCCAGCTTGTTTCCACTGGATTTAGTAAGAGTTTTACTAAAGACTTGAAAAGAAAAAAGAAAGGGCACAGGTGAGAGTCTTCTTTCTGTGGACCCTCACAGTTCCTGTTGGAATTTAGTCCTTCAAACTTTGAAAATACCCTGTCCATTGTAAAATTACATTACAGGTACTGGTAAATTAGTCATGAGACTTTTTCACATCAGGAGATTGGAAGAGTCATTGTAATCTAGAGCAATTCCAGAAGTAGCCAGATATAGACAGACAAATGAAGAAGAAGCGTAATGCTAAGAATTTTGAATAAGTGGTCTCAATATGGTATTGCAATTGATTTCTACAATGCAAACATTTGAAATACCAACTTGGTCTTTATTATGGCTGGATAAATCCATCTTCATTTATACGCATGCAACTTCAGTCACATACATGTGAAGTTGCCCACGACCCCATCTCAGTACTGTCTCTACCATTCTTCCCAATGCAGCTCTCATGAGAGCAACACATTGGTTTGCTGGCCTTCAGGCAATTGCAGTGCACCATGCTGGATCACACCACACACCATGTGTTCTCAACAGTGTAGGAGAGCTAAGGAAAATCAGAAGCATTTTTTTTTCCTGTTAATTTACAAAGCAGAGAGGGTCTCATTACAATCAAGCACTGGTTACTAGTTTAACTCACTCTACAGGATTTGTATTTCTGTTGACAATTTTTCTGTGGTTTGATTGTTTTATTCTTTTGATTCATAAAAATTGAGAACAAATTCCTTTGCTGTAAATATCACTGTTTTCTAATTATTCTCTTTCTAATCTTTTTTTCCTTTTCACAAATGGATACAAATCATTCCCTGTTGGACCACACAATACCTCTCCCTGAAAAAAAAAATGCTGTTGACTGGAATTCCTTTTGATGGACCAAATTTCCTATTTGCTACCTGCTCTTGAATGGTCTCTTCAACCAAATCTGCCTGTCTGACCAATTAAACCTTCCTCCATTGTACACGCCATGCTCTCCAAATCCTCAACCTCTCCTCCTTCTCTTGCTGCTACCCTCTGGAAGCCACGGAAGAGTCCTGGGCCGAGGGAGGATTCTGTATGCTGGTGAAAAAGAACAATCTCTGCCAGCGGAAAGTGCTTCAGCAATTGTGTTGCAGAACATGTAAACAAAAGGGGTAAAATGACACCTCCCAGCATCCTCCTGCTCCTATAGACTTATAGATTAATCCATATTATTGAAAAATGAAAAAAGGAAAAAAGGAAAAAAAAAAAGGAAAGAAAGAAAACCACGTTTCTCTCTCTCCCTCTTCTTTGTGTGGGGAGATGGTGAACTGTTTGTTGGAACTTAAATGGAAAAACTACAACACACCTACCTTTCATAACTGGGTGTCTAGAGCTGAGCATCCAGGATCGCAGAGTCAGTATTGTGTGACCAAAGCATCTGATGCCAAAATTAACATTTAACTCTTGATTTGATTTCCTGTCAACCTTAGGATTATTCCTGTTTTTTGAAAGTCCTTTTTCTTCCCTTTTTTTCCTGCTGCTTTCCACTTCAAGATGTTTAAAGAGTGTTTCAAGAATACAACACAAGTTTACATGGATTAAAACTAAACAATACAAAAAAGTTTGCATTAGTCTTTTTTTGTGCAGTGTGTATTGACAGGGGGAACTTGAGTTCCTGAGGGGATCAGAAACATCATTAGTGCAGGACTAAGTTCTGCCCCTTTTGTAATAGTATTTTAAAAAATGAAAAGTGAACATTTCTGAACACGTTTCTTTCTTGCTTCCTCTGCTGTATGCTGTTTTTTTTTATCATATGCAGTATGTATATATGTTTGCCCAAAATGGGGTTTTGATCATATAGATTTCAGTTTTAGACAGCTAGCTTATTAACAGATATGCTAGGATTTTTATTTTATTTTTTTAAATTGTCAAAGCTATTTCAAACAAAATTAAAAAAAATTGTTCCTGTAGTGGACAAGTTTAGGAGATACTACTTCTCTTGATTTGCATAAGTGAGAGTAATGTATATGCTCAGAAGTCAGAAAACATTGCTAACATGTAAGAAGTATTCATAAATTATTTTTGTCTTGTAATGTTCATTTAAAAAAAGGGGATATTATCATACAGATATGTGGAACTATTTCGTAGTGCCCATATGTAAATGCCAGTGTGACTGTGTGTGACAGGATGTGTTTACAGGACTGAATTTATAATTGTGCCAAATACAACTCCAGGTATAATTGCATAAAGGGCGGTAAACCAGTGGTTCTCTTTGTGTTGTGATGGGCCTGAGTCTACTTTAACTGCTCACAATAGAAATTTCAGCAGGAATAGTCCTCGTGAGGCCAATGGAGTTACCTCACTGTAAAATGGTCCTGGGTGATGAGAAAAGTGGCCCAGCCTCACTCTTTCCTACCCAGGCACATGGTTGCCAGTACAAGTTTCTGTTTAATTTATCTTCATCAGCTTCACTCAGCATACAGTTCAAAAGACAGTCATTTCACAGGAAACAGAAAATCGAACTTCAAAGATACTGTTTACAGGGGATAATACTTAAAACATACAAGGTGTCTTTTTCAGCATTCCAGGACATACAAACAGAGAATGGATTGAATCTAAGAACGTAAATCTTGGAAAATAAAGGGGATAAAAAATTATCAAAAATTATTGTGGAAGCTTTACAAATGGATGGATACAAACTTCTGTAGGTAATGTCCTCTTTAGCAGGGAGCAGGTAAACTATTACAACCTGGTTCGATATGACAGGGGGCAGTCAGGCTCCTTTGGTGCCCATTACAAATTTCCAGATAAACATTCAAATTTGTGCTAGTTTAACTACTAGTCTGTTGCTGCCTCATTTCTCAGTATAACGTGTTTAACTAGAACATAATGCTTTCAAAGTTTAACTTAATATTATATATATTATATATAAATATATATTCATTATTGAGATTTAATTATGTAATGGATTGTAAAGAATTTTTTTGGATACTTACAAATGTCTCTAACACTATTATAGAGAAGAAATTAATAACTTTGTTTTCTTTAAAAAATCTGACACATTGTTTTAATCAAATTCATTTTTACTGAAAAAATACTGTACATGTGTAAAATGTTCAGTTGTTATTTGTAAAATAGGGTAGCTCTGTTGTAATTGATAATGGCCAAAATCAATGTTATTCCATATTTTATTTTTTCTATTAAATTAACCTAAATTCCTCTTCTTTTGGTCTGGAAAAACATGTTGATCTGTATGTTAAATATCTTTGTTGAAAATCATAGGTAGTTCTGTGGTATAGAGTACTTAGGTTTCACACACAAGTCATTGAAACAAATTCAGATGTTAAAGGTGTTTAATTTTATTACAGATTTTTTTTTTGTTTAAGTGATGGGATTTATGGTTGCACCTGCGTCTGTTTTATGTGGAGAACACGTTTTGCATAGTATCAGTAGAGCCATGTCTGAACCCTAGTGTATAACAATGTTGAGTTCCTCTGATCTATAAGAGTTTGTGATGGGTCTAATCTCTTGCATGCTTAGGATTAAAAAGCATTATTTGTAACTGTCTGTTGGCTCAGACAGTTTAGAAGGAAGGTTTCATCTTTGCAGTCATGCATGGCCATTTGTACAGTGTCATATTGAGGTCTGTTCATGTGCTAGCACTCACAACCAGTACACCTCAGAACACAGCCACTGACTACCACTTGAGAACTGTGGGCTATCTGTCCTTTCCAGACCAAAAGGGCTCCCAGTAGCCTCATTTGTTACCTCTGCAAGGTGAGATCCTTCATTGACCTTAGCTGATGCTCTGGTTCATTTACCACTTAGTCCCACAGCCTGAGTGGAGACTAAAGTGGCAACTAATCCAAGAAGTCATGTATTCAGATGATGTTTTAATCACATCCAATGAGGCCATGTAAAGAATTTCCTGTAAAAAACCACCACCTTTTGGCCTCAGACATCTCATTGTCACTGACTGGTTTTGACCTGGTGTCAAAAAAAGGAGTTAAGTAATCATTCTGAGTTTCCCAGTCAGTCCCCAAAAGCAAGCATATGTGGAACGGCACATTTTTAGCAGAAGTTTGGTAAGACCACACCTGGAAAAAAGGTTGGCCTAACCCTTACAGCAATGCCGTATGAAGATCTGCTTCTTTCAGCTCCCACCCTACCTTCATCTTCCAAATGGCATGAGAAATTCAGTCAAACGTGGTGTCTTTTATTGTCAAGACTTTGTCCAAGTTTTTGGACAGGAAATGCACAGATAGTGATAATAAACTTTTTATAAGTCTGCTCCAGAGGTTTTATCTACAGATGTTGAGCAAACAAGTAAGCAAACATGAGTTTTAGGCTGAAAACCAGTGCTTTCTGGTGCCAGCTCAGACTCTGATCATTTTTATTTGTTATGCCTTAATAGCTGTGGTCAGATAAAAGCAAAATTTGTAAGCAGCACTGTAGTTAGTTTTTGTACCAGAGGATTGCTGCAGAAGCAGGTTTGCAATTGAAAGAAGCTAGTTTGTTCCCAGCTGCAGTTTTCTTAAGTGATCAATCCTCCTTGTCTGATTCAGTGATGAGTAGTTTGGAGTGTTCAGGGTTTGACACTGTTGTTGATGTGTGGAACAGATATGGACCATTTTAGAAAAATCAGGAGCTGCTAAGTATGAACAAAATAACACTTTGTGTCTAAAAAGACGTAAAGTGGATTGCATCAGATTAAACCTTTCCACTGATTTCACTTTATTTATATCACAAGTCAAAAAACAAGGACAAATTGAAGATTTTGTTATAGTTAAAACATGATATTTTCCAGTTCATGTTTGTTTAGGAGAATCCTTGATTTAAATGGAAAACTAAACACCCATCTAGACCTCTTTTTTACTAAAAGTCTCAAAGATTTCTAGTAAAGACATCTAGGGTCAAAAAAACCCCAAAAAACTCATACATGTGCTAACAAAAGTTTAGCATGCCCCAGACCTGCAGAACAGCCTGCAGAAGCTTGTTGGGTGAGGGTGTCATTTTATAATATGTGTTTCTTTCCATTTCTGCAGTGAAGTTACAACCTTCCTCTCTTTTTAGCTGCGACTCTCCACCTCAGGCACACATCAGTGTTGTGGGATCAGATACCTGCCAGAATAGGTCAGTGGAAACGTTATGGTTCTGAGCAGTAGCTCATGACTCTTGGCTTAGCCCTTGCCTACCCACACACCGCTATCCACTGGCACTCCCTGCCTCTTTCTGGAAAGGCTTTGCAAGCCTTCCCTCTGTAAAGCACACTATTTTCTAATAAAGATTTCCCTATGAGACCCAGACTATCCCAATCTTTATTGGTATTGCAACTTTCCAATGTTGTGTCAAATTCCCAAACAATCCTTGCAACTGAATATATTGTGTAATAGCAGACTTCTGTTTGTTCCACATTGCCAGATAATATGAGGTAGGAACAGTAGGAGCCTTGAAGGTGAGTAGTCCTTTATACAGAGGCACTAGAGCTGACTACAGCAATTTCATCTATCACTAAATACAACTTCCAACTGTCGATGACCAAGTTAATCCTCTTAATAGCAATCTGTTACTTTTTAATGAAAATAATTAACTGAATGATGGTCAGAAGGCCTGTTATAAATTCAAGATTCCTGTAAAGACATTTAAGAGATTGCTTGTATGAGTCAAAACTTTTTAGTTGCAGTGCAACTCACCAAACACTAACTTGTCTGTGATCCATTACCATGCCTTATATTTATATTGGATATGCCATTGTCATGTCAGTGGTACAGAATGAATTAAGAAAAGTTCTGCCATTAGATGTTTGTGCAAGATACATTACGCAAGCATTAAAAATGTTTTACAGCATACAAAGAAAAATCCTAGTCAAGTTTTCATCAAAAAGAAACTCACACCCAACAACTTGCATGACCTTGTTCAGATTATAGAGCTGAAATTGCATTTTCTTATGAACATTTTCTTTAGCAGGGGAAAAATATCTGTTAGGCATAATTTTAATTACTTGTCTTACTTAAACTATTCTGTGAGATTTCAATTTCTGATTGAAATAATTGATTATCTGATTATTTAAAACCTGTCATGAGAGTCTGTTGGGGCTTAAATCCCCCTCATTAGCAAGTACTAAAGAGTCATGAGTAGCAACATAGTGTCCCTAAGAATGAGCTAAGGCTCTGAACCTGTTAGCACTGTGTCCAACCCTTGAAGTGCAACCAACACCCACGTTTCCACCATTGGTTCTACCGATGAGGAAAGAGGATTCAGATCTATCATAGGCCTCAGACATTTCTGTGATGTCTCAGAGCACAGTAATATTGGGTCTCACTAGAAAAACTGTTCTGAAATCCTCAGGATAGAGCCAGAGAGATTGCAATAATATTCACCTGCTGTGCAAGTGTAGCAGACATTACCACAGAGTTAATATTTCATAGCCAAGCTATGGTTGAAACGATCCTGAAGGACTTCCCTTCTGGATTAAAAAGCAATGTTTTACATCATAAAAACAGAGCCAGATTTCACTTCTAGAATGGGAATTGTGGTCAAAGGAAAACATATTATGGTGAGGAGGCTCTGATATTTAAAAAAATAATTTGAGTAAGCAACAAATGCAGCTTCTTGGTGCCCTACCAAAGACTGGGTTTTGTTGGGTTTTGGCAGCAAATACATAAGCAGCTCATATATTTGCTGCCAAAGAGGAGCAAGGCGGTTTAGAAGAATGCCCCTCATACAATAACATATTGGGTTTTTTTCAGTGTTTGGGGATGGATTTATTGAAGGTCTTCTGGGAAACCAACAACACTTTTAAAAGAAAAAATATTCCCCCATCACAAAACACAGTAGACAGAAATAATCTGATTAAGTACCCATTTTTCCAGTCACCCTGAGGGTGAGAAGCCAGAACATTGACAAGCAGTGAATACTTATTTACACAAGAAGAATTAATGGCTCCATCGTGCAGATTCAACAGTAACACTGAATGTTCACTGGAGTGTAATTAATGTGATTTAGTTACAATTCAGATAATACTGCATATCTTTTCTATTTACAATTGTCCGTGGCCTGCCCCCTGCCCTCTGCTTGATGCCTGCAGATGCTTTTTGACAGATGAGTTGGAAAGAAGGTGTAGCACCTGGCTGCCAATCCACATGGATCATGGATCCATGAGTCTGTCAGCAGTGGTGCTTATGACTATGCTAATGGGTTGTTCTGTGCAATGCCACTGGATCAAAGACAAATAACTCAAATATTCATTCCCAAATAAAGTAGCCTCTTTTCTACTCGAAGAGCAAGGCCATACAACTAAAGTTGTGTAAATGCTGCTCTTGCTATGTCTGCCTTTAGCACAGCCTCTCTGAACACTTTCAATCCTAAGGCTGAAAGGAGGGCTCAGAGAGTCGTCATTGCCAAACAGTGTCACAAAGCCTCTCTACAGCTATATCTGAATTAGAAGAGCTGTATAACTTATCCATTTCTACACCCTCAACATGGAATATGTGATCATTAAAGGAAATGAAATTTGTAATCATTAAAAATAAATTACCTGCCCGTTCCTGAGGTGTTTATAGTGGAGACCAGGAACCGGGAAGATTTTAAGCAAGGGAAGAGCACCAAAGTCAGTGTATTGAGCTGGCTGAACAGTTAGAGATGGGAATAAAATTTACACCTTTATACCACTCGTTAAAAGATTTAACTTGGTCTGCTCCTTACTTCAAAGGAGGAACTTTCACCTTTCGGACAAATTTCTTGCAGGCTTTCAAAAGTGTTCATCTCTGAAAATTAAACAGAAATTAAACAGTATGAATATGTTGTTACATCTTAGTGGGACAATAGTTGGCCTGCTGAAATCTTCCCAGTTATCAGCAGATCAGCAGATCTGTGTTCATATCCTGATTAATTTGAAGAAGACCAGTACAACAGCCTGTGCAGGGATCTCTTAGATGGATGACACCACTGAAGCACTACCCATTCAGCTTTTCCCATTTCAGGTGTATGTCTATTCAAGTCAGACTGCAGAAATCCTGTGGACAGGGCAGGCTCTGTAGATGCAAATTATGTACTCCTTTCTATATAGGAGAGAGATGCTGGGTTACCTTGCTTGCCCCGACGTATGTTTTCCCCCAGCATTAAAAGATTCTATCTTTAATGTACTCCAGGTGGTAATAACACCAGCTTTACACAAAGCATACCATCATCTTCCACATTTATCATTTATATTTTACAAGAAATTACCTAGATTTCCAAAGCAGTACTATCAGCACTATGAGATAATTTTCAGTGAGGTTCAGTGCCTCTGTTCCACTGGCCCTTTAGAAAGTTCTCAGCTACTGAGCTTCATAAAGAATGGGAAGCTTGACAGCATCAGACAGGAAAAAATTTCCAGTAAGAAAGCTGAAGAAATGGAGAAGGTAAATATACTTCTTTCCGTTGTGAGTCTAAAAGTTTGATAGTGCTATAGTATTTCCCTCTCCTTCTTAAAGTGAGAAGGGCACAAATCAAAGCATTATCAATACAGGTCCATACAGATTGCTCCATTCCCTTTCCCCCTTTCTCATGGGGCTGTCAAATTTCAGGCTCCAGGTGGGCAGCAGTAAACTTTGCCAGCCTCTGACATATGTGCTTACACAGGGAAAGGAGAAACCATGAACCCATCCAGCTTTTTCATCCAGGTCTCCATGTACTCAGGACAAATGGAATTTTAAAGCAAATTTTTAAATGCCTAAAGAATTAGTACGAATGGAGATTTAAAGCTGATTTTTTAAATGCTAAAAAATGTCTTTCTGGAGTCTGTTTATGCCTATTCAATACCCCTGAGGGCTCTGGCTCTTCAATGGGTTTCTAAAAACAATTGTATTAATATTACATAGAAGTGAGCAAAGAAATGTGCAGAATGAAGAGAGAGAAAAATCACTTTGTGTCAGAAAAAAATAAGGTAGCTTTGGCTAATATAACTTTTTATTCTGCAGGGAAAATAATAGAGGGATGTGTAAGATAGTGTAGTTAATAAAGGTAATTTCCTCACTACTGCCAGTCATGATTAATGCTGACCCGAGCCTCTGTGTGATCTCAGCTAGTCCTGTAACAAAAGGACCTTTCATCCTAAAATCACACTCAGCACACAGCAGTTCAGGGAAGAGGTGTGCAACCCTTTTCAAAGTTCTGCATTGTCTCTTGGCACAAGGGGGGGGTTTAGTGACTTAGGACTCAACATCCTGTTTTCAAACTTATTGTTCATCACTTCTTAGGGCACTTTTGAAAAGAAGATTTCCCAACCTGAATCACTCTCATCACCCCAAATGATAACACCCCAATGTTTTGCCCATGAAGAGTATCTTCTTTGTCCCCTCTGCACATCCAAATAGGGAGATAGAAATTTGGTCATTGTGTAAAATGACTAAGGGGAGGAGAATAATTATCAGGAAACTGAAAACTGAAGCTAGACAAATAACTGGAAACCAGGTTCCAATTTTGTATGACTGCCAAATCTGGAAATGTCTTCATCTTGAAAATGTTAGGACATGGAGATTATGGCAAGATTTCTTTCAGAGAGCTGTAATCTATCAAACACTTAAGACTTTGTGCTAAGCAGAGGAGTAACTTTAAACTAAAGAATCCTCAGGGTGAATTTTAATGTATTGCTGTGTACAAGTTAGTCTGAGTTATGTACTTAAGTTTTATGGGTGTTTCTTCAGAAAACTCAAGGAGCTGATCCCACAAGCCAGACAAAATAAAACGTGTCAAGGCCAAACATGAAAAAAGCAGAGCACTCTCTAAGACCAATTTCTTTCAGCTCTCGCAGCTAATTGATGAAAAACAATTCTGATCAATTTTTGTTTATCTGCTCTGTCAAAACTTTATAATCTATAAGATTACATGCAAAAAACCCAAGTATAAAATCCGTATCTAGGTTCCCATGAAAGTAAACAAGGAAAACAGAGCAAATAAGGTAATTTTTTCTATTTATTATAAAAGAAAAGCCACTGCAGAAATGCTATAGAAGATAATCAATATTAGATAAAGTGAAGTTTTGATCAAGAAAAGTGGAGAAATAACATGACTTGCAGGGTCTAAGTGTCACTGGGAGACAACAAGAGAAAAAGATTTACGAGAGCCAGCACATAAAAGTCCATATCTCCAGGCATAACTTACAAGGATATTCACACCTTCATTTAACTGGTCTCCTAAAATATCCTGTGCTGTCAATGAATTACACAGCTTTTGGAAAGCAAGAGAGAAATAGTGACAAGATAAAGGTACAGTTGATACTGCTTATGCAAAGACATAGCAACTGTGACAGTGCTCTAGACTGGGACTCAAGAGAGACAGGTTCTAGTTTGCTATTGCACCCTAATTTGATGATCTTACTGGGCTTCTTAATGGGAGATAATAGTGCCTGCCTCATTCTAGAACATACCACATTCAACTGATAGGAGCTCAGTGCTAAGTGTGGGGCTCTTGTATGCAGTTAAAGGCGCAGCCTGCAACCTGATGTAGCCCAGATGTGGAGTTAAACATTTCTAACAGCGGACAAAAAACTTGTACATTAAAATCGTTGCATTATCAGGATTTGTTGTTTAACAAATCCTTATTTCTACAGCATCTTCATTCCTTTTTTTTATCAAGGTGAGAAATATTTTTTGTCAAGATATCAAGGTAACAGAGTTGAAAAAGAAATTAAGGATAAATATGGGATGATCCAAAGTAACTGATGAGCATTGTCTGATTGAAAGCACACCTAAGACATGTTTCTGAGAGTATCCCTCCATTAGGTATGTTTGACAGATAAAGAATTTTAATACAGAAAAAAAAGATTAAAAAAAGGTTGAGGCTTGCTTAATCAATACTTATCTAGCAAGATTTGTAAAGAAATAAATTGCTCACAGGGAATTCTAGCAGATGTTTAAACTGCCCTGTGGAGTAGTTTAAAAGTCTTCTTTTTCGAATTTCAGTGTTAAGTCTTCTTTTTCAAATTTCAGTGTTAACTCTCTGAATATCCACTGAAAACTATTTCATTAATGTTCAATAGCAGATCTACAGTTCTAGATGTGACTTGCAATTCAGAGGGCCCAACATGCAAGTATTTTCTGGTGCACAGTCTTATGCTTTAAAATGCTCCAGCTTAGAGCATAAAGTAAGTGCAGAACTGATCTTCCTGGCACTGTTCCAGCACAGCTGAAATTAATTACAGCACTTCGAATGAAAGGCGTAACAAAGAAATAACTGAAACCTTTTCAAACTAAGCATGTCTACCATGTGAGAAGGATTTAATCATGCATAGCTGAGGTGTATGGATTAGTAGCTCAGGCCCAATGGATAATCAAACAGTGTGGGCAAATAAACTGAAAGACTAGAGAAACAGAAAGGTTTTCTAATACATATCACGTAGCAACATCAGAGATGCAATTATATAATAAAGTCACCCTGACAGATTTCCTGGAGATGTAAAACGAATAGTATAAAGCACGGAGCCACAAGACCTGCAGCAGGAAATCTTTCCAGATATTGCATTTTTTCATGGTTGTGTTATTGTCCAAATGTATGTGTATGTTTGTGGGTGTAGATACTGCATTTTTTCATGGTTGTGTTATTGTCAAAATATATGTGTGTGTCATATACATAGATATAGATAGACAGATAGACAGATTAGATAGATAGATAGATAGATAGATAGATAGATAGATAGATAGATAGATAGATAGATAGGTAGATAGATAGATAGATAGATAGATAGATAGATAGATAGATAGATAGATAGATAGATAGGTAGATAGATAGATAGATAGATAGATAGATAGATAGATAGATAGATAGATAGATAGATAGATAGATAGATAGATAGGTAGATAGATAGATAGATAGACGAAATTTGTCCTAGATTCAGTCAGGACAGGGTTAATTTTTTACAGTAGCCAGGAAAGAGGAATGGCTAGACCCTAATGTTATTCAATACCATCTCACATCACTTGTGAGGGGTGGGGGTAAGGGACTTGCTTCACCATTTTCTGTGGGGGGAGAAAGCATGGTGGGTTAGAAAGTCTGGAACTGGTTTACCTTTTTACATTTAAATTGTTTCTTTGTCTTATATGTTTTGTTATTAATATTATTGCTGTTACTGTTGGTTTTCTTATCTCATTGCTGTTTCCAGTAAGTTGTGCTTATCTCAACCCACGATTTTCACCTTTTCGTGCCTCCAGCTCTCAACTTCATCCCTGGAATGGGAAGGGAGAGGGGAAGCAAGGGGAGTGAGCAAGTAGAGTCTGGTTTGGGAGAGTCTCAGTGGGGGCACTGAATTGGAGAGTACTATTCCTAAACCATGACCAAATTATATATTAAATCTCATAAGGCATTTGAGAACCTGGGGTTCCATGTTATATCCTCTAAATACATATCAGAAAGACTTAAGAGGATTACAATAACCAAATCTGTAGTGGTCTGAAAAACTACAAGACAGTAGACCACATTATTTTTTTCTAGAAAGTGATAGATATGCATCAATACAACAAGTATCTGAGTAATATGTAGAAACATTGAGAGTCCTGCTGAATTCTGTGTCTAACAGCTTTTCTAATGTTTTCATTTTTAGTCCTTTATAAAGTAATCAGTCATACATGATGCAGCATTGCAGTTCAGAAATGCTACACTAGTTCTATTGAACTAGTCAGTTTACATGATTTGGCCTATATGAGCATGCATGGGATTACCTAAATGTATGTAAACATATATAATATATATATACACATACAAAATGCTCTTTGGATAATGAGAACTATAAAAATGTATGAACGTGTATGCATACAAAGATTTTTGTTTCCCTGATCTCATCAGGAGACCGTTCATTTTCTCCCAGTTCTGAACTTCTTCCCAGTTAGCGCTGATCCCGAAACAGCCTCTGGGAAGGACTGCCTTCATGTTTTATATGGTTCTGTCACTGGCTTTTGGCTTGTCTTTTATTTTTCCCTTTCTTCAGGAGCCACACAAACCTTTACAAAATGAAAATTATATCTTTGCCTACATTTTGGATACCTTAGGTTTCACCCACAGTTGGCTTGATATTCCAGTTGGTATGCTTTTATAACTATACTATTCCCATTCCCTTAAGCATGGAAGTACTATCCTAGCTCATATCTCACACCTGTGGTTTCAACCATTAAAAAATTTGTTAATACAGTTTAATATGTAGTAGAAAACACAATGAACAGAGAACACAATTTGTGGTATTTTAGAAACTTTTTCTTCCAGAAATTGTTTTAAATTGATACCAGTAGCTGCTTGTACAGTGCCTTTGCTCTTCAAATAAAGGGAGCTCATTGAAACTGAGAGCCAAAACCAAGTCATTCCACACTTGTATTTTTAGTCCTGAAGTTCACTGTATTTGCCAAATCTGGGTTTTCCAGCAGCAATGCAAATGGAAAGAGTTTCTCCATATTGAAGTATCCATAGAAACTGCAGGGTTTATGTATTATATAGGACATTTTGCCCAGCCTCTTCCATTACTCAAAAATGAAGGAACAGCCAATTCTCTAAATATATAGACTCAGTTACAATAAATTTTCCCAGAACAAACTGACATAAAAGACTAATCTTGAGCTTTATAAAACTGTGATATATTGATTTACTGTTCTCACATGATGGTGCATACAGATACAGTATATAATCATACTTACCAAATTAATATCTCTGCTCTAAGAACATAAAGCAGCTTACCATTTGTACCAGTGTTTTACTTAATATTCAGTAAATAAAGAGGCAAACTTTACACTTCAGCACTATAGTAGAACTAGTGTATTCATGATCTAGAAATGTTTATATCTTTATCTCAGTTTTAAGGTAACAGTCCATATGATACAAATTTTTTTTCAAGTCCAAATGTGCACTTTGGCACTAAGTTTCGATTCAGCCTAAATGAGAGCCTACGTCCATTTCATATGGAATCTTCCATCAGCAGCTTGGGATGGGGCAAAATACGCCGTAGCTAGAGTTTTAGGAAGCACCAACATGTCTCTGACTAACAGAAGGTTGCTCAAGTCCATCTCCTCATGTAACATACCCCCACCCATGACAGCACACTCTTTATGCTGCAGCTTGCAATCAGGCTCATGTTGCAGCTGCACCTAAAGACATTATGTAATGAATACTCCTTGGTAGCACTGGTTTTGATAGAACTTTCCATAGTGAATCTTAAAGAATCTCACCAGTTCAAATGATGCAAAATAAATAACATTAACAAGAACAACAAGAATCACTCTGTCAAATTCACATGGGAAAAAACTAATAAATAAAAAGCTAAATTAATAAGCACTAGAAACTACCAAGTCTGAGTATCCTGGTTCCCCAAGGGAGCCAGTACTTGTTTTCCTGATGCCACAGGGAAATGTGCTCATTTCAGTAATTCAAAATAGATCTAATTCCTTTCCTTTTTTCCAGCCTGGCTAGGTGCTTTTCTTTCCTTTTTTTTTTTTTTTCAGTTATGAGATGTTGGTCTGAAATAAACAAAATTTTTTCCACTAGGGGAATATCTTGATGATTCCCAAGAATGTCAGTTGTGTGAAGCATCCTGTCAGAAGTGCACTGGACCTGAGTCAGACAACTGCATCAGCTGCCTACTTACAAGGTAATTATCTCCTAGCACAGAGCAGTACAAAGATTTCACATCATCATCTGGAGAAGTGGCTGTATTGTATTTAGCACTAGCTTACAGAGTCAACTAAAGAAGCAAGCAATGACTAGGGCAAACAAAACCAGGAGAAGTAAGAAAACAATTTTTATGGGAACATGACAGTTGGTTACACAAGCAGGTAATGTTTAGCAGCATGATTCCCACAGATAAAGAAAAATTCCTTTTAATATGTAAAATAGCCTTGCTTTCATTGTCATCCTTTTGAAATCGTAATTGCTGGAATCACAGCAATGAAAAAATTAAGAAGAATCTAGGGCATTTGCACAGCTATGGAGCTTGGCACAAGGCATGAATATGGACGCTGAGGCTAGCAATAGGCTAATTTGGGAGATATTCATAGCACCTAAACATCATCCCCTAGCTGAGGTGTTATGCATGAATTAGGCTGATATTTGTAAACTGCCATGGGGAGTGAACAGAACTAGAAAGAAGCTTCTCCACAGGACGCTGCAGATCAGAGGTTTGTGTTTAGGTCATCTCACACATAATCCAGGAGGCTACTGGTTTAAAACTCATGTCCTACTCATAGCTGTAGTCTCACACCAGTAACTGGTTCTGTTGCACTGGATTGCATTGTAGCCAGTTGATATTTGCGCTGGTATGAAATCAGGATCAGATCCTGTTAAGGCAAGAAAAAAACCTGACCAAGCAATCCTGCAATTTGCCCCGAAATTATCTATGATATGACTATGCTAATGAAAGGCACACCAGGATCAATGGAGTCCAAACAAATTCATAATTGAGAAAACATTAATTAATCAATAATTAAGGTATTGTACATCAGAAATGACAGCAGAGAAAATCTAGGCAGAATTTTGGAGGGTGGAGTGGATTTCTCCCATTCACAATGGCATTTAAATTAAATTGTCTGTGCTTCCTTGCAACCTATATTGTGTACTTTACATAGAGTTATTTGCAAAGCAAAGAAGGAACTGAACATCATTGTGCTAAAACACCCAGGTGTTTGCAGTGATGACATCTTTGTGATCTCTTGGAAGGGTGCTGCTGTAGCCCCTGTGATAAGTTCTCTAACAATTCTAAATTTTGGTATCTAAGGTTTCAAAAAAGTTTCTGTGATCCTTCTGCACATTATGAAAGCTGTTAGAAAAAAACATATTAAATGGGAAAGCCTATAGTAAAAAAAAAAAATAATAAAGAAAAATCTTGCCCAGAGGCTAAAGAGTTCCATATGAAAATTCAGCATAGATGTCATCTTATTTCATAATAAAATCAGTCAGATCATTCGACAAATGAAATTGCTGTTACCAGTTTAAAAAAAAAAAAAAAAAAAAAAAAAAAAAAAAAAAAAAAAAAAAAAAAAAAAAGAAGAAGAAAAAAAATGGAATTGTGTTTTTTTCTCCAGCCAAATTGATTTTCACAAAATTCTTTGTCCATGTTTATTGTTGGAGCTACAAAGGTTAGTGGCAAGATCTGACCATTAGGGTGTCTCCCATTAGAGGCAACATAAAAAAAAGCAAGAAAAACTTACTTTACCACTGTGTGAGCTGTCTGTAAAGATGGCTATCATATGTACCCATGTACATGTAGTTGAACTCAGTGCATGCCATATAAGCATAGCACAGCTACCTCCAGTACCTCTGTCACATTGTTTCATTTGCAAAGAAACCAAACAGAAAGGGCTGCATGAAAAAATGAATAATAGTCTTAAATATGTGGGCATAGATATATGAGCTACAGTCTGCATAGGACCATCTTGCTGTCAGACTCTAGAGCAGAAATACATCTTTGCTGAATTCTTCATATACCCATACAAATGTCTCCCTGATTCCCTCAAGCAGCCTGCCTTCAACCTCACAAGTATTTCTATTCAATGTCTAAGTCTGCTTTGCCACTTGCACTTCAGGAAGGCATGACACCCCGTTCTTCTACCTTCACACTTCATAAGCCTAGACTTTTCAAATCATGGTAAAATTTAAATGGTTTCAAGACATTTGAGTTTTAAACTCTGCAGATATTTTTCTCCTTTCAGAATAAATCCAACAATGATCATAGCAACTCAAATTTATGAAGGCATATTCCAGACATTCTTTAATGCCATTGTCTGGCTCCAAAAAAGCATGCATTTTCTTAATATTACGGAGAGCCTACTGTTGCCAAGTGTACAGAAAAGCTCAAAGCCTGTACTAACATCCAGAATGGTGCTCAGCTTTTCTAGAAACTGAGTCCCAAGTCCTCAGATACAAAAGTGATCCAAGCAGTTAAGTGTGGAGGATTGCAGCCTCTCTTTTCTTACTTTCTTAATTACACAAACACTGTCAAAATTGAGCCAACTTTATTTTATATTCTTTTAATACTCAAATATGAACTGATGCTTTTCTATTTTTCGCCAAGCAGATTAAAACAGTAGACATTAAGTAGCAGTGAAAAATGGACCATAAATGTCTTCACATAAAAGAATTCTTTAACAAAATACTTAATCATCCAGTGAAAGGAGAACATTCAGCAGCATAAGTCCTAAGTGTTTGTAGATATGTGTCCTGATTCTGGACAGGACAGAGTTAAGGACCTGGAGGTTATTCTACACTACCTCACATTAGTTCTGGGGGCAGGCGGAAAAGAGTCCCTTTCCGGGTCATGTAGCATGGCGCAGTCAGGTGTTGTTTGGAGTTCCACAATGGTATAGTGATGAGCACTCGCATGTGAGTCTTTTGCCAGTTGTACCCTTTGTTATCAATATTGTTGCTGTTCCTGTTTGTTTTCTTATTTCATTGCTGTTTCCATTAAATTATTTTTATCTTAATCCATGTTCTTTGCCTTTTGTGCCTCCAATTCTCCTCTCCAGCCGGCTGCAGGGGATGGGGTTGGGGGAGTGTACAAGCAGCGCATGGTTTGGAGTGTTTTGGTGAGAGCATGAAACTGGGGAATACCATTGCTAAACCACGACAGCCTTATTTGGTGCCCAATGTGACACATGAAGGGTTGAGACAGAAACAAATCTGCCCAGAGTAGGCTGGAAACAAATTTGAACTAAGAATTTCTTGTATTAGGTCCAGAGGCACTGGTCGCAATATTGCTTGGTCTGCTCACATGGTTGTGGTACCTAATCATATATGTATTTCCATATACGCACTTTATGCTCCTAGCAGTGTTCTTTTTCAGAGGACAGAGAAGGATCAGGATTACTTTGTTGCTGTACTGTGTGATATCAACTTATGACATGATAACATCAGCGGCAAGGAGGGTCATTTAGTGTGTATATTCAGTGTGGCTCTCCTACCCTTATCTCGGGCACTACCTTTGAGAGGCCATTAACAATCATACTCGATGGGGAGAACAGGGGTCAGTGATTTTCCCCAGTTTTTTCTTCTTCAGAACTGTTACAATAGCTTTTGAGAGTTTTGAATTTCCTGTGGATGTTAAGGAAAGTATGCTCTTGTTGCTATGTCTCCTATGTCTCCTCAGTACGGTCTATATCATGTTTAGAGTCAGTACAGTGAACACCAAGTTTAGAGTCAGGACAGAGTTCAAGGAAGGTCATTCAGAGATTGACCCTGAGGGCAGCTAGTCATGAGTGGTACAGAACGTGGGAGAGCACAAGTCCTATGAGGAGAGGCTGAGGGAGCTGGGGTTGTTCAGCCTGGAGAAGAGGAGGCTCAGGGGAGACCTCCTCACTCTCTACAACTCCTTGAAAAGAGGTTGTAGCCAGGTGGGGGCATGGTCTTAAGCTGTGCCAGGGGAGGTGTAGATTAGATATTAGGAAGAAATTCTTTACAGAAAGGGTAATCAAGCATTGGAATGGGCTGCCCAGGGAAGTGGTGGATTCTCCATCCCTGGAGGTTTTTAAGAAGAGACTGGATGTGGCACTTAGTGTCATGGTCTAGTAACCATGGCGGTAGTGGATCAAGGGTTGGACTTGATGATCTCAGAGGTCTTTTCCAACTGGGTTGATTCTATGATGCTATGATTCTCTGATCGTCTCCTTTCCTCCCTACCGACCAGCATCTCAGCTATGGAAAGACTTTCCAAGACTGCAGACAGGTTCGAAAGACTCAAGCAAATTAGAGAGGAAATGTTCCATTCCCCACTGGTATAGACCAGAGCATCTGCTAATAGAAGGCACCCCACTTTGTGAGAAAGAGGGTACACACCACAAAGTGCGTTTTTTCCTGTGCAACAGTGGAGATGGTATGAGGAAGTGGGATGGAAAATTCACCTCTGCCCTGGCAACATGGTCACAAGAGTTGAAAGGAAGGACAACCACAATTCTTCAAGCATAAATATCACTTCAGTTTCCAGTGGGCAAGTCCTCACACAGAATAGGAGAGCTGATTTTACCTTTGATTCTCTTGAGGGGACCTCCATTACTTATTTGCAAGAAGGGAGCTACAAGTACTATGAACAGAAATAGAGGGGCTCTGCCTTCAGCCAGGTAGAGGAAAGGGACAATTGGATCTTTGGACTATGTAGATTCAATAACCTGACACATCAGGTTATTGAATCTTACATGAAAGTGTAAGGCTTTATTTGACACCAGTGCACAACACACCCTGATGCCATCAAGAAATGTAGGGGCAAAATCCATCTCTATTTTGGGAGTGACAGGGGAATCGCAACAGCTGATTGTACTGGAAGCTGAAGTGAGCCTGACTGGGAATTAATGGTAAAAACACCCCACTGTGCCTGGTCCAGAGGCCCCGTGCAGCCTTGGCATAGATTATCTCAGAAGAGGGTATTTCAAGGATCAAAAAGGCATTGTTGCTTCTAGTATAGCTGCTGTGGAGACAGAGGAAATTAGACAACTGAATACCTTCCTGGGTCTCTCAGAGGACCCTTCTGCTGTGGCACTGAACAACGGGTGGCGATCGCTACCACAGCAGTGCACTGTTGACAATACTGCACCAGCCAGGACTCTGTGACCCCCAACCATGAGATGATTCATGAACTGGAGAGCCAGGGAGAAGTCAGCAAGACTCACTCACTCTTTAACAGTCCAGTGAAGAGTGGAGATTGACAGTAGACTATCACGGCCTGAAAGAAGTCACACCACCACTCAATGCTGCTGTGTGAGACGTGCTGGAACTTCAGTACAAACTGGAGTCCAAGGCAGCAAAGTGGTGCCACCATCAACATTGCTAATGCATTTTTCTCCATTCCTTTGGCATGGAGACCATTTTGCTTTCACCTGGTGTGGTGTCCAGTACGCTTGGGAACAACTGCCCCAGAGGTGGAAACACAGTCCCACTATTTGTTATGAACTGACCCAGACTGCACTGGAAAAGGGTGAGGCTCCAGAACACTTGCAATACATTGATGACATCATTGTGTGGGGCAACACAGCAGAGGACATTTTTGAGAAAGGGGTAGAAGATAATTCAGATCCTCCTGAAGGCCAGTTTTGCCATAAAGCAAAGTGAGGTCAAGGGACCTGCCCAGGAAATTCAGTTTTTAGGAGTAAAGTGGCAAGATGGATGTCATCAGATTCCAACAGATGGTCAACAAAACAGCAGCTATTTCCCCAGCAAGCAGCAAAAAAGGAAACAGAGGCTTTCCTAGGCACTGTGGGTTTATGGAGAGTGTATATTCCACATTACAGTCAGATTGTAAGCCCTCTCTACCATGTGACCCACAAGAAGAATGATTTTAAGTGGGGGCCTGAAAAACAACAAGCTTTTGAGCAAATTAAGTAGGAGATTGTTCATGCAGTAGCTCTTGGGCCAGTCAGGACAGGACAAGATGTGAAAAATGTTCTCTACATTGCAGCTGGGGAGAATGGTTCCTTCCTGGAACTCCCAGAACTCCTTCCTGGAGTCTCTGGCAAAAAGTACCAGTGGAGACTCAAGGATTCTGGAGTGCTGGATTGACTGGTGTTCTGGAGTCAGAGATACAAAGGATCTGAGACCTGTTACACCCTAACTAAAAAAGACATATTGGTAGCTTATGAAGGGATTTGAGCTGCTTTAAAAGTGATTAGAAGCACAGCTCCTCCTGGCACCCCAACTGCCAGTGTTGGGCTGGATGTTCAAAGGGAAAGTCCCTTCCGCACATCATGCCACTGATACTACGTGGATCATGCTGATCACATAGCAAGCTTGAATAGGAAACCCTACTCGACCAGTGATCTTGGAAGTCATCATGAACTAGCCTGAAGGTGAAAATTTCAAACTCTCATCGTCAGGGGAGGAGAAGGAGGTGACACATGCTGAGGAGGCCCCCACGTTTAATCAGCTACCACAAAATGAAAAGCAACATGCTCTCTTTACTGACATTTCCTGCCCTATTGTAGGGATACATCAAAAATGGAAAGCTACAGTATGGAGTCCTATGTCATGAGTCACAGAATCTACTGAGGGACAAGGTGGATCAAGTCAGGTTGCAGACCTGAAAGGCACTCAGCTAACTTTAGATATCACTGAATGAGGGAAATGGCCAGTGCTCTACCTTTGCACTGACTCGTGGATGGTAGCAAATGCCCTGTGGGGTTGACTAGACTGATGGAGAAAGATGAATTAGGAGGATAGAGGTAAACTTACCCGGGCTGCTGAATTCTGGCAAGGCGTCACTGTCTGGGTAGAGAAGATGGCTGTAAAAGTACATTATTGTAGATGCACATGTACCCAAGAGTCGGGCTACTGAAGAACATCACAACAATGGACAGGTGAATCGGGCTGCCAAGATTAAAATATCTCAGGGGATCTGGACTGACAACATGAGTGAATTATTTCTGGCTCAGTGGGCCTGTGATGCCTCAGGTCATTAGGGAAAAGATGCAACATAGAGATAGGGTCATGATCAAGGGGAGGACTCAACCATGCACACTCCCAGGTTATCCATAACTCTGAAACGTGCTGCAATCAAGCAGGCCAATCTAACCCTCTGTGGTATGGTGAATGATGACTGAAATATAAATATATGGAGACCTGGCAGATATGATTACATCACACTCCTGCAAACACGCCAAGCAAACGGTACATGCTTACATGGAAACATCCACTGGAGGCATACCCTGTGCCTCACACCACTGCTTGGAACACCCCTTTGGGCCTTGAAAAGCAAGTCCTGTGCCAACATGACACCTCAGAAAGAACTGAGTTGGACAACAGGAACTCATTTAAAATAGCCTCATAGAAAGCACGGTATTGAGTAGATATATCACATTCTCTATCATATACTCACCTCTGGGAAAATTGAACAGTACAATGGACTATAAAAACCACATTTAAAGCAATGGATGGGGGAACCTTCAAACATTAGGACCTACATTTAACAAAGGGCAACTAGTTAGTTAATGCTAAAGTCTCTACCAATCCAGCTGGCCCTGCCCAATCAAAACCCCCACCAGAAGGGGATAAAGTCTCTGTGGTGCATATGAGAAATATGTTAGGGAAGACACTTTGGATTAGTCCTGCCTCAAGCAAAAGTAAACCCATTGTTGGGATTGTTTTTCCTCAAGGACCTGGGTGCACTTGGTGGGTAAAGCAGAGGGACAGGGAAACATGATGTGTACCTCAAGGGGATTAGATTTTTGGGTGAGAACAGTCTGTAATGTTGAGTTGTATAATACTGGTTGCTAAATGACACTGCCACTGTATGCCATACCTACCATGGACAATGAGGATGGACTGCTCCAGATACACCAGCTGTGAGCTCCTGATGCAGCTTGCAACCAGCTGACAGTACTCCTGCCCTGAAAGACATCTAGGATGGATAGAACCCACAGTCATGGACTAAATGAACTCAGGAGCCATCTTGGAGGGACAGCTATTGGCTATGGAAATGACACCTGTTCTTCTGTATATACATATATATATATGTGTGTGTGTGTGTGTGTGTACATATAGAGAGAGATATATATGTATAATTGGAAGTTGGAATATCTGGGCTTGACAAAGATGGTATAAAATAAGAAGTGGATAATGTCCTGGTTTCAGTCACAACAGGGTTCATTTTTGCAGGAGGAGCATGTTCAGAACTATCTCTCATCATTTCCAGGGGTAGGGGAAGGAGCCCCTTTCCAGGTCACATAGTATGGTGTGGTCAAGCTGGAGGGCTTCGTGGTATAGTGGTGAGAGGTTAATCATTTGCCTATTGTACAATTTGTTATTAATATTGTTCTTGTTTGTTTTCTTATTTCATTGCTGTTTGCAGTAAATTGTTCTTACCTCAGACTGTGATCTTTATCTTTTGTGCCTCCAATTCTCTTCTCCATCCTGCTGCAAGGGAGAGGGAGGAGTACAGGGAAGCACATGGTTTGGAGTGTTTCACTGAGAGCACAAAATTGGGGAATACCATTCCTAAAGCTTGACAATATGCGAGTGAAAAAGTACAGCTCCTAAAGGCCAAGTTCAGATGGATGTTTGACTTTATCTACAAATCATTTTACTGAAGTCACAGTACTTTTCAAAGGGAGTCTTAAAAGTAAAACAGGTGGATTATTCATTCACAGAGAAAGACCAAGTTCTGCTTACTTTCTAGCAGACATAAATGACTACTGCATGGACTATGGTATAAGTACATCTAGGTAAAGGATCAAAAGGTAATTCTTCTCAGAAAAAGTCTCGAAGAAAAATAATCTTTGAAGTCTAAGATTCAAGTTCAAAACACTTTTCATATAGTAAATACTATGAATAGGATTGGGAAAACGAAGGATTAAAGTTCAAATACTCTTGTAAATAGAGTGAGGGAAGAATATATTGAGTTTCTTTTTAGCTTCCTTTAAATTTAACGAACAAGTAGTTGCTAAATTTGTAATCATACCCTATCCTCTTTAAAAGAGTCTTTGACGATGGTCGCTGTGTTGTGCAATGCCCTAGAGGAAAGTTTGAATTCAAAGGACAATGTCATGTGTGCCATCACACCTGCCTGGATTGCAGTGGAAGTGAACCTAACAAATGCACCTCTTGTGGAACAGGTAAGAAATATTTCTTCTTGCCAGTTTTTTTCCCCTCCCTTGGCCTCCAAGTTCCCTTTTCCCCCAGCTCTCAGGGCCAGTTTTTAAGAGTCAATAAAATGAGTAGCGCTTTTGCTACCAATCTCTGTCGTAATCTTGTTGTAACTCTTAAGGGTATTGGAACTCAATTTGTTTTTTAAATAGTACAAGAAAACACAACTCTGTATTGTCCTTGCAACTTAATGCATTTCTGTTGGTATATTTTCAAGAGGAGCTACGTTAACAGAAACAGAAAGACCAGCACGGGCGGTGGGGGGGGGGGGGGGGGGGGGAATGGACAGAAAACCTATGTAGCCTGTTTCTGGAAAAGAAATTTCCATACATGCCTCCCCCAGCCTCTGCACAGGATGTGCTATACTGCAAGTTTGCACAAGCAGGCAGGGAGCCAGGCTACTTTCCATAACATCTGTCTGGGGAAGGCTAAGAAACAAACATGGTGGGTTCCACTGCAGATTGCTGTGTCCCTACAGCTGAACAAACAGAGTTTGCAAAGAGAAGCTTACCACTAACAGACATTTTTATAGAACTTTGGTTGAGAGGCAGGCAAATGTAGTTAGATTTGTGGAAATGCAAAAAAGCAACCCTTCTCCTTTTGAAGCTCCGTTTTAAAAATTATTCTGTCTTGTCTCTGTAACACCTAATGGCTGTAACACCTGAGGCTGTTACATACAAGTATGCTAACTAACCTGAGCTTCCTTTGGAAATAAGTATTTAGTTTCTAATATACTTAATAAAGAGCAATTTTTAATGAGCTTTATTCTGAGGACTCCCAATGGATTCACAGCCTTTTTAATTTCACCTGCTACTTCCATGTCTGTCCTAGTCATCAGTGTCCCAGGCTTTATTTAGTAATAAGTGTTTAGATTACAAGCAAACACTAGCATAGCTGGCAATTAGTCATACTGATTGTGATATTGGCTTCTTCACTTTGGGAAATGTGACTCAGTAGGTGACATTTTCAAACAGTACTTCAGGCCTAATGTGAGAGCAAGTGTGTATAGTTGTTCCTTAGGTCTGTTCCTTATTATAGACAGAAGTTCTTGTGTTTCTGTGCATTAAGAAATGAAGACATTGATGAGATTCACACCCTTAGGAGTCTGGAAAAGTTAATTATAAAAATTTTTGCGTGAAAAGTAAAAGAAACAAAGACAGTGCTTCTGCTATTATTGCTATTATTGCTACTATTGCAGCAATTAGTCTCTATTGCTGCAATTATTATTATATTGCAAGCACTTTCAAAAATAAATTATGGTAAGCAAATTCTTGCTCTGCAGTTAAGGCAATGAAATACACTTAGCACAGTAATGTATATTGAAGGGTAATTTATATTGAAGGGTAACCTATTAGAAAACTACCCATGTTACAGCAGATGGCACATGGAGTTATGGGTGTTTTCACAGGTTTCATTCAGAAGGATTTGAAGCAGGGAACCTCCCAGTTCCTGTGCACTACAGAATGCTAATGTACTGATAGCAAATAGCTGCATATTTGCTATTCAAATTCAAATCTAGATGATTCACTAGGGTAAAGATTACAGTTGAATATTCTAGGGACGAAGACTGGTCTTTTCCAAAGGTGAAGTGAGGCACTTTGCTTTCCTAATAGTAATTCTATACCTGTATGTACAATGCAGTACAAATACTCATTTTTCCTCTGCAAGGGAAACTCAGTGGTGGAAAAGCGTTGATCATTATTTTACTATGTTGATGGATGTAAACAGTCATTATTCAAGCATGACATCTTTATAAGCCATAAATCTCCAGGAAAGCGGAATGTTTGAGGTCCTGAAACTCTTATAGATGCTAACTCATCTGGCGTAAAACTGTACAAATCTAGCAGTCAGTGTCTCAACCACAGAACCAGTGTTTTGTAAAGCTTCTTCTTATACTGAAATGCCTTCTATGGCTGACAACTTTTTCCTATTTGTTTGCCACACAGACAGAAGAGGGACTGAACGTTTCTTGTATCGAGGGGAGTGCAGAGAGAGCTGTCCTCCAGGTCACTACCATGCAGAGCATACCTGTATGCCTTGTTCTGGCCACTGTGAGGTGTGCCTGAACTCCCATCACTGTAAAAGATGTTTCAGAGGCTACTACCTTACTGAAAACATGTGTCAGAAGCATAGTTGTAAAGAAGGTAAGCATCCTTCAGCAGGAGTTAACAAATATTCTATTAAATTTGTTACAGAAATCTGGTTAAGCATATTAACCAAATCCTGTTTTGGAATATACAATCACACCTGACCTCCAGGCCCTGAAGTTCCTACTCTGATTCCCTTCTAATGTCATGTTAATGTAAAATAGCAGTATTTTCCTCAAATTGAGTGGGGTTACACAAGAACAAATGAGAAAACAAATTTCTGTGAGTATTTCTCCTTTTTTGATTTGAATCAAGTTTATTTCCAGGAACCTTGCTGAGTCCTTCCAGATGTAGCCCTTTCATTATCTAAAATTAACCCATATTGATGATTTGCAAAACACAGGTGAAGTGGAAGATCCTGACTCTGAAGACTGCATACCATGTTCAGATGGATGCCAGAATTGCAAAGAAGGTAAATATTCTCTTTATTAATCTTTATTCTTATTCTTAAAGTAGGGAAAAAGTAGTTCTCCTCACTCTTTTCACAAGTTTAAGTGCAAGCTGCTGAGTAATTAGTCAAGAGACGTTAAGGAAAAGTATCTGTACTATCTTTGTTGAAGCTATCGGATGTTATTTCCCCATGCTAGTATTTTCAATGTTCTTCACAACACTTATGACTTAAAATTCTTTTTTACTCTTCTGAAATAGTTTAGTGTCAATCTGTGTTTCGAATTAAGGTGAAATGCATGATGCATAGGAATTTTTCTTAAAAATAGTAATTGCAAGTAATTCAGAGAATGATCTTTGTATATTAACTTAATAAACCTGCATAAAGAGACTGGAAGGCTATTCATACAGAAAAATGGCATACAGAAAGAGAGGTTGTGCTCATTTACATTTTTTCTCAGATGATCACTGATATCCTAAATATTAATCATCCATAACATTTGCTACATATATACTCTCAGATTCTTGCACTTAAAGTTCTGACTTAATATAGGCCCTTTAAAGCTTGAAGATCAACAGAATGGCTGCAGGTAAAACAAAGACTGAATTAGTTTTCACTGCTGTGTAAAGTCAGAAGTATTAAGATGCCAGAGACTAACAATGGACAGTGTATTAAGGAAACTCTTTATGGTTATGATGCATATATTATTGAGAGTCAAAGACAATGCTTTATTGTTAGCTCTGTTTGGAACAGAAGCACCAGCAGTGGGCTAAAAGCACAGTCCCAAGCAGATTTTGCAAATTACTGTGTTTTCCTGAAATAAAGCACAACTTGTAAGCTTCAACTTACTATAAGTCTGGTAGATATGCTGTTTTCTTGTGTTTCTGCTCTCAATATTCAATGAGTTTTCAGGCATATCAATAACTTAATTCATAGATAAGTTGAGTAGAGTAATAAGTTTTTCATGTCTAATCAGAAAGCTAGAGAGAGAGACTTTCATTAAAAAAACCCAGCAAAACAAACCTAAAACTGAACTGCTTGTCTCATAGAAGAAATTGATTTTTTTGAAAGCTGTAAAGAAATTGCACTGCCATAAAAATACTTCAAGTACTAAAACAACTAGATGAGAAAATAAGGAATGTGATACATTTAGTTTCATATCTAAATGGTCTTTCTACAGACACTCTTAAAAATTAAGTGAATGCCACGTGGTCTTGCAATCTCTTTTTGTCTTATCTTCCTTGCAACACCACTGATGAATTCAATCTGAGTAAGAATTGCAGAGCAGGTGTAGGAGTTGTTCAATGCTATGAACATTTCAACTAGAAGTGTAGTGGGGAAAAAAAGAGAAATGTAGTCATTATAGCAACTGGAATCAAAATTATATAGTTCACATATTGAAAAGTAGTTATTCATATATATAAATGCAAATACATTTTGTGCATATTTGTGGATCTACAGAAGACCCAAGACCGTTCTCTCACAGAAAATCTCCCAGCACCTGCTCTTTCTGAAGTGTTTTGAGATCCTTCAATATAAACTCTAAGAAATAAAAGTAATTAACTTCCTTAGGAAGTTATACTGAACACAGAGTGACTTAAAGAGTTTTTATTAATTCAAAAGGGAATATCAGGCCACCATGACATTACATTGTAAATAGGGAGCAATGAAATGTAAGTGCTTCTCTTACTGTCTACAAATTACAAAGATTATTATATTTTTCTCTTTTTTGTAGACACAAATTTAGTTTTTAGGAGCGATAGATAAGCTAATTAAGAACTACCTGTTTTCATACTAGCCACACACATTTTTTATTCCAAAATTTTTTTCACAAGGCACCAAATAATAAATTAAACCACTATCTGCAGTCTTGGTCAGTTTTGTCCTACTTGGTACAGGTGAGAAAATTAATAAGATTTGTTGCCTTTTGGCATGGTGCCAGAGGCCAACAGAATAGAGCAAGTAGTGGAGGTAGACTGTGTGGGCAACCTCTCTTCTTGATCAGTAGTGACACTACATACAGTTTAAGACACAGGTATTATACTTTTATATTGGTTTGATACTCCTACATCCCATATCAAGTATTTCATAGGAGAGTGTAAAACCCACCCAGTAAGTAACACTGCAGGTTATTCTTCACCAGGTGTGAGGAGGAATACTGACAGTGTTTGTTTGTAATATTTTCTGAAATCCTTATGGAAGATAGTTTTCCTCCAAGTTTGGAGTCAGTTTTGTTTTAAGGCACCTGTGTGGCAAATATGTCCTTATTGTATCAACACTGGAGGTTAAGAGCAAAGATAGGAACTGTCAGAGAGACTTAATCAAGGACAGGTAAGTCTGTGTAGTTTAAATACAGATGATGATTTATTTTAAATTCAGTCAATTCTTTTCTTTCTGATTTGCTTCATTGATTACTTGTATTCTGAGGAGATAAAGAATCTTTATTGCTCATAAATACCATTCTGCCTGCAGGCACCGACGAGATGTGGCACATGTAATAGGAACATTGCCTTAGAAAGCACTAATCACAAAAATATCTATGGCTTTTTGTACACAGTGTCCAAACAATGGCTATAGATATTAGGGTTCACCTTTGTACCTTCTTCTGCCCACATACTCTTGAGTGCATTTGACTCTGCTTGATGCCATACTAGCCTAATTGGCATGCTTATGTGTACATTTTCCCACGAGGTCTGAAAGGCAGACTCTTTCACAGGCATTGAAATATGAAGGGATAGCCAAAGAAGTCAAGTCTTAAGGGTAACTTCAGTACGGATGTTTAATTCTGAAGTCTTACAAGTTTCAAATATATCACTACTGCAATGCAAGCAAAGACAAACACAAAATCGGACAAAGTGTCTAAGAAAGTAAGCTAAATACATCACAAGTCCACGCTGCCAAGATTATCTTTATGGTTTTGGTACCTCAGCTCTGGTAACCCGATTCTGGACACTCTGAGACTACTTTTTAGAGCAGCAATGAACTATTGCCCCCTCTGGTGCAGAAGTATCCATGGGATCTTTCGCTTATATGTAGATATACAATATCTATGGATTTGCATATATACACTTCACTAGCAGAAACTGCCACACCATTAACTAATACTGCTAACTAACTATAAACACCTACTTCATTGAGGAGGAAGATGTTTGCAATACATGGAATTCAAGTGGATCATTGATAAATTCATAGTAATCAACTGAAGGATAGGTCTTCCTCTCAGAAGCAATTGTGAAAGTCAGCCATTCTCCCAATTTGCGTGCCAATTTTCCTGCCAGTGATCTCCCATGGAGCCACATTTTCCTGACCCACTTCTTAATTACTTGCTGATTCTTTTCCACTCACCTCACCCAACTTGTGAAAGTACATCATCACATGACATGAAGAGTTCCCATGGCTTCCCACAGACTACCTCGTCTCCATGAAGAAAAATACAATGTATATCAACTTTTGACCCATGCAGATTTCTGCAGAGAGCAGCATGACATGGCTTTCCAATCTTTACACTAGGACTATTTTCAAAGGCTAACACTCAGAATAAAGTGCTCCTCAGTAGGGTGCAAAGTGAAGAATGTTCAGCAAACAGTTTTGAAGACACCTTTCAAAAGAAACAAACATTGAGAAACCCCATGGAGCAGTGTCCCTGACAATAAAGGCCTACCAAAAAGGCATTTAGGCCCAAGTTTGTCCCCTTGCTCCAGTAAAGTAGAATCACAGAATCAGCCCAATTGGAAAAGACCTCTGAGATCATCAAGTCCAACCCTTGATCCACTATTGCTGTGGTTACCAGACCATGGCACTAAGTGCCACATCCAGTCTCATCTTAAAAACCTCCAGGGATGGAAAATCCACCACTTCCCTGGGCAGCCCATTCCAATGCTTGATTACCCTTTCTGTAAGGAAATTCTTCCTAATATCTAATCTACACCTCCCCTGGCACAGCTTAAGACCATGCCCTCTTGTCTTACTGATCGCTGCCCGAGAGAAGAGACCAACCCCACCTGGCTACAACCTCTTTTCAGGGAGTTCTAGAGAGTGATGAGGTCTCCCCTGAGCCTCCTCTTCTCCAGGCTGAACAACCCCAGCTCCCTCAGCCTCTCCTCATAGGACTTGGGCTCAAGTCCCTTCACCAGCCTAGTCGCTCTCCTCTGGACCTGCTCCAGTACCTCAATATCCTTCCTGAACTGAGGGGCCCAGAACTGGACACAGTACTCAGGTGTGGCCTCCCCAGGGCTGAGTACAGGGGCAGAATCACTTCCCTGGACCTGTTGGCCACACTGTTCCTGATCCAGGCCAGGATGTCATTGGTCTTCTTGGCCATCTGGGCACACTGCTGCTCATGTTCAACTTCCTGTCAATCCAAACTCCCAAGTCTCTCTCTGCCTGGCTGCTCTCCAGCCACTCTGTCCCCAAGCTGTAGCACTGCATGGGGTTGTTTTGGCCAAAGGGGAGGACCCTGAGTGGCCAAAGTGGAGAGCCTGAGCAGCTTTCAGAGATCACCCAGAACCTAACTATTTCATTTGGTCGGGGTTATAAGGTCTATGTGCAAACATAAAACTATAAAGGCAGAAAGTGAGAATAAATACTATCCAAATGATCCACAAGATCCCTTACACAGAGTGAGATGGAAGAAAATACAGTCTATAAGGCAGTGAGAGTGAGAAGAAAGGTATTTGGAGAAGACTTAAGGAACCTGTGAGGTAGCCAAAAGAGCAGCACTTTGAACCGACTCAAGCTTACAGGTACAGATTTATCATTACATGATAAATGAGTGAAAATTGATCTGGTTCCCACAGCAACCTAAGAAAAACAAACTTAATTTCTTCAAATCATGCCTGATGATGAATAGACCTTGGCTTTCAAGACACCAAGCAAAATTATGATGAGGATCCTTTTTTATCTCAGAGTAAATCTTCTGCAAGAGGTTAATCTTGCAGAGGAGGTTTTAGACTTTTTTCCACAAGCTGGAGTCAGAATATGCAATCTGTGAGAAAAGAATGCCCAGCACATTTTGGAACCGTGCTCTGATTTTCAGTACTGATGTTTCAGTGTAGGTAGAACATTACATTAGAGTATGCTGTGTTTTGTAGAGTATAGATAAAAGAGAATTTCCTTGTACATTGAAGATACAAGATGTATGTATTCAAGAAAACTTCATTTTTTGGTAATTTTTCTTTCTTTGGGAAAAAAAATTACTTCCTGAGTAAAATCCAGGCTAAGTGAAAGCCATTGGAAAAACTTACGATATGAGATTGAACCATAAATTCTGAAAACACAGAATATTCCAGATTTTAGTTTAAAGTTCTCCATAGAAATAAGAGTACAGAAGAAAACTACTGGATCAGACCAGAACTCATCTAGCTCAGAACCCACTGAACAAACAATGAATGTATTTGTAAAATTACTTATACAACAAAACATGTATTGCTATTTCTTCTACAATTTGCAGTTGAGGAACTTAATGAATCGAAATAGTCAAGAAATGTTAGCTGCTGAATCATTCAGCTGGAATCACTGAATTAAAAATACATTAAAATAAATATAACCTAAACCATCTGCCAAGCAGACCCTCTTTTCAAGGAAGTTTGCTGCCTCCCTGGGGCCCAAATCAGAGATCTCATAAAAAACCTGATTAGGTTAGTACAGCCTTCAAAATACAGCCTACCTCTGTTTTCACATTGGTACCAGTGATGTTTCAACAAGAAGATCAAGGTCAATCAAAAGAGATTCCAGGACCCTGGAAAGACCAAGTGGTAGGTCCTACACCTTGGCCACAATAACTCCCTGCAGTACTACAAGATGAGGGTAGAGTGGCTGGAAAGTGACACAACAGAAAAGGACCTGGGAGTACTGGTCGACAGCCATCTGAACATGAGCCAGCGATATGCCCAGGTGGCCAAGAAGGCCAGTGCCATCCTGGCCTATGGCAGAAATAGTGTGGCTAGAAGGACTAAGGAAGTGATTCTTCCCCCTGTACTCTGCATTGTGGTGATCAGCCTCTTCTTTCAGGCAACTAGTGACAGGATAAGAGACATAGACTTAAGGTGCACCAGGGGAGCTTTAGTTTGGACATTACAGAAATGATGATTAGACATTGGAATGGACTGCCCAAGGAGGCAGTGGAGCCATCATTCCTGGAAGTGTTTAAGAAAAGACTGGATATGGCACTTAGTTCCATGGACTAATTGACGTGGTGGTGTTTGGTCAAAGGTTGACTCACTGATCTTAGAGGGCTTTTCCAGCCTAATTGATTCTGTTATTCTTGATTCAGGAGCGCAGGTAGTGTTTTCCTCAATCCTCCCACAAAGAGAGAGGGATGTTGGAAGGAACAGGTGAGCCGGAGACATAAACACTTGACTCCAAGGCTAGTGCTTCCATCAGAACTTTGGTTTTTTATAATCACAAGATTCTTCACCTGGGATAGAGGAGTTCTGGACATGAGTATAGACTGGGAGAGGAGTGGCTGGAAAACAGCCCCGCAGAGAGGAACCTGGGAATGCTGCTTGACATTAGGTTCAATGTGACTCAGCTATGTGTCCAGGCAGCCTACGGGGGCAAACTGCATCCTGGGGTGCATCAAACACAGCATAACCAGCCAGAAACAGTTATGCCACTGTATTCACCCATGGTGGGCATCACCTGAGGTACTGTGTGTAGATAGTTGGAAGGCCTGGAAGGCCAGTCATATAAAGAATGGCAAAGGACTCTGGGTTTCTTTAGACTGGAGAAAAGGAGTCTGAGGGATGACTGCATTGCTCTCTACAGCTTCTTAAAGAGGAGAAGTGGAGAGGGAAGTGCTGATCTATTCTCCCTTGTGTCCAATGAGAGGACATGTAGAAACGATTCTGAGCTGCATTAAGGAGGTTTAGACTGGACGTCACGAAGCATTTCTTTAACCACAAGAGTGGTCAAACACTGGAACAGGGTTGACCAACTAGGTGTTTGATGCCCGAAGTCTGTCAGTGTTTCAGAGGCATTTGGACAATGTCCTTAATAACGTGCTTTAACTGTTGTTCAGACCTGAATTGGTAGGCAGTTGGACTAGATGATCATTGTAGGTACCTTCCAACTAGAACCATTCTATTCTATTCTAGCAACTCTACCTCATTGTGTACTCAATTCTTTGGGCTTATACCAGTCTAAAGCTCAGCCTCTTGATCTTTCAAATAAGGAATTGCATCATAGAACCACTTACTGACTGTAGCATTGGATTCTCCCCATATAGAGAAGATGGCTCCAAAGAGTTCTTCATGCATAAATATGTTTTTAATGGGGGACCAACAGAATCCAGATGTTCAAATTAGTGGTTAAACCTGTATTGATGTCTAACATAAATTTAGGACCTTTGGCCCTAAATCTCTATTACTGCTTGTAGGAAAGCATCCTTTGGGTAATGTTTTTCACTCAAAGGAACTACCTGTGTAGTAGGAAACTATTCAAACACAAGGGATAGTCTCAACACAATGTTCATGTTCAGAAAATGCAACTCAACACACAGAAAGTTCAGTTTTAGTAGTGTTCAGCTTTCTTGCATCTTGAAATCATCACACTGAGATTTTGCCAGGTGGAAACCATGGCGAGTAGAGTAAGATCAAAAGATAACAGAACATCTGAGTGATAGAATAGAACCTAAGACAAACTGCTGACGTCCTGATCTCATTTCTGTTGAAGTACTCTTTTCTTTTGCTAGGAGTAGGAATGAACTCTAGTTCTTCTTTGTAGCCCTGTAAGCAATAACTTCTCTGCTTGAAGTCACACTTCGGAGCTTCATATGCATTGCAAATCTCACTACAGAGATTTGGGTTGGGTCAACAACGTCTGGTCAGATACTAGGGAGTTCTCACCCAATACATAGTTTTTCAGTCAGTTTTTTTTAATTGAGATGCCATAAAAACTAAAGAAAAAGTGGTCTAGCATAGTTAAAACATATAATTATTCTTGCTGGTGATATATGACAATTTATGGTTCATTTTTTTAGATTAATCTAAATTATTGTTCAGGGGTGTAAAAGACAAATAAAGTTGAGCAGTAACTTCTGAAATTAAACAACTACTGCAGGCTGGCCATTAAAGGAAAACTGCAATGTAATACAAAATAATTTTCACTACATTTAATTAACTGGAAAAGAAATGTAAACTAGACATTAATTCCCAGGTACAGAATATCCTGAACTACTACTGAATGCAAAATAAGTTGAATGTATTCAGCACACTCCAAGCTTATGTCTGAGCCAATTAATAGTTAAAGAAATTAATTTTTAAAAAAAATTCATAAACGAAACAGGAAGCTAAAACAAAAATTCAGGTCCTGCAGAGTGTACTGTTGCACCCTACTTCAACTCTCTGCTTTATTGTATACAGCAGATAAACTCTGCATATGAGTCACAGCAAGATCTGGGTCTAGTTGAATGGAATCCTTTGAATAAATGCTACTCCAAAGTATAGTGGGCTAGCCAGTTAAAGTTTCCAGAATTAGGATCTATCTAAATACCGTGAACACTCAGACAGAGTGAAAGAGTGACAAGGATGTCCAAAATGATCTGGAACTAATTTTTAATGTGGAATAACATATGTATTAAATATTTTATTAAGCCTCTATAGTAATGTTAAAAAAAAACACAGACAAACAAAACCCACAAAAACCAAATTACACTGTTCCTTGACATATTTGAAGCAAAATACCCTTCCAGCATAACAATGCTGTGCTTTTAACATTAATGCCCATACCGCAATCCCAGAGTAGAAAAGAACACAAATTCACTTCAAATCAGAGAGTCCTAACAGAATGCATGACTGTTTGACCTTTCACCAGTATTTAATCTTGACACATACCTTTTCTGTATTATATCTGTACTCCAAATGAATTGTACTTGAGAAGGCTAGGTGTGGAGAAGGGAACAGGAATATCGGTTTATTACACACAAGGGAAGAAACCAAATTACTTTTTCTATGAACTCTAGACACTATTTATTTACCTAAAAAAAAGACAATGAAACCAGAACGAAACAGGGGAGTATTTTGTGTCTAAGGCCTTATGTTTTAAAAATAGTTGAATGCTGCTTTAAATGCTATCAAAATCACTTTTCTTTCTGTCTTTAAAAGAGTGAAAAGATAAAATCAATACAAATGGAAACTCTAAAATATACATAAAATATTAATAGCTGTCAAGACAAGAAGTCTTTTGGAGCATGACATCATATAGATCAACCCCCTTTGCACCACAGAGATCTCATTACTCAGTGAACATAGGATGTTGATTACCACTAATCCAAGAACTGATTGTGGCAGATTTTAAAAGAGGACAGTGTTAAAGAACAAACCACATGCATATATCCGTAAAATTCTCAAGACTTAGTTCATTCTTACAATTAATTTCCAAGATTTTGCAAACACTACACATGTTACATATAAAATTTGCTATTGCAGTAATAGTTACTTATTTAGTCTCCTCTTTGCTGGCTATTAGATAGTTGCCCTCTTTGCATTCCTTTCCAAATTATGTTAATTATTCCTCAACAGTTTAAATTCAGAAACTATGACTAAGTACAGAAGGTAATAGATCTTCTCTTTAGTGGATGTGTCTTTGATAGAAAGAGGAATGTTTCAGTAAGGGTTGATAAATGCCATAATATACTATAAAAGAGCCTCTAAATTAACTCACACTAACATAGTCCAATGAGTGCATGATTTCATTTTGCAAAATTGTCAAGAAATTCTCCCCTGCTCCTGCCGCCAAAATCTTAGGTTGAAGAAGGCTTCAGGTCACTCCCAAATGAAATACAGCAAAGCAACTATTCTTATGAAATTTGTGGCCTTCTAATAAGGCATTTACTATTACCACTTCTGTCTAAACTTTGTGTAAGCAGCAGAATACAAGTTCTATTAGTGATACTTTTTTTTTTGCCCTCTCCACACTATGTATTCCAACTCACAATCTAAATTAACTATTTTTATCCATGTTTTACCAGATATTTTCCTTTAGATCCTAAATCAACTCAAAATATGTTATCTTTACTTAATGGTCACTTACCTAATACTTGTTTCTTCTAATCTCTTTCCAGAGAAAAACCATAAATTTTGTCTTTCTTTGCAATTACTGCTGAGATCTGACTCAAACTGAGCTACATAGATAGCCATCCATACAGGTAAAACTGAGAGGGCAGTTAGGAAGAAACAGTCATCAGAACATCCCACAGGCAAGAAAGGAAAGAGTCCTTTCTCCATAAAAGCCAGAAAGTCCATGGAGAATTAGTTACTAAACCCACAAACAAATTTAACGATCTCTTTTGGTGTGTCCTTGTCTCAGTTTAAAGGAGACTGAAGTGTTTTGCTAAGGAGGATGAGTTATGCGGTAGACCAAACTCCTCTCTCTCAGTAATTGTAAATCCAAAATTAAGAGGCTCCAATCGAGGAAGTACGGAAAAAGGGAAAATAACAACCCTTTATTAAAGGATATATGTGTATTGGCAGAACAACAAAAGAACATAAAAACAATTAAACAATAATCCTGTAACCAAAAGTCCCCTTCAAAAAGGAAACAGTTTGATACTTCTCTGTCCTCTGGCACAATTCTGATCACAGTTGGCAGGGGCACCGTTGGATCACTGGAGGAGCAGAGCCTGCAGCGCGTGGTGTTGGTCAGCAGGGTGCGCTGTTGGGCTCTGGATCGCAGGAAAAGCTGAAAATGGCGATTTCCCCCCCACAGAGGAGGGAAGGGGGAAAAGGGGAAAGAAGGGCGGTTTCTTTCCCACGAAACTCATATTGTCTGCGGCTGGCTGTGGCTGGGACTTCCCCCTTTCCTCGATGAGCACAAACTGCTGCCAAAACACAGGATCAGAGGAGGGAAAAAGAAAAACGACCCCCTCCCCAAAAGGTTCCTCTGCAGGATGAACCAAACTTCTCCCATGAAATCTGAGCAGGTCCGGCTGGCAACAGAGCAGACCATAGGTAAGCCGAGGCCGGAGAACAGCCAGATGACCAGGTCAAGAGCAAAACAGCCTCAGAGCTTTTCCAACACACACCTTGCCCCCGTTAAGGCAAAGAGTGAAGTGCCCCCCGTTTGCAAGGAGAGGAGGAGAAAAACTTCTACCCCCATCCTGCAGTTTTGGAAGGTCCATCAGCCTGGAGTGCAAGTCTGCCAGCTAGTTCTTTTGTATAGTCAATTACCTCTTCCCCCTCCCTCGTTCAACATCCTTCTTTTACAGCAGGACAGGGGAAAGGAAAATTTCTGCTTGGATTTTTAGAATAAGTAAACCTATGACAGTACTCTATTTTTTTTCCATCAACAAAAGAGAAGGACTGTATGTACCAATATTATAATAATTTTCAAAAGGTATAAATACTCTTATTTATCACTGGCTCCTAACAATACTATGTAAACACTTCAAATGCAAAAAACCACACAAGTGAATTGAGGAAAATAATATCTCAAGAAGTCTCCTCATTTAGAAACAATATTAATATTTCATAAATCACTCAAAATGAAGCCCTGGACAAACCAAATGCCTTTTACCTGGAATTAAAACAAGACTTCATAGAGAGCAAAGAACAGTAGATCAGGTCATTGCTGTTTCTCTTTGTGCTTTAAACACTAAAGGGAATATTTTAACAGATCTGCAACATTTCTGGGTAAAACCTTACACCTCACAGATAAATTGCTAGAACTAGTTGCAAAACCAAGTGTGTGTTGCCTAATGAGTTTGCATGTGTGAAGTGTGTTTTATTGTAAACACAGTTCTAACAGATGCAGTGAAAATTTTGCACTATGTGTACTGTTAATACCAAAAATAATTTATAGGCATTTCATAGTAGAACAATTTATAAATACATTCACCCCACTTGTTATATTTTCTTCCATTCTGCTCCCTTTGGGAACTTTGGTTAAGGTGAAAGAAAAGAAAGCTAATAGGCAACAATAGAAGGAAGGTTATAGAAAATATTCTTTATGTTGTGAGCATGAAGCCACATCCATAATTTTAGCAGTTTTAAATGTTCCTGTTCATTCAACAAAATTTTTGAATACAAAAATTAATTTTCTGATGAGAAAATTTCCCCAAAAGGCTTACACCTCCCCCACCACTACCCCCTCCCCAAATACAGAAAGGTGCTTGTCTAGCTCAGTATTTTTAAGGTTAAACTGACTGCTTAGATGTCCTTGAAAAGTTTGCTTTTAGAAGTGTCAAATGCTTTTAACTTATCTCTGCAACAAATAAAGAGGATGAAATTACAAATTTAGATAAGTTAAATCTCCTTTTAGGAGTTCATTTGACCCAATCTGAGCCCCTGTGAACATTCTGTTTTTCAGATCATCACTTCCTAAGCATTCATCATCTTCTAGGTACCTATTGGGGTTCATAATGAGGACTAAAAAGCCACAGATTTTTATGAACCTATGAACATAGAGGCCAGAATTTGATTGTGGAAGAGTGTATCTCCAAAAAAACTGTAAACAGAGATTCAGAGACAACAATGTTCTTGTTATGGTTGTAGTTATTTTAGTGTTAGAAATATTAAAATAAAAATGTTGTAGCAATAATTCTTTTTAACATTCTGGTTTTAACTCTGAAAATTATTTACAGAATTTTATATTTTTAATTTCAGATGATCCAAGAACCTGTATAACATGCATTCAGAACTATTATATGTAAGTATAGCTGCATAGCTTTTCATGCCTACACTTTTTTCTAAAGCAAAAACACCTGGTACACAACATAGACCTGTGCTCTGTATGTTGTCTCATTCCTTAAATTGCCTATCTGAGAACAGTAACTTTGGAAAAGACTTGGGAAATGCTGGAAACTCACCAATCACTCAGAATTAAGGCTTGTTTAACCTTAGGGACTGATGTGAACTTTACATAAATGAAGAGAGGACTATGAAGAATGGGTCTAAAAATTAAATAGTGCTTTGGGACTGGATTTCAACTAGTTTGCTCTTAGTATATTGTGTCCAGTTCTGGTATGTGCTGTTCATTAGACATAAAAATGTATGGAGCTTATGTAAAGGAAAAAATAATTCATTAAAAGCTTAACTTAAGTGGAGAGAAAAGAACTCTACTGCTTTTCAAAGAGACAGTTAAGAGATCTCTGTAAAAATTACCATGACAAAAGAAAGTGTTGGTTACAATCTATCTACAAACTACAGCATTGGATTATATGTTTTCACAAGCCATCAGCTCTTTACAACAGCAATACAGTAATTTCTAATTAAGCATGTGTTCATTTTTGTGCTTTCATTTAAAAATGAAATTAGTTAAGAATCATGAGATTAGAAAACATGTCTTTGTCAGTTGAATAAGTAACATAACCACAAATACAATTTGAATCCTCATTATAGGAATTATTTCTGTTCACTAGGATGACATTAGAACTTTATGATTACCACTCCTAGAAACACACAGAAAACAAACTCAATGGCCTCAAAAGAACTTACTAATGATGTTCTACTTTATCTTGCAGGTATAAGCAGTATTGCTATAAATACTGCCCAGAAAACACCTACAGAGATGAAGGTTCTCTGCAGTGTAGAGATTGTCCTAGCAACTGTGATAGCTGTGACAAGGACAAATGTGACTCCTGTAAGGAAGGCTTTTATCTCTCAGGTAAGCAAAGTACCAAGTATGGCATATCTACAAAAATATTTTAGACCTTTTCTTTAGGGAAAGATTCTGAATCCAAATTCTTGAATTCTTAAATCTATTCTATGTCAGACAGTGGAGGCTGAGGGGAGTTAGCCTTTTGCAAAATCAAGCATTTGAACTAATGTAGGGTGGTTATGTTAGCCAGTGGTGTAATTTGATTCAAAGGATCCATATATTTGAATTTCCACTCTTTGGGGTATATAAAAAAGTTTTGTATTTGATTCAGATTTTGTCTTTAACTATGGAAAGACACTTAAATGTTTCCTTTCTATTCACAAGTCTAGTTTGACTTTCAGATGCATGTGGAGTAACAAGCCTTAAACACTCTGAAATAAGTTCAGTTAAAACCACTAAATTCCACACCAGGTTCACACAAGACTAGGAGTTTCTTAGCTTTATTAAGAAGCCATAAATCAGGCGGGTCTGGTTCAGACATGGTGCCAAAAATTAATCACAGGAATTTCTGAGATTATAGTATTCTTTTGCATTGCCTGCTGAAGGTGCCTAGTAGTGGCATCACATTCATGGAAAACTGTGGTCACAACCAGAGGTGATCTGTTGGTCTACAATTTTATTAATTGAAATCAGAGGAAGTTGAAAAAGCTAACAGTGTAACAACTTCCAGGACCTTTGGTATGCCAATCCTTAAACTGAATCAGGATTACCTGAGTTTAATTTTATACTCAGTAGAAACTAGAGATCCCAAAAATCTGCATATATCTAAAATTGATTTTCTATTGGGACTGTATAATAATTGGGACTCAACCACAAAACTTTTATCCAGACCTGGACTTCCATAAGATTTGTATGTACTAGGATTTAGCATACTGATTAAAGTCCAGCATGATATAAATTTAAGTGCAGATTGGTTTGAAGTTTGTGAAGCTTGCGTAAGCAACTGAACTGAATTTAGGTTTCATACTAAAAAAATTAGAGTTCATGTAGCTGCAAAAAATAACATGTGTTCTTATATACTGGTTCTTTTCCTTAAACCATTTCTTGCTGGAGACAGAGATAAGCTATACATGAGGTACCTCCTTGCAGGGTTGACAGGGGTCAGTATGATAACAGTATGATGAATAGACATATGCTATGTCTATTGCAGGTGGCACATGTGTGAGTGAGTGTGGAGACGGCTTCTTCACTGACGACATCTCTAGAGAATGCGAACCTTGCCACAGGAACTGTGCAACCTGTGTTGGGTACAGTTATGAGAACTGTACTGGGTGCAAAAACAGTTTCCAGTTATCTCATGGGCAGTGTCTGAATCCAAGAAATTCTCAGTCAGTGGGAAAGTTCTGGAGCCGTAAGTTGCAACAGATTCCATAATCTTTTCTGTTTCTTTGAAGACTACTAAACAATTTGAAATAGTATAGCAAGATCTTGCAGATCAAGTGAAATTGCACTGTTGTCAAACTTGCTGTAATTTTAAAAGTATAAATGACCAAACCCATTGGTTTCACAGAGTGAAATCCATCTTCCTGCAAATAGCATAACATTTCAATATAACGTGTTTCTTATCTGTGAGTTATCTTATCTGAATAGATAAAAGATTAGAAATATAACAGATAAAAAGACAAAACATATGAAAAGGGTAAAATATAGATAATAGATTAGGGTACTGGGATTTCCTTCCAATCTAAACTAGTTGGAGCCTTATGGGCTGTGTCTTAGAGTAGCTTTGTGGCTATTGGTTCCCTACATAGAAGTCAATATAAGTTGAACTCGATGATCCTCATGGGTCTCTTCAAACTTGGCGTATTCTGTGATTCTTTGAAAATAATCTAATATGTGGCTCTGTGTGGGGGTAGTGTATGCTAAAAAAAGCTCTCTCTTTTCTTTTCCCTGCTCTTCCCTAGATAGACATGCACTGCTTTCTGAGAGACCAAACATGGGCTGTAGAACTATATTCTGGCATTCTGCTACCACAATCTTCACAAAATAATCAGTTCTTTCTTGGTGCCCTCATCCCTAGCATGGGAAAAGCAATTCTCTGTTCCAAAAAGGCCCAAATAATCCAAAAACTATTTGGAAGAAAAATGCTTTTAAAACTAAAGATGTTGAGGGGAATGCTTTGTAATAGTTTTAAAAATTATTTTCCCTCAGAAGCATCACAGTACTGTCACAAATTTATGAAGAAAGCTTTAAATGAAGAGTATATATGTAGAATATTTGTCATTCCCATTATGCCAGTTATATAAAGTACAATTGAATGTTTACGTTACCAAATGAAATTGCTAATGGAATAAATGGAACTTTCAAATAGAATAATGGAGCAATAGTAGAATATTCTGGGAGATTTAGGGATTTACATCACTAAGGGTCTTTAAGAACAAATGAAAAGTATCTGACAGGGATGTTCACTGAATGAAGCAAGAGACCAGATTAATAGCTGTATTTTTGAATCAAATATACATTTTCTTCTGATCCCTATGTCTTTATTTGAATGAAACACATCAAAGAATGACTATCCTTAGAACTGTGTGATCTTGTACTAAAAATTAAAATACAGTGACAAATATTTTCAGGAAAAATATTTACCATTTCTATTCATTGCCTATCTGATGGAGAAATGTTGTTTCAAAAGGAATAACTTTTCTTCATTTCAAAAAAACCCACAGAACTAAAAATGAGAAATATTACTAGAAAGTTGATCTCCTATATTCATTTCCTTGTGTTTAATGCATATAAGCAAGTATTTTTTTTCAATTTGAGACTGTCTACATCAGTGCCATGGGAAGAGCATATCTGCAGTCTGGTCTATGTATTGGTTATTTCTTTCTCACACTGTAAAACAAGGTGGCTTCTTGTCAGCTTTTTTCCTTTGAGCAGACATCTGATGCAGTTCTGTATATATCAGCATTGCTGATATATACAATCAATGATATATTGCTGTGCTGTGAAACTACTTTCTCTCTATCTTGCATACCATTTCTCTTTCCTCCCAGTACTAAAAATATGTTTGTCTTAGGGGCATTTCAAACTGCAAGATACATCTCTCTCAGAGCTGTACTGGCTTGAGTATTAGTGACTGCTCCAAAGTCGCAGGATTCCTGCTGCAGCTGGAGATGGGATGCCAGGGAACATGGCTGGTGGCTCTAGACCTTTTTGTGAATAGACTTGCTGCGATTCCTTCAGTGTGGCAGCTGCTGTACCATATAACTGCTGGGAAAATGATGTTGAACTTGTTGAAATCCTGAGCCTTTTCTGTCAAGGATAGGCTTCCAAATACTAGTAGTCTTCAAGTAAAAATGTTAATGTAGTTGTTACTGTCTTTCCTGAAGTTATACTCTTAATAACTACACTTATCTACATTTTGTGAAGTTTCCTGTTAAAACATTCTAAGATCATCCAGTTCTCATAATAGTAATTTTCATTGTCTAATTAAGAACAGAATCTAAATAATTGAGTTTTTGGCTAGGCTGTCAGTCATTAATTTCTTTTGATGATGCAGTCAGGGAACAGATGTCAGCTGAGTCCAGATTTCCAACTGTCTGAAAATCCTTGTTGCATGCTAAAAATCCTTAACAAAAAATACAGGATTTAGGCAGGCAGGACTAAAACACATTTAGCTCTAGCAATGCATCACACCAACAGGATAGTTCCTGGTTAGAGACTGGAGTATGTTTCACACTCCGATAATATTTTGAAAAATTTCAAAGGGGCGGGGGGGGAAACAAAACCAAAAACCAAACCAAGCCAAAAATCCAAAAGTTTCACAATCTCTTACAATTATTTTCTTCCTCATCTAAATCTTTCTGAAAACCAATAAAATTTAGGAAAGGCAGTCACTATCCTTGTCTACACTATTCCGTAGGATTAGTACAAGCACGGATAAAATGAAAACGTATCTGTGCTCCTTGAAGCTTACTGTCAGTGAAGATTCTGGTATTCATACCTGTACAGAAAACATCCCTGGGCCCAGAACAAGTGAGTCCTCTCCATCTCTTTTTAAGCATATCTGCAGGGTCTCATCTTTTCTATTCTTTACTTCAAAGATCATGGGGACAGAAAAAGTACTTTTTCTTTCATACAAAGGGACAAAATCCATAGCATCTTTCCAAGTTTTTCACTTGTTAACCTGGACAAATCTACAAATATTTTATCCAATTTTACTCTGTTTGTTTGTTTGTTTCTTTGTTTTTTAGTTTTTTTAAAATACACTTTGATTTCCTCCAGGGTTATTTTTTCTTAGCAAAATACAAGGATCTTCCATCTCATCTGTTGTCACACTCCTTTTCTAAGGGTAGCAGTAACGTGGGGTCTTTATATAATAAATGGAGTCAGCTCTCCAATGAGGTGGCAATCAAGGAGGCTTTAATTCAAAGCCATCGTTCTTTTTATCCCTTAAAACCATGTGACCTTGTGACCAGTGGGGTTGTCTATTCCGGTGCATGTCTCCTGGGCTTCCTCGCCCTCAGTGTGTCCCCTGCACCCTGGACACGCCTCCTACAGGTAGCCTGTCATGCAGCACAGGCATCATCCAAGAAGCTTGTCTGGGTTGCAGATGATATTAGAATACTTTCATGTTTGCTCACCAGCCAGTGTGGGCAAGGTTGCGGCTGATATTAGACGTTTGACTCTCATCCTGTCTGCCCATTTATCAATATACACTTCTTCCACTGAGTGCTCAGCATCCTCAACACATTTACATTGGTGCAGCACCCTGGCAGAGCTTGCCTGAATTAAAGAATCTGATTAAAGAACACAGGCTACATGATTACTACTCCCCCTGCTTTGTGAGATTGAGCTGGGCCTAGGAGGCCAAGTATTAAATAAAAAACCTTGCCCTTGTCACAGGAATGAAGATATCATATCACCAAGCTCATCCTCAGTACGTGGCCTGCTCCAGACAATGCAGGAATACAATACAACTAGGACAATAACCAAAATTTCCAAATCTAGTACTTTACATCAGCTTTTACTATGTTACTTTTCTATTTACTCTTTTTCTTTAGAAAAGTACTATTAGAGAGATGAGGTATTAGACCTTGAATTGTATTTACAAATAATGAAACCATTTATCTTTGGCTCTTACAGTCACATGGATTCAGCGGGTTTCACTGTGGGTTTAGTGACTGTGTTGACATACAATTTGGAACAATGTGATTTCTGGGAAAGAGACTTGTTTTGTTAGTTCCAAGGCTAACACAAATTAAAGGGCAGTACATCAGAACCTGCAATGGAGAAATCAACCCAAAGTCTTTTGCAAATTCCTTTGCAATTTGAGAGACGAGTCCATCTGGTGTTAAAACCTTTGTGAATGTGGAATGTATTTTTTTTTTTCCATATTGAAGCTTTCCCTTCATTTCTTATGCAAGGATGAATGACAGATCCGTCTTACGAATTTTTATAAGCAAACACTCCAGCAAACAAAACATTCTATTAAAAAAGAGACTTTTTCGAATTATATTTACTTTGTGGGTATATTCTGCTGGGCAAAGTTCAGCTCATATCAGGAATCCCTAAAAAGTCATATGCAGTCTGAAAAAATGCAACAGACTATGTCTGTTATTCAGGCTTTTAAAAAGACAGGGTAAGCTAAGAAAGGGAGAAAGGAAAAAGAAACTAAACCAGCAACTGAACTCTGTGTTTCTATTGTGAAACATCTGTATTTTTTCTCATGTACTAGATGATGAAATGACTTTGGAAGCCAGGAAACACACTAGTGTAAGCTTAATTCACCAAGTCAATACACATACCATTTCAACTGGATCAGATGTTTTCCAAGTTCTGCAAAACACTGATCACTGAAATGCTGCACTCTAAAAACAGTTAATTCCTTGGTTTAGTCTGTCATATTTTTATGAAAAGTGTGCTGGTTTAAAAGTAAACTGGTGGGAGAAATGAACCCAACTCAAGAGAGAGTACAGGTCAGAGTTGCAATTTACAAAAAAAAAATTACAATAAATACAATGATACAGAGAAAACTGGTTTTAACCCACAAAGACGGATGTGTAACCCTGCACCCTGCAACAAGAACAGAACGGTGTTTGTTAACCTCTGTGCTGAACACCATGTGGCCCCTGTGGGTGCAAAGAGGAAGGGAAACCTGTTGGTCCAGATGATGGTCTCAGTTCTGTTGAAGTAATGATTGCAGTCTTGTTGAGAGTGGCAATGGCAGTCCTGTTGGAGTTCTGGGCCTCCTCTGGATCCAACGGGTGGTATCAGAAGTCCCAAAATCCCAAGATTATATATGCTCAGGTTTAGGTGGAAATGCCCAGTGCCTCCCCCAGGGTAGGGAGTTTCACAATGGGTGATCTAACTCTGTGAATCATTGGATATATTTGAAGTATTTTATGGTCTAGGTGTTGAGCTGCCTATTATGCCAGTCCAGTATGGCCCATTAGCAGAGATGACCCCTCAGGCTGGGTGTGAAGGTGCAACGCCTCCCTAGAGGGGAGTTATCACAGCAGAGTCATAGATGTGAAGCCAAAGAAACACTCCTTGCAGAGTTCTTTAACACCCAGCTTGTAGCCTGAGGTGTCAGGTGTGGTCTGGGCAGCTGCTGCAAATGATCCCTTATTAACAGTCCATCAGAAATGACATGGTGAGTGTAGATTACACAGTTTTGGTTATACCCACATAGTGATAAACTGGTCAGAAGTCTGTCCAGGACAGAAACTGGATATGGAATGAGGTCTATTTCTGATGAAAATTCAAAATGGAACACGTGCTTCTTTACGTACAGATAATATATGCTGTAGCAAATTACATATTCAAATAGCATCTGGTTCAGTTTACTATTACATACCACACCCAATAATAAGAGCAATCTCCCATCAGCAGCCATTGACATATCCTGCGTATTTTCCTTTTCCTAAATACAGAGTGAACAAAATTAGTAAAAATGTACTGGTTGAGAAAAACAATAATACACGCTTTAAAAATATTACTTAAAGGACCTCAATGCAGCTCTGCAGATATATATATATATAAAGGTCTCAGAATATGGAAAGGGGGAAAAAAGCAAGAATGGGATATGCAAAAGACAGAAGAGAAATCATCAGCAGAAGAGAACAGATCTTCTAAATATGAAAATGCTATAGCATTTAGAGTACAGAATTAGAGCATCATGGGAAGAGGTAGGATACCTTTTTAAGCATCATCTATATGTGAAATTTCAGGTTGTTTAGAAGCAAGCAAAAATTATTCATTATCACATATGTTCTTAAGCACGCCAAATTCACAATCTAGCTATTTGTTTGTAAAATAATACTATCATTGTTACAAGATAATTAGAGTGGGAATTAATGGTTACTGGAGAGTGTGATTCACTTCCCAGCATGCCTATACTTTCCTGGAATTTACAGTTCACATAAATCTTCAAAATGGGATTGGTCTAGTATTTTTTTGCTAATTTGTATATTGTTTTCAATGCAATTACCTCTTGGAGATAAGTAACCTGGTTTTGTGTTTTCATTCATGATAGTATCAGTTTTGTAAGGACAATGCCATGCACAGAATAAAATCTAACAAACTAAGTCACATTTCGGTTGGATCACATTCAAATCACATGCATAGTAAAAGGCAGACAGGTCATCTTCTAAAAGGAATGTGCTTGCAGTTACAAACAACCATGGCACTTAATTTTCTTCTGCATTCCTTCCTGCACTTATTGTGCTATGGCCCAATTACAAAATATACCGTAAATACACAATCCTTGTAGAAATCATTATGTAAAAGTTAAGGGTATTACAAATGTACACAGAGACCTACTTCAGTAGCAACTTAAAAATAGAAGTTTTTAAGTCCCCTTTTTACTCATAGAAAAGGATGAATAAATGAGATTTAAAATTAAGGAAATAAACCATCATTTATCATTCTGAACACTAACTGCTTGCAATACCTGACATAAAGGTCCATTTTCCATAAGGAGCAGGTAGAGAAAGCAAGGTGGACAGCACAAAGAGGATAAATATATACTAGAAAGGACTCTTATAATACAGTTGTGGATCTGAATGAAATTATAGAAGAATTATAAGGCAATTCAAATGTTTTTATGTTAAAGGCATGCCTCTTTATACATGACCATATCTTTGCTCATATGTCCTCAGGTTTTGTAGAGGGTTTTGTAGGTTTTTTTGAATAAACTTTACATTTTCCAGAATAAGCAACGAGAATGTGAAGAGGACCATACTTTCCACATGGACCTATGTTTTTCACCCTGAATATTTTTGAGGATTCATTTAATCTTTCTCTCAAATCAGATTGAAAATTTTGGGAGCTCAAATGAAGATGACTTAAGCAAAAATAAAGGAAACATAGGGACATTGTGTTAAATGGAACTAAAATTTTACTCATTTTTTCCTTGATTCATTTTGCCGTCACAGTTAAAGTCTAACAGTACTAGGTTTCAAGAAACTTTGCCATTGTCTCAATAACGATGCACAAGCCCAAATGAGAAAAGAGAAAAAAAAAATATTTTTCAGTCTTTCCCCACCTGTCCAGTTTGACAATCCCTTGAATAAACTGTGTGTGCAAGAGCACTGTGATAGCTTCAGAGCTGCAGTGAAGTTTAGTTCAAGTAATGATATGGTGGGATTCAGTTTCTCAGTTTCTAGAAAAGAATAGGAGATATTTAGCTGGGTCAAAAGAGAATATCCTTGTAAAGGTCATTCATTTTGACCTTTAAAAAAAAGAAGAGCAGAACAGCCTAATAATAAACCACAGTGTTCTGTCAGAGTCAATGTCCCACAGCTGGTACATGAATGGTTTACAACTGTACTGGTTTTAAAAACTCAACCGTAAAAAATTAACCCCACTTGGATGCCCTCCTCCCACCCCCTTTCTAGCAGCAGGAGAAACACTAGGGGAGACCAGAAGCAGGAGTCACAACTTTCCTGAGAAAAATTCACAATAAACACAACAATACAGAGGGAATAATTTAACCAACAAAGGTGAGATGTAGCCTGGCCCCCCCCCCTAGAACAAAAGAAAACAAACTGGCAGCCACTACCATGCTGCACTCCATGTGGGCCCCCAGGAACAAAGGGCAAAAATTGGGGATGGCTTCCACACTGATCATTTTCCTCCCCATAGCCAGACAGAACTACAGGGAATAGGGGCAAAGCAAAAAACTTGCAAAGCCATTTCATCCAAAAGCAGCTATGCTGCTGAGCTGCTCACTCTATGTCACTTGGCAAAGTTCAGGTCCCGGTTGTAACAGCAGTGCTGGTGTTCTCTTATCTCCATGGTGTGGCAGGAGCAAATGAGGGTGGGATGCAGCGCAGTGGTGAGCGGTCAGTCTCTCTGTCTCTCTCTGACTCTCTCCCTGCTGTGGTAACCGGTGGTGGTGGCAGTAGCAGTGGTAAAAAGCAGTGGCGGCAGCAGTGGTGGCAGTGCCAGCAAAGGGTCTCTCCTGGCAGCAGCGGGCTGACTCCCACTGTGCTCCCCTAGTTTTTTGTTCTGCTCAGCTCCTCTGGGCTGGAAGTTACCCCTGCTGCTCCATTCTCCCACAGCAACCTCCCCACACTGGAGCCATCTTTTCAGCACCACAGCAGCGCTGTGGCTTGAAAAGCGATGGGTAAGGGACTGGTGGCGGTGGCGTTGTGGTTTCAAGTGGTGGCCACCTCTCTCCAGAGCTGAGGAAGAGAAAGCTTCAGCTTCCACCTGCAGCTTTTAAAGGGACCAGTCCGGTCCTTTCCTCAACCCAGGCAAGAAAAAAAAGGGTTCTATTTCCTTCACCTCTGAGTTCCCTGACGAACAAAAAGCTCCCCCACTCTGCCAGTGGTGATGTGGGTGATGTGGAATAAACAGTGCTGAAGAACTCCACCCCTGTTTCTCTATAATCATTACAACAGCATCATATGTATATGGCTCCTACATTTACAAGTTTCATTGGCCACTGTAAGAGCTACAGAGTGAAATTTTAAAGGAAAGCTTGCTGGATCCCCAAGTCCTTTAGGGGAAAGCAAAATAAAACCCAACAGATAAAACCAGTAATTTTCAAGCTTTTCATTTGTCATCAGTCCAAAGTCCAAGGCAATACACATTGCATGACCATTTTTCAGTTTTGTACGGCTATTCTTTGGAAGATCTGGTTACATTATCTGAAGTAGTGTGCACAGGTTTATGTAAAAAAAATTGTTGCATCACATTTTCCCATTCAGAGAACTTTTTGCTGTGCAGGAAAATTACATTGAGAAACTTCACATTATTCTAAATGTGTGCTGCATTTGGGTTTTCTCATAAATAAAAGCCTATTTCCAGTCACATTTAACCTATCCAGAATTTAAAAAGAATAAATAATCTTTTTCACAGATTTCTTCTGTCGATACTAAAGTTGAGGAATTTAAATACTTATATTTGACTGGAAGATAAAGGTTGCTTACCTTGCCAACTATCAGAACCCAATTGCTTGTTCGCATTCCCCTCTGGTGGCAACTAGTATATATTACAGAATATAGCACACGCTGCAAAGGGTAAATGTTAAACAGAAATAAAAACTACTTTACTGAAAAATATCTTTATTTTTAATTGTAAGTCTTGAAACATTTTGAAACAATGACCTCTTTTAAATACTCTTCAGCAATAGCTAACAAATTCTCTTCTTAACCTCAACTTCCTGCTATTTACCTTCATTCAAGAACAGCAAAAGAGAGAAACTCTGCATAAATAAAGTGAGGATAACAGAAAACCTAGTAACATCAAACATCCAAATTTTCTGGAGTATTCCTTATATTCTTACAGGCACAATCAAAATGGACCCTTTTTAAAGTTTTGTTGAATAATGAAGAGTCAGGAAAAACATGAAGTTAAGAAGTAGTCTCTCAAAAAAATTTTTTGACAGTGAATTTGTGCATCTCACAAAAGTAAGCAATGATCTCTTTTAAGATTATTTAGATGAGAAAACTCAAGACGCTTGTGCGCTATATGGTTTTAAAAAAGACTCAAACTGCCCTCTGCACTCAGGAGCACTAAAACAGACTAGAATCCTCTTAGAACAGCATGTTGTAACCTGAAATATAAAAAGTAGGTCTTCAGCAGGGGAAAAAAACCCATAGAAGTTATGTCAGCAGGAGTCAGAAAGGATCTAAATTCACAGGACCTGCTGTTGCAAAAAGCCGTACAAGACACTCATATCTACATGCTTAAAAGAGCTAGGAAAAGAAAAACAAAATACTTTTTCTCCTCAAGAAGGATGAACTGTACAGGCAAATAAAGGTAGTATTTTAAATTTATGTTGTAACTCTAGCTTATCACTGAGCATACTACATACTACACTGAACATACATACTACACAACTATTAATCTGCACGTGAATATATAATTTATACATAGAGGGTGCAAAGTACAGAGCCTAATCAGAGTTTTCAAGAAATCTCCTTTCACCCTAAATGTTCAATGAATCTGACAACTGCCTCCCCAACAGAAGGAATGTCATGGCAAAGAGCCCCAGAGCTCAGTTATACTGTTGATACCAGAAGATGGGGCATTTTATTTCTGCTTTGGGTAGCACTGAACTCACAACATGCACCAAGGTTTCCTTGCCTCTCCAGTCCTTCATCAATGCCTACGCCTGTGCTGCAAATTCAGAGATTACTTAATAGGAAATCTCTCCACTTCTTGTGCTCCTAGTGCTTATATATAATTTTCATTTGTTCTTATTCCACAAGCTAGTCGCTTCCTCACTTAGTCTTGTCTTTCCAAAGAGCTTTTCCAGAGGTTTTAATTTTGCACGCTCAGATTACCTGATACTATACCCCTCTGTTTCAGCTGTGGTCAATATGGAGTCACAAAGCTAACACAGACCAAGTACACACAGTTTGTGTATTCAAACACAGGGGTTTAATGTCAGGTGCTTACAGTGCTTGAGGCTGCCCATCTCAAAATTCAGTTTCAGGCACTTTCTACCTCTTCTGTTCCTTTGAAGTTGAAAATTGTCTTCAGTCAGCACTCACTGAAATACTGTCATAGTCCCACCTCTCTCAGTCCTTGATAGATTTCTGACTCACTATTTCACCAACGCTTCTGGCTATTAAAACCAATGCTAAAGCTATATGGTCTTTTGTGGAGTATACCAGGGTCTAATATTTTGTCCATTGACCTCAGACTTGGCAAACCCAGTCTGCAATCTGGACTGTCACAACTCACATTCACCCTGGCAACATGCAGCTTTCATCTGTTACGAACATTACCGTGTGGATCCTATGACCTGTGCCTGGGCCCTGCAAACACTGGGTCCTTGTTCAGGGAGTTCAGAGATGCTGTAGCCAGAATGGTAGTGACAAGGAAAACTCTGCTAATCTCCTGATAAATCTGGAGTGGCTTTATACTGTGCTAGTTGCCAGCAAGAATAACACTATAGGCTTTCACTGTACAAGTAGTATGCACAAGTGTTGCAACCCACCCCAGAAGGAGAGGGTAACCCAGATTCTTATTAATAAATCCCTTGAGGCAGATTAGAATGAAACAGCACTGAAAAATATCTAAACACTTACATGAAGGGTTTATTTTAGAACAATTTTGTTTCAAAGGTAAACAGGTATGTTGTTGTTTTGGGATTTAGCAGTACAGCAGTATTACAGCATCTATAGCAATATAGCATTATCAAAGCATAGCAATATTAAAGCATCTATAGCTATATAGCAATATTAAAGCATAGTGATACAGTACTATTAAAGCATAAAGATAACACTTAAGGAAATGCATAAGGGAGAGAAAGGGAAAGAAAGGAAAAAGGTGGAAAAATATATATAGTCACTGCCCACTGGATCCAGTGATAAAACTTGGTAGGTACAGTTTCCACATTGGTTGGTTGAAGTGGTGGCCTTGCACTGTTGGGGCTGGGGCAAGCCGCCCATAAAACTCAAAGGTGTTATGAGTTATTATATATTTCTAGCTCAGGTGGGAACACCTTGTACCTCCCCGGGGTGGGGAGTCTTACAATGGATAGTGTCACAGGACATGTGACTGAGTCTCTGACGTCTTCTAAAACAGCTGCAGCTGCCTATTGTGTCAGCACCAATCATGGTCCCTCATGGTCCAACATTTGAGATGCATAGCCTAGGCTAGATGTGCGGAGTTATCATGTAAAGGGAGGACATTGGCATGATAAGAGGGATTCTCCCACCTTGCTGGGCTTGCCTCTTCTTAGACTCTTCCCTTATTTGGAAATCCAGCTTGTAGCTTCAGGTATGCATCCTCACCCAGGAGAGTTGGACAATGGCACCCGCTTACCTGATGTGAAGGTCCTTTGGCAGTGTTCAGGGAAAGGTGGGCTTTACTGGGTGAGCAGCTGCTTCTTTTCAGTTCACAAAAGTCTTTTGATGATCTGAGAATGTGTAAGTCATTAAATGTTTCAGTTTCTGACAACAAGTAGTCCTGGTAAAGAATCATAGAACTATAGACTCACAGAATCATAGATTTATAGAATCAACCAGGTTGGAAAAGACCTCCAAGATCGTCAAGTCCAACCCTTGATCCACTATTGCTGTGGTTACCAGACCATGGCACTAAGTGCCACATCCAGTCTCATCTTAAAAACCTCCAGGGATGGAGAATCCACCACCTCCCTGGACAGCCCATTCCAATGTCTGATTACTCTCTTTGTAAAAAATTTCTTCCTAATATCTAACCTAAACCTCCCCTGGCACAGCTTAAGACCATGCTTTCTTGTCCTACTGCTGGTTACCTGGGAGACTGACGCCCACCTGGTTACACCTTCCTTTCAGGGAGTTGTAGAGAGTGACGAGGTCTCCCTTGAGCATCCACTTCTCCAAGCTGAACAATCCCAACTGCCTCAGCCTCTCCTCACAGGACTTGTGCTTAAGTCCCTTCACCAACCTTGTTGCTCTTCTCTGGACCTGCTCCAGTACCTCAATATCCTTCCTGAACTGAGGGGCCCAAATGACTAACCATGTCCTTGCTGAGTGACCTACAATTAAATATCCAGGTTTTGATCTGCTGTGCTGTCCATGGACCCCCATACTGGGAGTTTTTTTCACTACAGGAAGTTTTTGAGATGTTCTGAGCTGGTGGCAGGGTCAGACATGGTTATGGCATACTGTTATGAACTCTCACCCAGTCACATTAAATGTGGATCTACTTTTTTTCACTGAAATAGCTATGGCTCAGTTCATTTAGCAGTAGAGTTATAAGAAATAATAATCATCAAGATTTTTATTATTATTCCTTCTTCTGGCCCTTGCCATGTTATACACTCTCTCAGTTTAATGAGACTGAAGTGTTTTGCTAAGGAGGATGAGTTATGAGGTAGATCAAACTCCTCTCTCTAAGCAATTGTAAATCCGAAATTGAGGAAGTACGGAGAAAGAAAAAATAACAGCCCTTTATTAAAGGATATATGTGTATTGGCAGAACAACAAAAGAACACAAAAGAAACTAAACAATAATCCTGTACCCAAAAAAGTCCCCTTCAAAAAGGAAAGAGTTCAATACTTCCTATCCTTTGGTGCAATTCTAATCATGATCAGCAGGGGCACCGTTGGATCGCTGGAGGAGCAGAGCCTGCAGTGCTCGGTGTTGGTCAGCAGGGGGCACTGTTGGGCTCTGGCGGTTGCCACGTGAGGCCCCGGAGCGCGGGAGAAGCCGAAAATGGAGATCTTCCACACACCGAGAAGGGGAAGGGAAAAAGGGGAAAAAAGGCTGTTCCCACAAAACTCACACTGTCTGCAGCTGGCTGTGGCTGGGAATTTCCCCTTTTCCTCAATGAACACATGCCACTGCCAACACGGGAGTGGAAGAGGGAGAAGGTGACCTCCTCCCCAAAGGGTTCCTCTGCAGATGGATCAAGCCTCTCCGATGAAATCCAAGCAGGTCTGAGCTGGGGGCAGAAGAGAGTGCAGGAAAAACGGAGGAAACTGGGGCGAGAAAACAGCCAGATGACCAGGCTGAAAACAGAGTGATCCTCTGACCCCTCAAACACACATCTTGCCTGGGTTAAGGCAAAAGTGAAGCGCCCCTGTTTCCAAGGAGAGAAGGAAAAAAAACTCATCACCCCTCCCCACAGTCTTAGGAGGGCCATCAGTTTGGAATGCAGGCCTGCCAGTTAGTTCTTTTGTGTGTGTCAATTACCCTAGGCAAACCCCTTCTGCCTCCCTCATTCAACATCTGTCTTTTACAGCAATGCAGGGGAAAGAAAAATTCCCCACTTGGTTTTTTAGAACAAGTAGACCTATGACATGCACATATACACTTTTCATATGCTTTAATAAAATGCCCACCATTTCCCCTTGTGTGAAAGGGCTTTATATAAATTTTCTGTTCTCCTCTGTTGTCTTTTTACTTGAAGCATTTGCTTTCATAACTTTCATTCAAAATATCAATATTCTAACTACTTTGCCATAACAGGTACAATGAAAAAACAAAGTGATACGCTGCATGTGGCTAATTGTTACTGTCAATCAGTCTATCAACCTACAGAAAACATATATATATATATAATTGGCAGGATGAGCTGGGTGTGCTAACTGAGGTGCATAGCTCAGTCTGCACCCAACTTCTGTTTTAAACTTTATTTTTTATTTTCAGAAAAATCAAAAGACTAATAATTATTTTTTCATCAGACATCTGTCTAAAATACAGAGCTGCATATTGGGACCTGCCACATTGCGTAGCACATTTTGTTTGTATTAAGTATGATCCTCAAATCCCCTTGTCATTTAGAGCTGATGGTTATGCAAACCATAATCATCAAAGACTCATAATCAAAGTCTTGGTTTTCCACAGACATAAAACTCCATTTGACACACACTGGACTCTTCCTTTTGGAGGAAAATAGCAGGTAGTATCTTTGGGGAAGAACTATTTAACAGATAGTATTTCCAAACCTCAACAAATTAGAGAGATGGACAATCACCAACCATATGAATTTTAACAAGGGCAAGTGCTGGATTCTGCACCTGGGATGGGGCAACCCTGATTGTATGATGGACTAAGAAACAAGAAGCTGGAGAACAGTGCTACAGAAAGAGACCTGGGGATCCTGGTTGATGGCAAGTTGAATATGAGTGAACAGTGTGACCTGGCAGCCAGGAGGGCCAACCCTGTGCTAGTGGGCATCAGGCACAGCATTGCTAGCTGGTCAAAGGAGGCAATTGTCCTGCTCTGCTCTGCTTTGCACTGCTGTGGCCTCACCTTGAATATTGTACACAGTTTTGGGCACCACAATATAAAAAAGATATTAAGCTCTCAGAGAGTATCCCAAGGAGGGCAATGAGGATGGTGAGGGGTCTGGAGGGGAAGCCTGATAAGGAGCAGCTGAGGTCACCTGGTTTGTTCAGCCTGGAGAAGAAGAGACTATAGGAGACCTCCTTGTGGTCTTCAACATCCTCATGAGGGAAAGCAGAGGGGCAGGTACTGATCTCTTCACTATCATGACAGGACTCGAGGAAATGGCATGAAGCTGTGTCACGGGACCTAAAGGGTGGCTGAGAAGTGGAACAGGCTCGCTAGGGAAGTAGCTACAGCACCGAGCCTGTCTGAGTTCAAGAAGCATTTGGACAACATATGGTGTGATTCTTGGGGTCACAAGTTGGATTTTGATGATCCTGACGGGTTCCTTCCAACTCAGTCTATTCTACTCATAGTTTTCTTTCTTAGTTACAAGGCAGTGGTCTTTTGCAACAAGTTAGTTCAAAATGTCCTTACTAAACCAAATTTATATACTTTTTGGATCTTCCTGTTTGCAATCTATTAGGATTACATATCTGTATTTGGATTTGGAGCACTACATTGAAACTAATATTATTGGGCTCATTATTAAAATTAATTACATAATTATTATTGTTGTAATTTGTGATAGGCAGTCCAGAACAGTGGCCTAGTGAATCTCAGGAAAACATTTATATTTTCCTTAAATACAATTCTTAACTTACCATTTAGAGAGAGCAGTCTAACACAATCATCAAGTTCTTCAACCCTGTGAATTCCAAAAATTCAGAGGTACATTTTCAGAACAGCTTAGGAGAAGTCATAGGAAATGTCCCTCCTAAAGGAGGGGAAATTAACAAAAACAGATGATGGTAAAAAATAAACTTTTTTCCTTTTCATCCCAGATGCAAAAAGGAAATTGCTGTCCTGTGACTCTTCATGTAGGACCTGTGAGAAATCAGCTGATATGTGTACTACATGTCCAGAAGGTAAGACTTCAGCTTCCTTGGGTAAGTTTTGCAAAAGACCATAATATTCGGTATCCTACACCCTACCAGGGAATGTTTCTGTCAATAGTCACTAGAAAGTTCCTTAACAGCTGAAAGGATAGGCAGGGAATCAGACAATCAGCACCTGGAGTCAGGCATCAGCACATGCCTTTGGCAATATGGGTTAAAAAATTGTCAGGTAAATGGTGTTCCTTTCCTTTCAATCAAAAGTTGTAGATATGATGCAGGAGTTACCAAACAGGGATTTATTCAGGAATATGTACTTGATAATCCTGATGATTCCTTCTAACCATAAATTTCAGTGAAGTCTGAGCGAAATACTTCAGGAAATTGCTTAAAGAATGTTTCATTCATGCTTTTAAGCATCCATGTTGAATTTTGAGAAGTAGAAAGCTTCTTTTATAGCCATCCAAGGCAGGAATCTTTTAAATATATTTCTAATTGATGCATTTACCCACCTGGGTTGCTCTTTTTCCAGGAAAATTTCTTATCCATGATACCTGTGTTTCTCTGTGCCCTCAAAAAACTTTTGGCAACATTGCAAGTGGAAAGTGTGAGATGTGCAGGGATGGTTGTGAGGTATGTTCTGACCAATGGCATTGTCAGAAGTGTCAGGCTGAACAGGACAAGCTTCTCTTCCTCCACAAAGGCAGATGTTTACTGGAGTGCCCTGAGTAAGTAATGCCTGCTGGATAACTGGTCCTTATTTTTTCACTGTGCTCCTTCTCTTTGAAGTTCAGATCCATTATAAACCTTTCAAGGAAGACCTTAATGTAACCTAAGGTACCAGAAACTGCCACACTGTAAAAATAATTTACAGTCTGCCTGAATAAACAGCATTTTCACTTGGTTAGAGAAAAATCAAAAGTGAAGCTAAGATATGAAATCCTGTGACAGATGGAACAGCTCCCATTGATTTCAATAGGACTGTGGTGCTTCAAGATGGTTCTTTATGGTGAATACAAATAAGCCTCTAGTCATTCTTCAGATTTGTTCCTTCCTCAAAGTAGTGCAGAGAAGCGGTATGAATCAGAAAGTTAACCTATCAGAGTCCGATATGGAAATACAGTGCTTAAGGCTTTGACTCATATTCTTTATTTTTTCCTGTAATAAATGAAATTCAAAAAGAGAAATTCCCATTTGACTGCAACTGATATTAGATGGATACTCAGACACATGAGTAGAGCAGGTTCTACCTTTTCTGTGCTTTTTTAATCAGCATTCTTCATAATCAGCATACACATAAAACCTGTACTACCCAACAGGAAAATCTTGCTTAGTTAACCTTTTTCTTCACAAAAATGTGCAACACCTACTTTTCTTGCAATCAGTGCAAATTCTTTGCCACTATATTTCTGGTAATTTTGTCAAATTGAATAGTGAATACCAGTGGAACACGTTTTGTTCATGAAATGTCAGAGTAAATACAAAGTAATGGCACTAAAGCCGACTGTAGTCCAGAAACAACTTTTAATATCAGAAACTGTGGCATACAAGCAAAGATAACATTTTGGCATTAATATGCATGTTGTGAGTACCAATGCCCCAGTTATCCTACGCAGTGAGTATAACACAATTAAATCTTTTTGTATAGCACTAATCTTTTCAGGCATTATTATCCCCCTTTTTCCCAAATTCTAGACTGTAAATAATGGCTTCTCATGATTCAGCAAAATTCTCCTGTTTTAAACTCTGGTTTGAGACTCCGAGGCAAAGTTCTTGAGGCATAACTACTCTCCCCTGGAGCAGAGGATTATATGAGAAATTTTTTTAGGGGGTTGGTTCAGTTTGATTTTTTTGAGTTTTGGGACATGCTGTAAGGGATAAAGAGGATTGGCTTACTGCACTGGTAATTTTTAACAGAGGAATTTTCAAAGACCAGACTGAATACTCAACACAGAAACAAGAGATGACAGGACTGTGAGAAATAGATGCAGAATCTTGACAAAGGTTAGAAGAAAAAAAAAAGATGAAAATAGATGGCAGGCACAGCTCTTCCTATCTTTTCTCTAACCTTACTCCTAATGCATCTCCCCAGCCTTTCCTTGGAAAGATTACCTCCAAGAAGGAAAGGAGAAGCACCCTTCTACAGGGAAAAACAAGCTTGTTTATGTAAAGTACATATTCTGGAACTAATTTCTATCTCATCTTCTTCCCTAGTTTTCACCAATGGCTCTACAGATATGGATTAGCAGTCAGCTGAAAATGTCAACTTGCTTGTCCTTTAATCTTGTAACATTGGTTTTGAGAGTTTAGACAGCCTCTCTTTCTATACATCTTCTCCTGAAATACAAGTGCAATTTTTTCTGTATTGTCTTTATGACAGTAACTGTGGCTGTCTACGTTTGCTCTCACACCACAGATACCAATGAAACATAACCCCTCTTCATCACCTCTAGCCTGCCTTCACACTACCAGGGTTTTCTCTTTTCTTTCGCCCCTCTAGGGCCAATGAGATTGTATTTCTCTGTCTTTCTCTGGTATCACCATTGCAAGTCAGCTGCGCAAGACTAGAAATTGCACCTTTCTTTTCCCAAAGATCTATCTTATGTAAACGAGGAAATAAAGAAATGAGCAAGTAATAAAGTTCAATGTCCCTTAGAGAATATGTACAAGAAAAAAGGAAGGTCAGATGCCCTCCATCTGCACTAGTCATGCACATTTTCTTTTCACAGACACAGGGGATTTAAGTGGAGGACAGGTAACAAGTTGTATGAGAAACCTGTAAGATCCAGAGAAATGTGTGTGCTGGGAAAGTCTCCTTGAGAGTTCTTATAGCCTGGACTGTTTGATAACTCTACATTGACCAGAAGTCTGCTTTGTGTTTTTTGTTTTTGTTTTTTCCTTCAATAGGGGATATTTTAATGATTCTGGGACTTGCAAGGAATGCAGTGGATCCTGTAAGACATGCACAGGAAATGCAACCAAATGCCTGTCCTGTAAAAGCCCTTTGCTTTTGGAGAACTGGAAATGTAAACCTACCTGTTCAGAGAAGCATTTTGCCTCTGAAGGAATCTGCAAGCACTGCCCTGAAATGTGTCAGGAATGCATTCACAATGAAATATGCAAAGGTATTACAAAGAATTGGTCTTGACTTGGCTAAAATCCACCTAGATCTGTCTGGAGACAGACTGACAGAAACATAGATCGGAATTGAAGTTCTGTAGTGTGCAAAAATAAAAAAAGAAGTGATATGCATATCATTTCTATTCTCTAAGACAGAGGCAAAACAACTGGTGTTTTATGATGAGACTCAGTCAAATGATTAATCTGTAAAGATTTCACATTGCTTTACCTGTTTCCATTGTTCCTCAGAGATTCCTACTCATTTCATTCTATTTCTGATCTAGTGTATACATATCTAAACACTTACATATGCATTTATACCAATGTGAAATGCAGAACATTTCTTTCCTTATTTGGTTGAACTTCACATCCCCTAACGATTTTTGCAAATGACTGTTGGAGAAAGAAATTTCCGTAATGAAATATATTAGGAAAGCCTGGGATATCCTGGTGAGGCTGAATGCCCCCTCAAAAATTTCCAGCATAGTTAATATTAAGTTAGCTGCTCTGGAAAACAAACATATTAAACCAAGTACTGGTAACAAAAGTAGCAGCTGATTCACAGCTCAAAGACAAACATTCAGGTCAATATATTCTAGACAAACTCATATTTTAATAATAAGCTAAACAAAACTTCAGATGTGGACATTCCTTATTTTGCAGAAAGTTCATAATGCAGATACAGTATACCAGGAAAAGGCTATCTATATTCAGTGGTAAATGGTTTAGTTAATATCAGCAAACCTGAACCAGTGAATTTGATTCACAGTCTCTTGATATAGCACAGAAGATACCATGTGAGGATTAGGCCAATATGAGTGTTTTGAAGAGGAAGGAGTTGAAAAAGAAAGTCTCGAGCTGTTCTGTCGCCTTCTGTTATGACAGATAATGCAGAATTTATGGTTTCCTAGGATTTATTCACTCTATCACTAAGAGGGTGAGAATTAGCTGCCACTTTGCTTACCCGTTTTCTGGTCTCCCCTGTAGAGTGTATGGACCAGTTCTTCCTGCACGAGGGGAAGTGTGTGCAGGAATGCCCTTCACACTTCTATGCTGAAGACAAGCACTGCTTTCCCTGCCATGCCGACTGCAAGGATTGCAATGGGCCAGATTCCAACGACTGCACAGCATGCACCTTCAGCTTGTTTGTCCTCTACAATGGCATGTGTTTTGAAGAATGCCCTGAAGGGAGTTACTATGAAGGAGCCACTGGAGACTGTCAAGGTTGGCAGCTGTTGTTTTCCCCAAAACAGTACTGAGATACAAATGGGTCTGTTTAAAGGCCATGTTCAAAAAGTGTGTGTGCCAGCCAAGGTCGATAGCAGTGTCCTGGAATCAAAGGAGGTAGCTAATGCAGAAAAATAACAAGGCTTGTCTCAGAACAGCAAAATTTGAAGAAAGCAGAGAGGGAGGTAGCAGAGCTACATATGTTTAATATTATGGGCAACCACTATGGTAAAATGTTGAGAATTGCCAGAGACCATATGTTGCAAAACCAGTGCTGGTTCAGAAAAAAATGTAAGGAACTGTCTGCACAAGATTGACAATAATTTCTTTCAGCCTTTCATCCTGAGATGACAACTGCTTCTTTCAAAATTAAAGCTGTAATAATACTCTGATGCAGCAAGAAGTGGTGATGTTCCTATTGTTTGTCCATTTCAGCGTGCAACAGGACATGCCAGACTTGTTCTTCTTCCGATGCCTGCCTTACTTGCAGAAATGGCCAGATATTGAACCGTGATGGGCACTGTGCGGTATCTGAGTACTGCTCTCCCACTGAGTTCTACGCTGAGGAAACTCAGACTTGCAAGTCTTGTCACAAGAAATGCTTCCACTGCTCAGGACCCACTGAACACCAGTGTCTTAGCTGTGCAAATAACCGCTATCTTCTCGGTAAGTGTCTCGCTCCTGCCTCTAGATTTCATTCTACACCCAAAGCATGAAGTAGGCAAGTCTCTGTCACATTTATACAATATCTAGGGCTGCATCAACCAATAAATACTGTAAAGTTGACCTGACAAGTAGGTAAATTGTGCAGAGATAATTTCTTCTGTGAGGCTACCTGGAAACTCTTTATGAGACTGGGCTTGCCACTGAGGCCAAAGACAGACTTTTAAGTAGCAACAAACTCCATGGCTAAACAAAACTCATATGTTTAATTTCCTTGGTATGTACTGTTCCTGTTTTTTCCTGACCTTAAAAAAAAAAGAAGGCTATCCTTAGCATTTTTTTTTGTTTGGTTTTATTTGTTTGTTTGTTTGGGGAGTTGTTGGTTTTTTGTGGGAGTTGGGTTTTTTTGTAACTGTATCCACAAAGGGTTCACATTTTCATGTTGACTTGTTTAATCTGTGCAGAGGTCTGATGAGTAAAGAAATACATAAACAGAGCTGTTAAAAAGTGATATGGACCCCTAGGTCAGTATCTAGTGGGTGGCTGAGGTGCAAAGCTACTTTTCCGATTTGAAGCAAAAGACTATACTGTCTCAGAAACTAATTTGTAAAAAGCATTAAATCCTAGAACTTAAAAATTGCTTCTTTGCATATTCTTCTAAAAGTAAACAAAAAATTTAGAAAACAACTGGGAGAAAAAAATTATTAAATTATCTTTCATGCAGGAAAAATCTAGAGAGAATGTGGATTGAAACTGAACCTAAGCTTTTTGAGTCTAATTCTAATGCAGATTTTGCATTCTTAAATTTCTGAGGCCTTGCATCAGACCTGTCTTTTTTATCAACACACCCAGCTGCTTTGCACCATTACAATTGGTAAAGTTAATGGAAGCATGTAAAGAAACATCCTGGAGTTGAGAAAGAAATGCAAAAAAGAAAAAAAACACAACACTTGCCCCCGCAAAACCTAGAAATAAATAGAAGTATCTTCCTTTGCCCAGTTGCAACCTAAGCAGCAAAACTATCAAGACAAGCTATGTAATAAGTACAAGTAACTCATGAGTAATTACTCCTCTCTTAGCTTGATGCACTTGCAGCTTGTTAGATTAGTCTTAACTTCTCATTCAGGATTCCTATTTTAAAGACTGAAATTTCACTGAAAAAAAAAAGTGGGATCTACCTGGTACACTTGGCAGCATTACAGACATTTAATCCCATATTAAGTAGCAGCCACAGACAAGGGTAAAGATCAGTAAATAAATGTCATTAAATCTCAGATATACCATCCGATTTGTCATATACACAGAATGCAATGAGATTGATGCTTAGAGCAAAACGTAAGGAAAATGGCAATGCAGATAGAAAGTTTCCTCATTACTAGTGTTGCCTAAAAGTGGCACTTAAAAGAAATCTCTAAGACTCAATTTGTGAGTTAGAAATCAGGCATTCTTTAGTTGGCGCCGGGTACATTGGTCGTCATTTTGCCAAAATGCACATCAAGCTATCTTCACTACACCTTATATGTCAGCCTTACATGATTATTCATTTTTTGTTCCCTGCATTCCTGTCACATATTCATGATGCTTCCCAACATTTATTATCATATATGCTTAGCCTTATAAGGTCTCTGAGGGTCTTCATCGAGGGTCTTAGTGGTCTTTCCTGTCTGGAGCCCCTCAGAGTTCTAAATGACCTCCTTGTGAACTTCTTCAAGACAATTCACCTAGTTATACAGTAACTGGGTGTTGCCTGACTGGCTGCCTCAGTTCCCCTCCTCATTTTTTCTTTAAATCACTTGGCTCAGCTATCTGTAGTTTCTGTGTTGTAAATACTATCAGTTCTTTTACATCTCTAAGCCTCAACATCACTGGGATAAGATTTCTTTTGATTATTCCAAAAGAGATCACATCTTCTGTTTATTATTATGTTTATACATTTATATTCCCTAAAGTAAAAAACTTATTTGTTCTGCAGAGCCTGCTAATATACATAAGACACCAAAATGAGGATCAATAAATTAACAAGACTTAGAAGAATCAAAAAATAATTTATATATCCCAACATTTGCTTTTCTTGTTCTGGTACATGTATATCAGCATCTCCTGTTACAGAGTTTGCTCTAGCACAACTGTATGAGTTGTTTTATAGCAGCAGATACTGAATATGATGCATTATTCTGCATTGTTGTCTGTGCAGATACAACCTGCGTTGAAACATGTCCAGATGGATATTATGCTGATAGTGATGAGGGGCAATGTTCTGCATGTCACAGTGCCTGTGTCACTTGCACTGGAAGATACAGCTCACAGTGCCTTTCCTGCAAACCGGGTTGGTACAGACAAGGAAAAGGATGCGTAAACCAGTGTCCATCAGGGTAAGGTCCAAGATCTTTTGCTAAGAGCTGTACCACAGAGAGAGCTTTGAGAAATTAGATCACTCAGCAGTATTCTACTTCAGTAGAACTGTGTTTTGTTTCAGGTGAAAATTTCTTATGTTGTTCCACTACAGAGGTGGTAGAAAACCTCCCCCCACAGTAGAAAACTCTTAGTTGGTGCCCAAGTTGGGACCATTTTGATATGGTGTGGTCATTCTTATACTCCAGAGGTGATCTGAGGCTATATCTATACAGAACAGTGTGAACCAGAATAAGTATATGAACTTATCTGTCCATCAGCTTGAGCACAGGAAGCAGTGTAACTTTCCTCAAGAACCTTTGCAGCTTCCCCTGAAGTTTCGATGAAGTTACTTTTTTTTTGCATTTAGTGAATGTTTATAATGGGTGATAATAAAAACAACCATTAAAACACCTCTCAACTGAGCACTTGTAATTCTAGACAGAAACTTCTTTAATGAATCCATTTAAGTTCAAAATGTGAATTCAGTGTGCTCTTGTGACTATATCTCAGAAATTCAAATTTAGAAAGTGGACCTATGATTTCTGTTTCAGATCCCTTTAGTTTAAAAGTAGAGTACGATTGCACTGGCTGTTAAATTATCATCCCATTAAACTGGAGGTCTACAATGACTGCATTTTAGCAAAACCCCAGTGTATCAATTCTTCTTTTTACCTGAGAGCATAACTTGGGTGAATAGAGTCAAAGCAGAGTTGAGCTTTTTTGAGCTCTGCCTATTTATATAGTTTGTGACTGAATTCACTCTAGATTTTAGAAAGTATTGCTTTATACACCTTCAGTTTACAAAGTCTTGCTTTATAGCTGAACTCCAATAGCCAAGGGAAATTAAAAGGAAATTAATTCTATTTTCACTGAGATTGCAAGTAATTACTGTGTTCACATTAAAATAATTTTTATACATTGATGTAATCACAGTAAAAAGCTAAGAAATAAATATGTTTTGGTTTTCCTGTCACTGCTGAGCTTTATGCAAAGTTATGACTGTCTGATCTGTTTCAGGTATTTTGCACAAAATTCCACTGGATTATGTGAGAGATGCCACAAGAGTTGTAAGGAGTGTACGGGACCTCAACCCACAGATTGTCTTTTATGTGATACATATTTCTACCTGTTGCACTCGAAGAATGAATGTGTTAGCTCTTGTCCTCAGTACTACTATGAAAACAAGGACAACAATGTCTGTGAAAGATGCCACCCTTCCTGTCTAACTTGTGAAGGTAAAAGCTTACACTCTGCTTTGAGCAAAAAAGGCGTCACTGAAACACCTGTAATCTCTCCTCCAAGATTTGGAAACACTTCACAAAGATACATTACACGTACAGTGCTACAAACCTGGCAGTGACCTGAGTAGCTACAGTGGGTGATGCAGACCTCTCCCTGGCCCTGGATGACTTGCTGCACTGACTGTTCCCTGCTGCCACCTTACTTTTACAGTATTGAACAACTGAGATGAAAATAAGGATATGAATTCCTGCCAAGCAGTCCGCAGGGCTTCCTCAAGCACAGAGCACAAATGTAAAGACAGCCACTTAACAGGGAGGGCTGGAACTGAGTTCCGTTGCCAAGTCAATGAAGGAAAACAAATGGACAACGGTAATGAATTTTCCATCAGCCAAGCCTCTCTCAAAGATGCCCATGAGCTTCAAAAAATGGGCTCTGTTAGTTGCAGAGCTGGACCTCATTTCTCACACAAATACTGAATAATAAGTGAAATATACCTTATTCTCTGAGCCATCCTACTGTATACTGCTATGTAAAAGTCAAGCCAAGGAACCTAATTCCAACCACACATCTGCACAGTCTGCACAGTGGAACCTAATTCCAACCACACAACACACAGTCTGCAATGGGAAGAGTAAAGACCCATAGAGCATATCTTTAGGGTAAAAAAAAAAATAAAAATATATACATATAGTGACACACATGAATTCAGATTCTTAGTTTTCCTAATTAATCTATTTCTGAAGCAAGCAGCATTAATCAGTTGGTTAGCAGGGCTAATAAGTATGGATTTTGTGAAGGACAGCTTTTGGCTAAGGTTCTCCACAATTTTACTTCAGCACACTGACCTAATTGATTTTCCTGAATGTGTCAGAGCTTCCCTGTACAACTGATTCCAGAATCATCTTTTCATGAATATAAAAACACATAAATACATTTTGTGGGCACATAAAAAAACAAGACAAGGCCCAAGCTTCTTCTAATACCAACCTCTTTCTAATACCAAACTCTTCATGCTGAACTCCTCACCAGTGATTCTTATTGTTGACAAATACCCTTTTGTTTTAGTGGTAGTGGTCAGTATGATTTTTAAAGGAAATTAGCTGACAATTTTCCTGTTGTAATCTTGTTGTTTCATTTGCTCTTCTAGGAAAGGGAGCATTCAGCTGCACATCTTGCGTATGGAGCTACAGTTTATTAGGTGGAATGTGCAACTCAGACTGTTTTGTAGGTGAATACAAAGTCCAGGAGACACCGGGACAAGAGGTACCCCTCTGTAGGCTTTTTCTGCTGTGAATCTTACACAATACTAGGAACAGATTGCTCTTTGCTGAGTTTTTAAGTGTGCTTATCTTTAAGTATGTTTACCTGTTTGTTTCTCTTTCTGGGGTTGTCGACTATAGAGTAATCCTCTATAGTCAACAATGATATCAAAACATTGTTTGATGATATCATATCATGTGAACAAAATCAACTATATTAGTCAAAGAGCTAATATCATTATATATTTCAGTATAACTGAGATTTGCCCATGGATTTCTGATGCCTTTTCTGTAAGAAATCATTTTGCATTTCTGATTGAGAGCTTTGCTGGCACAAACCTCTAGTGGAGGGACAGGCTAAAGTTAACAGAGCTGTGTATTTAGAAGAATAGGACCACAGTTAGATTTGGGTCTGTGCCACAAGTCTGGGCACTCCAGCTTCCAGATTTCTGCACCAACTGCCTTCCAAAAATGTTTATTCAAGAGTATATCGTGAAAGCATAGCAGCTTGCCTGAGATGTTGCATACCCTGGAGTCTCTGGCCTGGAATATCCCCTTAGCAGGGCTACTTCACACCAGTGAGAAAACAGCCTAAGAGCTGGAGACCACAGAGATCCGCAGGTCTTTGCAAAAGCTTTGACTCTAAGAAATTATGATCTGCTATGATTCTCCCATCTTGCACAGGTTCTTCAATTCAGGATAAGCAGCCTTGCAAGTCTGACAGCAAGTTTGGTGAAAGTTTATTAGAGTTTCCAAATCCTCACAGTGGGGTCCTTGGTCCCACAGCAGAAAAATAAAGTTTTTTCTCCGGTCAGCCAGGAATTGTGAATGCTGGAAACTCTGAAACACCTGGCCTCAGAGCATTCTGCAAGGCATGTGTGACCACAGTGACCTTTGGTGGTCTTTGTACACAGAGGGTCCTAGCAGCCTATCTGGAATTTGAGAAGAGTATTTGAATCTAACCTGGTTTTGTAGAAAAGAATGAACACAATCTAATAGAAATCTGTTTTGATAGAAAATTTCCAGCCATCTTTATTCCTTACTTCTGCTCATTCTCCGGTTAGAAAGAAAATGCATTTTCTCAGCTGTCTTTTTTTTTTCTTTCCCTGGGATATTTCATGTTGCTTCTTCCATGTCAGTTAGTTTTAATGATATTCTTGAGAAAGCTTCTGGAAAGTCACTTTACCATCATTACTGCTGAACTACCATAGATCTGCTAGCGTGGGACTAGTAAAACAAAAACACACTTTCTGGCCAAAAGAGCTTGCAGTTTGAATAAACTTTACCTTCCTGTCTAGCTAGATGAGATCTCTAATCTCCAACAACAATTTATCCCATCCCCCTACAAGCAGACCACTGAGAACTCAGGAAATAGGAAATTTTAGATTTGCTACTGTATTTGCCATTGACACTCATGGTGCCCAGAGATGATCACCCAGATAGTGAATGAAAGGACAGAACTATCAGATCAGATCCCAAGAATCCAAAATGAAAGGTGCATTGCTTGTGTTCTGTGTTTGAAGGAGGATGAACCCAAGTGTGAGAAATGCGACAGCTCATGCACTGAGTGCAAGGGACCTGGTCCTCTCAACTGCACAGTCTGTCCAGCTAACATGCAGCTCTACCTAGAGGAAAGCCGCTGCCTGCCCTGCTGCAGTGACTCTGATCCAGCAGGCAACACAGAGTGCTGTGACTGCAGTGAAACACAAGGTAGGACCATGCAGTAGAAGAGCAGTAATAGTGCTGAAGGGTTTTATGGCTGATTAGGCTGACATTTAAAAATCAAAAGGAGAATAGACCAAAAATATGCTGCTGAGCTGTTGGCAGTGTGTTTCTACTGCTCCATCACCAAAATGGGAAAGGCTTTACAAAAATAACAGCAATAGCAACTGATGCTGGAGATGGCAACTTCTCTCACAACCATTATGTCAAATGGCCAGGCATTTTATAAACCGGATGACTGAGAAGTGCTTGCTTCAATGAGTAGAAATCTGAATAATTTCATTTGTGTGCCTGCCTGCTAGCTTTTCTGATTCTTTCTGATTATTTTGAATCAAATAAAGAAGAATAGGTATCTCAACAACCTTGTTGACATCCTTACAGTATCACAGCTACAAAAATACAGTTGTGCTACTGGAAAAGTAAGCTATCTAGTCAAATGATTTTAAAAATGTAAACAGTCCTAAACACTGTACTGGGCTTTTTTAAGACAGATATACCGCACACACACACACACAAACACATGCACGCAAGCTCATATAATCTTTTTTATTTTTTTTTTAACTGCTGTTGTAGATGACTGTGTGTTACAGAACACTGTACCCCCCAAGAGAAAAAGCAAAACTACTTTCTTTGTTATCATTTGCATTTTGCTTCTCCTTGTCATTGGAGCCATTGTATTCATCTGGAGAAGATCAAGAGCCAAAACCCAGGCTGTCAATAAAGGTGGGTATGAAAAAATGAGAAATCACTCCAAAACCTTTCCTTCCTCTGTGAGCAACTACCACAAGAGTCCCAGTTACCAGGAGGATCAAGTGATTGAGTACAGAGATAGAGAAAATGAGGATGATGATGATGAAGAAGATGACATTGTATACATGAGCCAGGACGGCACAATCTATCGCAAATTTAAATATGGACTTTTGGAGGATGATGAGGAAGATGAACTTGAATATGATGATGAAAGTTATTCATTTAGATAAGTTTTTACTAACTTACTAATAGTAAATTGGTCCTGCTCTGTTGTTTTTCTTATGAAATTACAGCAATTTAGTTAAGTATATTTAGTTACTCGATAGCATGCTGACCTCCAAATTTTTTGCTAATAGTTATTGTGAGAGCAGAATGGTTTCTAAAAACATTTTTTCCTAAAGCTTTGCGTAAATCATTTCTAGACTTTTAAATATCACTCCAGATATAGTCTGGTTAAGAGATTATGTTTCTGTGCATTTGTGTGGAGAATAATTCCTTTCCCAATATGTATTTGTGTGCATTGTAAGTAATACAAACTTTGCTTCAAACCATGCACACACACTTATTAAGAACCTTGTCAATCACTACCAGAAATGTGATAAGCAAAATGAATTTGATAAGCAAAATGAATGTATCTACCTTATGAATGCCACTGGGATAGGGTGACAGTACTTTACTACTTTGTGATTATAGTTACTCAGCAGTTCATGATAGAGTAGGCAACTTGGCTGACTTTACCTAGGTTTTCTTCATTGGCGTCACCTGGTGCATCTGTGTTCCCTGAAGCCAACACATTTCTCTTTATAACCCTTATAGCACTCTTTCCAGGGAATTCGGGCATCTATGATGTGAAGTTTTAAGATTTCTGATGGTAACTATTCCTCACAACCATACTGTATTCACAGTTTATATGAAATATAACTGAAATATTTTATATATCAGCCTCTGATTAAAACTTACTGTGAGTGTTTGTCAACTAATCTTTCATTGTACTGGATTTACCACAAAGGGGAGTATTGTTAATAAGCGTTAATAATATTGTTAATAATATTGTTAATAATAATTGTTAATAATAATATTGTTAATAAGCATGGTGTACACATACATGTGCCCCAAGCAGCTTTTCTATTTCTATTATAAATGGCTCAGCATGTTCAGAAAAGAGCAAAGGGGATATTTAGCACTTATTTGATAACTTGAAAGAACACAGAAATATGATTTTTAATTATTATTATTATTATTATTATGATAAAACATCATTTTAAAGAAAAGTATGCTTTGTGGCCCTTTGTTGTGAAAGAATAAATTCTTTAACTGTCTTAAAAACGCTGTTATTTGTTAAGTTTCATTCACCTTCAGAGTTCCTTTAGATTTCCAGTGAAAAGAACTGCTCTAGAATGATAAACCAATTAGATTTAGTGTCTACAAAGGAATTGTGTGAAAATACCCATTTTATGGCTCAATACCTCAGTGGAATTTTTTGCATTAAGTATTCCTAAAGACCTCAAGATAGTTCCATCTGTAAGATTAATGAATTATTTTATGGTCTTCCTTAGTCTGAGTTCCTTACACTCTTTCCTGAAATAAAGGCAGAGAACATCAAACCCAGTTTTTGAATCCTGCAATTCCTTAGCCGATACAAAACCAATTCTCTTTTTTCCTGCTTTCTCCTCCAACCACCACAGTGAGAAAGATGTCCCAAAGGAAACAAACAACTTTGAAAAACAAAGCTGTTATGGTATCTCTTCCACTAAACTCATTAATTTTCTTTTAATCAGCCCAAAATTTCTGTTAACTTTAGCAAATTTCTCTAACCCTCTTGCTTCTCAAGTTCTTTTCCATCTCATGCCTTCCTCCTGCACCTCTTTCTTGGCTGTTCTTTTTCATTCAAGGAGTTTCCAAAGTCCTTCTGTCACCAACAATTTTACTTTCTCTAGTCTTTTCTTAGGGAACTCTCTCTCTTTCACTAGGAAAGCTCTTTCAAAAAGATCTCATACAAATCACATCTCCTACATAGTTTCACTAACCACTTACCTCTCATGCAATCAAGTAACTTGATTTCAAGAGCAAGTGTAAGCTACCACGGTTCTTTACCCACTGTTTCCACAGAGTTACATAAGCAGGGAAAAGCTTTCTCTTCCCTGACTCTATCCTAAAGTTTTGCTAAAAAGGTGGTGAAGACCAAGACTCCATCATCCTGTTTCCCTGATGAGACTACATTCTCACTTGTATACCATGTATTTTCCCCTGGGTCATAGAATCATAGAGTTATAGAATACCCTGAGCTGGAAGGGATCATATTTTGAGGCACTTGGTTTTCTCATGAAAAATAACATATGTTTCAAATACATATTTTCGTATTTACAAAAAGTTTTCTTAGCAATCAAATTCCACACTTTTAAAGTTACCTATAGAAGAATTCTGATTAACCATAATAAGTCTTTATTTCACTTAGGTCACCCTGTTGGGGTGGGGATAGGATGGGGACAGAATATCTTTCAGCGTAGACCAGAATTAACTGTTGATTCTTTCATGTCCCCTTAACCTTTTATGTGTGCATGTTCTTTCAAGCCTGAAGTTAAAGGAGTAACAAGACATGCAGCCTGATGAGGAGTAGACAGATATTCCAAGGGAAGGCTCAAAAACAGTTTTGAACTGCAAGACTTTAGGAAGCTTTTCCACTTTTTTCCGAATTAGTACATATATATGACAATAATAAGCAATCATATCAAATACCTGATTACTAAACATTCTGACTGTACACAGACATACAGTAACAAGGTACATAGGTGTTAAGATGCAAAATTAATGGGACATATACACACATGCAACTTCTGTTCTCCTTTCAAAGTAGGTACTGGATGTTCCTATTTTATTGATTGTTTACTACTGATCAGAAATATCTACAAAGTTACCCAACACATTTTGGCAGATTGTACCATAGATATTATGATTTCACTAATTGTTAACATGACAAAAGACAATTTTTCCCCATAGAAAAGATATGTTATGAAGTAGGCAGTAACTGTGAATTTTTTTCCCCCAGCATCCCTTTTCAGATTTAGGTCTATACTTGAGGAACATCTCCTCTTGGACCTTAACAAACAAACAGATGCACTTATTATCTCTTTGCATTATTTTGCAGGGTTATATTACACATTTAATGGAATAGTAAAAAGGAAAATAAGTATTATTTTATTCTACCTAATTTATATTGCTTATTTAGCATCTAGATAGTCAGATTTTCCTTTTCGGGTAGAGTTAACATACCATACTTAACTAAGAACCACTACACTAAATATTTCTTGCTCTTTTTGCTCTGTTTTTTTTCTAGTGTTTCTCCATTGTTGTTCACTGTGTGTCATGTCTAGAATCCTCATCCAATTACGTTTTCTGAATCCTTTCTTCTCCTTCTTGTCATCAGTTCCCAGTTCTTTTTTTCTGATGCAAAAAACTATGTTAGTAATTTTAGTATCTCATCATGAGTAACAAAACACTGAAAAGTCCTGATATAACTCTTACTGTATTCGTTGCACTGGATTTTACCTTCTCGCAGTGCCAAATCTATGCACTGTGGAAATGCAAGCTAATCATACACTCAAAACAAATAATAATTAAAACAAATAGTACTTAACTTTGCAACTCTCAGGCATGCAAAAGAAAGCAGAATTAAATTCTCAGACATTACAGAAGATGACCCTTATGTGAAGTCAGCACCTTCAGGTGTGTAACTAATCATATATTAATTGTCATTTTCAGCAACATTTATAAAGTTCTAGTCTCCCTAAAAACACAAATCTTTCCAAATACTCCTCTAGATCAACAGATAATGCAACATCTTTAAACATCACACTAATAAGTACAGCTTTCTGTTTATAATTTGTCTTTCATACTTCCACTGTGGGTTTTTGGAGGATGCATATTCCAGATTAGAGTCAGATTGTAAACCCCCTCTATCAAGTGTCAAGGAACAATTTTAAGTGGGGTCCTGAACAACAAGCTTTTCAATAAATTACACAGGATATTGTTCATGCAGTAGCCCTTGGGCCAGTCAAGACAGGACAAAAGAAGAGGAGCCCAGAGAAGAGGAGGCTCGGGGGAATCCTCATCACTCTCTACAACTCCTGAAAGGAGGTTGTAGCCAGGTGGGCATCAGTCTCTTCTCCCAGGCAGCTCTCAGTAAGACAAGAGGGCATGGTCTTAAACTGTGCCAGGGGAGGTTTAGGTTAGATATTGAGAAGAAATTCTTTACAGAGGGGGTAATCAGGCATTGGAATGGGCTGCCCAGGGAGGTGGTGGATTCTCCATCCCTGGAGGTTTTTAAGATGAGACTGGATGTGGCACTTAGTGCCATGGTCTAGTAACCATGGGGTGTTGGATCAAAGGTTGGACTTGATGATCTCAGAGGTCCCTTCCAACCCAGTTGATTCAATGATTCTATGATTAGATATGAAAAATGTTCTCTACACTGCTACTGGGGAGAATGATCCTTCCTGGAGTCTCTGGCAAAAAGCACCAGGGGAGAGTCGAGGATGACCCCGTAGGGTTCTGGAACCAGCAGTACAAAGTATTTGAGGCTTGTTACACTCCAACTGAAAAAGAGATACTGGTAGCTCATGAAGGGCAAAGTCCCTTCTATACATCATGCAACTGATGCTATGTGGAGTAAGTGGGTTGCATTAATCACACAACAAGCTCAAACAGGAAACCCCAGTCAACCAAGGATCTTGCAAGTCATCACAAACTGTCCCAAAAAGGAAAATTTTAGACTATCATCATCGTCGGAGAGGAAAAAGTGACACATGCTGACCAGGCCCTACCCAGCAACCAGAAAATGAAAAGCAATATGCTCTCTTTACTGACATTCCTGCCGTAATCTAGGGATACACTGAAAATGAAAAGCTGATGTTTGGAGTCTTAGGAGGCAAGTGTCAGCTATTGAGGGACAAGGTGGATCAAGTCAGGCTGCAGAGCTGAAAGTCATCCAGCTGGCTTTAGGTACTGCTGAATGAGAGAAATGGCCAGCACTCTATGTCTGCACTGACTCATGGATGATGGCAAATGCTTTGTGGGGATGGCAAAATGATGGAAAAAGACAAATTGGCAGCAGAGAGGTAAACCCATGTGGGCTGCTGAATTGTGGCAAGATATCACTGCCTAAGTAGAGAAGTTGATCGTAAAAGTACGTCATGTAGATGCACACGTACCCGAGAGTCAGGCTACTGAAGAACATTGCAACAATGGACAGGTGGATTGGGCTCCCAAGATTAAAGTGTCTCGGGTGGATCTGGACTGGCAACATAAGGGTGAATATTGCTGGCTTGGTGATGACACCTCAGGTCATCAGGGAAGAGACACAATGGACAGATGGGCTCATGATTGAGGGGTCGACTTAACCATGGACACTATTTCCCAGGTTATCCATAGCTGTGAAACATGTGCTGAAATCGAGCAGGCCATACCTCTGTAATATGTTGAACAATGGTCAAAATATAAATATGGGGAGGCCTGGCACATTGGTTATATCACACTCCTGCAAACCCACCAAGGAAAGCACTATGTGCTTATGATGGTAGAAGCAACCACTGGATGGCTGAAGACCTCCCCTGTCCCTCATGACACTGCCTGGAGCACCATCTTGATCCTTGAAAAGTGTAAGTCCTGTAGCGACATGGTACCCCAGAAAGAGTTGAGTCAGACAACAGGATTCACTTCCTAAATAGCTTCATCAGACCTTGGCCAAAGAGCATAGTATTGAGCGGGTATATCATACTCCCTATCATGCACCAATATCTGAAAACTAAACAGTACAATGGAGTGTTAAGGTGGGACCCTCAAACATTGGGATCTACATTTAGCAAAGATCATCTGGTTCTACCAGTTGACCTGGCTCTGCCCAATCAAAACCTTTGCATACCACAGAAGGTGATAAAGTCTCCATGGTGCATATGAGAAATATGTTAGGAAAAACACTTTGGATTAGTCCTGCCTCAAACAAAGGCAAACCCATCTGTGGGATTGTTTTTGCTCAAGGACCAAGGTACACTTTTTGGGTAGCACAGAAGGATGGGGAAACATGATGAGTACCTTAAAGGGATTTGATTTTTGTGTGAGAACAGTCTGCTATGTTGAATTGTATGATCTTGGATTCTGAATGACACTGCTAGTGGATGCTGTAACTACCATGGACAGTGAGTGTGAATTGTTCCAGATATACCAGTCCTGAGCTCCTGATGCAGTTTGCAACCAGCTGACAGCACACCAGCCCTCCTGTCCTGAAAGACATCTAGGATGGACAGAACCCACAGGCATGGACTAAATGAACTCAACAGATGTTCTGGAAGGACAGCTATTGGCTAAGGGAATAATATTCATGCTTTTGTGTGTTTATATACATACATACATATATGTGTGTGTGTGTGTGTGTGTGTGTGTGTGTGTGTGTAGTTGGAAGGTGTAGGCTCTGGGCATGATGTAGATGGTATAGAATAAGGGGTGGATAATGTCCTGGTCCCAGCTAAGACAGGGTTAACTTTTGCAGCATCCAGGAGGAAAATGGCTAGCACTCTGGGGTTATTCTGTACCACCTTACGTCGTGCAGAGGGATCATGGAGAGGGATGCGTTTCTTGGTCTTTTCAGTTTGATGTGGGTTCTATGTGGTGAGAAATTACATGCGAATCATTTGTTTATCTTGCACACACTGTTATTACTACTGTTGATACTGGGTGTTTTTCTCATTTCATCGCTGTTTCAAGTAATTTGTTCTTATCTCAACCCTTTTTCTGCCTCCATTTCTCCTCGCCACCCTGCCACAGGGATGCCACAGGGGGAAAGTGAGCAAGCAACACGTGGTCTGGGGTGTTTCTGAGGGAACACTAAGCTGGGGAATACCATTCCTAAACCACAGCACTATTACACAACAAAGCAGTGATTCTCACAGATTAGAAACTGAATAAACTATTTTCAGGAGATGTTATATGTCTAAGTGTCTTAGTTTAAAGGCAAATACTGGGGCAGAGACTCCAACAACCAGATCACCCCTCCTTTTTTAAAAAAAATATCTCCTCCATCACCAATACCGAGACAAAATGCGAGGAGTTACAGGTGAAAAAATAAATTTACTGACAAGAAATAAAGAAGCAACAACAACACAAAACCAAAATGGTAAACAACAGAGAGTACTTCCAGTCTCCTCCCCCTTTTGTACACAGACAAAAATGGTGACCAACACATGCTCTCTTCATCAGCCCCGCCCTCTCTAGGAGAACAAAGAAAAAGTACTGTGGCAAAGAAGATTCCGAAGAAATGCTGATCTCCGGCTCCACTGGGCTGCACTCTACACAGCTCTGCAAGGGTTTGGGCTCTGCACAGCTTGGCTGGGCTCAGCTCCATACTGCTTCTCCACTCATGTATGGAGCCACGTGGCTGGTAGGGCTTATGTGCCTGCTTCCTTTTATTTCTCCCGCACTGGGGAAGAAAGATGGCTCTGAGGTGGTGAGAGTTCTGGTTCCGTCCAGGCAGCCAGGACTACCATGGCATGCTCCATCCCCCTGCCCCGCCCAGCTGTGGCAAAGGTGTCACTCTTAAAGGAAAAGTTTATCCAAAACAATGTTGGAATAAAAAGGGAACAAAATACAAAACCTACTTTAATCGTGACACTAAGGTAGGGTAAGAATTAAAAAGGATACCAACTCTTATTTTTAGATAGCAATTTAGAAATGGCTTTCTGAGAAGAATACCAAAGTTATCAAATACCAAATTATTAAAAATATCAAAATAATACAAGGTCTTTTGAAAAAAACTTTCAAAGTTCACCTACTGCAGCCTTGTCATTATTTAATTTAGTCAGAGTTATCTGATACACATCTGCATCTATTCAAAGACATAAGAACTTTCTTCTCTTTCATCCCAGTACAACCTCTCAACGCAGATGTGGCGAGGTGGCAAAAAAACCAGTAAAATAGACTAGACACTTGGTATCTTTGGCAAATTTCTCTCACCTTCTTGCTTTTCAATCATTTTTTCTATCTCAAATCTTTTTGTTTTCTCTTTCCTTCCCCTTGTACCTCTTTCTTTACTCTTCTTGTCCATCCATAGAGTTTCCAGTAAACTAGATTTCACACTAGTGTTACTCTTTAGTAGAAACCTTTTTAATGACATTTCCCTTTCTAGCATTTTAATTCACTGTGTTCATCTAAAAAATTGTGTTTGACAGTTTCTATGTCCAGAATATGTAATTGCCGAAAAATTGCTGAAATCAATAGTATGGATTTAATATAACAGTAATTGAGGGTTTCACGGAATCATAGAGAGATAGGGGAAAGTGAGAGGGGAAGAGAGAGAAAGAAAGTGACAGAGAAATAGATTAAGTAGAAGAAAAAGATACCATCACTGTAGATTCCAATGACATCTCATTGCTCCTCCTCTGCTGGTCTTCTTGGTGGCTGCAGACTGTACCTGCAAGGAGTGGTGGAGTTTATATTGTGTGGAGGCTAGGTGAAAATGCCTCCTGTACCTACCCTGGATAATGTAATACTGGATAGTGGGACATTTCATGAGTCTTTCACACCTTCTAAGATGTTGTATCTAATACATCAGCATAATTGAATCAATCATGGCCCAGTGTGATCCATCATCTGAGGTGAATAGCTCAGGCTAGGTGTGAATGTCTTTGGTGTTCCCAGGAGGGGTTTTCACAGCTGAGTCATCACGTAAGGGAGAACATTGGCATGATAAGAAGGACTATCCCACCTCGAAGGATTTGCCTCTTATCAGCCTCTTATCTGGAAATTCAGTTTGTAGCTTCAGGTATGCACCTGAGATAGCTGGACAATAGTACCCCCGTATCTTACTTTAAGGTCCTTTCACAGTCCAAATTAGTGGGCATATTCAGGGAGGGATGGGCTTCTGTACATGACCAGTTGTTTCTTTGCAGGTTGCTACAGTGGACAAAAGTCTTTTTGTGATCTTAACAATGTTTAAGCCATTAACCATTTGAGTCTATTACACATAGGAAATCTGTTCTAAAGTAAAAAGGATACCAACTCAATACAGGTTCCATATAGAGTCATAGGATCATAAAATGGTTTGGATTGTAAGAGACCTTAAAGATAATCTAGTTCCAACACCCCTGCTATGCACAGGGACATCTTTCAGTAGACCAGGTTGCTCCAGGGATGGGGCATCCACAGTTTCTCTGGGCACCATGATCCAGTGCTTCACCAACCTCACAGTAAAGAATCTCTTCCAAAAGTACATATATCTGTTTCCAGTAAGGCTCCAAATTTTGAATGTAGGTAGGCATACAATAAACCTGTATATATAACTATTGCAGACTATTTTCCAGATGTGAAGGCATGTTGCATTTTAACATCTGCTAAGCATATGAGATAGATATGCTTAGTCAAATGAATGCAATTCCATTTCCGCTAACTTGAAGGTAAACATGCAAAGAACAGTTTATTCCTTTACTGCGTACACATTTCATACTTCTGGTAAGAGCTGTGAGTAAACCACATTTCTCAAGTTTTCCTGTTGCTACTGTTCTTCACTCTGAAGCATAGTGTTTTTAAACCAAATGACAAAAGGAATCTCAGGAAGTAGCATTCATTTGCTGCTACAGAATAGTGTTACTAAGACAATCAGCTGGGATTTCTGCAACAAACACATGAAAGTGCTTGTAATGGTTTTGAGTCTAGGCCTTCCTTCCTGGCAACCAGGAAGGAAGGAAGGAAGGAAGTATTCCATCCTATTCCTTCACGTAATCAAACATATAAATAGACAGAGAGAGAAGCCTCTTCCTCTCTTCTCTTCTGGCGAGGTTTGGAGACAGCAGACTCCGGCAGCCGGTCTCGCTCCTGTGGGGGAGCTGAGGCCTGGTCGGGCCTATGGGGCCTGTTGTTTCTGCCGATCCGAGGTCTGGTAGCGTGGTGGTGGCGTTTGCTGCGATTGTGCTATCTCAAGGAAAGTAGTAAGATTTTCTTTGGCTAGTTCTTTATTGAGTGCGTATACGTGTTTTTAGGGTTTTTTTTGTTTTGTCCCTTTTACCTTTCCCTTTGGGGGTGTTGTGGGTTTCTTTCTCATGTGTATATAGTCTTTGTAACTGTATATAAATGTAATAGGATTGTAAATATATTTATATATTGCTTTAGCTCTCTTATTTCGGGTCTCTTGTTGTTTTTTTTTCTCTCTTTTCCCTTGTTTTTTTTGGGGAGGAAGCTTTTACTGCAGTGTTGGAGACTTGGCAGGGAGCCAGCTCCAAACCACAACAGTACTGATAAAAAATAATTTTAAAACACAGCTATGATCTTAGCTACAATATCACAATTAATATTTTTTTTAAAAGGAGTTCTCAACAATACAATATGTTGATAAGCATGGCTATTATTTACTCTTCCATAAGAGTAAAATAAAAAGTAAGAGCCTGACATTGCTATATTCTCAAGTAGGCCTCCCTACACCATGGAGAAAAAAGTTTGAAAAAAACTCTTCCATCACCAATCAGTTCTGAAGCAGGGAAAAAAAGCAACTCACTTTTCTCAAAATTGTTGTACAGATTTCCAACATGCATCAAGTAGGAGTCCATTAAATTGTTCTCGGTAGGTTTTGTGGTTTGGGGGAAGGGGGGTCTTTGGGAGGGGTGAAGGGGGAGTTTGATTGAATTTCTTTGTTGTGTTTCATGTTCTTGGATTGGGTTGGGTTTTTTTGTAAGTATACCTGACAGCAGGTAGGTTAATTTAATTTTAATATTTTCCTATAAGAAAGGCTTAAAATGTCCAGACAATGGTTAGAATAAATCTGTCAGTGTCTGTGGAGAGTTAAATTTATAAACAACCATAGCAACATCATTCTGTTTATTCTAATAAATAGTTTTGTAGCAGTCATTCTTTCCTTCCTCAAGATTTGTGTTTCCTTTCTACCTTTGCCACTAATGAGCAATTTATACAAATAATCAAGTTTTGGTTTGAGTCCTGCACAGCTATAAGGACTGCTTAGTTGATCAAGGCCTTTTCCCAAACACCCTATGAGATTGGCAGCAAGTTAAAACATTATGAATTAAAGCCCTAGCAGGTTGACAGTGCCCACAACAGAGAATTCCCATAGGGCTATCCTGTGGGGGGTAGATTTAGAAGCACACACACTGCATATACACTATATATACATACCTACTTTACTATTTTTACAAATATTTTCCAAATCACTTTTCATTTTCAAGTACCACTTCTATTTATCTATGCAAATATTTCAGAGTGGTAAGGGCCTCAATAACATAACAAATATTCAATATCTACTAAAATGTTGATGTATTATTCTGAGAATCACAGAATGAGAGAATGGTTGGACTTGGAAGTCACCTTTAAAGGTCATCTCCTCCAAACCCCCAGTAATCAATCAGGAACATCTTTAAGTAGATTAGGTTACTCAGAGCCCTGTCCAACCTGATTTTGAATGTTTCCAGGGATGGAGCATCCATAACCTCTCTGGGAAAGCTGGTCTCACCAGACTCCTCTAGTTTGAAACCATTACCCCTTTTCCTATTGCAACAGGCATGGACAAAAAATTTGTCCCCATCTTTCTTATAGCCCGGCTCAAAATATTGAAAGTGTCAGAAAGGCCCCTCCAGAACCTTTCTTCTCCAAGGCTGAACTCTAACTCTCTCAGTCTTTCCTCATAGGAGGGCTGTTCCATTACTCAGAATATCTTTGTGGCCTTCTCTGGACACACTCCAACTGGTCTTTCCTGTGCTGAGGCCCCCAGAACTGGATGCAGTACGCCAGGTACCTCTCTCACTAGAGGAGAGTAGAGGTGCAGAGTCACCTCCCTTAACAACTGCTGGTCATTCTGCTTTTGATGCAGCATAGGATGTGGCTGGCTTTCTGTGTTGCAAGCTCATATTGCTAGCTCATGTCCAGGCTCTCATTCACCAAAGTCCTTCTCAGCAGAGCTGCTCTTGATCTCTTCATCCCCCAGCCTATATGGAAATTGGGTGTTGCCCCAACCCAGGTGCACCATCTTGCACTTGGCCTTGTTGAACTTCATGATGTTCCCACTGGCACATTTCTCAAGCTTATCCAGGTCCCTCTGGATGGTATCCTGTCTCTCAGGTGTGTCAGCTGGACCGTGAAGATTTATGTCATGTGTAAAATTGCTGAGGGTGCACTCAATCTTACTGTCTGTCATTGGTGAAGATTTTGAATACTGAGCCCTGAGGGACACCACTTGTCACTGACCTCCATCTGGACATTGAGCTGTTGACTACTACCCTCTGGATGCAACCATCCAAACAATTCCTCATCCACCAAAGAGTCCACCTATCAAATCTTGCCTCCTAATGTGATCACTCTATTGTAGAAGGCCACTAGACTGGTCAGGCAGGAGTTGCCCTTGGTGAAGCTGTGATGGCTGTCTTGGATGACCTCCTTGCCGTCCATGTGCCTTAGCTTAGCTTTAGGAGGTGAGAGTTGGGACTGTTCAGCCTGGAGCATAGAAGGCTCCAGGGAGACTTTCTAGCACCTTCCAATACATAAAGGGGGCTACAAGAGAACAGGAGAGGGAGTTTTTAGAAGGGCAGTTAGACATCAGTTATTACTGGGTCAGAACCACCTTGGGGCAGGGGGTGGTGTGGAGGGGGAAGGGATGGGTCGATCCTCACGAAGGTGGGGTGGCGTCATATCCCTCATGGCAGGCCCCTGGAACCCACATGGGGAAACTCCGGAATAGCCATCAGTCACAAAAGCCTGGGCAAACTATAACACCTCCTGGAGCCCCTAACCCAGCCTCAGATTGGCAGGGATGGTGAGAACACTGCCCCTCACCCTGGTCTGGAACCCCAGAGTGGCTGGTGGGTCAGAGACCCCCTCTGGAGGGGTTGGCCATAGACACCAGAGCAGATAAAAACGCAGGCACGTGTTTGCCTCATGTTGCGGCCCTGCCACTTGGACTTGTGCGAGCCAGTCTTCTACAAGGCTTCAGTGGCAGCTATCTCTCCCTTCTCTCCTTCTCTCTTCTTGCTCCTCTGCTTCTGTTTCTTTGCTCCTTTCTTGATGTTTAGGGTGGCTTGGAGCTGGAGGGACTGGATCTTGATGTAAGTGTTGTGGAACTGGTTGGATTTTGCCTTAAGTGTTGTGGATTAATAGTGTATGCCAAGTTAGTATTGTGGTGGAACATTTTTGTCTAGCTTGTGTGGTGTCCTTTTGAACTTTGACCAAGTTCCCTTATTTGCTCCCCTAACTTAATAAAGAAATCCCTTGAGAACAAGCTCGTGGCTTATCTTGAGGTATTAAAGAACCTTATATCTATAAATTTAAGGAAAACTCCTAGCCAAGCCCATGAGCTGGCAGCTCCCTGGGGCCAGAGTCTTATGAGGGCATGTGATAAGACAAGCATGTAGGTTTAGAATACATTTTATGACAAAATTCTTCATTGTGAGGGTGGTGAGGCACTGGAACAGATGTACTCCCAGGGTACTACTTTCTAACCTTTTTAAAAATAGGTGCAATATTTCCATTTTTCCAGCCACCCCTGACTGCCATAACTTAATTCCCAAAGACTGTCACTGATCTACAGCCAAAAATTTGGATCTGACCTGCACTTAGTGCAGAGGGCTGACAGGATTTTTCTGTGCCTTACACTTAAACTTCAATCTGAAGTGACTCATTTCGCTGTCAGTATAGTGAACAATCCAGAATTTTTCCTCATCTAGGCAGCTGCTAACAGTAACCAAAATGCAGTTGCCTTTAGTTACCTCCTCTGCCTTAGAGGCCAGAAAGCAGAAGTACTGTTATACTAGCTCTGCATCCTTTAAGTGTGAATTCTTGCAATGTACCACCTTTCTCCCTAACTTTCACTTCCTGAACTTCCATGAAACACTTCCTCAGAAGGCAACTACACAGAGTTATGTGTTGTCATATGCACAATCAACTAGGCAGAAGTATCTCACATTCCAGTAACTCAATGAGTAACAGTCATTTCCTCTATTTCAATTAAAACTACAAGAAATAATTCCAATTAAAATGAGAGCTACAACCATGACAACTCTACAAGATATCAAAAATAGGAACTATTGTGAATTTTTCTTGTTTCTGTTATCAAATCCTCCACCACAGGTGTATTTTTGACTCCATCAATATAAAAAATTTCTAAGGTGCTACCTACAATGTGAATGGAAGAAAGACATAGAATTGTGTCTGAAACCCTGACAGTCTTCACTGAATTTTTTAACTCTGCACACTCAGGGGCAGAAAAGGTGACAACTACCTTTGGTCTTGTTCCACATGTGCTAAGATCTCTAAATGATCGTTAGCATTTGGATGCACGAGTTTTCCTTAAAGCTCTAAACTACCCTTCTCTTTTTTGCATGACTGGTTAAACGATCAAGTAACATAAACAAATTTAAATCATCGTGTATGGTTTTAGCATTCAGTTCCAATCCCAATTAGCTACACATGTTCTGCTGACAGGCAGTTAGGTATAATACAGCTCACTTCTCCCACACCCCTGCAGTGAGTGGGACAGGGAAAGAAGAATATCAAGATAAAAGCAAGAGCATTTGTAGGTCAAGAAAAAAAATAAATTAATAAACTAAGGGGAAGGGAAGGGGAAGGGGAAAGGAAAGGGGAAGAGGAAAGGGGAAGAGGAAAGGGGAAGAGGAAAGGGGAAGGATTCCCAAACAAAACAGGGCCAATCTCCCTAAATCCTCTCTTCTCTATTTTATTGCTCAGCATGACCATTATATAGCATGGAATAGCTCCGGTTAGTTCAGGGTATTTTTTTAGTTGTGTCCCCTCCCAACATCTTGCACAGCCCTAATCTATTCACTGGGGTAGCAGAGCAAGAAACAGAGAAGGCTTTGATGCTGTGCCAGGACCATTCAGAAATAGCTAAAACAGTATGTTACGTTCACTGTTTTCATTGGAAATCTGAAACACAGCACCATAAGATCTGCTACGAAGAAAATTAACTCCATCCCAGCCAGACCCAGTACACACACACAAGTATCATATATCAAATGATGCATGATACATGCTAGTACAAAGAGCTCCAGGAGATGAAAAAAACCCACATGGTTTTGTTAAACCATTAAGGTTTACTGGTTTGCCTTCTGGCAGATGAACGAAATTGTCTTCTTTGGGTTTAAGATGTTCAGCTGTTTTTTTGCTCCTTCGATGCCTTCTTGGATTAAGTGCCCCTGCAAAGAGAGAAGACAAGCAATACTTAAAAGCTGGTCTAAATTCTGAACACAATAGCAAGTGAAAAACAGTGCACTACAGAACACTAGAAAACAATCACAGAGACATAACACATTTGTTATTATGAAGTTGGAAAGACAACATTGTTTCTAAAATGACATGCTTTTATACTTCTGACACTGCTCTAAACACTATATTGTTTGTGGTCCAAGCCATCTTACTAAAAAAAAAAAACTAAACAGAATTTCATTGTTTAAATTTTAACACAGATACATTTTTTAAAAGAAATGGGCAGACTAGGCTTTTACAACAGGCTCATGATTTTCAAGCTACTCTATAGATGACTGACATGAAAATAAAATTTTTAGACTGAAATTCATAACTAGTCATGCTTCGGAAGTTGTGGGGTTTTTCTTGTTTTAATATGACCAATCTATAGATTAGTAGATTCAGCTTAAACATTTTATGGAAAAGTAAAAGGTAAAACAAAAAAATTGTATAATATTTAAGTTAGAAGGGACCCATAAGGATCACTGAGTCCAACTGCCAAACCCTGCTAGAACAACCTAAAACTAAACCATATGACTAAGAGCATCATCAGATGCTCCTTGAACTCTGACAGACTTGGTGCTGTGACCAATTCCCTGGGGAATCTGTTCCAGTGACCAAACATCCTCTGGGTGAAGAACCTTTTCCTAATGTCCAATCTGAGTTTCCCTCGAAGCAGCTTCTTTATTCTCTTTACTTGTGTCCTGTTGCTGGTCCCCAGAGAGAGGAGATCAGCAGCTCCCCCCTTCCTGCACCACTTGAGGAAGCTGTATGCTGTGATGGGGGTCATGCCTGTGCTTCTCCAAGCTAAACAAACCAAGTAACCTCAGCCACTCCTCAGAAGTCTTGCCCTCAAGGCCTTTCACCATCTGGGACCCTTTCCTCTGGACACACTCTAGAGTTTGATTGTATTGAGGCGCTCAAACTGTAAGCAGTACTTGAAGTGGAGACAATCAGTGCAGAGTAGAATAGGAGAATCACCTCCCTTGCACAGCTGGCAACAGTGTGCCTGATGCACCTCAGTGCACAGTTGGCCCTCCTGGCTGCCAGGGCACGCTGCTCATTCACAGTCAACTTGCCACTGACCAGGTCCCTTACTCTGAGGCTGTTCTCCAGCCTCTCATCCCCCAGTTTGCACATACACTCAGGATTACCCCATGCCAGATGGAGAATTCAGCAATTGCTCTTGTTAAATTTCAAGTGGTTGGTGGTTGCCCATGTCTGTAGTCTACCCAGATCTCTTGGTAAGGCCTCTATATCCTTGAAAAATAGCTACAAGAAACAGCCAATTATGAGAAACAGCTGCCCTACATGAAACAGCTGATTGTGAAAACAAAGAGAGAACAATGACACAGTACATTCAAAAAGCAAGTCCACGAAAAATAAAACATTAGTTTGAGACCTGAAATACTGATCTAAAGATCTGAAATTTTTTTACTATTTATTACGTTCAAGAGCAACTATCCAAAGAATCTCTTCATAAAAGTTGTCTTTAAAAGTACGCATAACATGTTTCCTTTTATTTCCCTGTTGAGCTAATATCTCTTATTTGAATTCTCTCCCACATATACCAAGAAAATTGAGACCTAGTTGAACATGTATAATACAAGATTAAGAGGCTATTTTTTAACCTAATATGTAAAAATGAATTAAATTATTATTTTAGTCACTTGCCTTTTTTCATGTTGCATTTTAAGTTATTCACATTCAGGATTGCTAGGATTGACTTAAAAAACTACAAATCTGAACTAGAATAGATTCCTTTCTGACTGAAAGGAATAAGTCGAAGGCTTTAACCAAACAACTGTTTGACTTTAACTTCACAAACACACACACACACACACACACACACACACACACACACTTACTTCTGATTAGAGTTCTTCATGCATAGTTTTGTACTGATTCTAAAGAATTTAGTTAGTGGATTTCAAACTTAGTTCATATGCTGAAAAAACTTTCCTCTCACATTCCCTGATACTAATAAGTCATATAAAAGCCATAAATGGAAAACTCTCTAAGTTTATATTAACAGATGTTGTCACATATCCAGTACCTTAAGACCTAGGAGTGCCTAGTAAGACTTGTGCAAAAGGCCTTCTGACTTCAGCCTATCTTTAAAAATGAGTGAAATCTATTTGAATTACACCTCTATCTATATTCAGACAAGTCAAACAGAGAAGGGCAATGGGACAATACAGTACTCTTTAGGACAACTGCTATTGCTCTACTTTTTAATATCTGCATTGCATTGTTTGCTTCACATTTCCTTTCTTTTAGCCACTTCCAGTGCATGGTCCCTTTGACCTAAACTGTTGGAGTACAACAAGTTTATAAGAGCTGACATTTTCCAAGGTGCCATAACACAGCCCCATGCACAGTACATATGATCACACTGTGCCCTGGTTGTCTGTGTGCCCCCTCACCAGCAGGGATGCCACCTCCCCACACCAGAAGCATGGGAGATGCCTCAAAGCAGTAATTCTGGTTTTGGCTTTACTTTCAGAAGAGCTCAAATGCATCAGAACATGGCTGATATAAGGGTAACAGGTTTCTTTTGTTATGTAATTATGACAAACTGTAGCTGTTTGACAAAGAAAAGTAATTTTGTATTCTCCAATGATTTGTCACACTAGCACTATAGAGATTTCCTTCAGGAAAATAAATACAGACAGAAACACTCATCCTATATTGACTCTGTAATTCCTTAATTTATTGTTTCCAGTCACTTTTCATGTTTCAATGTGTCACAACACTGCTTAAAAATGGCTAGGTGACTAAGGCTTTTTTTTCTACAGGCCTGATCCAGCTAAAATAATCTGAATTTGCATAAGTATCATTCAAGATAGCAGATAGACATGCATATCCAGTCTGCACTACAAAGCAGACAGCCCTAAGCTGGTCCCTTATGTCAGTGTTATATATGCCAAATAATTTAGGACCGCTATAATGCACTTGTGCATATTTATATAAAAGCATATCAATATCTTGAAAGATCATCAATTATCTTGAATTGATTTCCTATTAATTTCCAATTATTTCACTAAAGCACAGTTGCTTGCTTTACAAGTTTGATATAACTAGTTACAAAAATGCTGCAGAAGTTACTTCTAATTTTATTGGCTAATTTAAGTTTATATCTAATTTTCAGTTTATATCTAAGTTTAAGTTTATATCTAATTGCATATATCTAATATACTTATATCTAATTGCATTGAAGTTGATGGTAGCCAATTAATCCTAATGATGGAGAACTCTCTTGAAAAACTGATAAAGGTTTGGGAAGTGGGCTCCTGAGAGATTATGACAGGGACTTTCATCGGCAAGGGCAAGTACCTAGCACCCAGCACTGGTGCTGCCAGCTGCCCAGGATAGGTTAAGGCCACAGATAGCTTTCTGTCCTGGAACCTTTTTCATGTAACTCCTCCCCGAACCTCTTCAAGTTTTGCCTGCTGTGTGCAAGTTTCAGATGCGGGCTCCCAAAGGGGATGACAGCGCCTTTCTTCTTGGCAAGGGGAAGCAACCTAGCCCAAGCCTTTGTGGTGCCCACCATAGGCTGCCCGGGAGAGGGAAAGGCCAGCTACAGCTTTCTATCCTGGTGTGTTTTGTGTGAGAGAAATTGCTAGACACTTGCAATTTTGGATGTGGTCTGCAAAATTCTGAGATCCTGAGAGATGATGTCGGTCCCTTTCCTTGGGGAGGAATGCACCTCTCTCCCTGGTGCATCCTCTCTCCAAGGGGAGCTAAAGGCCTGCAACAGCTTGGTTTTTTTCTTACCATTTCTGCAGAAGCTCTTCACAGATGTTTGGAGAGTTGGAGATTTCATCCCAACTTCAGGGGTGAGCTGAACGTGGATGAGAGCGCCTTACCTTCGGATGGAAACGACTTATCCCTGGTATTATTGGTATAGGAGACAGGTTGCCCAGGGGATATAATGTGGGAGCGCATCCCCGGCCCCATTCCCTTCTGGGGGAGGTATCCACATTTTGGTACCTTTCTCCTGAAAGGCAATGGAAATACCTTTCCTCAGCAGGAAAGCACCTAGCCCCAGCTTTGGCAGCAGCAGAGGCTAGGCTGCCCAAGGGAGGTAAAGGCCCCTGGTCAGCCCCCAGTTACTGAAGGGAATAAGAGTGCCTTTCCTTGGCAAGAAAGGCGGTTAGTACTAGGCTTGGTGGTGCTCATGAAAGGCTGGCTGCCCAGGAGAGGTAAAGGCCCCCAGTCAGCTTTCTGTTCTGGAACATTTTGTGGGGGAGCAGTCCCATGGTGCCTTCAATAGTGGTGATAGTGTGCAAATTTCAGAGTTTGTCTCCTGAAACAGGATGACAGTGTCTCTCCTGGCGATGGAGAGCACCTGGCCCCAGTGCTGCTGGTGCAGCTGGTTGGCTGCCCAAGGAAGGTGAGAGTCAGGGCAAAACTAGTTGCTGGATTAGCCTTTCTCATCACAGGCTTTTAACTACATCCTTGGTCTATGGACATTCCTTCTCAGATATATGTACCATAACATTTTTTCACTCTCACAGATCACAGTTTCTAACCTGAAAGAAACCAGGGGCTAATCCCTGCAAAAGCTCCTAGAACAAAAAGCCACCACTGATTTTTCACTTTCCTCTGCAACCAGAGAACTGCACCAAACACATGGCTGCATTACACTTCTCACCTATTCATACTGTCACACTCTCAATCTCACAGGCTAAATCAAAAATGAAGTGTTTTGAACTACACCATGTAAAGTGTGCCATGAGAGAAAGGTTTCAGTGACCTACCCTTCTAATTGCAAACTTCTTTGCTCTTTTCAGTCAAGTGGCAGCCACTTTCCCCTCACAGCCTGTAAACTGTAAAACCCATGGTGCTCTGCACATTCTTTTCGGCTAGATGTACCATAAAGCACTTTCAGTCTCACAGAGTCTCATACACTTCTCGGACAGAAAAACACACAGCTACTGAATTTCCTGTTCATCGTGCAGCCTTTCATGAACACGCCACACACTGGGGCTGTGCGCCTTCCTTCTCAGCTCTATGTACCCTCACATTTTTTCACTCTGTCAGATCCCAGCTTCAAACTTTAAAATGCCCAGCAGATACTCTCTTAAGAAAAAGGTACTAGAACAAAAACTAGCTTTGGCATTAACCTTCCCCTGCTGCCTAGAAACTACACTCAATAGTGTTGCTCAACACTTTCTTCTGACCTACTTGTACTACCACACTCTTGCGGTCTGAATGTAAACTGAGAAGTTTCCAGCCCCAGCTCACACATATAAATGTGCTAGGACAAAATGTTTGCTCGCATCTTGCCCACTATGCTTTCTGTCCCGGAATTTTTTGCGTGCAACTCCTCCCCAAACCTCTTCAAGTTTTGCCTGCTGTGTGCAAGTTTCAGATGCGGGCTCCCAAAGGGGATGACAGCGCCTTTCTTCTTGGCAAGGGGAAGCAACCTAGCCCAAGCCTTTGTGGTGCCCACCATAGGCTGCCCGGGAGAGGAAAAGGTCAGCTACAGCTTTCTGTCGTGGCATGTTTTGTGTGAGAGAAACATTTGCAGGTTTGGATATGGCCTGCAAAATTCTGAGCTGGGATCCTGAGAGATGATGCCAGTCCCTTTCCTTGGGAAGAAACACACCTCTCCCTCGGTGCTGGTGGTGCAGAGATAGGCTGCCCAAGGGGAGCTAAAGGCCTGCAACAGCTTGCTTTTCTTCTTACCATTTCTGCAGAAGCTCTTCATGGATGTTTGGGAATTTGGAGATTTTTTCCCAACTTTGGTGTCTACACTGTTCACATGTTCTCACTCTGCTCTTTTCTTGTTGCAATTTTAATCTGCGCAATAACTTTCTTTCTGTTCTTAAATATGTTATCATAGAGGAGTTACTATCATTCCTAATCAGCTCAGCCTTGGCCAGCGGCAGGAAGCCCATCCTGGAGCCAGCTGGCATTGGCTCCACCAGACACAGGGGAAGCTTCTAGCAGCTTCTAACAGAAGCCACCCCTGTACCCCCTCCCGCTACCAAAATCTTGGCACAGAAACCCAATATGTTTCAAAATCCAATGACGTTTTTGCAGTTAGACACTATCACTGATGACTTACCAACCTTATTGACCTGTCATAATTTGTATTATTAAAGAGTGTTATTCCGTAAGCTGTTAGAGTGAGTCCTTTATAAGGTGATAGCAGTGGCCAGCAACAGATAACGCATTGGGAAGATTCGCCGAGGTGTCTCCACACTGTTGGCTTAGCCCCTAGAAAAGGGCAGTCGAATCACCCTCTAATCCAGTGAATCTGTTCAGTGAAGATTTCCCCTTACAGGACTCTGTCAGACAAGCTGGACATAAGGGTTTTGGCTTACCTGAGGCACTGACAGACAAATAAAACACTAAGGGTCAAGAAAAGCTCTCCTCTCTAAGGGTCAGGCAACCCCCCCTTACCTTTCTCATGACAACCCCAAAATTGCAGACCTAACAGGGTCTGCAATTTAAACACCCTACTCCTGAGGACTTCCAGTTTTCTTACCTAGGCCGCTACCAGAGTCTCCTCGCTGAAGAAGAAGTTGCAATAGGGGCACAGAGTCAGGGAGCAGCAACATTGCTAGCCAGCACCATAAATCACTCCTATGTCCAGGCTGCATTGCCAGGTCACTTTTTCCATCCTCTGAACTCCTTTGCAAAATACCTCCAGCTCACAGTGGATGCCTTTACCAAACCATCACTGTCTCAGTCACCATCAGCTGCATACTAGAAAAAATGAGAATGGGCACCACTGTGCTCCATCCCATAGTTCTGATTTGATGAATAGCAAAGCTTGCTGGAAAAGTGGTGGGTGAAGACTTTTCCAGGATAAAATGACAAATTATGCATTTCATAAGCATTGTATTTTGAAAAATGATCTGACAACAGCAAAACAGTCCAAAGACTATTTAGCCATGAGTAGTATTTAATTGTATAAAGTCAAAAGTAATTTTTTTCCAGTACAAAATGCCTCATCCATCTAAAATGAATCTTTTGATAAGATCTGTTTAATAATCAGAGTTGATGTCAGGGTGCTACAATCCACCTAGGCCCACAGGAACATTTCAGATCAGGATTTCAGCAAAAGATTTCCACACACACATGCTTTTCTCTTGGTTGCAGTGCAGAGAGAAGCAACCAAGCCATGAGGTTTCATGTGATGAACATGCCCTTCACCCATCCTTGAGAAACCACTTGGGGAAAGAACAGTCTTCCATCATGCCAAGCAAAGTCCATGGAAACGGGTGGCAAAATTAACTATCCACACGCCTGGCACTGCTGCAGCTTCTCCCATCTGGCCCAGGCCTTGGGGCTGTCCCTGCTCCTGCATGCCATGAGGGCAGCAGCCACACGACCCCCCGTCCAGGACCATCACTGTTGAACATAATATGCTGAACATATTATGCTTCTGTTTCTCTAAAATGTCCAGGCATGGGAGGTTTTTTTGTTCTGCAAAACTGAAACCTAGGCATTTTGTTGTTCACAATTTTAGTATTTTTTCCATTTCCATTTTATTTTGACCTTTAACTAAGCCATGATGAATTTGACCCTACTGATTTCAGATAATTTTATCCAGCTAATCAAGACTACTTTGAATTTTAGCCTATTTTCAAAAGGGTTGATAGCTCTCCCCAGGTGCATTTTCTCATGTTTAATAAGAAAAAGGTGCCTACCCCTGCATTCAAAGTACTAAAAAAGTAAAAGACTTACTAAAGAAGTAAAAAACAGAACTACATAAAATTCTTGCAGACATTATTTATCAGCCTTCCCACTTTTTGATTTTTGGAATCTACAACTGAGCTTGATTTTAGCCAGTTTTGAACTTAACTTACAGTAATTTTGTCTAGACTCTATTTCCACATGAAAGTAGATCGGATAGGCCATTGTCCAAGTGCATTCAAAGTCTGGATTTCACCTTTTTTTTTTTTAACAGCTAGGCTAGTTATCCTGACAAAGGCAGCAGAGTGTTATTTTTACGTGATTTCTTGGCAAATTTACAGTGGCAGTCTCTTACCTCTTTAGTGACCACGAGGACCTTGTATTTACAAAAATACATTTTTGTTCAACAGAACAATGGTACCTCTCTCAGCAGAAGCTGACCAGGCCAATGCCCTTGGTAGCCTCAGGTATGTCTCAGAAAGCTGCGTTGACCTGAATACATCTAATCAATAAGTTTGAACCTGTTGGCATTCCAGCCACAGTCTTTCACTCCACAGTCTCTCTTCAGTGTTAATACTGCATAACTCACTTGGCATGTTTGAAAAACAGATTTTTTCCTTTGTTACCTGGCCAGCCTTGCATGCTGCACACCTCATTTGATTAATGTTACAATAATGCAGATGCATAAGCATAACTAACACAGTAACTGAATACAACTGTATTGTTAAATCCATCTGTTTTACACTTAAATTAGCTCAGTTCTAAACCAACACAGACATATTATTTATTGCCAACAGATACAGGAAGGTGGTTAGGGGCTTTTCCTTTCTCTTGCTCTTCAGAACAAAAGTTCACACATAAATAACAAATAACTTGCAAAAGTCAAAAGTTTTTCTTTTAACAAGTCAACATTTTCTTTTTAAACAAGCATTTTAAGAAGACTATATACAAGAAGTATAGTATGTAGGCATACTGAGTGCCTACTGTTGACTCACAATCTGCTACTTATTGACTCACATATCACAGTACCACCTTGCGAACAAGGTGTTTCCTGCATTTTCTGGAAGCCTGCCCCATGCACTGGGCTTCTTTAGACAGTCTGTGACACAAGATGTAGTTGCAAGAAGGTTTTTTTTCCAATTTTTCTTCCATTTCAGAAAGTACCTCAAAATGGCACTTTTGTAAACCTAACATTAGTGCATCTTAAAAGCTCATGTCTTCAAAGAAAGCACTGTCCACAGAAGTGACAAAATACAATTTCCCCTAATAATTTTTTAAACATTCAGGCATTAAAAAAAGAACACCCAAAATACATCCAGTTCACCGTAATTTTATTTTACTGTATTCTGTACAATGTACTGCACTTTGTTCAGATCTCTGGAAAGCAATCAATTTCTTTATTCTTCTCCCTCTTGAACAAACATTCATATGGACATAAATACTTTCTCTAAGTATGCAGCCCATTTATTTTAAGTAATTTCATCCCTACCTGAACTCATTTTAACCAGATTTATCATGGCATGTGCTACAGAGTTTGAAGGCTTTTTTAACTATTAGTTTGCTCCTTGCCTATGATATATAATAAAAAAATAAAATTCTGCCATAGCAGCAAGTTGTATAAGGTTAGCAGTAATATCCTGTGGACACAAAGACAGAAAATAGTTAAAACCCTCATCAGTATATACCTAATTCCAGTGTGGTAAGTTGTTTATGGAATGCATGTGGAGTGCTTAGCCATCAGAAAATATGTGTCCTTTTTATGTTTAGTCTTACTAGCTTACTGCTACTGCTAGGTATTTAATTACAGATTTAGAAAAGGATTTATGTATTAAGTATGTCATTCTGAATTGGTACTATAGCAGCAAGCACTGTTATCAAGAATAAGCAAACTTAAGTGCTGCTATAATTATATTTCTCCTTAAGCAGAAGAGTTACTAAATCCTACCTTCTTCCAAAACTACTTTAGTTTTTCGTCACAACCCTGGAAAAATGTGAAATAGTATTTTTATGTTAACTCTTCCTGTAAGCTTCGATTCTGTCTTCTCTGTTTATATTTTAGGTTTCAGTTCTCCACTCATTGATGCACATTAAACCATTGACAGGACTTAAAGAATGCCATGAATTGTTTCAAAACACTGTCAAAGAAGGAAATTTCCATAAAATAAGCCACCACTACTGGAACTTGTGATAAGAACCAGGTCTGGTAAGACAGATCTGGGTAACCTCCTTGAACAAAGATTCCCATTGTGGAAAACAGTGAGAAAGGAAAGCATTAATTATAGACATAAATGAAGGTAAAGGTTTGAAATTAGCACACTGGACAAAATTCCACTGTGCAAGCTGTGAGAAAGAAAACAACTGCTTACACTCATGCCATCCCAAGTTGTGGGAACATCTGAGACTCCCTGTGAATATCTGGGACTTGGACTGCATAAAAGCAGTACCCAAAAAGCACGACATTGGGACCCTCATCACCGAGAAGACCAGAAGGACCAGTGAGATCCTGTTAGAATCCATGTGGTGATGATATCTTTACCTTTATCTTTATCTTTCTACTTAATCTGTCTCTCTCTTTCTCTCTCTCTCTCTCTTTCTATTTCTATCTTTCTCTCTACCTCATATTTACTGCTAAATAAAACCATACTATTGACTTTGGCACATGGTCTCATCTGCATCTTAATTCGGGCAGAAGCATCTTTTAATAATGGGATCCTAACAAGCATTTATTTGCAAAATCTAACTGCATAACAGAGATGCAGTTTTCATCTTATGCTATGCAAATCACACTATCACCTTTCAAAGAACTACTCTACTCACAGATTTGGTTAGAGGATTTTTGGGTTTGGTTTTTTTGTTCTATTTTCCAACCGTGACCAGAGATCAGATTCCCCTCCGCATGTGCAATGAGGAGCCTATGCACATTATGAAATTTTAAACAAGCAAAGAGTGGTAAGTACCAGATCTAAAAGCAAGAGGTTAGCAGTCAGATGTTGAAAAGATGGAGAGTCAGTCATGTATATGATACAGGAACGCTGACATAGTTAAGTACTTGAATAAACCGCATCTATGTTAGACCAGTACTCGTTATTAACTTTTTGATTATATTTTAACTGCTATAGCTTCTCTTAAGTGGATGAATGTTGCAGTTCGAGGGGTTTCTGGGGGGTCACTGCCGGCCGCTCTGTGAAGGTTTTCAGGGCTGGAATCACCCCCCCACCACCCATCCCTCGTGGCAGGGACAGGCGGCGGAGGTACTTAAGCCAGGAGACAGAGACCATGTAGCACGCAGGGAATCCAGCAGCAAAGAAGGGCCTTTATTCAAATTTCCCGCAGCTTATAAGGTCTGCTGGGCCAAGGAGGGGATTCCCATTTGGCTAGCCAATGCAAGGAGACAATATAATAACTATGGCAACACAGAAACCAATGGTAGACAAGTGAGTTAACAACTTCCAAACCCCGGCAGATGAATGTGTATTTAATGTGGACCTATAATCAATCTGACAAATTCCACTGTAACTGGTAGCTTACTTCACTAGATTTTATAATCTTTACTCCGTCCTTATAAATGGAAATTCCTATTGAGGTTTAATGCTTAATACTCTGTATTTTTGTAATCAGCTAAATATTCCATACACATAATTAGTATTTACACATTATCCTTCTTGTGTACATTTAAGTGTTACAGAACAATAACATCTAAAACACTAGTTTTGTTATGCTGGCATTATATAAAATGCTCTTGGTTCCCTAACACAAAGCGGTAACTGTTTGGGAATCTTTACTTTCAATAGCTTATATAAGACAATAATTCTAATACTTGAAATACAGTATAATATTACAAATGCATAGTGTTTTCATACCCTCAGTCATATTAAATCCACGTTGTTTCTGTCTACTCCCCAAGCCATTTGTCAATTGCATTCTCATATTTTTTTTGTTCCTTTAACCAGTCTTGATGCCACCTAAGGTTCGCAATAACACTTGAGTAATTCTGACCCAAACTTTGTTTCCAACTGATAAACTGTCGTTTGTTATACTCCTGAACAGAAGAAGAAACCTTTGGATAGTTTACTATAGAACGGAGTAGTTTGTCCAAGGAATGTACAATTAGTGGGAATTTTATGGCAACATTTGTTAGCTCATCTGGATCAGCAGTAAGATCTGGAACAAACAAAAAGCCAGTTAAGACTGTATTTAATTAAATTAATGAGTTAGTCAGGACATAAAAGTTGTAACATACCAAATAGTTGTGGCAGTACTGAACAGCCATCCGAGTATGCGATATATTTCCATTTGCCAGTTCGCAGCATATACACAGAAGAATTCACATTGCACCCATGGAACTCACTCAGCACCCAAGAGGGCCGAGGTCCTCTTGGTGACACTTCACTCTCAGTCTTTTTATGGAGCAGCGGTATAAGAGAATATCCACTGAGGTTCTGTGGGACAGGAATTCTTGCTATATCTAAGGAAAGATATACAAAACCAAAAAGCTATTGCAGTTTCCATGATTAAAAAAAGCCTAACACAATGCTACAGTTGTCTGAACATTTTATTTTTATAATAAGATGTACATTCCTGATTATTATTCTTGTAGAACAAAGAAACACCAAAATACACAATGAAGAAACTTTAGGGAACTTCCTGAGGCAAGCTGCCCACCATCTTGATTAAATTCACTATCATCTATGTCTAACAGAAGTTTGTGAAAAGAAATCACAATAACCTCCTTTGATGGGTGGTGCTTTTTTATTTTCTAATCATGGTTGTAAACATTTCTCTTCCGCTTTGACTGCACTAGGCAGGAGAAAAAGAATGTCACAGTATGAAAAGACCCCAAAAGCTCCACATTCAACATGGCGTAGCATTCATTCCTTTAACAATAACAGTGCTAAGCTGCTATGTAGCATTCTTCAGCAGTGAATATTGAAATGCTTTACAAAGGTGGTTGTTATGGTTATCATCTGTAACTGGTGGGGAAACTGAGGCTTCTGTTGCAGGACTGGAGATAAAGATGGTATCAGAGGTAGTATCAAGACAGTGCATGTATGGAAAACACTGGTGACTCCATAACCCACTAGATGACCCTCAGAAGATGCTGTAATATCCATAAGCTCCTCAGCATCAACTTACATCACAAGTGTCTCTAGGTCCCAAAGATCAGGTCAATATTAAAATGCTGCAAAGGTTTATCAAAGACATTCTGAAAAACATAATCGAGAATCCCAATCATGTCACCTAAACTTCAGCACGTCCTAAAAAACAGGTATGACAGTAATTTTTTAATCACCACACTGATCATCTATAGACATTCAAAATTCAACATATTCCGTTTCACAGAGCACAGTGGTAGTATTTAATCTTCAGTTCTATGCCAAGTAGCGATACTCTGTGCATACAAATTGCCCATAGGTGACTTCCTTTATCAGCACACATCTTCCTTTTTGTCCTCTGTCCAGCCAGCATCTGACTAAGCGCTAGAAAGACTTGTAATGTGTAAACTCAGCAGTTTCCAATGAATGGGCAAAAACCTTGAACAAATACATACTACATTTAAACAAATGAAAAAGGGATATAGGCTCTTCTGTTATCCTAAATCAGTAATGCTATTAGTTGAAGTAACTGCATGTGCAAAAAATGTTCCCGGTACCTTCAGCGGTTCCTGCTTTTCCAATAGAAAGCCAAAGGTACTTTCATACAGACCAAGAAACCCCGTGTTGCCTGGAGGAAAGGTTATGTAACATCCTGTTAAAAAATGCAAGAGCTGTTGCACTTCCATCTGAATTATAGGTATCACACAGATTCTGCTGGAATCAAAACATCTGTGCCTATTCACAAAGTTACTAAAGGTGGAAGTCTTGAGTAAAGCATTTGGATGGTGTCTTAAGAGAGATTATTTCCCTTAGACGACACAAAGCAAAGGGATTATATTTATCACAAAAATAGGATTGAAATCTGTTTCCTCATTAGCCAGCAGTAGCATACAAACTGAGGACATAATAGACCACAGAGGTAGTTCTTCACGTTTTCACAGTCACATCGACATATGTGCCTTTTTGACATTCAGTTTACAGAAAAGGGGAACTGCCAGAAGAGAAGGAAAGGATTATACGCACAGAGTTCCGGGGGGCGGAGGGGGAAATAGAAGGAAAAGATAGAAAGATGTTAAACCACCTGGTCAATTATTTCATTTGGGGAAAGGGGACAAAGAAGAAAAAAAGGGGATTTTTAATTCTTTACATATGATACCATAACTTCATCATCACCATCATCATGGCTAGGCTTCGCAAACAAAGATTTGGGAAGGACACTACCCACATTTGCTACAAGCATGCTGGTGGCTAAAGAGGCCAATGCGAGATAGACAAGTCCAGCTGCAAAAGGCACAGCAAGACTCCTTGGATGGTATTGGCAAGACATGATTCTTTCTGCATTGTCTTTTCTCCTTGAGAGCGATCCTGCGTGCGTTCTCAAAAGAAGCAGCAGCATTATAGATGGTGTGTCTCCAGACCTCCCGATTGAAGGTCAGAGTAGACCAGTTATGAAGGTCAATATGGCCAAGGCTGAGATGTTGTTTCAGGGAGTCCTTGTATCTGTTCTTCGGGGCTCCTCTCTTGCAGCAGCCAGTGGTAAGTTCACCATAAAGCAAGATCTTAGGGAGGCGGTGGTCCTTCATCCTGGAGACGTGCCCTGCCCAGCGCAGCTGCGTTCTCATCAACATGGCCTCAATACTTGTGACTGCTATTTGTTCTAGAACAGACCTATTAGTCACATAATCTGACCAGTGGATGTTTAGGATTGTACGGAGACAGCGATGATGGAAGTGTTCTAGGAGACGCAGGTGGTGGCGGCAGATGACCCATGATTCGGATCCATATAAAAGAGTAGACAGCACAATGGCTCTGTAAACACTGATCTTTGTGCTTTTCTTCAAGTGTTTATTTCGCCAGACTCTTTTATGGAGTTTTCCGAAGGCACTTTGCTAACCTGTTGTCTATCTCTCCATCAATCTTACCGTCCGAGGAGATGAGGCTACCTAGGTAATTAAACTGTTGGACTGATTTGAGCTCTGATTGGCCAATGGTGATATGGGGATGATGGAAGATTTCCTAAGGTGCAGGTTGATAGAAAACATCTGTCTTCTTTAAGCTGACTTCCAGCCCAAAAAGCTCAGCAGCGTCTACAAAGCAGGATGTTAAAGTAGCAGCGGAGCTGCTTCTATGTGGGTGACAAGGGCGGCGTCATCAGCATAAAACAGCTCCCGGACAAGATGGTTTAAGGTCTTGGTGTGGGCCTTCAGTCGCCTTAGGTTTAAAAGGCTTCCATCAGTACGGTATCGAATGTAGATACCATTTTCTTCATCGAGGTCTCCTGTGGCCCTTTGGAGCATCATGCTGAAAAAGATTGTGAATAGGGTTGGTGCAAAAACACAGCCTTGTTTCACATCATTGGTTATTAGAAAGGGCTCAGAAAGTGTATCACCATATCTGACTAGGCCATGCTGATCCTCATGGAGTGAGATGATCATTTTAAGGAACTTGGGGGGACAATCTAAACGTTCCAAAATCTGCCACAGACCTTTTCTGCTCACAGTATCGAAAGCCTTGGTGAGGTCGACAAAGGTTACATAGAGACCTTTGTTCTGTTCCCTACACTTCTCTTGCAGTTGTCTGAGAACAAATACCATGTCTGTGGTACTCCTGTTGGCTCTGAAACCACATTGGCTTTCAGGTAGAATTCCTTCTGCTATAGTGGATATTAGTCTGTTCAAAAGTATTCTTGCCAGGATTTCACCAGCAATGGAGAGCAGAGTAATACCACGGTAATTTGAACAGTCTGATTTATCTCCTTTCTTCTTATACAAAGTGATGATGACTGCATCATGAAGGTCTGATGGTAGTTGGCCTAGTTCCCAACGGCGCACCACAAACTTGTGAAATTTAGCATGGAGTGCTTGGCCCCCATGTTTCCAGATTTCAGGTGGAATTCCATCAACCCCAGTTGCCTTGCTGATTTTCACCTGCCGAATGGCCTTAAGAGTTTCTCCCAAAGTGGGGGCAATATCCAGCTCATTCTTCACTGGTTGCTGTGTGATGGACTGAATTGCTGAGTCTTGGACTACACGGCTAGTACTGAAAAGAGTCTGAAAGTGTTCAGACCATTGATTCAGAATGGAGATTTTATCTGTGTGAAGCACCTGACCATCTGCGCTGAGTAGAGGGCTTTGGACCTGATATGTAGGCCCATATGCTGTTTTCAGGGCCTCATAGAATCCTCTGTAATCACCTGTATCAGCATATAATTGAATTTTTCCTGCTAGATTGATCCACCACTTGTTCTGGATGTCACGGAGTTCCTGCTGGAGCTTGCTGCATGCAAGATGAAAGGCTGCTTTTCTTACATGACAAGATGGCTGAGCAAGGTGTGCTTGGTGAGCAGTTCTCTTCTTCCTCAACAATTCCTGGATCTCTTGATTGTTTTCATCAAACCAGTCCTTGTTCTTCTTGAAGGAGAACCCTAAGGACTCTTCAGAGGATTTGATATCAAATTTGAAAGAAAAAGCCACTCAGATTTTATATCCTGTTTTCAACTGGATAACAGGATTTTTTGCTGACATTCACTGCTAGAAGTACAGTTTTATCTACTGCCCCATGTTCTCTCAGCCAACTGAGAGTGTACACGTGCAGTGTACACGTGACACATCTTAAAGAGAAACCTTTGCAGACTGGCTTGAAAAGAACGCTTTTCTGATTGGTAGCCTAAAAGATCACAGATAGTCTCAAACGGCAACTTCAACTGATGTTTAGTTTCAATGAGTCATCTCTTGCATGATTTATCACAGGCAACTGTTTAAAACTTCATTCTTAAAAGTAATTTCCATCCAAGTAAGTTCTTTTCATTTGAGTCTCTGTCCCATACTAAATACTTTCATATCTAATAAGGTAAGAATGGGTATCCATTATTATATCTTATTTCCTTGCCCAGATCAATTGTATATTTCTTATATATAGCCTACTGTTCTTCCACACACTCTTCATAAAAGACATTCCTTTCATAAGCTAATGAACCTGCCATCCTTTCAGGTTTAATCTCATCTCTCAATGCATTTACACTGTAGTTATGTTATAGGTCAGAAATTCAGGAGAATTTTTTTTCCCCTGCTCCACTGCAAGAAAAAAAAATGGAGTGAGTGGGGGGAAGAGAGTCAATTAGCTTTACAAAAGATCTGGTCGAATTCCTAGCTAGTGGCCCATCAAAGGCTGGGGGGAGCTGGCCGCCTGGACAGAGGAGAGACTCAGACTGCTGGGTTCTCTTTTGACAACGGAGACAGGGTCTGTGTTCGGGGCATTTGGAGAGAAGGCCTGGAAGCCTGTTTGTCTGGTTTCCCGTCCTGGTCAGCCCTGACTGCTGGCCTCAACTTGCCTGCGAGCTGTCTTTTGTCTCCAGCCCGGACCTGCTGTGTTTTCATCGGAGAGTCTCTGTGCTCGCTGGGAGAAAAGGAGGAGCTTTTGGAGTCCTGTTGGGGGTGAACTGCTTTCGTTATGCCTTCCTTCCAGCGGGGGAAGGGTCCCCCATTTCGGCTCCTCCCGCAACCCGAGACCAACCCCCCAGACCTCTCTCCCCACACGGTGACCTCCAGAGCCCAACAGCGCCCCCTGCAGGCTGTGATTAGGACTGCGCTAAGGGACAGAGAAGTATTCATTCAGACTTTTTTTTTTTCTAGGACTACTGTCTAGGGGTTTTTTGTGTTCTGTTACTGTTTTTTGCCAACATACATATATCTTTTAATAAAGGGTTGTTATTTCTTCTGTTTTTTTTCCACACTTCCTCGATTAAAGCCCCTTAATTTTGAATTTACAATTGCTGAGAGAGGAGTTTGGTCTATCTCATAACTCATTCTCTTTAGCAAACATTCCATTCCAGTCTCCTCAGACTGAGACAAGTTTCTATAGTAAACTGTTAGGTATGAAGGCTAGCAAGGATTATACATATCTAAAAGGCATCCAAGGAGGCATAATTCTGACTATAATACAAATGCATAATAATGGTAACTGGGAAAAAAAATTTCATTTGAAATTACTTAACTCACCAAGCATAGTAGGATATATATCCACAAGAGATACTACATTTGGTATTTCCTGCTGTTCTTTTACACCTGGTCCCATAACTAAAAGAGGAACATGGGAACTTCCTTCATACATGCTCATTTTATAGAACTGACGATGTTCCATAGCAAGTTCTCCATGGTCTGCAGTGAATATAACGACTGCTTTTCTAAGAAGCCCCGTATCTCCCAGAGCTGAAATAATCTCACCTGCAACGACAAAAAGGTACTGAAAAGCATACATTGAAAATACTTCTTCCAACTTCTGTACCTGCAAAGCAGCATGTAAACCTCTAGGAATCCTCCTAGTCAGAGGGCTGAAATCTCCTCTCTTTTTGCACATACATTTGTGCAATGAAGATATGACATACACTCCTCTCCTTTTGCATGTACATTTGTGCAACAAAGACAGGGCCAAGATCAACGAAGTCAGTAATTAAGCAAAGCACTTATGCATCTTAAATATTAAAACACTAGAATGATTCTTTCTTAAACAAACTGGTCAAAATATATTACAAAATGAACACCCCAACTTGCAATCTCTTTTCATTCATAAAATGAGGAAGAGCAATTCTGTGTCTTTGAATTCAATTTATCAGCCTAACATGTCTAAAAGATCAGCTTATTTATTCATGAATTTCATACTAGTAGGCAAGCAAATTCTTGTTCATTCATGGTCACTTTTCAAATTAAGAAACAAAATAAATTAAGACCAATTTGCATTGTCATTTTTGTGTATGTTGACCTTGTGGCAAACTAGGAAGAATTCTGAAAGTCCAATGAATTATTTCTTAATTGTCAATAATATGCTGCTAAGGGACACTCCAAATGTAACCTTATTGTTTAGTCTACGTGTAACAGCTGTTATCCAGTCTACGCATTTGAAATCAATCTCTAAGAACTACTTATGCACTAAAATTATCTTTCCTTACAGCTCTTCTTTGTCAGTCTGTCTCCTCCACAAAAATGTTTCCATTATTTCAGTTAGCATTTAATCAAAGAGCATTTAGTTCCCCTTGTACATGGGTCATGCAATGTTTTGCTGCTGGTTTTCAACAGAGCCTCTGACTTGTGGTTGTGATTACTTTTCAGAGTGCACTGAATTCACCTTGCAAGAACCTTATAAGCTATCCCATTATTTGTCATATAGATTGATTAAGCAACATCCACATGACTTACTCCCAGGTCTGAATTGAGGTGGTTTGTTTTCTATTTTTTCCCCAAGGATCAGCCCTATCAGCATTTTCCTTAAAAAAGCAAAACTAGAAAACTCACTGTATAATGAAATATTACCTACCCAGCATGGCATCTGTCTCTGCACACATAGCATAATAAAATGCTCTAATATTTCTCACTTCTTCCTCTGTAAACTCTCCTGTGCAATTCTTGGTGTACGATGAGTAATAGTCTACTGGATGCATCTCAGAGAGAGAAGACCACTTGGGTATTTTAATAGCTTCATAATTTACCTAAAAATAAGAGGAAATAACCATCACTTTAGCAACTGAACAAAACACATTTTTTTAACACAGATTTAATTAAAAACTTTTTCACATAAATGCACAGTTCTCAGTTTACAGTCCAGGAAACACCACCTGCTTATCTGTTATGTGGTGCTGCTACCTTGTCTGTACTTCACTGCGGCTTCCACAGGTAGCAAGTAATTTTAAAAAATCATCTAGAAACTAAGGCTAGGAGCCAGAAATGTGTGCTTTACCAGCTGTTGTATTATTTTAAGAGAGAGAGCACAGAACAGTCTTCTAGAACTGTACTCCCGAGTAAGTACAGAAGTATTGGCATAGTGTCTTCATTAACTGTATGACAACTATAAACCTCATGTAACAAAAAGATTGGGTGTTATGTGGGACAACATGGAAATTCATGCAGTCTCGGAAAGTCTCCAGGACAGTGATGACAAGTCTTGACATCTTGAAGAAAAGAACTGACTATATTAATCCAATTTTCTAATACTTTTCTACTTGTTTCTACAGATGTCAATCCATTTACTTATAAAGAAATGCAAGATCAGTGTGAAACTAAGAAGCCAATACATTTCAAGTAGTGATGGATATATTCACACTGGCATACTCACAGATATTGTGTGCTGCAGTACTAGATTTAGAGCCTCCAAGTTTGACATATACATTTAGCCTAGGCTGTCATACCTATAAGCATTCCCTTATGTAAGTGCTGCATTTAACAGTTAATAATTTCTATATAGTAGACTTAAAGCACAAATTACCACAAAAGCAGAGAAGATGTAATCTTAGTATGGAAAACTTAAATTTATTAAAAACTAAACCCACACCTGTTGCCTTTGTTTACCTCTGAAAATCTCTAACAAACAGATCTGAGGACTAGATTATGGCACAGCAACTCCAGTGTCTGTGGAGCACATTCCCGGGGCTGCAGTCACAGCTCCACAACTCGGCTGGCCCCAAACATGGGCAACACTGGTTCCTGATAAAATAACTGAGATACTTACTGTCCAAGAGGCTCTGTACAGCACAAAAGCAATCAGATCAAAGTTGTCCCTGGAAACATTACATTCCTGTTTACTTGGAGTATCAATCCCATGTTGTGTTGGAACACATGGCCAAGTATGGATAATGAAGAGCTGCCTGGGGAGCTTGTAGCACAGTGCCTGTCTCTTGAGCCTATGGTATATCTCTGACCATATGTTAATGTCCTTGTGTTCCAATACCCACAACATTCCACCTTCCACAATGTCAATATTATCTCTTAATATCTAGCAGATGTATTAAGCCATAGAATCGTAGAATCATTAAGGTTGGACAAGACCTCTAAGATCATCAAGCCCAACCATTAACCCACTACTGCCAAGCCCACCACCTAAACTGTGTCCCCAAGTGTCACATCTAGATGTCTTTTAAATCCCTTCAAGAAAGGTGAATCCACCACTACCTTGGGCAGCCTATTCTAGTGCTTGCCAAGTATTTCGGTGAAGAAATTTTTCCTAATATCCAATCTAAATGGTCCCTGGTGCAATTCAAGGCCATTTCCTCTCATCCTATCACTTGTTACTTGGAGGAACAGACTGACAGCTAAACAAGTTGGTAAGACTGAAAGAGTTAAAGTGCCCACAGGCATAAAACCTGGTTTTGTAATACTCAAACAAACACACCAAAATCTAAGTTTCCTTAGGCTCGACAGAAAATAGGCTGCTAGAAGAAATCATGGAAGATGAAATAATAGCAGACAACTGCTGCAGTCATCTTCCTACTGCTTAAGGTACTTGGTTACATAAAGTTACATTTTAGACTTCTCAAATTGTATTTATTAGCTTCTGAAGATATAATGGGAGCAAAAAGTGTCCCTCTCTATCCATGATTCTTTTCTACAGAACTACAACCTGGATACACAAAGTCATAATCCTTTTGTCTGTATACAGTAATTCATAGCTAGGAAAGAAGCCAGATGCCCTGAAAAAGTGACAGCTTGTGCAAAATACAGGGGACACAAGGTTTCACAAACACTGTTGATACTCAGTTCTGTATTAGAGCCCCAGTAAACAGACATTTAATTCTTCATCTTCATCTATGCAATCAAACTTCTTCATGAGATTATCTCTGTGATTTTCAAAGACTGCTTCTTCATGACCAAAATACAGCTACATCCCAGAAGAACCAGCCAGTGTTCAATAAATGATAATATGTAGTTCACACAACACAGTATGTATATGTAGTTTTGCAAAGGACCTCAGCAAACTATGGAGTTTAAGTACTCTCTCTAACTGGATTAAGGATGACACAAAAATTTGTCAGAGATGTTATAACTCTGTCTGTGACTTGAAAATGGTAGCCCCCCCTTCCCAAGACACATCTAACCTAGCAATTAGCACCTAGCAAGTTTTCCTTAATAACTAAGCTAGATCTTGTTTTTGTAAATGAAGGGGTTTTTCTCCATGTTCTTCCTCTCCCCACAAACGTTTCACCATTCCCAAAAGAACCCACAATCCTCACTATTACGAAGAAATTCAAAGAAATACAACCTTCATTTGTATATCTTTTTCTGTAAGTATTTGTATTTTTGGTGCACCTAGATATTTAGCAGTTCTCCACTATAGAAGGCCACAAATTATACACACTGCATATGGAGAGTTTTTCTGAGGTATAAAGTCTTTTCTAACCTAATTCTAGTGCTTCAGCTGCAGAGAATATTTCATGCCTTTCTGCAATGCAATCTGTTGTAACACATTCATATTTTATGGCAGATAATGGCAACTGGAGACCATGAAATAGAGGAAAAAGTATTTCTTCTTTGAAATGGAGTGGTATTTGTTAGCTTTACACATACAGACATAATGGGACTTTTTTGTGCTCTAAAATCATTGCAAACCTACAGTAGCACAGGAAAAGTTGACAAAAAACAAAGACTTCTGTTGTGTCTTATTTTGCTTCATGGTCTAGGTTCATGAAGAAAAGATATAAGGACTCCCTGAAACAACATCTCAGCCTCGGCCACATTGATATTCATAACTGGTCTACTCTGGCCGCAAACCAGGAGGCCTGGAGACACACCATCTTATAACGCTGCCGTTTCCTTTGAGAACGCACGCAGGATCACTCTTGAGGAGAAAAGACAACGCAGAAAGAATCGTATCCTGCTGAATACACCACGTAAGGAGTCTTTCTGCTGTGCCTTTTGCAATTGGACATGTCTATCTCGTATTGGCCTCATAAGTCACCAGCGTGCCTGTAACAAACGTGGATAGTGCCCTCCTAAATCTTTGTTCGCGAAGCCTGGCCATGATGGTCTAGGTTCATACTGCAGGAAAAGTTAATCTTTCACTGTAAAACTCAGACAAAATGGTTACCTATAACATCATTTATAACAAGAAGAATACAGAATATTCGTAACAATGAACTTCAAACCACTAACTGAAAATAATTGACAGCTATAATTTTGTTCTTTTTACATTTCTGGCTATTCAACTCCAAACTTCTTTATTGATTCAGTGACTACTGCTACAAACCCTTTCCAACAACAGAGAGGAATTTCTCCCTTCTATTTGCCTAGCCTTAAATCAGAAATCTAACACATCTTTCTTACTGTATACTGAAATATGAAAACTCAGTATGGCTTGAAAAATCAGGAATAAAATACTGCATGTAAAAAGTACAGTTATTAGTAGATTCATATTGAAATTTCATCTTCACATACCTTTTCAAGCCAATAGGGAGATGTTAAAAATGTAGAGGATCCAAAATTTTCTCCTGCATAGGGTGATGGGTATGGGTGTGGTAAATTTAGTCCCAAGTAAAGAACAAATGGTTGAGTGAGGTTAACAGCTTCTTCCTTTATCCAGTTTACTGCTTTATCAGTATTCCGCCAATCTGCTTCCATCACTCTAACCCGCTTCCTATCACCTGTAAGATTTACCATGGGTCTCCCTTCTTGCCGGAGCAGGAAGTGAACATCCCTAGTCCAAGCTTCCACACGGTTACTGAAAATACATACACAAGATACACACTCAGCAGAAAATGTTTTCTTCACTTTTCCTCCAAGCAAAAAGCATTATGAATTCCTGAAAACCTTTCCTATACTTTTAGTTGCAATCTATCTGTAATTCCTACCTAAAGGAAAATTGTTATTCAATTGAGCTATAGCTATTGTGCCTCTATTTTATAATCCAACTTTCAGCCTTTTTTTCCTGCTTCTGAATCTTCTTTCTTATTTATTATCACTTCATGTCAGAAGGGCTCTTCTCACATCTAAAAAATAATATTTAGAAATAGCATCTCCATCTTATTGACACTGCTCTGCATTCTAGCATGGATTCACACGCTATTTATTTGGTAAGGAGGGCCTTAGATTTTTTTTATTGAAAAGGATTCAATGAGAAATAACTTGCCTGGTGAGGTTGCCTTTAGAAACTACATTTTTAAACACACTTAAGACAAAAATCTGTAAGAGTGATTTATCTTGTTCATTTACTTTAGATGTAGTTGATAAATGCTATCGAGGAGAAGCGTGTAGAGAAAGCAAGAAGGGGGGGAAAGGCAGTATTTTAATGATAAAACACTTTTGGAACAGATTTTCTAATACCATGACATTTATTACCTCTCCAAAACACTGGGAAATCTGAGTTGCAGATGTCCTTGTTTCTTTGCTAGAATGAATGATGCTACAACTGAGGGAGGAAACAGCCCATCTAAGACCTTGACTAATCTTTACCTTGTTCATGGCAATTTTGGTAAAAGTAAAGAAATTCTAAGAGGAAGTATGAAACTGCTGAAAATTTGATCATACCCTTAAATCCAAACAAAGCACTATTATTGTTTAGAGAGCACCTAACCAGTTTTATCCCCACAGGAATTTTACCAGTGCACTTTTAACCTCCAGAAAAGCTATTCAGAATTATCTGTAACAATTCTTTTTTATTTTAACTTCTTGTTTAGGCTCACACTTCCAAGCTAAACAGGCTTAAACAAATTACTTAGAATAAATAAAGGTTGCTAGATGGTCCACAGAGAAAGCATGTTGCACAAACATCGAAATGAAATTATGGTAAAGGAGTGTGTGTGTAAAATTGCATCTAATGCCATAATAGTGACTTAAACATAAAAAAATATTATGTAGACCATAAGCCAGTCAGATTATCCAGTCAGACTGAGATTAGAATCAAATTAAAAGAACAAAATCCTCTCAAAACTGAAAAACAAAAAAATCCCCCCCAAAAACCCAACCCAAATCCAAAACCAAAAAACCAAACTCAAAAACCCAATCCAAACCAAAACCATTCCCACAAAAAAACTCCAATAAAATCCCACTTCAGACCCTTTCCACATTCTGGAGCAACAAAGGAGTCATTGTGACACATCCAAGAGGAAAACTAATCCTCAGGCAGAACAGGACATGCCAAAATAAGGCTCTTCAAAAAGCCAGGTGGAGTACTGAAAAAGAGTGCAATACTAGATCCAAATCCACAGTTTAAAATGAAAGAGCAAGGACTTGACAGATAATTATTTAAGACCTTTGGAAGTTAATGTCAATTTTCCACTTTTTCAATGGGAATGAAAAGAGATCACATCTCCTTTGCTAGCAGATAGTACTCCAGTGATTGTAACAAATATACAATCAAAAAAAGCCATATATAAAGGATATAGCAATGCACCATTGAAGACACAGCATAATGAACTACCATCATTATTGACCCAAATGAAAGTAACTACATGAGAGTCAGTAATTACACTTATTTTAAATGAAATAGCCATCAATACTCAAAAGCATACATGGAGTCTTTCTGACAGGAAGCAGAGGCTTGATGTATACTACAGTCCAGAGGCTGAAGATTCAGTTCTTTCACTGTGTTAGTATATATTTCCTAGAAAACCTCTTCTCCAAATCTCATTAATTCACAACTATGAAAAATTATCTTATGAGGAAGTCACATTCAAGTGGCTCCTCTTCATTATACATTTGTATTTTTAAGATACGTAAACTTCCATAGTTAGAGAGATGATCTGTGTTAGGAATGAACTATTTGCAATAGGTTAGAACAAAGTAGAATTGATTTATGTCACCTAACCTAACTGTTGAAGCAGAAAAGTTAACAAGTTTTTTTTTATGTAGGTAAACATGGGATTAGGGAGCAGAAGTGGTTTTATTGTCCAAAGAAGCAACATATATGCTTAAGAAAAATTTCTAAAGAGATAATACTGCCTGCTGAATCTTGCAGTTGAACTGTTCTATGTCCCTTTGCTAGTCTCCCTTTTAACAGGAAATTAAAACAACAGGACATTTTAATTATCTCCACAACAAACAGGAATCTTTGTTATAAGTCCTCTACACTGTTGAGAGATTACCGGCTACTTAGGGTTTTCAAATGTCTACACAGACGCCATGCTGGGAACAGGATGTGCATTTTTCTCTGACTGAGGAATTGTATTTGTAGTTTCCATTTTTTAGATTAAAAATGTTGTAAACTGCCATTTTCAAATTTGTCTTGTGTAGGCATAAAAAGGCTGACTAACTATGCGTTTATTTTCATTCATTCTCAACCACTACCTGCACTTATTCAAATAACATTAAGTACAGATCTCAAACTTTCACTGAACAGAAGGTCAAAACAAATGTATAAAAAGTTTGTAGTAGGCGAAAAGGTAGGGTCAAGACATAGAAAAAAAGATAATTAAAAACTGCAATACCATAGACTTCACAGTATTTTCCTATTATATCTTAAGTGCCTAAATTTAGCCTCATGGGACCAAGACTTAGGCAAACATGATGTCATTATATGGTTATATCATAATTTTTGTTTGTGAGACTCAAACCCTATCATCACTGAAGTAGATACATCCCTACATGCCAGAATGAGGAAAATAAAAGCACACCAACGTAACTCCACTGATACTGATGCTGCCGTTTTGAAAAGCACTGAACTGGTTTAATTTGTTTCTCATCTGTGAAGACTCATGACAAAATTAGAATTTAGAATAATACAATGAGAACCATGCAAATGTGAGAGTACCAGACATAATGAGAGCAAGCTTAAAGCATCAATAGTGAGGGAACATGAATGACATCAGCAAAACAGATCAGTACTGAAGAAGGGGATTTCAATGTTAAGATCACTGTACAGATGATGAGTCAGCAGCATTCTGATAGCAAAATGGCAACCAGTTCATCACGCACTCCGTATGCCATTTCTCTTTCTGTTATTTGAATGAGCAGAGTAAAATAGGATAGCTGTAATAAGTAAACAAAAAGGGTATTTGACTAATGTTCCTGTAGACTAAAGCCACCAAGATTTCATGTTAAAATATCATGCCATATCAACTTCTCACTCCTACAAAGTGTAAAATACCTAGGCAAAACGCCACTTCATCATTGCCGATCAACACAAAAATAGGAGAGATCTCATCAGGTGACATCAGTTACCCTATGACATGCCAGAAATCCTGTTCAGACTATTTGAACATGAACTAGTATTTGTATGTTTGTGGCTATGAGATTGTGAGCTGGCACACTTTACCAACATAAAAAATTAAGCAACATAAAAATTACATTCCTCTTCTATATAGTCTTACATTACAGTTTTCTTACATATTTCTTACACAATAGAATTTATTTGAGAACTAAGGAGTATCTACTTGTTCAGCTTTGCACACCTCAGTCTGGAGTCAGAGTTCACCTACAATGGCTGACAATGAAAGCAATACTTCTGGAATCCAGGCACTTACATACAACTTTATTTCAGTGCCACCTCATGTTCCACTCATCACATGAACAGCCATGAAATTTTAGAATTATTTAGAGCTGCTCTTCTTTAAACCTGGAGTGACTTTATAAACATATCTCAATGTTATGCTACATTTCTTCTATCTCGGTGAAGGGCAGGGTGAATGTCATCATGGCTAGGCTTCACGAACGAAGATTTGGGAAGGCTCTATTCACGTTTGCTACAGGCATGCTGGTGGCTTATGAGGCCAATATGTGACAGACATATCCGATTGCAAAAGGCACAGCAGAAAGACTCCTTAGATGGTGTATTCTGCAATACACGGTTCTTTCTGCGTTGCCTTTTTTCCTTGAGAGTGATCCTGCGTGTGTTCTCAAAGGAGACAACTGCGTTATAGATGGTGTGTCTCCAGGCCTCCCGATTGGAGGCCAGAGTAGACCAGTTATGGTGATCAATATGGTCAAGGCTGAGATGTTGTTTCAGGGAGTCCTTGAATCTTCTCTTCGGGGCTCCTCTCATGCGGCAGTCAGTGGCAAGTTCACCGTAAAGCAAGATTTTAGGGAGGCGGTGGTCCTTCATCCTTGAGACGTGCCCTGTCCATCGCAGCTGTGTTGTCCTCAACATGGCCTCAATACTTGTGACAGCTGCTTGCTCTAGAACAGATGTGTTGGTCACATAATCTGACCAGTGGATGTTTAGGATTGTACGGAGGCAGCGTTGATGGAAGCGTTCTAGGAGTCGCAGGTGGTGGCAGTAGATGACCCATGATTCAGATCCGTATAGGAGAGCAGACAGCACTGTGGCTCTGGAAACACTGATCTTGGTACTTTTCTTCAAGTGTTTATTACGCCATACTCTTTTGTGGAGTTTTCCAAAAGCACTGTATGCCTTTGCTAACCTGTTGTCTATCTCTCCGTCGATCTTACCATCTGAGGAGATGAGGCTACCTAGGTAATTAAACTGTTGGACTGATTTAACCTCTGATTGGCCAATGGTGATGTGGGGATGATGGGGGACTTCCTGAGGTGCAGGTTGATGGAGGACCTCTGTCTTCTTTAAGCTGACTTCCAGCCCAAAGAGCTCAGCAGCATCTGCAAAGCAGGATGTTAAACGCTGCAGAGCTGCTTCTATGTGGGCAACAAGGGCGGCGTCATCAGCATAAAGCAGCTCCCGGACAAGATGGTTTAAGGTCTTGGTGTGGGCCTTCAGTCGCCTTAGGTTGATTAGACTTCCATCAGTACGGTATCGAATGTAGATACCGTCCTGATCATCGAGGTCTGCTGTGGCCCTTTGGAGCATCACGCTAAAGAAGACAGTGAATAGGGTAGGAGCGAGAACGCAGCCTTGTTTCACACCATTCTTAATTAAAAAGGGCTCAGAAAGTGTGTTGCCATATCTGACTTGGCCGTGTTGATCCTCATGGAGTGAGATGATCATTTTAAGGAACTTGGGGGGACAACCTAAACGTTCCAAAATCTGCCACAGACCTTTTCTGCTCACAGTGTCAAAAGCCTTGGTGAGGTCGACAAAGGTTACATAGAGACCTTTGTTCTGTTCCCTACACTTCTCTTGCAGTTGTCTGAGGACAAATACCATGTCTGTGGTGCTCCTGTTGGCTCTGAAACCTGACTTTCAGGAAGGATACCTTCTGCTATAGTGGGTATTAGTCTGTTCAAGAGTATTCTTGCCAGGATTTTGCCAGCAATGGAGAGCAGAGTAATACCACGATAGTTTGAGCAATCTGATTTAATACCTTTCTTCTTATACAAAGTGATGATGACTGCATCATGAAGGTCTGAAGGGTGAATGTATACTACTAGTATTTAGGCAACACAGAATTATTTTTTTTTTCCTGCACAAAAGTGATTCAGAAGAGAAGTACAAGCGTCTGTATATTACAGCAGATGATTTTCATTTGTTGGGTAATATTACTTTACTAAAAATCAATTCTAGAAATGCTGAAGCATGATTCACCCACAGAATCATTTGTCTTGCTTCATTACACAGAACAAAATCTGTCCCTTTGCCATCTCAAAGAATCATCTCTTACTGGCACTTTACAGTATGCTCTTAAGACTATTTTGAAAAGTATGAATGCCTGAGATAGTCACAACAAATAATCTCTATGCTACAAATATACAAATACCCATAAGCAACCATCTTAATGTTGTTTCTTGCCAGAGAGAAGAATTTCACAACATTCATACAAGGAGGCACAAAGAATAAGAACAATACTGCAATGGATAACTTTCTAGTACTTTATACCTTGTACAAGTACTTGTTTCTCACCAGAAAGAATAAATAAAATCAAGAAAAATGCAGAATAATGAAAAAAAGAACACAGGTTGAACACCCATCAGATAACAATCATATGCTAAGTTATTAAGAAGAGCTGCAGACAGTGACAAGCAAGAAGGATAAGAAACATACAAATATGTACACTCTCTGGTAAAATAAGTAAACATTAAGTTTTTGCTGTAAGTCATTTGAATAATCCCTTACATGCAGCATAGAACTGGTATACAGAAAAATGGGAAAAAAGTTTGCTTTTTCTTTTTTGACAGTCTTAAACTTGAGAGGAAAGTATTACTTTGGCCAGATTCTGAAGTGGATACTATCTATCAAGTATTTTGTCATTAAAAGCAGTGTATAAGCAACCATCTTAATATTGCTTAACATACTAATAACTACTAATGTCACCTTTCAACTTCTAGCAGCTCATTTTACTGAGGGAACTCTAACCTGTTTAATATAAAAGAAAAAGCTACTCTTTATATTATTTCAACAACAGATATCATTACTAATCAGTGAGACAGAGCATCTTCATAAAAACTACATAGAAGGAAGACACCATTTTTGTCCCAACTATCCAGACATATTATGATTATTCTTTTTTTTAACATAATGCACTTATTCTCTAAATGTTTAACTATGTTTCATTAATTTTTTGTAATTCCTAGTCACAGTAAGCTTTAAAGCATAGGAAGTACAGCTCTATTGGTTTTGCATGGTAAGGTTTTGGTAACAGGGGGCCTACAAGAGTGGCTACTCTGAGAAGCTGCTAGAAACCTCCCCCATTTCAGTTAGAGCCAATGTCAGCCAGCTCCAAAATGGACCCACCACTGGCCAAGGCCGATCCAATCAGCAACAGTGGTAGTGCCTGCAGGATAACATATTTAAGAAGGAGAGGGGAAAACTGCACAGCATCAGCAGCCAGAGGAGATGGGAGTGCATCCCGTGGAAGGGACCCACAGTGAGGCAGTTCGTGAAGAACTTCAGCCCATGGGAAGGAATTGGAGAAGTGTGTGGAGGACTGTCTCCTGCAGGAGGGACCTCACACTGGAGTAGAAGAATGTGAGGACTCCTCTCCCTGAGGAGGAAGGAGAGGTAGAGACAACATATGAGCACAGTCTGCGCTCCCTGTCCCCCTATGCTGCTGAGGGGATTAGGTACAGAATTTGGGAGCAAAGTGATCCTGGGTAGAAGGGAAGGGTGGGGGAAGGTGTTTTAAGATTTGGTTTTACTTCTCATTGCCTTGTTCTGAATTCTAATTGGCAAAAAATTAAATTAATTTTTCTGAGTTAAGTCTGTTTTGCCTGTGTGCCTGAGTGATCTCTCTATATCCTTATTTTCAGCATTAAGTCTTCCATTATATTTTCTCTTCCCTGCCCAGATGGGGAAGGGCAGTGATGGAGCACCTTTGGTGGGCACTTGGTGTACATCTAGGGTCAACCCACCACAACAGCACAAATCTGTGAACATTTATGGCCTTCAAAAAAAACCCACAAAACCTCTCATGTGTTGTGATGATAGATTTAATATTAAATTATTATAATTATGTTTTTTTGTTCTGCTTTTCTTACACTGCTAGTATAACGCAGAAGCCAGGAAGTCTCAAAGCAAGGCAAAAACGGTTTATGAATTTCACTTAGGGAGAAATACCAGTGATAAAAAATAACCATTCATGTTGGGCAAAACCAGTTTTGATATCACCTTCCACATACAGGTGCATGGGATATGCTTGCTTCTGCATAAAGTTGCAGGACAAATCTCTGTTAGGTATCTAGCACAATTTCTTTTAAATTAAAGCTACTACTATTTCAATCAGAGATAGAAATCATGTAACAGATCATTACATGGTTTGTTCACTACTGTCCATTTCATAGCAGAAAAATCTATCTGATTACCTAACTGAATGATGTCCAGAAGTATAGTCCAATTTCCCAAACTTCTGTGTGTGGTAGCCATTCTGCTCCATGAGATCCATCCATGTTACGTAATCTGGATCTAGACCTTTGAAGTTATTCCAAGATTCTGTTAAATGGGTAAAAAGACCACTCCACATAGCTGGGGGAAAAAAATAAAATTTTGATGAGTAATTGGTACCCCCTACCTGTATACTTGAGGAGGGATTAATCTTCTCATTATTACAGAGGTTAGAAGTCCACATTGTGATCCAATAGAGCAAGAAATACAAAGTATTACTCTTTCAAATCTTGTCATAATCAATATAAGTAACAAAATTTACTCAAATAATCCCCAGAATTGCAAAAGAAGGTCCCATCCTTCCAGGTGCTAAGCAATCACTAAGTCAAGGTTTTCTTAGACCAGAAAATATTCTTATTGATTTCTGAAAGAAAATGGCATGGTAGTACAGATCCCCATCCAACAGTCCTCTACTTACATGTTTTTCAGAGTATTATTTCCCCTTACTACAGTTAGATTTTAATATGATTTTAGGTATATTTGTGAAGGGAATGAGAATATAATGTTTTCATAAATACCATATGCCCTCAATTTTATCCTTTTTAGGTAATGTACTTCACTACCAGCTGCAGAAACAAAGTGAGAATATTTAAGACACCAAGAAGAAATGAAACCAAGGGAAGAGTTGCAAAGGAACTATAACGGAAGATTGTTTTAGTCAATACCTATTTCTTTGCTACTTATTGAGAATTGTTCACTCTTTCACTCACTAATTTAGAGTTAAAGGGAATCCTAAAATGAAACTAAGTCATTCCACAAGCAATAAAAATATCCTGTAAGCATAGTGCATCAACCCCACATGGCAATACTCCTCTTTCCCCACCCCAAAATCCTCTTTCTCACCATGTCTTCTGGTATCATCCCCAACACCTCCATATGAGATGTACCCTCACTTCCTTGCAGCTTTTTGTAAGCCACTGGCTAAACAAAAGCTGTCCTGCTGGTTCAGAGTCCCACATGTGATGACTGACCAGTGGCCACAGCCACCCAAAATGCTACACAGTCTTCATCACTGGGAGCAATAGCTGCCATATTCACAAAACTTGATAAGATTAAATAACACAAAGCTATTACTCTCAGCAACAAAAATTGGCTGAAAGATACAAAAATCAAGAAAAAGAAAAAAAGACTGTTCATGTAACCTCGCCCACTTAAAATGGGACCTTGAGAAAAAGGTTATCAATAAAGTGAATACTAAAAATGTAAAACTATATTTGACAGCCGTTGCCTGCTGTCTCATCCAGTGTATGCTTTGAGAGAAAGGATCCCCCTCACAGCTACAGATGAGGGATGGTCTTTGCAACTGAAAGGACTAGACACATTTTAAGATTGAGGAATACAGTTTCTTTCTATCTTCCCAGCAAATTCTGCAACTAAAATTGAACAAAGAAAAACAAGTGCATTAAGTAAAGAAAAATCATGAAGAATTCAATTAAAGCTACTGAAAGATACATCATGTATCTGAAAGTGTGTTTGGAATAAATGTCATTGGAAGACAGTGATAACAGCCATCACTTTATTCAGCTATCATTATTACTTTTTGCCAAGAACAGGAAAGATATTAACTTTTTATTGGAATGGGAGAGTAGTTCTGAGTGTAGTTTCAGCATTGCAGCAGACAAATCAATGATTTCGCTACAAATCCTGAAGATTTGTTCAGCCTGGAGAAGAGGAGGCTTAGAGGAGACCTCATCACTCTCTACAACTCCTGAAAGGAGGTTGTAGCCAGGTGGGTATCAGTCTCTTCTCCCAGGCAACCAGCAGTAAGACAAGAGGGCATGGTCTTAAACTGTGCCAGGGGAGGTTTAGGTTGGATATTAGGAAGAAATTTTTTACAGAGAGAGTAATCAGACATTGGAATGGGCTGCCCAGGGAGGTGGTGGATTCTCCGTCCCTGGAGGTTTTTAAGATGAGACTGGATGTGGCACTTAGTGCCATGGTCTAGTAATCGCAGTGGTGTTGGATCAAGGGTTGGACTTGATGATCTCAGAGGTCTTTTCCAACCTGTCTATGATTCTACGATTTTTTAAAAATCTGAAGCTTCAGTGGAGTTTGCGAAAAGATTTGGAAGCTTACACTTACCTGAAAAAAACAGTACAAAAAATGAAAAGAAAGGAGGAAGCATAAGAAACAGGAAAGAGAAACAGATGAAACAGGAGAATACTGTAAAAATTCAGACACAAACTAGAAAAAAAAAGGAAAAACAAAACAAGTCCCCCTCAATTAAAAGCTTTGACATTTCCCATCATTACCATATATTTAAATTGACATGTGGAAGCATTTATCTGATGTTTTGCTTGCTTTTACCTGCACGCGAAGGACAACAAATTGGAGAATTGGTATAGGCATTGAGAAAGACAGCACCATATCTTTTCATAAAATTTACGGATGGTAAATCCACAGTCTGATTTCCTGGAAAAAATGTCAAGCGTCCATCCTGCAATCAAACAGAGAAAAACAACATATAAACAACCATTACCACAAACTATTGGCTGCATTAATTCATAGATTTGTTACTGTAGTGGGTTTCTGTGGCTCGACTTTGGTACTGGGGGGGGGATACAGGGGTGGCTTCTGTTGGAAGCTGCTAGAAGTTTCCCCTGTCCCATGGAGCCAATGTCAGCCTGCTCCAGGATGGGCTTCCTTCCGCTGGCCAAGGCCAAGCCAATTAGGACTGATAGTAACACCTCTGTGATAACATAGTTAAGAACAGAAGGTTGTTGCACAGGAAGAATTCCAGCCAGGGAAGAGCTGAGTGAGAACATGTGAACAACAAAGTAGACACCAAGGTCAGTGCAGAAGGAGGGGCAGGAGGTGCTCCAGGCGCCAGAGCTGAGGCCCCTGCAGCCCGTGGTGCAGACCATGGTGGAGCAGCTGTGCCCCTGCAGCTCATGGAGGACCATCAGGGTGCAGAGACCCACCTGCAGCCCCTGGAGGAGCCCATGCTGGAGCAGGTGGATGCATGAAGGAGGCTGTGACCCTGTGGGAGGCCCAGGATGGAGCAGGGTCCTGCCTGAGACCTGCAGCCCGTGGAGAGGGAAGCCCACGCTGGAGCAGGTTTTTCCTGGGTAGGACTTGTGGCCCCTGTGGGGGACCCATGTCAGTGCAGCTCATTGGTGAAGGACTGCACCCCATGGAGGAGTGACCCACGGGACAGCAGTTTGGGAAGAACTGCTGCCTGAGGGACGGACTCACTCTGGAAAGACCCATCAAGGACTGCCTCCTGTGGGAGGGACCCCACAGGAGCAAGGGAAGGACTCCTGTCTCTGAGCAGTGGCAGAAACAATTGACCATAACCCCCATTCCTCGTCTCCCTGCACTGCTGGGGGGGAGGGAGAACATGGAATGAAGGAGGGGTGGGGGGAAGATGTTTTTAAGATTGTTTTATTTCTCACTCTTTGGCTCTTACCCTGTTAGTAATAAATTTAGGTAATACCCCCACTTTGAGCCTGTTTTGCCCGTGAAGGTAATCAGTATCTGATCTCTCCCAACTGTTATCTCAACTTATGAATCCTTAGCTGGTTTTTTTCTCTCTCTCTCCTCTGTCCAGTTGCAAAGGGAGAGTGAGAGAGTGGCTTTAGTGGGTACCTGGCATCCAGGTACCTGGCTAGAGTCAACCCACTAGTTACCCTGAACTTGCTTAAATGCTGCCATTTCTACTCAGGTATGAAAAATATTGTTGAGAAGCTTTAATTAGATCAATATAAAATGGATTACTTATGAAAAAGTGCAACATAAAAGATAACTGGGCTTCTTCATAATAAAATTAATTCCTTTCCATCACTATACATTTTCTAAGCTCTAGTTTTAGGGAGTAGGGTCCTACGATGACACATTCAATGGGAATAGGTACAGTGAAAGACGACAAGGAGTCAAGCTGAATCCTAACACAGATATGTGCACTAGTATATATTTCTATGAAACCACCCCTGATCCCTCATCATTTTTAAAGGTCTATCCACAGCACAACTCCAAACTTATTTTAACCTACATACTGGAAAAGTACTGAGAAAGCTGAAGAAAGGCTATTCTCCCACTGAAATGCCATGCACAGTGGTTCCCTTTTGATACTTGCATATTGATAATTTAATTTTTGGCTTTTGTTTGGATAAAGTTTTTAATCAGTAATTTTAAAAAGACAAACCATTTCAAATAGGTACTTTTACAGAAAAAAGTTGTAATCACTTGAAACCAGGTTGCATGCAGACTGCTCTATTTCAGGTCATTGTTTTTTCCAGTCACTTTTATTCCTTTCCTTTCCAGTCACTTTATTTCCTTTCCTTTCCTATCCTGGTTCAGTAAGATGTCCCAACACAGTCCAAGCCTGACTGGCTCTTCAGTGTACAGGCAGGTGACAGCGAATCTGCATAGTTTTAACTGCAGAAGAAAGCAATTCCCTCCATACATTTTCTGGCAGAAATACTCTGGGATAACATGGCATAGTAGAGAGAGTCACTTCATTTGGCATCAGTAGAGCTAACTGTGGCACCCCAGCCTCTGAAATCAGAACACAACAAACAAGTCATCACCTAATTTTATACACTACTACAAAAGGCAACTAGAACAAGCACTCAGTAGGACAAACTGGAAGTAAAGCTGTAATCTGCAACAGGAACTTGAAAGAAATTTTGGGCTGAAAATGCTCTTCAGAAAGTTGTCCTGGTTCCAGCCAGGACAGGGCTAATTTTTGCCGGAAGGGGCATGGCTAGGACATGGAGGTTATTTTATATTACCTCATGTCATTTTCTGAAAAGGTGTCCCTTCTGGGTGAGGGTAGCATGGTAGCAGTATTGTTGGGCTCCAGTATTGTCAGGCTCTGAATGGTCCAGGGGTGAGCATTCACATGTGAATCGCGCTCGCCTCTCTTGTACTGTCTCTTACTAATACTGTTGCTGTTCCTTATCTCACTGCTGTTTCCAGTAAATTGTTCTTATCTCAACCCGTGATGTTTACCTTTTGTGCCTCCACTTCTCCTCTCCAGCCCACCACAGGGGAGGGTGAGAGAGAAGGCAGAGTGAGCAAGCAGCATGTGGTTTGCAGTGCATACCATTCCTAAACTGTGACAAAAGTACACAACTGATGCATAATCCCGTCAACAATATATTCTTAAGTTTCTTCAACGGTTTGCACAGCTGGAGATAAGAGTTCATTATATTGATACTGTGACACAATATTCAGTGAGACATTAGCAAAAGAATTCCGTATACTTTGTGTCATGGTATACTTCCTATACTGAGACATGATGACTGTTTCTATAGGTGATGCAGGTATTCAGTGAAAGTTCTGTTCTTGAACAGGCTGAGAAGCTCAACAGCTATTTCTGGAAACTTGTCCTCTAAGAATTATGTAAAATTTGCAGGTTTTGACATACCTAAGGAAATAAAATTGTTTTAACACAAACAAGCACATTTAATCCAGGAACTTGAGCAGCATTGCAAGCAAAGCCTCACATCATCCAGTTTACTTCAAGTAGCAATTCAGGAGCCGAATTGCTAGCACATTCCTCCAGGAAACGTGCAAAAAGCACAATGCCTGATGTGACACAGCAGCAGAAAGCTGGCTGTTCAAGTAAAAGGTCACTGTTCAGGAGGCCAAACACAGTCTAGCATCACTGAAGAGAAAATTTTTGTCACACTTGACAACATAGGTGTGCATCTTTCATAGGCAGCATGACCCACAACAAAAGCAGGCACACTTTCTAATGAAAGCCCAGACATTTCAACAGCTTGCAAGCCTTAACCTCTTTTTTCCAGAAAAACTGTTAGTTTCAACAGTACGTGTTCTCTACTAGTGATGTAATGAAAATGGTTAATCTATTTCTGCCTTCAAACCCATCTCAGAAAAAAAACTTACACAACACAACCTTTAACATATTCTTTGTATGCACCATGTAGACATGACGCTTTTCAAAAACAGCACTTTGTTCTTGATCGTTTATGTAAGAATTTCAAAACATCTGGGATTTTACATTTCTTTTTTGTAAGGTTTACCTCATTAATCCCTGTAATATAGTCATGAAAATATTCCTGTTTACAGGTGACATAGAGAAGTATAACTAAGACTTGTCTGCAGCTTCTGCTAGTATCTGGAGACAAAATAAAAGCCGAACATTTGGAGAAAAAGCATGCCTTACTTTGCAATTTTAAGAGAGATTATATACTCAAAATAAAATAAACAAAGAATACAGTCAAAGAAAGTCTATACAGAGCTATTGCATTAGTAAACAAGAAGCTGTTTCTTTATCTTTGAAATCACAGTGTATGTCTTTTAAGATAGGGTTTGAAAAAAGATAATACACATTTACCAAATATTTAGGAAGAATTCATCCCAAGAAGCTCAGGCAGCAAGCAAGAAGTCAAGTGTTCTGTGTAGTCAAGGATGGAATTCTGAGGCGGCCAGGAATCAAGACTTCTCAACAGTGAATGAGAAGTGATCAGATATGAAAGCCCTTGGAAGTAATACCACAGAGCTTATGTTTGATTCCATAGTAAGGAGAGCTCATATGAGGTAGAGAAACCAAGGCTCCTCAGAGTAAAACCTACATCAAAGCACTTCCAGTGTGCTGGGTGGACAATTAGAAGCATGGTGAGAAAAGTGTGAAAATTGTGCTGTCTTTAGGTGTGTCCAAGGAAACATACTCAGTATTAGTGGAAAAAATAAAAAGTCTTTTCTACCTGTCTGGGTGTTAAACCAAATGCATCAATAAATCACTGTAATGAAGTCACTAGATACCTACTGATTCCTCTATTCTTTTAGCTGTAGATACACATCTGACAAGTTTATTGTGTTGTTATACCTTATAAGGCATAAACCAACAGTAAACCAACAGTCAGTCATTTCATCTGTGAATACAGAAATTCTCTATCCCATCTCTTGAGGAGACCTAGTGTTCTTATGATTTACAATAGCAAGGATAACAGGGTTTAAAGTGACTTTCTTTTCGGCTTTTCAAGTCAACAGAAGAGCATTCACTTTACACACCAGCTCTGCTCCAGTAGCAGCTGCCGTGCCCTGCAGTACTGCTGACATGCCCCTCTCTACCCCAAGTTGTGGTGACAAGCTGTACGTATCATACTAGATCGGAGGAACCACCTGTGCAGAGGTTTCTGACTATTGTAATGAATCAGATGCAAGCATGGAACACATTCCTGGAAGAAAGGCGAGTTTGGTTTGAAGCACTGAAGGTTACCGAGTGTCTCTGAGACACAGCAGGCCTGCCCTTGTAGTCCAAAGCGAGACTTCCGCCCCGCGGAGGTGCTGGAGAGCTAAAACCAGCCTTGTTGGCGCACGCCTGTGGCTCTAGCCTGGATAAGGCACCGGTGTGGCCTCGTTGCCGCATCCTCGGCGGCACCACTCGGGCCACTGCCGAGTGTTTTCCCGCCCTTCCTCACCCGTGCGGCGGCCCAGCCCCGCGCCGCCGGGCTGCCCCCCTTCCCAGCCACTCACCAAGGAGTCGCAGGCCACCAGCACCACGCTGGACCGGGGCTGGCCCCCAGGAGCGGCGGGCCGCGGCCTCGCCCCCGCCCCGGCGGCCATGAGGAGCAGCGCCAGCCCGGCTCGCCCCAGTGGCTCTCCGCCCCGCATTGCCCCGCCACCCTGGCCCCCGCTCCCGGACCGAGAGGAGCAGCAGCTCCGAAAGCAGCTCCCAGGGCCCCGGTCGCAGCGAAGGACTGGTCACCGCCGCACCGCGGCCTACAACTCCCACGGTGCCCCGGGGCGGAGGACTGACTACGTCTCCCAGGGTGCCTCACGAGGCGGGAACTATATCTCCCACAGTGCCCGGAAAAAATGGCGGTTGATGGGTGTATCGCAATCCTGAGGTAAGAGTGCGCCTGCGCGCGGTCGGCCGTGCCAAGTGGCGGAGGCGCTGGTGGGTGGAGGTGAAGCGGAGGGGTGGCGAAGGGTCGTGGTGGCGGTGGTGGCGGCCCGGCTTAGACTGTCGCGGCTTTCCCTGCCGCGAGGGCTGGCGGCCCGGCCTGCGGCGGGCGAGCAGCTGCGCTCGGAGGGACTGCGGCGCGGATCGCTTCCCAAGGCGCCCCGCAGGCCCAGGGCCCCGCCCGCGGCCCAGGTTGGGCGGCCTTGCTCCAGGGACTGACCGCCTCCGCGGTGCCAGGCTTTCCGCTGAAGCGACGTGTATTTTCTCCGTAGGTGGCAGTGGGGCTCCTGCTGGACAGTGCCCGCGGCAGGGTGCGGTTTTGATGAGCGAGACGTCAGTGCCTTCATAAAAGCAAATTTATCTCCAGGAGCTGCTGAGCAATGCAAGTTCAACAGGTTTCTTTTTAGGTTTTAAAGGAGTCTTGGAAATTCGCTCTCATCCCATGTCCTTTCATTACTAAATTAACACTGGGCCCTTCAACCATTCTTTATTTCTGCTTTTCAGCTGCTAAAAAAGTTTTTTTGTTCTTCATCTGGTCACCTTTCCCATCTCTTTTGGTGCTAGCACCAGCGCTGTTGTTTCTCAGCATCCTCCCATCTAGGCAGCTTTGACTGTGGTGTTTCTAAAGTTTATTTAAGGCAAAATATTTACCACGTACACTGAAACAGTGCATGATTATTGGAGTTCAAAAGCATGATGTCTCTTTGATGTGTCCTGAAATACTTATTCTTTTTCAATTCACGGCTGTAGTCAGAAGCAGAACCTGGAGTAAGAGTGTGTCAAGGGAGAGGACCATGGTGAGCCACACCAGAGCGTGACAGGCTGGCCATAGTGCTGCTGTAGAGAGCATGGAAGAAAAGCCCTGCCTTTATCCTTAGCAATCCTTTAAACACATATGCAGGGCAATATGCTGCTTAAGTGCAGTTTGCTGATTACTTTCTTTTATAAACAGGAATTACTATATGCAGGATGTTTTTCTCATAAGTCTAATGAAGGCCTCTTATAACACCTCTCCTCCTACTTAAAGTTATCTTAACGTGGAACAAAAGTTTCATTCTGGGGTAACTACTTTGTATCATTTAACTGTTTGGAATATTGAGGGTATCCTGTCTTGGAGCTAAACCTGAGTAATTTTACCCATGTTACCTTTATTTATCATGTGTTAGCACTGTATGCATTTTAGCATATTACACTATATTTCTGTGTTTAAAATGCTCTCTGTGCAATTGCAGTAGGATATAAACATTTTGTATGTGTCAGTATATCTTTTTACGAGAACTGATTATATGCCTTTTTTATTTAGCAGCCACAATGTCAAATAAAGAGGTGAAAGCAGCATTAAAGAGTGCTAGAGATGCAATACGAAATAAAGAATATAAGGAAGCCTTAAAACATTGCAAGGTAATGAATTTTTTTACTCGGAAGGTAAATATTTTGTAGGGGTTTTTTTCTCTTCCCATATCCCTGCAGCTGTATGGTCCTGCTAAGCGTGGAGTACTTTATTGATATAACATTTGAGATGGATTTTCAGATTTAACTTCATTGATCATTTGTGTTGGTTTCCCATGCATAAACTTTAATTCCTCTTCCTTTTGCATTTGCTTACATGTGGTGATAAGAGTATTAAATCTAGAATGAGAGAAATAGAAATCAGTTTGTAATCCAGACCTCACAAGAGTGCTTGAATTGCTAAGCTACAGATATGGTTACTAGCAAAACACTTCAGATATAAAGCATTTTCTGGCATAAAAAGATGAAGTTACTAATCTGAGTGTCCTCCTAAAAATTACTTAACTTCTAGGATTGCCCTTTAGAATAATTCTCCAAACTGTAGTGATAAAATGCAATATCTGGATCTATAAGTTACATTTCTCTCATCACTTTCACTTAAAATTGTGTAACTCTAGGCAGTCTTGAAGCAAGAAAAAAATAATTACAATGCTTGGGTATTCATTGGCCTGGCAGCTGCTGAGTTAGAGCAACCTGATCAGGCCAAAGGAGCATATAAGAAGGCTATTGAACTTGAACCAAACCAGTTACTGGCATGGCAGGTACGTGAATGTCTATTTTTTATTTCCCTAAGAAGTGTCACTATGGAGTTAAAATAAAGGAACAAATCAGAGTTAAGACTTCTGTATTCTTTTCTTGAGGCCCTCAGTTCCACAGAAGCTTTGGAGTAGCTGAAGTTCGTATTACTTGTGTGTGCAATGTAAAGCCATGGTGAACTAGTTTCAGTATATTTGAGTTTGTATTTCTTGTGTAGACTACATAGCTGTGAAACATGTAAGGGAAAACATGAATTGAAACAAATACAGTAAATTTGTTGATGTAAAAATTTCCTTGCTTGTAGCTCAAGAAACCTGTGACAGTGCTCCTCTTATAGGAGATAAAATGTTTTATCTAGTAACATAGTTTTCCACTTTTCAGCATCAAGTGGATTGTTAATGAATTTTGTTGATACTTAAAAGCAGAAGTGTATGTTTAAAATAGCTATGTACTGGGTGGTGTGTACATTACAGCCTATTACAATATAGAGTTACAACATACAGTTGTGTAATTTGGAGATTTGTGAAGCATAATGTTGCATATTGAGTCTATTGCTTATATCAACAATCAATGTTTTTCTAAGGTAATCAGGTTCTTAGTATTTTCAGTATAAATACTATTTTAAAGTATAATTGTTGGGGCCAGAATTCAGTGTATGTTGAAATTTCCTCACTTTTGCAGTCAGGTTCTGGCTTTCTTGTTACAATACTTGGGTGTATATATATATATATAATATTTTTTGCATATTATATCGATTTTATCATACAACCAAGTGTACTTTGCATATTACCTATTTTGCAGACAAGATCATGTAATATATGTAAGTTCCAAAGAGTTGTTGGTATTAATTAAGAAAGTGAGGAAAGCTTTTCACTTAATGTGAGTAGAATTCAGAAGGTTATGCAGAATTCTGCTCAACAATTTTTACATTAACACTGGACCCCATTTTAGGCAATGGAATAATTTTTATAGGCAGAACTGGTAGTGGTCTCATAATGCATAACCGTTGACATAAAATCTTACTTATTTTTATGCTTTTTTTTAAGGGATTAGCAAATTTATATGAGAAACCCAACCAAACAGATGTCAAAGGAGACTTAGCAGATGTTTACCAAAAACTCTTGGAACTCTACAAAAGGTAAAGGACATTAAATGCCTTAGTTCAGTCTAAGATTTATAGTTTAGTGAATGCCATTGCTGATATACAGTACAGACTTTGATTACTTTTTTTTAAAGCCTTCTCATGTCAGTGCATCAGCACTTTTTACTAAGGTTTTCTCTACCAAATAAGGTTTCTTATTTCTTCACTTTTGGTAAGGCAAAAACTCTTAGTTTAATTGGACCTGAGGTTAGTAGTTTAGCGAATTCCTTATTATCCTATTCCTGTGTAAACTCACTGCCTTGAAGCATTTAGCTCTGATTGTTCATTGCCTGCATTAATAAATAGGCTTATTTTTCTCTGCTTTAAGATCACAGAATATATGTCATCTGACTCAAAGAGATACAGTTCTAAACAAATTTAACTCAGCTATCACTTTAACTGACAGAAGTGTTCGGCTTGTTTGCTTTATTTGAAAATTGATCAAAAAGAAATGTACAGTCCTTAAAAGTATTTTTTTTTCTTATTCAGAGCAGCAATGAATAAAACCTAGAGGGAGATATGGAGCATTTATTCTAAATATTAGTTTGACAACTGAACCTACTGAGAATTTTTCACCAGAATTTGGAAAGCATCATACTATTATGTGAAAAACTTAGCTTGTTTTTTGGGGATTTTCTTCCTCCTTTCTAGTGGTGACAAACAGAAATGGTGTGATGTATGTAACAAGCTTGTGGAACTATATCATCAAGAAAAAAAGTATTTAGAGGTAGGTCAAGTACTTTACTTTCTCTCTTCTAACAAGAATTTTCAATTTGATCAGAAGTAACTATTTTTCATCAGGGAATCCCCACTTTTTGGGCCACAGATGACTTAAGATCTCCTTGTGGACCGCAGCCAGGAAGAACTGATTTTAACTGTATTTCTTTCTTTTCCACTCTGTAAAACTTGGATGCAATCCATTAAACCGTCAGAAAGTGACAAGACTATCAGAATACAGACTGAAAGGGTGGAATATAATTTTTCTGTTATATTTCTAGAAGTCACGAATGGTCTCAAATGCACGTTTACGTGCAATATATGTGAGTCAGGTGTCATTTGACTTGCTTGGCCAATTCTAGGTGTCTGATTAATCCTTCACTGGTGTGGTGATCCCCTCCTAGACTGTCCCTCCCTGATGCTTCATTCCAGAGGGTAAGGTAGGATACATACACAACTTAAACTCAATTGCATGAGTCTTATGTACTGCATTCCCAGCAGAACAATAAGGACACAAAAAGCCACTCAAGAGCTTTGCAGAAATAATCATAACCCTTGTCAGTGCCATGAGGTGGAGTTGTTGAATGCCTGAGTAGTTCAACAGTAATATTTCCTGCAGTCTCTGTAATAATGTTACAGAATGAGTATTTTGGAGGTATGCTAGTGACTTTTCCTTTGCTCTTTGAAAAGGTTGCTTTCTTACAAGATGGTGCATCGTTGTACTCTCTGTCATCTTCCCACCTTACCTACAACAATGAAAAATGAAAAAATTTACATATCACATAGCATCAGGCTCAAGACTATTAATTTGTTCCAAAGCCACTTTTTATACCGGTTTCTGAAACTCAATTCAATGCTAATAATTTAGCATATGAAAGCAGACTTGCTCTATGTGGAGCAGGAAACTGAAGTTAGCCTTTGCAGTCGTATTTTTTCTTTTAAGTTCTGTTGACTATTCCACACTGGAATTTCAATATGTACTGCTGCTGCTGTTCTCTTTCTGTTCATAAGGCTTATTCCTTCAGAGTTTATTGAAGGACTGTTTAGATCTATTTCTGCTGTTGATTTCCTCCAGGAACCAGAGTCAGAATTCATACTTTTGATGTTCTCTATCTTATTTTCTGTACCTTGAAGGTGGACAGGTCCCACACAGTGGTTTGGGACTTATTACTGCTTTAATCAGAAAGCAGGTAAATCTGGGTTGTTACTTTAAATATTACTCTGTTGTCTATCTTAGTGTGGTAGAGTTGAGTATGCTTGCATTGGACCTCCAGTTCTTTGAAGAGTAACAGCATGGTTCGTTTGTTCCTGTTGACAGGTGGCTGAAACATGGCAGAAACTAATACAAATGAGACAGGAGGAAGGTGCAGAAAAGGCAGAGCTTCATCAGCTTTGGAAGAAGATGATCCAGTTACTGAAAGACGGTACAAGGAACCAGGATAATAAGACTGAGCAGTTGGTAATGTTTCTCACTCCTCCTTCAACTAGATAAATATATATGTACAATGCAGTTAGGACCTCAGTTGAAGCCTGTTTGTCTGAATTGACTGTCTCAATGTTCAGTGGTACTAAGCTTCTCCAACAAAAACAACAATTTTGCAGCAGCCTGAGATGGGCCTTAGGTACAGTGAGGCACCTAAATTCTTCATGAACTGCTCCAGCATGGGTCGCTTCCACTGGGTGCAGTCCTTCAGGAACAGACTGCTCCAGCATGGATCCTTTCCTTGCTCTCGCATATTCTCACTCCTCTCTCTGCCTGTAATTGCTGTTGCACCAGTTTCTTCCCCTTCTTAAATGTCTTTTCCCAGGGCACTGCCACCATTGCTGATGGGCTCAGCCTTGGCCATCAGCGAGTCTGTCTTGGAACCAGCTGGCATTGGCTCTGTCGGACATGGGCAGAGTTTCTAGCAGCTTCTCACAGAAGCTGCTCCACTAGCTCCCGTGCTTACCAAAACCTTGCTTGCAAAACCAATACAGACATTCCTCAAAACAACAAACCTCCCCCCCTGCTTTCCTCCAGGGTGGAAGAGATAGCTTTGTGCTGGTTTTCCATTTCTTTGTACCTATTGTTTATCTTAGATAGTTTGCTGTAGATTTTAAACTCTCACTTCTTAGGAAAGCATCAAAGCTCATTGAAGCAAACAGAATGATCACGAATTATACTCATCCTTGTGTTCTCTATGGACAAAGTTGTAGCAGTGGTGGTCCTTGTATAACAAGGAAGAAGTACAGCTCCTCGTGGGTGGTGGGACAAAGAGGCTTTATTTCAAACTTGGCGCGGTTTTATTCCTTAACACCATGTGACTTCTTTAACCAACTAGTTTACTTATGTTGGGGCATGCTCTCTTGGGCTTTCCTGCTTCGGCACATCCCTTGTGCCTCAGACACGCCTCAGACACACAAAGTTTATTTTGTTTTATCTTTGTATCTGTTCTTGCAAGATGAACCTCCTTCAACACGAAGGGTGGAAATTTTTCGTCTCTGGTCTGGTTGGTAACAGTGCTCCAGAAAGGCAGAAAATACAAATTGAAACCATTTCAGACAGCAGAAAATTGAGTCTGGATCTCTACGTTTGAGAAGCCAAATGTTATAACTTATGAGCTACTAGAGAAAAGAGGTGCTGCAGGCAGCACTGGTTTCTTTTTTGGTAATAAAAAAGAACTTTAAAATAGAAAAAAAATTGCGTAAGTGTCAGAATTGGGTTTCACATGCAGACCTACAGTACACTTTACTGCAATTTTGAGTAAAGCACCTGAACCTGGAAGGAGGCGGCACTGAAGGCAATGCACTATTCCATATTTCATGGACAAGCTGTGGGCAACTTTTTGGTTAGCACTCTGGTGTCTGTGTTCTCCAAACTATAAGGAGTCAAGAAAAAAAAGACTAGATTTCTAGATTAGAGCAGAGAGAAGGGCTTACAGCTAACTGTAGAGGATAGTAACCTAAGTTCCTTCTTTTAGGTGGGATTAGGTTTGAAGAAGAATGTATATTCTTACAAATTTCGCCTTGTGCCGTCTTATGTTATTAGCAGTGTATTATTGCTTCATCTTGTACAAGACAATTAAAATGTTTTAGGTCCTGAGTACTGCTTCATGATAAGGAACTTGCTTTGTGAGTCTCTCTGTTCATAGTAAACATAATGAATAGGTAATACGTAACTATCTAGTTAACTATGGAAGGGCTAGAAAGCATGTCCTCCAAGGAGCAGATGATAACTTTGAGTTTGTCTTGTTTGGAGAAGAGGAGTCTGGGGTGACCTTTGCTGTCTGCAGCTTCCTGAGGAAGAGAAGGTGGAAAGGGAGATGCTGAACTCTTCTCCCTGGGATCTAGTAATCTAATATGGGAATGGTTCACAGGACTTGCCATGTGGGAGCACTGTTTTACAAAAAGAATGATCAGACACTGAAATGACCTTTCTAGAAAGTCAGTGTTCAAGAGGCATTTGGTCAATGCCCTTAATAACATGCTTTAGCTTTTGGTCAGATCTGAAGTGGTGAGGCATGTGGACTAAATAATTATTGTATCTTCCTTCCAACTGAAATATTCTATTCTATGAAGATAACATTTCCCTCGAGTCATTATTTTTTGTACTTTGACTTTTTTCTTTTGATGCAGCTTTTGACCGCATTTGAACATGCAGTGAACTCTGCTGACACTATTCCTGGCGAAGACCACCAAAATCTTTACAAAGACTTTATCCAGTGCTTGTCAAAAGTAAGGTTATGTTAAGGTATCTTAATCAGTGAATAAATAATATCTCACATCTGATAGTTCACAAAAATAACTATTTACTTTTCTTCCTTCCAAGTTTCCTCATGAAGCAGCTAGGTTGGAAAAGGCCTGTAATGATATGATGGCTTTGTATCCTACCATGAGTTATCCTTTAGAAGTACTTTGCTTGCACTTTGTTAATTCAGGTGAGTAGGATGAATTTAGGCATTTCTGGGGCTTAAATTATTTCTTTTATAGTTAGTTTTGTTACAATCTGTTTCCAAGTTTTTGTCCTTCATAACCTGATACAAGTACACTCTTTACTGCTATGTTATGTTTCTGGAAATGAAGTATTTGGTCCTATGACTTGCTATTTCCTAGCTCTGTAACTGAGTGTGACTGTAAATTGACAAAAAACTTCTGTAAATTAGGTCCAACTCTGGCAATGTGTGAGGTCTTAAAGAAGGAACGCTGTGCAAAACTTGAAAGCAGTCTCTCTAGAAAAACGAAGGTTAACTTCTTGAGAAAATGAGTGTATTAACTGGTGCTGTAAGGCAGAGGATGGGCTACACTTAGGTTATTCTTGACACGGATTATCTCTCTTGGTGGAAAAAAAAACCCCAAACAAATGTTTGCGAAATTTTCTTAAAAAGTGTACCTTGTGAATAGGAAATAAACAGATCTGTTTAGATATGTGTTCTAAGCAGAAAAGGAGAATCTTTCCAGGGCGGGGGAGGGACAGGTTGGTAGGAACAAAACATGATGTGTTTGGAAGTGCAGGGATCTGAAAGTATGCAGTTGCTATTTTCAGTACTTCACTAAACAGTGCAGTAGTGTTGGACACTTTCTTAGCATTTTCAAAGATAATTACTAGATTTTGGTATTTAATTTATTTCTTAAGGCATCAGAAGTTGATTTTATTTTTAAAACAAGGAAAGAAGATCAGGAAAAGAAAACACCTCTGGTTTATATAAAAAGAAATAACTTTTAGCTTAGGCAGAAAAATGCCTTTTCCAGTTTTGAAGGTAGGCTTCGTGAGATAATGCAGCAGCAGAAAACAAGAGCGAATTTTTGACTTGTATTAAAAAGGATGAAGACAAACCAGACTCTGAATTCGTAAAACATTTGAAAATGCTTAATGTTTTGAAGAAACAGGCAGAAACTAATTTCAAAGGAAGAAGTTGGCACAGTTCTTGTATACCAGTACTCTGACAACGTCACCCTCCCACAGGCTTGTTGGAGTGGGAAGGATGCTTATATTTTAGTAAGGCTGTTTGTTTATATCTGAGTCATTCCAACTATGTCTTAGTCCTTCATGCCCTGCACTTGTAGGCTTGTAACTCAGTCTTTAAGTCCCCTTTACCAAATGCAAATCAAAGGCAACCATTATGTCACATGAATTAATAATTTTTAAAAGAAAATAATAGTCCAAAGATTTTTGCTGCAAATCACAATTGTTCCTTTTAGCACTGCCAAGACTACAATCATAGCTAAACACTAGTGTCAAAAGTTAGTGGTATCAGTTAAAATTAAACAAAGACATTATATGGTGTCACAGCAAGGTTGTTTCAGCAAGCTCATCACAGAAGATTTGTAGGTACACAAGGCCTACTCTGGAAAGAAATTATTTTGATTTATTTGTGGTAGATTTTGACATGTGGGTACTCACCTGGACTTAAATGAAAAGCATATGAAGGAGTTAGTTTTTATTAATAAAGGAAGTATACCTGTAGTAATTTAACAGAAGTGGTTATTCAGGTTTCAGACTGTCAGTTTATTTTGTTTGGGGATAATGAGTATTTACATTACTGCTGGGTTTTTGGGTTGTTTATGGGATAGAGTGATAAGTATGTAATGCCTTTCGAAAACTACTTTGAACTCAAAGGTCATTTAAGTAGATAAGGTATGCTGTTGCATTTTTTTTAATCTAAAACTCTATAAAATGTGTCTTTTTCTGGAACCAGGTACTTTGTCAGAAGAGGCCCTGCACTGTTTTTCTAGGCTTTTGGAGATGGACGCAAGTAGTGGTCCAGGCATCATTGGTTTTGGTATAAAATGCCTCCAAGAAAAGAAATACAAGGAGGCTGTTAAGAGTCTTACTGAAGGTAAATATGTAATATGTGGTATAAGTAGTTTGTAACTTGAACACCAACTAGTTTATACGGAATAGTTATATATATCTTACACTTGCATAGTACTTTGCCTGTTCTAAGACCAGCCTTTAAGAGGGTACTCACACTTTCTCTAATTGAGTGTTGAATTTTTTTTAAATATAGCTTAAGTATAACATCTCTGAAGTCTGTCATTGGTGTTATAGTCAACTCTGTAGTGTTTTAATGTAAACTCTTTTTAATCCTACTGTTATTGGGGAAATTTCTAGATGAAACAATAAATAGAGCAATAGCAATAAATGAAGGAATGTGGAATTTATAAAGTAAAATGTAATACACCTTCTCTAATTGAATCACTGCATTTCTCTGCCTGAACAAAGATGAATTTCCTTTGAAGTTACTTCATTTTAAGACCTCTTGAACACTTACTTTGGATAAATACTTACATTAAGTATCTAAAAAGAGATATTCGAAGCATTTCTTTTTGTTGTTGTTGTTTTACAGTAGCCATATTTGCTGAGGAGTTGGCTTACTCATCTGTCATTAACTTGCTTGTATTGAAATGGTAAAGCTCTTTGTAAAGTATTCATAAGTAAACTAGTGGGAAAATGAGACTCCCCACCCTCACTGTGCTGGCTATGGCAGCTTATTGTGAATATTGGCTAAATAACTATTTGGGATGTAAATGTTCATGACTCAGTGAGGCAACATTGTGATATCCTGCATCCATTCTCCTAGGTTTAGAATGAGATTGTTTCTGAAACTGAATTTTGGAATATTCTGCAGTATCGTACCCACAGTGAAATAATGTCTTGCCTAAAATGTGAAATAAAATTTCATGTGCTTAAGAGGAAAAAGTGCTCCATGAAAAGCAAGTTTTAGGCTTAAATGGCCACTGTATGTTTTGATGAAACATACATCATGGTTTTGACAAAAGATAGTATTTTTATTTTAATTAATATTAATTTTCCCCTATTTTTACTTTTACATGAGGGAAGAATGCAAAGAACAAGGCTGTTGGTATAATGTATCAATGTATAAAGCTCGGAAATTTTGTCTTTCCCGATGAGCCAAGTGTTTGCATCTTAGGCATCGAAGCTTTCAGGCATTATGGTTATATTTTAGAAGACAGAAATTCAGTTTTATTAATGAATCTTTAATTAAGGCAGGTTCATTAAGAAGTTTCAGTGAAACACTCTTGCCATCCTAATTTTTGTTGTCTTGAAGTTCTATAGGCCTTTTCTGGTTTCTAAGAAAAACTTTATAAAGCAATCTATAGGTTTGATCAACTGCAAAGTGAAGGATTTTCTTCTTTTTGAAAGAAAAGTGTGTACCTTAAGCCAGTGTTTTGTATTTTCTCACTTTTCCCCCTTTTTTTTTTTTTCAGTGTATGTAACAATATATGCAAAATTAAGCCTAACTGAAACTTACATGCTTCTTAGTTTTTGCCTTCTTGCATGGAGGCGTGTATGTCTAAAACTGTCTAAAATAAGACTCAACAAGATTTGCAGTTAATTTTTTCTTTATCTGATTGATAATTTTTTTGATGGCATTATATGGTAATACGGCATCTCCCAACTATAGTTTCTTAGCAACCCTAAGCAACTTTTTTAATTGCCTTTCTTAAATTCCGACTAGGTTTACAGAAGACTAACCAGTGTCCAGCAGCGTGGCATTATTTAGCAGAGGCACAGGTGAAAATTCACAAATACAGAAACGCTGTCCTGTCCTGCAATCAAGGTAACTGCTTGCTAACTGAAAGAGCAACTGCAGAGGTACACTGCTTTATCTGGTCAAGCCAATGTGGCCTTTGTGTCCTAGGTCTGAGTTAGCAGCAGGCATAGTCCCTTGCTTTTTGCAGTCTCACAGCTTTTGCTGCTTCTCTTGGTTTATGACAGCTGAACAGTACCTTATGCTACTTAATCTCAGCAAGAGAGAAAATGCTTGGCTAATTGGAACCAGAAAGCTGTCTGATGGTTGACATTTAGAAGGTTTGCATGTTCTGATGTGCTGCTTCAGCTGGTGATTGACCAATGCTGCCAAACAACAAATAATTTCCTGAAACCACAAGGGTACGTGTCACCAGTATTTAGTCTGGTAGACTTTGTATTACAACCTGAAAGATAAGTTTTCAATCAAGTTAATGTAAAATGCAGAAATGATGCATAGTACACTGCATCTGAGAAAACCTCACGCAGTGTAAAACTTCATCTGTGCTAGCTGGGAATGAGGGCAGTTATTATGATCCAGTGATGCATATCTAATCTGAACAGAGCCACTATCTGATGGTTATAAATGAAGGAGCAGCCAAAGTAGACTTTTTCAGTGACAGAGACAAATGCAATGAAAAATTTCTCAAGAAAGACTTGAAGAGGCAAAAGTATGCCAACCTGGCTGAACAGTCATGGTAAATTATTGAAAGCAAGGGAAAGTACTTGCCAAGGATGGAGATTCAAAAGACCTGTGAATTTGGGTGGAGGAAATATGAAAACTGAACAAAGCAGGTAAAAAGAAATTGATTACAGAAAGAATGAAAATGTGGTAATTCTTTTCCCATCTTTCCCTACTTAAGAATTGACCAAGGATTATGAAGAGGAAAATACTGGAGTACTAAGAGGTTTAAGGAGTTGCTTGCTTAAATTGTCTTGGCACATGAATGCTTGGAAGTAGATAGCATGGCTCTAACTTTTAAAAAGGGTTGTAGGAAAGTTCAGAGAAGCCACTGACAAGTCTAGTATGTTTAATGGTTGACTTAGATAAAAGTGGAATTTTTAGAGTTAGAGAATTGATGTAGAAAAAGTATTTTGGGGATCGACAACATGGCTTTTATAAAGTTGCCTTTTTTTTAGAACCCCTTGAAAGAGCATGTGAGCACATAGATAAGGGAGACTTCCAGGTAGTAATTGATAAGATCTCTTACATGACTGGTTTCCCTGTGGGTTTGTATTCAGGAAGGATATTGAGGTGCTGGAGCAAGTCCAGAGAAGAGCAACAAGGCTGGTGAAGGGACTCGAGCACAAGTCCTATGAGGAGAGGCTGAGGGAGCTGGGGTTGTTCAGCCTGGAGAAGAGGAGGCTCAGGGAGACCTCATCACTCTCTACAACTCCCTGAAGGGAGGTTGTAGCCAGGTGGGCGTCGGTGTCTTCTCCCAGGCAACCAGCAGTAAGACAAGAGGGCATGGTCTTAAGCTGTGCCAGGGGAGGTTTAGGTTGGATATTAGGAAGAAATTTTTTACAGAGAGAGTAATCAGACGTTGGAATGGGCTGCCCAGGGAGGTGGTGGATTCTCCATCCCTGGAGGTTTTTAAGATGAGACTGGATGTGGCACTTAGTGCCATGGTCTAGTAACCGCAGTGGTGTTGGATCAAGGGTTGGACTTGATGATCTTGGAGGTCTTTTCCAACCTGGTTGATTCTATGATTCTAAAGAAACTAAGTTGCCTTGGGTTAAGAGTTAAAGTTGTATCATTGAGTGTTGGTTTTTTTGTTTTAAATAAGTTAAAAGGTAGAGCACGGTATAGTAATTATGTCTGTTTTCAGGCTGGAAGGAGGTGTCTGACATTTTCAGCAATACCTGTGCCTTTTATGATTGTTGAGTAATAAGGTTATAGTTTGCTTCTGTTCAAAGTAGGCTGCAAAACTTTGAGGGGATTACCTGAGTGTGTAACTAAGTGTTAGAAAAATTAATAAAATTCTATCATCTTAAATGCAGAAGCATAGAGCTGTGGGAAGAAGTGTTCCCACAAAGGTATCTTACAGTCTTGTTGAAGTAGAGTGCAGAAGGGTCCTCATTCTGTATGAAAAAATAGGACTGCTTCTTTCATCTTCTATGCTTTACAGGCAAGTCAAATATTAGCAATTTCAGGGAAGGAAATGGTTAGTGAAACAGATCGGCAGCATGGTGCAATCTGTGTGCAGTTCTGATACCCATCCACCCCATCTCAAAAAGAAAATAATAGTAGAAGTTAATAGACTAGTAAATAAGGATGATCAAATATATGAAAAATGCAGCATATGAGAAGTAAATAGACTTTCAAGTCCTTTTCCAGCCTGGAGAAGAGAAAAATGTGAAATCTGTGAAGGTGCAAGTGATACGGAATATAAATAAAGTGTTTTGTTTTCTTATGTGAGGTCTTGTTAGTACCAAATGCAACTAAAATGGCAGGCTCAGAATAAACAAAGTTTTGTTTCTCAATGCAAAGGGTAAGTTAAGGTATTGCTCTTTGCTAAAAGATGCAGTTGATGCAGACATTTTCCTTGAGTCCAAAGAATCTGTGGAAAGTTGGAGAGAATTCTGGGGAAGCATTGCTTTTTGCTTGGCCTGTCTTACTGGCTGTATCAAGTCAGACAAAAGTTCATTATACATGAAAATAAAAACAATTAGTTGAATTATGCAGGAACTTCTTGCTTTTGGAGAATCCTGAAGCTCAAAAAGTTACCTTCATTCTCTGAAGTGAGGTTATACTGTGCACTGGAAAAGTAAGCAGTACTGTGTAGAAAGGTACAAAGCACAGAGGTAAATCCCTGGTTTCAGTAATATTATTTTCTTTAAATACTGAAGTGTAAAACGACTTGTCTGTTGAAAGGTCATTGTTTCTTCAGAACTCAAATGGGACAGAAGGTAGCATTCCATTTATACGGCCAGCAGCTAAAAAGCAATCAGTGTCCATGTGTCTAAGAGGACCTCCATAAAATTGATTTAGTTTTTAAACTTGAATGAATTGAAATTTTACAGGACAATTTCTTAAATATGGGGGAGAGCAGTTCAAATGGTGCTTTATTAGGCTGAAAAATTGGAATGAACAAGATTTTAAATATATTTAGAACAGCGCTGCTCTTTGTAGTTTTGTTTTTTCCTAGCTTTACTTGATGAAAGGTTCTTCTTGTCAACAGCTCTTGAGGCTCTTGAAATTCCTGAGGGTCCTAATCTTCGGTGGAAGAATCTTGTCCTTCAGTTGAAAGCAGAGACTTTGATTAAAATAGCTGATTCTGATGCTGCAGAAGAAGCCATTAAAGCACTTGAGCAGGTATTTTCATGGACTAAAATGCTGTAGTTTTTTTAAATTTTAAAAAGTGCTCTCATCTTTCTGTACTCAAACTGTGTATTTCTATCCCTACCTCCTTTCTACATTCATGTGGTTTAGACCGTTCCTACCAGCTATAGTGTAATTCAAACATTTCTTTCATCTCTGCTTTTTTAGGGTGTTTTTTAGGCTCTTTTTCACTCACAATTCTAATTTTAGAAGTTGTTGCTTTTGACATTGTCTGTTCTTGCTCACTGCTGCTGGGCTCATGCAAGTTCTGTGGCTGCTGTTCGCTTTAATTTGAATTATTGTTATAATCCTGCTTCGTATGTCCTTTGTTCACTTGTCATTAGTCATGAAGATACTTTAAGATAGCATGGTTGCTTCCCCTTGTTTTTTGTCTCACAGTTTCATTGTTTTTTGTTGTTCTTCATGCTTCTGTACCTTTGTCCTTACTCTCTACTATCTTATACTTGTTCTTTGTCAGAATTATTCTGTCTAAGTCTTTTCTGGTGTAATAGAGAAAGCATGCAAATGTTTTCTTTTCATTATCTTCATGCAATCTGCCTGCTTTTCACACCTTTGATTTCTTAGTGTGGGGAGAGAATGAATTGATGGTGTTTATTACTTGATATTCTAGATTGTAGATGCAAGCAGTGATCCAGTGATTTCAGCTATAAGGGGCCAGGCTTATCTAAACAAAGGTTTAATGAATGAGGCTTCTAAGGTTAGTGCTTTATTGTTATTCCTATAAGCTAAGTGCAGTTCTGGGTTTCATGGAGGAAATAACTAGGAAACAATTACATCCTTTTTTAGATTTCACAAGAGCTTCTGTTGTCCCACTCTGATCTGGCTGAGTCCCATGCCCTAGATGGTTACATCCATTATTCCCAAAAGAACTATGAACAAGCAGAAAGAAGGTAGACTTTTTTTTTTCTGTCCTCTAACAGGGAAATGTTATGGGGGAGTAGAATATAGAGTTTTGCAACTTTTCAGAATTTGTCTGATCTGGCCTGTGTTCCTTTCATTTAGTTTTCTGAAGGCGATTGAAAGAAAGGCAGAAACTGCAGAGTATCATCAGTACTTGGGGCTCACATACTGGTTCATGAGTGATGAGACAAAAAAAGACAAAGGAAAAGCACTCACTCAGTTCTTGAAGGTAAAGACTGCTTTAACTGTTCATGTAGAATTAGTGTTTTTCTATATCAGAAACCAAATATGGAAAATATGCTGAATGGAGTGACAGACTTGAATATTCTGCTTGTTACAATATATAAGCCTCCAGAGCCTGTAAACCAATTTCAGCTGTGCAGAAAGGCACTGTAGGGAGCTGTGCAGCTACCTGGAATCTCCCTGGTTTTGTTTTCTTCTTTTCACCTACTTCTTGAGGCCTTTGAATTAGCCAAACATAGTGGTGATTTCCACAATCTTCATTCCTCGACAGTTGGAATGTTGAGGCCTCTTGGTGACCAGCATAGATCTTTGAAGACATTTAGAAACGGGGAGGGCAATATTCAAACTGGAAGAAAAGTGAGGAAGGAAGAAAGTTGAGAATGGTGTTAGAGATTCACTGTCGGTCCATGGATTTAAGTCTGTAAACCCCCACAATTTATATGCTTTTCCCGATCTTTTGCTTTTTAGTGATTGTGGCTTTTTCTCTGAACATAGATTTTAATGTCAATCCAAAAGATTTAGCCTGACATCTGTATTGATAACATGGGAGTATACAAAAAAAGCATTATAAACCATATAACTTCATGATAGGTATTAACAACTAAAGTCATTGCCTACTGTTTGCACTTCAATTACAGCAGAGTGTACTAGTGAGCGTAATTGAAGTGGATAGTACTTTTGGTTTTAAAATATTTTATGTGTTCTTTATTATTATTGACAAAGGTGTTTGCTGCTGCTTGGAGGCTGTGGGTTCTTAAGTATAAACAAATCAGCCAAGTGCATCTAAGAGGGAACTTAAACTTTAGAAAAGGCTGGAGTTAATTGGGATGTAATATAGCAAGAATATGAGCATACTGGTTGAAACAGTAGAATATGAAAATTATGGGATGTTAACTAGCACAAATAGTTTGTTAGTACTTCGTGTACAAAATGCTTTGTGTCATGAGGCTTGTAGCATATTTTGCAGATACTTAAAACTCACGTAATCTGGGTGAATCTAAAATAGTTTGACAACTCAGTATATCACAGAAAGGGCTTAAAAAAGTTGATAAGCAGAGATTAAACAAGTAGTTATCACTGGACCTGTCTATCACTATAATCTTTCAAAATGCTGTCTTATGTTGTGTTCATATTTCCTTACAGGCTGCAAAATTGGACAGCTACTTGGGAAGTGCCTTTTTTTATTTAGGTAACTACTACAGAGACATTGCTGGAGATAAAAGTAGAGCTCGTGGTTGCTATAAAAAGGCTTTTGAACTGGACGAAATGGATGAAGAATCTGGAACAGCAGCTGTAGACTTAAGTGTGGAACTTGGAGACATGGTATTGTCCATTCAGAATTCCAGATTACTGCTGTTTTGTTTTTCTATTAGTCCTTCTCTTTGAGGAATCACTTCAGGTTTCCTTTGTATTTGAGAATAAGATCTGAAAACAGATATTCTGTCATTGCTTATTAGCTTTCGTAGGTGGACCTGCTTCAATTTTATGCTCCAATTTTGAACTAAATTTCTCTGGGGAAAAGGGTAGGAGAACCATTGGAGTCATCACATGAGTGATGTAGATGAGAAATTTTTTCAGCAGGAAACATGAAAAGAAAGCTAGGGCATTTTACATATTTAAATTGTGTCACTTCTTTTTTCCATCCTCCACCTTGCTGCTTTCAGGAAAAGCATACAAAGTCATTAGAACATTTAAAAAACATATATTGTTTACTAACTTGACTTTTTTGGTGCTTTGTTAGGATACTGCTCTGTCAATCCTGAATGAGGTAACTGAAAAAGCAAGCCCTGGTACAGCAAAATGGGCCTGGCTTCATCGTGGACTTTATTACCTGAGAAGTGGTCAGCCGTCACAAGCAGTAGCTGAGTAAGAGAACTGGTGATTGGTTTAAGTCCTTTTCTATATATCCCAATGAAACAGTCTTTGATCATAGCAAGTTTTGAAAATAAGTTAGCTGATTATAGGATTGCTTGTACTAAACAATGGGAAATGAGTCTGAGCAAACTGCGTCTGTCTTCTGTTCCAGAATTCTTAGAATGTAGTCCTGTTATCATAGCAGTGTTCTGTACGAAAAAGCCTGGTGACAGGCATAGACGAGCCTGGTATAGCACTGAATAATGAGCCACGGTTAGGTACAAAGCCTAAACTTGTGTAATGTCCTCTGAAGATGAAAGTGATACTATGCTGTGTTTAAAAGTTCTGTATAATTGTGCATTTGTGTCCTGAGAGTGTATAATGCAGAATTAGTGTTCTGAGAGTATGTAATGGAAGGAAATATTTTATGTTAAATTGTATCACCTTTTATTTAAATAAATTTATATCTTCATATCTTCAGTTTGCAGGCAGCTCTCAGAGCTGATCCAAAGGATTCCAACTGCTGGGAATCTCTAGGGGAGGCTTATTTGAACAGAGGTAGCTACTCAACAGCTCTGAAATCCTTCAGGAGAGCAAGTGAGCTGAACCCAGGGCTCATGTACAGCACTTACAGAGCTGCAGCACTTGAGCAGATTCTAGGCAAATATGAAAATGCTATAGCTACCTATCAACAAATTTTAAAGGAGACAGAAAACTATGTGCCTGCGCTGAAAGGTAATGTGTCTGAATTTGAAAGTATTAACTCTTTCTCCCTCTACACACTGTAGTGCTTCAGTCTTTTGAAGGGTTCTTGGGGTATTGAGGTTTTCCTGCATGGAAGGATAGGGTTATATATTGGGTATGTAGAGCCATGTGATCCCCTGCATGAAAGCTAGTTTGTAGTAACCCTCAAATATCTGAAGAACTCTTAAATCATGATGAGTGGGAGTGATTATTTCTCTTTCAAGTAAATATGAAAGGTAATTAATCCTTGGCCTACCAGACCAAGTGGGTGGAAGAATTGAAGATAGACAGAGGAAGACAGCTAACAGTGCTGCAGTTTCACCTAACCAGTAAAACATTGACTCAATGGGCAATGGAATCAGACTGCTATTTCAAAGAGGAGGGCATATACTACTTTTCTGCTGCTCCTGATCACGCATTCCTCAATTCTTGTGTTAACCTAGTGATCCAGAACACTGAGCTTCTGCAAGTACCGAAAAATAGCAGTAAATCCCAAGAGGTCTCACAAGTGTTAGAGATGGCAAGAGGTAGAAATCTTCAATATACATAGCTAGAAGCAGAGAGAAATGGGTCAACTGGAACTTCTTCCTGGTGATGGAACTATGATTCTAAAATTATATAATAACGGGGATTATGTAAAATTTTAGTAACAAATTAACAAATAACAAAACAATTATCAAAATAACAAATAACAATGAATAATTGTTCTGTTTGCATTTTCCCTGCCACTTAGTCTTCAGTCATTCTCACCCTATGTCCCTCTCTGAAAAAGATGGTTTTTTTGTCCTTGATACTGGTATGAATCTTCAAGTATTCCTTCATTGTATGCAAGACCTATTGATTTTTGGGTGAATCTAAACTGATTCTTGTAAGACTTAAGTCAGAAGTGTTGGGTTATTATTAACAGTAGGCTTTTGGTTGAAAGAGTTGGTCTGGTTGACGCCTCTACTTCCTCCTGTATAACTTCATAGATTGGATTTTTCCAGACTAAAGTGACATGTATAGGTACAGGGTACAATAGCATGAGGAAAATAGCTTCGGAACTGTCAGTGTAATAGAGTGAATGGTACTCATATCCAGTGATTTACTGCCCAACAGAATCACTGCTGGTGCCAGCAAGATATAAACCAAGCAGTAACTGGTTCCAAAATGCTAGAAATTGTGCCATGAGATGCAGTTCCTTTTTAACAGTGGGATTTATTTCCATTTGTGGTGGGTTGACCTTGGTTTCCAGTCTTCAGAGTGCAGAGAGGCAAGTCTTGTCTCTCAATCCACAAGTGTGGAGAGGAGAAAAGTTCAAATATAGCCGAAGCAAGATTAAGACACAAACGAGGCCAAATGTTGGTAACCAAAACTATAATTCACTTTTATTCCCTATTAAAGAGGAGAGAAGGGAGGAAATATGAAAGTAGGAAAAAGCAAAAGGTAATTACAGAAAGCAAGGTACAGTCACCACCATGGATCCAGTGGCGTTCTGTAGATCCATTCCTCTTCTGTCCTTCAGGCTGGGCGGCGTGCTTTATGGTAGGCTATAGCAATGGCACGTTTGCCATGTATAGGCTTACAGCAATGGTACGTCCGCCACAGAGTCAGTAGCAAGAACACGTTTACTGCACGTAGGGATTGGTGTTCACGCGACATTCATGTGGTGCACTTAGAGTCTGTAGGTTAAAGCATTGATATCTACATGACATGTGTGTGATATACCTTGTTTGTGCACAGAGTCTGCAGGTTGTGGTTAAGTGAACAGCTTGTTTTTGCAACCGTTGTCTGGCTGCAAGTCTTTATGGTGGAGCTTAGGTGATGGTGAAACAAATTGGTTTTTAGCAGTTCTCTATTTTTTTGATAGTTCTCTACACCTTGTCTGGACACCAGCTGCCCACCAAGCTGTTCTGTCACTCCCCTTCTCAGCAGGATGTGAGCAGAGGAGAAAATAAGATGGAAAAAAATTGTGGGGCAAGATAAATGTAGTTTAATAAAGCAAAAGCAAAGGCCATATGCGGAAGCAGAGGAAAACAAAATTTATTCTTTATTTCCCATCAGTAGGCAAAATCCTACCACTTCTCGTGAAGTAGGACTTCAGTCTGCCTAGTGTTGCTCTAGAAAACAAATGTAATAACAAATGCCCCCCTACCTCTTCCACCTTTCTCTTAGCTTTTATTACTGAACAGATGTGATACGATATGGAATATCCCTTTGGTCAGCATGAGTCAGATGTCCTGAGTGTGTCTGCTCTCAAGATTTTGATCACCCCCAGCCTACTACTGAAGTGGGGGATGGCAGAGAGACTGCCTTGGTGCTGTTCCAAACACTGCTCATCAGCAGCCAAAGCCAGACCCAGTGCACCATATGAAGTAAATTCATACATAAATAGGATTAATAATGTTGGCTTCAAGTATCCCTGAAAAAAAGACTTTCCCTTTTGCCTACTGTGACATTCTTTTTTCTTCTTTTGTGTTTCAGGAATGACTTTTGACATGTGTAAACTGCAAGTTGTTGTATTTGTCAAAGACTTGCCAACACAGAGCAGATTGCTCATGAGGGGTTTACTTACTATTTGAGGACAAACCTGAAGCTTAAATGCTATGGTTTTTATAATTAATTATGTTTATTTTAATATGCAAATTATTCTGCAGTTCACACTTGACAAGATAGATTAAAAGCAAAATCTCTGTTGTGAGCATTGTGGATCTTTTGATTTTTGTGATAAATTTATAATCTGTGCAGGGCATAAATCTTTTTATAAAGCAGAACACTGAGCAGGCTTCCACCCTTCCTCCCCACCTTATTTTTAAGCATATCATAAAAGCATCTCTTTTCATAGAGGATATTTTCTTTTATTTTCAGGACTTGGTGAATGCTATCTCATGCTGGCAAGATCAGCCCTTGATAACTATTTGGATAGGAAGGCTGTGGATTACATAGAGCAGGCTCTTGAATATTTTACAAGGTTAGTACTAAATACTCACTTATTTAATTTCTGATGGGATTGTGCATGACAGGCAGAAGAATAAAAGTTAAGCGTTTGAGGATTTTCAGTTAAACTGAATCAAATGGACCAGGGCTTCTAATCTAGAAGTGAGCATATGCTTATTGAAAATGGTTTGAATAATTTCTAAATGTAGGCTGCTTAAATGAGTGGCTATTATAGAGTTTTGGTTTTTTCTGTTTAAAGATACAGAATCATTTGATTATAACAAAAGTGTGAAATGACAGACAGTTCTTTTCAGCAGTCCTGATATTTAGGACTGGAAGGAGGGGATTCCTACCAAAAATAGTGTATAAGAGGAAAATATTCCTTCCTTCCCTCAATCTTTTTGTTTTACATTTCATATAAAATGCTTTAGTGTCCTAATTTAAGTCTTGAAATAACTACTGTTGGAAAAGAAGGTCCATCAGGTTTCTGCAGATGAGTCGTGTCTTGTAATATGACATGGTAGTTCTCTAAAATGCAAGGAGTGTGTAGTCAGCTGACATGTTGATAGATAATGGCTACTTTTTAGAATTTTAGTCCCGACGATGTTGCAATATATTGGCATTTTGTAGTTTCTCTTTTTTTATTATTTCTTTTTTGATTTTGACCTTTTAGACCTATAGCTTGAATAGGAAGAAACTGAATTAAAAAAAATAAAACAGCTCATTGATGAATTGCATTTGAGATTCTGCCACTCTTCAAAGTGGCGAACTTCTCTTCAGAAAAGGATATTGAAGTGCCTGAATGAATGTTGGGTGGGTTTTCTGTTTAATTAATTACAGGGCAATAAAGCACCGTCCTGATATATCTTGCCTCTGGAAACTTCTTGGAGATACCTGTACTAGCGTGCATGTTATTTCACCAAGCAAAGTGCATGTTCAAATACTAGGATCCCTTCTTTGGGGAAAAATGGGTAAAAACGCAGACAAACAGATGCTGAAGAAAAATGAGCTGCTCATACTGGGAGGAAGGTAATACTTTTTTTTATTATCAAGAGCTCCTAGGCAGCTTGAGACTCTATGGAGTCTCAAATATTCTAGAGTACCTAATTTCTGGAAAATGAAAAACATGCTGATCTGTTGACACCTGCACAGTGGGTAAATAGATTCTTGTGTTTCTTCCAAGTTACACTACTCATTTCAGGGTATGTTTCTTGTATTGCCACAGTGGCTATCAGCACTTCATCTAGCACCTGCTTTTCTCCTTGTTTCTGTCTCCAGAGCATGACTATATCCTCCCTGCTATTCCACAAATCATGCCTCTTTAAATGGAGTGATTGTAGTATTTGCTAACTAATTCTCCCAGGACAACTGAAGTCCAAGATAATACTTTTAGCTTTCTGTCTGTACTTCATTCTTATAAAAATGTCATAAATTTAGAGGTTTAGAGTACACTGGAAGAGGAAATTCCTTGTTTTGAAGTTCATGATCTAGAAAATATTTGCAGTATTTCTGCAGCCTCTTCTGTGACTCCCTCTGAGCTTTTTGGAGCTGGATGTGTAAGATGAAGAAATGTAGCTGCTTAGTGAATCTCAAACACTATCTGTAAAGTCAGATAGTTCCTGGGGGAAGTCTGATAAACTGTAAAAATGACTGAGGTTGTTTTAAGTAAAAGCATGCATAATGTAACAGACAGAGCTTTGATTTAATGCACACCTAAATAACCACACCTGTGGCTTCACAAGTGGTGGGGACTACAGACTGCCTTTAGACCAGGATAGATTCTGTGATGATAATGTATTAGTTGATTTTTGCTTCCCATACTTGTCTGATTTTGTTTTGCTGGTTTAGATTTTTAAGCACTCTTTTGAATGTTCTTTTGGCTTTCTGCTCTTTATGTAGCGACTTGGAATAATTGATTCTGTGATTCATGTTTCTGTAGGTGTTATGGCAGAGCTTTAAAATTGATGCCTTTGCCTAGCATATGGTGTGATCTTGGAATAAATTATTATCGACAAGCAGAGCACCTCACAGCAATGGGCACTGACATGAATGAGATCAGTGAACTGCTAGAGAAGTCTTTGCAGGTATTGCCTGTTTTTCCTGGTACATTCTTTAAATTGATGTTCATGCTTCTCTTCATACTCTCTCTGTCCACAATAAAACGTACATCTCTGAATAAGTAAGTGCATAAAGACTTAGTTTTTGCTCTCCTAATGATTATAATCCACATTTGAATTTCTTCCAGTGTCTCAAAAAAGCTGTAAGACTTGACAGCAAAAATCATCTTTTTTGGAATGCACTTGGTGTAGTTGCTTCTTGTAGTGGTAAGTCTGCAGCAAAAGGCCTAGCTCTGTATTAACCTAAATTGGAAGGCAACTTGACTAATGGTGTTTTGAAATTCAGTTAAATCTAGCTCTCCTTTTTTCTTTCTCCCCCCAGCTATTGGGAATTATGCTCTTGCTCAACATTCGTTCATCAAGTCTGTTCAAGCTGAGCAAATTGTAAGTGCTGTAGGCAGCTTCCATCTGTTTCAAGTGGGCATTTAAAACTTCTCCCCTGATGTAGTGTTATTTTTGCATAGTGATTTTAACTTTATCTGTTCTATCTAGAATATTGTTGCCTGGACCAACTTGGGGGTTTTGTATCTGGCAACTGGAAACATTGAGGTAATCTATTTCCCATCCTCAAATATTATTTCCCTTTCCATTTTTTTCTAAGGGTGTATCTGCAGATGGGAGTGTGGGGAAACTGAGAATAAAGTACCTTTCAAATTCAAGAAACGTACTTCCTTCAAAAGAAATTAAACTGGTACCCACACTTTACTTCAGGAACACAAATGAATTACACATTTGTTCTGGAGGGAGTAAGGTTAAGTGTGAACTTCTGCTGCATTGACGAGGTTGCTGTGCAAGCAACTGGATGGAATGAAAACTTATTGGAAGGACTGAGAAGTGATTAGTCAAACTGGAGCATGCCAGGTTTGACAAAGAACTTTTAGTTTTCACGGACTGAACTTTCAGTGTTTGAGTTCCCATAAGTAGCTACTTTCTGTTCATCAGCAGATGAGTGATTTACTGTGACACTCTAACCTTACAGAGTTTCTCTGGAGGAAAATTACAGTACATCCTAAGTGAAGCCTGGAGCTCTTATGCAGCTAAAGAACATCCTGTCCTATTTGCTGGTTAGAATTAAAGAAATCTTATTTAATTGTAAATCTGATGGTCAGAATTTTTTTTAATAAAAGTAACTTGATACTACAAGCTGCTTGCTGCTTAGACTACTAATGCTAACACTTCCTTCACCTTGTGCCAAATTGAGGAACTCTTCAGCATATGCAGTCAGTAGGGAGATGACTTGTCCGTGATAATCAGTTTTATGCTTTTGAAAATGCATGTGTTTAACTGCTTGTGTTACAGAAAAGCAAATTTTCAAAACTGGATCCTCCCAGAGTCATATTTTTAAATATTACTTGTTCCAAGGGTTCATTTAGCTTCTGAACTCTTTTGGTGTTATGAGAAGGAAGTATATTTGGAAGAGAGGGTAACTTTCATGTTGTAAAGTTTTGAATGTTTTTTTAAATTTTATTTAAGAGTAAAACTGTTTATTTCTCTGGGCAATGCATTGTTCTGTGTGGCACAGTCAATGTTTTAGTGGTGACCTAATTTGATCTATTAAATCTCTTCTAATATCTGATAATGTTAATACTCGTGTGTACTCAGAAGTACCCTGTTACCGTACCAGGCAGTTCAATAGCACTGTTATCTTTGTTTTACAGCAAGCTCATGAAGCCTTCAAGGTAGCCCAGTCTCTGGAGCCTTCTTACTTGCTGTGTTGGATTGGACAGGTATGATGAAAAATCATAAAACTGTGCACCAAAACCAGTTGTCAAAGAGTAGACTTGAGCTTCCTCCTAATAATTGGCACTTATTCATGTTCCTAAAATTTGTTTGAAGTAAAGGGAACTTATACTTCCTTGAAGATGGATAGGACCTTTATTTCCATAGTGGTGATACAATGGAAGCTACATTCATAAGATACATTGGCATAATGGCTGATGATGTGAGTTCAGTAAGAAACTACCAACAAAGCAATCACTGTTTGTGCTCTGAGGCTTTTTATTGACAACTGTCAACAAAGCGCTGTCTTCATAAGGTGATAGTTATTTCAGCTTCAGCTGTACCACTAGTTCATTATGTGGAACCACCTAACTCTCTTCTCAGCCCCTCCTTTCTAACACCACTGTTAAAACAAGTAAGCCTCTAATGTACCTTGGACAAAGCACTTCTCAGTTTTTGGGAAGTCCCTTCCTCCCCTACCATTGAGAGCTGATGTAGCCCTACTGGTATCTAGGCCATCTGTGAATAGTTGAGGTACTTGTGACTCATACTCTTATGATCACTATAGGTGCGCTTCATAATGCTAATAATCATCTAATTGAAGCTGGATTCTAGAAGAGAACTCTCACCATCACATGTTGAAAATTCAGCTCCTGTCAGATGTTGTTATAAGTTGTTCTAACACACACAAGTCTTTGTATTGAAGAATGTAGAGTAGCAGCAGAAGACTTTGAATTACTGATATGGTAGAAACTGCTTGTGCTCCTTTTAATTTTGTTCATTTTATTTCTAAAATCTTCCTTGGAGAGTATGAGGAAAAGAAAGTGTCTTCATGTTGAATGTTTAATATATGCTTGACATAACATGAGTTTTCTGTCAATGTCGTGATTTTAAAGTACCTGACCACAGCTCCTTCTTCTCCATAGGCTCTTATTGCAGAGACGGTAGGCAGCTATGACACTATGGATCTCTTCAGGCACACAACTGAACTCAATATGCATGTGAGTATAACAGTTGTATTGTTCTGAAGTTTTTGTATACCCAATCTCTCCACATAGGAGATTTAATTTTTTTAAAAATATGTATCTCTTCTATCGGCGGAGGGGGTCAGACAGAATGCTCTTAGGTCAATGTGATCAGGCAAAATGTCCACTTTATTAGAGGACCGACAGCTTATATGCTGTCTGTGACACACAGACATGTGATTCTTCCCCAGGTTACATTGGATACATAAGAAAAACATACTGTGGTGTACAGTACTAATTGGATAACAGCAGGTGTCCATAAAACTTGTTTTCCTGCCAGAACAACTCCTCCTTCACCTTGGCACAAGGCCTGCAACCATATTGGTGGCAAAGTATTTTTTACCGTCTGCACCCAGCCATGCCAAGGTAAAGGTCTCAGAAATGCAATAGAAATTGTTCACACAGTTTCTGTCCTCCGACACTCTTCAATAGTGAAACTGTTACAGTCATGTTTCAAATGAGATTGGGTTATTTTCATTTTGTTGTTCCTGGCTTACACTGGCACTGTATAGCAGGCAGTTATTGTATTAAATGTCTTAGTCCCAAGGGTCCAAGAAATTAGTTCCATAAGTAATGAGAAAACATTCTTCGTGTTCAGACTTGGACATAGATCAAAGGCATAAATTGTAAGTCTTTCAGGAGAGAACAAGGACCTTGAGTTCCAAGAAAGTAGAGGACTTACTCCCTTAAAGCTTTTTTTGTTGTCATCCCTACAATGATGCAGCAAATTGTATGAAAATTTAAGAATCTACTTTGCCCAAAGGGCAAGTTAAAAGTGTGTGTGGAGTAATTCAGTTTGGTATTTTCTTCTGCTTAACACTGATGCAGATTTTTTGCCAAAACTCTGTTCTAAAACACAAAATTGTTATTATAATCTCTAGTTATTTTGCTGTATCTTGAGCAGGTTTAATGACTCCTCTTTTGGGGGTTGTTTGTTTGTTTCTTGAGGATGAGGGAGCAAAAGGCTATGCCCACTGGGTATGTTCAACACTGCAGAACAAAGCCAACAGAAACTCTGAACTATATCTGTACAACATTGTACAAATGAATGCAATTCCAGCAGCCCAGGTGGTATTGAGCAAATATACAGGTAGGTAGTTTAAATACCCTTCTAACCTGTCACACCTAACAGATGCATTCAGAATGAACAGATAAACCTATAGTAGTATCTGGACAAGAGAGGTCTGACTGAGCTGGGGAGAGGCTTTTGAGCTGTAAAGTAATCAAAACAGGGTAAGCAGACCGTTGACTTTTATTATCACACAAAAATGAAGCAGATGTGAGTTCTGTTTGCCTACTCATTTGAGTAGATTTTGTTTCAAAGACCAATGAAAATAGGGACCAAGGCCTTGTCATGCTTGTCATAAGGCGTTTGCTCTCAGACTCCATTTGCATGTGTCTGTATGCATAGGTGCAGATAGATGCTAAGTCCTCTGCCTCTGTGCCATGATGCTTGGCCGAAGACTGTTCCTGGGTGCTGTGTAACTCCATAGCCTCAAGCATATGATTGTGTTAACCTTCAGTAGGTGACAGACCATGGTTTTGCACATGGTTCCAAGCCAGCCTACCCATTGGAGTAGGCTTGCATATGTCTAACCTTGAAAGTAGGCATAGCAAATGTGGATTTTCATTAATCTGCAATTATTACTGTAAATAAATCATTTGAGTAATCTGTTGCTGACTTTTGAGAGCTAAAAAATAAGGTGCAAGCCCTCTAAATGAGATAAATATGAGACTATATTTCTTTGTGCCATCGCTGTTCGTAAGTGGACTGCTGGAGGGGCTTCCTTCCTAGTCTGGGAAGAAAAGTGACAAATCTGAGATGAGATGACAGCTCAGAAGTCTGTGCCTTACCCATTTTGTAATTCTGTGATTAATTGCTAAGGTTAGAAGAAACCAGAGTTGGTCATCTGGCCCAACCTCCCTGCTCAAGAGCAGAGTCATCCTAGAGCACTTTGCACAGAATGCTTCCAGAGGTGTAATATTAAAAATAAACAATAGGATTCTATTAGTATTTTATTAGGGTCAATACAAGATGAATACTTTCGTATTTCATTAGGGAAAAAAATGTGTGTGCTGAGAAACTTAAAATATTTTGAGTGCATTAATTCTGTGTCATATTTTAAACATTTTTGAGCTAACCTGATGTCATGTTGTGAGTCTTCTATCCCTTCTGTATTTGCCTGCAGCTTGTCAAAATTATTCTAGTGAGCAACTGGCAGAAGCACTTGGCAAAGGGTTTCGTACATATGTGTACACTATAACTTTAAGGCAGCAAGCTTTTTGTAATGCTTTTTCACAGTTCTTTCTGATCTTGTTCTCCTGTTGTCAATTCTGATTTTCTAGAAAGAAATCCAGACGATGCATCTGCTTTCACAATGCTTGGTTACTTGAATGAGTATCTACATCTGAAACAGCAGGCAGCACATGCCTATGAGAGGTAAACTGTACACCCTTGGAAAGCTTATAGAAGCTTATGGACCTCTTTTCCATGCACCAGCTGAAAAACTTAAGGGTTTTTCTCTTCCTTAAATAAACAAAAACCTTACTTTGTCAGTTCAGCAGTACATTTCAGCTAAGTAGGGGGAGGTGTGGGGATGTTCTTATACCAAATTTGGAAATGCAGAACACAGAACTGGAAAAGTAAAGATGTTCCAAGGCTTATGTGTCTTACCAGGACATTTAACTAATTCACTGTGTGGGATTTAAGTAAAATCTTGGGAATAGGTAAGTTTGGTTTTAGTTTTATTCTCTGTCCCATTCTAATTAATGGATGTGGTTGGGCTTTGGGGTTTTTTTCCCTTCTCTCTTGTTTTCAAGTGGTAGAGGAATGTAGCAATGAAACCATGTTTGGTGAACGTGTTTGTTGATGCATTAAAACAGTAAAATAAGCTCTGTTTGTGTTTAATGAGCATAGAAAAGCTTCTGCATAAAACAGTTGTCCATTCTGCTCTGAGAACTATTCTCAAAATATGCAGATGGTAATTGTTTTTCATTGTGGTTAATTTCAGGGCAGCTTCATTGTTGAAAAACTCTGAGGATACTGAGAAATACAATACAGCAATACAAAACCATGGCAGGTCACTGTGGTAAGTGTTGACATATTTTCCAAGCTCCTGACTTCAGTTTTGGATGGAGTGAGTGCAGTGGCACAAAACATGGTGAGGCTTAAAGATGAAAGGTCATTGCTAAAAGTAATCTATTAAACGTCATTCTTAGCTGTAGACAGGTTTGACTGAACTTCGTATTTGCTCCAGGAATGTGTAGTGTATTAAAAAAAAAATCAAATTGCAAGGAATTGCTGTATGTCTTCAGAGGTATCAGAGATTCCTTTATCATTAGCTTGATACTATGGTGGCTTAATGTAACCTATACAATGTAACTGTTGTATAGTCTCCAGAATAAATTGTGATTATATTTTTTTTAGTTTTTTTTACAGTCTCCACATGTGAGATCTGTAATAGCCTTAGCCTAAATAAAATAGCTACTTTGAGGTTTATTTAAGATCCCTTCTGCCTGCCCTTTGAATTTGTATTGACTTGTACAACCTGCAGCATGTGTGGGTTGGGGTGTTGCGTACATGTGTGTGATTTTTCTGCTGATGAACCCCTCTGCTATAGTCCTGCTCACAATTCTAAGTTCATGATACCGTTCTAGTTCTGAGGGAATGCAGGACACAAGTCTTAATAGATGAAGACTTTCGGTCTTTTCTTTCATATGAGATAGTTCAAGCTGTGCTAATTAGATATTTGTTAGCTCTCTTGAGAAACCTCATATATTCTTAAGTTTCTGTACATGATGCTGGAACTTCTTGCCTTTAGTGATGTGATAAGTCATTAACTTCAGAGAATATTTTAGAAGCAATTCTAAAGCTGTATGTGTGTTGATTTCTGTGTAAAACTTAGACAAGAGTAAAGCTCTAGTAATTATTAAGTAGTTTAATAAACACAATCCTGTATTATTTCCTTCATAGTGGTCTTAGAACAAGAATGCTGTAAGGTCTGTCTGTATGTGCACTTGCCTATCTGTGTGCATGCATAGTTTGATTTGCTTTTTTCGTGCTTCTCTTCTGCTATTTTCTCCACTTCCATTGCGTTGACCATTAAGTGACATCTCTTGTGCAGATGGGGAGGACTTTTTCCTATCAATTATTCTTCATGCAACAGATAGGTGGAAAGATTAACTGCTATAACTGAAGAAGGGTGGTGAACATTGCACATTTTTTCCTAATATTGCTCTTTTCCTGTGATGTCTGCTTAAAACCACTGTATAAAAGAGGATACTGGTCTTCAAGGACAGTTTATCTGAATCATAGCAGCTGTTGCTACATGCTTCATACCAGTAATTTTTTTTTTTTCACAGTGCCCTTGGTCTGTGTGATAAGGCCATTGAAGTTTACGCATCAATACCCCTAACTGAGTTTGATGGCATTGTGGGGCTAGCATTAGCTTACTTCAAGAAAGGACTCTTAGAAGAAAGTATCAAAGGTAAAATTCAGAGCATTATGAGGCACTTCCCTTGAGGTTAATCCTAACAAAATTTGTTTATCTAACCAACTTAGCTGTCACTCACTTTATTTTGTTCTTTCAGTCCTTGTGCATAAGTACAAACTCCACAGCTGTTTTAATAGCTTGAGTACCATGTGCAGTTTTGGGCACCACATTAAGCGTACAAAGGAGCACCACATGGATGGTGAAGGGTCTGGAGGGGAAAGGCTTTTATGAGGAGTGGCTGAGGTCACTTGGTTTGTTCAGCCTGGAGAAGAGAAGACTGAGGGAAGACCTCATTACAGTCTTCAGCATCCTCTGGAGGGGAAGCAGTGGGGCAGGTACAGATGTCTTCAATCTCATGAAAAGTGACAGGACTCGAGAAAATGGCATGAAGCTCAACAGGGGGGGTTAAGTTAGATAATCAGGAAAAGGTTCTTCACCGAGAGGGTAGTTGAGCACTGGAACAGGTTGCCCAGGGAAGGTAACGGCACCAAGCCTGTGTGAGTTCAAGTTTGGACAATGGTTTCAGGCACACAGTGTGATTCTTGGGGTGTCCTGCTCAGGGTCGGGAGTTGGACTCGATAGTCCTGATGAGTCCCCTCCAACTCAGCCTATTCTGTGATAATCATTAGGCAGTTCAGCAGGGTGCTAGAAACTATTCAAATGTACTAAGGGAAGCTGCATTTCTTCAAGTGCTTAATTCTTGTCCATTAAGCTGTTTTTATCTTAGCCTCCCTTGATCTCAAATAAAATTACTTTCCTGGATGAATCATTCCTAGTCTAGAGAAAAGAAGACTGAGAGGTGATCTCATCAATATACGTATCTCGAAGACAAGGTGTCAAGAGGATGGTGCCAGACTGTGGTGGTGCCCAGTGACAAGTCAAGGAGTAACGGACATAAACTAGATAAGTTCCACCTCAACCTGAGGAAGAACTTCTTTACATTAAAGAAAGTTGCTGTGTACTAGAACAGGCTGCCCAGGGAAGTTGTGGAGTCTCCCTCTCTGGAGACTTTCAAAACCCACCTGCACAGTTCCTGTGTCACCTGCTCCAAGTGACCCTGGCTTGGCAGAGGGGTTGGATTAGATGATCTCCAGAGATCCTTTCCAACTCTAACTATTCTGTGATTCTGTGATAGGAGATTAATGTGCTGTTCTAAGCACTTTAGCTTTAGTGATAAATATGATTCTGTGTCATGGTCTGCAATGCTAAGATGTGAGACTTCACAAAAACATATACTGAATTATCACTGTTGAAGTGTAAGCACTCAGAAAGGAACAGCTATGTCAGTGTTTTAAGTAATCTTGTATTTTGATTGGAGTGATGTGTGCCCATCTGAAGTGCTATTTCATAAATGAGCTATCACAGGGAAGTATTGCTACTGTGTTCTTGAGGCTTTTTCTTAGTATCTCTATACTGCTTTTCACTTCTGTTTCCACTTGCTACATATTAAACAACTCCCAGGCTCTAAGCAGTAGATCTGTGAGTCTTAGTTGAATTTTTTTTGTCTTCTGCTTATGATTTGAGGTGTGAAAATATATCAAACCTGAACCCAAAGTGTCTCTCTCTTTTCTAATACCATGCTTTACAAGGGTTGTTTTTTCTTCTACTTCAATTCTGAGTCTTGAATTTTTACCAGCCTATGAAAAAGCCCTGTCTGTTGCTGAGTCTGAAAAAGATAGAGCACATATCCTGACTGCCTTGGCAATAATAGAATATAAACAGGACAAAGTGGATGCTGCAAAGACACTGCTGTTTAAATGGTGAGTAGAGGGAATAATAATCAGAATGTGATATCTTATTGTGCTGCTGAATCCTCACATTTCATTTTTGTGGGAACTCAGGTGGATATTTTCTTTTTGTATTGCAGAATAATAGTGGAAATGGATGCAGTGCTCTTACTTCTGTGATATATCTGTTTTTGTTTTATGGCCTGTGTCTTCTACATTTTTAAAGCGGTATGGAGTGGAAGGGCTGGGCAGTTTGGATGTCCAGCATCCTTGAAAGATAGTTTTGAAAACTTTATCTTTTAAGATAATATTACTTTGTAGTTTACCTAAGCACTAGGCAATATTTTTGCTCTTTTGCTGTAAGAGCTCTATATGGCTAGTGAAAACAATTTCAATTTCAATAGTAGGAAATCTCCAGAACAGTTGTGTTCCAAGCATCATAGACGAGGACAAGCCTGTAGCTTCCCCATGAAAAGAAACAGACCTGTATTAGTTGTGCTGTTAAGTGGTGAATGTATTTTTTTTTTTTTCAGATCTGTGTAACCTAAAAGCCTGTGCATCGTCGTTAGTGTCCTGGTAGCTTCAGATTAAGACTTAACATCTCTGCCTCTCAGGGTCAACCCTTTGTCAGTAGAGAACTCCAGCAGTGGCAGTACAGTACACCATTTTGCCAGCAGACTCCTAACATTACTGAAATAGTGAAGGTCCATTATCTAGTACACTCTAAATCCAAAGTTACTCATGATTAGGTAGCTAGGAACCTGATATTTCCTACATCCTATAAATCACTGCAGGCTTCTGTTTTTGTCATAATCATCAACAATGAGAGTTTTCTAGATGACCTTTTTTGTGTTTAAAAAAAAAAGTAATTAATGGTTTAGGAAAGAAACATCACAGTGAATATGTCTAGATCTGAATTGGAAGCACAGTGCTGCAAAGGTATATGGTGGATTTTAGTAATAAGAACAAAAATGGTGCATTCTGGTCTAATAGACAGATGTTTCTGCTGTCTGGAATTCATGCTAGTTGACTTAAAGGGCCTCAATAGGACCCTGAACAAGAAGCTACCTTTTTAATTTCTCATAGCCAGCTTGGCACAGAGGCTTTTAATAGTGAGTATGTCTTGATATCTTCCTAATATGATAGAATACCATTTCTTACTTGTCAAAGAGTGCCTTCTGCTTAACAGCTCTTGATTTTTTCTTGCTTAAGTCTGAAAATAAAACATAGAATCAGAAGCTTATATTCTTGTCTTTTTTGAAGGCAAAAATAATCATTAAGGGCTTGATTAGGAGCCTGTAGCTACCTGATCCTGAAGGATATAGATCTAGCTTGATCCACAGTCCCACAGTGAGAGACTGTTAATTCTGTATATCATTCATGATACATAGGAGCAAGAGGACTCAGAAATTCACAAGTACTCTAATGTTAACAGCAAATTTAATTTGTGCTCCAAAATAATGTCTCTTTCCCTCTCTCTGGTTCAACAGCTCATTAAAGGAACCTAGTATGGAAAGTCTGAAGGCTTTGTGCACACTAGGACTGGTAAAGCAGGATGCAACACTTGCAACAGCAGCCCTAAAAGAATTACTGAAGCATGAAAAAGGGGATGATGGAATTTATGAGCGGTGCCTTACTGCATCTGCCATTTATGCATTACAAGGTAGAAATGTGAGGGTCCAGAGAGAAGTCTCCAAAGCAGTACACAGGTAGGTACTTTGTCTCGCTTTAGATTGCCCTGTAAATGTATTGCTTTGATTACATTGAACAGTAAGCAAACCTCTGTTTACTTGCATCATTCTTCTAGAAAAAAAAAAATTAAATTGTTTTTCAAAGGTGAAGTCCTCGCTTAAGGTTGTAGCATCATCTGACAGAAGTTGCTTTCTGATTTATGGCAGAAGTTTCATGGCTTATTCAGTATTTTCTGGTTTTGTTTTGGTGACTTCTTTGATAGCTAGATTAGTTCAGTGTTCTGTGAAAGCATCTTTCATCATATGTAGCATAATCTTCAGTCTAGAAAAGTCTCAAGGGTCTTTATTTAATATTTAAAACCAGCCTTTGAAGCTATCTGTTCCATTAGCTAAATGTCTGTATTTAAATGTGTTTTGATTAGCCTTACCATTCTGTTCCTTTAAGAAAAACACACTTCAGTCTCTCCAAGTGTTTTTGGAAACTATTCTTCATGCAAATTATATTTCTCCAACTACAATTAAAATTCCTTGTTCTTCACACTATGGGGACAAGACCTGTAGTCCTAAAGTTTGTTTTCTTCCCATGAATATTGATATGCATATTGTACATTTTGTTTCTTTAGTTAGCAATATAACTTCAATATTGTGTTGTTTGTTTTGAATTACTACCCATGTCTATTTTCTACTGCACTTCATTGTTTTCTTAATAGAGAAATTTGATATCTATAGCAACTGCCTACTGAGTCACGGAAAACCAGGTGCATATCTAAATCAGAAAATCTAATATCCTTTTTTTTCCCCAGTAACCCAGATAATCCTGCCCTCTGGTCTCTTCTGTCTCGAGTAGTTCCACTGTCTGCATCACAAAAGGCAAAAGTAAGTGCATTGCTCTAAGATGTCTGGTGTTTACATCCTGGGTAGTCTGTGTTGTTTTTTAAGTAAAAAAACTCCCGACCTTTCAGTATGTGGACTTTCACTAGTTAATATGAAATCTTAAAGCTTGCATACACAGCAGTGCACAGCCACATACAGAAGTTATATACTATTATTTGCATCTTTCATGAGGTAACAGCTCTTGATCTTGAAATAAACTTAGAGGAAAAGTCTGCTAGAATTATTCCAACAATAAAAGGCTGTACTATGTATAATTTTTTATTTAGTTTTATAGAGATGTGTGTAAATAAATATATATTAAAATTTATGTGTTCAATTTGATTAATCTAGTCAATTTCACTTTTTGCATTAGCCAATGTTTCCTTGCCACTTTTGTGCTTACTATTATCTTTTCTCCAAATAAATACTCTTTTCTTAATTTATGTTAATTATGTAAACAGAAATAGCACCTGAAAACAAACTCCTTTGTATATGGGGCTAATATCTGAAACAAATCATATGGTTAAGCTCTAATCCTGAATGTCTCTTCCTAATTTTTTATGAGATTGTGCTATAAGCAAGGAAAATACCTCATTTTGCAAATTCTGTATTCATGATTAACAAAGATAAAAAGATACCTGCATTATATTTTTCATAAAATTAATTAGTAACCAAATTAACCATGTAACCAAATTAATTGGATTTTTTTTTAATCTTGCAGGGGGGAGCTGTGGCAGGAAATATCGCACATATAATCGATGCAAAGCACGGAAAGGTTTGGCTTTCTTAAAATGAAGATTTTGTAATTCCATAAACAATCCTAAAGTTAATTCCATCTGATCACTTACAGTTTTAAGTGACTCTTATGTTCTGTTTTGTAGGAAGTCCTGCTGAATATTGCAGTTAATCAATTGGCAGCAGGTCACATGCTAGAAGATGAGAAAAACAACCCTATAAAAAATATCCAGAGGGCCATCCACATCTGTCCAGGTTACTCTTGTTCTCAAACACAGTAGTGATTTTTTAATTTTTACCCATCAAAAGCAAAATTACTGGATTAAGAAAAGTAGATTTCTTTTCTTGGTTTGGTTTACTGTTTAGGGTTATCCATGTACATTTTGGGGAGAATGCTTAGAATTGAAATTTTCATTGTCATTCCAAATCATTCCCATTTAATTCCCATTGTCATTCCCATTCCAATGGGAATTAAACCAGACAAGAAGAAAAATATCATTGGGTTTTAAGGCTTATTCTGAAAATATGGGCAATTTCTTAATCCCTCAGTAGGAGAAGACATTAGTATTATTTATTATGTTAGCAAAATTCCCTTAGAATTACCTTATGCAACACCAAGCAGAAGAGAATTACTCATCTAGCTTGAGAATTTGAATTGGAAAGGTTCTGTTACAATGTGCGGGTTATGAACTATAGACAACTGTTCTCTTACTAAATGGTGTTCTTCCTTAAGTGTATGAAGCAAAAACCTAGCTTGGTTTTCAATTTCTAGTTTGCACTTGATGGAATACCAAAATGCTGTTTCTTCTGCAGTCATTTTTCTCTGATGCAGAAGGGTGACTGCAAGTAAAAAATTTCAGTTACTTTCCTACAGGAACACACAAGAATATAACTGCTAATCAAAAGCAGTATACTTTGCATTTTACTTTGTTGAATCTTCAAGCTTTGTTTCATTTTGCTGGGAAATTTAATTATCTTAGGAATGAAAATGTACATAGATGAAATCTTTAAATAATCACTGTTCAGTTCATGACAGAGACTACTCTTCCAGTAGTAGGTGTTCTTCACAGGGCTAGGTTAAGGTAAAGCTGACAGTGGAATTAACTGGCAGTGGAAGTAGGCACTTAGTGCTGTAACTTTCATGTTATTGGTCAGACGAAACTGATTCTGTGTGACTGAAAGCTGTGGATGGCATCTTGAGATTTTTGCTGCCACTGTTACAGCACTAAGTGATAGCCAAGGTTAATCTGTGTAGTCAGACATAAACTGGCAGCTTCAGGTTAGCACACTGGTGTTTATGTAAAAATACATTGGTTGGTTTTAGGAACAGAATCTTCCTTTTATAATCTGACAAATCTTACTAGTTAGAGACAAGTAGTTATCAGCTTCCTTGGGCTGAGTTCTATTACTTGTCTTGTTGTTGCTATCTCTTATTTACAGTGTATAGTTCCATTGATAGCTATGTTTTTATGGTTTATCTGGTAAAGACCATTCTAAATGAACTACCAGTGTATTTAGAATGGCACAACTTGCCTTTGACCATTCTTTTCTAGATAATCCTACTGCCTGGGCAGTGCTTATGGCAGCCTGTCATGCTGAAAACACTGTTGTCTGTCTAAACAACACTCAGCCGAAACGAACAGGTCTAGAGATGACACTTGTGTCTACAGTTTCAGCCAAAAGTAAGCTATACAAGTTTTCTAATTAAAAAAAATAATAAAATTGATCTGAGCTTGCATTACTATTCTGAACTTGCAAAGAGGCTGAGGATTGCTCAGTCGTGAGTTGAGCTATAACCGTATTGTACACATAAAAAATGCTAAATTCTAATGCACAGCTAGGGTTAATTACTTAATAGCAGCTTGCTTTCCCTTCCAAAGCCTCAAACGGTTTTCTAAAATAGTACTTCTGAACTCTGATGTCTAAATGGATGGTTGTAGGTGTATTACATTGCAGCAACACTGCTTATGAGGAAAGACTAAAGTACCCTTGAGTTCTGTAACTTTTCCAGTAAAGGCTCAGTCTTACTCAATGTCCATAGTGTTTTGAAAACTGGAATTAAAATTCCATGTTTGATTAATTATTCCTGAATCGTTAACTCAAATGGTGTATGCATTTTTCCCATCTTGCTTTTAATTTTGCCATCTTTCAATATTCCTTCTAATGAAGAAAGTCATGTCAGATTAAAACTCTAGTGTTTTAACTGTCTTTACAGCTGGGGAAAGTAACCTTCCTCATAATTATGTCCATATTCTGGAAGACTGGTGTCTCTGTCAAGCTATTACCAGTCTAGAGGAGACCGGTAAACTATCAGAAGCTGAAGCTCTTTGTAACAAGGTATGATGGTGTCACGCTGGCAGATTGTGGTAGAATTGTAAAAATAATTTGTGTGCATTATAAAAAAAGGTAATCTTTGAATTAGCAACTGTCTGTTCCATCAGAGTTACAAATACAGTAGTTCACAGAATATTCTGAGTTGTAAGGGGTCATTGAGTCCAACTCTTAAGTGAATGGCCCGTGGGGGCATTGAACCTGCAAGGTTGGCATTATTAGCACCATGCTCTACCCAACTGAACTAGTTGTTGGTATATTCTCCCTTCACCAAGATGCTGCTTCTGTTTGCAACACTGAAACTGTGTTAATAGTTGAAACAAGTAGTGTATGTCATGATAAAGATAAATCTGCTCTTTCTGCCTAGAATTAACCTAGAATTAAGCAAAACATTACAGAAATTTGAGGCAAGAAGTTCATGTAGGAGACTTTGCCTGGGACTTTACTTCCTGCTGGGTTGTGTTGTTACTTTGTTTCAGAGCCACAAGGTTTTGTATAAAGAAAAGTCTTGAGGAAATACAGCTGGGGAAGGGGACTGGGGTGTTATCAACATTGAAGTGTGTGTTTCACGTGTTCATGAACAGAAGACTTGGCAAAAGATAAGCAAAAAAGCTGTTGAACCCAGCAGCACCCATCCTTGACTTTCAGTAAGGAAAATTACTAATCCCATGCAAATGTGCTCCTTGGTTTTGGCATTTCTGTATTAACAGGGATGAGAGTTAAAAAAAAAACCACAAAAAAAGCCAAAACAAACAGATTTGTTGAACATGCTGGTTTTCAGGGGAAAGTACTTTCTTGTCCCTCTGTTTGCTTGGTGAGAAGGTGTTTTTCTTTTCTGGCCACCATGTCTACTGACCTGTCTTCTATTAATGATTAATGATTCTATTAAAGATCAGAGATTTCTAAACATACAAAGTATGTCCTTCCCCCCATCTTGTCATGGGGGGTGGTTATGGAGGGTTTTGCATGTGTTTTGTTGGTTAAATTGCTTGGGGAGAGGACAGTCAGTGCCTACAGTTAGTGAAGAAAAAGGGGAACATCCTCTGGTACCACAGACTCTCAGTGACAGTTTTGGACCCTGAAATTCTCAGAAAGCCATATAACTAGGGATGATGAGTCAGGCACTGCTGTCATTCAGTTTGAGATAGGCAGCGTGATTCCGCACTTGTTCATGAGGGAAAATGGCAGCAAATTTAGGAGCTTCTATTGTGTTTCAGAAAGTCTCTGCATTCTTTATAAAGCAGCAGCTTGTTAAGGATTCACAGGCAACATATTTCATTTTATAAAAAAAAGAGATGTGTGAAAAGTACAAGTTGTTTCTTAAATCTGCTTTGAATTATAATTCTTGAAAGTATTCTGATTTGAGCAGGAAAAATAACATGAAATGAGGCTTGCTGAAGCTTCACATACTTCACCTGAGAAGGGTAAAGCAACGGATGGCTGGTTTTCTGTCTTTGCTATTTTGTGTGTTTTTTCAAAAAAATGCTCTCTAGGGACCTACTGTTATGGAACAGGAAGTGTTTAGTAAAGTGCTTCTGTTCCAGGGAGAATAAATCACCTTACCTGGGAGAACTGAAACTGCTTGAAACACAGTCAAAGTCACAGGTTTTTACCTCTATTAATAGGCCCACACTGGTAATGATTGACAAACCAAATAAGAACTGTCTTTCAGACAGTTTAAGACTGCCTGAAATAATAACCAAATAACTAAGAGTAGGACATATACAAAATTTGGGATAGACTTCAGATGTATTTTGAGGAGAGTAAAAAAGGTTAACTATTTTCATGGGTCAATCCCTGGAACACTGCTTTGTGCAGAGGAAGAGGAAACTGCTATTTTGCAAACATCCTGAGAATGCTTTCAATGCTGTTTTCTGTACAGAACAAAATGGAAAGATGTAAGTTTCTTTGATATTTGGGAATGGTAATTCTGATTGTTTTGGTCTTAGGCTTTAAAAAGCTGCCCTGAGCACCCAGCTCTGTTTTTGCTTTTGAGACAAGTTCAGTGTAAGCAGCTGTTGAAGTCTCACAAAGAACTTCCAGGCAACATCCTGGAGGAGCTTCGCAAGACAGTCATGACCAGTCCAACTTCAGTTGCCGCCTGGCAAGTAAGTGTGCATCCTTTCCCTGACTGATGTGCCACTCTCACACCCACTGTAAGAGGGTGAACATTAGTTTCACTGCTTGGTTTTATTTATCTGCTGACAGTCAATGACAGAAAAAATAACTTGTATTTGGGTTGTTATAAAGTTGAAACATCATGTTAGATTTATTTAATAGTTGAAATAATAAGAACCACTAGTAAGGGTAAGCAGACAGGAGAATTAAAAACTTGAGATAAATCCCTAGCACCTGTGTCTTTAGGGAACTGTGATTTGACATGTAAGCAGAAAACAGTGAAATATTTCATAACTCATAAGACTAGATGGAAGTAAAGGGTTTCCTAATGTAGTAATATACAGTTCCTTATTCAGGATCTGAAAACCTGAATAAGTCTCTTCCAGTCACCTTATTTGGGAGAATTGAAATCGCTTGAAACACAGTCAAGGTCTTTCTCCGTAATCTCCTGACTTCAGATGTGACTGTTCTTTTGAGTAAGTTGATTTTGCAGAGAAGAGAAATCACTCCCAGTAACAGTGTTCACTAACTCCCTTCCATGCCACCATGAGTGATCCCTTTTAGTAGATATGAAGATGCTATTACTCACTTCATATGCTGCTTCTGTGAGACAGTCTGAGAAGTCTGTCTCACAAATGCCAAGAGATCTTTCTGGTGATGCAGCACATATGTTTGTTTATTTTTAACAGTTGGTTCTAGTTACAGTTATTATCTTCCTTTTCCAATGTAAGTAGCATATTGTTTAGAAAAATTCTGTGAGCTTTTAGAGTCCTTTATGTAGTTGAGAGATTTATGGCGCTCTCTCTGCCTATTGATAAAATAAAACCCTGCTTGTAGTACTGAAGTTGATTTCAGTCTTAGAAGACCAGTGCAAGGCTGCTGTAGAGATCGTTATCTCACTTGTTTCAGGGCTGCACATCCTCTTCTCTTCTGAAACACAGGAGTATCATTTCTGTAAAGATACTTTTTTGATGCATTTTTCACTGATTTGTGAGACTTCCTCTTTCTGATCTACAGAACTCATTCAGATTGGATTTGCAAAATAGAGGGCATGCAAGACATGATTGTATCCTCTATTTTAGTAACACATTTTGGAAATTAAATTAGGGCTTGTATACATTCTTCAAGCATCCCTTGCATAGCCAAGTCATCTTGCTTACCAGCAGGGATAAGTGAACTGAAAGTGTATATGATGTAGGGAGTGGGAGGGCTTGATTGTTTTGGTCTTCTTAATCCAGGCCACAGATAAGCTACCTCTGAGGAAGATCTTTTCAGTTCTAATTAAAGAAGGTATTTCTTAGGGCTTAGATAGCATTCTGAAAAAGCCTGGCTGCTACATCTGTTCGTAGTGGATAAATATATGCTTTTATGTTTTCTGTCTTTAGACTTCCTAAGAGTTTGATAAATGTTTTGTCTTACTCAGAAGTATCCACTGTGATGCCTTTCAGTTTTTACTCGGTTATAGGGGCCCTTAACTATTCTTTTCGCTGAAGTTTTTGGCTTTTGTCTTAATAGTTGTTTTGCAGGACTTAGGAGTGCTGCTGAACTGCTATTCTGATGGCTATTCTACTTTTTGTGCTGTGGCTTATCAGGAAAATAGAGAGAAGCACATCTGGTAGAGTTGCCTTTGTGCCTTTGCATAAGGGTTCTCTTCTTCACATCTTGGGAGCTAGACATCTTCAGCTGCAAAGAACTGAGGCCAAGGGAAGCTTTTTTTTCTTCACATGAATGAATGTTTTACTTTACAAAGCAGTCCTGCAGCTCGATGTCAAGAATGCACAGTCTCACTAGTGCTAATTAATGCTTTCTAATGTGTCTAGTGGATAAGTAACTTCTGTGCATCAGAAAGGGTTAATAATTTTTGTCCCTTGTAACACCAGGCAGTCTTTAGCTAGCAAAAGTCTAAAGACCTTTGCTCAAAAGCAAGGGAATTCTTTTTTTTATAAGAAATTGCTTTGTTTGCTTGATGATCCAGCAAAGAATATTTCTAGATGTGGCTTACACATTTTCATGCAGGCAGCACAGGCATGAAACTCTGCCTCCAAGTGTCTTATTTCCTTTGTCCCATCTGTCTTCTATGGCATGACTCAGCTGATTCAGAAACTGTGTAACGCAAGTCTACACCCATCACCTGGATTCATGCTTATGTCATAATGTCTTTCTTCCTGGCATAACTCAAATGCACTGAGAAAATCTATCAAAAAGGTGTCCGTGAGTGGTCTAGGGAACTCCCAGAATAAGTTACTGTAGTGAGGTGTACTGCCAGTTATGCAGCAGACTACATTTTTCTGCAGGGCAGTGCGCAGTATATTGCTGGAATGAGGTATGGGTGCATGGTGGTGTTTTTAGCTAATAGTATGCTGTGGTACTCTCATAGATTGAACTAAATGATATTGTCTAAGGGCGGTGTGTTTTGGTGGCTCCATAACTGATTTTGTTGGATGTTTATTTTCAGTGGCTGGCAAAAGTATATCAGTCTCAAAGAATGATGATTGGAGCAGAGATGTGTTACAGAAAGAGTCTGCAGTTGGCGTCACAGCAGGGCAGCTGGAATGGGAAGTTATCCAGTCTGCTCAGGCTAGCTATGCTCGCACTGGAAATCTGCATGGTAGGATAACCAGTATAATGTAACTGCATGATTTAAGAGGAGTTGCTGGAATGTAGGGCTTCTGTAGTCTTTAAATGAAGCCCCTGTTTAAATCACTTTGCATTTTATGAATGACAGCTAGAGAATAAAGTGAGACTCCAAGGAGTTACAGTGAAATAATCACATAGAACCACTATGTACAGAAAGAGACTAACTTGTTCAATAAGACTTACTTGTCTAATAACAGTTTCAGTTGGATCATCCAAATTGATGTACCCTTCAAGTATCTGTCCTCTTTTTCAGAAAACTGCCTCAATAAACATTTTTTTCTGCACTGGTGCCTGGAGACATCAGTCACATTTCAAGTAATTTTATGCCATATGGTCATTTCCAGATATGGTGCCTTGCCTTGTAGTGTAAAAACAATCTAAGGGAAGTGTACGTTGTGGTGTAAAGAAAATTACTCTATTCCTTGCAGCGAGGGGCAAGGTGAACATACCTCAGATTCTCGGCAAGTGTTTATTCTCTTTAAGCATAGTCACTCCAGAAACTTGAAGTGCACTACCAGATTGCTTTAAAGCCTAGTGTAAAATGTAGATACTGCTGTGATCTTGGCTAACACTTTTTCATGTATTTTAACAGATGACCCAGCTAAGAGCCATAATCAAAATCAGGCAAAGCAACCCCATCTATCCTGAGATCTTATATAAGAAAAGGCAGTCAGTTTTACAGAGGATAAAGCTGCAAAGCTGTTATGCCTTGTGGGAGAAGAGAATCACCCTCAGTGTAGACAAGTTTCTTTCTCACAAGGCCTATGCTTCAAAAGGTTAAATTTGTCAAGTGGCAGTATTTTTCCTGCCATGATTATTCTGTCAGTTTTCTAGTGGTCTGCTCCCTGTTTCTTATTGCTCTGAAATGCTTCCACAGGTCACAAAGTACCTTCTAACTTAATTAATACTACTTCTTTAAGTGCTGGCCTGAATGGCTTAAGAATGCACATGACTTTGTTTAAAATGAGATTAGTATGAATTTGATTATCTCATCTCTGCTTTCTGAAAGAGCAGAGCAACTGATAAGTGGATTTCTTTTCGGACTCTCTAAACTGCACTGATTTAATGAAATGTGCGAGAGCCTGGTGAAAAAGTTCTGTGTTGGAAAATTGCTTGTCTCCCAGTTATCTGTCCAAATGAAGTATAGTAGTTTGAATGCTATCCAGACACACTGGGCATAATAAGGTTTTTCTTAAGCCAGTTTTATTTTTTTCTTTTCTTTTCTTGTTTGCTCAAAAGTCATTTTGTTAAGTAATTACCATCTTGGAATTGGTTTTCACTGTTGGTAAAAAATGTCACTTCTGGGGATAAATTCTACATTCTAGAATAGTCTTGTATATGGGATGAAGATTTACAAGCTGAAGAGCAAACAAGTGTTTCCGAAGCATTACTAAAACTTGTATGGAAAAAACACAAGGATTGTTTGCATAAATGAGGAACTGGAATGCTGGCAAGGTTGGTCCTATGTCAAGTTAACATGACTTTTCCAGGCACTTCTAACCACTGTTTGTGGTTTTTTAAAAGGTATCTTTCTAACCTGCCAAATACTTTATATAACTCAGAACTGCTTGAATTAAACCTTCTTTCTAGAGAGCTGCAAACACACTACAATAAAGTCCATTTTTGTTTGTTTGGGTTTTTTTTGGCTTGTTTGTTTGTTTGTTTTTTTATTCTTTTTTCCCCCTTTATTTTTCACTTTTATAATAGGCTAATGTCTCAAATGAGCACTGGCCATCCTTGGTTCAGGAGGCAACAACAGAAGCTTTGAAACTTTCTCCTTGCCCCCTGGCAGCTCTGCTTCAAGCCCTGCTACAGTATAATCGCAAAATGGGAGCAAGGTATGCATGATCTGTTAAGTTCTAAGTGTAATACACTGTCTAAAAATACACACTATCCCCAGATCTAACTCCAAGAACTAAAAGAAAATTGAAAGCAGGAATTAATTCTTGAAATTAGTATGGGAGTTAAAAAGGAGAGGAGAGAAAGTAGTGTGGGAAGCAGCTGAATCTTCCTCTATTTGTGGAAAAAAAAATGTATATGACCTTCCTACTAAGAGAAAAACAGCTATAAGACAATTTTTATTTTAATAGCATGTTACCTAAATAAATTAATCAGGAAGAATACACATTCTTAAAAATGCTGTAAAATAGCACAGTGGAAACGCATATCACTACCCTATATACTGTTGGTATTAATTTTGATCCTGAATTGGCCTCCAGTCAAAGTTCATGCCTATTCCTGAACAACCAAGTGCACATTGTGGCTTTTTGAGGAAGGGAAAGAAGATTTGAGGAAGGGGTACTTGGAATCTTCCTATGTAGTGAATTTGGTTCTTAGATCTTTTATAGTATTTTTGTTTAAGATAGGAAAATTTGGAATTTTTTTATGGTTTTGTTCAATAATTCACCTGTTTTGTAGATAATTCTGACAAACTGGCTTACTTTCTCTGTTGGCATTTAAGAAGGCAGCCTAATGTGATTGTGATAGTTGTCAACTATAATAAAATTAAGATAAAAACTTATTTAATCAATTAAAATTGGTCTTATTACAATTTCAGATATTAATTTATGTGAACAGTATATCACAAGATCTAATTGATCTGCCTAGGTGTTTCAAAATCCTGAAACAAGAAATTAATCTTAAATACAAATTAGAAACATAAAACAGTTAAATCACAATCTACTGGAAAATCATGTTGTTTATAACGGACAGAATGTAAAGAACAAGAGTCAAAGCTGATGGAGCACCAGCGAATTATTATGAGATTCCTAAACATAATTGGCAGTTTTTACCAGATTTCTAACGACACTGTGAATTTGAAAATGTATTGGTTGGGTATAAACTGTTGGTGTTGGAAGGTAGTATCAGCCAAATAGAACTTCAGACTTCGTGTAATACTCTATTCCAATTTCCTTCTCTTCTGCAATTTCACATCCTGTCTCTGTTTGCAGGAACTGCAGTACCTTTTGTGAGTGCCTGGATTAAATATATTTGTGTATAATATTAAATTCTATTGGTATCACTAAATTCTAGTACCTGCTTCTTTCAAGTGCACCGTTATTTCCTAGGTCTTAAAGAGGAAAATACCTGCTGTACTTGTTCAACAGATTACATACTGAAATCAGAGACTGTGCTGAAATCACAGGTGTCATGATGTTTATCATGCTCTTATAGCACTTGTGAAATCTACTATGTCAATCTAATTAGGATTACTTTCTAGTTAAAGCAGTAACTTGAGTGTAATGTATTAGCCATAACAATGGAGGCAGAATTCCGTAGCATTCTAGAGGCAACTACATAGGAAACAAAGGGATGTACAACTCTAGACTCACTTTGTTGGGCAGTATGGAAATAAAGATGTGACCTTATATTACTTCTGACTGTTGTTGCTTGCTCTGGTATGTTACATGCAGCCTAATCAGTTGCATTTGATTTGGATTATGTTATGATTATATTTCTAGGGAGACTCGACGAATGTTGGAAAGAGTGATTTATCAGCCAGGGAATCCAGAAACTATAGTGTCGGTGGCACGCTGGTACCTCCTGCAACATCTGTATGCCAAAGAGGATTGTGAATTAATAGATGTAAGACAGTACATTTTATACATAAATTCAATCTATTTACATTTTATATTACATTTACAACTTGAAAGAGGATAGAAGCAGGCTAAGGAGGTTCTGGCTTACCTGCTCTTAAGGTGCGATGTATAAAGGTTCTATATTGAAAAAATGTACTTTGGTTTTTGAAATTTACACTAGTTTCTTTGAAAGTCTTCCATTCCTCCATACAATAATAATGAAAAATAAAGTGTCTAGTCCAAACTTGCAAGAATTCTACTAGTGGCTCTTCAGACACGAGGACCATTTAATCAAAATTTTACCAGAACGTACAAATGTACTAAAAGATACACGCTCTAGCCTGGGTGTAACTTGGAGTATCCCTGACTCAAAAGATCTGAGCAGTAAGATGCTGTACGTTCTGTATTGAGGACTTATATCTGTAATGGTACATTATTTCAGTACATAGTAAATGGTACATTAGTTTCTGTTGACAGGACTTCACAAATGGATTTGGCCAAACTTAAAAATTCACTCAGTTCTTTCATGTAATGCAAATGGGCAGTCATTCATTTTGACCTGCAACTGGAATCACTTTGCTAGTCAAACTCTGAATACACTCTCCTAGTAACCTCCTCACTGCAGCCACTGTCATGATGAGTCTTTTGCCTAGATCATTAGCTGTTTCCTGGTGAATGTTGAATCCAATAAAAAGTAAATTTGGAGGTACAGCATATAAATAGGCTCAGCACTGACAAAAATCCATACACAGACATGGAGGTTCATAAAAAAATCTAGAATTAATGATTTCAGATGATTCTGGTATGATCTCACTGCACTTCCTTTTGCAAAGTCATCTGTACTCCCTACCAAAGAACATGATGATAATGACTGAAGATTCGTTTGATCCTACTTAATGGTTTTCCTTTTAATAGGTATAATGTGATTGGATTACAAGAGAAGTGCTAGAAGCTTAGGAACATTAGGCTGTTGTGCAAGCTTTTTTAAATAAGAGAAAAGCTCTAAGTATGGTATGTGGAAAAAAAATCAAGGAAATGTGAATTTTAGAGGGGGAGGGAAAAGAATATCTGGCAAGCTTTTAAGTTGCTGCAGAGAATACTCCAGTCTGGCAAATGGAGACTTATACAAAGGTTCTAGCAGGAGACAACTGTATGTCAGCAGGAAGATAGGTCTCATATAGCTCTGCCTGTTTAATTGCCAGCACTTAACTAACTTGTCAAACTTAGTTTCAGCCTCAAGTAACAAATGATGCTGTTAACAGAGCATTGGTAGTGACTACAGGTTTAGCAAGTCACTGTAGTGTGAGGTTTTGATCTTTTAAGAAAGCTGATGTGTAATGTTGAATGTTTTCTATCTGGGCTTTATGGGTGAGGTAATCTATTATGGAAACTGTCTCAAAGGAATGAAAATACATTTGAGATTGCCTGTAAAATACTAGCAGTAAAAATCTTAATTTCTCAGTTTTTCATTGTTTGTTTTTCTATGCAGGTGCTTATAGAAAATGCCAAAGCTAATGGAGATGTTAGAGCTCTGGAACTAAATGAGAAGTTGTCAGCAAGCGCCTAGTATGGACTATCTCAAGCAAAATAATCTAACATTCATCTAACTTAACTAGTTCACCTTCCAGAAACATATATGGTTTGGGCTATTGTATTTGTTTGTCTGGTTTTGTTTTTTTCTGTTTCATCAACTGTAACTTTGTTCTTAGTTTTACTTCTTCTTGAACAAAACTAGACTATTTTCTTGTTGAGTTATATAACCCATAAAATCACACTTTACTTAGAAAAGAAAATCCTGATTTTTTCTTTTGTTTGCTTCTTCACCTAAACTTCATTGCTATTCACAATAGAGAGTATTTTTCTGTATTTCCCCCTTGGTCACACACAAAAGTACAATATTTCCAATGGGGTCCTGAACAGCAGCAAGCTTTTAAACAGATTAAGCAGGAGATTGCACACACCGTGGCACTTGGACCAGTCAGGACAGAACCAAATGTGAAAAATGTACTTCATTCCACAGCCATACCCAAAAATCGAGCTAATGAAGAACATCACAACAACAAACAAGCAGACTGAGCTGCACAAGTCAAGGTGTCGCAAGTATCTAGACTGGCAGCATAAGGGGGAGTTGTTCTTAGCTCAATGGGCACATGATGTTTCAGGCCATCAGGGTAGAGATGCAAGTTATAGATGGGCATGAGACCGAGGAGTGGATCTAACCATGGACACTAAGTTATCCATGATTGTGAGACATGCACTGCTATTAACAAGCAAAGAGAGTGAAGCCCTTATGGTATGGTGGACGTTGGGATAAGTGTAGATATGGGGAGGTCTGGCAGGTTGACTATATCACACTGCCACAGACCCGCCACGGTAAGCACTATGTGCTCACCATGGTGGAAGCAACCACTGGATGGCTAGAGACTTATCCAGTGCTTCACAAAACTGCCCGAAATACCATTCTGGGTCTTGAAAAGCAAGTGGCACCCCAGAGCACATTAAGTCAGACAATAGGAGTCATTTCAAAAACAGTTTAGTTACTACTTGGGCCAGGAAACATGGCATTGAATGGGTATATCATATCCCATATCATGCACCAGCTGCTGGAAAAGTTGAGCGATGCAACAAATTGCTGAAAACTAATCATCATCATCATCATGGCCAGGCTTCGCGAACAAAGATTTAGGAAGGCTCTATTCACGTTTGTTACAAGCGCGCTGGTGGCTTATGAGGCCAATACAAGATAGACATGTCCGATTACAAAAGGCACAGCAGAAAGACTCCTTAGGTGGTATATTCTGCAAGACATGGTTCTTTCTGTATTGTCTTTTCTCCTCGAGAGTGATCCTGCGTGCGTTCTCAAAGGAAACGGCAGCGTTATAGATGGTGTGTCTCCAGGCCTCCCGACTTGAGGCCAGAGTAGACCAGTTATGATGATCAATATGGCCGAGGCTGAGATGTTGTTTCAGGGAGTCCTTGTATCTGTTCTTCGGGGCTCCTCTCTTGCGGCAGCCGGTGGCAAGTTCACCATAAAGCAGGATCTTCGGGAGGCGGTGGTCCTTCATCCTTGAGACGTGCCCTGTCCATCGCAGCTGTGTTCTCAGCAACATGGCCTCAATACTTGTGACTGCTGCTTGTTCTAGAACAGATGTATTGGTCACATAATCTGACCAGTGGATGTTTAGGATTGTTTGGAGGCAGCGTTGATGGAAGCATTCTAGGAGACGCAGGTGGTGGCGGTAGACGACCCACGATTCAGAACCATATAAGAGAGTAGAGAACAGTATGGCTTTGTAAACACTGATCTTTGTACTTTTCTTCAAGTGTTTATTATGCCAGACTCTTTTATGGAGTTTTCCAAAAGCACTATATGCCTTTGCTAACCTGTTGTCTATCTCCCCATCAATCTTACCATCTGAGGAGATGAGGCTGCCTAGGTAATTAAACTGCTGGACTGATTTGAGCTCTGATTGGCCAATAATGGGGATGATGGAAGACTTCCTGAGGTGCAGGTTGATAGAGAACTTCTGTCTTCTTTAAGCTGACTTCCAGCCCAAAGAGCTCAGCAGCGTCTGCAAAGCAGGATGTTAAACGCTGCAGAGCTGCTTCTGTGTGGGCCAGAAGGGCGGTGTCATCAGCATAAAGCAGCTCCTGGACAAGACGGTTTAAGGTCTTGGTGTGGGCCTTCACTTGCCTTAGGTTTAAAAGGCTTCCATCAGTACGGTATCAAATGTAGGTACCGTCCTGATCATCGAGGTCTGCTGTGGCCCTTTGGAGCATCATGCTGAAAAAGACTGTGAATAGGGTTGGAGCGAGAATGCAGCCTTGTTTCACACCATTGGTAATTAGAAAGGGCTCAGAAAGTGCATTGCCATATCTGACTTGGCCGTGCTGATCCTCATGGAGTGAGATGATCACTTTAAGGAATTTAGGGGGACATCCTAAATGTTCCAAAATCTGCCACAGACCTTTTCTGTTCACAGTATCGAAAGCCTTGGTGAGGTCGACAAAGGTTACATAGAGACCTTTGTTCTGTTCCCTACACTTCTCTTGCAGTTGTCTGAGAACAAATACCATGTCTGTGGTACTCCTGTTGGCTCTGAAACCACACTGACTTTCAGGTAGAATTCCTTCTGCAATAGCCGGTATTAGTCTGTTCAAGAGTATTCTTGCCAGTATTTTGCCAGCAATGGTGAGCAGAGTAATACCACAGTAATTTGAGCAATCAGATTGAATTCCTTTCTTCTTATACAAGGTGATAATGACTGCATCTCGAAGGTCTGATGGGAGTTTGCCTAGTTCCCAACAGTGTACCACAAACTCGTGAAATTTGGCATGGAGTGCTTGGCCCCCATGTTTCCAGACTTCAGGTGGAATTCCAGCTGCCTTACCGATTTTCACCTGCTCTATGGCCTTGAGGGTTTCTCCTAAGTGGGGGCAGTATCCAATTCGTACTTCACTGGTTGTTGTGTGATGGACTGAATTGCTGAGTCCTGGACTACACAGTTGGTACTGAAAAGAGTCTGAAAGTGTTCAGACCATTGATTCAGAATGGAGGTTTTATCCGTCAGAAGCGTTTGACCATCAGCACTGAGTAGAGGGCTTTGTACCTGGTATGTAGGCCCGTGTGCTGTTTTCAAGGCGTCATAGAATCCTTTGTGATCACCCAAATCTGTGCATAATTGAGTTTTTTTCAGCTAGATCGATCTACCACTTGTTCTGGATGTCACGGAGTTTCTGTTGGAGCTTGCTGCATGCGAGATGAAAGGCTGTTTTTCTTGTGTGACAGGATGGCAGTGCAAGGTGTGCTTGGTGGGCGGTTCTCTTCTTCCTCAACAAGTCCTGGATTTCTTGATTGCTTTCGTCAAACCAGTCCTTGTTCTTCTTGAGGGAGAACCCTAAGGATTCTTCGGAGGATTGCAGGATGCTGTTTTTAATATGGTGCCAAATTGTTTCAGGAGAGGAATCTGCAGAATCTGTGGAATGGTTTTCAAGCCTAGTTTGAAGGTTTGCCTGGAATCTGTCTCTAACTGTGTCTGATTGGAGATTGTTTACTTGGGAGTCTTCTCCTTGGGATATTGCCCCTTTTAGGTTTGAATTTGAGATTGAAGTTGAGTTTACAGCGCACAAGCCGATGATCTGTTTGGCATTCTGCACTGGGCATCATGCAGGTATGGAGGACATCGCGAACATCTCTCCGTTGCACCAGGACATAATCGATGAGGTGCCAATGCTTAGATCTGGGGTGCATCCAGGTTGTCTTCAGACTATCTTTCTGCTGAAAGATAGTATTAGTGATGGTGAGCTGTTGCTCCACACAGAATTCTAGAAGTCGACCATTATCGTTGCCGTTTCCAACACCATGCTTGCCTAATATTCCTTTCCAGGCTTCAAAATTCTTACCTACTCTGGCGTTGAAATCACCAAGGATAATGATCTTATCCTCTGCAGGCACCTTTTGGGTAAAGCGGCGCAGGTCAGTGTAAAATTCATCTTTTTCAGCAGGGTCAGCTTGGAGAGTTGGGGCATATATACTAAAGAGGACAACGTGTTGCTTGTTGGGGAGTGGAAGGCGTAGGAAGATAATGCGGTCAGAGTGACCTGTTGGCAGATTCTCGAGTTTTGGAACAATAGAGTTTTTGATCATGAAGCCAACTGCCACAGTCCGCGGGGGTGAGGGAAATGGGACCACGGCACTGCAATGAGGGTCAGGACACAGTTGAGGGTTCGGGAAGCAATGCCGACTTTATTAAGGGTAACAGCGACTTAAATAAGGTAGGTTCAGGGGGTGGACTCAGGCTTAGGGAGGAGCAAGAGACGGGCAGCTCAGGGAGAGTAGTGGTTGGGAGACAGGGGAAAGGTGGGTGGCAACCTTGGGTCTCCAGGGGAATGGGCCAATGGGAGCTCTCTCCGCACTGCAGCAAACTGTAGCCAATCAGGTGCGGAGGAACGGGAAAGCAGTGGAGGACACGGGAGTAAACAAGTTTAGGCGGGAAAATGTGAGGGAAGAAGGAGACAATATGGAGGATATAAAATTTTCAACAATAAACTGGGGTACATAGGAATTCACCACAGTATAACAACAAACTGGGGTGAAACTGGGGAAAAACTGTCCGTCCAGTAAATGTCCAGTTCAACATGAGAATGTCCATTTAGTTTTCATATATTTTTCTCCATGCCTGGTATTTCTCCCACTCTGATTCTTCCTCCACCACAGCCAACTCCTGAGATATGCTTTTCGGTTCTGGGTTTACCTGACCAAAAGAGTGTGTAACCGGCACCATGTTCTCTGAGGCTGCCTTCCTCGTGAAGGCGAACTTCACTGAGAGCAGCAATGTCGATGTTAAGACGAGCCAGTTCATGGGTGGTTACGGCAGAACGACGCTCAGGACGTCCGCTATCCGCAGAATCGAGCATGGTTCTGATATTCCAACATCCTAGAGTTAATTTGGGTACATGTTTGGAGGCAGGTGTATGCCTTTGTCTTTTGATCTTTGTGCAACTGCATTGGAAGAAGATGCCCGTTGGCCTGCAGTTAACCAACCGGGTGAAGGTGGAGATGAGCTTTGTTTAGGCCACCTTTTCTAGGCCCCTCTCCGAGTGGAGCAAACAGTGCTCTCCTTGTAAAGGCTGCTTGGACATTCAGGATGCTGCCCAAAGAGACTGTCATCTCCGGTCAGTCTCAAATGACCAATATCCTGGACCACATGAATGCAGGGCTAGGTCTGTGGCTTCCAGTGCACCCTAAGGTTTAGGGCCAAGTGAGCTTGGATGGTGGCAGTGAGGTCCTCAGGACATAGGTTTAATTAGAGTGACCTTCTTTTAGATGGATGGCCTTACAGGGCTAAGCGAGCTCCATCTGCCCGGGTTTAGGATTAGAGTTTTCCTTCTCCTAGGATGACTGCCAGAAGGCTAATGAGCTCATCCTACCCAAGGATGTATTGTATCTGACCCTGCAGTTTTGACCTGTCTGGCATGGGTGACCCTAATGAAGTCATGTACCATCACCAGCATAGCTCGCAACCACATGGGGTACACAGGCTACAATCCTACTATTAAAACGATTAGGGCAAGTCTTACACTTCCTACTTTTCTGTCACCTGTCTATATTCAATCCCAGGGAAACACCCAGGGTCAACCGTTTGTCCTGACCACCCTTTCAGGATGTAACAAATATATCCAGAACATACTGAACCTGGGCAGTAGCTGCAGGTGAGCCAAAAACAAACGAACAAAACCATTCCAGCCCCCATACCCACCTAGGGCTCAAGTACTTCTCCAGGCCCCAGCCCGGTCGAGACCCCCAACCCCCAGAGAAAACCATTATCCATCCTGACCTTATCCTCCCCGCACTGTTTTACCTCATATCTTCCCATGCACCACGTACCTGCCCACCCTCCAGTCCGAGGACCCCCATGGCCTGCCTGGTACCCTTCCCTTCCCCCCTCATTCCCCCAAACCAGACCGGCAAACCTCTGTGTGCTTTGAGGCTTCCACTCTCCATTCTCACAAGGGCACAAAGCCACGCTGGCGAAGCTCCCTCTCTCCTTTCTCCTGCTGGGGGGGAGGATGGGGGGGTGCGGCGGCCCCACGCGGGCCCAGGGGCGGCCCTGGGCCACACGGGCCTGATGGCGGGGGGGGCCCAGGGGCGGCCCACGGGCCTGAGGGGGAAGGGACCCCGCACGGGTGACCCGCGGGCTTCCAACCTGCTGAAAACTACTCTGAAGGCATTGGGTGGGGGGACTGTCAAAAAATTGGGATCAGCATCTAGCAAAGGTTACTTGGCTAGTCAACACTAGAGGCTCCGTCAGTCAAGCAGACCCTGCCCGAACAGAGCCCCTTCACACTGTAGATGGAGACAAAGTCCCAGTAATTCACTTGAGAGGTATGTTAGGTAAAGCAGTTTGGGTTAACCCTCCCTCAAGCAAAGGCAAACCCATTTGTGGGATTGTCTTTGCTCGAGGACCTGGATACACTTGGTGGATAATGACGGAAAATGGGGAAACTCAGTGTGTGCCTCAAGGAGTTTTAACCTTGGGAGAAATCTACTTTGTATTCTGAGTTGTATGTTGCAGGAAGAGTCACCGGACGAGGAAGATCCGAACTAAGCTGATGCTGGTGCTCAATGATGAGACCACCATAGTAGACAAGACCTGTACAAGCACGGGATATAGGCGAATAATGGGGATATGGGCATGGCATAAAATGGTATGGAATAAAGGGTGGAAATTGTAATGTGTTTGTGTAGTAAAATAACAGTTCCTCTTTCCAGGAGGAACAGGATATTCCATACCATGTTACATCAGTCCAACTATAAGAGGGAAGGGAGAATTAGCTCGGCCCTTCTTCTTTCTTCCAGGATGGCCCTGTAGGCAGCTACATCTGTCCAATATGCCATTCTGTGGGGGAGGTAGAATTTTTTACTGTTAGTTTCCTTTGCCAGTGTGTTTGTAGCATTATTAGTCTCTTCTTTTTTTCCTCCATGTAAATATAAACTTTATTCCTTGGTAAGCCCGGGTTTTTCACGGTTTTTTTTGTTTCCCCTTGGGGGGACAGCGCAGGCTCAGTGGACACCTGGCTTTCAGCCAAGGTAAACAGCCACACACTGTCATTTTAACAGGAAAAGTAAGCTCAGTAGACTAGGGCTTCTACTCTGCAGAAGTGAGTAGAAACCTCTGACTGTCAAGAATCCCTTCTTATCTCTTGTCACTCACTCCTTCACTCCTGATCACTTTCATTCTCCCACCTTCCTTAAAAAGATTATTTACTGTAAATTTAGATCAGTTGTATTTCCCTTCACAGCTTGGTGTCATACAGTCTTGAACTATCAGTTACTGCAAATATTAAAAAAAATGTTGCCTAAAGAGATCATGGAGAAAAAGACTCTAGGCCAATTTAGCATATAAGATAAGATAAAAAGAGCTGGTCCTTTAATCAGGCCTCAGGCCTGGGGGAAAACACACAACACACATGCCCCAGACAGTGGTTCTATGATTTTATAATAAGGTCCATCCAATCCCAGATCTATGCACTCCCTGGTCCTGCCCAGTTCTGCCCCGTGATACACCCCTCCAGGAATTGGATTTGGGATCTTTGGGACCCCTTCTTCCTCATCTTCATCTTCTTCCCAGAACATAACAGTCCTTGGAGCTCCTCCAAAGTTCTGGGCTTAAAGGTTGCTGTGTCTGTGTGATATCTTCTGGTCCAGGCTTAGGGTGTGATGTTCTTAAACAGAGGTGTTTTTTCTTCCATTCTACTTTGAAAAGAAGACTAAACACACTAATAGAATTTAGAGGGATTGATATGAAATGGGGTAATAGGGTTGGGTATATATTAACTATTATATTAAAGGGTAAGGGATATAATACAGCTACATTAAAATCTACATTTACTACACAACTACTTCTAAAATCTACAAAAGGTAAAAAATCTAAAAAACTCTGAGGCATCAAAAGGGAATGTTGCAAAACCAAGATTTGTACTCTCAAGAATAGCTGTAACTTTTTTTAGCTTGCTGCTATTAAAAACCTGAAAAAATTTTTGCAGCCTATCATTTGTATCCTTGGCATATGTTCTTTATATGTGTGCCTCCCGCTCTAGTGTCATCACCAGCCTGATGGCAGCATGGTAAGCGACTGTCTGCCCCTGTGAATCCTTCTGTGTGAGCCTATACTTTGTTAGCACTAAGCCTTAAATACTTTCTAGCATCTTGAAGAACAGACAAATGACAACAGGCCAGAGAAACCAATTAAGTAACTGTTAACTGTGAATATTCTGTATTAGGAAAAAAAGTAGTAATACAGTGTTTTTTCACTTCAGAAGATCATGAACTTACTTTTATTGTGAACAGGGATGAACTCCTTGAATAAGATAATTATACACCCTAAAATCATATTACAGGCCCTGTAGGAAAAAAAACAAAACCACAAATCTCTACCACCTACTTCATTAAAAGTGCTCAGGGAACATGAGTTTAAACTTAAGCTTCTGTAAAATTCAACAACATGAGGTAAAAATCTTGCTCTCATATTTTAACAATGTCCCTTCCAAATTGGCACCTCGTAGCAATCTGCTGTAGCACTGAAAAAACTTGTGAATTCACACAAATTGAAGCAACCCTTTATTTATACTGTTTTATACTGTTGTAGAGCTCAGCAAAGTAATGTACAAAGGCACATAAGCATCACTGAGTTGAGGAATTGAGAATTGTTTATTGTTTCACTGCTTGAGAAGTCATACCTTCAGCTACTCTTGCTGTAAAGGGGGAAAAAATAAACGTTCTCCAACTGTAATTTATTATGTTGGCTTATGCTGAAGGCAGAATGGAATGAGATCCAATGAATTTGAAGGTAGAACTTTCCACTTCTTCAGATAGAAAGGATTTCATATGCTGCTTGTATTTCCTTTTATATAAACATGAGAAAAAAGCTTCCTTCTGAGAATTTTATTGATTGATTTGTTTATGCATTATGCCCTGATAATTGCTGGATTTGATTAATACTCCACCTTTGAGCTTCTCTCAGAATGGTATCACAGTGTTGAGTGGGCAATTACATTAATTTAGAGTGTCTTCCTAACCTTAGGAAAACACAGATACGTTCTTCTCTCTCCCCGACGTTTTTTTTTTATACCTTTCAACTTTTTTTTAAGTTTACAGACATAAAGCTCATGAAAACTGTTTTAATACTGCAAAAAGGCACCCTTCCAAGAAGTACAGCCCTAATCCTGCAGCCCAGCTGAATATCGTCCTGGATGTCTAGAATTTACCTTTCCTTCTCAGCTCATTTAACTGAACAGCTCTCCGTTAAATAACTTTTAAATTTAATGTTCTGAGGGGAAAGATGAATCATTTTGAGTTTGGTTGCAGCGTGGACTGACATATTGAGATAACTCCTTTATGCTGGGAAGTCACTCAATAGTAATATATTGAAATATATATTCATGTATGATCTGAATTTATAATTAGGCCCTGAAACCCTTCTGCTTTAATTGTACAAATCAGTGCTTAGATAAAACATTTGTTTGTGCCATACTGCCATGTGAAATGATAGATGGATAGATGGATAGATAGATTAGATAGATAGATAGATAGATAGATAGATAGATAGATAGATAGATAGATAGATAGATAGATAGATAGATAGATAGGAAATATGCCGTGATACTTCTCTCCTTTTCTCTCTTCCATGGTTAGACTCTGGCTTTTTTTCCATGCTGTGTGCTTTTAGAAACACATTCATCAATAACCTTGTATTTCGCCTTTTTGATGTTCTTCAGTATACTGCGAACTGCAGCATCCGGGGGTCTCAGTGGGGGATAGATATACCAAACCTTACCTGCTTCACTGGCAGCCAAGTACATGGACAAAAAACGGTAAGCCTAGAAGGATCTAGAGATGGGCATTTTGGGATGCTGCCCTCCGCCCCAAATGTTTTGCTATTTTGCACAAATGGACTTCAGGCCTACAGTGAGGGCAGAGCCCCTGCTAATGGACCAAACATACAGCAGGACTAAAATATGGATCCAGAGGAGCTCAGAAAAGGCTGCATGTTGTTGAGATTTCAGTGTTGCTAGTTTCCTGCTGCTTGTTGGAAATGTGACAAACACAGACCTGGCGTGAAAGCAGAGTGTAATGCTGCGACTCTTTCCCATGCACTTTATCTCCAAAGAGCCTGACCACAAACAAAATGCAGAAAGGTCATCTGCAACCTTTGTTGACTTTTACAAGATGTGTGTGATTTCTGTCACTTTTTACTCACTGAAGAAGGTTTAAAAGTACCAAAATTTTTGCCTGCAGGAACAACATGATTAATTGCTGAAGCAACATTCCCTACTAACTGCATTGTTTTGCATTCAGCTGTCATGCTGTGCAGGCCTGGCATCTCAGAAAGGCCACCTGCAATTCATGCTTGAGAAACCTGCCTTTCCATAGAGCAAGGAGCATAAGGGACTTGCAATATGGATTATTAGAGGGCAGTTATCTGAGTCCACTTGAATCTTTTTCTCTGGGCAACGGACTACTTTACAGAAACAAATGTACTGTAGAAATTGAGGTTTCTATTGCAATTGTATTGTGAACACTTTTTTTGGTCTCCCTGCTGAAGAACTGTATTAGCTTCTGTTGGGAAATTATACTGCTGTGGTTTTTTGTCCTGCTCCCAGAGTTTTTCTCCTTATTTCCAGACTCTTTTTCTTTGTTTTGAAGCAAAACAAACCTTCAAACCACCACTAACTTTTATTCAGTCAAACAGAGAAGATAAGTCCCCTCCGGTTCTGTCTAGGGGCTTGCCCATGGAAGACTGGGGCTACATCCATCCTCATGGAATTGCCTCTGGTCATTTTTCCTTTTAACTCCTGTGCCCGTACTGATAAAGCATAGGTGGGTTTTCTCTCCCATTTACTCATGTCTTCCCCATGTTCGTGGGATAAACCACAGGTTGCCCTATGTAGTGTACCCTCTCTCTCTAGCCAGGGGATGCCTATTCTGGATAGCAGGGCTCCATTTTGCACTGGTGAGACATGGACAATGCTCTCTTTAAACTCCTCTCTTGAGTTTTTTGTGGTCATAGTTGCCCAGAGGTCCACAACTAATTTCTCGGCAGAAGAGATATGGGCCCATAGTGGGGCATGGACAATCTCATTATATGTCCTGAGTGTACTCATCATAGAGCCTACTGTTTCTTTGTTTTCATTCCAGTGCATTGTCACCAGGAAATCAACATATATGGTGGCCCTGCACATCGAGGTTCCACCACATCTGTGATGGACACTTGACCTTGTCAGGGTCACTATTGGATTGCTTGTCCCTTGTGAAAAGTATCTCTAACAGTGCCATTTCTCTCAGACATTGGATCCCATCTTCCATGGTCTCCCAGGTAAAAAGGTGATTCCCCTGCAGATTGTTTCTGCGAGCAAACCTCTCTCTTATGCTTCTTAAAAGCCGTGTTTGGAGATGGAGGGGTTCTGACTCCCTAGTTAGTACCCACATCCTGAGACTGGGATCCTAAATGCCTTGCTTTGCTACCGCCAAGCAGTGCACCTTCACCCATAAGATTCCAGACTCAAATCAACGAAGTCAGAATAGGTTCATCCAGTCCTTGAGTGATGTCTCTCCACAAATTACAGAAATTATCAAAGATACTCGGTGATTATTTCTGGGTCTGTTATTTGTGAGGGTCTCACCTCCCCATCGTCATCTACTGGGTGAAACAATTTGGTCTTGTATTTTCTCATTTGGATAGGGGCAACTTCCATTGGCTTGCGTTGTCCTTCTGGTTGTGTTACACTCTGAGATGCCATGGTGTCAGGTGTTTTGTTTTCTTTCTTTTCCTCCTGAAGGTGCTGCACCATACCAAGCAGCTTTCGTGTCTTAGGTTTACTTGTTCTAAAAAACCAAGCAGGAAATTTTTTTCTTTCCCCTTGCCTCTCTGTAAAAGAAAGATGTTGAATGGGGGAGGGTGGTTTGCCTTGGGTGATTGATCAACACAAAAGAACTAACTAGCAGACCTGCATGCCAAGCTGATGGCCCTCCTAAAAACTGTGAGAAGGGGTAATGAGTTTTTTTTCTTCCCTACTCAGAAATGGGACACTTCACCTTTGCCTTAACTCAGGCAAGATGTGTGTTTGAGGGGTCAGAGGTTCACTCTGTTTTCAGCCTGGTCATCTGGCTGTTTTCTGGCCTCGGCTTGCCTGCACCCTGTTCTGCCCCCAGCCCAGACCTGCTCAGACTTCATTGGAGGGGTTTGACCCACCTGCAGAGGAACTTTTTGGGGAGGAAGTCGGCCTTCTCCCTCCTCTGCTCCTGTGTTGGCAGTGGCATGTGTTCATTGAGGAAAAGGGGGAATTCCAGGCCACAGTCAGCTGCAGACAGTGTGAGTTTTGTGGGAACAGCCTTTTTCCCCCTTTTTCCCTTCCCCTTCTCGGTGTGTGGAAGATCTCCATTTTCGGCTTCTCCCGCGCTCCGGGGCCTCACGTGGCAACCGCCAGAGCCCAACAGCGCCCCCTGCTGACCAACACCGAGCACTGCAGGCTCTGCTCCTCCAGTGATCCAACGGTGCCCCTGCTGATCTGTAGCAGTACGTTCGGATACATGTCCGGAATAAAGACAAGTGCCAAAAAATACTCAAGCACACAAAATATCTTTTATTACAGTGAGAATAATAATAATAGTAATAAACTTAGCAAGAGGAATTAAAAACTAAAAAAGGATACAAAATAACTATCTTATCGGGTGGCATTAAAACAAATACTATGAACAGCATTTAGTACAGTATTAACTAGTGAAAAAAAAAAGGAATACCAAAAAAGGATCTTAACACAATATTATGGATAACATGATATTGGTTAGTAAAGAGGGAAACTAAAGGAAAAATACTATAAACATAAAAGGGGAATTAAAGGAACACTAAAAGGATATTAAAAAGTTTGTTCTCTCAGTTGCTTCCTATCAATAACCTGTGCTTACCCACACAGACAGGCCAGGGCTGTCAGGACCTGCAGCAGCTGGTCGGTGCCCGTGCTTAGCGGGTGTCCCCGCGGAGCAACACAGTCTCGGTGGTAGGATGAGTATCGCTCGACTCAGCAGCTCCGACACCCCATTTTTATCAGTTCCACATTACACTACGTAGGGCCAGTACGTAGTATAAGGTGATGCCTGAATGGCAGCCAAACACCACCTAATCATTACCTAATGGCAACAGTCTGCACATGCCCTACTTGTAGGGCAAGGGGCGAGCGACCCCTGCCCACATCATCTTCCTCCCATCATCATCTTTCTCACCCCTATGTATGACCTCTACCATTGTGTTTCAAGGGTAGATGTATCTATCTTGCAATATGTAGCAAAAACAAGGAAAAACTCAGCTCTGATAATAGGGGATATCAAGCTGACTTGCTAAAAAGCACAATGGACCTTACAATTAGCTTCTGCCATAAGTTACATTGTACCATACTCTAGCTGGTTTCACATCCTAATATGATTTCGTTCTCACGCCTCTATGCTCCATTGATCATCTAATTCAAAAGTACCCCCCTTACATGATCATGATTAGAATTGCACCAAAAGGCAAAAGGTACTGAACTGTTTCCCTTTTTGAAGGGGATTTTTGGGTATAGGATTGTTGTTTGGTTGGTTTTGTGTTCTTCTGTTGTTCTACCAATACATATATATGTTATTTTTCCTTTTTCCATAGTTCCTCAATTGGAGCCTCTTAATTTTGGATTTACAATTGCTAATTAGAGGGAGGAGTTTGGTCTTCCTCATAACTCATCCTACTTAGCAAAACACTTCAGTCTGATTAAACTGAGACATTTCAGTAGCCAGGGCTCCACGTGCAACCACAAGCTGCTCCTCCATAGCTCTACCATGGCACTTTCCCCTCACTGATCTCAACATCTTGACAGGGTCCTGCAGTTCTTCAAGGGTGAATTTCCAGGTCACTGGAGCAGTAACGATCTCCAAGAACTTACCCATGTACTCCCATAACCCATGCCAATCAAAACTCCTGGACACATTCCAGACAGCTCTTAGTCCTACTTTCAGACGTAAGATAGAGCAAAATATGCAAACTTCCAAACATCTCGAACATCCAGAGGGAATTTAAACTCTTCAAAAACTGTTGTAGTGAACCTGAAGGAGAAGTAGGTGAAGGACTGGGGGAAAAATGCTCCCCTGCATTTCTCCCCCAGATTGGGTGCCATTATCACTAAAATTCCAGGAATAACAGCTTTAGGTTAGGGTAGGAACACAACCCTGAAAACACATTCCAGAGGAGACTTATCGACATAGAATTTACAACCCCATGAATCTAAGTTACAAACTGAAAAACAGCTACAGCTACCTTGGTTTTAGAACCTGTTTTGACATAAACACCTATGAATGGAAAATACATATGCAGGAATACATGCCAAATAAACAGGAATAAATTGATGTGATGCCTGAGGGGTTCTATATCCAATGCACAGATGGATTATTCAAAACTGTTATTCTTTTTCCACGTTTTCTCTGAATGCCCTATGTTGGGAAACACCAAATTATTCTCGTGGTTTACTGACAGTTATGTCCCAGGGTGTAGGACCTCTAATGGAATAGAAAACCCTTCCCCCTCGAATTACAAAAATTTTGAAATTATGAGGTGTTTGAGTGAAGTATGGAAAATGAATATCAGTTTTACTAAAAACAGAGAACAAAACAGAACAAAGAAAAACCAAACTGTAGTGGTTTCGTTTAGACCGCTTCCTGGCAACCAGGTCGAAACTAAGGAAGTATCCATATCCCAATATTCCATTCTATTTTCGATGTAAGCAGAAATATAAATAGAAGGGGGAAGGAAGTCGGAAGGTTAGATCTCTTCCGGTAGAGTAGGAGAAGGCAGACAGTCTCCCTGTTACTTTTTCCCAATTCGAGAGGAGGGATCTGGTGGTGTGGACTTTGTGTTCTTAAGGAAAGTGTTAAGATTTTTGTTTGCTAGTTCTTTCTTGGCATGTATATCTGGGTTTTTTGGTTTTTCTGGGGTGTTGGGGTTCTCTTTCTTATATGTATGTAGTTTTTTTGTAATCGTATATAAGTGTCATGGCTGGGCTTCACGAACGAAGATTTGGGAAGGCTCTATCCACATTTGTTACAGGCACGTTGGTGACTTATGAGGCCAATACGAGACAGACATATCCGATTGCAAAAGGCACAGCAGAAAGACTCCTTAGATGGTAAATTCTGCAAGACACGGTTCTTTCTGCGTTGCCTTTTCTCCTTGAGAGCGATCCTGCGTGCGTTCTCAAAGGAGACAACTGCGTTATAGATGGTGTGTCTCCAGGCCTCCCGATTGGAGGCCAGAGTAGACCAGTTATGGTGATCAATATAGCCAAGGCTGAGATGTTGTTTCAGGGAGTCCTTGTATCTGTTCTTCGGGGCTCCTCTCTTGCGGCAGCCAGTGGCAAGTTCACCATAAAGCAAGATCTTCGGGAGGCGGTGGTCCTCCATCCTGGAGATGTGGTATATAAGTGTAAATATATATATATACACTGCTTTGATTCTGTTATTTTGGTCTTTTAGTTTTTTTTTTTTCTTTCTTCTTACCTTTCCTTCCCCTGTGTTCATAGAAAGGGGGGAGGGAAGCCTCTTGCTGCGGTCTTGGGCTCTTGGCAGGGAGCCAAGTCCAAACTACCACACAAACAATAGCGGAGAAAATGTCACCTAAAACCATCCTCAGTTCTGTGCCAGTGAGATGGTGGCACTGTCCCGACCCAGTCACACAATCACAATGTAGCTGGAGCAGAGTTGTGGCTGCGCAAGCGGGCAATGTGTGAAAAGTTCACCAAGGAGACTCCTGAATTCCTCAAGTGTGGCTGCAGCGGCAGTGCTGGCAGCAGCAATGACAGTGACATGGAAGCAGTGGCTCCAAGCAGAGGTGCCGGCAGCAGCAGTAGCAGCAGCACTGGTGGAAGCAACAACAGCGATGTGGAAGTGGTGGCTCCAGGCAGAGGCACTGGTGGCAGCAGTGGCAATGGGGCTGCCCATAGCAATGGCAGCAACATGGAAGCGGTAGCTCCAGGCAGCAGGAAAAAGGCACATCTCCAATCAGTGGGAAGCTGGAATGGGGCGGCAGCAGCTGCGGCAATGGCTGCGAACAGTGGGGAAACAGCATGGCTCCGATCAGTGGGGAAGTGGCAGGGGGTGGCAGCAGCTCTGGCAGCAAGGAGGCAGAATCTGGGGCGAATGGCCAGAACCAAAAAGAAAACCCATGACAGGAGAGAGAAGCCTGACTGCACTCCTGCCCTTGCACCACCCACCAGAACGAGAGAGAGGGTGTTCAGGCCATGCCAGCAAACTTATCCTACTAAGTTCTCACAGTATCTCCTGGCAGGACCTCCCTGCCCTCGCCCTATATGGGGAGGAAGGTAGGGAGGTGCTCCTCACACCCTCCAAAACAACAGGATGGTATGAAAAATTGCAACAAATATAATCTTCTTCATTTAGCTAAACTCTTACATAAACCTTCTTAATAATCTATCTCATTATTCTATTGAATAACATGGACATGCAATAGCAGCTTGGGTTGCAAGCTATTTGCTATAGGAGCTATCTTCCAATACATTGGACAATACCAAGGATGATTATGTAAACTGCAATTGACTTCAGGTTTGTGATGCGGAAGGAAATAAATACTGTCTGTCTTCAAGACAAACGATATTGTTTGCTTTTAAAGATATTTTTTTCATTGAGCATTGGGAGTTTTTCTTCGATTTGTTTTTTCCCAAGACTGCAGTCTTCACTCAAAAGCTCTGCATTTCCCATCGGATACTGTTGCTCTGCAGTCTGCCTACCAGATAACAAAGTTGGTACCATGGAACTCCCAGAGCTGCAGCAACTGTAAATAAGATCTACTAGTCATTTGAGTTGAACACTGTTTTCTTGCATGCTTCTGGGAGAATGGGAGCTCAGCCTCACCAGCTGTTTATGTGTCTGTGTAGGTGTATAAAAAGAGAGACAGGAGCGTATAGACACACTTTTTTCCAAAACAGAGCTACAGAACACCTGATGCACCTTTTTTGGATCACTGTACAGTCAAATATTGTCACTAAAGACTGGAGAATTGTAGAATTGTAAGCTGTTGTTACCTAGCTGATTGCAATAACTTTCAAATAACAACGTAGCTCTTTACATTTGTTCAGCATCTCATATAGGTGTTAACTTCCTACCAAGTAAGCAACCTTGTATTTTTTCTTAAAATGTGTATTGTAACATGGCAGCCAATGACATTTTTCTTTTTGGAAAAGCTGTCTCATATGGATTCATTTTGTCACTGCTGCAGTCTGGTTTGTGTTCAACCAAATCACTTCATAGTGCTTAGAATCTTATAAATTCCAGACATGTCTCTCATTTCCAAGATGCCAATGTGTTAAAGCATGAACAGCTGCTGAGACATTTAAGAGGCTGCCTCTGTCCCCTTCATGCTGCTCTGCACCTCTTCAGTAGCCTCTTTTCCCCCTTTTGTGGAGTCAGAGGACTGTCAAGGGAAAGAGCAGTTCTTGGACTTGAGTTTGAACACAATCATGGCCAAAATTTGGTATAAACAGTTCTCTCCTGTCCTTAATTTCCACTAGCAGGAATTTGAAGTTAGGAACTCTTTTGGCACCAAAATCTTTTATCCTGAAATTTCTTAACCACAGCTTTCTTTGAGCTCACTCAGAAGATCTTGTAGACAGCTAAGCCTTGCCCTGTCAAGATGCACAAAGACCTTAACTAAAAGAGAGCTTGGTTTACTACAGCCTTCAAGAAGGGTTTGTGGGTTGGTTGCAGATGATGAAGGAATTGGAGCTGAAGTGAAGAGCTGGAGTCCTCTATCACAGACAACCTGGAAAATGAGAACCAGATGCTCGAGTTCCAGCTGAGAACATGCAAGATGTGAAATAGTCCTGTAGTAATTTTCACCCATCTGTTCTCTTGAAGAGACGGCTGAGTTATTTCTTTTTGGATAACCTGCTATGTCCACTGTGCTTCCATGAGCAGCTGCAAATGAAGGGTATTACTATAGGTAAGATTTGAGTGATGCAGAGTACATTACAGTGGGTGAAATCTTCTTTTGTGAAGACTATGTATTCAGTGCCAGGTGAAAGTCTTTCTATTTGCTGCTGGAAGTTGAACAGCCAGAATCATCTGGTAAAGTAGCTCATGCTTTGTGAGAGACATTACTGTGACTATCCCCATAAAAAGCACTGCATGTATCAGCAATGTCATCTGACTGCTTCCTTCTTCACTTGCTCAATGCATGGTCTGTGTTGGTAGCTGTAACTCACCAAGATGCTGTTGACTGAGAATGGGGAGTAAAGCATGGAAATAACATAATACCATCAAACATGATCACAGTAGCAGGATCTGTGCAAGAGTGAATGACTTCTGACTCCCTATGAGGGTCGAGGATCTTGCTAACAGAAGAAATAGGTGCTCTTAAAAAAATCTGGAAAACAGGTTGTGAAATTGCCTTTAAATGGTCTTATCTTGAAACTCTTAGGTGGGGAATGCAACTCTTGTGCGAAAAGCCACACCGACTGTTTGGAAAGACAAATGGGCTAACCCGTACACCTTTGTATATGGGGTTTGGGAGAGAGAGTAATTTTAATATGTCTCTACTGGAAAGTGGTTTCTTCAGTAGCAAGTTACTGTAGAAATATCTTTCTAAAATAACTTGCTTGAAATCCCATTCTCACCTGATCTGTATTCATTTTGCACTTCCTCAAGCTCCTTTCTGATCTGTCTTTTAAATCTGGCAATTCTTACATGAAGTCTTTTTTCATCATTTTTCATCTAGTTCAACTGCTTTTCTTATTTCTGTGGTTTATCCATTTATTCTAGCTTTAGTGACAGAATTAGGAGCTTTTCATCTACTCTTTTTTTCTACCCTTTAAATACAAAATACAGGTTTATAATAAGACACTTTACTTATGCCACATTAACCTGCCTTCTCCCACCCATACATTCAATTGGTCTTTCTTTCTAATTCTGTGTCTGACAGCACTGAATAAATGCAAGGTGAGGTCTGGTACCCCGGAGAATGTGTCGATCTTCTCTTCCCCAACAAATCAAATAAACGGGGAAATTAGAGCTGGGCCAGGACAAGGGTGCTTTTAAAATTTTTACTTCATTTATTTATTCATTTATTTAAATCTAGTGATTTGCTCTCACATTGTGCAATGTGAGACTGAACTCAAATAACCCTTTTCAGGTTGCTTTCTGGCATCCATCTCAAGCCCGAGCTTTCTGACTGAAGAAGTGCAACACAGTGGTGTAAACGGAGTTCAGTTGCTGGCATAAAGAAGGAGGCTGACCCCTGTAAGAGCTACCTAACTGAGGGTTGGAGGCAATTCTCCCTCAGAAGCATGCTCAAACGTGATCTGCACAGCTGCCCACCCCTTCCTTAATCTTCAAGTTGCACGAAGTCAACTCCAACTCTGGTAAATACGGTCAAAACCTCTGACCTTCTTTAGCCCTTGCAACCTAAGGGAGTCCTGTGGCCCCGATGCAATGGCTCTGCCTCCCAAGGAAGGTCTTTGCAAACCTGGCAGAATTGCAGTATTGGAACATACTCTGAGTTTACCAACATTGCTGTGTGGTGCAGGTGGCTGATGCAGTGAGTCAGCTCCAGAAATAACCAAGCTGCTGCTGTGTTCCCAGAATGGGAGCATGTAGCCTGCCAGATGCATCATCCCTCTGGATGGCATATCTTGTCAGACGGATGTACACAGGAGCATTGCTGAAGGCAAGCTGCCAGGGCCTACTGCTGAGAAGTGCTCAACCAAACTCTTGCAGAGCCTTTGGTTCTTTGATATCTTGAATCGCATAAACAGAAAAGGCTACACACTTTTTTTTTCTCAAGAGAACTTTTAGCGTGAAAATAGGCATTTTGGCAAAAGGGTTTTACAGGACTAACAACCCAACACACAACGACCCACAAATTAGTGAAATACAATCCATTGGTTTTAAGTTACCCACAAGAGGAAGAAAAGAGTAAAGGAAGAGCAGAGAGAAGAAGGAGTGAAGAGAGAAGAAAGAGAGAAAAAAATAGTTACTGCCAAGAGTCACATGGTGGCAGCTTCCAGGAGAGAAGGCAGGACAAAATGGAGGCCCTGTGCACCTCTATTTATATGGTTTGGCTACTGTGGCCACCGGTCCCAGGTGGGCATCCGATTCACTGACCCCTCACTGCCCTCCTAGCCAAAATGAGGGGTGCTGCAGCCAATTAGAGGCTCCAGAGAGCGTGGTGTGGGTTGGTTGCCTTAGTGGCAACAGCATGCCAGCATTTCTCCAAAGCAGGCTTTTTTGAAGCATATTCTTCCTGCTTTGGGGAAGATTTAGACTATGAGTGAGTCACATTTACTGGCAGAACCTTTCTTTTTATTTTAATTCTTGAGAAATCAATGTTGTTCAACCACTGTCATTTGCTATGTGCCAGGAGAAATTCTCCAAACCTCCACTAATTCTGTAAAGGCTTTGATTGACACGTCTCACTTTACTGTTATCTACACTATCAGTGGTCTATCCCTATCAAATTCTGACAACCAAAACACACAAATCAAGCATACACCTGAGATTAGGACTTAGAGAAATGTAATTTACAACCAAGGAAAAAGATGAGATTTAGATGCTGATAGCATCTTAGAGATGCTTCTAGCAAAACCATACTGTAGGTACTGAATCTGGATAGTGTTAGACGAACTGGATGATTTAAAATAAGTAAGTGCTTTAATAACATTGCTTACTACCATAACATCAAATTCTTGAAAATAAAATCAGGTCTTTAGGCAGGAGAAGGGCATCATGATTTTCCAGCACAGAACCATCAGTCAGTTTAAATAAATGTGAACCTGGACCTTCATTCCAGTCTGTACTGAGTTTTATGAGGCATTTTAGCAATTTTTGATTATGCAGAAGTTTGTATAAATTAGAATATTTGCATCAGGAAAAGTAAGAAGTAAACCCAAACTTGAGTCTTGATGTTATATGTTAGATGATAATACAGTTCGTTCCTTATTTTCCTTGAACAAAATCTCCTGTATTTTTCTTGAATTCAATCTCCACACTCCAACAAAACTGAAAGCAAATAGAATCCAAACCTTCTAATTAAAACACCACCAAAACTCATTAATCTGCTCTTTATTTCATTTTTCTTCTTTTTTTCTTTTACTTTCCCTAGTTATCTCCTCTCTGTTTTCATAGGTAACGGCAACTACCACTGTACAAGAAAAAATCAGAATTTAACTAAAAGGTAGAGGTTATGGTACCAGAGTGGTCATGGCTTCAGAGTAGTTTTCTGCTGCTGAATATAGTGCTGGATGGACCATGGGCTAGAGCTGCACTACTAAAGCAAAGAAGGTACTCGTCAGTGTGTGTCCTGGCTGAGCTTTTTAATGATGTTCATGATAGTCTGGGTGTGGTTTTTCAGCAGCCACAGGGCATCAGTCTCCCTGGAGACTTCCACTTCCCTGGAGGTAGGAGACGATGTCATCTTTGATTCAGAAAGCCTGATGGAGGAGGAAAGCAATGATCTCCTTGGTGGATAATTGCTCTTCTAGCAGGTAAGTCATGTCTCCAAGGCAAAGAGGAGGGGAAGGATCTCTCCGGTGAACACCAAAAACCCCTGCTACTCTTCTCCAGCAGCCCAAAGGCAGCACACCTGGGGTTGCTGCAAGCTATGTTTCCACTTCTGCATGCTGCTGGTCAGAAGGCTAAATAAAATTATGTAAAATTAAATAAAATTAAACAAATTACCCTCATTTCATGCTGAGGGTCAGCTGAGGCACTTCTCTGCAGCTCTGCAGGACTAATGATTCTCTCTAAACTTGCAGGAAATTCAAAACTTTGAGGACTAAACTTCCATCAGATCTGTCTGACATGCCCAAGGAATTAAAAACCAAGGAGTTATAAAACTGTTAACAGCACAGCAACTTAATTTTCCTCAACAAGCAGACCAACAGCAATGCAGGGATATTGCAGGGAAGTGTTGCACATAGGGAGCAAAATGTTCAAATGGGGCAAATACATCTGAATTTTCTTTTTTTATTATTGCTACTTGTTGGGGAAGAAGAAAACGATTGGCAGAAATACCAGGCCTGGAGACAGATCTATAACCCCTGAAATGACTAATATACACCGGAATGGACACTACTTCACTGGAAAAGATGTTTATTTACCAGATGTGACGACTATTGGACTGACAGTTTTTCCCCAGTTTTCCCCAGTTTATTGTTGTACTGTTACAGTGTTGTATGTACCCCAGTTTGTTGTTTTAAAAATCATATCCTCCATATTGTCTCCTTCTCCCCTTCTCCCCTCACAGGTTTTCCCGCCAAAACCTGTTGTTCTCCCCTGTTTTCCTGCTCCTCTGCCTGTGATTGGTCCCTGTTTGGTGCAGTGCAGAGGTAGCTCTTATTGGCCCATTCCCCTAGTGACACCCCAACTCCGCCCATCTCTACCCTGTTGCCCTATCTCAAGAGTCCCTGAGATGTCAATCCTTTACTCCTCCCCTATCCTGAGTCCAGCCCCTGTTCCAACCCTATATAAGTCCCTGCTGGTTCTAATAAAGTTGGCTTTGCTTCACCGACTTCAGCTGTGTCCTGAACCCTCTTTGCAGTGCCCAGTCCCATTCCCTTTCCCCGCGGGCCGTGGCAGCTACTGTGAAGTAAGATAACACACAAGTACCCCTGAAATGCCAGGCAGTGAAGGAGTTCAGGAAAATTTATTCCAAAAGTTGAGAATGCTAGACTTAGAAAAAATTTCTTGCAGTGCTGCAAAAAGCACTGGGCGTGAGAAAAAAAGTCACGCCTCCTGTTCTTCTTCAGGCTTTATCATTGCTGGCCCCCTTCAGCTCTCGCCACTGGCTGCAGAGGGCCATAGCATGTCTGCGAGTGTTATCTCTCCCCTCACATACAGGAGAGAGAGCCTGAGAGCCTCTCTGGAATGTGGGGGGAGAAATCATCAAAACTGCCTTTGAGAAAAATGTTTCTTTTAGGTAGAAAAGCCTTCCTAAGCAAATAACTCTGCCTCCTTGTAGTAAATCTTTCACAAGACTATTCTATTGTCAGAGTTACTTTCTTTTTTTCATCATTGTTCGCACTCCTCAGAGTACTTTAGGAAAAAAAAAAGACTCAGAACATTTCCTAACAGACTCCTCTACATTTTAAACTTTGGGAAAAATGAATTCAGGGGCCTAAAGGGTTAGAGACAGCACAAAACTATCAATAAAATTCAGAGGAGAAATATTTATAAATGTGACATCAAGGAGAGCTAATCAATTTGTCATTACTTAAAGTTGTTCCCTCAACCCTATGAAGAAAAAGTAAATTATTGTGATGGTACTTTCAAGGAGAAATCAACTTGTGCCTTCAACACACAAGAACTTTGAACAGTCTAGGTAGATGTAATTCCATCTTCATTTCTCTGCTTATTCAGTAGATAGCAGGCAGGGATGTGGCTTACGGAGAATCTGGACTTCTTCTGGTTAAGCTGTTGATAGAGGTGTGAGAGAAAATACATCTAAGACATAAACATTGTTCTAGGACACTGCTGTCATTCCTGACACAGGGATGTTTTCATCAGTATCCTTTCCTGACCAGCCACCTCCACCATCCCTGTATGGTGCCAATGACAAAAACAAGTCCTGCTAGCTGATCAAAGGTCTGGGCTGAGAAAGTAGAGGTGCTCCTCAGAGATGAAAAATGGCTCCTGCCCAACCTGAGTTGTTGAGCTGTTGACTGAGTTAATTCATATATTGCACAAATCACTTATTTTTGTTTGGCTTCTGGAAATTCACATCCAGGGAAGAGTTTTTATAATCAGTAAAGTGCAGTTTGCCAGTGACTCTGCGTCCTGAAATTTTTGCCTGCTGCGAGTAGAACAGTTTGCACTTTCAGTGTAGGTTGTGGTGCTGGTGTCTCAGTCACTCCTTCTTCCCCATTATAACCTAGTTGGATTTTTACCACTTCTCTGAGAACCCAGGGCCATACCTACTGTGCAGAAGCTCTGTTAAAAAACACTGAGGCTAGGTTTTAAGAACTGCTTGAAACACACAGTAAATCAGTCCACAGAATGGTTTCATTGGAGATATTTTAACTCAGATCTTGAAAAGGCCTTCAAAACCTTGCAGAAATTTACTACATATAAATTACAGTACTATATACTATAATGAAGTATACTATATATAAATTACGTGCAGCTGCCGTTGCTGTATAATGATGACTTTTCACCTCCTAGCTCAGATACAATAAACATTTACAATACTTCAGCATGGAGCAAAAAAATGCCCGTAAAAAAAAAGCTCAAAGCTAGCCCTGTATCTGTTTTTTCCTGCTCACAAAAATTATCCACAGCACCTTCCATGCTTGCAGAAGCTTCAGACAAAAGCCAGAGAGAAGGAGGCCAGTGAGCTGTGAGACTCAACTGCTCTGAGACTGGTGACCTTGAAGAGTCATTGAAGATAATTGTTGAGGACCAGAAATCAGAATGGGAACAATTTCAGGAATGGAAAAAGATGTACAGCGATTGAAAGGACTTTATGATACGGACTTTAACGTTATTATGTGTTTATAAATATACACATTGTATGTTTCCCCAGGATTTGTCATGGCACTGGGCAGGCCTGGGCATGCCTGCTTCCCTGCTCCCCTCTCTGATAGGCTGAAGAAGCTGCAGAGAGGAGACAGTTACCATTCGCCCTTTCCTTCCCCGGTTCCTCCCATGTTCCTCCCCCTTTGCCTGTGTCCCTCCCCCGATTTCTTCCCCCGTTTGTCTGTCTCATGCTCCACCCCATGTTCTATCCCTTTCCCTGCCTGAACTCATAAAAACCCCGTGCACACCTCAATAAAGCATTCCATTTGCACCTCTACCTTGACTCCAGACCCATCTGTGCTGTGCCATGGCCCCATTCCCCTCCCCCTTCAGACCATGGCAGATAATGGCTTAAACTTTCATAGTTTGGCCAATAAAATAAAGAAATTAAGGTGCCAGCATTTTTTGAAGAATTCTTGTTAGCTTATTCTTCTGGCTGGTGAAATGAGCAGGTCAAATATTTCAGATATGGCATTGAGATTATTTCTCAAGCCAAAGCCACATGATGTCAAGCAAAGCATAGACTTGTGAGGCAGCCAAGAGGCTGTGTATCAGAAGCAGTGCTCAGCACCACCATAGGGCAAGAGCTCCAGCAGCACTCACCAATGGTACCTGTTGCACCTCAGCAGGATGGAGGTCAGACTTATCTTTGTGCTAACTCCAGCATGAAATCAGTGCCATGACTTTACCTCCCTTGGTTATTGAGGTGCTTCTAGCAGACATGCATGTGGACACAGTCACCCTGAGAAGGGAGGATGGAAAGGCAGTGCTGCATCAATGGCCATGCAAGATAGCTCCAGCAGTTCTAAAATGAATGTGCATACAGGTGTGCAGAGATACAAGCCTACCTGGGAGCTTAAAATTCAGAAAATTCTTAATATTCATTGACTGCGAAACACTTCTGGTCTAGTGGTAGATGGTCACTGGGATCTGTCTCCTGAATTTTTATTTAGACCAGGCTGAAACTTAGGAATGGTCCTGTGCAGGGCCAGGAGTTGAACTCAGTGATGCTTGTGAGTCCCTCTCAACTCAGCATATTCTATGATTCTGCGAAACATGAGCTGTCTCTTACCAAGCCAAATAAAACCCAGAGAAGCTGGAATGCCTTGCAAAGCTGGCTTCAATGTTGTTGAGTATACTGAGTACAGTGAGAACACAGAGTATCATTGAGTAGAGCATTTAAGAGGAGGAAAAACAGGCATCAACGAGAACTTTCTGGGAAAATGGCTCAGACTGGGAGGGCTGCAGATGATCTCTGCTGTTAAGCTGAAAGCTGTGCTCCAGGGGCAGTGGGCAGCTGTCTGCTGAGTGACCAAAGCCCTTCCCATATCTGCCTCTATAAGACTGCTAATATGCAAACTGAGAAAAGTCCACAGAGTTTGGGGATGCCCTTGGTAGGAGTACATATGGTCTTAGTACATCACGGAGGCAGTACAGACACTACGGTTGGGGTCAGAGCATGGGCTTCAGCTGTCAGGATTCTATTTTTCCTTCCTGATTCATCCTTTAGTTTGCTTACTTCAGTTTTCCTAGGACTAGAAGTATCCCCTGAGAAGGTGCAGAGAGAAGCACTCTGGAGATATCTTGGATTCCAAATTAGCTCCAAATCTATTAGGCCACAATCAGTTACAATTGACAGGAAAATCCGAAATTTAAATGGTCTCCAGAAGTTGTTGGGAGCCATTAACTGGATATGTCCTGTGCTAGGGATCACAACCAGTGATCTGCAGCCCCTGTTCGAATTATTAAGAGGAGATGCAGATCTGTCCTCCCCAAGATCCCTGACTCCAGAAGCGGAAGAAGCCCTCTCTATTGTAGAGGAGAAAATATCTGATCGGCAAACGAATTGAAGGACGGAGGGACTGCCATCCTCTTTAGTCATCATTAGAAAAAGTAAGCAACCGTTCACCATCCTGGGCCAATTTTCAGTGAATTACAAGGACTTCTACTTATGGGGATGGCTATTCCTACCTCACCAATTCCAAAAAACTATCGTGACAATGGTAGAAATGATTGACAAATTACTTTTTAAGGGGCATACGAGAAGCTTAGAACTCAATGGAAGAGAACCAGATTATGTCTATCTCCCATTGACTTCTGAGCAGCTCGAGCAGCTGCTGCAGACTTCCATTGATTTTCAGATTGCCATCGACGGTTACCTGGGAGAAATAAAATTTCACCTCCCGGCGTGCCAAATTATACAAAGACTAACACAAATTCCAATGAGATTAAAAACTATCCAATTGGAAATTCCCATAAAGGGAGCCAAAACACTCTTTACCAATGAGTCTGGGAGAACAGGAAATACAGTCATAGTTTGGCAAGAAAATGGAAACTAGCAACAGGATATCCACAGAGTACAAGGTTCTCCTCAAATTGTGGAATTATGAGTAATTGTTCGCGCATTTAAAATTTTCAAAAATGAAGCAATCAATATTGTATCTGATTCGGCCTATGTGGTGGGCATAGTGAAAAGAATTGAAAATTCGTACTTAAAAGAAGTCTCAAACAAATGCTTATTCTACTTATTATTATTCTAATTAATATTATTATTCTAATTCATAGCAGAAAATTTGGACATTACATCGTTCATACCTGATCTCATACTGCACTACCAGGTCCTGTGGCGGAGGGAAACCTAATTGCTGATTGTTGACAGGTATGGCTGAAATACCTAATCTGTACTAACAAGCCAAACTCTCTCACGAGTTTTTTCACCAGAATGCACGGTCACTACAAAAGCAATTTGGCCTAAAATTAATCCAAGCTGAAGAGATTTTAAAAGCATGCCCTGATTGTCAGATGATTACTCCATTACTCCCAGAAGGGGCCAATCCTAGGGGATTGCAACCATTAGAGATCTGGCAATCAGACTTCACACATATACCAGAATTTGGAAAACTTAAATATGTACATGTGTCTGTTGACACGTTCTCTAAAATGATTGTGGCCACCGCGCACTCTGGAGAAAAAAGTAGAGATGTTAAAAAATATTTCCTAGGCATTTGCTAGGACGGAACTTCCAAAGCAAATAAAACCAGATAATGGACCCTCCTATGTGTCTACAGATACCAAAAAATTCTTTGATGACTGGGGTATTGACCACACACCGGGGTCCCTCATAATCCCACAGGACAGTGTTGGGAGAAATGAAGAAGAATGGCAGAGATACGAGGCGTGGAGGAAGATTTATAATCCCTAAATGGACATTTACACACTGGACTGGACTTATTATACCTGATGTGACACCTCTCGGATATGACAGTTGTGCCCCAGTTCTCCCCAGTTCACTACTGTGTTGTTATGCTGTTATATGTACCCCCAGTTGTTGTTTTTTAAATTATCCTCCATGTTGTCTTCTCCCTTTCCCCACAGTTTTCCCGCCTTTTCCCTGTTTTCCCGCTCCTCTGCCTGCCATTGGTCAGAGTTTGGTGCAGTGCAGAGGTAGCTGTTATTGGTCCATCCCCCTGGTTACACCCGAACTCCTCCCCTCTTTACCCAGCTGCCCAATCACCTTCTTCCCTAAGTTGTCAGTCTCATGCTCCTCCCTAGCCCAAACTCCACCCTGAAACCTACCCTATATAAGTTGTTGTTCCCCCAATAAACTTTGGCATTGCTTCACCAACCTCCACTGTGTGAAAGACCCTTCTTTGCAGTGCCCGACCCCATTCCCTTCTCCCAGCGGGTCGTGGCAGGACAGGGTATTATAGAACATGCCCACCAAAATATAAAAAACCTGTTGAAAAAAACAAAAAAGGGGGAGTATGGGTATGGCTCCCCAAGAAAGATTAGAAAAGACAATGTACGTTCTAAATTTTTTAAATCTATTGGAGGAATCATTCGGACATGCCTATAAGCATAAGTCCTGTTGAAAAACATTTCAAATCAGAAAATAGGTAGAACACAAGAGAGGCAAAGATATTATATAAAGACCCTCTGATAGTTGGACAGGCCCCTTTCCTCTCATCACCTGGGGGAAAGGGTATGCCTGCATCTCTGCAGATACTGGACCCAAGTGGGTCCTTGCGAGGAGAGTGAGGATATTTCAAGACACAACATGCGGACCGCTAGCACCTACATTATCTCCATTGTCATCGGAATAGTTGTCATTGCACTGAACCCACACCAGCTGTCCCAATCTGGGCATTCCAACAGATAGAGAATACTTGGGTGAAACTGGCACGGGAAACTAATAATGACGTAATATGTCTCTCTATTAATAATGTAAACAACTTGTTCCAGACATAGTATCCCCCTTGACAAGGATTTTAAAAAATATTTTGAATCCCCTTCTTATACAGAGGCAGAGCCTATCGAGTTTGAAACCTTAGGCTCAGTGATCACCAATCGGTGTTTCAGATTCGTATCCCAGTCCACTTCCTGAATCAAAAAGAATGATGTCACCCCTTTTAAAGATCTATACAAGGATACTTCCTTATGGTGCAACACCACCACACCAGAAATAATCACTACGGAAGCAGTAGGGTCCAAACCTAGCATGTTGCCCCAAGGAAAATTCCTCATCTGTGGGGAAAGGGTATGGATCGGGATTCCTTCATACCTCATTGGGGGACCTTGCACAATTAGGCAAGTCACTTTGTTTCACCCACTTAAGTTTAAGTTAATTAATGAAAAACCCGCTACCCTCATTTGGCAAAAACGAGATTTCAATTGGGCAAAAGCAAAATACCCCGCTATAGGGCCAGAAGCTAGACCCTTGACCCCCAGACCACCAGCATGGTATACAACCCCTAAAAGACCAGTCACAGTCACAAGAAAAATTACGACTCAATCATCTCCAAAGAAAGACTGGAGGTTCAACTGTGGCTATGCGATTGAATCCTATGGAAAGGATTCTCTTAATTACCCTATCCTCCAGTCCCCACTTAAATGGCAGAAAGATGCTCCCTCGACTTCCTCAAAAGTTGCTTTAGTTCCCCCAGGCACCTCGCACCCTCCAGTGGGAGTTCTTCCCATTCCTAAAATTCCAGAGGACTGTGACCCCAATATTGATCTCTGGTCTACTACTGATAATTATTTCAGTTCTTTTATTATCGCAGGTATAGGTATATCACGTGCCCTCAACACTCTAACACACATGGGGCGCTGGTTGGCGAAAGAGACTAACGCAACCAGCATCGCCCTGGAAGGCTTATTTAGAGACACGCAGAGATTAAAAGACGTGTCCCTCCAAAATAGGGCCACTATAGATTTTTTGTTGCTACTACATGGCCATGGGTGTCAAGACTTTGAAGGCATGTGTTGTTTTAATTTTTCTGATGACTCAGAGTCCATATCCCATAGTATTAACACCCTACGTAAACTCATTGATGATATTAAATTTTCCCCTAAACTCTCCACTGACGATTTGATAAACTAGGCTCGCCTAATCTTCCTAATTGAGTCAAACAAATAGTGTTAATATGCTCTGGAATTTTGATTACTCTTTTTGTGGTGTTATTAACCATTTGTTGTGTTGTAGCCATATGCAAAAGGTTCATCCCCAAATCCATCTTCTTAACTCTGTCTCAAGAAAACAAAGAAGGGGGAGATGTGGAGGATCAAGAAACAGAATGGCAGCGTTTCCAAGCTTGGAGAGACTTGTATGCCACGACCCGTGGGGGAAGGGAAAGGGATCGGGCACTGCAAGAAGGGCTCGAGACACAGTAGAGATCTCGTGAGGCAATGCCAATTTATTCAAGGAACTCAGGGACTTAAATAGGGTAGGTTTGAGGGGAGGATTCAGAACTGGGGAGGAGCATGGGACTGACAACTCAGGAGAAAGGGCGATTGGATAACTGGGTAAGGAGGGGAGGAGTTTGGGCGTAGCTATGGGAAGGGACCAATGAGAGCTACCTCTGCACTGCACCAAACTCTAACCAATGGCAGGCAGAGGAGCGGGAAAACAGGGAAAAGGCGGGAAAACTGTGAGGGGAAGAGGGAGACAACATGGAGGATAAAATTTTAAAACGACAACTGGGGTACAGTATAACAATACAACAACAAACTGAACACAACTGGGGATAACTGTCCAATTCAGGGTAGTGTCAAATCCGGTGTGATAATAGCAAAGTCCAGTGAAATATTGTCTCATTCAGGGCTGTAGATCTTTCGCCAAGCTTGATATTCTTCCCACTCTGCCCTGTGTTCCCCAACATCTCCCCCTTCTTTGTTTGATTGCGCAGCAACGGTGTTAGCAGTAACAGACGATATCAGCATCTTTCTTAGGAAAAGAATCAAACAAGGTAAAACGGTACATAGTGAAACTAAACCAAAAAGGGAAATGAGACATAAAATAATAAGCTTCCGGGACCAACTGGGTAAATTTGGTATTTTTAGCCAATCGAAGAGGTTATCGAGTCCTTCGCCTTTGTCCTGATGAATTTCCCGGACCAGGCCTTTTAGCTGGTTAATACTTTGGTGAATGGATTCGGCATGGTCCGAAAAATTCATACAGCACATCCCTTCAAATTCCTGGCACCCGTGACCGTGTGCCAGGAGAAGAAAATCGATGGCTGCTCGATTTTGTAAACTCACCTCTTTTAATTTCTGGGTGTCCGCTAGCAGGCCCTCAATCGCTTGGGTTGTTGCGTTCGCTTCCTTGGTCAACCAGCACCCAAGGTGCGTAAGCAGAGAGAGAGCATGTGCTGTCCCTATCCCGGGGATAGGGAAGGACGCACAGAAATTCTTCACCCTGGACCAGATATGAATGTTTGAATCACAGTCCTCTGGGAAGGGCAGAGGAGTGGGCCAATACTGCGGCTTTCCCACATTCATATGTGGTGCAGGGAGGGAATTTTGGAGTCAAATTGGTGAAGGGGTAACTTTAGATTCCGATCGAGTTTTAGGGACGGCGGACTTGGACCCGGGGAATCGAAGGGGTGCTCCCATGGAGAATGAAAGGGACCTTTTGATTCGATTTTTTGAGAGGACGAATTGGTCTTGTAATTGGAATTTCGCCGGGTTGAACAAGGCTAGTTTTCCTATTGTGCAGGGTCCTCCCTCAGGGTAGGCTCTAATGCCTGGTCATGCCCGATCCCCGCACAATAGGAAATATCCTTTTGGGAGTTTCATGTTCCTGGGAACATGCTCTGTAGGGATAGTGGTAACAATCGAGCCATTGCACCACGGCGAGGTGGTTCCACGGTAAAGGGGTTTGTTCGCCGTGACATTATGGGGTGTAAACAAAACGGGTTGTGTATATCGGTGAAAAATAACACAAGCAGTAGTGGGGAGTGAACCTAACAAATCAATTTCCTGAAAGGGGATGTCAATGAAATTAAGTGCTGCGATTGTCTGGGCAAGGTTAGGGGAGTTGAGTGGGATGGCTCCCTTGTTCCGTGTTTGGGACACGAAGGAGTTCCATTCCATGGGGGTGATGGGAACTCCTACGAGGCAGGTGCGGAATGGACTCCCTGCGCTGGCCAAGGCTAGGCACAAGGTGTCCGTGCCAGTAGCCTTAGCCAGCGTTACCCACAGGTTCTCCCCAGGCTGGCTCATCCACTCCCACAGGGGTATAGCGTTGCCAAGAGGGACGAGTCCAAAGATGATAATGCTGGAGATGACGAAGAAGCGAGGTGGGAACATGTCGGTTTCAATGCCGCTCAGTCTCGATGAATCTTCACTCTCCTGGCCGGGACCCACTTTGGCCCGTCCGAACCTGAAATACACGCGTAGCCCTTCCCCCATGTTATTAAGGGGAAAGGGCCCGTCCATGTCTCGGTCAGCGGGTCCCGGTACATGATTTTTGCTTTTTGAGAGGTTGAACTTGTGGAGCTCGCTCTGAAGTGGCGATCTGCTGGACTTCTGTCTGTGTGGGTGTCTTGTTCCTCCAGCATATTCAAAAAATTTAAAACATACATAATTTTGTCTAATTTTTCTTGGGGGGACAGGCCAATACTCCCCCTTTTTTGTTTTTTCAGCAAATTTTTAATGTTTTGGTGGGCACGCTCCACTATACCCTGCCCTGTGGGATTGTGAGGGATCCCGGTGGTATGGTGTACTCCCCACTGTTCAAAGAACCGTTTCGTGTCCGCAGACACATAGGAGGGCCCGTTGTCTGTTTTTATTTGTTTCGGAACGCCCATCCTCGCGAATGCGGACAGAAAGTGTCTTTTTACATCACGGCTTTTCTCACCAGTATGCGCGGTGGCTACGATCATCTTTGAAAAGGTATCAATAGACACATGCACATATTTTAGTTTACCAAATTCAGGGATATGCGTAACATCTGATTGCCAGATTTCTAATGCTGAAAGTCCCCTTGGGTTGGTCCCCTCCGGGACGATAGGCGTGACAATCTGACAATCAGGGCACGTTTTCAAAATTTCCCTCGCTTGTGACAATTTGAGGCCAAATTGTTTTTGCAGCGATCGCGCATTCTGGTGGAAAAATTCGTGAGAAATTTTTGCTTGTTGGTACAAATTGGGAGTAATCACCATTCCTGCCAGATGGTCGGCAAGCTGGTTTCCCTCCGCCACAGGGCCAGGTAGAGCGGTGTGTGACCTGGTGTGGACAATGAAAAAGCCGAATTGTCTGTTCTGGATTAAAAATAATAATTTGGTCAGTAATTCAAATAAACTCCGATTAGATACGTCTTTTAGGTAAGAATTTTCAATACGCTTGACCACACCAACGACATAGGCCGAATCTGAGATTATATTAATTGGTTCACCACTAAAAATTTGGAAAGCTCGCACAACTGCTGAAAGTTCCACAATTTGGGGAGAACCTTTTACCTTATGTATGTCATATTGCCAATCGTTTTTTTGTCGCCAAATTATCACCGCATTGCCAGTTCTCCCAGAGCCATCGGTAAATATAGTTTTGGCGTTTTTGATGGGTAGATCTGATTGAACAATTTTTAGCTTTAATGGAATTTTAATCAGCCTCTGAATAAATGGGCACGCCAGGAGGTGTAGCCGGATTTCTCCCGGGTAGCCTCCGATGGCAATTTGAAAATCAATGGAGGTTTGCAGCAGTTGGTCTAGATGTTCAGAAGTCAGCGGGAGGTAAATAAAATCTGGTTCCTCACCGCTGAGTTCTAAACATCTAGTGCGGCCTTTGAATACTACCTTGCCAATCATTTCTGAGACGGTGGTGATCGTCTTGCCAAATTGGTGCGGGAGGAACATCCACTCCCACAGACAGAAGTCTTTTTGATCGCTAGTGAATTGGCCTAGAAGGCCAAGAGGCTGTCTTTCTTCTCTGATAACTACTAAGGCGGATGGCAGTCCCTCCATCCTCCTATATGACTGTCTTTCCGCTACTTTCTTTTCAGCAGTGGATAGGGTTGCAATCGCTTCTAATGTTAAATAGCGAGGGGAGGACAGGTCAGCGTCTCCGCGAAGCAGCTCAAACAGTGGGTGCAGATCCCCGGTTGTGATCCCCAGCACAGGTCGGATCCAATTGATCGCACCCAGTAGCTTTTGGAGGTCATTTAATGTTTGGACTCTCTTGTCAATTTCAATTGCCTGAGGCCTGATAGTTCTTTCTGTAATTTTGAGTCCAAGATACCTCCAAGGTGCTTCCCTTTGAACCTTCTCAGGGGATATTTCCAATCCTTTATCTTTTAGAGCCAGAATTGTTGAATTTAATGTTTTATCTACAGCCAATTGGGATTTGGCACAAATCAAAACATCATCCATGTAATGGAAGATGATTGATTGTGGATGCTTTTGCCGAATTGGACGCAACACCTCTGCCACGTACATTTGACAGAGGGTTGGGGAATTTTTCATCCCCTGGGGAAGTACCTTCCACTGGAACCTGCGGTGAGGTTCGCAAGCGTTGATGGCAGGGACAGAAAATGCAAATCGAACCGAATCAGCCGAATTTAAATATATCTGGAAAAAACAGTCCTTGATATCAATGACCACTAGGGGCCATTCAGCAGGGAGCATAGATGGTGACGGCATTCCCTGCTGGAGGGCTCCCATTGGTTCCAGGACTTCATTTACTTTTCGCAGGTCCTGAAGAAATCTCCAGGAACCTGAGGATTTTTGAATGACAAACACTGGAGTGTTCCAGGGACTGGTGGAAGACTCCAGGTGTCCTTTGGCCAATTCCTGATTCACTAAATCGTTTAGAATTTGCAGCTTTTTGCGAGGTAGGGGCCACTGATCAACCCAAACTGGCACATCAGTCTTCCAGCTCAGTTTGGGGAGCTGCTTCACTTCAGTGACCCCACCTAAAAATTTTCTTCTGGAGACAGGGTTCTCAAAGAGAGCTCCCACTGCTCCATCGCGTCCCGTCCCCACAATGTAATTGGTATGTTTAAAATGTAAGGTTGGAGGGACGCTGGTCTGCCCTCCGGCCCGTAAACAGTAAGTACCTCCTTGCTCCTGACCGGGTACTGTGTTCCCCCCACGCCGCTAACTTGCGCGTAGGCGGTCTGTGCAGGCCATCCGTGCGGCCAATCTTTGGAGGCAACTATGGTAACGTCCGCTCCCGTGTCCAAGAGACCCTCTACTTTGACCCGCTGCGGATGTCTGGGCTGCGAATAATAAATTAAACAGGTTAACAGAGGGCGGGAGGATTCAACGGTGGTGGACCATAAGATTTCTTTGTTGTCCTTCTTCCTCTGCTCCTCGTCAACAGACAGCACACGCAGCAAGTCATCCATAGAGATCATCTTGGCCACGGGAAAGCGGTCCTCCAGCTGCACAGGGGGGGTATAAACATACAGACAAACAGCGATGTTAGTGCTTGTAAGCCCAGTCAGGAGAGTGGGTACTACCATAACTCCCTTATCCACTGCCGAAAAGTGAGAGGTAACTAAATAAGTAGCATCAGGGTCAACCGCTTTTGACGGCTCGACCCTGGCAAGCTGTTCGTAAGAGCTAAGGTGAAGGGAGGGGTGCACGACCGACAGAATAACCCAGGGGAGTGGAAAGCATTGACTCGCCACCGGGACCGGGTCAGGGAGCGGCCGCCGAGTTACGGGGTAGCTGGGCGCGATGGCTGGCGCAGAATCGAGCGCACGTGGGGGGCAACTTGTGTCATCGCGCTCCCCCGAGCGCTCTGCTCCTCGTTTCCCGACGGCCCACACTCACATGACCGGAGGTCCGGTAGTGACGAGAAGGTCACCCTTTTTCGTAACCGAGGTGAACGGCGCGGAGGGAGAGGCTCACCGTTGATGTTGGTAAGGGACCGGCAGCTGGAAGTCCAGTGCCGTCCCTTCCCGCACCTGCGACAAAGAGTGTTTGGTAAATCAGGTGTTGATTGGGACAACTTTGGGCAGTGTTTCTTGAAATGTCCCTTTTCCCCACACTCAAAGCAATGGTTTGGACCTGAAAATGCGGCAGCCATTAGACGCGCCTTATGGGAGTTTGATCCGATGTTTTTACACGCTTCAATCATATCCAATAGAGTGGGATCCTTCAAAAGCTTTAGCGCTTTTTGGCAGTCCTCGTTAGCCTTTTCGATGACCAATTTCCTAAACAAAATTTCTTGGCATTCTTTTTGAGGGACCTGCCTGGCAATAGCCTCTTTTAACCGGGTTATAAAATCAGTAAACGGTTCTTTTACGCCTTGGTTGATCATTGTAAAGGAGGGGGTCGGCACGTATGCGTCGGCCACCTTCTTTAAGGCGTCTAATGCCAATTCTTTTGACTTGTCTAGCAATTTAGGATCTAATCTTGCTTGATCCCCTCTACGCGTGTAATCGCCCTCACCATAAAGCATGTCTACTGCCTGCCGTGGGGGGATCCCTCGCCTCTCCATCCGGTCGTTCACCCAGGTTACAATCCGCTTCTTCCACTCTGCCTCGAAAACCGAGGCCTGCACAGTCGTTAGCAACCCTCCCATCACACCCCGTATGTCAAAAGGGATCAGTGTATACGCCAGGAAAAATGACTCTAGTAGTCCGAGGGTAAAGGGGGCGCCCAACCCGTACTCCACTATAGCTTTTTTAATGTCTTTTAACATAGGGTACGAGATTGGGCGCCACTCCGGTGGCTTGCCCTCTTCGTAGTAAACTGGGAAGGCCTTTAAAAACTCCGCATCCTTAGCGGATGCCGCCTCTTCCCGGAATTCCCTCCAGATGTCTGGAGCGTCGGAGGGTTCATCCGGGGAGTACGGTGCCCAATGGTAGTCAGCGGGAGGGTGCCGGCGGGCGGAGTAGGCCTCGGTGGCCTGGGCCTTATGGGCGCGGCCATCTTGCCGGATGTTGTCTCAGGCCTTTGCCCTTGCCCCGCCCACTGTACCCCGCGACTTCCGGGAGGGAGAGGGTTCCGGGGAGGAGTCCGGAGTGGCGGAAGAGGGCGTGGAGGAAGGCGTGTCTAGGGAGGGGCTCCGCGTGCGCGTATATGGGGGCGGAGACGGCGCTGTGGGTGGAACCACAAGGGCCCGCCTCCGCTTTTCCCGCTTCGATCTTTCCCGTGCGTCCCGGGGCCCCGCCTCCTCGACGCCATTTCGTGATCGCCGCGATCCTCGTCTTCGCCCCCTCCCGCCATCTTGTGATTCACTGTCCGTGTCCCTCCCGCCGTTTTGTGTGTTAGAGCTGGTGTTCCTCTTCCCTCTCCCGGTGTCCTTGTCCGAATGCAAAGTGTCCGTGTCCGTGTGTTTAATGTCCTTGTCCATGTCTTTGTCCGTGTATGATTTATTTTCTTCTGTGGACTTGGAGGATACAGCTTCTTGGATGTTACTGCTGTCATTCTTGTTCATCATCTGGTGCTGAAGCACCATCAGAACAAGCCTCCAGGCAATAAGCGCCTCTTTAGCAAGCCGGTCACCCTGGCCGTTCTCTCGCCATAGTTGAAATCCGATGGCTTGCCATTTGTCGAATGTGGTGTTATCGTTAACCTGATGACCGTGACGGTCAAGCCATCTGGCGAGGGCTTTCGCCGATTTTTTATCCAAAGGGTGACCGTGCTCTATAACAAAATCCTTGAGGCGGCGATAAACATATTTTTGGGAGGTGGAGAGTGTGAGTCCCATGCTGTTAATTGGGTTTCTCAACACTCCCAGGTGCTATTCCTCCCTTTTCAATTTAAGTTGCTGGGGTAAGGTGTGGGGTAGAGGTGTCGTGAATGTCCCCTGCAGCTCACCTGTTCCGGCGTGCAACCCGTGCGGCTTGAGGAGCCCAAGCTGTCAGCTTTGCAGGGGAGGGCCGGCGGAGCAATCCCCTCTCCTGGGGATGCCTGAGCTCAAGCGACGGCACAGGAGTTCCCTCGATGCGAGAGACCTCTACTGTGCCCCACGTTGGGCGCCACTTGCCACGACCCGTGGGGGAAGGGAAAGGGATCGGGCACTGCAAGAAGGGCTCGAGACACAGTAGAGATCTCGTGAGGCAATGCCAATTTATTCAAGGAACTCAGGGACTTAAATAGGGTAGGTTTGAGGGGAGGATTCAGAACTGGGGAGGAGCATGGGACTGACAACTCAGGAGAAAGGGCGATTGGATAACTGGGTAAGGAGGGGAGGAGTTTGGGCGTAGCTATGGGAAGGGACCAATGAGAGCTACCTCTGCACTGCACCAAACTCTAACCAATGGCAGGCAGAGGAGCGGGAAAACAGGGAAAAGGCGGGAAAACTGTGAGGGGAAGAGGGAGACAACATGGAGGATAAAATTTTAAAACGACAACTGGGGTACAAATAACAGTATAACAATACAACAACAAACTGAACACAACTGGGGATAACTGTCCAATTCAGGGTAGTGTCAAATCCGGTGTGATAATAGCAAAGTCCAGTGAAATATTGTCTCATTCAGGGCTGTAGATCTTTCGCCAAGCTTGATATTCTTCCCACTCTGCCCTGTGTTCCCCAACACTTGTATGCTTGAGGAAAACAACAACTTATGGACTTCCATGTTTTTACCCCAGTTCTGAACACAGTTTAATGTACCCATACATATATTTTTGTACTAACCCCCTTGATTTGTATTACCCCAGACTTGTCTGAACTTGTCCCCAGTTGTTTCCCGCCAAAAGTTGTTTACTTCCTTGCTCTCTCCTGCTTTCCCGCTCATCCCACACTGATTGGTCAAAAAATGCTGCAGTGCCGAGTGAGCTTCCATTGGTCCCAAGCACCTGACTCCTCCCAGGTTCCTCCCTCCTTCTCCCTACTCCCCAGTCCTGTTGTACCCTGAGATGTCCATCCTATGCTCCGCCCCGGTTATCGGACCTCCCTCACCTGAACCCTATATAAGTTCTCGTTCCTCTTAATAAAGTGGCCTTTGCACCCCAACCTTCCACCTTGTCGGACCCCTCTGTGCAGTGTCGCGTCCCTATTTCCTTCCGCACCGGGCCGTGGTAAATAACCACTAAAAACCCCAAACTACGTGATTTAAATAAAAGCATAATAAAAATTCTAAGTATGCATGGGTAAGGAATGACTAAAGTGGCCACTTATGTATGAACGTGAAAGCTCTATGAATGAGAGAAGTTGTGTGAACATGACTTGGAAATACTTTGTGCTTCGTGTGCCTTGAGCAAATTACACTTGCATAACACAACACTCGTTCTCTAAGGGCCCTTTCCTTGAAATGGAGTTGAATTTCTACCAATTACATTGGGGAAGTGGAAGTCGATGTTCAACCCAGTTGTGCTGAAGCCCTAAGATCATAAAGTTGTTGTTTATCCCAAATACATGTTGCCGTGGAATTTAAGTGCTGAAAATATCTCCTGGAGCAGTTAATTAGGGGTGAGATAAGAAAGGGTTTATTTTGCCAAGGCTCAGATGTTACAAGACGCATGCCCCGGCTGTGCCTGAGATGTTACATTTTATAATACCATCCATCCAATCCCAGATGTGTCCACCCTGTGGACTTTACTCTGGACTGCCCCGGGTCCACCCCCTGAGAATTGAGTCGGGGGGCTCTTGGGACCCCCTGTTCATCCCATCTTCCTCTCCCTCAGAGCACAAAGGGTACATAGTTACCTAATTCTTGACCGTATTCTGTGGTTTAGGCCCTGATATGCTGTTCTGCCAACAATCTAGGCCTTGCCTTGACAAAAGACTAAACATTTCTGCTGTATTGAGGGGTATGAGTGATATAGGGAACATAGAATGGGGTAAGAGGGTTAAGGAATGTGTAAACAAGGGTGCTACAGGGAAAGGGACAAGGGACAAGGGGGGGGGGATTGCTGCTTTTAAAATCTACTTATAAAACTTAAAAGGCTTACCGATATTAGAAAAATAAACAAACATTAGGGGCTTAAGGCATCATACACATAAAACCTTAGGTAGAAAGTCCTAAGTGAACTTGCGTATTACAAATTCTAAAGGTTGCACTGTTTATAGAGTTATAAAAGTTGAACTGTTAGTAAAGTTATATGAACAATTTCAAGAAAGGCCTTATCATGTTAGGCCCTGATTACACAGATGGTTAAAATAAGTTTAAGAAAAAAGTTAATAATTGTTATGTTGCTTGTCGTAATGTTAAAAATTGTTCTACCACTTGTAATAAAAAAGAAAGGGGGATATGTAGGGGTCGGGTTTCAGGAAAGGTGCTGAACAGCACCCTGGGAGATGTAGTTTCCCAAGCAGTCTATCACATGGGCAGTGAGATCCCCATGGTGATTGGTTGTTAAGGTCACATGGTGTGACGTGTTAACATATATCTAAGCTGTTGTCTCATTTGAATAAAGAGGATTTGGCAGTGAACCCTCAACCATCTAGCTGGTTCTGTATAATTTATTTACTTATTATATTAATAAGCAATAGGGGCACTGAACTGGGGAGTATCATTCCTGAAATATGACACGATATTATCAGCAGAAGTCCTTCGTCATGAGTATATGAGCTCTGCATGTGATAAAGGTGTAATTTCACATTATTGATATTACTACATCACTAATAGTAATGCAATTATTATTGTTATTATTGTTATCAATGTTATAATAATATAATAATAATATTAATATAATGATATAATATTGACTTTAAACAGACTATTATAAATAAAAAAAAATTGAACATGTGGGTTTGTAGCTGCTAGTCTTCTGTAAAATATGCCATGGCATGTTTTTATCAATGAATTATCAGTCCCTGTTTGGGTGAGTATGATATTAACACTGGACATACCAAACCAAAACTTTTAATTCTGGCCAGGCAACTAAGACAAATAAGGAATGGCCGAGCAGCTCTAAAATAGGTCACCCTTGTCATAATCTCTGCTCTTGTTCAAAATAATTTGTTCTTTCAGTCAATGTGTAGGAGTAGAAAAGACTTTATGTAATGAAGCTCAGCACAGTGAGTTTAAGTCCCTTTGAAAAGCCTCTGATTTATTTATCACTCTCCCAACCCTTGCTAGTCCTCACAGCAGGCAACTGTGGGAGTGAGTGGGATCAGACTAGACAAGTCATCACCGGCCACTGCAGGAAACAAGTGGCACTGGCTTCAGGATCCGCTGACCTGTGCATGAGGACAACTCTCTGTTGAGATGCTGTGTGCTTTAGCTCAGCTATTAGACTGCTTCCTTGGGCAGCTGGCTGCTTATATCCCTAGTATTCTTGTAATAATGGTGGTGTCACAGTTATTTCAGAAATTGCAGTACGTGCAGTGGTTGAGGCAGGGTCAGTTTTAGCATGATCTCCTCTGTTGGTCAACACTTTACTCATATCTTTGAGAGATTTAGTGAGAGCATGAGACGGCCTTGTATGAACTTCAGTGCAGAATGACTCTCTTGATAGCCATGGAGAAGGATAATTACTGTGGGTTAAAGCTTGAAATACAAGCATGAAATCATCTCCACAGAGAGAGCAGACATGGTCATGTTCTTCTAAAATGTATTGAGACTCACAAAAATATCAACAGGAGTGAGGTTATTTTGGTTAGCAGAGAAAAAAAGAGTTGACTTGAGAAATGTGTTGTGGGATGTAATTGAAGGAAGAAATTTGGCTTACAGTTGTTGGCAGGAATTAAATATATTTGGTTCAAATACTTTTCAATCAAAAAATACAGAATATTTTGTTGCCAACAGAGTAAACCAAAATTGATGGAAACTGGCACGGAGTCTAGGATGGGAAAAAGCACAAAGAAAATAATCATAAGGAAGTCTAGGGGCGTTGCCTAGACACCACCAACGTGAAAGCAGGAGAAGTTGCTAAAGAGAAGGGGAACTTGCCCTCATGCTGGATGAAAGTAGAAGAAAAAACATGTCTCAAACCCCATCTTGTTCCAGAATGGTAAAATACTACAGTTAGATTTATCAAAAATATCAACCTTCCTCATCACTCAAAAATTACTCTGAGTATATTTGATTTTAAAATATCCTTCCATTTATAGTTCTGGGATTTTTGGCTGAACATTGTGATGACTAACAAGAATTATGCAATTTACCCAGGGAAATTAAAAGCTTCTATGAAAATCATGCAAAGTTTTGCTGCACTCATAAATACTGCTTAACACCAACCTGTCTTTTTGATTGAGTTTCGTTTAAACTGATGGAACATGGAAATATAAATAATTTTCTTGTAAAAAATCAAAGTGTATATAAAATGTACAGTGTAATAAAGATAATGTTAGTGCAAATTACATGACATTCCTATGGCTGTGAGTATTTAAGTCCATGTCAATGAATGTCAGCTATGTCACACTTACCAAGATAGAAGGATGTAGGTAGTTGTAGTAAAATCAGATGATTTTACTACAAGTAAACATCTCACCAACACATTTTCGCATGAAATCTAAGATATTTAATCTACTTACCACATGTCAAACAACTTTTCACCGAAACTATCACTCCAAAAAATGTTGATGGTTGATTTCTCCAGTTTTGTGGAGGCCACTGATATGGTGACCCTTTTCATCTGTTTCCTACAGAAGGACATGCAGGACATAACCAAAGGCAGTCAATAGCCTCCTCTGTTAAGGAAGAAGCAAAATATCCTAATTACCACCCTTAAGCAGTGCTAGGACAGCTCAGGTAACCTTAACTCCCAGTGCAAAGTACAGCAGGGAGGGCTACGTTACTTTTTCCTACCTGGCAGTGAATTTCTAAAGCTATGATGACGGAGAACATTTGTGTATTCCAGCAGAAAATTACTCATAAACTCACGCATTGTTTTAACACATCTTTATCATTTGATCTAAATTCTATTTAGAAAATTTGTAGATGACTGGATTTGTCATTTTTATGGCTTATTTATGCAGTCCCAAATGACTTGATGTCAAGTGGTGGTCCACATATTTATTGTTATCTTCCTATGCGTAACAAGACAGGGTTGTCTTGTTCTGCATATTCACTAAGGAAAATGTTTCCTGCATTAATGTGTCATCATATATTAATTCAGATGAATGCTTGAAGATGTCTAAGAAGGGTTCATCAGCTGCAACGAGGGAGGAGGCACAGAAAAATTCACTAGAAATTCCTTCAGAATATTGCTAACTTTTATTGTACCCCAGCTTGGCTTAACCCTGAAGTGCAGGTTGACCTCAATTCAGCTAAAAGAAATGTCATTTTGACTTATTTCAAACAGGCATCATCCTGCCTACTGCCCATATCCAGGCAGGCATGCAGTCTGGAGATCTCGGTGGATGGCAGGTTATTTAGGTCTGTGCAAGGAAGCAGCCCAGTAAACAATCCCATGTGAGTTCTAATTACATGAGCTGCAAAGTGGTGGTAATGATGGCTGTGGACAGCAGGCTTTCTCAGCATGCAACAGTCCACTTTCATTAAACAAGGAAAACCTGCAGCCTTGTCTACACATTACTGTTAATCTCAGTCAAGTGTCGCAGGGCTATTTCAGGTGGGAAAAATGTGGATGTGGGGTCCTGTTGCAAAATTACTTCTGTAGCAATGAATTTACTAATATACAGACTAGGCTCGAAAATCATTCTATAGATTCTATAGATCCCTCTCCTGAAGCACTTGGCACCATATTAAAAAGAGCATCCAGCAGTCCTCTGAAGAATCCTTAGGGTTCTCATTCAAGAAGAACAAGGACTGGTTTGATGAAAACAATCAAGAGATCCCGGAATTGCTGAGGAAGAAGAGAACTGCTCATCAAGCACACCTTGCAATGCCTTCCTGTCACGTAAGAAAAGCAGCCTTTCATCTTGCATGCAGCAAGCTCCAACAGAAACTCCGTGACATCCAGAACAAGTGGTGGATCAATCTAGATGAAAAAACTCAATTATGCGTAGATACGGGTGATCACAGAGGATTCTATGAGGCCCTGAAAACAGCATATGGGCCTACATAGCAGGTCCAAAGCCCTCTACTCAGCACAGATGGTCAAACACTTCTGACAGACAAAACCTCCATTCTGAATCGATGGTCTGAACACTTTCAGACTCTCTTCAGTACCAACCGTGTAGTTCAAGACTCAGCAATTCAGTCTATCACACAACAACCGGTGAAATACGAATTGGATACTGCCCCCACTTTGGGAGAAACTCTCAAGGCCATACAGCAGGTGAAAATCAGCAAGGCAGCTGGGGTTGATGGAATTCCACCTGAAATCTGGAAGCATGGGGGCCAAGCACTCCATGCTAAATTTCACGAGTTTGTGGTGCGCTGTTGGGAACTAGGCCAACTACCATCAGACCTTGAATAAGAAGAAAGGAGATAAATCAGACTGTTCAAATTACCGTGGTATTACTCTGCTCTCCATTGCTGGCAAAATCCTGGCAAGAATACTCTTGAACAGACTAATACCCGCTATAGCAGAAGGAATTCTACCTGACAGCCAATGTGGTTTCAGAGCCAACAGGAGCACCACAGACATGGTATTTGTTCTCAGACAACTGCAAGAGAAGTGTAGGGAACAGAACAAAGGTCTCTATGTAACCTTTGTCGACTTCACCAAGGCTTTCGATACTGTGAGCAGAAAAGGTCTGTGGCAGATTTTGGAACGTTTAGGTTGTCCCCCCAAGTTCCTTAAAATGATCATCTCACTCCATGAGGATCAGCACGGCCAAGTCAGACATGGCAATGCACTTTCTGAGCCCTTTCTAATAACCAATGGTGTGAAACAAGGCTGCGTTCTTGCACCTATTCACAGTCTTTTTCAGCATGATGCTCCAAAGGGCCACGGCAGACCTCAATGATCAGGGTGGTATCTACATTTGATACCGTACTGATGGAAGCCTATTCTACCTAAGGTGACTGAAGGCCCACACCAAGACCTTAAACCGTCTTGTCCGGGAGCTGCTTTATGCTGATGACGCCACCCTTGTTGCCCACACGGAAGCAGGTCTGCAGCGTTTAACATCCTGCTTTGCAGATGCTGCTGAGCTCTTTGGGCTGGAAGTCAGCTTAAAGAAGACAGAAGTTATCTATCAACCGGCACCTCAGGAAGTCTTCCATCATCCCCATATCACCATTGGCCAATCAGAGCTCAAATCAGTCCAGCAGTTTAATTACCTCATCTCCTCAGATGGCAAGATTGATGGGGAGATAGACAACAGGTTAGCAAAGGCATATAATGCTTTTGGAAAACTCCATAAAAGAGTCTGGCGTAATAAACACTTGAAGAAAAGTACAAAGATCAGTGTTGACAGAGCCATAGTGCTGTCTACTCTTTTATATGGATCCGAATCATGGGTCATCTGCCACCACCACCTGCGTCTCCTAGAACGCTTCCATCAACGCTGCCTCCGAACAATCCTAAACATCCACTGGTCAGATTATGTGACCAATACATCTGTTCTAGAACAAGCAGCAGTCACAAGCATTGAGGCCATGTTACTGAGAACACAGCTGCGTTGGGCAGGACACGTCTCCAGGATGAAGGACCACCACTTCCCTTAAGATCTTGCTTTACGGTGAACTTGCCACTGGCTGCTGCGAGAGAGGAGCCCCAAAGATACAAGGACTCCCTGGAGCAACATCTCAGCCTTGGCCATATTGATCACCATCACTGGTCTACTCTGGCCTCAAACCGGGAGGCCTGGAGACACACCATCTATAACGCTGCCGTTTCCTTTGAGAACGCACGCAGGATTGCTCTCGAGGAGAAAAGACGACGCAGAAAGAATCGTGTCTTGCAGAATATACCACCTAAGGAGTCTTTCTGCTGTGCCTTTTGTAATCGGACATGTCTATCTTGTATTGGCCTTATTAGCCACCAGCGCGCTTGTAACAAATGTGGATAGAGCCTTCCCAAATATTCGTTCGCAAAGCCCAGCCATGATGATGACAGAATAGTCTCCTCTTATGGTAACCATGTACTCACATTCTATTTCTTACAAAAGGTAGCCCTTTTCCTAGTAGACAGACATCAAATTTTGGGTAAAATAACAGTTGGCTGTATTTTGTCATTCTTTTCTCCCTGACTTTAAAAATCTGCATTAAATAAGCGTCTCAACATGTCTATGAAGTAAGTGTTACATTAATTAAGATATGCATGGCCCTGGAAAGTCTCCTGCAGATCTAAGAACTCATACCATAGCAGAATAAAAAACAAGCCAGCTTTCTGTACACTAAAGAAACCAAATAAGAAATGGATCTGTACACCAGACTATTACAGTGCTCAAAGTGAAAGGCAGAGAAATATTTTTTATAAGCTCTATTCCACACCATCATTTTCGACTGGAAATCCATACCAATAACAAGACACTAGAAAGAACAAGCTAGAAAGACCCACTGTAAAACTTAGATTAAAAGTGAAGAATATGGCCCTTATATCCATTTCGGCTTCTTTTTTTGGTAAACTAATTTAAAACTAAAAATTATGCATGTCACAGGGAGTTTGAATTTTACAAGATGATGTTTTGTTCTTTGTGTTTAGAAACATGTCTGTCTTGGAAACAGGATCTGGAGACTAGCAGGTGAGAATCATGACAGAGTAAGTGTACTTCAGCATCCCAGCCCTCATGATTAGGGATAAAAAAATATTATCTTTATTGTTACTGTGTTTTTTCCTAAACAGTTTTCAGACCAGCTGAACAACCTGCTAAGGGATTTTTTCAGAGAGGAAAGATGCTAGGCTATAGTATATTCCATCTCAGATGTTTTGGGTCACTGGTATTAAACCTGGGGTAGTGTTACCACTAACCCAAAACATCAGAGACGAAAGATGCTACATCCTTAAAGCCCTTAAAAGGATGGTGTTAAAGAATATACATCCAACCCATACTGCAGCATAAGGAAAGAAAAAGCAACAAAAAGGACTGCTGCTGCGTCCTGTAGTTAATTTTTGTCTTACTGAAGATGACATGACTGATCAATAGATATTTTTTTGCCATACGTACAAGGTTTTCTTCACAAACACTGAATTCAGAAGTGTAGTTGCTCTTTCCTGAAAGTTGATACAGGAACTGTCCTGTACAGCTGTCTCAGAAGGGTACTATAGTGCAAGCCTGCACAAGACCTTTGGAAACATGAATATATTGGTTTGACAAAGGCGTGTAGAAATGCAGGTGAGATTCCACTGGGGTGCCCTTGCTGGCACTCCTGGGGCTGCAGGTGACCTTGGCTTCCACCAGCACCTCAGCAGGGAGGCGGAGGACACCAGCACCTCTCAGGCAAGTATCATCTGCACTGCTGGGAAGCTGCTTTTGAAATGGGACTCCCACAAACATTCAGGGTTTTCAGGATTCTGGATGTGCAGTAAGGGCTGTAGCCCTAAATCCCAGGAGCTGTAGCTCGTCGGAGAGCTTTGCAGCTTAGGCTGTCTGGTACAAATGAATTTCCAGGTTTTTCTAAAAGTCATCTGGATGAGTTTTCTGTATGTGTCAGTGTATAGTTAAATGCCTTAAGGTCAAATAATCAGGCATTCATATCATGGCATAGCTCTGTACATCACCATCTAAACAGTGCACACTGTTTAAATACCTAAACAGTACTGTACCCTCCAAGAGTGCAAAGTCTACAAAAATGTGAACATTGAAGTAGTTGCCAGTGAACCTATATTGTAGCTATTTGTACATCTATTTTAAATAAACATTAATATTTTTTTAATCAATTTGGTTTATGGATTGTAGTCGCCATTTCTGGAATGCATTATGCATCAAATGATTTCTAACAACATTCAATCATTCATTAACCTTTTTGATCTAGCTGAAAATGTTCACATTAATTTCATTAGACAAATATTAATTTTTTTCTATGTGTAATTATCCCTTTGACCAGCTGTTGTCATGGGTTCTTTGAGAAAAACACATAAAAAGAACTCATTATGAAAGGGAAATCATTAAACTTAATTCCTAATTTCCTGCCAATGACTGAGTTTCTCGTGGTTCTCATGGATACTTTCAAGGACGGAGAAAATATCAACAGGAGAAAAAGCACATCACAAGTAAGAAACAAATGAAATATTTTTTGAAAAAGATGTCTTTATCTATCTAGTATAAGCAAACAGGAAAATGTGCAAGTGTTGCTTAGATGGATTTTACCCTTCTACTTTTCATCATAATATTCCCTAAAGTGTTCTGACACTTTAAACTTCTTACATCTGACACTCGGAGTTAAAATGTGCTATGACAGACTGTAGGACTCAATTTGAAAAAATTTCTGATTTTGCTAGAAATGAAAAGGCAAAGAGAACTCTGAAAAAGCAGACAAGTCAAAAGAAGAGATAATGAGAGATTAAATAACATGCAGAAAAGAATTAAAAGACAGATGCTTGGAAGGATTAGTGGCAGTGAAATGACGGAAAGGGCATGTGGGCTATGAGAGCACTTGCAATGTGGTTATTCCTCACAAGAGGAATTTGGGTATCAGAGGATAAAGGCAGCTCAGCCACCTTCCATATATTGAGATGCTGTTGGAAGAGCTTATCATGCTGTAAGAAAGAGCTATAGCTTGCACAAATATGTAGCCTTGAATCCCTATTATATCCCACATCTACACACAATGGTCCAAAGGAACAAAATGCTCACTATGCTGCTCCACGGGGACAGGCAGAAGGAACAATCTCATTGGGAGAGTTTATCATCCTGCAACTACTAGATGCTTTATAAAAGCTGTGAAAGCAGTAATGTATTAACCTTGAGAGACCAAATTTTTCCTGTGCAAACCATAAGGTATGGAAAACCTTTCAAGTCAAACAGTAATTTCTAGTTTTCTTCCAAATTCTGGGTGCTATGTAGCACAACCAAACCAGGTTGGTCTTAGAAGATGCCTGTCTCCTAAATGCCAGCTACTTTTGGCTTTTTGTATAATTACAAAGTCCTGACATAAGCAGTTTAGACAATTAAGTTGGTCCTTCCCAGTTAAAGGTGTGGGACTGATATCTCATGCAGCACAGCTCTGCTGTTCTGCTCCTTACTTCTCTACTAACCCAGTTCCCTCTTGATCTCTGGGTTTCCCCTGTGTACTTATAAATATACACATACGTGGGTATAATTCCACACATTTAGTGGAAAAAATGTATCTGTATTGTTCTTTGTTTCAAAATAAACTATTTTTTTCTGCTCAAAAATATTCCCATTACAGATTACAGCAGTTCGGATCACTATGCCAAGCAAATCATCTTACACAGATATTCTTTTTTTCTCCTTGTTTGATATATTTTAAACTACCTTTCTTTCAGGTAGTCTACTTTTTCTAAATATCTGCTTTTCCAGGTTAAGTTCTCTGATCATAACTTTTCAGACAATGGGGATTTCTTAAATTATCTGCTCAAAGTAAAAATGCTGTTCTGCAAAGTAGCAGAACAAGGATTGGGAATACTTACTCTGCTGCTGTATAACTAGTAGATTTGCTTTTAATAGGTTTGCAAGTAAAAAGAACATAAAGTTCTGCAGAAAATTAGCTTACCCGAATTGAATAATGAGGCTGTTGCCAGATTAGAGGGACAACTCCTCTCCTCTTCTTGGACTACCCCCACATCTTCAGTGTTGTCTCCCCAGGACCACATGAATAAGTGAATGCTCTGGCATCTTCTTGCAACCTCCTAGTGAAGACACTATACACCTGAAAACTGCCCATTTTCAGTACTGCCTGGTTGCGTTTCATACAGCAGATACTTCAGCAATATGAGAAGTCCACTTTTCTTGTAAAGAGATTATAACAAAATATAGGGAAAAAACAGATTGTGTTGTTTTTTTTTTCATTTGCAATGCATCAGCTGTACAGAGATACACAGGGATAAACAGAGCTAAACAGAGAGTGATACAAAAAGATAAACAGAGATACTACATTGACTCAGAAAGACATCAAAAATTTTGAAATGCTGAAGTTTTTAAGCAGGAAACAGTTTTATGTCTGTGTATGCTGTTCAAATATTTAAGATCAATCAGGAAAATGTCCATCACCTTATAAAAGCATCAAATCACTTTCCAGAGTAATTGCCAGTGTGATGCACCCCACTGATTCACCCACAATGCATCAACCCAGGTCCATGATGCTTCTCAATTCAACAGATATGAACGGGCCAGAAACTTTCAACAATGCTCAAGTACTGCTTTTTGGGGCTTCAGAGTGTTCTCTGGTGCATAAAATTGTTCAGCCAGAAGCTAAAAGGCTTTTCAGCTTCATTTTCAGACAGAGTCTGTTTCAGATGTATTCACAAATGTAAAAATACTGCTCTCTTTATTTCATATGAGACAAACCAGTAATTACACCTGTTGCCTTAACACATCTACTTTTGTTTTGTCTTTTATCGATGCCTTCTTGTACAAGACGAGAAGTTAGCCCTGTCTGACAACGAGCCTTTTCTGATCAGTAATGAGTACAAAGAAGGGTAAGCTGTAGTTCCAATAACACATCAAGGAGAACAGGTGCTGAATATTAGTAGGTATACCTGTTCTTCTTGATTGTATATGACAAAGTTCTAGGTTAACATGTTGGAAAGTTTTTGATTGCAGTTATGAAACAAGCTCACATTAGAATGTACATACCCAGGACTGAACATGCAAAATGAAGTGCCCATTTTGCATTTTGGACGACATAGATTTCACAAAGGTGTGATCTCAATCACTTGTAAGCCATTTACATGACACTGATCAGTTTCCTGAAAATTTTGCTTAGTGGGAAAATCGCAAGAGTCATGCCTAGTCTTAGTGGGTGGGTATTTTGGTTTATTGACAATGTGTCCCAGGAGGTGGGACCTCCAATGGAATAGAAACTCGTCCCCCTAAATTACAAAGTTTTTTTAAATTATGAGGCATTCCACTGGAATATGAAAATTAATAACAATTTTACGAAAAACAACAAACCAGAACAAAACACAACTAAACAATAACAGAAAAAAATTGTCACCCAAAATGCAACACAGTCCCAACGTGGTCACATGATCACGATGTAGGTGGGGCAGAGTTGCAGCTGCATGAGTGGCAACAACGGTTGTGGCAGCCATGCAGGAACGGTGACTCTGGGCAGAGATGCTGGCGGCAGTGGCAGCAGTGGCAGCAGCAGTGAAGCAGGTCCCCATGGAGGTTGGCAGTGGGCAGGTGGTAGCAGCAAAGCAGGTACCTGTGGCAACTGGCAGCAGGCGGGCGGTGGCAGCAAAGCAGATCCCCACCGCTACAACGGGCAGGTGGCGAACTCCTCTGAGCCACAGCCCCAGGACAAAGAGAGACAGTTCCTGTCTCATCAGCCGCTTCTATCCTTCTTAAACTCTCACAGTATCTGTGATTCAGATTATATATATATTTACATGCAAGTTCCAAATGATTCTCCAATCAACTTTTTCCTTTTCCACTACTCCTAATGCCAGTGCTGGGATGCAGCAGGAAACGAAGGAGACCACAAGAGTCCTCCACAGTCTCTCATTTCAACTGAAATTGAAATTGCTCATTGTTTTGCAGGACCCCAGTGCCACTAGCAGAATCAAGAGGCAATTCTAAATGTGAGCACTGTTAAGTCAAAAAAAACCTATAAAAATCCTTACATCTCCTTGGGATATTGAGAGCTTACAAAGGAAGAAGGCTGTTGGGAGGGGAAGTGATTTTAAGCAGAAATGACCTATGAATATGACCTATGAATAAGTTTAAGAGACAAGAAAAAAATTAGTTTCTCTGAATTTGTTCAATGGTAGTTGAAATAGATTAAGTGTATTGACCATAAAGATCAGTAAATGTTCTGGGTATTGCAGTATTGGAACTCTCATTTATGGTGTACGCAGTCAGTTCCTCATATAATTTATACAGGGTCAACGGGAGACACCTGAAAGAACGAGCAGGAATTGAAAAATGGGCACCCCTGATGATGCTTCAACAGAGATGTGAAAGTTGTCAGGGACTACTGCCAAGAAGATTTATTCTGAACATCCAAGATACTTAACATGTAGATGAACACACAGACATGCTTTTTTGTCAGAGGGTAAAAATACAGAATACTGACAAAGACTAAAACTGTTGCCCTTTTTAACTGTAAAAAGAATTAAGATAGCTAAGGAGCCAAGCAGAATTTGAGGCTGAGATGGTAACAGAGGATGAATATGGAAAGTATCTACAGTTTACAGTTTATAATTTTTAATATTTCCTTTTGTTTCTAAAGCTAAAATAAATGACATTCTGATTCTAAGACTTTGAACTCAGTGGCTACTGTGCATGCAAAGGAAGGAAATAAAGAAGCCTGAACTTAATACCTGGAGAGACATAGGAGTTATGAAGACATAGGTTCCACAGTGAATCATGACATTTCTCTGAAAGCTAGGCAAAGACCTAAAAGCAAGACTCATATAGAAGAGATTTCAGAAGGACTGAAAGAGGAAAGAGCTACAGCTGCCCCACTAACCCTGATAGATACTGAAGGAAACACCAAAACCTGTCCTAAAGAAAATGTTGAGGAGCAGTGGAAGTATTTTAAGGTTTTGCCATTGATCTAATAGTTTATGAACTTGGGATTTTGCAATGATATAAAACTACTTGAGTCAATCATTAAAAATAATTTTAAAGGCCAACATGACTATTAGTAGTGAATCATAAGAACTGATGGGTTTTACCATATAGGAATAAAAATCTAAGGCTGAAGCTGAGAAGAATCATAGAATCAAAAAGAACAATTGATGGACATATTTTATTTTGCAAAAATACTTGTCATGCTAGCAAGATAGAGCATCACAGAATAGGCCAAAATATTTAATACTACAGCATACCCTACAAACCATTTAAGGATATAATTTTCTTTACATATATTTTTCATATTATAAAACGAACACAGATACAATATAAAATAGGCAAAGAGTAGTTTGAAATGTATCAAATACAGATTTGTCAATACTTATATGTATTAACTAGGGAAATACTGAAGATGCCAGACAAGTTTAGAATAAAAATAAAGCCTTATAAAAATTCTAAATTAATATTAAAATTTAGTACTAACATTGCTGCAATTTAAACCAGAACTCAAAAATAAAAGAGCTGTATATTCAGTGTTGCAGATCTGAATCACAGATTCATAGAATGGTTTGGGTTGGAAAGGACCTGAAGGATCATTTTGTTCCTTGAACACTTGAACAATTCCAGTGATGAGGCATTCACAGCTTCTCTGGGCAACCTGTTCTGTGCCTCACCACCCTCACAGTGAAGCTTTCTTCCTCGTATCTAATTTAAATCTACCGTCTTTCAGTTTAAAGCCGTTACCTCCTGTCCTTTCCCTATCTGAAGGGGAAAAACATCTGCTAACATCAAGAGTGCCAGATCTTGATACTTGGTCCTCTAGTAGGATCAGCTGTTGGACGTGCCCTAAGAGACTCCTACGACTGGTGGAAGAGACTTAATGAGGAGAGATCGGAGGGAGAAGAAAATATCTCGCAGTGCACTTATGCTGTCATGCACAAGATACGATTATCATAACCACAAGAGTGTCTGTTTCCAGTGTTTTACTTGGTTGTGCAATTGTTCTCTTGTTGGCATAATGTGTTTTATTATGAGAATATATGATTTCCTTTTCTACACCCATTACCTTTTCTCCTATTGCTTCTATACAAACCGTTTCCCTATTTGTCCATGTTTAGATAGGTTCCGCCCCTTGTTACCATGATTGGCTGCTCTTTTGAGTACTCCTCCCAATCTCCTCCCTAAGTTCTAGAAAGATCCCTGCTCTCTGTTTATAAGCCTGCGTCCGTGTTCAATAAAGGGCCATTTTGTGCCACATTGTGACTTGCATGCAGAGTGGTCCTTCTGGGTCTTACATAAGGGGGGTTACAGCTCTCCCCCCGTCAGTCAGCCTGCTTCTTCTCAGCTGTGAGAACATCTTACTGGATTTTCCACCATTGTGTGTAGACTGGAATATGGTCTGACTACATGGTTTGAATTGCTGCACATGGCTTATGATAGACCAATGCTGTGTGACTCTGCTTTTTCTCTCCTTTATTCCCAGGAGCTGCATTAGACCTTCCTGTACATGTTATTAAAGAAACTGTGTCAGGTATCAACAACAACAATCAAAGAAATAGCTAAGGAACATTAGCAGAAGGCTAGCAATACGGTTAAAATATTAGAGACAAAGATGTACATGAAATGAAGGGAAATTAATCTCCAGTAAATTGACTCAATTTTTCATAACAATTCAACTTAGACTCTTCCCAGTACTTTGTCATAAGGAGGGTTCTCTCACTTCAGGAATACATTTTGAAACCTGCACTATCCTAGGTTAATGGCTGAATCTGTACTGTTATCATTACAGCCAAAAAACCCCGTAGCTAGATAAAAATACTCAAAACTACATTAAGACGATGAAACATTTTGTGGAGCTAAGTTGCAACTGGTTTTGTGAGAAGCTATGTTTAGTCAAATTAGAAGAGCAGGAACAGGATTACTGGTATAAAATGCAAGAAGAAATGTACTCATTACTGTGCAGCTGTGGGTGAAAACAGGACTTGTAGTACTGTCTACAGCTAAGGTTGCCTGAAGCTTCAAGCGCACTTTCAATACTTGTAATACTCCAAAGCTTTTCACTATTCTGGCTACAATATTCTGTACTGGCTACAACAGTCTATTTCTTGACTCTCACTGAATCTCAATTAGAAAGTTTCAGGTAAAAATATTTTCACTGTGGAGAACAAGAGTTAGAGCATGTGTTTGTATAATATGAAACTTCTTACAATGGGCTGAGGAGAACTCATTGCCTGAGATACTGTTTAACATGACAAGACTTGAATTTGTTTACTGGGATGCCTATGTTCATTTGTTAGTGTGGAGATAAAATCAAGCAAAAACCAACATTTGAGGGTGTACTTAAAAATTGTGTTACAGACAAGAACTTTTCCATCTGAAACACAAGTCTGATGAAAAAAGAAACACAAATCCATAATAATTCAGACTGAAGAAACACAGAGAAAGAACAAGGCAAAATGATGTGCAAGTGGTGTTAAAAATGTGGTTCTAGACTAGAAGAACAAAATCATGCTCAGCTTTTGAGCCGAAGGCCATCTTCCAATACTGCCTTCAAATATGTCTGGTATGTATTTCCATATTACCATTCTCCCTGTATTTTATATTCTGAATGATGGGAGAAGAGAGGATGTTTCAAAAGGAGGTGTTAGTTAAAAAATTAAGTGTCTTTTGAAATATAAATACTTATAAATAAATATCAGAAGCAACAAACTAACATTTTTTTTTCAAGAAATAAGCAAAACCAAATCAAAACAAAGACTTTTATTTGACCTAAATAACTAGAGGAATCTGGGGCTTTGGGTCAAAGTCTTAAAAAGCATTAGAAAATATTTAAAAAAAAATGCATGGTGTTTAGTATTGGGCAGTACATTTGTTTTATCAGTTTAAATTAAACTAATTAGAGTAATGACATATATAGACAGATGAAATACAGCTCTGACAAGACTGATGGCTGCCTTACCCAGGAAATGTTCTTCCTTTTTGATACGTATACTTTATATGTTGGAAATAAAAAACATATTCTCCTTGGTTTCCTGTTTGAAATACTACGTCATTCTTTTATGTTTGTTTGTTTGTTCTGTTTTGTTTTAGCTTACAAAACTTTGAAGCAATATGGTGTAAACAAGTATTTTCAGATAGCCTTCTTTTATTTCTAAGGCTAATAAAGGTTTATTTGTACGTTTAGAAGTATCATTCTCATCTGCACAGGTGTTAAACCCATGGTTTTGTTAAACATTGAGATTTCTATTTGAATGTTGTTTGAAGTCTTCCTGTGATCTTTCTGCTAGGTTCTGCTTCAACTTAAACGAACACATAGCTCAGAGAGAATTCAATGTGCAGAATGACTCATTTTGTTGTAAAACTGTTTATAGTGAACTGATTTGAATTAACTCTAGAATAATCTCACTCTACCTGTTGCAGCAGAGCCATATACTGGCTTCTCATCCCAGATATCCTTCAACCCCAAGACAATGAGTATTTCTGCAACTAAACAGCCTAAACTCCTTTGATCCTTTTATAAGCAAATCTACTTGCTGGTTGGATAAAAAGGAAGTGAATTAGACCAATTTGGAAATTACAGTGTAATGACAGAACTTTAATGTAAGGAAAGCTTATGCTGGTTTATGTGGAAGAAGAATCAGGACGCTTGGCAGCATGTTATTTGGGACCACTCAATGCACAGATCATAAAAACACAGTACAAGGCATATTGAGGCTTGTGTACACCTCTCCCAGACAATGAGCATCCATGTACTGTTCTGCTTGCGAGATTACTTTCTGTAGGGAATATGTCTACACAAACAACAAATTTCTGGTCTTTCTTTTTCTTGAAAAGGAAAATGTGATCACTTGTGAAAATAACTGTCATTTAAAGATATCAGAATAGTTCAGTATTTTGACAAATAACAATTTTTTTTGAACAGAATACTGTAGTTCTTTATACCTATTGGCTTTGTGAAAAGAGTATTAATTTTAACAGAAAACGCTGTTTACCTGAAAAGCTGCTTATTCTATGTTTTGACTATAATGTGAAAACAAAAAGTGACACATAAGGCACATGTATATATTGAAATACTTCTGTAGTCTTTTTCACTCGCTGGGGAAGAACTAAATTCATATTTTATTCTCTTGATTCCTGCTCATTGAGTAAACCCGTTATTTACAAGAAAGCAAACCTTTTAAAGAGCTTCCATTTTAGCACATTTCTTCTTTAATTTAAAGATGTAATTTCAAAAATTCTGACACATAAGCTTCCTCCAGACCTTGATCCATTCGAGCTTTGCTACCTGATGGTTTTGCTTTTAGGTAGTAGAAGCTAATAATTTAGATTTACTTACAGGGATCAAAGTAGGCTGACCTATCTGTCATTTTCTATCTTGAATTTTTTTTTTCCTATGACTATCTTTGGCTCTTTCTGGTCCTGAAATGTCATTTATCTGACAGGACTCATCAAAAACAACCTCCAGTGGTTCGGAGGTTATTTTGGCTATTTTCATAAATACTTTAGATATAATTCCAAGCTCCCAATCATTTGAAAGCACCCATTTTATCTCAACACTTTTAATTTGTATTCTTCCTGTTCTGTTCAGCAAAAGTTGTACTATCAAACGCCTGGCTGCAAACTTTTTTGGGAAAGTTGAATACAGGTGGCCAAAACGTCAATGGTGTGAAGAAGTGTCTTTTGAAATGAAACCCAAAAGTACGCTACATAAAGGTATGGCTCACTATACACCAAAAGATTTCTTTTGCTTGTTTGTTTCATGGAACGTAAAGACTTGTTCTGAAATCATCCTGCTGGTATTATTTTAATTTAAAAAAGACACTTTAGATAGCGTTAAGCATCCAAAAATGCAGTGACGGGGCTACTAATCCAGTATGCTGTAATGAGAAAACAACTTTTTTTTTTAATTAAAAAAATACGAGACTGGCAAACGCCCGTATCTGGCGGGTTCTGCCTGGCCGTGCTCTGCATTTTGCGCCCACCGCTGCCGAAGCGCAGAGCCGGTGACGAGGCCGGTTATTTTCTGCTGCGTTTACTGTACCTGCACGAGCAAATCCGACTGAACCTTCCCTCCACAAGGTTGCCGCGGCTTGGGGACGATGTCTGCCCGGCCTGGGACCCAATTCACGTTCCCACCTTCACACAGGGTCTGGGTGTACCCCGACCCCAAAGGAGACCGCAGATACCACAGCGCAGACACTCCCTACCCTCGCTCTCCGCGGAGACCTCCGGAGCCGTTTGCCCTCCAAGCCTCTCGTACGGTGCAGCTGTCTCCAATGCAGAAAATAGATGGGGAGGTGGGCAGGATAAGCCCCCTCCTGCCACGTCCTCATGTGCATTGCCGCACGTATACATAATCGAGCCGCCGCTCCCTTTGCACCTCGCTTCGCGCTGCCCGCTGCCACCGAGGGTACAGCCAGGGTGGGGGGCCTAGGGAGGCAAACTTTCCGCCCGGCTGGGCCAAGGTGAGGGTTTCGTCCTTCTTTTAGGTTCAACGTCAGCGCTGCAGCTCCAGCCTCCCTCGGTCGCGCCACTCTGAGTGGAGGGCGGCGCGGTGGAACCCTGCGCTCGTTCCCGACGGCGGGCGCTCCGCTCCGGCCCGCCCAGCACCGGAGAGTAGGCGCCGGGCTCCGGCGTGCTCTGCTGCCGCCACCGCCTCCGTCGCAGAAGAAGGATGGAGGCAGGCAAGGAGCCCCATATGACCACCGGGGGAAAGCCCAGCGAATCTGAGTCGGCAGTATCCTTCCAGGCCCGGCTGTGGAAGAACCTGCAGCTGGGGGGTAAGGGCCGGAGCGGCGGCGGGCGGGCAGGAACCGAGCGCCGCACTGCGGAGCCCCCCGCACCGCCGCCGACCAGCGGCAAGGGGGACCTGCCGCCCGGCGCAAAGTGGAGCGGCTTCAAGCGGCGGCGGCAAGTGCTGGACCGCGTCTTTTCGTCCTCCCAACCCAATCTCTGCTGCTCGGCCGCTGAGCCGCTAGAGCCGGACGGCGAGTCCAGCTCCCCCCTGCGCCGCCTGCGGGAGCACCTGCTTCCCCAGGGCAAGGGGCCGCCACCCGGCTGCCGGCTAGTACCGGTCGCCGGCGATGAGGGGCAGGCGAGCGGGAAGGAGGGGCGCCGGCCTGGGGCGCACCTGTCCCACCAGAAGAGCTCTTCGTTGCCCAGCACCGCTTGCCTGGAGCAGCTGCTGCAGGGCTCGCCCACTGTCGGCAGGAGACAGGAGCAGCGGGCGGAGGACGGCGACGGTGGCGCGGTGAGTGTTGGGCCCCGCAGCCCTTCGTGGAGCTGCCCTGGTGGTTTTGTACGTACTGGGCCGGGGTGGAGGAGCCAGGCGGGAGGGAAGGTCCCGGGGAGGGCAGGCGAGACGAAGCAAGGCGAAGCGGGAAGGGCGGCCGGCCGCTGGGGAAAGGAGCTGAGGAGAAGGAGGTGGGAGGACGGACAGCGTTTGGTCTCAGACCCCTGCCCGCTCGCTCGCCAGTGGGGATGTCCTTCACCTGAGAGGGGGAACGGCCCGGGGTCCGCCCGGTCGGAGCCCTGCACGCTGTGATAGGCCGTGTGGCTGAGCCATCCCGAGCTGCGGGTGCAGCGCTGCCAGGGGTGCTTGTGCACCGAAGCAGGAGCTACGTCCCTAAGACATTCCTTTTTATAAACCATGCAGAGGAAAGTTGGTTGGACGGGGAGTTGGGGTTCCCTCACTCTCACGCCTTTCCCCAGAGCCACCTCTCACCTCTCTGAGGGCTCTCTCTGCTGGTGTCTGCTCTTGACACATGCAGCACGGCTTTTCCTCAGACAGCCTCTGCTTTTTTCCTTGTCTGCTTATCCAAATTTGAATTATTATGTCTTTTAATTTCTGCAGGACACCTAAACGATGGTCACTAGTACACATTTAATAGACGATAGATAATTAGTAGACCACACTGGGTATTATCGCATGCAGCTGGTCTCTTCAGTCTGATAAGATAGTCATTCTTCCCTGGTTGTTGAGGGAAGGCGGTGAACAAAGCTCTTCCGACTGTTAGTTTTGAAATAGGTGGTGAGGCTAACGTTCATAGGGGCTGCTGAATCTTGGCATAAATTTCCTGCGATAAAAGTGCAAAGCATAGGAGTATTTCTGGAATTTGTATAATTCGAAACAGTCATCCACTTTTCTTCAGGAATAATTGACTAATACCTATTGTTATAAATTGTCTTCTGGCATAATTAGGGAGAAATAAGTAGCTAAAGTAAAAGGCACGCTCTGTGTGTTGTCAAAAATAACTGGTATGAATACATTTGGCTGCGTACCTGTGCTTGGGGTCTAGAGTGGTAGTAGTTCTGTGATGATTTGCAAGGGTCCCTTGATGTCAGTGGGATTTTCGTGTCTGGCTGCAGAGTTCAGAGGAGTTCATCTTTACAAACACGGGACCTAACTTTATGTCTGAATCTTACAGGGTTACTTTGGTGATAGTCATCATCCTGACTGGAAACCACAGTGGTTGTTCCTTGTATGTTGCCTGTAAATGTTTTACATCATTGCTTATTGATGTGGGATTATCATGACAGGTGTCTGCTAAGTGGGAATTTCTCTGCAGTAGTTAGTCCCTTCCTCCCCACACCCCAGCTCACAAAACTGTGTTGCACATTTTAGTATTATTGTTTAAGACTGCAAGCTATTATTCTGCTTTAAAGACTATGACATTTAACAAATAAACAAATATAAAAATGTAGGGTTTTCTTTACACAGAATATGCTGAGTTGGAAGGGACCCACAAGGATCATCAAGTTCAACCCTTAACACTGCACAGGACCATCCCCAAGAGTCACACCATGTGCCTGAGAGTATCATCCAAATGCTTCTTGAACTCTGTCAGGCTTGGTGCTGTGACCACTGCCCTGGGGAGCCTGTTCCAGTGCCCAACCACCCTCTGGGTGAAGAACCTTTTTCTTATATCCAACCTAAACCTCCCCTGACACAACTTCAGGCCATTCCCTCGGGTCCTGTCACTTGTCACCACAGAGAAGAGATCAGTGCCTGCCCCTCCTCTTCCCCTCACAGGGAAGTTGTAACTGCAATGAGGTCTCCCCTCAGTCTCCTCTTCCAGGTTGAACACATCAAGTGACCTCAGCCGTTCCTCATACTGCTTCCTCTCAAGGCCCTTCCCCGTCTTTGTTGCCCTCCTTTGGACACTCTCTAATAGCTTAATGTATTTCTTATATTGTGCCCAAAACTGCCACAATATTCAAGTGAGGCCCCACCAGTGCAGAGCAGAGCAGAACAATCCCGTCCTTTGCTTGGCTGGTGATGCTTTGCCTGATGCCCCTCAGGACAGGGTTGGCCCTCCTGGCTGCCAAGGCACTGCTGACTCATTCAACTGGCCATCAACCGGGACCGTCAGGTCCCTTTCCACAGAGCTGCTTTCCAGCATCTCATTCCCCAGTCTGTATGTACATCCAGGGTTGCCTCAACCCAGGTGCAGAATCTGCCACTTTCCCTTGTTGAACTTCATATGGTCAGTGACTGCCCAGTCCTCTCATTTCTGCTGTTGTGTTCGGCAAAGAAACGGCATGTTTATTTACAAAAGCTGTCAATTGCTGTTTAGTTGTGAGGGCACTGCTCTTGTTTTGAACAAGATACAGTCAACATTTGGAAAGAATACTGCTAAATCAAAGTGGTACCCAGGCTTTCTAAGACTTGTCTTTAGTTAGCAGGATTATGGTCAATTCCTCCAAGCAGTTTCTAGTATTAATATGGGCTGTGCCTGCATACCAAACCTGCTGGTTTTGATATTAAATAAAGCTTGTTTGTGTGTTTGTGGAGTTTGCCAGAGCTGCTGATCATGTTTGCTTTGGAGGGATGATTTGAAATAGAATAGCTGTTCTTATATTGCGTAATGAGCACATCCACTGCTCATCTCTAGGGGTGCAATCTCACTTAATTTAATTCAGCGGCTTCACTGAGCCATGGGATAGTTGTGGAAATGAGACTGTGACTATATGCATCGTTGGACTGTCTTCAGGTATGCCTGGTACTCTTCAGTGATCTGTTAACAGAGCAAGTACCTTCCATTGTGAGCAGCTGGAGTTTCTAGTTCAGTGCACTTCAGGAGTCAAGTCTTGCATGCTTACTTACAGTTCAGTATACTTCAGAAGTCAAGGTTGCACCCCAGGGCAGTAAGGCGCCTTATCTCAGTCATGGCATTTACACCTCTCTGAGGATTTGAGATTGCACATCTAGTAACATGAGTTTGGAATAACTTGCATTTTTAAATCCAAGTTTTACTTAGCACAAACTTTTCAGTGTTGTCTGGATTTTTATTGCCCAGCAACCTTACACGTCCAAAGATGAAAAAAATTCTATAAACTAACAGAATCACAAAAATGAGATTAAATTACGTAAACGTAAAACAACCTAAGATTTCAACTTCCTTTAAAATGTATTTAAAGTTTTATTGAACTACAGGGCAAGCAGATGCTACTGCTTCATTTGGATCTGTTGAATTTTTTAGCAAATCTGTAAACAAAAAGACCTGTTAGATACTTTAAGGGACATGGTGGGAAGAAATAAAATCCCACAATAAATAAATTTTTTTGTGCTTTTAAGCTGAAATAATACAGTTGTCATAAGTGAAAAGGCACACAGGTAGTGGATGGGAAGATTTACAATGTAAGTTGCCGTACTCTGTGGATTTTATCTTGAAATGTAATTTTGGCATAATCAAATCATTTACATTTATTTTGAACTCATTAAGATGTGGTATAACACTATTGCATTGGGCATGGACAATCTAGCAAAGATTTAGTTTTCTTAGCCTTGAGTAAAGCTTCTGTTATAGTGAATAGGATTAATACCTGGGTTTGAATAGAGGTGCACACTTAAAAGTGGAGTCTTATACAAACAATACCTATTATATTTCCACACTGAATACTGATCTAGTTTTTTACTGAAGACTGAATACTTTGCGGAGCTGTCTGTGAATATTTTTGGGTAGGTGATCATAGCTATTTATTGGCAGAAAACTGAGTTTCCTTTTAAAGGATAGCCAGAGTGTAAATGTGGGGTTTTAGGACAAAGAAATGAACACGTGCAATTAAACATCGTCTTTTTCCAGCTTCCAAAGACCACGGCAGGTCTCCTTGGCCAAACTCTCCATATGGCATCCAATTACCTCCACGTAACTGAGAGCTGCCAGATGTGTGCTGCATCTTTGAGGGAGTGAGAGGAGGACCATGGAAGCCTCCTGGGGTGTCCCATGGGCAGGAGATGACAAGAACCCTCCAGGGGCAGTGCTTCACAATGCTTGTGTCTGAGTGTGTTGCCATGCCCCAAGGCAGTGTGGTAAGGGTCCCTAATAATTTGCATCTTCTTGCCAGCTGGAGCTTGAATTTATCCAGCAATGCCTGTGCCAGCATGGTCTTTCTCTTGAATGTGAGACATAGTTTTGCGTGGAAAGTTTTATGCCACTTGCACTTTGTCATAGTAGTGTAGTGAAAACCAGGAAGCTGGAAATATCCTTGTTTCTTAAGATTTGCAGTAATAAAGACCCTACAGGTGTTTCACAGCCTTAACTGGAGAACATAGGTATGGGCATATGTTATTTTGAATCAACAGTGAATATGAAGAGGGCTTACAGAGAGGATTCCTGAAGGCATCCAGGTTTCAGTCTGGCTGCCACAGTGAGAACTCTTGTGGGCACTTTTCTCCAGTGGGTTTTCTTGCAAGATAATGCTCTGGTAACAACAAAACTTGTGACTTCTTAAAGTAACGTTCAGGTTGATCGATTAAGTTGAAAGAGTAGACAAGTTCTTAACCCCTTCCCTCAATGTCTGTTTTCAGTTTTGTGATTGCATAAATAAACTGGAGATGTGGCAGGGCTCAGGGGTTACCGCAGAGGGAGGAGTGAGGGCTGACTAGGGCTGCTTCTCAGTCTCTGGGTTCTTTGGCATAGTAAATCAAGAGTCATTAGTTTTGTGAACACACACTATTTGTTTCATTAATAAGCATCCTGCAACCCTGCATTTGTGGGTCTTCAAAGCCAGAGATTGGAAAACAGTGGTCTAGATTATATAACAGACTGATGCAAGAGAGAAATTAGATGAAGCAAAAAATAGAGATATATATCCAGGTACAGGGTCTCTCCCATTCCTGCAATAATGTATAACTGTTGGTCAATACAGTTCGTGTAAGAAGGTGAGCTCCTCTATGAGAAGGATCTGCGGAATAAAAGGGAATTTAGGGGGCTGGGTTGTATGAGGAGAGGTTGCACTTTCAAGGCAAGGAGCATGGTGGTGTATTGAGATGCTGGGAAACAGAAAGGGAATAATGATGTAAAAGGAGCAGAGGTTGAGCTGTGAGGAAGCCTGAAGACAAGAGAATTATGAATTTGGTGTGAAGGGGGATGCAGAGCCAATGCAAAACAAACTGGCATACCATGCACATTTCTCTGCCTATACCAAATAAATTTATGTGTGGCTTAGAGCCATTTGAGTCAGTGAAGCTACACCAGGGAAAACTTTGGCTTGTTGGTTATAATTGACGTTTGTCACAGGTCACGATTGAGTAATTGATCCAGTAAGTGAAGGAAGAAGAACAAAATAAAGACAAATGGCTGAAAACGTCAATGAAAAGTAACACAGGTAATATCACCCAAGAGAATCTTAATTGCTACTTTAGCTAATTGCACTGAGAAAGATGACAGTGGTGAGGAAATCTGAAAACTGCTTACCTTTTCCTGTCATAATGCCAATACAAAATAGGAAGAGTTGGAGAGACTAATTTGCACAGGTATTTGGAGCATGATTTGAGAGCAGCATAATTCTGAAAATTAAGAGGGCAATATTTGAGACGACACCAGAAAGCTTGCTTTTAGGGATCTGGCCATTTACACACAGGGCATGGGTAGATAAATAAATGTCAGAAGACTGTGGAGCTAGTTAAATTACATAGAAATAGAAACCAGGAGTAAAAAGCTGTTGCTAATGTTCATTTCTTTTTAAGAAAACTTTGCAGCTGATCAAAGCTGTTTCTCCAAGAGTTTAATTAGACAACTGATTTTATCAAGGGATGTTCTGCATTGCCCTATTTTGTCGTTGTATTAATTTCTAATAAAAGATTTATCTTTCAGGAGCTTGAGATATTATGTAATCTGTTTCCTGTGCTCTGTCAGCATCTGACCAGTCTGTCAACGTGTCTTAGTACAGTGTATGTATATTACTGATATGGAAATCAAGATATGGTACAACAGAATTGTAATTTCTGCTTAATTCACTAGAGATCTGCAGAGTTTTCAAAGTGAGCTACATAATTTTTCAGAATTCACCAGTTTGCATTTATTGTTATGTGAAATATTTAGATGTTTTAAAGTGAACTAGTAGCAGCAGTTGAGTTACTGTTTATCCATGACCTCATTTAAACTTTATTTTCTCTCCTCCCTGAGTTTACTGCTTATATATAAAGGTGTTCATTAATAATTATATTGAGGATAATAGATACGGATAGGAATTGCAGCAGTGCTTGCACTGAAAAGCTGAAAAAATGCATATTTTGTGCCGACTGACTCTGCTGTGAAGTGTTTAACTTTCAGTGTAGGGGTTCTATCTGGGTTTCTAGTGAATGTGTCAAAACAGTTACTTCAGTGTAGTTCATGTGTATGTCATAATCTACTGACCTATGTTGAACTTTCAAAATTTAAAAATACAAACACTTAAACATGGTTATAACATTGCACTTTTTTCCCCCCAAGAAATGCTGGAAAATGTTCTTTCCCTCTTTTTGACATGTCAGATGTAGAAAATTACTAGTCATACCAGTAAGACCTATCATCAGTTTCTATATTATTGAAAAGAGAATCATTTTCCAGTGTTTTAAAAAAAGCAGTTTTAAAACTGCCAGTGTGTCATTTACCGTGCACTTGTATGGGTTGTTCAAAGTTAACTGATTTGTCTTATGATATGGTGCTACCAAAAGTCCTTTCTTCTTTTTTTTTTTTTTTTTTTTTTTTTTTTTTTTTTTTTTTCTTACTTCTCAAATGAATTTCTGGTCTTTGGCAAGGTGACTAAGAAATCACAATTGATCTTAAGACAGAATTTGCCTTTTTCTCTCTAATCTTAATCTTGCTATGCATCCTAGATCTCAGACATTACAAGTGTTCCTTCTAGGGAGTTTTAAGAGGTTGGCTATAATGTAAGCCCTGAAGCTGTTAAGTTTAAAAAAAGAAATATTTTTCTCTTCCCATATAAAAGAAGGCAGAATTCCCCCCAGTTTTGTCTGTGGTAGACTTGATTTATCGAAATGGCAAATTAGATCACTTTTAGTTCAGTATGGAGTTTTGTTTTATGTGGAGTTTGTGTTGTGTTCAAGGTATGTTCCATTCAGTGTATTTCTGTAATGGAGAACTGATGACAAACCATAGCAAGTGCACCAGAAAATGATCTGTCTAGATTTGTATGTTTTGAAGTCTTGTGGGGTAGGTGATTCATACCTTCCCACCAAGCCAGAGGTTTCATCTTTCAAAGGCTATGATATACCATCACTGTCAAAAAAATCTAGTTTTGAATGGTCTGGATATGGTGTGAGCAGTGGGACCTGGGGAAAAAAATTGCAGTACTGGGATTTTTGTCAGTAAAGGCACCTCATGTTTCATGTGAGTGATTTTTTTTGGTAAGGAGGAAGACTATGTTTCATCAAGTCAAGTAATCACTGACTCATCTTTAGATGGTGAGCAGTCTTTTGTTCATTTGTGCTTGGATGTTGCTGATTTGCTTTTCTATGTAGTCATTTGACCAAATAAAATCACAGAATCACAGAGTAGGTTGGGTTAGGTTGGAAGGACCTGAAGGATTATCTTTTTTTCATCCTGCTGCCATGGGCAGGGACACCTTCCACCAGGTTGCTTCAGCCTGGCCTTGGACACTTCCAGGGATGGGGAACCTGTTCCTGTACCTCACCACCCTCACAGTGAAGAATTTAATCCTAATATATAATCTAAATTTACCTTCTTTCAGTTTAGAGCTATTGCCCCTTGTCCTATCATTGACCAAACAAAATTTGTAGTTTCACATTCTTAAGTGACTGGAGGGTGTGTTAAATATACACAGAATTCCTAAACCCTAATTTTGATGGGTCTCCAGGTCAGGTGTTACGAGTAAGAAACATCACAGCAAGCAAATTTATAGGCAACAGAAAGAATCTTCTTCCTGTGCAAACTAGGGCATTGGCCATCAAACCTCCATATTCTTACAAGTCCTTGTATTAGCTCCTAAGCTAAGTTTGGAGTCTTATTACAATAGTTCACATTTAACAGGAAGAGGGTACAAAGGACATATTGCCAATGTGCTGGTTTAAGAGTTAACCAGCAGGGGAAATGAACTCAACTCAAAGGAGAGATTATAAGTCAGAATAACAATTTACTACAATAATACAGTAAGTACAATCATACAAACAAACAATTGGTCTTAACCCACAAAACCCAAATGTATAACCCAGTACCCTGGGGCATGAACAAAGTGGTGTTCCTTGGGCCCCGCTTGAGTCCAAAGTAAAGGGAGAGGGGAAGAACCTGCTGGTGGGAGAGCGGTTGCAGTCTGGTCAAAAATGGTGATTGCAGTCCAGTGATGGTCTAAGTCTGGTTGAGAGCGATGAGATGCAGCCTCCCTCTGGATCCCACGAGGGGTTGAAAAATGTTCTAAGACTCCAAGATTATATATCCTCCAGTTCATGCAGGAATGCTTAGTGCTTCCCTCAGGGCGGGGAGTTCCACAAAGGGTGTGAGGACAAGAGCATCCTCCTATCTCACAGGCCTCTTAACACCTAGTTTGTAGCCTGAGGAGTCAGGCTCTATGGGCAGAGGGTGCGAATAGTCTGTTGACAACAGTTTCTGGGAAATGGCATGGAAGGCTATAGAATACACAGTTTTGGGTTACACCCATGCCATGATGAACTGGTCTCAGTTGTCCTAACTAGGACAGCCAAGTAGTGATAAATAAAACAAGTAGTCAAAAAACAACACATTGTCAAAATTCCTGACATTAACACTGACCTACAGAACAAGGTTAATTGCTTCATCATAGTTCCTGTAGGAAAAGAGAAAGAGAAAATGCCGTAATATAAACCCAGTGATTAAAAAGAAGGCACTATCCATTTGGTGTGAATACAGTGTTCTTTATTATGGGCATTGGTAGCTACCCATGAATAACTGCCCAAGGCATCTTGAGTCACTGCTCCAATAGTGTATAAATCCATTAAAACCAGTTTTCCTGGGTGGTGCTTAAGCTTAATTGGATCTTTACCTTCCCTTTCGCGAAAGGACCAGTTAATCCCTTCACCCCAGCCCACTCCTGTATCCCCCCGCCATCAGTAAAGTGGCTGCCATTATTTGATTGGATGAAACTAGGCTTGGGTAAATAACTGAACCACTCTTTGTGTGCTTTTACCTGTGGCTTGACTAACAGCTTCTGCTTGGGTTAGTCCAGAAACAGTCTCCAAATTCGAAGTGAGAATACTTATGGGGTCTCCCATCTCCTCATCTAACTGATCTGGCAATAACTTCGGTATCTCAGTTCCGGTGTATGACACTGTTTTGGTAGGAGTTGGCTGACCATGACCATTATCTGTTGTTTCAGTTTTAATTAGGGGTCCAGATTCTACATCCTGCAGTTCTTCCAGTTAGATTCTCTTTCTCTCATACATGTCCCAAAGCTCTGCCTAAAGCCTCTTAATATGATCATGCTCGGCAGCAAGCAGGCCCTCTGCCTGCAGCCTCTTTTCCTTTTCCTAATCATGCTCAGCAACAAGCAACACCTTTTCCGGAAGCCTGCTTTCCCTCTCCAGGGGATCCAAACCCCCTGACCAATAGGCAGCCTTCAGGGTGATGGACCAGGGTTCACAACAATCATTTACCAGTAGGAAAACCCCTGGTTCCCAGTTTCCCTGGGCTTCCCCTTCTGCAGCTTCTTTTTGCTCCACAGCAGTTGGTACCTGCGCTTCTGCTATGTTTGCCTGCCCTTCTACAGCCTCTCCCTTTTTCACAGCTGGCTTTTTTTTCTGTTACTTCTGAATCAAATCACCCTGTGGGTTTTCAGTGAGCCTTCTTAAATACCTCCACTGACTATCCTCCAGTTCACTTTTTGAGAACGTCTAGAGGAGTTTCCCAGTTATAGGCTAACCAGATCTCCATCTGGAGCTGAGGGAGTAGCTGGAACAGCCTGAGGGCCCTCAGGACTTTCTCCCACTCAGGGGAAGAGATCCCAACTCTTTTGGTGTTCTTCTGTCCTCCCAGCCACTTGTGTACCAGTTTTTTGAGAGCAGCAGTGGGCAATCCATCCATCAGCTCCATAGAAGAGATCTATTTTCTTCCTTCAGCCCATAGCGTATTTCGACGAGTTTCAAACTCCTTCCCTGACCTAGGCATTTTATGTAAAGGGGGTGATTTTTCTTTCTCTTGCTCCGTTTGTCTAACTGCAGGCTTTTGTCTCTCTGTATTGAGGCTAACACCCATTCTCCTCCCATAATTCATCAATTCCTAGGCCACCTCTCCCCACATCAGTGGTCTTCCCTGAAGGGTTAATGCATCTTTACAATTGGTCTTGCAACTGAATTGCATACATTTTTAAGGAATTTGATAGTCACCAAATGAGTAGAGTCGTAAAATCGGCATTAGTGATCAAATGCAGGGGGGATAGCTAATGCTGCACTAACTGGCAGTCATGCATTAGTTGAAGACAATCAATCTTCTGAATATTTTCTGTTGGAGGCCCCCCACTTGACATGAGGATACTTACGGGGTCTCCCCTTTCCCGGGGAGATAAACCCCTTGCCCAGTAGGCAGCCCTCTGGGTGAGGGACCTGGGTTTTTCTCTCTGTCTAGACATTTTTGTAAGGGGTCAGCCAAATCTTGTAAATGCTTTTGTAAAGAGTCAACAAAATTTTGTAGGAATTTGTTTCTCTCATCTTGCTGTCTATCCAAAAGTTTTAGTAAGGAGTCGTGAATCCTTTTATCCTTTTATCAGCACAACACGCAATACTCCACATTTGAAGATGAGGATGGGGTAAGCATTGTCCACGAGGGGAGAATGGTCAAGATATGGCATTTCCTGGGCTGCTGTATCTTGCTCTTCCGTCTTTCAGATCCATCCTGTCCCCCAGTCAGCGACAGAGAGATCTGAGCCCATCCTGGCTATAAATAACTGTCCGTGATGCCTATTGCCATGACCCACTGCCAGTAGAACAAAACCCCACATTTATCTACCTACTTCTGATCTCTTTACCTAGCTTTTGAAAGTATACATTTTGATACTTTAGAGGCATATTGCAGCTAGTATGCTCTAGGGTGGTCTGAGAAGAGGATATGCTGTTTAATCTACCAGTCTCTTTTGTGCCTGTGATACAAGATTGTTTTGCACTGTTTTTGTGCAGACTTTTTTGAACCACAAAGAGGTTGCAGGCAAGGAATGTTATTGTTTAAAAATAAAAATAGGCCTTAGACTTCTAGTCAGACATAACAAAATTGCTGCAATTATATCTAGACTACATCACTCCTTTATTAAGTCAAATAGTTTGTGTTGTTTTGTTCCTTTCAAGGTTAAGGTGTTTTGCATGTCTTCAGACATTAAACACATTTTTCATGTGGTGGAAAAAGGAAAATAATGGCATGTTGATACCAGCTGGCCATGAGCATTTTTCTGTGTGTGTATACTGCACTTGAAACTAGCAAAATACCTATCTTAATGGGTCAAGTCAGCTGGAGGAGCTGATTAGGTCATACTGTTCTTTCTGGTTTGGGGCTGTTTGTTCAGCAAAACATGGCTGTGTTTTTCCCAGGACTTTTGAGCAACATTATCTCATTTGTAGACTCTGAGGTATTCTCACTTCAGGATTACTAGTTACACATCAAGGGGATATTTTTGCAGTCACTTTATAGGATGCATTTTTACTTTATGTATATCTTTCTTATGTCTACAGATTAATGCAGATTGCCGTAGGACCAGCTGTAGTTGGTTACTTTCTATAAATGCTGCTGCACTATTTCTGGTACTAAAAATTAATTATGATGCTTTACAGTTGACTCAGGCTGCTGTAATACTAATGTGGAGAACGTGGAAGACATCTGTATTGTATCTGTGAATGTGACTCATTTGCCTAACTATTCTTATGTCATGGATGGTTTGAATTCAAGGGTTAACTCTTCCTTCAGTCTGTCCATCTAGAAAAATGAGCAGTGAGGTTGTGTCTTACTCTTCGACGGCAGACACAATAAAGCTGTAATTGGCCAAAATGTTTTTTTCCATCTTAAAATTGAAGCTGGATACTTGAGCCTTTCTGGTCTTTGTCTGGAATCTCAATATTTTTGTTAAAGATTTATTAAAAGTATTTTCAACACATTCTGCACATTTGAGACACAAAAAGTCAAAGCATGCCCTTTCTTTGTCAGGTTTAGTGTCATCCTGTAGCAGTCAGTAAGAAACAGCCTTGAGGCTAAAAACTACTAGTTGTGATGGTTTTTGTGTTTTGGGTTTTTTTTGGTTTTTTTTTTTTTTCCTAAGTACAGAGAGCTTTTTTCTTGACACTGGTGGAATTATTCTGAGTGCAGAGCTTCAGAAAATTTGATTTTGAAACAGTTCTATGGTTAGGGCGATTGTAGGCTTTCATGCATGCTCCCAAGTTGCTTGTCTGAATATTTCTAGCTTCAGTTCATTACTACAGGCCGTGCAAAAGTGGTTCGTTGTTTCAATTTTAAGTTTTGAACTCATTAATTAAAATAGGTGATTGAAAAATGATTTATTGAAAGTTGTGTTTATTATGGCAACTTCCAGTTTTAATGAATGGTACTTCAAATGGTACTGTTGGGATGTAGAAATGCCGGTTTGACTTTCTAAATACTTAGGGATAGTTAATATCTCTGCTTTTTGTTTAACAGTTTACATACTGTAGGCTTGTTACGTTGCTCACCTAAGTGTTTCTAGCCTCCTTGAACAGCTGAAAAACTGATTAATATAAATATCAAAAAGAAACTGGAGCTCTGTTGCAAGAAAAAAAGAAGGAAAAACATTGAAAAATATGTGAGAAGTGGAAAAGGAAACAACATGTTTAAACCGAGGAAGATAATGTAGAGCTTGTGTTCTACCTCAGAGGGGAAGAGAGAGGGAGACTCGGCAAGGAAGAATATGAATGTTGGGAGACATCATGTTTCTTTTGTGACTGCAAATTCTTGTAGAAGAGCAAGAAAGGGGAAGGAAAGTTTTAGGTTTTATTGTTACTGCAGAACACGTTTCTTCGTTTCATAATACCATGATAAATGCTGCGGTCGTGGATGAGGCTGGGGCCATTATGCAGCTTTTTCCTTATTTCTGACTGGACTAGATACTAAGCATTGCAGGAGTGGGGTCACTGTTGTCAGTCTTGTATCCTGCAGACAGTGCATTAAAAAAAAAAGAGTGAATAAAAGAGATGGTAAGTGAGGAGTTAGTAATTTAAAAGAAGCTGGTGGCTGCCTCTGCAAGAGTCTTGCAAGGTCTTTTGATATTTTCAGGCATGCCTCATCAGTTACTTTACAAGGACAAAATTAAAAGATAAATGTTGCTAGATTTCAAGAACAACCCCCCCCCCACCAAATCAAAGCTTATCTAACCATTTTCTTTGAAATGCATTAGTGTTGAAAAAATTTCATTGCAGTGGAACCGATGAGCATATCGGTGTGTGATTTGGCCAGCACTGTATGTGTGGCAGCAAGGGTTTAAATATGTTAGGGCTCAGGAATTATGACTCTGGAGTTATGACTCTGGAATAATGAGAATAAGCCATCTGTTGAAATGCCTTTATTTTGTGCCTGCCTTTGTGCTGTAGTTTCATTATTACCTTAATAAGAAAAAAGGGTTTAGTAGGAAGAAAGAAGACGAAACTTGTTTCTTTTTGAAATAGTATAGCACTTGGTACCCATGTGGTCTCTGTGATATTTCTATCATGCTGCTTTTTTTTTTTTCCCTTGCAGAGGACCCGTAATCACATAATAAAATATTAATAGCACTGCTTTTAAAAGATTTAGCTCCTGGCTTGAGCATATGTGTATGATGTTCATTGGAAAAGATAAAGCTTCTGTATGTACTGTGAATGTATAATTGATATAGTTTTTCTAGTCTTAAAATAAAATGTAGTGTTCCAAGCACACACTGTAATTAGATTCTACTTACAGAGAGACGTGTTAAAAACTATTTTGCAAAAGCTTATGTGTACTAAGAAATACAGTTTCTCTACTCTGTCGTATGGGACAGAAATGTGGTTACTGTTCATGCAGTCTGGAGGTGCGGAGAGTTCCTTGCATTCTGACTTCCTTTATTGGTTTGGTTGGGGTTTTTTTTACTGATACATTTTATACAAATAACTAATCTAAGAGTGGTTGTCCTGGCATGCAGAGCTACAGCTGCATTTAATGTCTTTTATGATCATTTTCCCCTCACAGCTTCCCCCAGAACTTTGTGGAAAAACCCCAAAGTACTGCAGTAGCGGACAAAATCTTCATTCATGTATATTTATTCAGTGCATAGATTATCCCTGTTGGATAAACACAGGATTTGAGGGTACCGGTAATGACTAGTCCAAATAGTACTGTAAGGTCTAGCTTTTTTTTCTTACCTATTTTGCTTTAGTGGGCCAGGACTGTATGTGAATGTAATTAAAAGTGGAAGTTCGTAGAATCATCAAATGATTTGGGTTGGAAGGGACTTTAAAGACCTTAGTTTCACCTCCTGTATATCAAAGAATTATTTTTTCAACCACATTTTTAAAATAACATATTTAACTATCAATTGTCAACTAGTTTATTTTTCTGGTGTTGTTTGTTGTTTTTGTTAAAAAAAAAAAAAAAGTGAATCTCAGGAATTGTCATACTGATGAGATGGGCAGATTCCTTGATGCTGGATATTAACTCTGAGGTGGGGGAATGGGATATGGCCTTGTCTTAGTTCAGTAGGATGGTGATACATAATACATATGTACATACCTTACATGAAACTTTTAGTAACATCAGCTATCGTGTTTTTATTTCCACCCTCTGCAGAGAACAAATTTGGTTGGAATAAGTAATGCAGATTTTCCCTCTGGCGACCCTGGAATGTACCAGTTGGATGTTACTCTAAGAAGAGGACAAAATCTAGCTGCCCGGGACCGTGGCGGTAAGTGTGCTGTTAATCACTGCCATAATGATTGGGAAGCTACATGTTCATTATGTAAATTTATATGAGGGTATTAAAATTACAATTAAGGTTTGAGTTATAAGTTTAAGTTGAAGCTCAGTTCAACTCAGCTTCAAACTTTGTAGAAGTTCTTCGACTCAAGAGCATGAAGTGAAAGGAGCTAGGGCCAGTTAACCCCACACAGGTGGAGTAATAAGATTTAACTAATATTGGTTTAATACTTGTGCTAGACAATTTTCCTCTCTTTTTTGAATATTTCAAACTAAGATTTATTTTAACCATGTAGCTTTGTGCTGTCTTGCTTGCACATGTGCTGTCTTGCTGTTTATTTTATTCCTTGACTGCTTAATTGATAAACACTGAAGCTGTGTTTAAAGACAAAAACGGTAAAACCCCTGTATTGGATGTGTCCAGGCTTTACCTGTTCATCACTCTGCCAATCTTATATTAGCATTTTTCAGTCTGCTCTCAGACATGTACCACACACATAATTCAGATTTAGAAAGGATTCCTAAGAGGTGTCTTTGTTGCATATAACTCAGTTGTCCATGCAACTGCAGCTCATATTTAATATTAGGTAAGTCAGTAATCCCCTTTCTGAACAGCAATATAAGCATGATAAATCTGATTAACAGCATATTTGGATTACCTGTAACACATTTCCTGTGAGAAAGAAGAAGCCATAATAAATATTTAAAATAAGTAGTATTGCACAGGACCTTTCCATGCTTACCTGATAAAGTTATATGACTGCTTTCAGATCTCAGATATGGTAGTAGAAACCTAGACAGCTGTTTACATGAATATTTGGGTAGTCAGTTTTGTCTAATTTTTTTAACTATAATAGCAGCTTTTTTTTATTCATTGTTTAATATATCACTGGTGATTAACATATCTGGTGGTGTTTCACTAAGAAACTGGGCATGTAAAACTGGTTTCTTACTGGAAGTTTATGTGGGTGCAGAGGATATTTAGTGAGTTCACGGAAGAAAAATCCACAAAAGACATTGAAATGCACAGAAAACACATCTCACTCAGGTCTGTGCTGCAAATTCTTGATGCCTAGGAGGGCATTGGAAGGATATATGTACATGTCCTCTTGTTTTTCCATTAGCATCTGCTTACAGCCCTCTTAGAGACAAAGGACTGAACTCACAGGACCTTTGCTCTGGGCCAGTATCACTAGCATGCCAGTATCACTGCAGCATGCTAGCAGTGCTTATAGCAGAGATTACAACACAAAAAGTGATTAGAGGACAGTCCGCAGAAGGGACTGTGTAACAATGTATATTCAAATGCTAAATGGGGCTACTGAAACAGATGTGATATATATTAACACATCTTGGAATTTTTATTCCAGGACTGTCTCAAAGGAGTCTTACACTATAAGTCTGTAACAGCGCCTAACACCCTGTTCTTCCAAAATCTTTCTCAGATCCTCTGCTTAAGTCTGACAGTTGAATTTTCTCCAAGTACTGTGAATTTCACTCTAAAATAATACTTGAACTTGAATTTCAGTTCAGTTTTAGCTTTTTGTTCTTCAGTTTTTGAACTGCAGTTTCACATAACTTTTTTGGAAACCTGCTGCTGATTGTATTGCAGTCTTAGAATTCAAAGCTGAATTCTCTTGTCATGCATGTTCTGCACAATTTTTCTTCCCCAAATTTATAAAAAGAGATACCACAACATTCTCAGAGGAATAGGGGGTAGATTAAAGCTATATTTATGTGGCTAGAAATACCAGCATTAATCATAGCTATTAGTTGATAAATGGCACCACTGACAGTCATAACAAAAGAGGAGCACAACATTCTTCATGAGAAGACCAGCATCTTGCTGTTGTCTTCTCAAAGGACTGAATATCCTTCATTGTAACAGGCAGTATTATGTTCAGGAAACTTCCCTTGTCCAACCATTGAGGAACCAGTCTTGACAGTCACACTCGCATCACCTGAACTAGGACCGAGGCCCCTTCACAGCTACACACCCCCCACTCACAGTCAGACCAGGTTTCCTTACCAGCTTGACCCTAGATTTCCCATGGCAGAGTATCAGATATCCTGATCTTTAAAGTTATTTAATCTTGGTGCAATAAGTAAATCACAAAATAACAGCTTGAGCTGGATGCCTGCAAGGAGGGAGGATCCCAAACAAGGAAACCCTGGGCTGTTATACCCTTACAGTCCAAAAGTCTGTGGGTCATTGGCTCCTGCTGTGTGTCTGAGTGTCTGGTCCCAGTGCCCTTTGTTATGCAAGGGTCAGCAGTTCATGGCCTGCTTACACTGCAGCTGCACACTGTGAAATGTATTCCTCAACAATTAATGCTATGTTGTGCACGGTATGACAGAAGGAAACGTAAGCTTCATTTTAGCTCCTTGTCTTCACAGGAATCCTGTTGTCAGTCTGATCAAGCTTTCCTTCCGCGTACCCTGCAGCTGTGGTATCATAACTTCACCTAAGCTATGAGATGAGACAGCTTACATTTTAGCTTCTGGCAAAATCCTGTAGTAACCTCAGATGTTGTTTATAACATATTATCATGGTTTAACCCCAGCCAGCAACCAAGCACCATGCAGCCGCTTGTTCCCTTCCCCACCACAGGGGTGAGGGAGAGAATTGGAAAAGTAAAAGCAAGAAAACTCATGAGTTGAGGTACAGTCTAATAGGTAAAGCAAAAGCTGCACATGCAAGAAAAATAGAACAAGGAATTAATTCACTGCTTCCCATGGGCAGGCAGGTAGGTGTTCAGCCATCTCCAGGAGAACAGGGCATAACAGTTACTTGAGAAGACAAACGCCATCACTACAAATGCCCCCTACCTCCTTCTTCCCCCTCACTTTATATACTGACATAATGCCTTTTAGTATGGAATATCTCTTTGGTCAGTTAGGAGTCAGGTGTCCTGGCTGTGTCTCCACCCAATTTCCTATAGACCCCTAGTATCCTCACGAGTGTGCCAGTACAAGAAGAGGAAAAGCCCTTGGTTCTGTGTAAGCACTGCTCAGCAGTAACAAAACCATCTCTATATTATCATCACTGTGTTCAGCACAAATCCAAAACACAGCCCCATACTACCCACTGTGAGGAAATTAACTCTATGCCAGCCAAAACCAGCATACATATGCTTTATTTAAGCCTATCCTGAAGTAAACTATACACTTGGTTTGATTTAAGAATTTCTTTTCTGAGACATTGTCGTTTAAGATTTGGAAAACCTGTGTAATGTTGGACCTGGTAAGTTCATTAACAAGATAACTTTATCACCTATATCTTTCTGGTTTCCTTTTCAGTTTTGATTTCTCATTTGCTTTTTGCCATATAGAGTGCTTGTGTAATATCACGTACATTTTTAAGAGCTTTTTCTGGAGTTAAAATTTTTGGGTTAAAAAGTCCCTTTTGACTTGTTGCTGGTCTCTGACTTCTTGCATGTGGAGTTTATGTGGCTACTTCATTTTGGTAACATATCTTTATAGATGTTTGCAGTATCTTAAATGGATTTTTAAAGCAAACAAACAGAACTTTCCCTCATGATTAATCTGTTTTTGCTTTAGGAGAGGCTTATTTTGAGATGCAAACTGAGATGTTATAGCACAGTTGGTGAAAAGGGGAATATCTCTTAGTCGTTGGCTTTCTCCAATTCTCTTTGGTCCAAAGAAAACATCAAAATATTCTTTAAGCGTTTTAAGTATGCTTACCTCACAGTGTCTCCTTGTTTCAATGGAGCATATGATCCACTCTCTTTCATCCTTTTTGAGAAATGTATAATGTTGGTTTCTTGCTCCACTTCAGAAAAAAATGGGAAATACGTAGCACAGGTTAATCCCATAATGAATTTGTTGCCTTCTGCCTTTAAAATTTATATTATTTTTTTCTTTTTTTTTCCAAAGTGCATAAATATTGACCTGATCTTCAAATAGCAATAGGAAAATACTTGTTCTGAGCACAAGGGAAACATTTATTGGCACTTTCATGATGACCAGAAGTAGTGTGCTTTCTGGTTGAAATCTTAGAGGAAGAGTTCCTGGAAACAGCTGTTGATCGCCATCTAAGATCTTGACCTCTAAATGGAAAACATTACCAGATCTCTGTGTCTGTCTCTGCAGGAGACAGTTCAGTAATGCTTCCTAAGGCTAGAAAACCTGTCTTTGTAGAAAGAGCTGAGGTCTTGATCCTTAAGTGGCTGACTCTGATACTGAAACCCGTATCCAAAAATGGCAAGAGGAGTGCCAGAAATAGTGCACTTAGTGCTCTGATGCAGTGCAAAGGCTTGCATTTCAATTTGATAAATTTACCATTTCTGATATGAAATATTTATAACAGTAATAAGTTAGCTGCTTAATTTGAGAATAACTGAGAGACATGACTGTCAAAAACAGGAGACTATGAAGAACTGTAATAGTCCAAGAGTATTCACAAAGACTTTGCTTTTTATCTGGTGAGTAACTCTGTATACATCTGCATTTTCAGGATCTAAAAAATTAGGTGCCAATGGGATAACAAACTGTGATGATTAAGTAACCTTTTAATATACTCCTGCTTTTTGTGCTAGAACACAATGTTGAAAGCAAATCTATTTATAAGGCAATGCATTTAAAATTATTGAAAAGACTTTTCATTATAGCCTAACTACAGAGCATACTATATATGTTTGAACTGTGGGTTTCACTGATATACCATACTGAAATTCTGTCCTTCCTTAAAATACAGTGCATAAACTGTAGCTTTTTAGATTGAAAAACTTCATTCTTAGGGTTTAGGTAACCAGGATTATGAATAAATTTTGTTATTGTGAAATATTGCTAAATCTGTCGCACAGTTGAGAAAGATAGGAACATGCTCCTGTTCTTTTTCCTGAAGAGGTGAGATGAGAAAATTATTGGCATAAATCAATAACTTAGTGCTCACACCATCTTCCAAATTTGGCAGGTAGTCACAAGGCAATAATCAGAGAAATGCTATTCATACTGTAACAGCTAGACAGATGCCACATTCTTTTTAAAAGTCCTTTTGGGCCAGTATTCATGTCACTGATTGTTAACATTCATCAAACTAGCTCTTTACATTTTTATTTTAATGTATTAAAGAAATATATAATTTGAATGCTGTAATACAAACGAAATCAGATATCATTAGTTTTTGGATCAACATCAGAGGGTTTCTATTTACATTAAATCAGAATGGGCAAGAATGTTATGTTATACAAAGGTGTTTCAGAAGGGTTTTATATGAGGTAAAAATTAAACACATCTTCCCCTTGATTTTGGTATATGTCATGAAAAATTCTAGTTTTTCCAGATCAGTTTGAATTCTTAAGGTCTGATCCGTGTATACACAGCAACTGGTGTTAATGACTGTGCCCATACCTCCTTTGGAAGCCAGAATCAGATCTAGAGCCATTCAGTTTTGTTTGATTACTTTTGAAAGGCTGATAAGTTCTTGTTGCAAAGCACTAATTGCATTGTTTGTTTAGTTTTCTATTTGTTCAGTTACTCTGTATATATTCCCTATAGCTTTTTCCAATTCTCCTAACCATGGTAGAAGTCCTCTCACAAACTTGTGGAATCCAAAGGACCTCTCAGTTAAGGGATTTAAATTTCACTTGTGTCTTGCTATGAAAGATCCTAGATGTCCTCTGGAGAATTCCAATTTATCAGTGTCATCTGGTTTTGGTACTACAGTTCCAATGGTGCATATTCCTTGCCATCCAGGGGGTGGAGCTTTTCTAGCCTTATTTCTGCAAAGCCAGTAGTATCCCATGTTATCTGGAACAGGCCCCCAGCGTATATTCAAAATACTTGTTCTTGTTACATCTGAATATGAACGACATTTGGGATAATCTCCCACCATTATTCCTTGGTTGCAATTAGATGACCCCATTTTCCATTGAGGGGCTGCTTCTGGTCCTTTTAGAAGTCTTTGAAACAAGGGTCCCTAATGATTGCTATTTCTACTGACAAAATTTGTCAATCTATGGGTTTGGGCTGGTTTTCTGTCCAAAAAGAGCATCACTCCAGTTGGAGGAAAAGCATTGGAAGATACACCTAGTATTGGAAGCTCCATTGTCTGAATGCTTTCATCTGAATGAGTGGGAAATTGAGAAAAAATCCAACAGTCACTGCTATTTGTTGTCAGTGTCAAAGCCTGCATTAGTTTTAGGTGTGAATTTTTCTTCCAAGGGTCCAGTAATATCTGTTTTATTTGTGTCATGCTAGAGAGGTCTTCAGGGAAGAGGATATTGCTGTCTTTCCCACTTACCCCCCAGGCACTTGTAGCCATACTTGCCATTACAGTTGTTAATTGCGAGGTCTTGCTAGGATGGTTGACTAGTCCAGGTGCTCTGGATCCCTTTCCCCACCCACGACGTGGGGGAGCCCAGCTCTAGTTCCTTCTCCATCTGAAGAACCATTTCCGACGTCTTGGTGGACGGGGAAAGGGGACTCCAGCGACAGGGTTTTTCAGGCCCCGAGCCTGGAGGGGAGAGGTGCCCTCCCCTCCCCCCACCACCCACGTGGCTCCATGGCAGGCACAGAGACAGCACACCGGGCGTGGAGAGGAGGCAAGAGGGAGTTTATTGTTGGGAAGGGGTTTATAAGGCTTTTAGGAGGGTCAAAGGGAAACCAATCACAAGTTCAGGGTCACACAAAAGAAACCATCAGGTAAGGGGTCAACAGCCAATAGGAAAGGGTTAAACAAAGGACCAATGGGACGCCTCAGGACACCTTTCCCAGGACATTCCTGCATGGGAGATAACAGTTGCTGTGGGGGGGTGTTGGGAAGAAGAAACACGTGTTTGCAAAGGGACCACAAAGAGCCATTTTAAGACATGTTTAAACAAGTTTCTCATCAGATTCACTGCCACAAGGTGCAAATAACCGTGCTGCAATACTGGGAACATTGCTCTGAAAACACAAAATAAGCCATTTAACATCTCTCATTTTAGAGTCTCTGCTTCCATTGCAGTTCTTTTTTTCTGCAGTGGATTTGCTGTACTGTCCAGTGTGGTCCTTCTGGGTCAGAGGCTGGATTGATTTGTATATAGCAAATCCAAGAGTCTCCATCTGTTGTTTTCATGACTGTACGAGTAGTCAGGAGAACTTGAAATGGTCCGTTCCACTTCTGTTTGAGCAGCTCTTCACTCCATGTCCAGAGGTACGCCCAGTCTCCTGTCTGGTAAGGATGTGCATGAACACCCAAGGTTTCTGATGAGGCTTAAAGAACAAACTTATATGGTAATGAAAGTATTTTTCCCAAAGAGATTATATATTCTCTTAAATTGTGATTACCTATCACATGGCTCTCTCCAGGAGTAGTTACAGTTTGATATGGTCTCCCATAAAGGGTTTTGTATAGGCTTACCTTTTGCATGGAGTTTGGCTGGGTTCTAGTTTTTAACAATGCCAGGGGAAGAGCCTGCATCCATTTAAGTGAACTTTCTTGACAGAGTCTGTTTATTTGCCTTTTTAATCTTTGGTTAATTCTCTTAATCTTTCAACTAAATTGTGGTCTCCTAGAAGTATGTAAATCCTGTTTGATTCCTGATATTTCAGACCATTTTTGCACAAATTCTGCTACAGACTGAGGCCCCCTGTCTGAGGACATTCCCAATGTGATTCCAAATCAGAGTATTACTACTTCTAACAATACCTTGGTAACTTCCCTTGCTTTGTTGGTGTGACAGGGAAAAGCTTCAGGCCGTCCAGAAAATATGTCAAGTAAAACCAATAGGTATTGACATCCTTCTTGTCAAGATAACTTAGAAAAAACTATTTACCAATAATTTCCAAAAAAAGACCTCTGAGATCATTAAGTCCAGCCCTTGATCCAACACCTCCATAGCTACTAGACCATGGCACTAAGTGCCACATCCAGTCTCATCTTAAAAACCTCCAGGGACGGAGAATCCGCCACCTTCCTGGGCAGCCCATTCCAATGCCTGATTACTCTTTCTGTAAAAAATTTCTTCCTAATATCCAACCTAAACTTCCCCTGGCACAGCTTAAGACTGTGCCCTCTTGTCTGGTTTCCTGGGAGAAGTGACTGATGCCCACCCAGCTACAACCTCTTTTCGGGTGGTTGTAGAGAGTGATGAGGTCTCCCTGAGCCTCCTCTTCTCCAGGCTAAACAACCCCAGCTCCCTCAGCCTCCCCTCATAGGACTTGTGCTCGAGTCCCTTCACCAGCCTTGTTGCTCTTCTCTGGACCTGCTCCAGCACCTCAATATCCTTCCTGAACTGAGGGGCCCAGAAGTGGACACAGTACTCCAGGTGTGGCTTCACCAGCACTGAGTACAGGGGAAGAATCACTTCCCTCATCCTGCTGGCCACACTGTTCCTGATCCAGACCAGGATGCCCTTGGCCTTCTTGGCCACCTGGGCACACTGCTGGCTCCTGTTCAGCTTCCTGTCAATCCAAACTCCCAGGTCCCTCTCCAGCCCCTCTGTCCCCAGCCTGTAGCGCTGCAGGGGGTTGTTGTGGCCAAAGTGCAGGACCCGGCACTTGGCCTTGTTGAACCTCATCCCGTTGGAATCAGCCCAACTCTCCAACCTATCCAGGTCCCTCTGCAGAGCCCTCCTGCCTTCCAGCTGATCGACACTCCCCCCCAACTTGGTGTCATCTGCAAATTTGCTCAGTCCTCTCATCCAGATCATCAGTAAAGATATTAAACAGAACTGGGCCCAACGCTGATCCCTGGGTGACACCACTAGTGCCCGGCCGCCAACTGGATGCAGCCCTGTTCACCATCACTCTCTGGGCCCGACCCTCCAGCCAGTTCCTAAGCCAGCACAGAGTGCCCCTGTCCAAGCCGTGGGCTGCCAGCTTTTTCAGGAGTATGCTGTGGGAGATGGTGTCAAAGGCCTTGCTGAAGTCCAGAAAGACACATCCACAGCCTTCCCCTCACCCACCAGGCAGGTTGGTCAGAGAGGACCTGCCCTTCCTAAACCTGTGCTGGCTGGGTCTGATCCGTTGTCCATCCTGTAGCTGTTGTGTGATTGCACTTAGGATGATCTGCTCCATAACCTTGCCAGGCACTGAGGTCAGGCTGACAGGCCTGTAGTTTCCTGGGTCCTCCTTGCAGCCCTTTTTGTGGATTGGCGTGACATTCGCCAGCTTCCAACCATCTGGAACCTCCCCAGTGAGCCAGGACTGTTGGTAGATGATGGAGAGTGGCTTGGTGAGCTGTTCCACCAGCTCCCTCATCACCCTAGGATGAATCCCATCTGGTCTCATAGACTTGTGAGGATCCAAGCGGCTCAGCAGGTCGCAAACTGTTTCCTCCTGGATTACAGGGGGGCTATTCAGCTTCCTGTCTCTGTCTACCAGTTCCAGAAGCCAGTTGTCTTCAGTACAACCTGTCTTTCTGTTGAAAACTGAGGCAAAGAAAGTGTTAAGTACCTCAACCTTTTCCTCATCTTTGGTGACTATATTTCCCCCCATGTCCAACAAAGAATGGAGGTTTTCCTTGCCCCTCCTTTTGCGATTGAATATTTTGCTTTGGAAAACTCTTGTCATTTTTACACAAAGTACTTGATGATCCAAGCTATTTATAATAGCTTCTGTTTCCCAGTGTGTTTCTATTTGTTTATCTTCTGCTATTTGTCTCATCACTGCTTGAGATACTATGATTTTCTATTTGCAGTTACCCACCATCCTTCATAATTTAGATGGGCTTTTAAAGTTTTAGCTAGCTTTTTGTTCTGGGCCTGGTACTCTGGGGTTACATCTGAAAGGTTCACCCATTTTAATGGAGTAACTACTAGGATGCTTTTCTGTGCCACCTTTGTAGCAATTTTATCTGCTTGTCAATTTCCAACCTTAGTTGGTATGTTTCCAAAGTGATGACCTTTACAGTGCATAATATCCACTTTGATTGGTAACTGAACACTTTCCAGTGATTGTTTAATGACGTCTCCATACTCGATAGGAGATCCTTGTGCTGAAAGGAGCCCTCTTTTGAGATAGTTCCATGGGTGTGTACTGTTCCAAATATATATTTAGAATCAGTCCATATGTTGTTCTTACCTTCAGACAATTCTAGGGCTTGCTGCAGAGTGATGAGCTCAGCTTTTTGTACAGAGGTGTTAACAGGTAACGGGTTAGCTTCGATTACTTCCGTTTGGGTTACTACTGCATACCTAGATTTCTGCTCTCCTTTGCACACAAAACTGCTTCCATCTGTGAATAGTCCCCAGTTTGGATCTTCTGTTGGAGTGTCCCTTAAGTCTTCCCTGCTGAAGTCAACTTTCTCAATGGTTAAGAGACAGTCACGTTTTAAGGCCTCTTGGCATTCTGGTACAGATTCAAGAAACATAGCTGTGTTCAAGGCAGTAATTGTTTTCAGTTTCACATCAGCCTGTCTCAGCAGGAGAACTTGATACTTATGCATTTGATTTGGGGACAGTCAGTGACCCCTCCTTTTGTTCTAGGACAGAGAAAACCATGTGTGGAAAATAAATAGTTATTTTCTGGCCCATGGTCAATTTCCAGACTTCTTGTATGAAAAGTATAGTTGCTGCTCCAGCTGGAAGACAGGTGGGCTATCCCTCACTTACAATGCCCAATTGCTTGGAAAAATATCCCACAGCCGTTTTTCATGCCCCCAGTCTCTGAGCTAGCACTCCTAATGCAACGTATAAGCGTTCATGCACAAACAGTTCAAAAGGTTTGGCCAAGTCAGGTAATCCTAATGCAGCGGCTGACATTAGAGCACTTTGTAAGTCTTTGCAAGCCATCTGGCATTCTGGAGTCCACTGTAGTATCTCTTTAGGGTTTCCTGGGGCCTCATTTAAACTCTTACCAGAAGTCCATAACTAGGAATCTGTGGCTGATACCAATCAACTATTCCTAAAAATATTCTTAATTCACATACAGACCTTGGCTCTGGAGTTTGGCAAATCATCTCTGTTGTTTAAATTCTGAGGCTTTGCAGTCTCTTAGAAATGGTGAATCCCAGATATGTCTGGCAATTTGGGCCTTCTTCTTGGATACCTGTAACCAGCTTGTCCCAAAAAGTTTAGTAAACTTACAATCATTTCAGTACATCTGGTTTGGACTTCTGTGGCTATCAGTATATCATCTACATACTGCAGCCAATGTGATTTTTTCATTTTCCTTTTTCCATATTTCCAATTATTTTACCAGTTGATTCCCAAACAAAGTGGGGTTATTTTTGAACTCTTGTGGGAGGACAGTCCATGTTGATTGGGTTTTACATCCTGTCTAGTGACTTTCCCATTCAAAGCAAACAGAGATTGACTTACAGTTGCAAAGGGTGTGTGGAGGAAAGCATCCTTAAGATCCAAACCAGTGCACCACTCATCAGATACCTTAATGGTGGTTAGAAGTGTATAAGGATTTGCTACCACTAGGTAGGTGTATTGCACTTGTATTATTAATAGCTCTTGTACTAGTCTGTATTCATTAGTATGTGGCTTTTTAGTAGTAAGATGGGAGTATTATATTTTGACTCACATACTCTTAGTATCCATGTTTGCACACATTTAGTAATTAATTCCTCTGACTCTTGTCTAGCTTCTAATTCCAAAGGATATTGTTTCTGCCCTACCAATCTGATGTCTGGTTTCAGTTGTATTCTGACTGACTCTTGCTGCTTTTGATCTCCCCGGAATTCCAGAGGCCCACACCAATGGAGTAACAGCTTTTTCCACCTCTTCTGGGATTTCCTTTGTTGTGTTTGGTTGTTGTAACAACATAAAATCCTGGACCAACACCATTTCATTATAAAAAATTAGGTACTTGTGTTTGTCATTTTCAAATATTATCTCTTCCTAACAAAACCATTGGGCATTCAGGCCCAATATATAGAAATTGATGTGTTAACCACTGTTTACCTATCTGGAATTTTTAAAGGTTGGAAAAAATGGCAAAGTTTTGTTTTCCCCGTTGCATGGTGGCATTTAAAATATTTTGGCTCAGAGCCCTTTTGCATGTATTGAGAAGAAAATAAACTGCCCTGTTTAAAATCAGCGGTTCATTCCTCAGTGTCTAGGCGTCAGCTGGAGATGCCTCCCCTTTGTGCTTTATCTAATATAATTTTAATAGCATAATTGCCTTTGGAATAGTGTCTTTCATTCCACATATATGTGATCTCTAGTAACTGATTAGTAACTTCCTTTAAACTTAATTTTTAACATTCTGCCAAGTTAGTGGATCGAAAATGATCATCTGCTGTCCCCTGCTGGATTCCTTGAGCATGCATTTTTTCTCCCTTCCTCTCTTTCCTCTGAGGTCTCCCCATTTTTCCAAATGAAAAGCATTGTCTCAGTGAAGTCACTAGAAATTGTTGCCAAATACCTCCAAAATTGTAGGGGAATAATAGAACCCTCAAGCACTGTCTTTTTAGTATTAGAAAGCAAGACATTATTTTATTTGCAGTATCGGGTGTGTGTGTGGCCAGCAAAAATCCTGCCTCTATACGGACACCAATACATTACTTTTTCACCTATTTATATATTTTTGAGAAACAAATTATTATTCAGTGGTTCTTAATTACATAATTGTCTTTCATTAGTTACTATTCTACCCTCTATTGGTTATTAATTTCTTGCTTTCTATGCTAATTAAGTCCGCATCTTTAGTCTGTTTAGTATTTTTTTTTCCTCCAGTAGGAACCTTCCAGCACATATACTGAATTTTTTGTTAATTCTTTTCTTTTTCTGCTGGTTTCTGCAGAATGTCCTTGGTGGTTCATTCCACATGTCCAACAATACATCTTTCTCTTTCGAGCTTTATTCATTGAAGCACATCCAAGTTAGTTTAACAAAACTTACAGTTTTAGTACTTTTCCCAAACTATGTTCTCACAAAAGTAGCTTATAACAATTTTTGCTATATGCTGGCTAAAAATGATATGAGGCCTAATACAACTTAGGATTAATTAAAACAGCTAATTAAAAGTTTAATTAAAACTGTATATTAAAACCAAATATCAGAAAAACTTTATCATTCCAACAGTAGTTTGACTTTGTTACATGGAATGAAGGGCAGAAATACTGTAGAGGAATATGGAGGCTTTCTCATTGTCCTTTCCATCTCACTAGCACAAGTTATAGCAGAGCAGTCTCAAGCTCCCCTGTGTTCACTGTTGAATACTGTTCAGCTAACAGTTTATCATCTTCCAGCATGTAGGGACATCCTACTCCTTCATCTTTAAGATTTCCTTCTTAAAGTATGTAAAAAATATAATTTCGTGATCATTATGCCCAAGATGGCTTCTGACCACCACATCTGCCACAGCCCTTCTCTCTTCATAAACAGCAGGTCTACTGGGGTACTACCCTGGTAGCCTCACTTACCAGCTGCAACAGGAAGTTATCTTCCACACGCTCCAGGAATTTCCTAGACTGCTTCCTCTCTGCTGTGTTTTCAGCAGACAACTGTCAAGTTAAAGTCTCCCACAAGAACAAGGTCTGGTGATCATGAAATGTCAGTCAGCCACTTAGAATATGTTATCTACCTCTTCAACCTGATTGGGTGATCTGTAACAATCCCACCAGAATGCCTTGTTAGCCTTCCCCTTGGTTCTTACCCATAGGCACTCAACCTTATCATCACTATCCTTGAGCTCTGTACGGTCAAAACACTCCTTTAATGTAGAGAGCCCCCTCACTGCCTCTCCTTCCTCACCTGACCCTTCTGAAGAGCTCCTGACCATCCACTGCACTCCAGTTATGCAGTCATTTCACCATGTTTCTGTGATGGTCACTATGGCATAGCTTTCCTGCTGCACAGTGGCTTCCAGCACCTTCTGTTTGTTACCCTTATTGTGTGCATTGGTATAGACGCACTTCAGCTGGGCTATTGATTTCATCCCCAATGCTGGCAGACTGCCTCCAGGCTCATGTCTAGTGAGCCCAGTCTTATCCCCTTCCCCCTTCAAACCTAGTTTAAAGGCCTCTCATTCAACTCTTCCAACTCACAGGCTAATATCCTTTTCTACCTTTTTAGATGCTGCAGGCTGTCAGGGGATGACTGATTTTGCCCTCTCCCACCTTAGTCATGCAAGAATTCCTGGTACAATCAAGGGATGCTTCACTGCCAAACTCTTTACACAAAGACCAAGGCCTAACAGGATTCCTGAGGTCGTAGAGTGGTCCCCGAGGAGCAGCGGGATGGGTGCACCACCCCATGGTGTCTATATTCAAAATATTCTTCACGTTACACAGAATTAATTAACATACCTGATCTTTGCCTTCAAAATCACCACCACTACTTGAATAACCAAGGAACAAGTGAGTTGTGGTAGACAAAACGTTTTTATGCCACTGAATTGTGCCCCAGTAATTATGGATGGAAATGACTGTTACCCTGTATTTGAGACCCTGGTTTCCACTTCTATAGCTTTCTGAAAAGGAGATAAAACTTTAGGTAAAGAATACTGACATCTTCTGGCTGGATGAAATAATGTAAAGAGCTCGAGTCATACCCTCCTAATTTATGTTTAGAAGAATGTGTTGCAATTTTAAGAAAAGTGAATGACTGTATTTCCCAGTAGATGGAAATGCAAACTTCTAAAATATGTCAGGCTTGTGAAAAGCCTTAATAGTAAAAAAAAAAGTCTTGTCTTGTAATTTTACTGCTGTTCATGAAGATGCAACTGTTATTCATGCTAGAGTTATTGTTTATTTTAAAATAGTCTTTGATCGGTTAGTCTCAGATGTGTTCTTGGATTACTGCTATTCTCGATGCCCACCCAAGAGTCCTCCTTTCACCAGTTGTTCCCTGTGACACCACGTCCAAGTTCCATGTATTCTCTGTGCATGCCATATTTAACATTTTTCTTTCAGTACCCTTCAGAGTTGTCTTTCTGGTCACAGTTAATTGTTACTTGGTTGTATCAGGGGGCTTAGGCCTGTGCTCTCTGGTGAGTAGGTGATTGCTGCAAGAAGCATGTTGTGAACTTTATGGACTGACTTTAGAGTTGATTTTCTCATTGTGAGTTTTGTAGGAAGTGAATCTTTATGGAAGAGGAAAGCCTGGAGACAGTAAAGTCAATGAAAAGTTACACTAGTGGTGTCTGTGGACTAAGTGCCTTTTGAAAGGCGCAAGATAATTAGATTAATGTTTTACAGGAGTAATTTTAACTATATAATCTAATTTTTGTGGTTGCATTAAGATAATATCCTAACCTTAAGAAAGACATAGTTTAGTTAAGTAAAACCAACACTGCAGTAGCCAGTATTTCATGTGTGACTTTGGGAATGGATTGCAAACAATAGAAAGTGATGCAAGCACTTGATATTAACAGAGTCAATTACCTGAGTAATGACACCCTGGAAAATAACAGATTGTGACAGTAAAAAATTCTTTCATCTGATGCTGTTTTCGGTTTGATTGTCTATAGAAATTACTTTTAGTTCTGTGTGAAGTAATTTAGTTTCCATTCCCTTACTGTATTACAAAGATATAATTAATACTATATGTGTCTTTAACAGGAACCAGTGATCCATATGTCAAGTTCAAACTTGGAGGAAAAGAAGTATTTAGAAGTAAAACAGTACACAAGAACCTCAATCCTGTGTGGGAAGAAAAAGCTTGCATTCTTATAGATAACCCAAGAGAACCATTGTATATAAAGGTAGGACACTATCTTACATATGTCGGACAAATTACAACAGAAGAGTTATTGAAAGAGTTTAATTTTGTGATTTTTGTATGCTGAAAAGTTTATTGTACAATAGTGCATTACTAAAGACTGTTATTTAAATTATGTCTGTGGAATGATGATATCAACATTTTAAAAAGTGATAAATACCACAAATATTTTTGTTTATTTGAGGTCATCATTGTTTTGTATTTCTTTAGTGTGATCTTAGCAGAAGGACAGTGAAAGTAAACTGTCTTTCATGGTGATGGCATGTGAGGGGCTTGTGCTCACATACTTGCATTCAAACCCTTTGAGTCCTGCAACAGTGTTGTAGCCTTTGGGCCATAGGATTTCTGTTACTGCTATCTTAACGCTGTCCATATTACGGTATTTGTGGAAGATGAACCTCTTTGCCTCCTGGAAGAGAGTTAGTGTAATACAATAGTTGAAATATTTGCATTAAAATTGAAGAAGTTGAACCTAGTCCTGTCATAGCTCAGTTAAAGGTTCTCCTTACAAGATGTTCACAAGTCGCACTTTTACTTAGCTGAAAGTATATTCTGGTCCTCAGAAATCCTCATGACAATGCTTACCAAAAAAAATTTAATTTACCTTGAAAGCAGATTTTGATAATTGACACTTTCCCTTATTTTTTTGTGTCACAGTTTTTTTTGTTGCCTTGTTTATTTCCCTGCAAATCTGCCCCCAGCTTATTTGTTGTCCTTTCTTCTGACTTAGAAAGGTGTAACCCATCTCAGCTTGTACTATTCAATGTATTGGCCACAGATTCCTGTCTGGATATCAGTAAATTTGTCCAGGTGCTCTCTCTTTAGGTAGGAAATTAGCAGGCAGGGTTCTCGTAGTAGATTATTAAATGTCATTGTTTCCTTACACGTATCCGTTAAGTTTTAATCTTAGATTGTAATATTTCTAACCTTAGAAAATTATACAACCTTCAAAATGTACAATTATATTATTCCTAATACTGATGCAAGTGCTGTAATAACCCACTTTTCATAACCATATCCTGCCCTCCTCCTTCCATTTTGCAGAATTGATAAAGGAATCAATGTATAGCAAATCAATGGTTCTGCTTAACTTTAGGTATTCTTTTGATCTTCGTTCTTTCAGTGCCAATGTTTATCAGAATGCTTTTTTTTTAATAAAATTGATGTTGTTCACATATGTAGTCTAATAGTAGTATACACCACTATGTGTCTCTACATGATGCAGTCTGACTTTTAAACAAGCAGTTTCAAGCTTGATTTCTGGCCAGAAAGTTTCAGGTTGCTTTCAGGTAGTCCTGGTTTAACAGGTGAGAAACATGAAGCTGTAACTCTGGAAAAGGAGTTTCAAGAACCATTCATAAAGTCAGAAAAACTCAAAAGAAGATTTCTAGTACTAAAAAATGCTCCTGTGCATCTTAGGTATTTGACTATGACTTCGGACTTCAAGATGATTTCATTGGTTCAGCATTTTTGGATCTCACGTCGTTGGAATTAAACAGGTAAGGCACAAACAAGCCTACAGAATATTTCTATATGTCTGTCTGGTAATATCATGTTTGTGGAATTGCAAATAGAACTTTATGCTAGAAAATAATTACACCAGAGAATATTCTGGTTTGGAAGGGACCCACAAGGATCACTGAGTCCAACTGTTAAGTGAATGGCCCATATGGAGGTGGAACACACAACCTCGGTGTTGTTAGCACCATGCTCTAAATAACTGAGCTAATATCAGGGTTTCTGTATAAACCTACTAAGCTAACCAAGGAAAACCACAAAGTACTTTATTCTGAATGCTTATGTATTAGCTGATTACGAACAACATTTTTATAGTGTCTATGGAGCAGTTAGTTTTATAAACACTTTAATCTCGGTTTTATGCTGTCTTCATTCACAGCATAACCACCTGCTGTTTGACTTTCTTTTTTCTGGTTTTTAATCCATTAATGTTAAAGTTCTGATTTAATTTCTTCAGTACATGTAAGTACTTAACAAGTAAAAGCATTTAGTATTTTTTGATGAGCATTTAGACAGAAATACTTTAAAGTAGAAATAGGGCAAATTTGTGACACTGTTTTTAAGTAATTTCTTATAAATGGAGATGCCTTTAATTCTCATAATTCAGAAATTTCATTATCTGTGAAATATATCTGTAATATATCAAAATAATGGAAATCAAAATAAATGTGTACTTTTTCGTCTCCTAGGCAGACAGATGTTACCTTGAGTCTGAAGGATCCTCATTACCCTGACCATGATCTGGGAAGTATATTCTTGTCGGTTCTGTTGGCTCCAGGAGAACAGCGAGAACCGGTAATTTTAATATTTTAATAAGTGTGATCGCTCCTGTGATTGTTCTGTGGTTGGATGACTTAGAGCACAAGAGTAAACCTCAAATTCTGAGATTAATTTGATTTTTCTAATTCTTAAAATAACACTGAACGGTGTTTCTGGTACAGTATAGCGTGCTTCATCTGAGTTGGATCCTTCCTGAGATAGTAATGAGGAATCCATATGGATCATAAATTTCAGATAAAGTCAGTTACAGGTGAATGGTGCTGATTAATATGGAGAAACATCAGTAAACCACTGGTTAAGAATTTTTGACCTAGTGCTGGTGTCTCTGGGTAAGAATATTTGATTCCTATTCCATGCTGAAAATAAAGCTGAAAAAAGGTAGTGTTTCTGCTTTTTGACATCTAATGTTAAAGTATTATTTGATGTTTTTCAATTTCCTGTTTACATTTCAATTATGAAATTGTGTGATTTTCTAGGTTTGTTGTAGTTCCTTCATCAGTCTTAGTTTTCTGAGCTGCTTAGTTGTAAGTGAAACTATTTTCCAGTTTTCTAGGTTGTCCTAGTTGTGACAAACTCTGTCTCTAGTTGGATATATTTTACTAGCTTTTTGTGTGTTGACTTTTGACTTGGGTAGTATAACTGTGGCAGAAATAGAAGAGATGATATCTCAGAGGTTGTAAAATAATATGGATTCCTCTGGCTTCAGAGAGGCTGCAGTGAACCACGTGGACCTTGCAGCTAAATTTTGCCTTAAGCAAGCTGTTTTCAAATTAAAGAAGAAATCGCTGTTAAGCAATAGATCCTGTAGAGGCAGGGTAGCGGGTTTTTTTTTAATGCCAGTCTCTTTGCCATACCAGCAGCCACCACTGTGCAGCCACTCAGAAACTTTGTTCAGAAACTTTACCCAGGCACTCGGGCACATAGACACACACCATGAACCCCACCCCGACCCCCACCGCCACCAGACTTCCAGAATCTTCCGGAAAGAAGACTGCACATGCCCAGAACTCATCCAGGAGGAGAGATTGGGGCATTACTGGATAAACTCCCGATTTTTGACCTGTTTGCGGGCCCCCACCTCTAATGGACCAGGACTATGTATCGTGACCACAGACCATGATCACCCATGCGTGGCTGGAGCCACAGGTGGTGATATCTTTCTCTCTTTTCTCCTATCTCTTTTTCTCTATTTTTGTCTTTCCGATTTTCCTCCCCTAAGATGATCATACACTCCAGAAGAGCTATGCACTCCTTTTCCAATCCATTACCTTTTTTCTCCAGTTTTGGTTTTAAAGCACATTTTAATTAAATTTGTTGTTATATTGGTTATTTAGCATCATTTTGCTTTAATCCTCCCCCAAGGTTGCCCTGCCTCAGAAGTGGGTTTCATAGGGGTGTTGGTGATTTAGCAACTGAATGTCAAAAGTATTGGGAGCACCACAGACTTGCTGGGTAGCAACTTTTTTCATATCCAGCTGATTGATTGTAATAGGAGGAAGAACTGGGTTTGTGCTATCACGCATTTCATTGTTCACTTTTTTTAGTTTAGCTCAAGTGAAAAAATTTTCTTCCCATTCAAACTGTTAAATGGGACTTCATTCTGAAAATGTCCAAGATTCCAATTAAGAATCTGGTTCCTAATCTGAATCTTAATACTTATTGTTAGAACCAGTTTTTCCAAGATACAGATCTCAGAGCAGTTGTGGCAAAGTTACAGTAAATTCAGAGAATTTGTATCACAGTGCGAGCAAGATAACTTACAAGATTAATATTGAATTACTGTATATGAATGTGTTAAGGGTTTCATAACTAAAGACTCAATTATCTTTTACTCAGTAACCGTATGTAACAGTTATTTGTTAGATTTTTTTTTACTCTAAGGAGTAGATACATTGCAAAGTGTATCACTCCAATTAAACTGTTGTCTTTGGTTATTTTTGAAAGGTTTTGTAATAATGAGGATAATTTTTATTGAAATTAGTATGATTGAGATCAATAAATTTTCAAATATTGCTAAAAGATCAAGGCTAATTCTTGTCCACTCTCGAAATGTGCACCATATAAAGTAGCAATTAAAGCATTTCCTACATTCTCATGCTGTTTGAATGATGCTGCTCCCCCTCTACTTGGATATCTCTATTTAAGTAATAATTCAAGTGTGGTTGAAATGTATAGATAAAAACCTGTGAACACCTTTAAATATGCTTTAATGACTGCTGCACAGAAGACATGCTGTCTCTTCACATTATGTACATTTTTTTCTAAGTAATTTCAAATTTACTTAAAGCCTGTTTGTTTGATATCCCTATATAGCTTACATTTCAAAAATACAGTTTCTTCTGAATAGGTTTTGTTTTGCTCTGGTGATAACTTGTGAATTCCTTGCAACTAAGAGTTGCAAGTCATTAAGTAATTAAGATAATATTTTTTGGTTTTTTACACCATATACATGTTGTCACACATAAATGGTGTAGAGTGGTTAAATCATAGAGCTGAAGATTTCAGAAATTAACTGCAAGTACTTATATTGAAGGTACTATAATTCCATATATTTTAAATGAGAGTGTTATTAAGACCATTGGGAAATAAAAAAAAAAAAAGGAATAGCTTCAACAGAAGAAGTATTAGCTTTCCCATGTAGCCATAGAAGCCACATATCCTGTATTTTGGGCAGGTCTGTAGCTGTATTTCAAATTCAGACCTCTTGAACAAGATGACGTTTGTGGTGTGTCCTTTGGTAACTTGATGTGGATGATACTTTCCAAAGAGATCCTTTCACTGCCTGAACTGCAGTGAGGCTGTTTTGGAGGTCATGCATTGATGTGCAGGTAAAGGAAAAGTTTTTTGAGGGTGTGTTTTTGTGGCTGGAGGACAGGTCCTGTAGCAAAGTGCTATATTGACATTTCAGAATAATGTAGCTGTATGTTACAGGAAGATACATCTTCTTACACTGCATAAGAAATATTGATGCTGATGGAGGATAAGGTACTCCAAGTGGAAGTTTGAACTTAAATGAGACAAAATGGGGGGCCTTGTATATTGCCACCTGTCTGTGAGAGAGGTATTATTGCAAATGATTTTAAAAATAAGCAGTCAGTTTGACAGAGTAGTAGATTATTTTGTTTTGGGTGAAGCCTTGAGATGTGAAAAGAGATGAGAGAGAGATTTGATCCACAGAGGAACATTTTCTTCCTTATCTTTCTGGAAAAAAATTCTGATGAAATGCAGGTTTTCTGCGTACTGACTGATTAGGTGATCTTGGGAATTATAGCTGGAAGGTCCCATTTCCTCAGATCAAAACATTACATTTTTGGATTCAGATATCAATTAAGAATGTTAACATATACATATGTTCGTATAACTGTATGTAAAATTGTATTACACTGACTACGAAAGGGGAGTATTTATTTTGGAATCTGATGGACTGTGAAAAACAGTGCTTAAGTAGTTTATGATTGTGTTTTTCCAGTAGGAGAATATTGGACATAATTTCAATTAAAGGAAATTCAATATACTAGTTTCATAAGTAAGAACACAATATTAGATTTTGTGGTACATTTTACGTGAAGAAAATGCAGAAGTAGCCTGCAGTTATTAAATATTAATGTAAGAGTATGGGCAGGTGAACAAATCAAAATTTCTAGCAAATCTTGTCTCTGAATATCCTTGCCTTTTTCTGCCTGGTGCTTGTTCTAAAGACATAAAAATGTGAACATTTGAAGTAATAATCTTGTAACTTCTTATTTGAACTATGTACATAAATAGAAACATAGCATTTCTGAAGTTATTAGAAGTCCTATTCTTTTGATTTTTGACAAATGAAGGCAATCTGATTAGTTCTGATTTTTGAACAATCATAAATTGTGAATAAATTTGATTAATGAATTGTTCTTATAGGACAATAAAAATTAGAAAGTTTTTAATATTTGTGTCCATTTCCAGCCTAACACAATTAAGTTGCCATAACACTAGTTACAATAATTCATTTGCATTTGCTCTGTGCTTTAACAGTACATTAATGCAGCATTTTAATTTTATTGCCTTGAGAGGACAGATAACTTAGGTAACTACTGTAAACTAAAAAGATGTAAAATAAATAAATATGGGAAAAGTATGTATATATAAAAATGTTAAAATATGTGAGCTCTAAAAATTCATTAATTTAATTTATAAAAAAGAGTGTGTTTATGGTGTACTTTCTCTGTTTTTCCTTTTGATGACCTTTTGAATTTCTGCTTTTGATGACCAGTTTAAAAGAAGTCAGAACCAGCAGTTACTCAGTTTTTTTCTTGGACCTGCTCCAAAGAAGCTTGTTTTGTTTCTTTAATCTGATAGTGTTCTATTAGTATTCCCTTTGGATACATGTAGTGCAACGCATGCCGGTGTGCTGTTTGTAGCTACATGCATGTGTACAGGCTTCTTGCAAATTCTGTTTGGTGTTGTAGTTGTGGGTGCCACAGTGCATGTGAGTTTTTCTGTCTCTTTCTCCATCAACATTCAGTGCACGGATTTCACCACTGGAGAACTTCCAGTGACTGTGACTTCTTCAGAGCTGCACGTCACCCAGGTCTTCACTACAATAGCTGCTTCCTACCTGGGTCTTACAGGCAATTTCCAGCTGCAGGAAATGACAAAGTTGGTAGCTTGATGAGAACTGTTGTCTTGGAACCAGCAGAGATTGAGTTCAACTGTTCACTGCTGGCAGCCTAAGAGGCATAGAAAATAGAAAAAAGGAAGCCAAGTGCTACTTGGATGTTGTTATTTAATGAGATTAAAGTTCAAGGCATTGTTTTTTTCCTAAAATGATCTATCTTAATGATGCTTAGGTTTTTTACTTAATATGAAAATATTAACAACATTAATATGCTGTCAGTTTGTTTGCTGTATTAAATCTTATAATACACTATTACTATTTATTTGTTTGTTTGTTTGTTTTATTTGCCAGAGGGATAATAATACAATAGGAAAAAAAAGACAGAGATAGACTCAGGGCATGGAATATTTTCAGATTAAAAAATTCCACGTAGATCATTCATCCTGATCTGTCCTATGCTATGTATTTATTTTACTGGCTTCTAAGGGTGATTGCTATGGCTTCAGCTTATCTTGCTCTAGCTGGTACTGATACCAGTGTACTCAGCAAATACGGCATATGTTTCTGTAGCTACAACTCAAACTGAACTCCTCTGAGTTGAAAGAATCATAGAATCATAGAGTTGTTTGGTTTGGAAGAGACCTTAAGGATCATCTAGTTCCAACCTCTTCCATTAGACCAGGTTGCTCAGGACCGCATCCAACCTGGCCTTGAAAACTTGCCAGCATGGGGCAGCCACAACTTCTCTGGGCAACCTGTTCCAGTGCCTCACCACCCTCATGGTGAAGAATTTTTTCCTAGTATCTAATCTAAACCTACACAGTCAATTCAGCTGTTGGGCCATATTCTCTTCCTTGATCACAACCTGGTCTGAAGACTAGTGAAGCTGAGTTTGTGCTCTGACTTGTAGCTGTGTGGGATTCAGAAATGGCGAAGAAGAGAGAAGCTATGTTGTGCTGGACAGGACCCAGGAACTCAGAGATTTTCATCAGAGCCTTCTATGGGCCTCAAGCTGCTTAATTCTTACGTGCTTCTTCTGTAAAAATGAATTCAGGGGTTTTCTCCAGCTTTATAAAGCGTTTAGTATCTGTGTATATTTTCCAAAGTCACAGTGCTACAATTATCATTAACTTACAGCAAAGCCCTTGGGTTTTAACTGTCCATAGCAACTTAAAAAGCGTCCTCAGCAGCTTGTTGTTTTTCTTCTCCCAAAAAACTGTGTCTATTTGAAAAATTTCTGGATATTTCAAACATATAGATCCTACATATTTTTTTCTCATTTTAATTTTTCCCCATGATATAATTTAATTTATTAGTGAGGAAAATGTTTGCATTTCAAAATTTAGTTCCATTATCTGAAAAAAAAAGTGGTTTTGCAATGGTTAATAAAAAGAAACATTATATTTACTTTTCATGACAAAGTTTCAAAAGGAATTAATGTTCTTTGATTTATTCTTGCTCAGTGTCAATATCAGGCTGCTAGATGTTATTAAATTGTATAAAGTAATTTTTCTACATTTCCACAGAGCTGCTTAAGCAGCAGTTGTGTTCACAGATAAATTGTCCCCGATCTACTTGACCAGTATGTCTCCTTTATTTAATGATTTAGAATCTGTCTGTGGACACTTTGCCTCTCAGCATGTCAGAGCATGGTGTTTAGTAGTGCCAAGGTTTTACAGGTTATTTAGGTAATGGGACAGGGCAACTGAGATTTGGGATTTTTTGAGTGAAGGTATGACTTTGTTTTCTCCCTCATGTGCGTAATTACCAAACTAAGACATATTTTTGCTGCTGTGAAATGAACTAACAGTGATAACTTTAAGGATTTTGTAATAAATTCATGTTATCAAAGGACCCTTATGCGGGATTTCTATGTGGCTACACTTACGAGTTAAACAGTAGCATTCCAAAAAAATGGAGAACCTTATTATTAAAAAAAACTACTATTCAAGTATCAGTCAGAATTGTAATCACTATCAGTAATGGTACATTCATTTTTTTTCATTTGCTTATCTAATTCTGTTTTTCTGTCTTTCTTTCTTACAAGTTCACATAATGCATTGTCTCCAGAAATGAGATTTTCAGACCACCCAGAAAAGTGTGCCTGGGTGTGCAAAGGGCTGCTACTTGCCTGGATTTGTTTCACGCTTGTGTATCTGTTGCTGAATTGTACTTGTTGCTGTTTCAGTTGTAGTGGTGGTTAAATGTGAATTGTCCTGTTGGAGACAGTTGGCCTCCTTTTCTGTATTGCAGAGGAAAGGTAATTAAAATGCTTTATTTTATTTTCAGACAATGCTAATGAGGAAGAGTTGGAAAAGATCAAGTAAGGTAACTGTTATTTTTAGCATGTGGTCTTCTGGCTGTTTGTTTTTGGTTTTTTGTGAGTTTTTTTTTGGAACAACTATGATGTTTCACATGACATCTAGGACTGTAAACTTCTGGCACAGGATTCATTGTCCTTCAAAATGTGTTTTGTTGACCTTGTTTTTTGTTTCATCAAATCAAAATCATGAAACAGTTTTTTTAATGTAATTATAAAACCTGTCAAATTAGTTACAGCATTTTAACCTATCTTGAAGTCATCTGGTAATGGCCGACATGTCCTGATTCCTTTTCTAAAATCTTTATTTCCCATGTATAAACAGTTTCCTTTGTTAATGGGAACAAGGAATTCATGCAAAAGGATAACTTTCATTTTCTTATTATTTAGTCAATAGAGGTTTTGTGTGCTGTTTTCACAGTGATGCTAGTCATCCATAGGTGACAGTCATAGCCACGCTTTAAAAGAGCAGAATGCTTAAGGAATCATTCTTGGTGTCCAGTTTATAGAGCTCTTTAGATGCCTCTTCAAGCAAATTCAGTATCTGGCTTTTCGCCTCTTAGGAACTGATAAAAAAGGAGCAGTGTATGCTCTTTTCCACAGGGGAAATGCTGAGAGTTTTACTATAGTGGAATACAACCAGTTTTTACCTTTCTTTTTTGCTGTATGTGTCTCCAAAGAGATAAAGAAAATGTATATAGTTTCTTAGTAGCTTTCTGGCCAGTCTTACCTAATGCTACCATTCTGTTTAAACGTTTTAAGCCTTCTTACTATTTGTATTGACAAAAATAAAATTGAAATTTTTTGAAATCTCGAGGTGGTGTGGTAGATCTGGGTTTTTTTGAGATGTTACTATGTAAAGGTGTTAAAATGAGAAAAAAAGTGAAATAGCTATGTGTAATGATTGACTTATTTTGTAAAGTTATTTACTTTTCTAGCATATTGATGCACAAATTTAAATAGAAGGTTGTTAACAAACGATGTTGTATATGCTGCTCACTTGACAAATATTTGCACACTTTTTAATCTTTAAATAGTAAAAGAGAGCAGTGTTCATAATTCTTCGGTTATGGATGGATTTTTCACAGTTTGCTTCTGGATGCAGGACAATACTCTATCTCTGTTTCCTTTTTGAAATTTCAGAAGCAAAGATATTTCGTGAAGTGATGATGTATAGTATTTTGATTCTCATATAGTTCATGTAACTTCATGAAATATCTAAGGTGTTCAGACTCCTGAAGAGATAAGGAAGAGCTGTGAGAATGGTGAAGGGTACAACTGTTTTCCATCATGACAGTGATATGTTAACTCTTGATGTGCTAAATATATGTTTGTTCTCATACTTCAGATTACAAATTGACGAAACTATGAGCTTCAGTAATCCTGAATGAATGGCACAGCATGATAATTGGGAATTCTTCACAGTTCTTCAAGTGAATTATTTATTCCTGTTCTCCTCTGTTACATTCATTTCATAACTTTTCATTCAATAGTGGCATTTTTGCAAATCGGCCTCCGAGCTCATACTCCAGGTGGAGTCTCACCAGAGCAGAGTAGAGGGGGAGAATCACCTCCCTCAACCTGCTGGCCACACTTCTCTTGATGCAACTCAGAACACAGTTAACTTTCTGGGCTGCAGCAACATATCACTAGGTCATGTTGGGCTTCTTATCTACCGACACCACCAAGTCCTTCTCCTCAAGACTGCTCACAATCTATTCTCTGCCCAACCTGAATTTGTACTTGGGTTTACCTTGACCCAGGTGCAGGACTTTCCATTTAGCCTTGTTGAACTTCTTGATGTTCACATGGGTGCCCCTTAGTCACAACTGAGAAGCTACTTCTGATTAGTTACAATTGGGCATAAAAGCATGCATTTATTGCCTAAAGCAAGTGAATAAAATTGATTTTTAATTTGCATTTAGATAACTATATTTGCTTTAATTCAGCTTTAGAAATTTTTGCATATACTTTTAAACTGAAAAATAGAATGTATGAACATTTTAAACAAGAATGAATTGCAAAATGTATGGCTTTCAGCTCCTAACTGCTGACTGTTTTAAAAATTTCTTTTAGAAAGCTTTTCTGAAAATATGTGTGTTCCAGTTGCACAAACTAAATACCAAGACCTATGGCCTTAATAACTGATGCTTTTATGCCCGACTCAAAATATTTACTTTCTGTGGCTCCTGATTTGCATTTTCTTAATACCAAAAGCCTTATGAAGCATTTTTTGCTGTTTTAAAATTGAAACAAAATGCTTTTCCACTGAAATTAGATGTCTCTTGAGTAGAGAATAACACTGTAAATAGCAAATCATGGTATAAATATTGCAGAGACAAACATAAGCATAGAGTTGTATGATATTTCTTAATTCAAGTAATTTACAGTCAGTTCAGTCTTTCAACCAGAATCTTTCAGCCAAAATTCTCCGGAATTTCAGAATAGATGGTAGAATTCCTGCATTTGGGTTTTTGTGAAGAATCTTTTAAAACCGAGAAAATATACTTGTTTTTTGTAAGCCATGATGTTCTAGATGTCAGTTTATCAGCTGTAAATGGTGCTTGAAGGAGAACTACTATATATTGAAATAGAAGTAGAAAAGTCAGAATAGGTACGCCTGTCTGCTAGACATGTGATTATAAAAATTATGCAAATATTTGGTGAGGCTTACATTTGCATTAATTGTATGTGAGTGATAACAGCTGACCTAGTTAACAACAAAATCAGCATAGTAACACTTTGGCATGGGGGTTTCTGGGTTCATTCCAGAAATTACAAAAGTACAGGGAGTTTCCATAAAGTATTGGTGGCCACTGTCCTTCTGTGTATCACATTCACATCAGCACTGGGACTCGGTGACACTGGTTGTCCAGGGCACTAACAGGATCATCAGGAGACCCATTGACTTTCACATATTGCAGGCACAGTTTCCAAGAGGAATTGCTGGGAGAAGGACAATGGAGAAGGTTAGGACTGTACTGGCACAGCCTCTCTGACAGCTCCTTCTGCACACTGTTGTCCTCTATAAATATTTCCACTCTTTCCCAGAAAATGCAGGTCAGAGTGAGTGCCACAGCCTCCTTTATACTACACCTGAGCTGCCTCTGGCAAGTGGACTTAAGCCAAATTATTCCACTTAAAACCCCCACAAAAATATATGAAATGCTGCAAAAGTGTGAGCTCTTGTTACTGTAGTGTCATGACAACATTGCTCTACAATGGCAGTATCCAGTTGTTAGAGCAAACACCATAAACCAGATTTAACATGGCAATTATAATGAAAATACACAGGGCACAGGGCAATGTAAATTTCACAACTCCAAAAATTTTTATAAGCTTCACTTACGGTTAAAATATCCTAAAATGTTAAATTTAGTTGATAGAAAATTAAGAGAAATGTTTTTTCATATTGCAGTCATTATCAGTAGCAGTCAATTTACAAAACCAGTTTAGTCACAATGAGCAAACATTAAGAAGGAATCATCATGATCCCACTGATGGCATTTTTGTAACTCGGTGTCTGTATGTTGATGACTTCTGCAAGGTGTCATACTTCGTATATAGTTTCTAATATAGGAAAAGCATTGCAAATGCACGTGACTGTCCCTTGGTTTTTTCATCGTGTGGTCCATAGAACTAGCGGCTGTATCTATTGATATTCTCAATCTTTATTTTACATGTTTTATCCAAGTCATGTAAGCCTCCTAGAAACTGGGGGAGGAGAATTCTGTTTACTTGAATTTGCAGCAGTCATTTGTGACACTGGCTTTGATTCACTTTACCGCATTTGTACACCTACCCTCTGTTCAGTGATGGAGAGAAGTATTGTTCTTTTTTATATTCTTTCGCTAGTTTCTTGATTGATATTTTATTTAAAGCTTCCAAGCCAAAGTTATTTTTTGGATAGAGATGCCATTGCAGGACAGAAGGCTGCATTATTGATTTGGTTTTTAAAACTTTTTAGTAAGTTTGTGGTAGGCACACTTCTATTTTTATCTGTTGTGTTCAAGGACACAGAAGAGCAGTGTGTCCTAGTGGTGTGTGTACCAAGGAGGAGATTTTGTAAAAGCAGAGTCTGTTTGCATGGGCACAAGCACATGCCAGTGAGTTAGGTGGTACTTTGCAGGGGATGAGGGCTGATCAATGAAGAAGTGAGATCGTGCTGGGAGAGGACAGTGCGTGGGGTTTCTCCAACTCAGTATGGGCTCAAATTCCAAAGGTCACTTAGATACCCAAAGATAAATGTAAATATTTAGGGGATTTTGAAAACCACCTACTAAATGCATCTCTTCTTTTGATGAAAGTAACACTAACTCATTGAGAATGTGGTCTTGATGAACCTGAGGTAAATGCCCAGATTCTGACTAACCCTAGTTGTTTTCCCACCCCTTAATGTTACCCAGATATACATGAACACATGCAAAACATTGAGTCATGTTATAAGGTTATCTTTCAGCTCTGACATTTGGCTAACTATATGAAACCTACAGACAGTTCTGTATCAGAAGATTTTCTGCTGTTAATGCCCCTAGCCCACCCACTGCTCTACATTTAGACAGAATAAGTGGAACACAAATAAAAGCTAAGTTTATCGCATCAGAAGGTGCTGGGTTTGCATGCTCTTTATAGTAGAAGCATTAAAGCGCAGTGTGTGGATATGAAAATATGTGGGGTTTTCTTTCACGGGTAGCTGTAAGCATCCTTTGATGTGAAAGATTCCTTTTCAGAAGTCAAATTTTAATTTCCTTTTTGGGAGAGTGAAAACCTCACTGCATGCAGGCTGCAACCTTCCCACCACCCCTCTCTCTTTGGTGTGTTTAGAACACGTCAGACAGGAGTTGCCATTCCTGTATCCTGCGTATAAATTCTCAAAAATGTGAATAATGTGAATAATAATCCCACATTAATGACAGTTGATTATGGACTGAGATTTTGACTTTGCTTCTTTTCATGTTTTGGCATTATATATGAAATATGTAACTTCCTACCTATTTACAGATAAATGAAAGGTTGTGTGGTTTCTTCGTGACTTTTTTTCTGTTTGTGTCAGAAGAGTGAATCCAGGCAGCAATAATCATGACATGCTTGCTGGGGGAAAAAAGTTACCTAAGAATTACTCTTGAGAAACATCCTTCATAGGAGAAACTGAGAAAGATACAGACTCATTTCTTTGTTTTATTCTCATGGTTTCCCTTCTGACTTTGTAGTCAACTCACTTTGGGCTGGATTTTACAGACGTTTCTTAGCTACTTAAAAATGTACCTAGAAATGTACCTGTCTCACACTGTGACATTGAATTCATAAGGGAAGAACTCTAAAAGGTGAAATCAGTCTTGCTTTTTCATTTTTTTCATCTCTTAGCTTTTTTGTCAAATTTGACTTGAAATCTAAACATTCTTTTTTTTTCATTTTAACTTCCTACAAGAACCATTATATGAAATGAGAGGTTATGTTAGTATATGTAATTTCTGAGGATAAATGTGACTTTGACTGGAAGGAAAGCATGTTGGATGCTCTTCAGTCTCGCTTGGAAACAAGAAAAGTGCCAGCTGGAAATTATTCTTGCTGGAGAAGGCCACATAGCCCATGCCTTTCATGTCCAGGAAATCTCAATAGCTTTAGCTCCAGCGAGCTGTACCTTGACTTCCAGTACATCTCCCTTTTGCTGTGCCTTGGATCTGTGTGTTACTGATAAAAAAGAAAAGAGCGCTGTTGTGGTCTACATTTCCTACCTTGAAGAAGAAACAGTCACAACCAACCCATACCTCTTTTGGTAGCTGCTGCTTTTCTTCCAGCATGTTGAGACATAGGCTCTGCAGCTTCACTATCAGTGAACACTGCTGGGCTGCGCAAGGTGCTTTGATCGCTGTTGACCACAGAATGTGTCTTTGACTCAGGAGGGCTTCCTCCAACAGCATGTGAATGGTTGTTCTCGGGGTTCCTGCCTGACTCTTGTAAACTCCTGTCTTACCTGTCTGTCATTTTACCTCCAGCTCTTGGGCATTTAGATCTTGCCTTGCCACCTTTTATGTAAATTACCCCCTACTAGTTATGAAACATCCTACTGGTCATAAAAATCCAGCATGCTTTATAAGGTGGCAGGTGCTCTAATGCAGCAAATTATTTTAAGAGTTGTTGAAACTGTGGAATTCAGATCAAATATACTCTCTATATTATTCAGTGTCTCATTGGTGATCAGTGAAGTAGACAGCGGTGCTGTGGTGCTTAAGGTTTACGTCAAAAGAGTTGTGAATGCAAACTCAAGCTTATTTTCCATGATAGTATCCTCAAAATCATGTGGATACCCACTCAGCTCTCAAAAAACCCCCAAGAATTGTGTGCAAAGTAAGTCTCAATCACTGCATCTATCCCAATATAAATATATTCCTAAACATGCATGGTCTTTTCTTCTTTCTGTACTCTCATCACCTTATGTTCAGGATAGAGTCAATGTTGATTATTTACTCTCCAGTATTTCTTTAGCTCTAAGCCTTCTAAGAAACTGGAACAAGAATTAAAAAAATCTACCACTTCTTCTTAAGTCAGATCTTTGGCAATATAGACTGTATTCCCCCAATGAAAGGGGTATTTGTGCCAAGGAAAAGTTTTAGTTTATGTTGTGTTCCCAAGTTGTAAATGAAGTATCTTCTCTGGCAAGTGATTTTCCCAGTTGTGCACTAATTTTTGTAGAGTGTCTGCTTTCTGATGTCCCACTGCTGTCACATGTTAAGTTAAAGGTTATTCCAAAGGTTATTCCTTCTTTGCCTTCGTAGAAACAGTAGGTTTGTGAGAAGTTTCTCTGCAGTCAAATCCTTCGCTTCAGGAAGAGAAATCTTTAATAAATATAGTGAAATATTTTGGGAGTAACCATGCTATTTGTGATGAATAACCATTAGAAAACATAAATATATGCCAATAAAATATCTGAAATGCTGCAAAAAGCATGTTAATCAGATTTGCTCCAACCCCAGTGGCCTCAGTCCTCATGTATAATACTTCTCTCTGGTGAGTGCAGGTTATAATCCAGGGATTGTTCTCCAGTCTACTTTTTATCATTGTCTCTGGGTAATAAGGTAAAATTCTACCAGGGACACCTGCACAGCTGTAACAATCCAGCTGTATTTACCATCTAAAAGACTCAAGCCAGATTTGCACTGAAAACCTCCTCCAGGGGTACTGGAGGTCTGCAAATGATGAAGCCAGCCATGCAGGTGTGATTTCTGAGCTCATAAAGCTTTTGTTACCCAAACTACATTGCAAAATGAAGAAAATGCATATATTTGATATATTTACACCAGCGTATATATAAAGACTAGCTTTTTTTTGATTCCTAGAAAGAATAATTTGTGAGATTAAATATTGTTTAGCTATCCAGTGTTCTGATTATAGATAAAGTAACCTTGAACAAATAAACTTTCAGAATAGAAGGGAGAGCCTTTGGCAACATTGCTTCTCAGATGCACCCAAGACACGTTTGCCTTCTTTAGGAGTGCACAGGTGATTCCCCAGTTCTGATACCTTGTAGGTTAGAGCAAACTGGAGATGATCTTAAATTACTCGAGTTTATAGCCTCTTGCTCACCCAACCCCCAGTGGAGTTCATTAACGAAATGAGCCAACTGTTTTGTGTGTGACTTTTCTTTTAACCCACAAAATCTGTGGCCAAGGGTTTGCAGTCTGCAAGTTTCTGCACAATTCTGAACGAAGGTTCTGCAACATTGTTTAGAAACTCTTGAACTTATGTGGTGATATTTAATGAATGTTTCTGAGAATACCGTGTCATTTTAGAGGCTGAGATACAGGAATTAATATTATTCCAATGAAAGTTTTGTATTGTCACTGGTTTTTTCTGTTTATTTTAATGTTTATTCAAGTTCATTCAGTCATATACTACTAATAGAAGAGACTTTGCAACATTTATTTGTATTCTTATCAGCAGAGGGAGAAGTGAAGCAGAAAAAACACCTTTTTGTTTTAATGCACATTTCCTTAAGTAGCATTTGTTCTACTTGCTTCTTTCAAAGCATTATATGACATTATCTGCTTAATTGTCACTGTTTTATTTCTTTCCAAATTATTCTGTGCAGTATTGTTTACATATGGATTATCCAGTAACTTCAAAATGGCTTAAAGTGGTTGTTTTAAATTCCTGGTTATGTGAAATTGAACACTGAAAAACAGGGGAAATTTTTGGAGTTGTGTAAACTAAATTTATGCTTTTGTTTCCCTAAAGTTTCAGACCCAGAGCTTACGTCTCTCAGACCTGCACAGAAAGTCTCAGCTATGGAGAGGAATAGTTAGTGTTACCTTAATAGAAGGTCGTGAACTTAAGGCGATGGATGCAAATGGACTAAGTGATCCGTATGTGAAGTTCCGACTTGGGCATCAGAAGTACAAAAGCAAGGTAATTTTAGCTGTGACTGAAAATGTTTTTGAAATGCTTCATTCCTGTTTGGGTTTTTTTACCTTTTATGACTTTCAGTAGTGATGGAGATATATTGCTGTAATAATCAGTTGCCAGAGCACCTGGAGCTTTGTTTGAATGTTTCTTTTTATGTCATTATAAACAAAAGTAGTACTAGATGGGGGAAAATGTAGCACTGAAAAATTTGGGTGCACCAAAGGGCACACCTGATATTCTGTACAGACTGTATTGGCTTTTATTTCTTGCAGGAGTCATTCATGAGAGGGGAGAGATGCAGAGTGATTGTGACAACTACTTTCCAGGCTTGATGCTGGTTGCTTCTTGGATCCTTTGCATTGTCTTATCCTCAAATCATGTCGTGCTTATATTCTCACTTTCCTCTTTGTGTTCTTACAGCAAGTTTCATTAAAATTTTCTTTATGTATGAACTTCACAGGTAGAGAGGATTAATCAAGGAGACAATTTATGTGGGAACTTTCTTGGCTTTCTTGCTATTATTTTTTTATTCCCCTGGTCCCTACTGTTTTGAAAATTGCTGTTTATGGAAGATGCTTGGACCACCAATGATGCACATGACCTTCCTCTCTCAACAGCAATGATGACCACTGTGGTTTTCACAGCCAGACAAAGGAGAAATTGAAGAAGAAGCCAGGAACATTTAGTTGCTGTATTTGCAGAGCTCTGAACCTGCATTAGTGCCTCTTAATCTGAAATTAGAAGAAATCAAATTTCATGCTTTTGTGAATAAAAAATTTTCATAATCCTCTCTGAATTTTCTGTTGTTTCAAGCCAGTAGAACTGGTGGGTGTAAGAAGTAGTGTTTCCTTAATAGGGAAGGTACTAGGCTGTTTCTTGCTCAGGACACGTGTGACTACTGTGAATGCTGTTTTTGCATTTTGGTAGAAAAATCTGTAAGCTTTTCGTTCTGCACAGTGTGGTCAGAAGTACATGGACTGAAATCCATTGAAGTCAGAAGTAACCGGACTAAAAATGATTGAGAAAGCTGCTTTCATCTGGGTTTTAAATGAAAGGAAGTAAAATACAGTTTTGGAAAAAAAAAATTTTATTCCATACAAAGTAAACCATAGTATCATATTTCTCCCAGTATCACTGCAGCTAGGGAAAAAGGACATGATAAAATTGTTTGTTTAAGTACATACAGTCACCATCTACTTGTCATTGCAAGTGCTTTGTTTTCTTTTGGGCTCAGAGACACAACTTTACAGCTAACTGTCACTTAAGAGAGGACATAATTCTACAGAGAAATGGCTCCATTCCCAGGGCAAATCGTTTGTTCAGGAGGCTTTTGAAGGTGGACAGGTTGCAGGATTTTGGAGGTTGCTGTTAAGTCAGAGAGGCATGAGAGAACTGGCCAGTAGTCTTTTCCTAATTATACTATTTTTTAATTCTCCCTGCTTGAGATACTGATACTGCAGACAGAAAAAAACTTCCTGAACAGAGTCTAAAGATCAAATTTACAGTTCAAGAAAGTGTGTGCCTACACTATGCAATATGACTTTCTTTTTTGATCTCCTTTCAGATTGTGCCAAAAACTTTGAATCCTCAGTGGAGGGAGCAGTTTGACTTTCATCTCTATGAAGAACGAGGTGGAATTATTGATATTACAGTGTGGGACAAAGATGCTGGCAAAAAGGATGATTTTATTGGCAGGTTTGTGCAATTCCAGCCTTCTTGTTCCCTGGGGCTCATTAAAATGAGCCTTGCTGTTGAAACTATTTCTTATGACCATTTGGTCTTGCTTTTGTTGTGTGGTTTGTTTTTTTTAAAGTTCGGGGAGAATTTTCTGCAGTGTCCCAGTACAGTTTGCTGCATTGATGTAATTCTTTACTTTGATGATGTAAAATAATTTTTACTGACCAGTAGATGGCAGCTTTTACCAATTAATAGATTGAGGTTTTCAAAAAAAAAAAAATCCCCCATTTAGAGCAATTGCCAAGATGCAGGAGGTTCCATACAGCAACATACAGTTTGGAGGAGAAATAACTCTTTTGACTTGTAATAGATGCATAAGACCAAATTTATGTATCAATCTATTTGGTAAATGAAAATAGAGTTGAAAGACTGCACATATCTTTTGGGGCAAATAAATAAGATCATTCACCTAATTTATATTCAGGAAAAGAAATAGTATGTATTTGTGTGGCTATACTCCATTTCAGAGAGTAGGAAGTGGCATTAACTGGTAGCTAATCGGGAAAAAACTGTTTGTGCTTTTATGTTCTATGAAGTAGCTGCTATTTGGAAAGCTCAGATGTTTTTTGCATCATACTTTCGTTGATATCCATACAGTCATTATAATAGGATTAAAAATTATTAATCCTATATATTTTGGTTGTTTGTGAGAGTATTGGTTGTAGGTGCTTTCACTAGGGCATTGATACTGTTAACTAGCAAGAATACTTTTTTTTTTGTGATTAAAATCAGGAATGGAAATCCCACAGACCAAGCCATGTATTTTTGTTGTCAATATGGCAATGTTTCTACTGACCTTTTCCTCCCTCGTGTTCCATTTAAGGTAATGGCTTTCTTTATCAAATTAGGTGAGCTGAATAATATTCTGTGTTTATTTCTTACTATAAATTCTGCAAACTCAAAATGTGTACAGAGTCTGTTGCAAGCAAAAAACTTTAATATTGACAAAAACACTTTTCAAAAATACACACAGTAGGATTTTATTTTATATGATGAAACTCCATAACATATATGGTAGCAATAACTGTTTTTCTGAACTGGTGTAATCATTTAGTCCTATGTTGACATATTATATACCTTGGGAAATTATTCCTATTTTCTTCATTATTTTACCTTCTTATCCAAAAGATGGTGAAGCTTTCATGTGTGATTTTTCATAACACCGTCATCCAAGCAGTACTTGCTGAAATCTTGCTGCTCTTGATTTTTGTAACCTCTCTGTCAGTGTATGTATAGTCCCTCTTAAGTTTGTCCTTTCAGATACTCTCTCATTTCACCTTCTGTTGGTACCTTATCTCTGGATAATGCAACCTGCAAACAAATTCCTTCCCATGAAGATTTCCATGAAAAATCGTCATTTGTCAAGCTCAATCTGAATACAAAAATAGGTCTTAATATTTCCCCTCCCTGATATTCTTTTTCAGTCATTGTGGATAAAAATCACCAACACCTGACAGCTCCACTTAACACTGACTTCTCTTTCCCAATTTCTCCTTTAAAGGCTGCTTCGAAAAACTGGAAATACCTTGGTGCACACATTACGACTTGCTCTTTGTGTGTGTGTGTGTTATGATAAGTGTAAGTTAATTTTTAAAAGCATGGCTGAGTTGTGCTCCATGACTAAGGCTCTATGCATCTCAAGGCACATGTATATTTTAATTCATATTCCAGAAGAAGTGATAATGAGGCTGTGGGAGGGAAACAAAAGACTTTGTGGTAGCATTCTAGCATTGGTCAAGAATGGAGAGTAATTCCTTTCATCTTCTTGCTTGAATAATGTGCATGCAGCAGCTGTAATATTATATAAGAATATTTCTATTAAATGCAAATGAAAACAATTGTTTCTTGAAGATGTCCTGCTTGGCCAAAGAATAGTTAGGGAGAAGGCACACTTGATTGAATAGATCCTATTCATTGAGGGAAAGAACAAACCAAATTGAGAAAACAGAAGAAAAGGTTTCCCAGGTGGAAGGTTGAAGGGCCAAATTCCAGGATCTTCATGGAAAATAGTACAGGAGACCTGTGTTTTTACTCTGCTGAGCTCAGTTACTGGCAAATTCTATTCCAAATCAGAATGCCATAAACTCTCCTGGAATAATACCATGTTTCAGCTGCACTTTTGTGAAATAGAAGAAGTAGGGAGTCAGGGACATAGACGTCTGTGGACCTTGTATATTGTTGTACTTGTTAGGCTAGAGCATGGTAAGGACCAGGTGAAAGCTGGGATTGTGACACAGTGGCAACAGCATGTGTGCTCAGATTGCGAGGGCTTGGGTTTGCTATATATTTCTGAGGGTGAGAAGATGCAGGAAAAATGTTCAAGAAGCCTGAAGACATGGAATTGAGATTCTGGTTTTGGGGTGACATAACAGGAGGACAGAAGTGGAAGGGGTAGCTTGTAAGAGAGAGGAAGATGTTAAGACGGTGAAAGTAATGGCATTTCATCCTAGTTGAGAAAAGGAGAAGAGAACATCTGTCGCATAAGTAGCATAAAGCTCTGTCTTCATCTTGATGCCCACACACGTTCAAAATGGCAGTTCCTGAAATGAAATGCTAACGGGTTGATTTCCATTCTTAACTTGGAGCACTATGGGTTTATAAAATTCATTTGAGTTTCAGCTGTGTGTGTTCTCCGTTGGAGTTCAAAGGCTGTAGCACCTTGTGAACTTCCATCTTAGAATATTCTAAAACAATCCCCAAACCCTGGAACCAATTCAGTGTTTATTTCGAGATTTCAAAATCCTGAGAAAAGACCTCATTCAAAAGCCTTGAGGAAAATATATTTCCAGTCATGTGCTGATTTGTATGAGAAAACACCGATCTTGATCACAACTGAGCTTCATGTTACAGAAGTGAAATACTGGCATTCTTGTGAATATAATTTTTTTAAAAATCAACCAGCATTTCAGGACCAAGTACGTGAGGTCAAGAAGTTCTTTTTATGGAAAGCACCAGGAGCTAAAGCCACACAGCATTCAGATAAGCATGTAGACTTGCATAAGCAGTATTACTTGTTTCAGCTGTTAAGTAGAAATACATATGTATGTGTATATATACTGTGCAATCTGAGTACATTTAATGTTCACATCTTTTTGCTATGAACAAGTAATTTATGTTCTGTATCAAGTCAGTATGCTCCTGTGATTAAAAACATACACTGCAGTAAGGTTGTGTAGGTAATATTAAGATCAAAATGAAGGTGAAGTGATTTTAATTGTCATGTAATTATTTAAATTCCTTATCATTTGTGTTAAGGTGATTCTGACTGTCACCTTTACGATAATCAGTTAATAAATCCTCATGATTGTTACACCTTTGTGCGTAGCAGTAATCTGAACAAATTGGCTGCTGACAGCTGCAATAAATTGCCAAGAATGAGTGCTGTCAGAGAACAAGTTGTTTCTGTGAACATACAGGATAAGTAGATCCCATGTCATGCAGTTTTATTCAGCTGAAGTTATTTGCAATCCAGTGCAGCAGGATTTATAACATTATTTATTGGTATGAAAAAATACATATTCATCTTTAAAATTACATTGACTTTTGCTCTTATTTTGTGCAAATTAAGAAAAAAAGACCTTGTGTATAGTATGTTCATTAAGGCTATGTATTAATTTTATCTGTAGCAAACTGAAATTTCCCATAAACTCTCTAAATATTGTCATGAAAATTCAGATTGATTTAGTGACCATCCGTATAATGGATGTTATGAAATAAAAAAGTTAAAATATTGAAAATTAAGTATTTAGGTTGTCAGTACCTAATTTGCTATGTCTTGTCTGTTTAGTCTTTCCTCAGTTACAAAGGTATAGAGTTGTGGATGTACAAATACTATAGGCTTTTGGTTGTACATAAATACAGTCAATATGCAACTACAATTCTGTGATTAATCTGAAAGCACTGGGATATGCTATCAAAGTTCTAAACTAAAGTGAGATTTTATTTTAAAAATATAAAATTATAATATTTATGGTTTGGGGTTTTTTTTCCCCACTGAAATTTGCATAATTTCACTATGGGAGACTGAGCATTATCATAGAGAACTGAGTGATGCTGTAAAGCTGTGTATGGGTACTCCAACATGCATATAAAGTTGGGTGAGGGGCACACGAAATATGCTACTGCAAGTGTTTCTTCCCAGATTTTTTTCTAGAGATCTTGTGGAGACTGTGATAAAATACCAGCAATTTTCTTTTTTAAATATTGTTGCCCGAGAAAAAGGCTTTGAACAGTATTTGTGAAAGTCCATAGTAATTTTGAAATTGCCAAATCTTGGCAGTTTTCTCGATTTTGCAAAACTCTGTAGACAAGATGACTTCCTCTGGAATTGTAGAGAGAGCTTTATTATGCCAGCCTTTCAGAAATGTTTTTCACATGGTAGTTTGAAAATTTCTGCACGTCGAAGTAACATTGAAAGGATGTATTGTATTAAAAATGTAAACATAGTGGTCAATACGCTGTTGTAATTTGAGATTTGAACTCTGTGTGCATGTGAATTACACAGCAATTCTGTGCAAACATAGACAAGCACACAACCAACAGCCTGTCTGTATAATTGTTTGTTGATTATACATGATGACTAAAGTTAAATTATTGCAGATGCATTTCTCGATGTAAAATAAAGATTTTGCCTGAAGCATTAAAATCTAAAAATGCTACTGCCAGGCCTGCCCTTGAAAAATCCTAGGATGTGCTGAGCCATCTCCCTTTCTGATTGTTGTTAAAAGGAGCTAGGTGTAAATACTGCATCTCCAAATCTGGCCTTCAGGTATTCCACACCTTAACTAGTCCTATCTCTGCACATCTTTACTAATGCAGAGGCATTTCTGTTCTGTTAGAAGGCCAAAAAAATTTCAGTTTTCGTTCACAAATCTTCAGAAACTTTCTTTTACTGGATACTTTATTATTTAAAACTCTTACTGACATTTGTTATTGTCACATTCTATTGCGAAACTGATAGAATTCCCCAACGTATTCTGAAATACAGAATGTTGCATACAGGCTGGACTGTTTATGGATCCTGCTTCTGAACCTATGTCTTCCTGCATATGGAAATGTACTACTTGAAGAGTGGCAAAATAGGAGGAAGAGAGAAGGAATGGGTGCTTAGACATGAAGAGCATGACAGTGTGTAGAAAGTGGTGAAGGGTGCAGATAGGGTTTTGTGAGGATTTCTGAAGGGCACAGATTGCAGCTGTGAAAAGCCTCCTACAAAAGTTCTTGGACCAACTAGTGAGGGAAGAACCATATAGGGAGACATAATGTTAATCAAAAAAATAGGCTTGTTTAGCAGATGAAAGTGTTAATTTTGTTGCAAAGAAATTGCATTGGTGACAGCACTGTCAGTCTGTAGAGTATGGCTGTGCCACAGGGACAACCTAGGAAATATCACATCATAAACCATTTTTAAGTACTTTTTTCTGCCTGTGCAATTTCAAAAGTAAATCTGTAGTTTTATAATGAAGAGCTGTGCTTACAAAGAAGCTAATCTATCATTTCAAAGTTGAAATTTTTGTGGCACAGACTGTATTTCTTTTAGTAAGCAGTAAACACTTATTCTGTATTCAGGAATTGCTTGGTGACTGGTGAGATTGTCCTGTGTTTTGTGTATTTCTGTAGACATGACTTACTTACCCAAAACTGCAGGGCTCTTTCCTACATTCCAGGTGTTGCTACCTGGCAAATGAGAGCATTGTTCTCCATGTCTTGCTGAGGTCTGTCGTCCCAGCTTCCCTGGGGTCCACTCCAGCTTCCCCTGCTCACCACCATTCTTGTCCTCAGTCAATGTCCTATTTAGCTGAGTTACACTCTCCAATTCCTTTGGGAGCTTTCCTGGTTTTCAGTCTATCATCTCTATTGAACACCTCTCACAAGCATCGTGTGAAGTCCATTATTTTATTTCATTTTCATTATCTTTACAGTTAAAAATGTCACACTCTGATTCTTCCAAGAAGTTCACATTACTGCAGTCAACACTGAGTATTTCTGAGATGTGTCATTTTCTGTCAGTGCTTCGCAGAATTTTCCCTCTCCTTTTGTTCCTTGGTTTTATTGGAACATTTTACTCTGCTCATAAAGGATGTGGAGTCTCACTAATTGTAGCAGTTCATGCCTCGCTGCTTCTGATGTGTGTCCAGCTCAGTTCTAATTGTGGAATCATACAGTTTCCTCTCCTTGGCATCCTTTGGAGCAGCACAGACCTGGATCACAGTGGAGTTAAAAGGCTGTGTTCCTGAACAAGTCATGATGGTAATTAAGTTGCCTGGTTTGTAGCCAAGTGGTGCTTTTCTGTCCCTAACACTTAGGATTGTGCCAGTTCCTCTTTTATGCTTTATTTTGTCATGTGAGAAAATGATCTCACTATCTGCTGTCTCTCACTTGCCTGGCCACCTGGCTTTTAAGAGGCCTTCTATGTCATGTTGCTACCTTTGTAATTCATTCATTAGCAAGGATATTTCACCAGGGTGCCAACGCAGTCTTACATTCCAGGTTCTGTTAGAACTAGAGAGGGGAGGTGATTTTTACCTGTTAGACATGCTGATAATAAAATACTACATATAGTTCTGCCTTCCACACTTTAAAAAGGATGCAGGAGAATTTCACTGGATCAGAAAAGTTACAAAAAGTCATTTGAGGGCTGCAGGAGATATGTTCCTAGGAAATGTATAGGGAGCAGAAGATGTTTAGCATATCAAAAGGAAGATGAAGAAGATATATGATTATAGCGTATGAGTACCTTCACTAGAAGAAAACATGAAACACTAAAGGCTTTTTCAACTGGGTAAAGAAAGGCATAAAAAGAACCAAAGGCCAGATATATTCAAATTAAAAATAAATCTGAAATATATTTCTGAAAGTTTAGACGATTAACACACTGAACACAGTTTCAGACAAGTGGTAGATTCCCCTTGAACCTTCAAATTTTCCGCCATGGGAGCTGTACCCTGTTTCTGAGCAATTTGTATCTGTATCTGTAATAACTTTGGCACACAACCTTGATGCATTTGCATGGTTTTTCTCCCCTCTGATCTCTCAAGGCCTGAAAATCCAAATATACATGGTGCCAGGGAATGTTCACATGCAGAACTGATGGGGGGGAGCATGCTCCTAATGCCTCTTTCTGAGGGGTCAGCCAGCCACAGTGGTGGTTCCAGTGCCCCAGTCCAACACTTGCAGTGCTGCCAAGGGATCATACAGCATGGAAGATGCAGAAATATTCAAACTACCCTAAAAACTACAGTTCTCTCTCTGATTTGATTTATAACCATGCTTGGAAATCTGTCTATGGAGTTAATGGCAAATTTTTTGCTGTAATTCTTCAGGCTGACCTCCTTACAGGTGGTGAACTCTTTTCTTTCAGCAGCATCATGTAAGTAATAATTCGTTAAGAAACTGGATTGTCTGAAGTTACTACTGTCTCGTGCTCTCAGTGTGACAGCTGCTGGTCATATGAAACTTATGGCCTTCTCAAAGTGGCTGTAATTTTTCATGGTCCTCAATTTGAGAAAACGAGACAAAAATTTCTCACTCATTCTGCACCACTTTCTGGTAACATTCAAGTTCACCTTCATCCTCAAAGCATCTTTGTTCTCCATGGAAACAGTTGTGGGTGACAAATGTCTTTTAAGAGAACATCTTAACTGATATAAGTCAGCATTGCTAAAGCTTTAAAGATTGGAATACTTGTATATACTGTCAGTAAAATGTAAAGGAGCATTGTCGACTTGAACTTTCCAAAGTTATTTACATTTGGAAAATTGATATTTTCCAAACAGATACTTATCTTTAGAAGTATTTTATTAACTTCAGTCCCTCTAAGGAAATGCAGTAGAAAAAGGAGTTTTGTGGTTTTCCTATTGGTGTCTGTCAAAGTTATTCTAGGACAGGGTTAGTGTTTAGGTAATGCCTTCGCTTTTTTGGTCCCATACAAAGATCTGGTGAGGAAAAAGTAGATTTTATTTTTTATTTTATATTTTAGGAAAATTTGGCATAAGAGCAAACAAAGTTGATTTTTTATCATGAAAAATTCAACTACTAATGGGAAAAAAATTGCAATTTCTCTTATAGTGTCTGTAAATTGTGAAGTCTTATCATTTGTCTGAAATGCATGTGTTGTAGATGCACTCACGTTACGCTGGATGCTCCTTGAGCCTTGGCACCTTTGAATTAGACACATGCGAGCTTCATGCCCTGTAAGGCCAAGGTTGAGAGGACCTGGCAGAGAGTGAGAAATATGCTTTCACCTGACTGTGTACGCACAGGGACATTCTTAACCTGGACTTCTATAAAGTGCAGTGGTGACACTCCTTAATGGAATAACTCTAGATTTTTATCAAATTATCTGAGAACTCTTCAGAGGATATTTTCCGTTTAAAATGATTAAGGCTTGCACTGGAAAAAAGTTTCCAGAGCATTTCCTACTGTTTGTATGATTTTAGGAAATAACAGGCTGGTGATGGACTGTTCATGGAGATTTATCAAGCAGTCGATAGAGACATACTTCTCAGGTAATTTGTTCTGCTGTTAGGAGTATTTCATAGCTGTAGGAAAGGAGCATAGATAAAATTGAATTGTCAGTTGCTTCTTTTAGCCTAAATAAAAAATAACATGATAATGTTGCAAAAGTCTTGTAACTTCAGGAATTAGAGAAATTGTATCTGTAGCTCTGATGTAAACCCTGAAATTTAACACTCATTGCATTTTTCTGGTGAATGTAGGTGGGTTTTTCTCCAGAGGGGTTAGTTATTGTTGCCTATTTTTGAATGAGGACTGGATTATTTCTGCATTACTAGTATCATAATGACTTTCTGATTCTTTTACTGACTTTGAGTTTAGACTGGTTCTTTAAATGATTATTGGTTGGAGTCTCAATATTGTTGCTGAGCCCTACTTTTGAGGGATATCTGTTTTGAAATAAATTATCAAAGAATATTTACGACCAGGAGTATTTTAACCTCCTCGAGCTTTGAATGCTTGATTATAATATTTTTTATCTTAAGGAGGGCTTTATATTTCTCCCTGCATCATAAACAAAAATTGGGCAGTCTATGTACATATGCAAAACTTGTATTGACCATCAGCCTGCATTGACAGCAATAGCTTTTCTTTTCCTTACTGTTGTTAATTTAATTTCTCACTCCTTATCATCTGAAGGGTTCAAAATAGAAGGTAAACATTAAGCTCAGAATGCTACGTGAGTTAGAAATTTTTTCATTGTAAGATAATTCAACCTTATTACCATATGAACTTTGCAGTAGTTTAGACAGCTGCACAACAGACAGTAAATGTTTTTAAAATAATAAAAGACAGTTTTCCTGTAGCAAATCTAATCTGCTTATGATAGCACAATGCTCATTTTATGAGGCTGCATTTATTCTCATAATTGACTGTTTCTTGTCCTTAAATGGCTATTTATTCAGGTCTGCCACCTTTTTCTCAGTTTATTGACCCTGTGGTGACCACATTATTTTTTCTTCAAAATCAATTGACATTTTATTAAAAGAGTTTGCTAGATGTTTAGTTTAGTGAGTTAGAGGCAAATAGTACATGTCACATGCCAGCTTGTCACATTAAATAATCACAGTTGAAAGGAGAATATTCAGTGGCTAAAGTAAATATAGAATATACGCATTTATTTTATTTCAGTATTGTTACTGTTTTTAGAATAATGAGTTTTGGCAAAACTCATCTTGGGATGCTGTAAGTATTCCAAATAGTGCTTTTTCACAGAAATTTCTGTGCAATGCAAGCTGGCATTACGTTGACATGGACACTGAATTTCTATACACAGAGTGGCAGTCTAGGAAAGTTGAAACTTGTGCATTATACAAATTAAAATATTAAAACTTCTAAGCTGTGCACTAATTACTTACCCTAAGGTATTACTGTTTTATTTAAAAGGTCATGGTCAACTCTTTGATAGCAGTGATACTGTTTTTCTTTCCATGCTTTGCCTTGTATTTCTAAAGACGTTGCGAAGCTATTTCTGCTGTCTGGAATGTATAGAGTCATTCTTCATTAGTTCAGTGTATGGTACAGCCAGAGTTATTCAGAAAGGGATCAAGCAGGGCGGATTGACTTCAGCCACTCTGCGCAGTTATAAGCAGTCCCTGCTCATTACAAAGTGAGACATCTTATTATATACGGGGTTGTGGCATCAGATTTTATCCTGGCTGCCTGCATGAAGCTTTGACCCTGAGCCACACACAGCTTACTGCAAGAGAGCTGAGCTTTTCAGGTAGTGCTCAAGTTGAATTTTTCTATGCTCAGTCATCTTAATGCCATCACAGTTAAATCCACACAGATTTTCTTTTTTTTTTAAGAAAAGATTTTTACTGTCATTAGATGAACAGTATCAAAAATGTTCACATCAAAACTTATGTTTTGTCTTTATACCAGAGACTTAATTATAAGTAAAATTTGCATCTGAAGATGAATTTTTTGAAATTCTCTTTGTGTTTGAGTAAGACCTGTTAGCTAATCTTATCTCTAGTGTCTGTACATTCTTTTTAATATTTATTGTTCACTTCAAAACAGGTTGTGTAGCCTTAGGGAAAAAAAAAGGTCAAAAAAGCAACATGGATTAAAGCTGAAGATAAATTTAGAATTTTTTCCAGAAGCTAGGAGGGAATTTCTTCTTACTCGGGTTTTTTTGTCCATTGAATGCAGGTAAGCCAATGTGCTCTTGTTTGATGTAAGGAAAACCACATGCTGATGCAGAATGTGTGTTTCTAGATGCCAGGTTGACCTGTCGACCCTGAGTAAAGAACAAACCCACAAGCTGGAGATGCCACTAGAGGAGGGAGAGGGATACCTGGTGTTGCTGGTCACTCTCACAGCCTCAGCTGCAGTCACCATATCTGACCTCTCCGTTAACTCCCTGGAAGACCAGAAGGAGCGAGAGGAGATACTGAAGAGATATGTATGAAGTTCTCTTTCACCCTTTGTTTGCAAAATGTTTGCCTATATAAAAAATAACTATCATGACGGTAAAAATCTGAATATATCTTTTATATTCTAAGAACACCTTGCCAATGGCAATAATTTAAATCAGTTACTAATACAGAAATAGTTACGGCTGGTACAGGTAACATCAAGAGGGCTACAAATGCTCTTCATACAGTAAAGTATTTTTTACATGGTAATTCAACTATTTATGACATAAGATGTCATATAAGGAAGTTAATTTTACTGCCTTGCATGTAATTTTTACTAGGCCCAAAGTACCTAAGGGGTCACTCAGCGAATGTACACTTCCTAGTGATTTTTTATGCCAAATAGTTTGAGTTGCCAGTAGTTTACAGCTTTTTTTGAACATCTGTTAAAAGGCAAGAAAACTTTTTTTTGGCCTTCATATTAGAGGCTGAAGCAATATTTTAAATCATCAAACTAATTGTTTTAAACAGTATTTCCATTTCAAAATATTCTGAAGCAAATTATTTCCATTTCCCAGCATCCTCACATTACACAGTATCTGTAATTTTATCAAAGCAACAGAGAGGGGAGCTCTTACTCCAGCATTTGCTAGTGCCTGAATCCCTAAAAGTAACTGTTTCACTATGCATGGAGAAAGAAAGAAAAAAAACATGCTATTTCCACTTACAATTACAAAGCTTTTATTGTACAATGCTGCCAGGTGTTTAGAAAGGCTTCTCTAGACACTCAGCCATTAAACCAAGCTCTGACTAACAAAGAGCTGCTTAATTTATTTCCAAGATTTTAAAATATTCCTATTCCATGACTGACATCCTTTCAATAACTGAATTTAATAAAGATGTACCTTATCAGGCTGTGCAGATAACATGAAGTGCTAGTACTAATGCTGTACAATATTCTTCAAACAGATTAGCAGGATGTGGGCTTCAGCAAATTTATTCTGGCTATCTCCACTGAATCAGCTGTCTGCTAATGCTTGTACAACTCATACACCAATAGTGTTATCATAAACGCGGTTTAATAGAGGTGACTTAGAGAGGCTAAATATAATATTCCTAAGTGAACTGAAAGCTAAGGTATTGTCCACCATCTTTGAAAAATAATTACAATTAAGAGAGTTATTGCACATTTTGGAATCCACCAAGACAGTCTGTGGTTGTCAGAATAGATGTCTATAAGTAGAACAAATTTCTGATGGATGTTTTTGAGGTGACATAGTTCTTGCTACCAAGAGCAACAATACCCTATTTCTGTGGATTATTCTGTGTGGTGATATGGCAGACAAGTGATACTGATGGTTTTGATTATTTCAGTAGCAGTACAGAAACATGTTACGACTGTGTACTACTAATCAGTTTTCTTAAATTCTCATTTTTTTGTCCCCAGTGTAAAGCATAATTATGTGTAATAATATTGATCTGCTTTATTCCTGTTTCTTGCATATGCATCGATATGTGTCTTTTCTTACATTACTGTATGCGTTTGAAAACGTTGATATTTTAGGACAGTATTCATATTGCAAAGGTGTGAATTTCTCATTATGTGTTTCTGAAAATTGTGGCTTCTACATACCTTTTGGATAAATTCTACTGTTTTTATTAAAATGACCAGCAGAAGAAAGAAATTACCAGGGTTAACACAATTCAAGTAGTTTATTTTCACTGATGTTCAGTTTGTCTTTGGTATTCATATCTCCACTTCAGAATGAATACAAGGGCAACATGTGCAATTAGCAAGACCTACAGTTCCCCACTGAATGGCTGTATTTTTGGTTTTATTTTTTGTCCTCTTAAAAAAAATCTAGCTTCCATTAATGTATTTTGCACCCTTTCTGCAGCCAAAAACAGTTAATGAGCTGACCTTGCCATCAGATCAAATAGCCTTAAAAAATTACTCTATTACTGTCATTTAACCATTTGTAGCTGAACATCAGAGCCTTACAAATTAAACAGGCATTATTGTTTGAACCATTATTTTACCACAATTGCCTGAAAAGATTAATTCCTTTTGGGGTGAAGAGGGGGACGCATTAATGGGTACAGACCAAGAGAGATTGTATGACCTTTTCAGAACTGGTGTGCTGAACCCAGGGTCCCCCTTGTCACAGTTTAAAAACCAGAGGAGCTAGTTTAGAGAAGTTGTTAGCATTCCATTTTTATTATGACATTTCACAGTCGTCTGATTTAATGTCCCTTGACCGGATTGTCCACTGTGAGACGATGGGCTTGAAATGTTATTTAGAGCATTGATAAAAGGTGAGCAGTTCTAAGATGACAGCGAGTCATAAGGCTGGTGGTGTGACATTAATTTTCTCCATAACAGAGATGGAATAAGACGTCATGGTGACAAGCTGTCAATCAGTACTGGCCCCTTAGTGTATCTTGATGCCATAGGATGGAGTATTGCTTCTCCCATAATAGAGCTGAACTGAGATGCTCTCCCTGACAGCTGCTGCAGCCATACAGAAAATATATTATACAGCCTTTCATTAAAAAAATAAAGAGGACTCATCTCCAGAGCATTTCAATCTTTTCCCATCTATTGAGGGCTGAAAAGATTCCCAGCAAATCACAGATTCCTCTGCTATGGAAATCTGAGGCTTCAGAAACCATGTGGGTTTTGATATCTTCAACAATAATCATAAATAAGAAGACAGAATATCGTCTGATAAATCATTACTTAAAGTTATGTATTTAAAGTAATGTATTAAAGTAATAGGCTTCTCCCGGAGCCTCTGCTGTGGCATCATATTTTCAGCAGAGTTATGATGTGTGAATGAATCTAAGGCAACTGACTTGCTGGAACTAAAAGTTCAAAAATAATTATTCTGTGGGATTCTAACGACGGTGGCAAAGCGAAATACAGCACTGGTGCCTTTCTGAGGAGTGAGCTTACCAGGATTTGGGAAAAGGGGACTGTTTGGCATCATAGGAAGTGGGGGCAGTCACTTGTCTTGCTTTGTGTTTGATTTTTGCTTTGTTTTATTTCTCCAGCTTGGTGTTTGTTTGGTCATTGAGAAACTTGGGTAGAATGTGGAAATATTTTTATAAATTCTTTCACTTTCATCACAGTATTAGAGCAGCATTATCTCTGTGGTACCAGTTCTGATAAGAAGCTTCAGAAACCAAACCTGATCATTACTGTTATAAAGGAGGGACAGTGCCAAGATGCTTTGAATTATAACAGTGCTATCTGTAACACCATCTCTGCCACCCTCAGCTTGTAAGCACATAAGCAAGGGTTTGAGTTGACTAAAGTGTGATTAAAGTTGACCATCAGTATTTTGAAGTCGTATTTATGATGATTTACTTCTTAAAATAGGTAAAAATTTATTAACTGTTATCCCATGATAACTTGCATACATGTATTTGTATGTATGTAACATGGGCTACTACAGTAAAGTGGATTTCTCAGTTCAATATAGCAAGATCAGATCTTCACTGTAAACAGTAAATGGTCAGTTGTCGCTTCTAAGATTATTATCATTGTGAATTAACTCTTAAAATTCTCTTAGTAATAGACAGGGATGCTTATTAGATGTCTAACATCTTAATGGATAGTTTGTCTATGGATAAGCATACTGGGGTTTTTTGCAAGCTGGCATTTATTATTTCATTTAAGAGCATGTGTGGTTTTTAGACCTAGTGATGTTATTTATTCTGGTTTTCCAAACAGTTAATTTTGCCTAGTGATAAATTAAAGAATTGTTGAGATAGTGTTTTACCTGGTGTTTGCTTTTTATGGAAACTTGGACACTGTCACGGGCAGTGGAAATGTTTCACTACATTAAAATTTTAGGAAAGATGACAGGCATTAGATGCGTTAGTCCAGATTTTGAATGAAATATATGTGCTAGTATTTATAAACAAGACTTGCAAAACAAACAAAAATTAAGCGACGTTTGTATATGGTTTTAAATACATTTGCAATCCATAATTTTACTATTTAATCCTATACTTTGGGATCCTCTCTTAGGTTATCAAACTGAATTGTAAAGCTAGGTTAGTTATTAATGGATTACATTATTCAAAGTTGCATTCAGTGTTCTAACATCCAAAATTCTTCAAATTTTAAATTATATTCAGAATTAGTTTGAGAATTATAGCTTGTCACACCTAATTAGTGCAATGCTTGCAGTTTGTTAGTTTTTGTTACTTGGAAAAAAAGCAGCAGCAGAACATACTTTTCAATCAGCTTTCTAAATCTGTGTTAGATGAATAAATGCAAATGTTATTCTGCTCTTAAGTTTTTTCTTTTTCTTTTTAATATACATAGATGTTGAAGAAATTTGTACTAAAGAAATATTATAATTTGTGGTAAAAACTTTCTGCCATTTAATTTGAAACTTACTTCAATTATTTTTTTATCCTTTTTGCATGTGATTATTATGAAAATTATTAAGTTGTTGTTATTGTCTTTTGATTGCTTTTGCTCATGTTACTTGCAAGCGTATATAGGCATATATGTTATATGCAAGCTTGTCTATAATAGTCAACTACAAAACAACTATATTGGCCCTAGGTCACTGTTAGGATATTATTGGAACCATCAAAAAGAAAATGTGAACATAGATTTTGCAAAATAATTCAGGGAGAAGAATATTTTTATTGTTTGTGTTAATTTTGTTAATTCACTGCTCTCATTTCAAATTTTGAAGTACAGTTGTTCATATACTATTAAGGGATTGATTCACTAGAATTAATGTTAGATATAATAATTAATATTCTAATTTTTCCTTTGTAATTTTCATTAATAAGTTAAAGTTGCAAAGTACAGAAAGAAATGCTGACAACTGTACTTCTTCAGAGAATAATATTTAAAAGTCTGAATACATGGACATATTTACATAGTAACTCGTGTCTGGGCTAGGGAGGAGACTATTAATCTTGCTTTTGGTTTGTCTTTTTTGCAATCCAGAATTATTTTTCTTTTTATTATTTTTTAGAGTCCAATGATGATGTTCCATAACATCAGCGATGTGGGATTTCTTCAGGTGAAGGTCATCAGGGCAGAGGCATTGATGGCAGCTGATGTCACAGGCAAGGATTCATTTAGTTTCTGTGACAGTAAATACCATAGTAAAACTAGGTCTTCTTAGAAATGGGAAAAAAATGCTTAAAACAGAAGCTCTTATAAACATTATATTCTGTTTGTGCATTTCACTATTTGCTCATTAATGAAAAAATTTAAACACAAGCAAACAGAACTTTTGTAAGCAAGGCAACAAGTCATTCTAATGGTAGCATAGCCCTAAATAGGTTATTTCTCATAAGGGCAAAATACACATTTTTTTCTCCATCAGAGACCTTGTAAAAATTACATAGAAAACCCTTCTTTTTCTTAGTAGATGAAACTATACAAAATTATCAACATTAAAGCTGAATTCCAAGGGACAAGGCAAATGAAAGGTGCTTGACTTAGATACTGCTTTAAAGTTGTTGCCGAAAGAACCAGTTGATGTCTTTCAGATGTTTAGCAAGCCTGCTGTAGGTTTCAGACATTTCAAGTACATGCAGTTTACTGTAGCTACTGCTTATCTTTTCAAGAAGGAAAACAATTTTTTTTTAATTCTCTGTTTTATGTGATGTAAGTTGAATAGTTAATAAGACATTTAACTTTTCACAATAAAGGGAAAGTATTTCAGCCATACTGGCCATATTTCTCCAGAAATGTCAAAGTTAGCTCTTCTCAGTACAATCACCTTCGTGCTGCACAAGTTGAATGGAGCAAAATTTTCTGCATCTGTATCAGAAAACAACCATCTCTGCTTTAAAAAAAAAAAAAGAAGAAGATAAAAGGAAGCTAGACTTACCTGGTTTAATTGCTGTTAGGACATAAATGTTCTGTTATGGGAGCAGATGTAGTTACATAACAACTTATTCACTTTCAATAATTTTTTGATAATTAGCATGACTATCAGGATTTCAGACAAGGTAACAGTGGAAATATTTTATTGCTGAAACTGATCCAGTTTATGGCACACAAAATAACAGATTCTGGTTTTGGGGAGGTTGGAGGAATGCTGCTAAAGATTCCTCACTATGCTTTGACCTTATAATCCAATGTAATCTGAACAGAGAGAGAGATTAAGTTATTCAGGGGCAAATGGGATAATTCAGTCCCTCATCTCGTTCAGTCTTCGACTTTTTCAAATGAACATGTTATTTGTGCTGGTTGAACAATTGTTTTGGAAATACCTTTGATTCAATTAAAGATGTACAGAGCTACCAAAAGTTTTCAGACGTTGCATTTAGGATGACAATCAGAAAGAAGGGGAAGAACACTCGATATCTTCCCGTGTCTTATAATAACAAAATATTCTGGTTTTTAGTAAGAAAAAGCATTTATACAGCAGATACTAAGATGGCTGCACATTTCAGATGTGACAGAAATCATTATATATTTTGGACAAAAGTACCTGGCATTTTGAAAAGAGGGCAAAGGAGGTTTATTATCTACTGTAATAATTTATAGCAATTTTTAGTAACTTGTTGGTATGTACAAATCATTCATTTAAAATTAAACTTTCAGTAGTAATATTGAGAAATAACTCAAAGTAGCTATTTGGTGATTGTCAGTAAATCATGTTTGCAGAAATTTTGTAAAAACTTGACCCACCACCCTTACTCATCTAAGCAATACTTACTAGTCAGTAAGGAGAGTGCTGCCATCAGTGGTGTTACTCACACCACTAAGGACTGCTTCTTTGAGTAAAAACTAAGGACTAGTTTGCTTTATTTACTGTGTTGTGTTTTCAGAGTTAATCTTTTGTCTAGCTACTGAAAAGTAGCTAGAACAACTGTATAGTATCTGTGTGGTTTGCTCTGCTTCCTTCCTGCTGAATGCATTCCATTTCACTTCCAGGAATCTTTTCATGTGAAGTAATAAATCAAATTTTATTAGTTTGAGCTGAGTAGATTCTTAAAATCCTTAGTATTCCATCATTAAGCATAAGCACAGACAGAAAAAGATTTCTGTAGTCTTTTAAGTAGTCATCAATGTTGCAAGGATTTTTTTTTCCCTTTCAAAACATGAAATTTTTCTTTTGTTACTGTACATTCATCGAGCAGCATTGTAATACTGTATTAACTCTGTGTGAATAAAGAGTAATTGAGACTCCTGTTGAATGAATGAGTAAAAAACACAAATTACTTTTTAATGAAACCCTCAATTCTTCTCCTTTTGTCAGAAAGCTCATAGCCTTTTTCAGCTGAATGCTGCTACAGTAGGTCACTTCAGTTAAGCCCCTAATAAACTGTTGATAGCCAGGGCAGTTTTTTTCTCCAATTTCAATAGTCTGGTGTTGGACACTTCAAATCTTTAAAGTTAGTATAGATTTTTTTTTTAGAAGGAGAGTGATTAAGGGTGGTGGTTCAGGTCTAAACTTAGAAGCCTCCTCACATACACATGCATTGAATAGGGAGCCAGAGTAAGTGGAAATGTCAGTTGAATTGTGGCCAGGGGAGCAAGTGGCCATTACCAGTTTTGAAATGGGGCACTGCTGGAGCATGCTATACCTGGGTATTAAAAATATCCCAGTATAAAATAAAGTCAGTCAGACTTCTCACTCGACCCACTCACAAAGAGGTCTAGGCTTTAAAGGAAGGACCACTGAGGGGTTGAGAGATTCCCCACTGGTACTTGAAAGCTCACCTTGATTTTGGGAACAGCTGAAAAAAAGGGCATCTTTCAGGACTGGGGCCTTTGGGGGAATTTCTGGGTCTGTGAGGATGTTTTCTCAGAGGAAAACAGTGTCTTTCCATGGTCAAAATACAATTTTCCACCAGTTGGATTCCACCAGTGCAAAATTACGTTCTGTTGGAAATTATAGTCACAGCAAATGCACCATCCTCAAAATTACATATTTTTTAGTGTGATTATTTGGAACTCTAATCTAATGAATGGAAAGATGTTGAGCATGGACTTTACTTTTTTCCTCTTGCTCTGAGAAGAAATTTTCAGTTGAATCTTCCATTGTGTTTAGCTATTCAATGCATGACTGTTTTCTCCCTAAATCCTCAACTATGAGAAGTTATATTTTTCTGTTTCCCTACATCTTTGCTGACTTGTGTTTTCTGTGGCAGACCTTCTCAAGGATTTGGCAGCTTGTGGAGTCCTGGCAGGGTAGGAACTGTGCCTACAATGACATGAAGAAATGATGCAGTAAAACCTAAAGTATAATGGACTCATCATGATAGTTGGCTTCTGACATTATGGTTTTCACCTAAGGCCTACAAATTTCAGAAAGCTCTTTACCGTAACATAGTTTAGGTTTAGGAAATAGATACATGTATTCCTTTCACAGCGTAGCTGGGTATAGGTGGTCAAAGGCTGCTGGCTTTGCAAGGCACTGCCTGCATCTCCTTTACTGGGGCAGGTGCATCCGTCCTTTTCCTTGTGTCACAAAACAAAATTCAAAATCTCTGCCTTATGAGAAGCAAGCAGTATGAGAAAAGATCTGCCACAGGTTTGACTGATTCCAGCAAAAGTGCTGTGTTTTAAAGGAATAATAGCAACTCAGATTAGCAGAGCAAAACCCAAGCTCCATAAGATGGCCTGCCTAGAAAACAGTTTATTTTGCTGCCTTTGGGCTTTAATTAAGATGTGTTCAATTCTAGCCCCTGGCTCCCCTCTCCCCCTACCCCCATCCCTCTTGCTGTGTCACAGACCACCGATCAGACGCTTTCAGATGGTCCAGCCCATGACTTTGACCTTCTGCATGGTCTGGCGTTCCCTGGGGAACCGTTCAGCTCATGAGGTCTGATTTCACACTTCCAGGATGCCTCGGCTCTCATAACAATGACAGGGAGACAAAGCCCTTTAGAGTGGGCTGCATGGGGACTTGTTTAAATTGGAAACTAGAGAGGAGTCAAGGAACAAGGTTACAGGCTACCGAATAGTGCTTTTAATAAAGAGCTCACAGCTCTGCTTCAGCTCAAAGAGGGCTACCTCTGTACAATTAATTGAGACATTTATCGGGAGCATCTTAGGCCTCCACTTTCTCACAGAATTATGTGGTAAATATCAGCTAAGAGGCAAATGAGATGTGCATGAAATGAATTTTTAACACTTTGATTACTGTGTCTCCAGTCTTCATTAGAAGTGAATTTATTTGTATTTCTGACCTCATTAATAATCAATTGTTTGCATTTTTTCTGTGTACTGTAATTTCAGAACCTGGTATATCAGATGGACTTTACTGTGATATTTAGGTCTGCAGTTGAAATTTTCAGGCTTTTCCTCCTCTGAAAAGTAGAAACTAAGCATAGAAAATTAGTCAGATTTTTGTTTTATTCTTTTTTTTTTTCAGTTTTATGTCTGGAATTCAACCTCTCTTCTAAGAAAATTCCATGTAAAATTTTTATTACAGTACTTGAAAGTATGATGAAGACACCAAGATGGCTAATTGTGCAAAATGTAAATGATTTTTCTAAAATCTGTTCTACTAAACTGTCTTAACAGCACATCTTTGAAATTGTTCTTCCGATGCTAGGAAATATCAGAGTACACAAACATTAAATTCACAAAGGTATGAAAGCCCATGCATGTAAAATTGAAGAAATAAATTTTCAGTGGCCCTTTGGAAGTACGGTTCCAAAAGTAATTTGCTCTGTCAATTAGAGGCAAACATATTTCAATATATACTTGAACTATCTCCACTAAGTATGAAAATCTAGTAGATGAGCAGGACTTTTATCTATCTATGGTAGATAAAGTCTCACCAAGTCCTATAATATAGGTTACCTGAAGACTTCGGTCCATTATCACATACTGCAAAACTAGTGTTTTTTCAAGTACCATTTCTAGGATAGTAATGGCAAAAGTAGGATTTAAAAGATATTTTAAAAAGATATTTTATTAAAAGATATTTTTTGTTAACCATAGCATTTACAATTAAATTTACACTGAAAGGATATCTTGTGATTATTAAATTTTCTTTTTCTGTAAATACTCTGTGGAGATGAGTTTAACTTGGTTATGGCACTACACTACCTTGCTTGGTAAGACACCTCAGGCATTCATTATATCAGTCTGTTGCAACATGTTTGCAGCAGCACAGATAGAGTGGAATTATAATTTCCATTTTAAAGATGGAAAACTAAGAAAGGTTAACTGACTTGGCTAAGGCCAACAGAGCAAATCCTTCTCAAAGCTGGCATTTGGCTTGGGTCCTGTACTTAATCCATTAGATAAGGCAGTTTCTCATGCTATTGAGCCATTCCTCCTCCTGGCCAAAGGTCAGACTGACTGCTCTGTTGCAAGCAGCTGGCTGGCAGGGAGCTTGGAACAACATTAGTGACATTAGCGTCTGCATGAGTGGCACTGCCCCCCAGAGTCATGAACTGGCTGTCTTGTCTTCCCAAAAAATAAAGGCCTTTTTTTGCTGTTTTTCTTTTAGATCCGTAGTGGATAGGCATGGCCAGAGGTAGGAGAGGACCATAATAGCCTATGAAATATTCAAATAATATTTTGGCTTTCTTAACCATGTTAAAGTTAGTTGAATTTCATGAGGTCATGGTGTGAGAACTTGACTTATAAAAGTAGAAATGGAATTGAAATCCCTTACTAGGCTTTTAAACTGTCCAAAACATTTTTAGTTCCGTTTTGATAATGTAATTTCAATAATGCAAAAATTCATGTAATATTTAGTTTAGAATAAGGTTAGAAATCTGCTTTACATTGATTCATGGTCTAGCTAATGCTGAAGTTGACTTTCTATCAGTTTATGTAACTTTATAGACTGATCAGTGGCAGGTAGATGTTAAGTGCCAATCTATATTTAGCCTGCCATCTGGTTCCTTTTGTTGAGAATACATTTGAAACAGCAAAATTAGGAAATTATTTTTGTCCCTGGAGATATACTTTAGCAATGCATGTTTTCTAAAGCCATGGTAGAAGTACCTCTGCAAGGCTCAAGGGTATCTAGCCCCATGCTATCTGCTGTCCCTTGTGAGTTAATACTTATGAAGTGCAATAACTTTTTCAGGGGACAGATAGGTCTGCCATGTGCTTCTTTGCTTGCATCTACTCTGAAGAGCAATTGCATCCATGGTAGTTCCATGGCAGCTCTAATTAAGAAAGACAGAGTCTTTCTGCCGTGGCTGATAGTGTTTCTAATTTTTCATTTTCTTTCCTAAAGGCTGGAATTTCAGTGATTGAAAACAGAAAAGCATGATGTTTATTACTGTACACAAGTGGTTTTTTCCTCTGTAAAGCAGAGAATCATCTTACTGCATAAAATATGGATGTCTCCATATTTTTGTTTACTAAAGTCTCATTTTTTGCAGTATTAACTGAATAATATGCAAATGACATGCAGTTTTCTGGAGACAAATGCATGCATTTAATAGAGTTTTATAATAAAAGGACATCGCAGTTGTACAAAACCAGTAAGCAAGAAATGCGAATTTAAGCTTTGATAGTGTTTCATCAAGGAAAAGCTCTGCTTTGTGTACAAGCGGAGCTAGGAAGTGAGTGTGAAAGTACAGTTGTGTTGAATTGAAGCCTCTGTTTGGAAGAAATGCTATGCCCCAAAATTAATTTTTTCAGGGAAAACAGTTTACCAAGATTTGTATTGGACAATTTTCCCCTCAGGGACCACTGAAGGACAGATCTATTTAACTTGCCCCGAAATATGAATTAATGTCATATTGCAGTTTGACAGCTGTAACATTCAGGTAAAGTTCATAATTATACAAATAAAAGATCCTTGCATCTGCTTTGTCACGTCTCTACCATCTCTTGTGATAAAGCACTACTTCTGTAGTGAATTTGAAATAACACCGGACGGTTTGTTATTGTAGCTGCTCTCTAGACTGGACAGAGTCCAGCTCACCTCCAGCCTGGCAGATAGGCTGCAGTGGCATGTGTCAGAGACCAGTCCACCAGCCCATGACCATCATTTCACCAGGGTTCACAAGTCACCTAGTGTGTTTGGTGCTTGTTTATGAGTTCCAGCACAAAGAGCTAGCTGATATACAGATGTGGAAGTTTGTGGTGTTTGAACTGATGGAAAGGGCCTTTCCCAAACCTTTCCAAGTGAAAAAACACAGGCAAAATGGTTCTGTAGGTACTTGAGAAAAAAATTCAGAAGCTAAAATTGTGTGGAGAGTAAGGTTTTGTTGTTTTGGTTTTCTAAATATTTTGAGAAGCAATTAAAAGTTGCTTCTCTAAATCACTGTTTAGTTATCTTTTCCGTGATGAAAAAGTGAATTTTATATACTTGCAGGAGAAAAATGTTTTGGTGATCAAACTTCTGAGATACAGATAATGAATCTGAGCTCTGAACTGACTTTGATTCATTTGTGAAGGACTTCCTGGGCTATGGAGGACTTTCAGTTTTGAAGCAAACAACAAATAAGACATCTATAGTTCCTGATTGTCCTCTGTTGCAGAGTTGGGCTGATTTCAGGTTATGGGTGTTCATCCAGGAGCATGTGGTAGTTCTAAGAAATAAGGTGACAAGTTTCGAACTGCCTTCCTGCCAAGTCCCCGAAACTCGACAACAAGGACCTGCTTCCCAGAGAGGGAAGAGAAAAAAAAACTACTTAAGCAGCCAAAGCGATAGCAAAAATTATATATATATATATTTTACATATGAGACAGATATATACAATGAGAATACTATACACCACGACTCCCGAAATCCCAAACAGCTCCCCAAAAAAGGGAAGAGGGGGAGGGAGAAGGGAAAAAGGACAAAAAGGGACAAAGATCAAACAAGTCAACCAGCCAACTGAAGGTAAAGTAGCAAAATCCCACCACTTCTCTTTGAACAAGCAGGATGGCTAGACACGGCCCAGCGCTCTCCCCTCACGCGTGGCAGATAACAGCAGTCATTGTAGGCCTCAGCTCCAGATAAGCCAGACCGAGACGGGGACCCACCGTTCTCGAACCTCGCCGGAAAGGAAGAGCGCGAGGTCCCTCCTGCTGGCTTTATTTATACCTCAAGTTATGTAAAGGAATAGCATGGAATACTTCCATGATCACCTTCCTAGTTCCTTCCTGGTTACAAGCTGGTCTCCAGGAAGGCCTGAGTGAAACCATCACACAAGTAAATGACTATAATTTTAATGTGTGCATCACGTGCAATGTGAGGAACACAGTGCTGTCTAAGTTAGATCTAAGTAAGGTAATCTCAATTTGTGCTCTGGTCTTGCAGCTGTCTAAACATTAAATGCAATACAGCATAGCACAAACAAGGGTATCTGTTGAACTAGATGCAATGTGTGGCATAAAATGGGAAGCTTCAAAAGATAAGTAGTTCTTCTTTTCAGTGTTAGCATACATTACAAAGTAAAACTTCTTCTAGAGGACGTTCTTAGATAGTCCACTTCTGTAATGGATAAAGGGGGAAAAGGGTGAGGGAGATCTGTCAAAAGAGATGCTGCTTTCCCTTCCAATTATGAATATTATGTAAATTAGCAGTTCATTTCTGTAATTTCAGGAGCCCTTAGGACTGTACAAGTAGAGTCCAAAAAGCATGTGACATTACAGCAACAGAATGGATTAATGAGATTTGTTTTGCTTCATATTGAGGTTTCTGCAGGTTTGATTTCAGTAAGTGGGAAGATGTACTTTGTTTTTTACTACCTACTTTTTATTTTTTTTACTACCTACTTTTATTTCCTTCAGATGTTGGTAGGCATACTAGCACTTAGTCCCACTGAGGTCATGGGATTACTCAGAATTTGAAGTGCTCATGTTGGTGCTTCTGGGAACATGCTTTTAATGTTTAAGTGCCATATGCAGGTGGTGGTTATCTTACCCATGCATAGTGCCAAGCACAGGAGCTTTTTGTAGATGTCCGCCTGATCAATAGCTAAGTGCCTCTGAAGTCACTGGAATAGTAGCTGGAGGCCTATTTAAGACATGGAGAGGGGATGAGGGGATTGCTAATTGGAAGATCCTCAGTAGCCACAGAGATTTGGGTAGTCGTTCTTGACATGTGTCAGGTTATATACACTTATATATGACAGTTGTGATTTAGTCTGTAGTGAAAAGCATACTTGTGATGACAGCATAATATAGAATGATGTAATGGAGCATAGGCAGCACAAGTCCAATCAGAGGTTTTTAAGTGTACTGTTAGACAAGCTAAATGGAGAGCATATGCTTTTCTGAACATGTGTTTCTTTCGTATAAAAATGAGGAAAACCATTTCTGTATCTCTTGTTTGAAATTGCTAATCACATTACCTGACAGAAGTTTTCTGAGGCTACCTTGGTTAGAGTATGTGTTGTGCTTAAGGTACTGGGTTTGAATAATATAGTGATGCTGGATCTTTTTGGTCGTCGTAGGAACCAAGGAGACCTAAGGACATATTTTAATATTTTAGTGCCCTCTTAAGGCTTTCATTGGGAACAATCCCATTATTTTGAACACTCTCACAGTGCAGCAGGTTGCCAAGGCTGTCAGTGAGAGTTAAGATTGCAGTAATTGTTTCTAATAATGAGAACTTGAAAGATGACAGATGGATATGAGTTTCACCAAGTCTTTGTACATTTCTGGATCATGTTCACTTATTTTAGTTAGTATCCTAATAACGTTTGCACATACTGTATGTTGAGCATGTCAGCAAAGAGTGTTGCCTTTCAGATACCAAGCTTAGTTGAGTGTTTTAGCATATGGAAGAGGTGCCCATATGCAGTGGTGAAGGGCTTTGCCTATGGGAACTTCAGAGCCTTCTTATATGATAAAACCAGTATTCCTGAGCAGAGATGTTGAAGCTTCTATTTGTTAGCCATGATATTTGGACCCTCCCTTGAACCATTTCATGATATTGCCTTTATTCATATTTGGTCTTGAACTGTTTTCAAATGGTGGGGGGAGGAGGCATGAAATGTTGACTGTGACTGAGGGATTTTTTCATTTCTGGAAACCATTTGTCTTTGGTTTGATTGAGGAGCTCTGTAATTAATGTTACATGTTGTTGATTGATATCCATCTAAATCTATAAGAAGAGTCATTGAAAAAGCACATTCCGATAGGTGCAGAAAATAAATAAATGTAGTAGATACCTTCTCTTTGTTTGTAGAAGATGGCCTGTATATGCTGCAGTGCATTTTCTTGTATCTGTATACGATTCATAAGCTCAACTCACATTGTACCACCATGTGCAAATATGATTGATAATACTTTAAAAAATGAGATAAAGTAGTTTACCTGCCATGTCAACACTGCCTTGTTATTTTAACTATCTTCTGGATGTTTCTTTTTCAAATACTGAAACCTACAGAACTCAAATAATATGAGTTGTGTAAGTTTCCTACCACCTTTTAGCCTTGAGAAGTAGGAGAACATTGCGAAGTGTGATGTATCCATCTCTGCTTACTAATGAGTAATTTTTCAAGAAAATGGGAAACGGCAGTATATTGTTTTCCAGAAAAGGTAAACATCAGCTGTAATTCACAATGTGCTTAAAACAATTATTCTTTATCATTAAAGTTAATAATATGCACATTAAACTCTGATGTATTCAGAATCAATACTGCAGTTTCAGAGATGTTATACCTGGACATCTTTGTCTAAATATGGATTTCATTGTCATTTATATAAGGTATGAAACAAATTATGTGCCTCCTAATATCATTAAATAGCCCCATTAATTTAGCTACTCAATTTATGGCTTCTTATAATGCATGAAAAACTAATATGGAGTTATGGAAGACATTATGAAATACAGATGCTTAGTGTCCTAGATTTGATTGTGGAAGGCCAATGCCAACATTCAGTACCTTTCAAACACTTTACTGCCCAGAGAAAGTCTAGAGACAAGAGCAAGCCATGCTGTAGTACGCAACTCAGTTGTTAATTTTCAGCAGAGTTCCCTTGGGTCCAGGGAGCAGCAGTTTGTTGTTCAACTTTCTACTTACGTATTTGTAGCCTTATGTGAAAATTATGTGTACACACTTGTATTCTGTGCCAAAGGCAAAAGTTACTCCTTTTACTTACTGAAGAAAATAAAAATAGGTAAGAAGGACAGTGTCTCTCTGTTTTGGACAGCATTTATACAGTTGTCGTTACTATCGTAATTTGAAATATGAGTTAAATAATTTAGTCGACATTGTGATTTCTTCCCTTTATTGCCTCTTTATTGCAACTGTCTTCCTGCTATGCCCTTCATGTTTTCATTACTGCTCTTTACGTCATAGCAGTTCCTCAGGTTTACCTCACAACACCTTCTTACCCTTCCAGGAAATTTCAGGAGTGCCCTGAAACCCTGGAAATACCAATCTTGCTGCCTTTTGCTTCCTCCCTCTTTGGAGAGTTCCTTTTTAAACAGCCAGGATGTTGTTAAGCCTCAGATTCAGTTGTCTACTTTTCTTCTTATCCTTTTGTCCTAGTTTCAGCCAAGGATGGGGGGGCCAGGGGCAGAGCCTGGAGCCATGCAGGCCCGTCTAGGTTATTATTCTATACCATGCACAGGCGGGGAAGTAGAAGTCAGGGATTCTCACTTCCCAGAAGAAAGGGTGTGGCTTTGGGTGTGGGAAAAAGGGAGTGCATGGATGTTCCACGGCCATTTTTTCCTTTCTCGGGGGAGCAGACAGCAAGTGGAGTGGTGGGGTGGTGCTGGTCCCAACGGCAGGGTTTGTCTGCATTGTGATTGTTTCATTGTCTTGGGTTTGGGGGAAAAAACACAGGCACAAATGGTTTGTCTGCCATTGTTTTTCATTATCTTGGGCTTGGGAAAAAAAAGTGGTGGAGGGAGCATCAGACTTGGTGAACATTTTGCATATAATCACTCTTCTATACACTATTGTTATTAGTATTGTTGCTGTTACTGTTCGTTTTCTTATCTCCTTGCTGTTTCCAGTAAATTGTTATCTAAACCCATACTCTCTGTGTTTTGTCTCTCTCACCTGAGGCAGTGGGGGGAGGGGAGCAGCTGCATGGAGCCTGATTTCCGTCTGGGCTTAAACCATGGCACCTTTCTAAATACAAACCTTGAAAAAACTTAGTGTAAGTTTCCTGGTAAAACAGGAAACTTGTAGTCAGGATGATTTTTCCTGCTCTCTGCTCAGTATCTAAGCACTGCTCACCTGCAGTCTTTTGCTATAAGCTGCTTATTTCACATTTAAGCACACACACACAAGCGCACTTGCTTTCCTGATTTTTTTTCTATAGATGAAAAAAAAGACAAACCTCCGTAGCCATTTCCATTATCCTGCTTCCATTATCACTTATTACATTTTCAAAGCAGCATCTTCATACTTTGTCTTCTGGTGGTGGTCATGCTGAGGGACCTTTTTGTAAATATATGCAAAGCTACTTCATTGTTCTTTAATGTATACATTAGTCTCAACCATGTTTGACCTTCTGCTGTGCTGAGACTACAGCCCATCATTCCAGCTGATATAATTTCATTGTTTATTTGTACTTGCCCACTTTCTCTGGTGTTAAGCTTTTATATGAGACTGTCTTAAAGACTCCTTGATTTTGGGGAGAGGATTTGTATAATGTGAAAGAAGTAATTTTTTGATAACTCTGATTGGTGCTGTGTTATTACAAATAATATGAAATAATACATTTCTTTCATATCAAAATGCTCTGTGTTATCATTACAGTCAGTGGAGTATGGGCACCATTAAAGTAAAGTTCTCTCAGCTGTCTCAGAAGGGTGCTTGGCATCTTTTAGGAAAATGCTGGTTTTTCATCAGAAAAATCTGTATAGTGATTTTTTAATTTTTTTTTAAGATAAAAATCTGTTCTATTAGCAAAGAATGTTAATAGATTAAGGAGATGAGGGCCTCTTGAATATCTTGAATATCCAGACCATAGGACTTCCTTGAATTAATTCTTAAGAGAATTACAGTACAACTTTGAAGAAGGAAAAAAAAAAGCCAAACTAGTTTTTATTTAAACTTTGCTCATCATGTGTTTTCTTAGTTCATAAATTTTGTTCCAAATTTTCTCTTATAGGTAAAAGTGACCCATTTTGTGTAGTTGAATTGAACAATGACAGATTGCTGACACATACCATCTACAAGAACCTCAATCCAGAATGGAACAAAATCTTCACATTGTAGGTGTTTGGATTTGTGGGGCTTGAATTGGGAAAGAGGGCAGTGGGTTTTGGGTGGATTTTTTTGGAGGGGAGGGTGTTGAAGAGGATACCTACTGGTGGTTCTGAAGAAGCATAGTGACAACATACTGATATTTCTAAACTAAACATCTGACTACTTTTTTGAAGATTAAAAACATGAAAAAAAATTAGAGCAGTGGTATCATTTTAAAGGTTAAAAAGCCAGATCTGTTTCTTGGAAACCAGCTATATGTAATGCTAAGCAGTCCAGACTCCTGCTAGGTTCAGTGAGAGTTTCAAGGACCAAATCCAGTGTGATGGGTTTGCCCCTGAAGTTCTGAGAGGGAAGAAAAGATATTGTGGTTATGACCTTCATTAAAATGGGATTGTTAACTTTAAAAAACATTAGTCAGTTGTATAAAGTTAGAAATTCTAAAAGTCTCTGAATTAAGATCAAATACTTTCCACTTCTTTTCATTTAACAACTGCACTTCTCACAATACTCTCTAGTATAGTACTAGTACAATGCAGCTGTTGGGTAAAATGCAGTCTAAAATATTTAGTTTGTCATGAAGTGATGCTATTGGGTTTTTATCCTTCTGTTACTTTGAAGACAGTAAAAGGCTTTGGCAAAGTAGAAAAAAGTCTTCCACAAACAAAATGTCTTTGTTATTTGTCTTGCTCAGTTGCCTTCTTTTTCTCCCTTCTTCTCTCTATCTGACTGCAATGTGACACCAATGAGTAGAAAAAACCTGATCATTCCAGGTCGCGCTACTACTGAAATCAGCTAACAATCGTCTGCAAAACCAGTAGAAGCTTTAGCTTTGCGTACACTTACTTCACTTTATCATAAATGAAAATGCTATATTTTACCCTTGATCTTAAAATTCAGTGTGAATTTAACTTTTTTCCCCTCTAAATTTGTCAGTCATATATTTGGCATCCATAGGTTTTTTTGACCTGCAATGAGTTCTCAAGAATGAATTCAGAACAAAAAAAAACCTCGATAGTTGTACTTTTCAACAGCTTATTATTGTTGTTCTCATTTCTGTATCTGCAAAACCATGTTAAATTCTTCATTAATTTATTTTTAATTATATGCTAATAGAGCCAATAACTAATCATCCTCTAATGCTCAGCAGTGTTCTCTGCTCAAGGAATTGCCTGGATTTATAGAGGACAAAAGACTAATCAGGAATCAATTAGAAAACCTCTGAAGGCCTTTAAGGCCTTTTTTCTGTGTATAGTTGCATTGAATATTATATTTATCCTCAGATTTGTTAATTAATTTTTGGGCTAGCAATCCCTCATCTGGAGGCTTAGATTTTACTGCAGTTAAACTGCTTTGCTTGAATTTGTGTTTGCTGGTTCAGCCATTCGATCAAAAATGAGTTCTCTCAAATAATTCTTTTTCTCCAAATAAGGAATATAAGTGTTTCACTCAAGAGTTTACAATGTACAGTAACATTCTAGTGCATGGCAGTGGAGCGTTTAATAGCTTGCAGGCTTTTTTGCCTCAGTAGTAGCTGAGAAATGAATTGTTTCCTACTGTTTGTTCTTTATTTGTTGTAATGACTGTTGTATATTTGTAATTAAGCAAGGATTTCAGAAGTAAAGAGCTTGTTTTCAGTGCAAGGATATGCTCCTGTATCTTGTAATTATTTCCATTTACAAAGCCACAGATTTCACAGTATTTGCAGTAAGAATCGCAGCAATGGCAGCAGTGTTTAAGGGATAGCCTTTAAAAGCTCTCAGTCCTGCTGCTGGGGGCTGTAAATCCCCCAGTGCTGGTCCTTGCAGGTCATGCAGTGCAAACCCTAGGTAGGAGATTTAAAGCAAACCTCAGCTGTGAAAACCTTACAGAGAGAGAGAGAGAGCGCAATCATTTCAGCTCTTAGAACACATTTTGGTTATACACAGGGAGGCCTCATTTACTTAAGTTCTGTTCTCCTCCATGGCTTGGAAAAAGAGATGGGTATCTGTTTGTGCTAACCTTTCACACTTTTGTCCTTAGTACTTGCTGGTGTAAGTCACTTCCTCTCTCCACTGTGTGTACTACTTCCTTTGTAGTAATATAAAAGATATCCACTCGGTGCTTGAAGTGACAGTTTACGATGAAGACCGCGATCGAAGTGCTGACTTTCTAGGCAAAGTTGCTATACCACTGCTGTCTGTAAGTTTCATTCACCTGACATACCACTGAATTTTCTCTGCTGAAGCGGGGGAGGAAGAAAAAAAAATAAATTTGCAGCTCTGTATCTGTCATTTCTCAACCAAGGTCTGTAATAAGAACACTAAAATTTTAACATACTCTATTCACGGCCATGTTGAATCCCATGATAGTTAATTTTTCCTGACAGACTTGGTCCTGGTAATGAACAGGTACTTGTCAGACTTGCCACAGTTGTTTTGGGTTCTGTGTCAGTTTCAGCAGCTGGGGGTCAGGGGTCACTGAGGGGGTGTATTCAGTGGAGACTGCGAGACAGACGGCTGTCATGTCCTTTTCCTGCAGATTCAAAATGGTGAACAGAAAGCCTACGTCTTGAAAAACAAGCAGCTGACAGGGCCAACAAAGGGGGTCATCTATCTTGAAATAGATGTGATTTTTAATGCTGTAAGTCTTAACTTTGGCTTTTTTGTACTGCTAAAGAGTTCAGTTTCATGAGAGCTTTTGTTCCTGATTTGTAGAGAATTTCTGTCATTCCTCATTTTCTCTAAACCTTGATGTATACTACAGAATACTCTTCTGCCAATGCCTGGCACACCCACTCTTTTTGTTGCTGCTGCTGCTGCTAATGTAGGGAGCAGCAACTCTTGTCTCTGTGTAAACTTACGTGTTGCGGTTTGGCAGCTGTGACTTTGAAATTTTGTAATTTTTGCAAATTAAGGTATGTGTTATTAGTAAGGAGCACGTAAGTTTGAAATACTGACTCACATTTTAATGCATAGGTGAAAGCCAGCATAAGAACCTTAATGCCCAAAGAACAGAAGTATATTGAAGAGGAAGACAGACTGTCTAAACAGGTAAAGAGTAAGGAAACACTAATCCGTTCCAAAATCCGTAATATCAAGTGTACACGTCCAAATATCTGGCATCATACTACTGAGAGAAAAGAATAACATTTTTATTATATATTTACAAAAGAATATGATAGGTTGGAGAAGGCAGAAACAGAATACATGGGTTTATTGTGTCTCCTCTATAAATTGTGGCTTAATTTCCATGAAATACATGAATAAGAACACAGTTGAAACCAGCAGGTTCCACACATATCAGATTATCGCCCAGGTGCATGTAAACTAAGTCTTGCATAAATTTTTGCTGTTAACTTTGACCTGAAAGTTCTCCATTTGTTGCAGGGTAAAGAGTCTTTCAGCATTATTTTAGCCAAATTTTAAGTAAGTTAGTTGAATAAGGTTTGAATGAAAGGTGAAAGCAGACTAAAACACTTTATGCTACAGAGAGTCCTGGGGGTAGGAAGTGTCTGGACTCTTTCCTCTGGATATTTTTGCTACATACAATTTTAACATTTTGGTAAAGAATATTTAAACACGCATGTTTTTCTCCACTTGAACTACTTTTGATTCAGTTTTCCTGTTCCACAAATGATGTATTTTATATGGAGAGAGCTGGGCTTTCAGTTGGGCTGTGGGGATAAGATTTTTGTTGTTTTCAGTGAAAAAGAAAAGGTCTCAGAACTGACTTTTACTTTGATGAAAACTTATAGACTTGAGCATAGTTTAAGTTACGTGCTGGATGAATTTTACATCAGTTTTTTATGTAGTTCATAAAAAACATTTCAAGAGGCAAAATATTTCTTTCTTTACTGTTGGGAGTAATGTAATTGCTAAAGCTACAGTTCGCTCTCCTTTCCCAGCAAAGAAGCAATAAGACCTTTTGCTCAAGATTAATTCTTCTTCCCACTTTCATAACAGAAAATAGTATTGTGACTTTTGCAGATGGCAGGAGGAGTGATCATTTTCTATGCAAATCAGTACACAAATAATTCATTGGTTTGTTTTTTGTTTTTGTTTGTTTGGGGTTTTCTGTTTCGTTTTGGTTTAGTTTGGTTTGGGTTTTTTTGGGGTGAGGGTGAAGTAATTTTGGAGGATTTAAGTACATTTCCTGAATCAAAACCTAGAGCTGTTATGTCTTGTAGTTTGGAAGAATGCAGTTAAAGTTAGTTTGGTAAATACTTAAACCCAGGTTTTCAAAATACATGAGAGCAGACAAATTTGTTACAAATGTTAAAGGGTACAGATGATCTTAATTAGATTAGAGCAGTAACTTTGCATGGTTTTGGGTTAGTGTGCTGCAGCACCTTTATATTAAGAAAGACCAACGTTTGTTAAGGAAGGCTTAATAAAACTGAAATCTAATAAACAAAATAATTTATGAAAATTTGCAAGTGGCTTTTTAATGTTGGACAATTTGTGTACCATCTAAAATTAAATTCAGCAAATACCAATTCACACAACTAACAAATTCTCTGTCTTCCAAGCCAGAGAATTTAAACTAACTTGCTCAATTTGTGAGCTAGAGAGCTTGTTATTTTCTCAGTCTTCACCTTACTTAAGAAATTAAGAATGAAATTATTGTAAGCATGAGCCTTTTCTGAAACTTTTTGGGGTTTTGAAATATTTTTATTCTTTCATGTTTTTAACAGCTGCTATTAAGGAACTTTATCCGGATGAAGCATTGTATCATGGCGCTCGTAACTGCCATCTGCTACATTAGCAGTTGCTTTGACTGGGATTCTCCCCCGAGAAGTCTAGCTGCTTTTTTGGTATGATCTTCTTTATACTATTTTTAATCACCCCAGTGTGTTTGTGTTCTAGACTGAGGGACAATACAGTGTAGATATGGAGGTTTTGGGGGGTTTTTAATTTATTTAAAACTTTGCATTATGATGATACTCTAAACAACGTTTATTCAGCTTTTTAGAAGAATAACTAAGTTTAAATGTCACACAAAAAAGAGGTTTTTTTAAAAAGTCATAATAATATATATACACATATATTAATAGTATAAATATAATTGCTTATATAATTTATAAGTGAGTGATCCAAATCAAAATGGAGTGAATTATTGATAATATATCTTAAGCTTCTCACAAATTACTTCCATTAAATCTTCTTTGGCGCCTTCATATATTGCATATTTATTGCATACAGTTGTTTTGAATGTTATTTATTTGCATATAATTGAGATAAAATTAGTGTTATTTTGTCCTCCATATATGTTATAACTATAGCTATTTCAGAAGTACAAAATTACAAAAAGAAGTGCTCTGGACCCAAATATTTGCTTCTCGACTAAGAGGTAGTGTTCCTGAATTAAAAAAAAAACAAACCAACAAAACAAAACAAAAAACAAACCACGAAAAGCAAACAGAACCAACTTCAAAAGCACTAATACAAACTTTTAGCTCTGGTCATAGTTCAGTTTTTAATTAATTCATTTTTAGTGATTTAAACAAAACTGCTATTTCTCAATTAATATTATCTTCATTAGTGTTAACCTTTATTTTTCTGTTAAATTTTGAAAATTCCAAGCATTGGAATTGAATTGATTGAATTGTGTTTCACAGATAAATATCTTTCTATTTTCAAAATCATGACAGCTACAAACAAGTAGTCCCCATTTGTTGTTTCATGAGGGAGTCCCACTAGGAGTAAAAATGTATGCATGGACATACTTTCTGGAATATCTACATTTATTAAGTTGGTTGAAATACTGAAATTATGAGTCTCTCCCCCATGAATATGAACAGAGAATGGTTTTCATCTAACTTTGAATAATTATAGAGGGAGTCTGTGTTCCTGAAGGTCGGGTGCCTAAGATTTGGAGAAGTCAAACAAGACATTGGAGCTGACTGTGCAGTAAAATGAAGTAGCTGTGTGTGTCGTTAAGTCATGATGTTTTGCTGGGAGTTTCTTCTAGCAGGGCTCCATTTGTACTGAGTCACTTGTTAAACCACCTTTTGCCTGTCGAGAATGGCAGAATGCTGTCGGTCCTTGGTTGTAGTGTTCATCAGAAGTGCAGGAGATACATGTGCTGTTCTAAAAGTCAGGGGGTTTACACTTTTATTGATGTCTGTAGCAATGACACTTATGTGCAGAGATCTAAATATACTTGCTGCTGTTTACTGTAGAATGGCGATCTGTCATTTCAGTTAAAAGTTATCAACATTTCATAGGAAAGTGCAGGTTTCTACATAAAACTGTAATGTTCATATTGCTATTACTCTTCCAGTTAGTAAGTACTCATCTCCCTAAGTCTAATTTTAATATGAATATGGAACACTCACTGGATGGCAGTAGAAGAAGAGGAAATGGGAAAACATCCTGTTCTTTGAGGCAAATGAAATTATTTTTTGCCCATGGCGCACTGGTGTAGCCATGGAAGAAGTTGTGTTGCTGTTAAAATGTAATTATTGCTGGTCATAGGAAAAAATGAGTATCATAATAAGTAGTTGGAAATACGTAAAATGGGGAATTTAAGCAGGTGGATATATAATCAGTATACATCATTATTGTAGTTACACTGTATTGCAGTAGAAACATGTTCCTGATTTTATTTTTGTGTACATATATATTCATATTTTACATATCTCTCTCCATAAAGAGAGAGAGAGATCAAAAGTTTGATTTTCTTCGTTTCCTTGCAGTGTTTGTTTTGCTGTGTAGTGATTGTGGTAATTATGGATATATTATGTTTACATTTGTGCTGTGACTGCACATATTTATTCCTGTTCTGCATCCAAAAGGGATCCTCTGCTTTTCAACCTGATGTTATTCACTCCAAGGATCTATCTGGCAAAAAAAGTTTTTGCTAGCCAAGTCAAATACATGCGAATTTCTATCATGATTATAAGCTTTCTGTTTAGATTGTTTCTGGACTTTCATAAGCTCTTGAAATCTTGAGAGTGGTCCGCTTGCGTGTGTAATGCTGAATTATGTTTGCACTAAGGTTACGTTTGAATGTAATAGAGTATATAAAATAAATGTACCTATATGTATACTTCTCGTCTCTTCACTATTATACAAATTCTGTCTCCTCTTGACATTGACTCACAGAGGTTAGAGAATGTCACAGTAAAATGTCATTGCCAGAAAGGAGATGAGAAATAGGCTATTCTGGCGGTTTCCAGCTCTTTAGGCAGACCAGTAAATAATGTACAAGATGTAGACTTTTAAACTAACCGTTTTTTCCATCCTGTTGGATTTGAAGACATACCTTGATGGTTAACATCCTGATGCAGATTTACAGCCATTTCATGTAAGTTACATATGTGGGGGTTGATTTTTCATATCTCCCAATACCCCAAGTCCTTGGCATTACAGTTACAAGTACTTCTGTCTAGCACCTTACCCCATGGCTTTACTTTCTCATGGGGGTATGCAGGACCACAGTTGAAGAAATTTTGGCAGACTAGATCAGTTTTCAGAAACGTACTTACTAAGATCAGTCTGGAAAAAAGACCTGTTCTTGGAAACCTACAGAAAGGCTTGATTAATATGGTGACTCTGTAATAAGCTACTGTTACCTGCTTTATACACGTTCTGCACTCTTTTCTACAGTTCGTTTTAAAGTCATTCTCTTTGGAGAGTCACAGTGTTAGTCATCAAGACTAATAGTGTTCATTGAAGGGCCTTGCTTATAATTTGTATTCCAGAACTTAGCTGTCTCAAACCTTTACGTTATTTGGGACATCTTAGATAAGGAAATGCTGTATTAAAGGTTTAGGATGATTCTTTCCAAAATCTGTCCAAAAGCACCAGCCCAATGACTTGTGTTGCCTGTGCTGTGCCTAGAGGTAGAGAAACTTAGAAGGTAAGTTTTCAATGTTCTAGACTATACATTTCCTCAACTAAACAATATTTTACCTGTTCCTGTTAAACTTCATAAGCTCATCACCTTCACTGGGGATTTTGTCTGAATGACCTAAGGTTTTCCCTTCAATTCTTTCTTCTGTGCTTCGGTAATTAACAGTAGAAGAAAAATTGCTACTAACACATAATATTTTAATGTTTTCATGTAACTGTGATGTATTACTAGCTGTTATTTTTCAGATATTCAAAGATATTCATAAATAGCTCATAAACCATAGGTTGATCTGGCTAGCATATGACTTTGGATTAGAACAATCAGAAAATTTTATATTCTTTCCTGCTTCATATTTATTTCCTTTTAAATACAGGAGGTACATAGCAACAATGTTAAATTAACGTTTCAATTACAGAGCAGCTTTATTGTATCACATACAGTCCTGTTATGTCTAGCGGCTGATCAAGCATGTGTTACATACTTGTGTTTATGCTTCTGAAGCACCTAAATGCAATGGAAAAGAATAGAATATGTACAGGGAGCCTTTGCCGTAAATTCACATGATTTTATGTGTTTAAAACAGACCTTTACAGTGTTTAGCAGTTAATTTTCGTATTTTAATTCAGTAATTAATATGGTACGTTTGAGGCAGAAGAACTTTATTAGAGTATGCAGAAGTGAGTGTTTTTTCTTCAGATTAATCCACTGTGGGCACTGAAATCTCTGTTAACTGGGCCTAATTTCCATCAGCTTCTTGACCAGACATTTCTGTTCTTGTAGATCACAAAAATAATTGGACAACTGAGCTATCAGTGAAAGGACATGCTTCAATGTTAGTCAGGGAATTATTTTATGGGACGAACTTCAATCTTTAGTAGTGATTGTAGGTAATTTGTGCTACCATCTGTCCATTTGGAATTCTTCTAGCCTTTTCAGTCTATACAGTAAATACTGCTCCATTTAACATTAGTATTTGATACACATTTAATTTCTGTACTGCTGCATGGTCCTTAGGGAGCTTTACTCTAGTGCTATGTGAGAGAGACAAAGTATTGATCAGTTAACATTTCAGCTACATTTATGTATGTTGCAAAATTAATGAAAATGCCAGACAAAAATGTCAGAGTACACAAAAATGTAGAATTTAAATTTGGTAGTTTAATGGAAAGTTTAACATGTGCATTGTTAACAATGTCCCTTGCCTTTAAAGTAAAATTCACAACTGAGTAACTAAATGGAACCACATATTTTACTTAGAGGAACACTAAACATGAAATAAGGGAGAATATAATCCTCAAAGTATTTGGTATCCCAAAATGGCCTCAGTAAAGTACTTTAATTGCCTGTTTGAACTTATAAGTGTTGCTCATAAAATAAACATTTTTCTTTTCTCACTTGGGAGCAGAGTACCCTCACCTAGTCACACCCATATGTCCTCAAATTAAAGCTTTCTATGAAGACATTCTCATATTCCTGTTGTATTCTTCTGATACTTTCTATACGTGTATATGCATGCACACAGAAAAGTAAGTCTCTTAGCCTTCCAAATATTGGTAAAATTACTTTCCCTACATCCAGGTAATTTGTCAGATCTAACTCACCTTGGCTTTGTCTTCTTTCAGACATTACAGAATTCATGTATGAAAATGACACAATAGCTTTTGATCAAGTGTTCGTTCTCTTGCACATACACCATTTAGTTGTGGAGGTGTCATGATAATTAATTGAAAAGGAAACAGGATTGAAAAGAGCTGGTCCCTAGCAGGAAATGAGACTGTAAAATAGTTGTGTCAACTTGCTTAGCTTTTCCCAATTAAAAAGGGAAATGATCACTACTGTATATTTAGGAAGCAACATTCACTGAAAGCTGAAGGAAAAAGATTATGTTTTGGGAGAGACTTGATATGACACCATCAGGAGTTGGAATGATTTGTACTAGTTATTACATATTTTTCTTTTTTTTAACTCTGTAATTTTTGGAGAATAAGAATTTTCAGATATATTTAAAAACTTGCTGGTGTTGCCATTGTTGATACTATTATTGAGGATATAACACATAAACACCTTAAAATTGCTTTTTACTAAACCTGGGTGAAATGTATCATCAAATTGTCTTTGCCACCTCTTGTCTAGCATTTGAAATTGGAATAAGTGCTGGTAAAGTAGTTGCAAAAGCTTCTTACATTTCAGAAAAAGCCTTTCCAAAATTTTTTGTTGCTGTCAAAACTGCCTGTTCTCGAAAGAGAGATTTGCAGAGGTAAAGTGACATGGCAGTGGCAAGGCCAGGTACAAGATTAATTTCTGATGCACATTGCACACATGTGCAAGAGTCTTTCAGCTTTTTGTCAGCTGTATCTTGAGCAGGAAAGAGTAAGAAGTGGACCAGACTGCTCTGGGGTTTTGTTTGGGGTTTTTTGTTTGTTTGTTTGTTTGTGTTTTTCAAAGTAAAGCAGACAAAAAGAAAAGTTCTGTTTCCTCTTTCCTAATTTTCCATAGACCAGCAGAACTGATATTGGACCTGTGTGAAATTACAGTGGAATTTGAGCTTTCTGCAACACTTAGCTATACTGTGTGCCAGGTTTTAGAAGGTGGGATAGGAAAGAAAAACAGTAAATAGTGGAACCTGATATATATGACCATAGAGATCCATTAAATACTCATACTGAAAGAACCTACCAGCACCAGCTGTTATTAAAAAAACCCTATTTACTTAACTATAACAAATGAGGAATGATGCTGGTGTGGAAAAACTGCTGTCATCAGTCTACATCTTGTGTTTGTCACATTGTGTGTTTGCAAATCTGACACAAATAAAGACTGGGAAATATTTATATACATAAAAGCTTCTTTTAGTATTTTGTTTTTAAAAAATCAGTTTCATCTGACTTTTTTCACAGAGTGAACACATACTTGCTAACCAGTTTAACAGTGAAATTCATTACCCAGGCACAGACCTAGTGCTGTTTTTGGTGACTTAGAGCATCCTGTGTGCCGCCCAGCTGCTGTTCCAGGAAAGTGTCTGTCTTAGTTTCTCCATCATTTCTGCCATCACCATTCAGGCGACTGGGGTGCCCACCTGAGGATGTCTAAAATGGCATCAGCACTACCTTTAGGCACTTTAATTACTCCCTTAGGTGATTATTTTACCTGCATATGTATTTTAGGTACCTAAGTAGATTCCGTTCTGAGTTTCCTCACAGTCTTAAGGTGTTAAATCTCAAAAATACCTATGCAGTGCAGGGAATTATTTTCCTTACTTTGCAGTTTCTGAAAAAATAAATAGCAGAATAGGCAATAGTATCCCAAGTCTTGAACTTTTCCCTTCACTACCAGACAGTTCTTCCCACCTCTTTTCCTTAGAAAATAGGTATTTGAGTATTCTGAAAGTATTTCATTATCCACGAAATTGTGGTTGATGAAAAATTGTAGAAATTGACAAAAGCTACTAGTTACTCTCCTGTATTTAGAGTTACCTAAAAAGTTCTAAAAACAATTTTAGATTTCCTGGTAAGGCAGTGATGTGGCTAGAAATCTGGGCAGCCAATTTGTGTGAGTTGCCATCTTGCTCTGGAGTGCGTTTCTGATAACCCAAGGCATGTACAAGGCAATCTCCCACTGCCTGGTGTTACTGGAAAAGTTGCAGAGTACTTCTGTTGGACCCATCATAGATACGTGTCTGGAGAGGGCTTGCATTGCACTTTCCTCTTGAGTGCACATAACCGTCCTGAATGAAAAACTTTTCACTTGAAGGAATTCAGGCGACATTGATACTGATTTTGGTTAATTATGTAGTAATGGTGTTCTAAGGTAATGTCTACTCTATCACTCTTGGGTTCCCTGAGGTGCTCTTTCACAGTCGTTGCAGGAAGTCTCGGCCATTTAAATTTTCATGACTTAAAATGTGCACATGGTTGATTATAAGATATCTTAACTTTTCATCATCTTTTAGTGATGAGTTATATGAGAAGTAACACATCCTCACGTAGCCTCAGCCACATTACTTGTAAAGCCTGTGTGTTTTCAATGGCCTATCTTGCACAGTAACTTCTTTTACTGGTCATGGCAGTATAAGGAGGAGCAAAAACTGCCTCAAAGATCTTTTTAGTAAGGCGTCAAAGCAAGAAAAAATGTTGTCTAGATAGTGTTTTAGTGTGAAGAAGTATGGACGGAATGTTAAATTTTTACCGAATGTGTTGCATAAGTGATTAAACTTCTGCAGGAAAGGAGAATTTCAGTTGACCTTGAAGTAAAAAACCTGTAAATGTCATAGCCTCTTATTTGATAGAAGCAGCATTTCTTATCTTTCATTTTTAGCTTATTTACTTCTCAAAAGAAAAATAGTAGGAGTTTATATCTCCAAATCTGTTTAATACTTGGCAATAAGTAAGGAGACATAATTTAAAAGCATTGTTTATTTTGGATTCACTGGTAGCTTGTACTTACTCCAGAGTAAGTATTAGCACTTATCCAGGAGAGATAACTAATGTTGTGAGCACAGTTGTTACTAAAGAGAAAAAAAAATAATAATTGTAAGTCAAATGACTTCAGCTGATACTGAATAGACTTACAAGTGTATGGCAGATCTTTGAGTTTGTACATTTCCATGAATGACATCTGAAGTTAGAACACTCCAACTGCTTTCCAGAGATACAAGTACTCTACGAAGAACCCAAAAGTAAAAAATTGACATAATTTAGTCTTGTTTTTCTGAGATTGACCACTGGTCTCACAGCTGTTATTAGCACTGCAAAGTTATCTGTTAAAACTAGTATTATGTAATTCGAACTTCTTGGACAATTAGTGTGCAACACGGGCTGAATTAGAAACATGATTTTCTCTCTTCAGTCTTACAGTAGCTGTGATTAGCTATGCCAGTTCTAATTGGCTGGTCTCTGTAAGCAGACACTGCTCATTAATGAGTGGGGACAGACGCTTCCTAACCCCATTAAAAAACCAAAAAGGTATCAAAGGAATGTGCTCAAAAATGAATAAATTAATTCTGTTTTGGTGTACAGAATACATATTTTGCATTTACCACACCAGGAAGTGGCTCTGTATACTTGGGAAAGCTATGATTAAAACACCATCAAGCTGACATCGATGCATATCTGTGATTCTCTGCACTCTGTGTGTCTCCTTTATATCATAACTTGAGGGATAAACATGTTAAGCTGAAGGTAAATGTCTACTTTAATCATACCTCTGTGTCCTGGTTCCAGCCAGGAAATGGTTAATTTTTGCAGTAGCCAGGAGGGGGCATGACTAGGACCTGGAGGTTATTCTGTACTGCCTCCTATCATTACTGGGAGTAGGGGGAAGGGGAGTATCTTCCGGGGAGAAGGAATGCCTTCTGGCTTGGCACAGTGTGGCGGAGGGAGTGGTTGGGTATTGTTGTTTCCTCCTTCTTGCATCCACTGTCATTGGTATTGTCGCTGTTACTGTTTGTTTTCCTATCTCATAGCTGTTTCCATCTCAGCCGGTGATCTTCACCTTTTGTGCCTCCAGTTCTCCTCTCCATCCCACCTCAGGGGAAGGGAGAATGGGGAGGGGGGTGAGCAATCGAGCAGTGCATGGTTTGGAGAGTCTCAGTGGGAGCACTGAATTGGGGAGTATCATTCCTAAACCACAAGTAACAAGGACAATGACAGGCTGTTTTTGGAAGTTGAGTGCATTCAAAAAACCCCATTATTCTTTTAAGGCTCAGGCACAGTGTACTTCCTGCCAGACGAGAGAAGCACGTTAGTATTTAGTATTTTCTTCCATTCGTCCTCAGTTTTTAAGTACACAAGTGCATGATGTCTGTTTAGCTTGAGATGCTCTTTTCTGGACTACTCTCACCTTAATGAAGTCAGCTTGTATGATTCTCTTCTTTCTCTGTTTCTTTCTGGTGCTCATTTACAAGGTAGAGAAGAAATCTCTTCCTTGTTTCAGACCAGAAGGCACAGATGTACATATTTGAATCTCTGTTTTCCAATGACAAATTCTTCATTTGCAAGGAAAAGTGTATTTTTAATAATTAAATCCAGCTAATTCCTTTGAAGATGAGTGATCAGTACTGTAAGGGATACCATTAATGTTTATTTAAGCCTGTTTTCCTTAAGAAAGAAAGACTGAGTAATTTTTTCTTGTTTCAGTGTTCTTTTTGCTGTTTTCTCTTGAAGAAAAAATAATACCAGCAGAAAATTATTCCTTCATCATTACTTACATTTAAAATTTTTAATATTTACTGCAGTATTAATTATTACTTTTTTAAAGCACCACTGTTAGCAGAGGGATTCTGAGTTAATAGAAACATCATAGTATATAAAACACAATATAATTTTCCCAAGACAATGATTGCCAATGTTAGACCACATTAGCAGCACTTAATGCTTATTCCTTAAATTTGCTTGATTTTCATCAGTTAGGAATCATATCACAATCTTGTAACAAGCAATCATAGAGATGTATTGGAGTGATATAGTTTACAACAGAGGTAACTAATGCCTTGCTTGAGCTTTGTTTCTGTGTTATATCATTGTCTTCATAGCATTACAGCTTCACATCAATCTGAATAGTGCTTTTAATACTGAATATTAGGCTTCTTCAATACAACTCCAGTGAAACACATTAAAAAAGTTATTTCTTCATGACAATCTATTAGTTGGAGCATTTGGAAAATAACTTTAGTGTGCTGATAGGTCTTTATAATGTAGTATTCTTTTCACATTCAAGAATCGCTTTGGGTGTGATTTACAGGGTTTTAACCTTTTAAGACACTTCAGCTTTGCTCAAAGGGTGCTTCAGGTTTTTATTAGCTACCTTGATTCCATCAGTATAAGCAAGATACACCTCTATAAATTACTGATTCTCTGGGGCATACTTCTTCGCATGTTCAGAGTTGAGAGCTCTATCAGCCCCATCCAATGAATGGTGGACCAGTCTGGAGTTACCTACCACAGCCTGGGCTCCTGACCCCAGTCAGGCACCCTCCTGCCTCTCCACCAAAGCACCTGCAAACTGAGCCGTGCCCCATTCAGCCCTGCAAGAACAGCTCCATTGTCACATTTTCTGAGGGAAAATTATTCCAGTTCTACTTCTGAATTAAAAGCAAGGCTGTTATTACTCAAGGGATGTTAGGCCTCACTGCTCTCTTGAGAAAACAAATTTGCTGTAATTTTATCTGTAATTTAGTACTGCTTGCGTGCAAATAGAGTCTACATTGTATAGAATATGAGGAAGAAGTAAGGGTTTGTTAAAACCATAAAACAGTTGGGTAACCATTATATTTCCAAAAGCAGCCTTATCAAAGTCACAGGTTAAGTAAAAAAAACCAAACAAACCACAAAAAAACAAACCCACCCCCCTGATAAACAACAACCAACCTCCCCCCCAAACAAAAAACATTTATTACATTAACCATCTATTTTGAATTTGCTTCAAAGAAGTAAACTTTCTGTCTATATGGAGAATATGGCAAAATTGCAAGTTTCCCAAAGGTCAGTGAATAGAATTTGCCTTGACTAACAGCCCAGCCGAGAATGGCTGTGGTAAAGGCTACTCAGATCTTTTTTTCTGCAAGGTTTTTTTTTTTGCTTTCTCACAGTAAATGTAGCAGAGCTTTGCTGTTCTCAAGTTCCACTTTCTTGAAGAATATGATGTCAAAATGCTTAAATACTGTTTCCCTTTCGTTGGTTGATTCTCGATGATCAGCATTTAATAGAAATATTACTTTCCTGTATGCATAGGAAAACTTAGCCCTCGCCAGTGATGCTGTTGAGGCTGGTCCAAATCAGTCGAGTATTTTATTCTGTCAAAGTTCATTTTTACAACTGTGTGCTTGTTTGCTGCCTTACATCCTGATTAGGCAGCAAATGTGCAAACTACTTTCTACATATTCTTGCTCTCTCTCTTTTTTTTTTTTAATGAAAAAAAATCCAATCCAGTTGTAGGAGTTTGATCTTGCTGATTAGCAGAGGTAGAGTTAAGAACTTAATGTGGTTTCTAATTATTTGGCAGCTGTCATTAGTGAGTGACAATGTAGCTAATCCCTCCCGACACACAAGCCTGCTCCTCCATTCTCCCAAAAGCAGCAGCAGCCACCTCCAGGCTCACTCTTAGCTGAAGCTGGGAGCAGGGAGTGCGTATCTGACCTAGGATCTGAACCTGGGAATCTCTGGTTAGTATGCTTCATTGCCTGTGGATCACGGCTCTCACCCTTCTGCTCCTTTTCTTACAATGTCTAATATGCCTAATTTAAATTAAATTATTTTAATTAAATCATTCCACTGTTTCTCACCATGCAACATAGTTAAGAGCTGTAGCTGACAATGTTATAAATCAGGTGTCTCCCCTTGATTGGGTCAAAGTTAGTGAGCCAAAGATGACTGTGGATGCTGGCATAGGCAGAGCAAAAAGGGTATGTGAAAAGACTCAGCACTTAAACTAGAACTGAGAGACACAGCAGTTACTGTTATAAGCATCAGTAGCATTCCTGCTGGTATTTTTCTCTCAGCATTGTCACAAGCACTGGGTTCACTGTTTGCGGGGAAGACAAAAGGCTGAGCAGGGAGTTTGTGGTTTCCGGATGGAAATAAAGCTCATCTTGGTTTATCTCTGATTTGAGCAATCCTGTCATTTGCCAGTCAGGGAGCGTAGTGAATTGTCCGCTGCATCACCAGAGTTTTTCGTAGATAACCCCTCGACAGCTGATGACATTGTACTGTGGTACTCTGAGGCTTGTGTTTATTTTATTTTCTGCAGACATCCATTCCTTCTCACATTTTTTTATTAAAAATCTGAATTAATCCCCTCCCTCAAGTTACACAGAGGAAAGTAAACAAAAAGCTTGAAAAATTCTAATGCAGGAGGAATGCTTTAAAACAAGACTACCTGTGTTCTAAAATGTGATTATTGACTAATTAAATTCTGTGTCTGCCTTGCAGTGACAAAGATAGCACTTCTTTGAGACCACTTTAAGATCTGGAAGGTAGAACCAACAACCCCACTTACCTCTGAAGTACCGGACTATCTACTTGCTCTGTAATGTATTTCACCTCTGCTGAGTTTTGATTTTTAGAACTGATAGTCAAATATAAAATATAAATTAGTTTAAAAATGACAGATTGTTTCTGGGGCACTTTCATTGTTCACTTTTATGATAGTTGCATTTTTTTTAAATTAATGCAGTTTAAAAATAATTTTAAGTTTCCCAAGACAAAGGAAGGAAATGAGACATTGGATGCACAAACAAAAGCTTTATTAGTTTACGACAAGTAATCCATCTTTTTGCATTAGTGTAGCATTCTACCCCAGATTATTTTTCATAATTGATAATTTGTGAGTCATATATGTTATTTATTCTTTTATGGGTTTCTAACTAGTGAATAATGGCAAAGGTCATAGAGATTTCATAAAGGAAATGGTTTTTGTTTTTTCAGTTTTGATTGCTGTTCTGAAGAATTTTGTGAATCTTTCAGAGAAAACCACAAAGAAAAAAAGTGATAGCCATTTTCCTGGAAGGAAGTTTATGCAAATACTGTTATAGGAATTCGAAGAAGAAATTAATTTTAGGACACACATGAAGCACTATAGCAGGGTGAAAATATTTACCTAAATCAGTTGTGTTTTATGTAATAGTGATTAGTTTTAAAAGTTGGAAGTGTACGTATTGCCTATACATGCAGCAAAATTAAAAATTATATTTGCATGTGACTGAATAAATTTGATTTTTTCCCTATCAGAAATATTTTTGCAGTAGTTTTCCTTCTACCATGAAACTAGGGGGAATGATAAACATGTGCTATCTCCACTCTTTAGAAGGGGGAATGATAAACATGTGCTATCTCCACTCTTTAGCAGAATTTAATATTGGTTACGAGTTGAGAAAATATAACAAGGGGGACAAAAAGTCTTTGCATTTAAAATATTAGAAAGCACCAAAATGGGATTATGTGTTCATGCATTAGTTTGTCACAGGGAAGTAATTAATAAAAGGATTTGGGCATATCATTTAAAATTTAGTTATCCTAATGAGAAAGCTAGTAGGAACTTTTCCCTTTACTAATATTTCTCCCGCTACCCATGAACATTTTACCACTAACTGCTCACAGACTTTCTGATGCAATTGAAAATTGGGGGAACTGAATAAAATATGAATAAATTCAATTAGTGGGAAAGGCAACTTGATATAATTTACAGACAACTACATAGGAGGTATAAAATATTTTTAAATTAATTAAATACTAATTTCACACTGAAGTTGTTATGAATTTCCTGCTACAGCTTGTGTGGTTCTCTCCTCAACAGTCATTTAAATGTACTCTGAACATTTTAATTATAATGACACATTTCTATAGAAAATATGATCAAGGACTATCTTCATAATTAAAATAGAATTGAACTCATTTAATTGTAATGTAAGTATATTATTATATGTAGAATATAATTATGATAATGTGTATTCTTCCCCTCTCCATTTCTAAAAATGAAAAAAAAAGAATAGGTTTTGGTAAAACTGTTCTTGAAATTTCATCCAAAAATCGTGAATAAATGAATATTTTGCAAAAAAATTTGTATCTCAAATCAGTAACAATATCAGTAGGATCTTGTCCTTAAGAGATATTTTAGTTGCCTAAGAATAAAGCAAAAGATATGTATTGTTGCTGAACACTTTTTATTTCATTCTATGGCATACATCAATACCATTGGTTCTTTAAGTTTTTTGTTTTTTTTTTAGTTTTGACCGAAGCTTATGTTGTGGTTTTTTTCTTTGTGATAGTGTTTCTAGCCAAGCTGGAATTAGTTACTAATGTATTCTAAGTATTTCAGAAAAGTGCTTTAATGTAGATTATCTGTTCAACTGAGCCAGTAAAATAAGGCACTTTTTTAGCTCATCAGCTAATTGATTTTAAATGTCATAATTATTTTGATACAAATAAAAATTTATGTGGACATTTACTCCCTAAGAGGAATTTAGGATTTGGACAAATGGACACAAAAATAGTCTTGTTTTAAAATTCCCCCTTTCATAGCATGGCAGTGTTTTTAAAACTTACATAATCATACTTTGAAAGGATGCTGTCCTTTCATCACTATAGGTATAAAAAGTACAGCTTTTCAGTACAGAACTGCTGAATCCTATCTCTGAAAGGAAAATATTTTGAATTATTACACTGTTTTATAATGAAAAACGCATTTAATAATATCTACCTTTTTATTTTCTGTTTTTATACTACTGTTGAAACTATTCCCCTTAAAAAAAGGAAAAGAAAGAAAGGATGTCAGAATTTTTTTGAAAGGCAGAATGTATTACTTTTGAATTGCATGGCTTGCCTGGGTCTTAGCCGAAGATATATACAAGAGAACTCTTCTGCTGCTGCTGTTATCATTATCTGCTGGATGCAGTGGTGTCTACACTGTGGTGGGCACACCTTTGTTCCTAGAAGTTAATGAACTGAGCCTATGCTTCTGAATTCATATCGTTAAGTTCAATTCAAATCACTAGGGCTGTCTGCAAGAGTAAATTTACACATATGCATAAGTATTTGCCCTATCTGACCTGCCTAGGGGAGAGAAAAATGTGTAAAAGATGCAGAGAAGAAAAAACCTGCCCTTAGATTAATGCAACTTCCCAAGCATCTCTTCATTATCTCAAAAAAATTGGATAAACTGTTGGTTTTAGGCTAAGTAATTCTCTGTACAGTTGCACTGTATTGAATGAAGCTTTTTTTATACAAGAGATATAGGATAGATGCTTATGTAATATGGTACAAATTTTTCCTGTCTTGCAACTTTCTGTATTTGCAAGACCAAGCATTAATTGTGATCTTTGAATGTGATCTTTTGATAGTTATGGCCAAGTTTAATTGTCAGCAAAAATATGCCTGAAATATGTGTGTCAGAGGAGCATAGAGCTTATTTAATGTTTGTCGATTAAAAAAAGAAAGCCTATTTTTCATGATCCTTTAAATTATTTAAAGAAAAAAAATGGAGAAAAATACAGACACCATTGTAAGATTTGGAATTAAATTATTAGAATAAAAATCTTTGGTATCATGGATTTTAAAAATTTTTGGTAAAACGTGCTCTTTAGCCTGAAATTAAGAGGTATTGAGTTTAGTGATAATGCTAGTTCTGTCCTATTTCCTGATAAAAATAGGATCCTTTTTCCTGTTTCTCTGCATGTCATTCTCCACTTAAACCTGTAGGTAGCACCCTTGCATCACACAAAAATCATTGCCATTCCTGAGAGACAATTACTATTTAGGTGGTGAAGTCTTTACTGCTGCAGACCTCTAAATGTAGCTAGTATTATTTGCATAATTTCCAGACTTAGGTGACAATATGTGATCTTAAAACAGCAGATCACTCTCATGAGGAACCTCAGAGATACAATGTTCTCTCATAATTATTTGTTTTAATGTATTGTCCGCATAATTCTTCGTTTCTGTTTCCGGTTTTCTTCTCTGTTCTGCAAAATACATGACACTAGTAGTCTCTTTTATTAGCTGAGTAAGGTAAACTCTGTTAATTTAACTGAACTCTGTTCATTCTTCTCACTGTGGACTTGATCCATAAGTTATACCAACCGGCAATTGACCCTAGAGTTGCTGACTACTGAGTTGGTGGTGATGGAGTTTCACTGAAACCACTGCACTGCAGGATCAGGCCACCTGAGGAGAATACCGACCTTGCTGTTAGTGCTGGGAAGGTGACCCGTTACCAGTGCTGCTATTACTTGCTTTTTCAACTTTGATATGCAATGTCAAAAAATTTTAATACATGCATTACTGTTAAATCTGAGGCAGTTCAGATAGAAAATTGTTTTGCAAATAATTTTTTTCACCCCTCAGTATGTGCTTCATAATATCATTGCTTATATTTCCTGAACCCAGTGATATCATACCATCTCTTAAAATGGCAGTTTGTTTTCCTTTGCAGTTGCTCTTCAGAGTCACATAATGCAGAATGTCTCTAGATTTATTATTTTTTTCTTAGGAGGTCGTACCAAAGAAGATGTGGTTATTGTTCTTACCCATGATCATAATGTGCTCAATAAAACTGTTGACATTTACTCGATTTTACTAAGATTGTGTTTAATTTTATTAAGAGTCAGTAAGTAGGATATAACAAGAAAAAAATCATACAATGCTCTTGTTAATGTACAAGTTAATGATTTTGTCTGTGTGCTGGACTGAGATATTTGAGAAGGGAACACTGAATGTCTGAGAGAGCCTCCCATGAGCAAGCTGGTTTTTAGTCATATTGTCTGAATGCTTGGTTGTGTATTAGAAGATGCAAAGTGTGATGCAGGTGGGAGGGAACTAACCTTTGACTCACTGTAGCAGCAGAAAAAGATCCAGACTATCAGCATGGGAGTTTCCAGCCTTTCCATTTCTCACTAGAATAGAACACATTTTTTTTGTGGATGAGAGAGGCACAGATTGAATTCCCAGATGCACCAAGCCACTCTTTGTCTGGGTTGGGTTTTGTTTTGGTTTGGTGGGTGTTTTTTTAAAGCAAACCACCTCAGCTTTCAAATTGTTACAGGAACCCAACCATTAAAAAACAAACTAATAAACAAACAAACAAACAAAAAGAAAACACAAAAAACTGAGAAGAGAGTATTCTTTATTGGTTGTTTTGCCTTGGCAAATGCTGTGTAGTTAACAAGGAAAGCTGACTTGTTTCTGCAGGCCCTGCTTCAATTTGTTGTGTCACTGTCCAAGTTAGAAAGGCACTTCTGTCCATAGCAAATGCTCATATCATGACTCATTAGACAAGGGAGTAATTTTCCAGCTCGGGGAGCAGGATGCCCAAGAGGAGGACCCCATTGTGACTAACTCTTGTCAAAGCAAAGCATATACTTGTATAGACCAGAGAAGGAAAAATGTTTGCATGGGTTTTTTCTACCCTGTTTTCTCTGTCTACTTTTTTTTCTAAGTGAACTGGTTAGTTTTTAAGAGTTATTCAGAAGATGAATACTACATAGCTGTCACTGGGCATGTGGTACGACAGCAGCGCAGAACTTGCATTTCACAGATATCAATATCCTGGGAATGGTATCTTAAGAAGAAATAGGCATTTTCAATGTTTGAACTAATTTAAAATTTAACTGGTAATCTATTTTTAAGATGTTCTGTTCTATGATGACATTCTAGCAATTAGATCAAACTCTTTTTCAGTATTGCGATGACTCAGTACATGTGAAAGTGTTTACCTGAAATATTCTTTCTCTTGGAAAAGAATATCTTCTATTATCAGGAAGGTCCACTGAGCAAAGAACATGTGATTTGTCATTGTCAAGATACAACATCAGATTTTCAAAGGAAAAAACAGCAATGCAATCATAAGCTTTCATGAAGCATCATAGTACTGCTTTTAATGTATTTTTCATTTTGAAATCTGATGCGGATAAACATTATTGAAGTAGTGTTTTAGGGGATTACTGGTATTATTTGTTATATCATGTGAAAAACCCACAGCTGAATTCTGTTCTCATATGGCTACTTTTACATCAGGATTTCACCTGTGTTGGATTCCCCTCTTGCTTACACCGTTTTTGTATTGAGTTTAGGTATTTTGTTGATAAGGCTAGTTTGCTGGGGCAGACTGACAGTGACGTCATTCTTATAGGGAAGGAAATATGACATGTTTTAGCAATGGTACTTTGATTCAGTTAGGCAGAGTCTAGCAGGTTCCAGAAGTCACTGCTTTCTGGATTCCTGAAAGTGGGAAGGCTGTGGCTGGGTTTCTACTACCACATGCATTTCTGTCATTTATGTCTATTGTCCCAGCTAAGAAAGGAGTTTCCATTTTCTACTATTGGGATGCTGTTGCCTGAAGTTGTAGTGTAGTGAAATAAAGATGCAAGAGAAGAGAACTGAAGAGGCTTACAGCCAGTTCTTTGTGATCTGAAGTCTTTGATCTTGGTACAGTGGTTTTATAGTGGGATGTAAACACAGCTCTGTTTTTGGCTTTTTGCTCTCTGAAATAACTGGACCCTATCTGGTTAATTTTACCTTTGTAAAAGGAAGGTCACTAGATTTTTTTTTAACCCATCTGTTTTGAGAAGTCTATTATCTAAGAGCCCCTGCTGTAAAATATTCAACTATTTGAAAAACAACAAACAGTTTGGTTTGGAAATATCACAGATCTCACAGGTTACTACAACTTGATATGTGAAAGCCTTTTCTTATACTACTGCTATCCGATTTTTTCTTGATCCACGGTGTTTGTGCAGAAGTTGTCGTCTGTCTTCGGGGTGCAAAGATGCAATCCTACCAAAGACATCTTAAAAATTATCATTTTTTTTTCTGAGTGAATATAAATTATAAATCTTGTGTTCCTGCTTTTAGAATCTTTTAAACTAATCTGAAGTCTTCAAAAGAAAGCCAGTCAGCAGTGCTACCATGTTAGAACTTGTTCAGCTCACAGACTGGAGCAGAATCATTTTACTCTGAAGTAAAGTGTATTAACTTCTACCAACCATCAGTGACTTTGCTACCCAGTTTTTTCATTTGTACAAGTAAAACATCTACCCATAGATGCAGAAATAACCCCACCCTGTAGGTAACTTAAGGATAATCACAGTTAACGATGAAGTCGTTAGCAGAAAGAGCCTTTCCAAAATTGCTTTTTATAGTTTTAAACCTTGCTTTCTCTTATGTATAATGTGAAACATCCTCCTCTTACTTCTCTTTTACTGGGAAGATCAAAGTGGTCCTGCCACTAAAAAGTTTAGTTTAGTTTTTTCTCCTACTGGGATAACTTGTCTTTCAACCTGGTACCCGCCACAGAATCTCCTTTTGTCCCCACATTGTTAACAGTACCTACCCCAATGGCAAAGCACCCATTCTGTTGCCCATTTTCCTTTCTCAGACTGCTTATGATGAAGGAATATGTCGGCTTTTCTGACAAGAGAAAATGCCAGTAGTTGTTAGGAATTATATAAAGGACATGAAGTGAAATACAGCTAATGGCGAAAACAAGTGGCTGTCTAGTAATGATCCCAAATTTGAGAACAGGAGATCAGAGTTTTGTCCCTGCCTGCCCTTGGACAGTCAACTCTGGCTTGAATTCTAATGGACTGGATTTGCTGGACCAAAGCTTAGGGGAGCTAGTTTCCCACTGTTCGCTGTTAGACCTTCAGAGCCACTTACCAAATAGAAAATGACAGTCAACTCACTATCAGAAAAGATGCCTGCTTGCTATGATAACAGTTTTGGAAAACAGGGCAAACGCAGTAGGGAATACACATTGCTCAGGCATCACCCAAACACAAACTCCGTTACCTCAGTTGGGTGTTAACTGGGTGCTGGTTGTTCATGACCATCTGGAAATCTTCTTATTTCCAAACCGGAAGTTGCATAGCTAAGGGCCTGCACCCTAGGTGATGACTGGTCTTAAGGACAGAACCTCATAACTCTTGCTGGTTAGCTGTGATAAAGACCTTATAATTTATCCAGTGCTTTCCAAAAGTTACATCTCTGGTTGTATATTTTAGTGCTTCATCTTACTGAACTCTGAAATTTGACATTTTGGGTGTAGGGAATTAGTTTTCTCTTTCAGAGTTGCATGTCTGTGTTGGAAGATATCCTTTTTATTTAAAGAGGGTTGGCAGTACTTATATTTGTTTCGCTCTCTCATTCAGTAGGTAGTCTTGTTATCCTCTGCCTTTACCACAGATACACATCATACTTTCACATTTGCTGGGGTCTCAATCCTGAAGTCAACCTCAGGCTTCCCATCCATGCTGTCGGCAAGACAGCAGACTCAGTGTCAGATCCTGAGTGCAGTGTTACTAAACCAAATGGAGATGCCTGGAGACGTGGCTGTCACTGGCTCAGAGTCCAGCCATGCCTCTGTAGCCATTCTTCTTTGAGCAATACAAAGTGTGGAAGTCAACACCAGCTGAACACACACCAAAAATTCTGCAGATATCACCTCAGTTTTCCTTGGATACTTCTGTGGCCTGTCTTCAATTTTCATACTTTGAAATCTTGCTTAAACCTTTTGTAGCTGTGTGAACCATCTTCAGCTGTTTTTTTTCCCATCTTATCTCTTTTATTACTCTTCAGTAGTATCTGTGAACTGTTCATAAAGTAACTAGACTCAAGTTAGCAGGCCAGAAATGCATGAAATCTTTGGAATAATTTCAGTTAATATTTGAGAGTAGTAGAGATGAGTAGCTGTGAACATTTGGAGATGTGCTTGCATGTCCTGCTTTTGGCATGACAACAGGTTATTTTCTTTGTGTTTGTTGTCCGTGTGTTAAGAAAGTAGAAGTTATGAAACGGCATTGTGCTTTCTCTCATAATAAAGATTGAAAGGAAAAAATAATTGGGTTGAGGGAAAAGGCAAGAAAAGGAAAAGAAAAAGAAAGACTTCGTTGTCTTATGCTAGGTGATTTCAGGCCAAGTTGTTTTCCCATATTGATTATATCATTTTTTAAAATAAAAATCACTTGCAGTGTAATACCTAACTAGTTTCTACCAGGATTTTAAGTCGCAATAACTTCTACCTCAGCAGCCAGTGTTGTTGGTAAAAGACACACTCTATTGACACAGGTTTACTTATTAAGTAAGGAAAAAAATCTTCATTGTAACTTGAAGCAGAGGCTATTAATTTAGACTTTGTCAAAAGCAGCTGTAAAATCAAGAAGAGGACTGTACCTTTTGGTTATTTTTTATTAAAAAAGTCGTGACGTCTTTAGGCTGTCTTGTTGTTCACTAGAAAGCTAATCCATCAAGTGAATCTGGGTCTGTTTTTATCACAACTACTTTAATTGTACCTTTCTTTTTTTCTTCCCTGTCTGTCTGAATGTTTAAAAACACCTTTTCTGTACAAGTCTAAGTGATGGAAGACCTAAATCAATCCTAAGTGGCAACCACTTCTCACAGTGTTTCGTGTGGTGGTGTGTTAATTAGCTGAAATAGATTATCCCCTGGTGTGTAGCGTAGTGTTTGTAGTAACTTTCAGTGTGCATAGTTTGCAGTGGATTTAATGTTTTTTTTCACATACTGAGGCAAATTCTCAGTATGTCTTCAAGTTTCTCTATGCGGGTGTTTTTTCTGAGCTAATCCTGATAGACTTTCCCTGCCGGATATGCCCATTTTTAAGAACAGTAGAACACTACATATGCAGGAACCTCTGTGCTTGGGGCTGTATGCAAATTTAATGCCCAGCTCATTTCTGTTTCTCTTACATGGATGACAGACATTTTAATAATAGCTTCCACGTTTCCCCATGGAAATTCCATTGTATTTCTGTATATATATGAGCGCATATGTGCATTTACTCTGTGTATGTGTTTGAATATGATACTGGGAACACCTATACTTGTAAATATGTTTTAGCCCTTGTTGTGATATAGATAAAATGTATGTGAGAAAGCTTGTGACAAGAATGCAGTCGTCAAACAACTCTTTATTAGAGATGTAGCTAGATCCCAGAGAGACTTATCAGATACTAAAAAATAGGATGGAAAATGTGATAAACAAGAAATTGACATTGAAAATAATTCTACAGCATTTGGGGTTTCATGGCTTCATAGGGTAGCAAGAAGCAAGAGCATAGGAAATAAGGTTTTGGTTCCTGATGTTTGAAGCAAGTACAGTCAGAGTAAATGGTATTCCAGCAACTGCAAATAGAGCTTTCTCCAGATGTGTCACAATCTTCATGACTGAAATGAGTTCTCTCAGGTGCAACAGGTTTTGGAAGAGCTGGGTGTAGCTGAAGAGCTACTAACTATTGTCTGCTTTTTAAAAGCAATAACCACAGTGTGAGTGTTTAGACACCAACATTTGTATATAGGCACTGAAATAGAAAGTGACTTGGCTGGCAGGGGTGCAGCACAGTGTATCCACGTTCCCTTCCTTATTCCTCTGTATGTGATTCTGTGTGTGCAGGCATGCCTCTCCCTGAAAGGAATTACACGAGGAAAGGATTGCATCCTTATCCCAAATGGAACATAAAAGATGTACTTTTTCCCCAATCTCTGCAAAACCAGCTTTCAGTTATGCTGGTTTGTATGTTTAAATTCAGGTTGTACAAAAGTCACTCTTCAGAAGAACTTTGAAACAGAAATTCCAGAAATATGGGAAGATGTTTTAAAGATATTTTAATGCAGGGAATTCATATAAACAGTAAACACTATTTTACTATTTTTTATTTTAATAAGAATTCTTTTTTTCTGCATTTCGTGGTCTACCTGTATGCCAAAGATATGTTTCCATAAATCTTTTCTTCTTCTTCTCATCTAGTATAGTCATCATTCACACTGCATTTAGTACACTACTAAAAAACTGATTCTACTCTTTTTTTTTCCTGCTTGAGGTGCAAGTGACAATTTCATGGTGGTGACGTGCAGAAGTGTTCAAAGATTACCATCACAGTCAAGAAAAAGTTCTTGAAAACTAATAGTGAATATGTTCAAATATAAAAAATATACTGTAGAAGTAATTCAACCAATTATCTGTCTTTTCATTCTTAGAAATGAAATTGCTATTAATATGGAGAGATATAACTAAACCTATGTGTATATGTAGTTGCAAAATATACATATATATAAAATATAAAAATTTTATTTTTCTCTAGCTTCTGACACTATCTGTTTTGGAGTGATATGAAAGAAAATTCAAGAAAGTATCTCATAATTGAGGTTTATTGAATATAAGATGTTATACCTTATCAATTTTAGTGTTATTTCACAAATAATGAACACAACTTTGTTGCAGGAATGAAAGAAGTGATATAATTATCTGGTGAGATTTTGATGCTGCCATTATTTTTGTAACTTCACAGTTTCAAAACATTAACAGTACATACAACTTTCCAAAATGTCTGTTACTTCAGCATGTTTTTATACTTACTAGTGTTACTTCTCTTTTTGACTTCATTGTATGCCCTCTTTTGTCTCAGATTGTATTACTTCTGTTGTGTATTTTATCTTTCATAGTGCTATATAATAAATCCCTACACCTTTAGTTCTCATACCGTGATTTGTAGTCGCTTTCCATAGTGAGTGCTTCCCAGTTATAAATCCACCTTAAACAGCATGTATTTAAAAGTTTGATGATAAAGATGTGTGATAGTATGGAAGAAAATGTGATAACTTAAAATGGCCTGTGATTTCAAGAGCCTGGGAAGCGTCCTCTAGGCAGTACAGACGCAGAGGTGTAGCCATATCTTGTGTAATTGGAAGGTAAGGTAAATAACTCATGGCACACTGTCTCATGAAGTTTTCATACAAGTTTCCAAGTTTAACTACTGGCTAGTTAGCTGTAGATGCAGCATCAAAACAAACCCCTCTGACTTCTTAATATCGTCTTATACATTCTGAAATCATGTAGGAAGAAAGGATACTCTAATAAAGTGAAAGGAGACCAAAAGCAAATTTTCCAACCGTGTCTGTAAAATTAAGAGTTGTTTTCCTTTCAATGAGAGCAAATATTGTGTATCATTTTTACCCAGGCAAAACAAGTACAAAGTAGGAGACAGATTTGTCTCATTTCGTAACTGTGCAAAGATGTAAATGGTCAAATGAGGTACTGAGGAATGTAACTTCATCCCATTAATAATATTACTAAATAATATATGTGTCCCAAAGGACCTATGTAAAAGGTGTAAAAATGTAATTAAAAAATGTCTGCAGAAAAGATTACTGTGCTATATAAATATATAGTTATATCTGAATGTGTATATATATATAAAATTATTTATGCACATAATGTGTATTCATCTCTTTCTTTGGAGCTCATTCATTTCTGTTTCAGGTTGGTATGTGTTATTTTTGGTGCTCTAGCAAGTATCTTTCAGCTATGGTGATTTCCATGTCACCAGTATTTAAAAAAAAAGGAACTGTGGAATAAGACACCAGTGTGTCTTTACTGGTTAAATTACCCCAAAGGTTTTCAAAGACCCAGGAAGAAGTTTCATGCTTTTAAAACATGAAGAGAGGCTTTGGGAAGGGACTCTTGATAATTGTTTTACTTTTGGATGAACCATACAGCCCTTTAACAAGGAAGACAGCTTTTGCGATTGTCTCAGATCTCCGCAGACTTTTGCCAGTAACTCGGACCCTCTTCTGGTTATACACCTAAATTACTTCTTTCTACCTTATATTTATTATTGATTATTTCCAAAGTGCTGTCTACAGTTAAAGTCCATCTGTAATTTTCTCAATTGCCTTTGACTTTGTCAGTCATAGCATTCTGGGGCTGAAACTTCTTTGAGCTGTATTCAATGTAGTTGTGTGGTGTATTTGTTTCTGATTTACAAAAATGGGATATAATTTTTTTTTGGATAAAATATTTTATTTTGGATAAAATATTTTTACCTTAAAATACTTGCAACCATTTTGACACTGTATTCCTGTGTTTTTAAATTTGTCAGGACTTAAAAAAAAGAGGTTCATTTCTGATATTGGTGTTTTTTACCTGTTGTTTTCTGCCTGTGCAAATATGGAAATGACCCTAGCTTACACTAGCAGAAGTTTACATTGGATATTAGAAAAATTTCTTCAAGGACAGGGCTGTCAAGCACTGGAACAGGTTGCCCAGGGCAATGGTGGAGTCACCATCTCTGGAGGCACTTAAAAGACATGTAGATATAGCACCTAGGTGCAGAGTTTAGTGGTGCACTTGGCCACAGTGGGTTAACGGTTAAACATGATGATCTTAATGGTCTTTTCCAACCTAAGTGATTCAGTGATTTTATATTGGCCAGCTCCTGAAAGTTGCCCCACCTGTGTATTGTGCCAGTTTGACTCTGGGAGGACCAAGGTGCCCACCAACACCACTCCATCACTGCCTATCACAGCTGGACAGGGGAGAAAAAATGTAACAAAAAGCTCAGGGTTTAAGATCACTGGGCAATAACCTTCATAAGCAAAAAAGATTCAGCTTGGGGAAATTAGTTGAACTTACTGGCAATTGAATCCAAGTAGGATAATGAGAAATAAACCCAAATCTTAAAATACCTTCCCCCACCCCTCCTTTCTTCATGGACTCAACTCCACTCCCACATTCCTCCTCCCCTGTGGTGCACAAGGACCATGGGGACTGTGGTCACTTCATCACGTTGTCTCTGCCACTGCTTCCTCCTCAGGGGGAGAACTCCTTGCACTCTTCCCCTGCTCCAGCATGAGATCCCTCCACAGTCCTCCACAAAGTTCTCCAGTGTGAGTGTTTTGGATTCGTGTGGCCAGGTTTTGATAGGCGGGGGGGACTACAAGGCAACTTCTGTGAGAAGCTGCTAGAAGCTTCTTCTATGTCTGGCAGAGCCAATGCCAGCCAGCTCCAGGATGGATCTGCCACTGTTCAAAGCCAAGCCACTCAAATTATAGTAACACCTCTATAATAACATATTTAGGAAGGAGAAAAAAAAGTTATTGTGCAGATGTAATTGCAACCAGGGAATAGTAAGTGGGAATATGTAAGAGGAATAACTATGCAGACACCAAGGTCAGTGGAGAAGGAGGGGAAGGAGGTGCTCCAGGCACCAGAGCACCTGCGGTCCGTGGTGAAGACCTTGGTGAAGCAGACTGTCTTCCTGCAGCCCATGGAGGACCATGGGTGTGCAGAGATCCACCTGCGGCCCTTGGAGGATATCCATGCTGGAGAAGGGTCCTGGTAGGAACCTGCAGACCCATGGAGAGGGGAGCCCATACTAGAGCAGGTTTCCTGGTAGGACTTGTGACCTTGTGGGGAACCTACATTGTGACAGGCTATGCCTGAAGGACTGCACCCCGTGGAAGAATGACCCATGTTGGAGCTGTTTGTGGAGAGCTGTTGCCCATGGCATGGACTCATGTTGGAGAAATTCATGGAGGACTGTCTCCCATGGGAAGGAGCCCACACTGGAGCAGGGGGAAGACTCTTCTCCCTGAGTAGTGGCAGAAACAACCTGTGATTGTGTTGGTTTGAACTGCCATAACCCCTATTCCCTGTCTCCCTAGGCCACTGGTAGGGCAGGAATTAGAGCTCGGGAAGGTGTTTTTAAGATTTATTTTACTTCTCATTATCCTGCTCTGATTTTGTTAGTAATAAATTCAGTTAATATCCCCAATTTGAGTCTGTTTTACCCGTATTCAGTGAGTGATCTCTCCTGGACTTTCCTCTCCTCAACTCACGAACTCCCCAATTTGAGTCTGTTTTGCCCGTATTCAGTGAGTGATCTCTCCTGGACTCTCCTCTCCTCAACTCATGAACTCTTCATTATGTTTTCTCTCCTCTGTCTAGGTGTGGAGGGGAGTGATAGAGTGGCTACGGTGGGTGCTTGGCATCCAGCCAGGGTCACTACGGTGAGTCCTTCCCATATGGGCTGCAGTTCTTCACAAACTGCTCCAACATGGGTCCGTTCCCACGCTGTCCTTCAGGAACAGATTTGCTCCTGTGTGCCTTCCCTCTGGGGTCACATGTCCTGCCAGTAAACATGCTCCAGCATGATCTCATCTGTCCATGTGGCTACCGGACCTGTAGAAGGCTTCCTACAGAGTCACAACCTTCCTCAGGGATCCAACTGCTCTGGTCTAGGGTTCTCCATGGACTGCTGGTGGATATCTGCTTCACTGTGGACCTCTGACCTCTGTGAGGCAGGGGAACAACCTGCCTCACAGTGGGGTGCAGAGGAATTTCTGCTCCAGTGTCTGCAGCATTTCCTCCCACTCCTTTTTCGCTGACCTGGGTGTTTGTGGAGTTGCTTCCCTCACATATTCTCTCTCTTCTCTCCAACTGTGGTTGTACGGGTTTTTTTTCCCCTTCTTAAATATCCCAGAGGTGCTGCTGCCATCACTGATGGGCTCAGCCTTGACCAGCAGGTCCATCTTGAAGCCAGGTGGCATTGGTGCTATTGTAGGTGAGTGAAACTTCTGGCAGCTTCTCACAGAAGCCACACCTACAGCCTCCCCACTACCAAAACCTTGCCACACAAAACCGGTACCATGTGTTCATCTGGCTGCCATCTCCTTCTGTAGACCCTTTTCTCCTACCAGCAGCCTTGGTGCTCTGTTCTGAAGCACCGAGGGCTGCAAATGGTCCTGTGTGGGGGAGGTACACATGCAGAAAATGGTGAATAGAAAATCCCGTGTGTTTTTGTTCTCCTTTCCAGGCAAATAAAAGGAATCGGGATCCTGATTTGAAGCTAGAGCTTTTTTGGGAAGGAAGGGTGGTGATGTTAATGTTGAGTGCCTGTGGATAAGAATAAGGGGATAGGCTAACAAGGCTAACAAGATGAACATTCTGGTGGGAGTCTGTTACAGACCACCCAACCAGGATGAAGAGGCAGATGAAGTATTCTGTAAGTGGCTGGCTGACATTTCATGATCGCCATCCCTTTTTGTGAGGAAGACTTTAGCTTGCTGGATGTTTGCTGGAAACTCAGCACAGCAGAGAGGAGACAGTCTAGGAGGCTCCTAGAATGTGTGGAAGATAACTTCCTGGCTACAATTGAAATTTTATTTCTGTCCCTTTAACTCTCACAGTTGGCAGTGTTGGTTTTCCTACAACCAAACAACTTACTTTATCAAAGGTTGCACTTCCTAATATCCTAATGGTCCTTTTATTTTGATGGTTTTGTTTTTCTGTCATATTGATGAAGATGAGCCCAGTTTAAACACTTGGGAGGTTTAAGTAGTTCACAATCAGGATTTTTAACATAAGTGACTTACTTTTCTTTTAAAAAAAAGTTACTCTTTTCTACTTTGCATTCAAAAAAACAAGTCTGCGAGTCTTGTATTTTCCAGTATTTGGGTAATGGTGACTATTCCTACCCGATTAAAGTTTTTGTAGTGTTTTCTTAAAGTGTTAAGTGGTTTTCCTTCATCTGCAAAAGTAGATGGAAGATAAGGGAGTGAGCAGATTAAGAAAAAAGTTAATTTTAACTGAGCAGATTAAGAAAGAAGCATAACATTTGGAACAACTTCCGTATAGATGTCTGGGGACTAAGTGTTTTGCTTGGACTACATAGTGGATGTACAGTGAAGCCATTCTAATTCAGCTGAAGAAGGTACCAAATATTTTTCCTTATACGTAGTTTAATAACTTTTGATGGACAATTTACAATCTTCAGGAATATGGGAGGAACGGGAGGCTGGTTCAAAGTCCATCAGTCTCTCGAGTTATAAGAAAGGAAAGGGGAAATAACATCATTTCATTCTTGGATTATCTAAAGAAATTACATTTTTCAAAATGCCTACAAAATGAAGATAAATGTGAATATGTAGATCCCTGGTTGTATATAATCTTTTTCAGCACGACATAGTTTAAAACTGTACAGAGCTCTTTAGCTCACCATTCTATTACACATAAATAGCTGCAGTTATCTAGCAGGATCCATGTTGTGATTTTGCACTTCTCCCAAAGTCAACACTTTGGATTTTTTTTCTAAAGTGACATGTACATTTACACTTTCAACAGTCCCACCCTCATAGCAGTGAAATTGTGAGAGGAGAAATCTGCTAGATTCTGAATTTTTGTGTAAAAAGGACATAAATATAAATTTGTGACAGATCTGTGTGTGCAAAAAAAGTTTAAATAGTTATGTGAAATGTACTTTTTAGAAATATCTTTCATAGTATGACACCTCCAACAGAAATGGCGTGTGTGGTTCTGAAACAGCCAATGTTAAGGAATTTTGAAATTGGAAAGGATGAGATTGAATTCCAAAATGGGAAGAGGTATCTTCAGTGGGGAGAGACCCAAAGTGAATCTATTTTAAAAAACCCAGAGTAAATTTGGACAGTTAGAATTACAAACAGGCTGGAATCTTACTCTTGATGACTACCCATCTCAGCAAAACTGAGCTAAAAATAATAGGTCAATCGAAGTGTTATGTATTAAACCAAAACAGAATCTAGGCAAACTTGATATCCACAAGCCCATGAGTGCTGAGAGAGCTGGCAGACACCATAGCGGGGCCACTCACAATCATCTTCGAAAGGTTGTGGTGATCCGGAGAGCTACCTGAGGATTGGAAGAGAGCAAATGTCTACCTAGTCTTTAAAAAGGGCAAGAAGGAAGACCTAGGGAAATATCGTCCAGTTAGCCTCACCTCAATCCTTGGAAAGGTGATGGAGCACCATCTTGTAGATGATGGAGAGCAGTGGATTTTGTCTACCTTATTTTCAGTAAGGCTTTTGACACTATCTCTCACAATTTCCTCATAGACAAATTCAGAAAGTGCGGGCTGGATGAGCGGACAGTGAAATGGATTGAGAACTGACTGATAGGCAGATTCCAGAGAGTCCACAGGATCCACTTGCAGGCCTGTCACTAGTGGTGTCCCCCAAGGTTCAATACTGGACCCACTGTTGTTTAACTTATTCATTGATGACTTGGATTAAGGAGTAGAGTGCTCCTCAGCAAATTTGCTGATGGCACAAAGCTGGGAGGAGTGGCCAGTAACCCAGAGTGCTGTGCAGCCCTTCAGAGGGACCTCAGCAAGTTGGAAAAATGGGCAGAGAAGAACCTTCTGAAACGCAACAAAGGCAAATGCAGGGAATGCACCAATACGGGTTGAGGACTAACCTGCAAAGTAGCTCTGCAGAAGAGGAGCTGGGGCCCCTGGTGAACAACAAGCTGTCCATCAGCCAGCCGTGTGCCCCTGTGGCTAAGAAGGACAGTGGAATCCTGGGAAGCATTAGGAAGAGCATTGCCAGCAGGTCAAGGAAGGTGATCCTGACCTTCTGCTCAGCTCTAGCGAAGCCACATCTGGAGTGCTGCGTCCAGTTCTGGGCTCCTCAGTACAAGAGAGACATGGAGCTCCTGGAGCGGGTCTAGCAAAGGGCAGCAAAGATGATTAAGGGACTGGAGTGTCTCTCTTATGAGGAAAGGCTGAGAGAGTTGGGCCTGTTTAGCCTTGAGAAGAGATGACTGAGAGAGGACCTCATCAGTGTCAATGAGTACCCGAAGGGAGGGTGTCAAGAGAATGGATCCAGGCTCTTCTCTGTACTGCCAGGCAATAGGACAAGAGGCAACAGGCAGAAAATGATGCACAGTAAGTTGCACGTGAACATGAGGAGGAACTTCTTTACTGCGTGAGTGACTGTGTACTGTAGCAGATTGCCCAAAGAGGTTGTGGAGTTTCTCCCACTGGAGATATTCAAGAACCATCTGGACACAATCCTGTGCAATGTGCTCAAGGATGAGCAGGGAGTTTGGACCAGATGACCCACTGTGGTCCCTTCGAACCTTACCCATTCTGTGATTCTGTGAAATCAACCTGGGGACAGGCATTAAAAGCACTTTTTTAGTTGGAGACCAAGACTGTAGAACAGTCTTCTAGGTACTGTTACTTACACAAAGACATGGGTCATTCAGTAGACAGTTAGCTATTGTTCAGAAAATATGGTATTAAGATGGGATGGAGGTTCAGTGAACCTAGTAGCCCCGTTCTCAGACATGCCTTTGATGTAATGTATCCTAGTTGGTCATTTGTCATTTGATGCCAGGTGTTATTGCTCATAGGAAAAATACTATCAATTCCTCTTAGTTTGTCAGCATTTTAGCAGTCTGAGAGAACAAATCCATCTTTAAGAGCCCTGTGAATGGCAAGAGGCTGCGTGTATGGGAATTACCTCAATGAACCATATTTGCCCTTCTAATTTTATCTTGGATACTGACTACACAGCTCAGAAAGTCTTAAGTGAAGGGGAAATGAATGACCCAAGAGATTCCACATTTTGTAAATATTTTTGGAGGGTGTCATTTTTATTTCCACCCAACTTTTGCCATTGATTACACTAGCAACTGGTTACAGCAATACAAATTTTGTATCCTTAATCCATGTGCTGTTTAAAGTGGCACTGCATTCAAGGTCTGAGGTTTGCATTCTTGAAGTTGTTGGCATTCTGAAGTAAAGTTTTTAGTACTTCTAGAAAATGGTTGTGAAAAATCTGTTAGAAATTGTAAAGAATAAAGTAAAAAATTAAATGAAAATTTTCAAGCTTTTAACTGGAACATTTTGTTGGTGCTGACAGTCTTATAGACCAGCAATGTACATTATGATGTGGTTGGAAACCAGTGTCATCACTAATGTTATGGCTGTAGGTTTGTTTCACAAACAAACTGGGTGGATTGATGCACATCACGTCAGAACAGTTTCTGTAGTAACTACTGGTACATCATGTTTAGATGAAAGGAGTGAGATGAAATAGAACCTTGGGTTTGTTGTACAGATTATCAACATGGAAAAACCATGACCAAAAATGTCCTACGTGGTAAGAAATTTTTTTTTTGTATGTTCTTCTACATATGGGACCCAAGTGCTCTAATGAGTGCTACCGTAGGTCTTTCAATACATCAGAATACATCAAAAACCCCATTAGGGCTGGCATTAAATTCATACTTTATCTATTCGGTTAAGATCTTGTTTTACTTGTCATGGAAGTATCTCCACTTTCTCTATGAAATAAATAGAAAGAATGATTATAAAAGCGTAAATTGCATTGAACACAATGCAAAGAGGAAAATTAGGGCAAATTAGGAAATCCCATGAGTTTGTTTCTGAGTTAAAGGAAAAGTTCTTAGAGCATAAAAAATACTAATTATTCTGTTTTTTCAGATTACCAAGATCTTAGGTGTTTTAAAAAGATAACCAACATAAATCTAAGGTTGGACTGGAAATCTGTCAAAATAAAGCAAGTGGGAATTATATGATTTTTTTTCTGTATTTTTTTTTACACATTCAATGCTTCTTCTATTTTCAATTTGACTTTTGCCTGTGTACAGAAAAATGGAGTAACAGATCATGTGTTTGAGACTCAAATCTTTCTGACTCCACCTTCTCCTGGCAGTCAGGTAACTAAAACTAAAATTGCAAGACTTACGAGAAGAACTGTGGAGGATGCTTTAGAGTATGTTTAAAAGGCATATTTCTTTCAGATTTACCTGAATGAAGGCACTGCATTTGGAATGAATTCCCATAAGTGTTTACAATAATGCTAGTGTGTTTGAGATCTGATATAGCTGAAAGAAATGCTTCCTTTTTAATTTTTTTTATTAGAAGTGTTGTACAAGACCAGAGGAACTGTGTTTGCTGGAGGTAACTGACTACTTTTGTAATGGAAGAAGCTGCTGTCTCTCCAAAGTATAATACAAAATACTATTATTTGTATATAATACAAAATGTTTCCAAGTGTTTGGTGGTATAAAACACCATGCAGGATTTTACTGTCCTTAAAACCTGCAGTACTTGGTAGACAGTCTGTACCATGCAGATATGTGGGTTATCTCTCATTCTTTCTAGTCTTGTGAGAATACATACAAAGGATAAAGCCTCAGGTAATACAATTGTCCTTTTAAGCTTAAAGGGTAAATGGATGATCTTGATATTAAAGTGTAGTATTTGGAGCTGCAGACATCGTCTGTTTGTGATAGTGCCAAAATACCGTGCAGCCAACCTTTGTGTTTCCAGGGTAATCAAGAGATTGGTCACGAATATAAAGGCAAGGATATAGGTAATACGTAAATGAGGCTGTAAGGATGTTCTGTGGAAATGATCAGAGAAAGACACGACTTGAAGAGGAGACTGCAGCATGAGTGGTGTGCCTCATGTGAGATGATGACAGTGGGGGATGTCCATGTCTTACCACGCTGCCCATCACATTACAGCTCATGGCTCTGGGTGCTGCCACTGCAAATCTCTGGTCCACCAAACTCAGGCATTTCTATTTTTCTCGGAAACTTCTCAAATAAGAATTCTTGCAGCCCTCCCTTGTCACGTCCTCTGCTCTCTCCTGTACCTGAGGATGGGGTCGGTGACTCCTGTGAGGGATAATTCTTTTTTTTTTATGTGCTTTTCTCTGCTAGCAATCAAAACAGAACCAAAATAAAAAAGGAAAACAACTGGGAAAAACAGGGGTTAATACTGTAAAGTCTGTGGGTGCAAACAGGATTTTGTTAAAAGTGAAATGAGATTGGGTGGAGGTAGATAAAAAGAAATCTGAAATAATTGTTTTGTAGAATATGGCCTTTCCACATAGGCAGAAATCTTTCTCTTCACTTCAGTCTGAAGATAGTCAAAAAGAGAATCTCATCTCTTAATTAGAAAGAAAAATACTCATCAAACACATCTCATCACTGGAAAGCTAATGATTCACAGCTGCTAGTCTGAAAGGGCAGGCTTTTTTTCTGAACAGTAGGAAGCGTTAATCATTTTGGATGAGATTTCCTTTTAAAATATACTGTAGTTTTCAAAAGAATAGGATATTCAATATCCTAACTTAAATTATTTTTTGAAGTGTTGTACACCAGGGATAGTGTCATGTGTCTCCCTGAATGCTCATTTAATGCAAGTGTCGCTCACTAAGAGTATCAGCTGATGTGATGTTGTAAATGGCCAGTTCATGCCTGTGACTCTGAAAATCTTGATCTCATGGGGGAGAAGAAAAAGTCCTTTCTTATATTCTTCTGTGTAGGAAATGGCAGCTATATTAAACTGTAACCTTTGAGACTCCCACTCCTCTCTTAAAATAGTTAGCTTGCTTCAGTAGTGATGAGGATCCTTTTTTTAGACAGAGTTAGAGCCATTATTTCCTTAGAAGATATCATGCCAGATACAGTCCATGTTCCACTGGATGCTTTATAGGCATGGGCAACTTGCAGAACTGTCCCTTTGTGCTTGTTCCTTAGCTTTTCTGGTTTGGGGGGTTTTTTTGGTTAGTTGTTTCTTTTTGTTTGCTTTTGGAGGTTTTGTATGTTTGTTTTGGTTTTGGTTGTTTATTTGTTTCTGACCTGTACTTGTTTAAGGGATGGATACATAGGTTTACTTCTCCATCATGCATGAAGGTTTCTACATACCACTTCCCTTCTTCTCTTTCACCCCAGCTATCAGGCCTTTTATGTGTAAGAACTAAATCCCTGAGTTTTCTTGATGTTCTGCACCAGATTTTGGGTTTACTCATGTTTACTTAAAACTTTTGTCTGATACCAGAAATCTGCTTGTTTTCTCCATTTGCGTTTCATGAGTGCATTTCTTGTCTGGGAAGGATAATGAGACCATTTGTTTTGCAATGGCATCACTGTGCAGGTCTCACACAGAACACATCTCATTTTTGTTGCAGTGTTTTGGTAGTGCCTGGCTGAGACAGGTGCCTAAAAGGAGGAACTGGTAAAAATTCAGCTGGACTAGATGGAAATTAGGGTGGCAGATCAGGGAAATCATCTTCAGGAGATGGCAGGTGTAATATTTACGCTTTTGAAAGGTATATCCATACAAGTTTTAAAGTGGTAATATCTTAATATAATTTTTTACTGGCCCTCAGAGTATAGTACTATAAGGAATTAATACCATTAAAGATCATTTGGCACTTAGAAGCTTCCAGTGAGAAGTGCTTGGATGAGAATTCATTGATATTCTGGAGTACAGGGTACATGATGACCGTGTTCCTCATTCTCCTGTCAGGTCCATATTTCCTGAGACTGTGTAAGTTGTTAGCTTCTTTTCTCTCTGGAGATGGGGATTGAGTAGTACTTCATTTTCTTTCCATCTTTTTAACCAAAGTTCAGCTTGGACCGTAAGAAAGACTATGCATTGCCATTTATCAACAGGTAATCTCTAGTATTTGCTTTTCTAATACTTGGTACTGTTTGCTGGCTTCCAGAGCACCCTTTGGCGTGCATACATTAACTCAGGGCATTTCTGGGGTTGAAACATGCAATATTTTTTGCTTTTCTTTTGAGACATGAAATCTGTTATAAGTTTGCTACATCAAATTTACCACTTTTCTGTAGACAGCAAGCTCATAGAAGAGCTCTTGAATTCCATGGGCTCACTTGCTTTTTCATTACCAGTTCTAACAGATTTCCTTTTAAACTAAACAACCTAAAAAAGGCATTTTTCTTTCAAATGAAATACTGTTAGAAGTGCCAATATACTCTTGTGAGTCATACACGCTGTATGTTCAGTTCTTTTCAGTATTTATCGTGTTTGTCTTGCAGTTTCATAGGACTTTCATATACGTAGCACTCAGTGGTAGAAAGTACAGGGGTGAGGTAAGTTAGCTGATCTTGAGAGAGAAGATTACCTAAGATATAGATTTTTTTTTTCTTCTATGCAGCAGCTTAAATTTAATAAGAGCATTTTGTTTGTTTTAATTCCAAACAAAAAGCCAGCAGAAGACAAGTGAAATCCCAATTTTATTCTTATTCAGCTTTATATACATCCTGTGACTGATTTGGGAAAATTACCCACATTTTAGTTAATCTGAAAAAAAAGGTAGTGCTTTAGGTTTGCAAGTTTTGTGACACGACACCCTCCTTCATTTTAGCAGGTATTAAAAATACAAATATTCAAAAGCTTAACTATTTGGATGGAGAAGGCTTATTAAGATTTAAGGATGTTTATCCAGCTGTAGTACATAGTGTGATTTGCTCTGACTTTTTTTTTTTATGGGAAGAAAACAAACCTTAGTAACGACTACAGCTGGGTTTTAAGCTGTAAGGGGGGGTTTGTTCATAGGAAAATTGGAGATAAAAATTGTTTTTGTTTGACCCTATCTAAGTGAAATTATTTTTAGTTCTTTCCTGCAAACCATGAATTTTGTAGCAGCATCAGTAGAGGACAGTGTCTAGGCAGCAGTGTATGGAGCTGGCAGTGCAGATGGGTTTCTCCTGGTGTGCAGTCCCTGTTTGGGCCCAATACTAAGGAACAGTCCAAGTTATTTAGGTGCACATCTCTGGGAGATATAACCCAATCAGATTTCTGGCAGCCCCCAGTCATGGAGCACTTGAACTGTTTTGGGAAAACGCTGCAACAAATTAAAGCTTTCAGAGGGGTGGACTTATGTGACTTCTCATCATTTTTTAAAATCCCATTTTTGATGAGTCTGTGGTCATTTCAGTTTTGCTATGCTTTCATTAAAATGGTTGTACACTTTCAGCTTTTTCTGTGATTTTTTTACTAGTTTTCCATGCAAAAGATTTTTTCAGATTGATACTTCTGCTTGTTTGTGTGACATTACTATGCCATGACCATGTTCTTTCTTCTAAACAGCAAATTAATTTTTATTCACTCCTGTGCCAACTTTACACTGCTACAGGATTGTTTCAAAGCTAAAACCAGATTCACTGACATGTTGAGGTCTTCTTTAAATTAATCACATTCCTGTGACCTACAAGAAAGATGGAGAGGGATATTTTATGAGGGTATGTAGTGACAGAACAAGGAGTAATGGCTTTAAACTGAAAGAGGGTAGGTTTAAATTAGTTATAAGGCAGAAATTCTTTACTGTAAGGGTGGTGAGACACTGGAACAGGTTGCTCAGAGAAACTGTGGTTATCTCATCCTTGGAAGTGTTCAAGGCCAGGTTGGATGAGGCCCTGACCAGCCTGGTGTGGTGGAGCGTTTCCCTGCCTATGTCAGGGAGTTTGGATCTGGGTGATCTTTAAGGTCCCTTTCAACCCAAGTTATTCTGTGGTCCTGTGATTCGTGAAAATAACTAACTTTTCTGAGGATGTAATCTTATTTTTATGCTGTTTTGCATTTTTTGTCCACAAAAGCATTATTTTTAAGAGAACAATTAATATTCTTCTTCGACCATACTACATAATTTTTTCTTTTCCAAGAATTAAGGTAGGAAACAATGGGAAGTGTAGCAGTTGTTTCATGCAGGTAAGTGTCAAGTCAGCAAAGTGGTTAAACAACTTTCCTGTTTGAGGAGAGGTGGGGTTTTTTTAGAATTGTTTTAATTTATTGGTTTTAACTGTGCACAAGAGTTTAATGTAATGCTCATCTGAATCACTTTTTTTTCCTGCTCTGTCTTCTAGCTTTTTCTTTTTGTGGTCTGGAACTTTGAGCTCTACATGATACCACTGGCTTTGTTGTTGCTGCTGGCATGGAACTACTTCTTGATCGTATCAGGGAAAGATAATAGGCAACATAATACAGTAAGTCTTCTCTACTTCAAGGGCGTACATGTCCTTTTCTTTTTTTAGCTGGGCAAAATTTTTAAACAGAATTTAAATATTACATCTTTTTGAGGATCATTTGAAACAAGACAGTTTCAGACTGGAATGTATGCAGCTTTTCTAGCAAACTTTTTTGCCTTAAGAATTGTCGAGCCATGAAAGAGGTAGCCCAGGAAAGTGCAGTAGCTGTTGGAAGTTTTCAGGACCTGGCTGGGTAGAGCTCTGAGGAACCTGATCTGACCTCATGGCTGAGCCTGCTTTAAGCAGGGGTTTGGAGATCTCTTCCAGCCTAAGTGATCCCCTAATGTCTAGCAACTGCAATTATTAGTGACCAGAGGAACCCACACAACCCTGATTCCAGCACTGTTGTTACCTGTCTACATCATTGAGATTGTTGTGCTTTCAAGGGTCATCTAAAATTAAGGGTGGGATTGATAGAGGTATTTCCTAATCCCGGGTGTTGTTACCTGTATGGAAAAAAGCCTAAGATCAAGATTTAGAAGATGCAATACTTAAAATACAGCTGCTAGTCTCCTGTTGCCTGAAATGCTTAAGGCTTTTCAACCTGAAGATTTCTTAGTAACCAAAATGAGAAAAGAGAGATTTCACTTGTGAACTGTAATACACCTGATTTCTCTCTGAAATACCACCTGCCTGTGAAGATTAATTGGGTTATGTAACTTTTCTAATGAAGCTAGTGATGGACTCTCTGTGAGAACACTAAATGATGCTCAAAACTGTTCCTCCTGCTGAGAGTGCTTCTGACCAAGTTATATATTAAGCAACTATGTAGATCCCAAATCTCTGATATCTGTACCATTAATGACTACTTTTTCTTTATGTTTATCACAAGTAAGTTGGGACCTTGGTTTTAATGATTTGAGTTTGGTTATCCTCATGTTGAGCATCTGGCTTTTATGAAGTCTTCTGCAGAGTTATTAGATGCCTTTCTAATTAACTCATGATCTTCAGTAATATCTCGAGTCCTTAGCTCAGGTCATTAGCACAGTGTCATTAGAATAGTGGTAATTTAAATATTTCTGTTTTCCTATGCAGAGTGTAAATATTAAGTAAATTAATTAAGTTTCCTAGTGGTTAGAGAATGCTTCAGCATTCACATGATCTGGCTTCTGTTCCCAAGTCTCAAGATTCCTTGTAGGCCTCAGTAAAATCATTGACTACTTTGTGAGGAGTATCATCTGTCTCTAAAAGTCTGAAACCCTAAAGCTAATTATAAAGATAAATGTATTTGTGAACTTAACTTAATTAACATTAGACAAGCATAGTTAAAAATTGAGTATAGTTGTCTAAGTTTTATTTGGCTCCCCGCCAAGTCCTCAGACCCAGCACAAAAACATCCAGCAAAGAGCAAAGAAAAAAAACTATGAAAAATCCAGACTAGCCAAACTATAATATAAATAAATATATATATTATATATTAAACTATATATTAAACTATAATATAAAATAAATGTATTTATGTATATTACAGTTATATACAGTCGAAATACTATATACAATCCCAAAAGGGAAAGAGAAAGGAAGGGGAAGGGAAAAAAAACAAAAAACCAAAACAGATATACACAATCAAAAAACAAAAAAACCTCAGGATCTAGCAAACTAAAGAATTAGCAAAAGAATATCTTACTACTTTCCTTGGGATAGCACAGTCGCCCAAATGCCGCCACCACACTACCGGACTCCGGATCAGCGGGAACAACAGGCCCCGTAGACCCAACCAGGCCTCAACTCCCCCACAGAAGCGAGACTGGCTGCGGGGAATCTGCTGTCTCCAAACCTCGCTGGAAGGGAAGAGAGGAAGAGGCTTCTCTCTCCATCTGTTTATATGTTTGGATTACATAAAGGAATAGGATGGAATACTTCCTTCCTTCCTTCCTTCCTTCCTGGCAACCGGGAAGGAAGGCCTAAACTCAAAACCATTACAATAGTTTGTACTTTTTTAATGTCTATGGAACATACTTAAATTTAGGACCATCAAAAGTAGCTTGGAAAAGTTGGTTTCCATTACAATATCCCATGAGAAAGCAATTGTCAGTTGTCTCTTCAGTTTGGGCTCTAGGAACCACACTCTTCTGCAGGTCAATGATTAGTTATCAGAGTTTCTGTCTGGATATGACAGAAAGACCAGCTTTAACTCATCCTTGTTTGACCATCTCTATAGATAAGGTATCATTTGCTATCTCCTCTTGGGCATCAGTTTTTTTGAAGCAGTTTGAAATTTATTTCCTTGTGGAATAATTTACCTACCAAACAAGGGTATGGGTTACTCTGTCATACAATGAACCTATGCTTCCTGTTTGAGTGCAAGTATGATTATTTTGTCATTTACTCTGACTCCTAATAAGTTATATGTGCAAGTCCTTTCTTGAATTCAAGGTGTACTGAGATGGGAGCAAGGGGGAGTCCCAAGTGTATTTACTAGTAGGAGATAAGTGTATTGGAATTCCCAACAGAGAGGTGAAACAGCATATTAGGCATTGTTACCTTCATAGATTCAGGTGGACTCTTTGTAGGATTGATGATCATTGTGGTTTTAGTCCAACACTGACACCGACTTCAAAACGAACTGTTGGATTCCCTATCTTTCATACGTTTAGATCAAGATGAGTTGTGTTTCTGAAGGATATGCTTTCATGAAATAGAAACTCTTGCATTAAACTTTGGTGTAAGCAACTGTAGATAGATATAGATTTAATGGATGGTTCTCTAAATGAATCTGTGAGAATTCAGAACTGAACTAAAACAATGAGCTTCATGTGGTAGGTATAAAAAATCAGATTTAAATATTTCCTACCAGTATTAAGTGAGGGAAAACTATCACTAGAATGGAATTCCTAATGCCTTCCTCTGAATTTTGCATTTTTGCCTGAAGTATACCCAGCTTCTTTCTCCAAGGATCCTTGTTCTTCCTTATAATCATACTAGTGGGGGTCAAAAACTAAGTGATCCCAGATATGGGTAGAAAACTGAAATGCTTTATTGAACATGCGCTTTGCAATATAAGGGTCTTGGGGGCGGGACATGTTAATGAGGAGGACGAGCTATGTTAATTAGGGAATTACACAAGTTTTTACTACCGTTGCCGAATGGGTTAATATTTCCCTCAACCAGGATTACATAGGGAGAAAGGGATTAAAGGGCCTAGACATGGTCTGATACAATCATTTCAAAAGTCCTTACTTATTTCTGCTGCAGGAGCCAGGCTAAATCCATAAGGTTGACTCTTTAACAAGTCTTGTGAAAAGGATTCTTGTCAGCCACTGTTGCCCAAGGTTTATGGCTCTTTTCTGTAGATATTATATTTTGGGATCCTACACATACTCCTTAATATCTGACCTCACAAAATAATTTATTTTCAGCGCAACTGCTGCTCCACTGTTAAACCATAATCACCTAAACATACAAAACTAGAAGTGAGTGAATCTTACTTGTTTGGTTTTATTTTCTTCCCCTGCCTTTTTTCCATCATCTTTTTCACATCCTCTGTGGGAGAATTATCAACCATTGCCATGTTTCTGTCCCCACCGCCTGCTGCTTCTTGTCATCTGCTCTGGATCTGTGTGGTGGGGAGCAGCATGGAAGTACTACCCCTACACATTGCCAGCTCTTTGCCTATAGAAGGTGCAGGGTACAGAGCATGACATAGTGACAGACTGGAAACTAACAGAAAATGTGCCGGGGTTTAAAGCTTATTTTCAGTATTTTTAAGAATCTACTTAATATTTTGATGATTCCAAATATCTTGTACAAAAAAACTCCCTCACCTTTGTAACTTGGAGAAAACACCAGTGCTGCTCTCTGGTATCTGGAGTCTTTTCCTGCTTCTGAGCAAAATTCATAGTCAGAACTGCATTAAGTTAATGGGGGGAAAAAATTCTTTTTTAATTTACTCCTGCATTGCTACTTCAGGCTGCGTTTTGTGTGTTCTGACTGCCTGCTGGAGCTGTCTAACTTAAAGAATAGTCAAATAATCCCTCAGAATGTTCCCTCTCTCCAGCTCTTCATGGCTATGGATCATTTTTACCCTGTGTATGTAGGCCTGGATGCTACAATTAGGACAAACCATGACAATCTCTCAGGTGTTGGGCTATAATGCTTAACAGCTGTAACAGGTACAGTGGATCTCCTCTGATAACAGATTCTTGTTCTTCCATGCAAATTCTTGCTCTTCCATGACCAGATACGGAGCAGACAGGGACCCCAGATCATCTTCTCTTGCATACTGTCATTGAGGAGGAAGGGCTAGAAGAGAACTGAACAGATCTGGGAGGACAACAACCACTTGCAAAGCTTTTACTGGCAGCAGGGACTTGCTTTTTACAACTGTGGGATCCTCCATGAGGACTGAGAACTGCTAGGAAGAGATCTACCTCACCACTTGGGGCAAAGTCTTCTTTCTCAGGTGGTTGTCCAACCTAATGAGTAGAGCATTAAACTAAAGGGAGAGGGTGATGATGACCTACAGTCAAATGAGGAATCGCGGAATAGAATGATTTGGAAGGGACCTTCAGAGGGACACCTTCTGCCAGACTAGGTTGTTCAAAGTCTTGTCCAACCTGGCCTTGAACTCTGCCAGAGATGAGGCATTCACAGCTTCTCTGGTCAACCTGTGCCAGCACCTTACCACCCTCACAGTAAAGAATTTCTTCCCAATATCTAATCTGCCTTCTGTCAGTTTGAAGCTATTATCCCTTGTACTATCAAGAAAGTGGTAGTCTGAGTTGGCAAGCAAAGGGTGCAGGATGAATGGACAGGAGAACCCTCAAAACCAACCCAACAGGACAGAAGGTCTCCACTGCAGGTGTGGGCACACAAATGCCTCTGGAAGAGGCCCTCACGCCCTCCCTGAGAACCCAGCATACCAGAGGTCTCTCCCTGAAGTGCCTGTACATTGGTGTGCACAGCGTAGGAACCAGTAGGAGTTAGGGGTCCATGTGCAGCTACATTCATGCATGATCACAGGGATGTGGTGAAATTGTTCTCATGTCTATCATGCAGTGGATGTATACTGGCTTTTTGGTCAAGACAGGCTGGGAAAGTGGGGAGAGGGAGTTGCTCTTCAACCTAGCGAAGGGAAGATTATGAAGGGATTGGAGCATCTGGCATACAAGGAGAGGCTGAGCAAGCTGGTACTGCTCTGCATAGAGGAGAAGGCTCAGGGGGTTCTTGATAATGTATATGAATAGCTGAAGGGAGTGGAAGAAGAGAGAGACAGGCTTTTCTCAGAGGTGCTCAATGACAGGACAGTATCAACGGCCACAAACCAAAACACGTGGAATTCCATCTGAGCACAAGAAAGCACTTTTGCCATGAGTGTGGTCGCAGCCAGTACCAGGTTGCCCTGAGGGGTTGTGGAGCCTCCATTCATGAAGCTTTTCAGGACATGGGCTTGGGCAACCTGCTCAGAAGTGACGTTTCTCGAGTAGGGAGGTTGGGCTTGATGATGGTCTGCTTGAGTGGGAAGGACAGGATGTCCATGCCAGCCTCTGCCACTTGGATATTCTCTGACTGAAGATACTAATCTTTCTCTCCTTTTTGGTTTATTATTTTCCAAGCAGTTAAAAATTTAATAGAAGAACAATGCACATCCGTGGAGCTACCTGTGAATGTTCTTCTGCCATGTATACTCCTGTGGAGAAGTTTAATCACTTCACATCCTGCATTGACAGTTAATACTTAGAGCCTTTAAAGAAATATTAAATAGGTAATTTCCTCTTAAGTTTTGAGATGCACATATCATTGCATAGAAAATGACACTGAACAGCTGGGAGTTAATGTACCATACACAAATTTTTATGAATTTGTATAGTTGATTATACATATATTATTTATCTTGTAAGAATTATTTTTTATGAAGCTTTCCGAAGGCACTGTATGCCTTTACTAACCTGTTGTCTATCTCTCCGTCAATCTTACCGTCCGAGGAGATGAGGCTACCTAAGTTATTAAACTGCTGGACTGATTTGAGCTCTGATTGGCCAATGGTGATGTGGGGATGATGGAGGACTTCCTGAGGTGCCAGTTGATAGAGAACTTCTGTCTTCTTTAAGCTGACTTCCAGCCCAAAGAGCTCAGCAGCATCTGCAAAGCAGGATGTTAAACTCTGCAGAGCTGCTTCTGTGTGAACAAGGGCGGCGTCATCAGCATAAAGCAGCTCCCGGACAAGATGGTTTAAGGTCTTGGTGTGGGCCTTCAGTCGCCTTAGGTTGAAAAGGCTTCCATCAGTACGGTATGGAATGTAAACACTTGAAGAAAAGTACAAAGATCAGTGTTTACAAAGCCATAGTGTTGTCTTCTCTCTTATATGGATCTGAATCATGGGTCATCTACCACCACCACCTGCGACTCCTAGGACGTTTCCATCAACACTGTCTCTGTACAATCCTAAACATCCACTGGTCAGATTATGTGACCAATACATCTGTTCTAGAACAAGCAGCAGTCACAAGTATTGAGGCCATGTTGCTGAGAACACAGCTGCGCTGGGCAGGACACGTCTCAAGGATGAAGGACCACCGCCTCCCTAAGATCTTGATTTACGGTGAACTTGCCATTGGCTGCCGCATGAGAGGAGCCCCGAAGAGAAGATACAAAGACTCCCTGAAACAACATCTCAGCCTTGGCCACATTGATCAACATAACTGGTCTACTCTTGTCTCCAGTCGGGAGGTCTGGAGGCACACCATCTATAACGCTGCTGCTTCCTTTGAGAATGCACGCAGGATCACTCTCAAGGAGAAAGGACAATGCAGAAAGAATCGTACCTTGCAGAATTTACCACCTAAGGAGTCCTTCTGCTGTGCCTTTTGCAACCGGACATGTCTATCTTGTATTGGCCTTTTTAGCCACCAGCGCGCTTGTGACAAACGTGGGTAGAAACATTTCCCTAATCTTCATTTGCAAAGCCCAGCCATGATGTAAGAATTATATAAAATGACAGAAGACATCTTTTAACTTCATTGTAGATTTTTTGCTACACAGGTTTGATAACTTATATGTATATCTTTCTATTAAAAGTTAGAACTGGACATGTTCAGGATAAAATTTTGAGAATAAAAGAAAAATAATTTTGCTAAAGACAGCCTTCCATTTTGAGATTTTAAGCAGTTTTCTCTGGATACTTTCTGTCCTTCAATATGATATGTATATTCAGATCTTTATGTGTCTTCTGGATATTGCTGAATGAAGAAAAACAAAAGACAGAATGGGAAAAATTATGCTTATGAATATATGCATCTCACTGGGTTCTTCCTTCACTCCAAAAAAGGTGGTAAGCACAATGACCTTGAGCTGGTTGTACAACCCCAGCTCACTTGCAGCTAGAAGACCTTTTCTGATTAGAATGCTACCACTTTGTCCTGGGGGCCAGGCAACAGTGCCTGTCAGAGCTTTTGGTGGATTTATTGCTGCTCTTGTTTGGGGCAGAAGAGTGCCGCTTTGCTGTACATTCAATATAGAAACCAACCCCACCAGGAAAGTGCCTGACTTTAACAAACTGTTTTCATAGAAATTGAATTTATTTACTAAGTAAATAAATCAGTAACTTTATTTTTTGTTTCTTCAAATTATGGTCTTAAAGACTGAGTCCTTATGGTTCTTACATTCAAAGGGTTTCATCTGCAGATAAATACGGGACAAACACCAACTGCTTTAGAACCCTTGCCTGTGTGGTACTCTGGGGTTTTGAGCTTCAAGTCCAGAAGTTCTCTTCTACCAGGGAGTCTGCAGTGATTTCTAAGTGAGGACTAAATTCTTGCAAAAATAAAAATCATTGTGCCTGTATTCTAGCTAGACGGTGTCCAGAATATGTCATTTGCACAAGATAATACAAAAGGTTACTGTCAGGTTGGAAACTACATCTTGACTTCTTTCTGACTGTGGTTTCATGAGAAGTTTTGCCTCCAGTATGATAGCAATAGCAGCAGCCACAAAACCCCCAAAACATAAGAGCTGATGGGAGAGCCACAGAATAATATGTATGTGAAAGTAAAGGAAAAGTACAGGAAAAGTAAGGAAAGTACAATTGTTTCTATAAAATTATTTTCATCGTTATGCAGAACTGATTTTACCTTACATTTCTAGCCCCTAGCTAATCACAAACTTTGTCTCCATTTGTTATCATAATAAAATAAGTTAGAAAGCCTTCTGCAAACAGGTTATCATCTGTCTATGTGCTGTTGAAGAACAAAGACCACTGGCAACATGTGTCTGAATATTAAGTAGTCTGCTGAGAATCATTGTTGTCTTCATGCAGCTGTTTGTTCTTTACTATATTTTTATTTTCCAAGTGTATGAATCATATAGAAAGTACCCTACTAAGGGACAGGGTTGGGTTTTTCTAAATATATCAGAAAAGAAACATGAAAATGTGAGGTTAATCAAGCATTTAAATTTTATTAATCAAGTCTAATTTTTATGAGTGCAAATAATCACTGAAGCTGGACAAATTTGCTCTAGATTGCATTAGAATTATAATTTTAATATTTGATGGCCTGCTGAATTTAAATGGAGAATTATCTTTATGAAACATGCTCTTCATAATTTGCCATTAAATGAGAATTGAACAAAACAACATAAATCTTACATAAAGGTTATTTAAGTAAATGTTGGTACTATAAATATTTTAAATGCATTATGCACTGATTTAACAGTCATACAGTACACTAGGTAAAGATATGTGTTGGGCAGTAAGCATTTCTCTCCTGCAGTATAATAGAATGTGTTGCTGCAAATGGCTGTCTGGGCTGAGTTAAAAGTTAAAAGAGTCTGTCCATGCTGCAGTCATAATCCCTTTGTCAGAGGTTTACGTAGAGTATCAGAGTATATAGTAACCCCTTGGTAAAACTTTTCGTGGCTGTTCTCATTCTAGTAACAGTTACAGAACCAAAATGTGCTACAGAATTGGAACATATCGGCTTGTTTCGATCTCCTGAAGACAAAATACCAAAACCAAAACCCCACCTGAAATACGTCCAGCATTTAAAAAAAAAAGGATTTTTTTTTCTTCATGAACCACTTGGTTTTTTAATTTAAATTTTGCCTCTTTTTTTTTTTTTCACTTAGTCTTTCAATATTGCTGGCATCTAAAATAAAATTGAAGTTCGCTGCACAGAGCAGGCATCTTTTTTGTATGAGACTGTTTTAATGATTTTTTTTTTTTGCCTTTGCATCAAGATTTACACGGCAACAAGATTCACTAGACATATGAAGTGGTTATTATAAATAGTCAATATTATATAACATAATATCCCTTTAGTTTCTAGTAAAAGTTCCATCAGTCATATGGGAATTTGTAGTAGTAAAAATGACTACGTAGTCATAGTAGTAAAAATCGTAGTCATTATTTTTATTCATTTTTAGTTTGATTTTCTTTTACTTTAGCACATTTTAATGCAGCCAAGAGTTAAGGAATTTTGGGATTGTATTGTATTTACAGAAATGAATAAATACCCGGGGAAAAAAAACCTAAGTGAAATGACAATAATATGTGTATTACATAAATTTTTGCCTAAAACATGGTAACATACATTTTCTCTACCAGAAAGCTTGACAACTTAAAGCTTGCGTATAATAAAAAAACTTAAAATAACTTGGATAAATGCTGATTTATAAGAGAAGTGTATCTGGTCCTACTAGAATCTGAAAACTATTTGAAAAGGAGTAATAATAACAGTGAAAGTCTATAATGAGCCATTGTGTTGTTTATAAGATAGTTTATCATCAGGTTTTGCCCAAGAATTCTAGCTCACAAAATTTTGTGAAGATGTTATTTTTTAACATTCCTGCATAATAATCTTACTGAAATAAAAATTAAGCTTTTTGATAGATCTGAGATTTCAAGTGTACAGTACACGTTGAAACCTTTAGATGGAGACATACTTCAAATAAACACTTAATATTCAGTTCACAGTGCATTGTGTAAATACAAGAAAAAGCTAAAATAAATGAGAACCAAATATTGAAAGAAATACAGAGAAAGAGATATACTACTTGTACATGTAATGATAAAAATTACATACTCTTAACTACATTAACAACTGAATATTGACGACATATAAAGCTGACAATAGGAAAAAGGTCACATGTTCTTGTATAAATATCTGTATTTACTGCTGATGCATTTTCCTTAGAAATGTATTATACTGTAAATAAAAATTCTGTTATTAACATTACAGAACTTCATGTAATCAGCAGCATGCATCAAAAGACCTCTGATAGCTGTATTAAAGTCTCTTTTCCTATTAAGAATCATACTAAATCTCACAATATGAGCACTTTCCAGCATAAACTAACAAAATGCATTCTGTAAGAGAAAATAATTGTATTTGAGTGCCTATGTAAAAATGAGGAAGTATTTTAGCCGTAAAATACTAATGCTTTTCTTTTTTATCTGCTGTCATCCATACTGCAATATGTTCAACCTTACTGGCAAGCTTATCGCACTAATTATTATTACATCTAGTGGTTCAGTTATTTTGATGATTACTGCAGATGAATACCCCAAAGCCAAACTGTAATGGTATAAATCAGGATCAAATGTATTCCAAATATACTACACTCTTAAATAAGAATCTGTTAATTTGATTTTTATTTTCCTTATAAGTGTGATATAAAAAGGTGGGTATTTTAATTAGTATATATCTCCTGTAAAGTTTCTCCTTGGCAATTCCATGAAAGAAGCAGACTTCATGTTGTGAAAATGAGCACAGAACTGCTGCTGTAGTGGGCTTGTGAACAATGATTATATTTGCTTCCACGTAAAATACCTGGAAATTACCTGAGAGCCCAAGTGGTTTTATGCATCTTTCTTAATCCATACACGTTGCACAATTTTATATTACATTTACGCATAAACACTGAGTTGCATGACTCACAAATTTACAGTAAATTTTATGCCAGGACAATATGAATTATCATTAAATCCAAACAGTCCTGAACAATGCAATTCTGAACACATTCATTGCATATCTGAAGTGCATTTAATTTGGAACCAAATCTTGTCCTCTCTTTTGTTTTCTCATATGAATTTTAATACTTATATACTAAAATACAAATGTCTGTGGATATTTTTATGTCCTAACATATGTGGCATAAAAAGTGTTTTGTTTTTCATTTGAATCCACCTATATATCTTACATTAAGTAAGATAAAAGGAGATCTAGAGAAGTTCTAATGGGGGGGCATTGCTTCATGTTAAAATGTTAAGGTAACAGTCATCAGGGTTATCTGCAGAGGTAGTGCCTCTTTTTTTTTTTCTTTTCTTTATTTTACATCTTAGTGCTGAGCAGATACCTGGTATTATTAACGTGTAAAGACATTATAGTATCTCCTATGCAGGTGTTTCTGTTGGATCAGCCAAAAAATGTAGAACAAAGACAATGGAGTGACTTGTGGTTGGCACACTTTGTATGAGAAACATTGGGCTGATGCTAAGAGAGAAGGACCTTTCATTAAAAATGGTGTTAAGTTTCAGTGTGTCGCTTTTCCATTGATTCTTTAGATTCAGGAGGTATTTCTAAGTTCTCTACATTTGTGGGTTTTGATTCATCACACTTGTAAATAACTAGAGTGCAACCCTGTTTGCAGGTGTTGAGGTTAGAAGTCAAAATCAATTTTTTCTCAGAAATTCTATCTTGTTAGTCAGTAAATCTTTAGAATAAATTCCTTAGAATAAAGTTGTGTTTAATGTCAGCTTCCTCAGAAGACTGCATTCTACCCCACAGATGCAGAGGTTTTCTTCAGTGTGCAAATGTGGTGGCTGTGCTTCCGTCTGGGGACCTAGTGTAAGTTGTCTGCTGTGACTCCTCCAATCTGTTATTGATTATGAGTCATACAGTATTTTTGGCCTGTGTTTCTCAAAGAAGGTAGGAATGGATCAGGAATAATGGTAATACATAGGAATTAGACTACGCGCTGCTTCTGATTAATAAGCTTTTAATAGGGCTATTTTGCAGGGAAAGGATCTTACTTTGCAACATTTAAATATCTGGTTACTGTTTGGCTGTGAAGTAGCTTACGTGCCATATTTGAGGCCATCTATGTGTGTTTTTTAAAATGTCATCTGTATTCATATTACATTCAAGGGACAGTACCAAGAAACAGTTTCTTTCAAGACCTTCTACCAGTATGTGGCATATAAGTCTGTGACAAGTGATATTGCAGAAGGTCATGTCACTTTTAACTGGTTGCATTAGATCCTTTCTGATTTCCCCAGTGCTATTCCTTTGTTTGATTAATACTACTTGATTTCAAGCAAGGTATGAGAAGCATAATTTAGAGTGAATATTCTCAGGGCAATCTAAGATTTTTACCATAGAACTTTTATTCAAATAAATCTAACATTTTATTTTATCTTCATACGCTTTTTCTTGTCCACCCTCTCTCCCTCCTTCCCCATCTCCTCCCTCCCTCCATTATATCTCTTCCAGGTACAATGCCTGACACAGACGTCCAAATAACTACTGTGTTCATTTAAAACAGAGGGGCACATGTGCACTTTATTTGAATAGAATCGAAGCAGAATCAAGGCAGAAAAAATTCCATTGTGGTTTTTTTTCCTACTGCATTCCTACTATAATGTTGAAGTGAAATCTGTGTTCAGATCCACCGTGCTTCTCTTCAACAGCTTTGCTTTGTTCTGCAGAAGTAGACTGTACTTCAGTATATGTATATATATAGGTTTTATAAGGCTTCACGGTGTTTCTTCCTATATCATAAGACTATGAAGAATCTACTTACCTTGTTTTAATTTGTGGCAAAGTTCTGAAAACGCTTGTTTTGGTGGTTTAATGAATTGTATTACTGTGTCTGTATTGTCTGTACGTTCATGTGTGTCGGGTTTTTCTCTTTCTGCTCTTCCTTTTGAATTTCAAGACACATGAAAGCATGGGCTATAAATGTTTCATATACTTTAAAGAATTATTTGTTAATCTTGGGCATTGGCACACTTTCACTACATTTTATTTTACTACAATAACTGAATTCTGTTTTTCTTTCCAAACAATTCAGTACTCCAAATCTCAATGTAACTGATGATGTGATGTGACTAACCTAGTACAAGACCATAAACTGGTAGTGGCTTTTGAATTAAAAAATTGAATGGAGGAGCTGGAAATCTGGGATTAGTCTGATACTTCAAGTAATTTAAAGGACTTTTTATGCCCTTTGAACAAGTTAACATTTTGCCACCCTACAGAAGCTTGTAAAGTAGTTTGAGATCATTAGGTGTGGAAGAAAAAAAACAACTGAGTCTGAAGTAGTATTTTCCAGATAATTTGGAGTAGGTATTGTCATGGAAGGGATTTCTCCACTATCATTTGCAATAATTTTAGAGGTTTCCAAGTCAACTGGTTGTCCTATTGCTAACTTTAATGCCAATGTGAGATAGGCATTCAGCTATTCAACCCTGTCAGGACAAGGAATTTCTGGATGTACATCAAAGAGATGTTTAAGTGTTGAAAAGTAGGAGACTCAGTGAGTTTAGTCAGCTCCAGGTGTTAGCAAGTATGTGAGCCAACAGATCTGTTTTATACTTTGGGCTTTAGTCAACTACTGATGTAGGTAAGTGGGTTTTTTCCATGGGGCAAAATTGATTTAAGAGGGTTTCCATCTTGCTGCAGTCCTTAACAGTTTGTTTTCGTCCTCTCTTCTCAGTTCACCATTTTCTTGGTAGAGTTGGTGGAGTGTTCCTGGAGCTGCTTAGTAAACTGGGTCACTACATTAAAAGTTTGAGATGCGTTTTTTTGAAGAACTCAGCCCAGTGATGCAGTTTACGGCTCAGCTCTCCAAAGATTTGGAGCAGGCCAGGGAAGATGACAGTCAGCTACCAGGAGAGGGACAAGAAGGTGATGTAGGTGCATGGGAAACAGGAAATGCCTTTTTTTCACAGGGAGGTCAGTGAAGACAGGACTTCTCAGACACTTCCAAATTGAATGTGTAACATAGTGTACTGAGCTAAGCGGGAGCTGACATTCATTTCACAAATGTACTCTCAACATTTCCCTGTGACCAAAACTCTCTTGTCACTGTTTCTGATCCCCTTTTTTTGAGCAATGGAGCAGACCTGGCCTAAAAGGCCAACAAAGAACAGGAGGGAGAGTTCTGTATGGATAGTGGCTAGAGCACAGCCTGTATTCCTTCTTCAACCTGAGGGGACTCAGAAGTACACCTGCCTAGGTGGCATCGGGTCAGAGGCTACAAAAGCTTTGGTCAGTCGGGCTCCTCCTGCTAAAATTGTTGTTCTGGGCAGGAAGGAATTCAAAAGTAATTTCTTCATTGCTTGCATCATGCTTCCTTCTTGTGCTTTTGGGCATGCTCACTTTCTATGGTTGCTTTGTGTTTCTAGTTTTATCTTGAATTCTAAACTCCAGGACAGAGCAGGCAGTAGACAGAATTAGACGTTCCTTTCCCTCCAAAGTACTGTTGTCAGAGGTGTTTTGGAACAGAGTTCAAACAAGGAGGGGCAGCTGAAACTGGAAATGTTCTGAACTGTGCAATTGACTTGCATGTATGCACAGTGTTCTACTAGATGTGCATGTTACGTCAAACCGTGCGTTGTTAATGTTTTGCATGGGCCCATGTAACATGACTAACTGTGACCTTCCTGATGTTTGAGCTGAGACAGGAAACCAATACACACACTTCTGTTTTTCCATTCTTCTCTTACCTGAATTTTGCTCTAGGATAGTGTAAAAGTCCCTTAAGTTCTTGGACATGGATTTGGGAATATCCTTACAGCTGTGTTTGGAGGCTGATTATGAAATTATAATTTTAATGTGTTGTCTTAAATGACAAATACACTAAAATTGTTTGTAACTTCACCTATATCACGTAGTAAACTACCATTTTAGTTGGCAGCAAGTCTGTAAGATAGGCCAAGTTATTATTGTTTCATATCAGTGAGTTTTTCCTTCTCTTTTCCACTCTATGCGTATTTTATTATACGTAGTATACAATTTTTGCATTCATAATAGGACACTGGGCTAGATGAATCTTTGCTGACCTTTATTATGGCTCTTCTTGTATCCTAATATGTACTTAGATATAAATAAAGATCTGAAGATGCACATTATTTTCTGGTTATAAGGAGGTACAGCTTTTTTTCATTCCACCAACAGAGAATTTTCCTCTTAGGGTCATTGATCACAGTGTCATGAGAGAAGGATTTTTGACTTTTAAGTCTGAATCTGCCAGTGCTCATCTTTGGAAAGTCATTTAACCTCTGTAAAGTAGATTCAGTGGTTCATTTCATGCTCATGGTGTGATTAATAATTATAATATTTGTAGAATGAATTGAATGTGTGTGTGTATATTTCCCAGTGCTAGACTGAAGAACTTTATATGGAAAAATACACAGATGCAGATATGTGGCAGCTGCAGCTAGCAATGAATGTGCATAAAGTTAAATGCACAGATTGTATAAAATTATTATTAAGAAACACAGTGCTAATGCTGATAGAGCATATGGAATACATAATTGTTGAAGATTATAAGGAAATAAGCTACTATGAATTTATTCCCAGCTTTGTATTCTTCAAAAATCTCTTGGTGAATACTGTAAATTCTATTAAAAAGGTTGCACTTTTATGTAGGTAACAGTAAATTTGAAGTGAGCATATGTGTGTGCCGCGTAGGCACCAATGGAGCTGACAAAGGATTCCTTTAATTAAGGCAAGCATATACTGAATTTTGAACTACCTTTTAAATACTTAAATTGTCAAGCAAGCATTTTGTGCAGGAAGGATTTTCAGTATATAATTCCCTAATGTAGGTCAATTAAAGTTATAATGCTTTCCTAAATTTGAATCTCTAGATCAAGTGTTTTTTCCTGGTTGTACATTTTCCCTCTGCATTTATTTCAAGTGTTAATAAAGTTTTCATCTACAAAAGGCTTAGAATTGACAGAACAAAACTCTACCTTTTTAAATCATGACAACTACTACTGTTTCTGTCTGCAGGTAGTGGAGGACATGCTAGAGGACGAGGAAGAAGAGGATGACAGAGATGACAAGGTAATTATGTTTCCTAGCACTTGGGTATCTGGGGATGGGAGAATTTAGACGTGACACTGTTTTTACCGACAGTTAAAAAAGGAGTTGAAGTGTTTTAGTCCAGAAAATTGGACAGATCTGTTTATCATCCTAATAATGCTACAGTGTGTTGCAGGAAAGGATAGAGATCTATAAATCCTGCCTTTTTTTTTTTTTTTTTCCCCCCAGTCCAGAGCTGGGTCAAATATTTTTCTACCAGGAACAAAAATAATTCAGCATGTCTGGAACTTGATAGCTCTTGTGAAGATAACTGCAGCAACAACTGTTTTTGAAGGACAAAAATTCCTCCTGTCTTGAATATTACAAATAGGACTGCACTTCAGGTGAAAAATGATGTGGAAATAGCAACTCCATACGGGTTAAAGTTGGGATATTGACATCTAAAATTTTCAGATAATTACTTGGTGGGAGAACGGCTTAAATGTTTTGCACTCCATATGACATTTAAGTAATCACGATTCTCCTAGACATCCACTTGATTTGAAGTTTGCATTGTGGCCCTGCAAGGTGGGAAACTGTGGGGGATCATTCAGCTATTTGAGTGGATGTGGTTCAGTTTAAAGGCTGCTGATTGGGTTGAGGATTGCAACCACAGTGAATAACAGCTCATTTCCACATTTAGCCCGGCTATCAGACTGCTTGGATTGGTTGTCCCCCAGGGAGAGGGAAAAAACAGAGAAAAGAAATTAGAATGACCTTCCACCACTGAAGCAATGGCTAGCACTGGCAGGATGGCTTTCTGGTGAGACAAGTGCAGTGAAGACAGCCCCTTTGTTGATGGTATTTTCCTATCAGAAAGGTGGTATTTGTGGAAGAAAGGAAAAATATAGTTTTACAACAACTTTGTATTAAAATTCAGATTATTTTGACCTTCACGGATGTTCCCCCCACTTCTCTTCTAGTAAAGCAATTTTTTTTTTCTGAAAGGAGAAAAACAGTGTATTTATACTCTTGACCTTTTTTCTGGCTGAGATATACATTTATATGAAGAATATAACAATTCATATGCTGGCAGCAGCATTTGAAATGTCAGAAAATTCACCATGATTAGTTAATACCCTGAATGATTATTTTTCTGTTAGCTAACACCTAAAATATGAGAAATGATTTAAAAAAAGATTATTTTCCTTGTTCCATTGCCAGGTCAAACATTTTAAAATTGACAGAAAGCTATTATGTGAAATTCTTCTATACGCCACTTAAATTGTTAGCTACATAATTTCAGAATGAGCAAACATTGTAATAACAAAGACCTTCTTTTACAAAACACATATGCGACGGTTTTTAACACTAAATGATATGAACATCCACTTCTGGCAATAAAATACATGATTTATTGCAAGGGTCCATCATGTAGCTGTGAAGAGCTTGTATTTTATCTCAACATGCTGGCTTTGAATCATCATTTGTTTTCAGATAAACACTGATTTGCCATCCATTTGAGGCCATTTTCTCCTGTTTCTTTCTGCTTTATTATTAGAGCTGATGCAAATGTATGATACTAGTAGTGTGTGTATTCCTGGATATTTTAATCACTGTGGTTAGTTCAGAAAGAATACTGCTTGACTGCTTGTAGTTTAAGCCAGCCTATGTAGTTACTGCTTAGTGGGTTTTGGAAATTGCTAGACAAACTCCTTTAAAGGGGAAGATGAGGGCAGGGGTCAACCCTTCCTCCCCCCAATTCTCTGGTGATTAGCAAACGCCAGGCAAAACATACCTAATTAGAAATATCACTCTAGGTTTCAGTGTTGTGATCAAATATTCAGCTTTCTCAAATTGACACTAGAGTTCAAACATTCTTCTAGATCTAGTTACCAAGGTTGAATAAAAGTGAGTACTGACATTACTGTGTGTGTTCAGTGAGCCCTTTTATTGAATATTTAAGAGCTGTCTTTCTATACAGAAGGTGTTAAGGTTGATTTTTATAAATTCAAAGCTGTCTTCGTTATTGCAAATGTTTTGAGCTCTCAAGATTGAATATGCTGTTTGAATGGGAAAAAACCTTACACTTCTTAAAATAAGCATATGTGGACTACCACCTATATTCAGCATGTTTGCAGCGTGCATTATTTTACACTAGGGTTGTAAATTATAAGCACATGCTTATAATTGTTTGTCGTTCAAAGCTAGTAGTCTGTTTTTCCTTTCTAGTGCGCTGGACATACTCTCATACTGCTCTTCTTGTTACATATTTTTGGCTAAATGGAAGGGTGCACTTCTGTGTTATTTTAGTTCATGTACAGGTTTTCTTAAAGCTATGTGCAAAATGAAGTTTTGTGAGAAAACAAATGCAGATTTTGTAACACCAGCTGATAATGGCCTCTGGCTTTTATTATTTCTGTTGGTTTTTTTCATATGGCATAATAGAAGACTCAGGAAAATGGATCTTCTTATGCGAAGAAAGTTACAAGAATAATAAATGTGCCAAAACCTCACTTTAATTGAAACTGAAGCATAAGTTGCAAATATGTAAAATACATCCCAGCTGTTTGACCATGGCCAATGTCTTCGCTCCCAGATTACCACAAGGCAGCTATTAGTCCTGTAACCTTTGGACTTAACAGTAAATGGGACATTATGCAGAACAGGAGCACCTGTTTTCCATTTAATGAAGAATCCTTGCAGGAAACCTGTCCGTATGTTTCACTTAGAGATTGTTGTGGGATTATGAAGTGTCTTTCTTTAGAGCTGACTTGGATAGTAGTGACTTGCTCACAGTGAAAGGGTAACTCTAGTTGCCTGATGAGGTCAGCATGGGCTGATGTTGGTTATGTGTGATGGAGAGGCATTGCTCAACATCCCTAAACTGCAGAGTTACAGAAGTAATAAACTAAGGATGATGACTGCTCATATGTATGTAATTAGTTAATGTAATGCATTTTATTAATAATGGTGTGGAATACTGAAGGGAGTTTGACAAGGTGGATTTGCACTTACCGTGTTACTTAGTCTTATTCTAGTGTTCTGGATTTTACTAACTTCTTTCACCATCTGCTGCAGTTAAGGTAGGGTAGATAGGACTGTCAGTTTAAGGTCAGAGGATGTGTTTTTTTTACTGGAGAATCATAACTTTCATCTTCACTTGCAATATCAATAGTAAACTAAAATGGCAGGTATGCTTCTTGTATCAGTTACAAAGTGGTGCTTAGCAGTGGAACACTTTTTTCCTAATACTGCTTCTTTGTCATGTGGCCACTGATAGAATATTTAGGAATTGAAAGAGATGTAGTTTGTTTGGCTCGGGCATTTGTCTTTCATTTAATACTAGTTTTTCCAAGAAATAGTATTGCATTCTGCATTCTGTATGTTCTGTAATGCTTGCTAAACCTATGCCAACCCCAGATATACAGTTTAATCTGATTTCTCTCTCTTTCTTCTTCTTTTTTTTTCTTTTGGCTCCTTTCCAAACACTGGCTCATAGAGTATCTTAGCAAATAAGGGTCAGTTAAATTGCATTAAGTCAATAAGCTATCAGAAGGATTTTTACACAGTTATGTTATGATAACATAGTGGTCAATATACGTAATCTAGGTATCTAAGATTTTAGTTTGTCATTTCAGAAGTTCACATATGCTTTTCACATAGCTTTATTCTTTGAACAAGCTCCAGGTAAGATATCAGATAATCACAAAGAATTTAAGCTCAGCATTTTGTGGGAAGCCCTCAGCGTACCACAGAATCAGGCTAGTGGTAACTGTTACTATTGCAGACTTAAGTGGAGGAAGATGCACGGTATGAACACTATTTTATTTTGCCTTTTTATTAACAATATCAATATTTTATTAATAAAAAATATTCCAATCATTTGCACCTTTGGCTTCTCTCTCTCTAAGCTTTCATTCTTTGAAAAATTCTTTGCAGTTCTCAGTCAATGTTATTGTACTTCAAGATAAATAGAAGCTTTTGTAATAAATGATAGTTGAGTCAAATTAAAATATGTTTTAAAGCTTTTAATCATTGCTGCTGAGAGGTACTAACTTTGTTCTCAAGCCAAGACACGTTTATAACCTGTCTCAGAAGCACGCCCTGTATTTTTACTGAGAGTAGATCATGAAGAGGAGGAAGGATAGCACTGATGTAGCCTACATTTTTTATATTCCATAAAAGAGAAGATGGTGATCTATTATAGTGGCAGTTATTTCCTGTAAAATATGTGGTGGAAAAATGATATTGAGAAATAGAGTGAATGGAGTCAAACTTCTCAGTGCAGTTTTGTTTCAGCTCAGTTTAGTTATTCATGTAGAGATAGTGATAAGAGGAGTGTAGTTTTTATAAAAATTGTACTTAATAGGAGGATTGATGGTGTAGGCTGCTTCAGCCCATACTCTGGAATACCAGCTGATGCTGGTTTTGATCATTGGATCACGCCCAAGTCACAGCCGTGGAGTTACTTTTGCTTGGATATAGCTTGGATCATGTGGAGCCTTTACACAGCAACTTCCACAAAAAGCAGTTTCCTTCCTACCCTATACTAGGACACCATAAGGGTTTCGTCATCAATGTATGATGTACCTTTGAAAACAGGTAATTTGAACAGCCTTTGAGAGGTTTAATTTTAATGAGATCAGGTTTCCTTGTGCTCGTACAGTCCTGAAATACTATCAAAATTATTGAAGTAAACTAGGTATTAGTGAGATCAGAATCTGATATTTATATCTGAAGTTATGGTAGATGTTTAAGAATGTGACATAGTTTTGCCTTACATTTTCCTTCTACCCTTAATTTTATTTCTTAATGTAACTAAGCAGATTTAAATTCTTTGAGGCAAAGAAAAGGACTGTTTTCTCCTAGCTCCTCAAAAAGTAACTTTAAGGTGTAGTTAAAAACATCTGTATGGTCTTCTCTGTGACTTGGGAGAGAAATGATGAGTGTTAAAGGAAACAACCAAAACACTTTACTGCAGGGTTTTCTTGGAAACCTTCCTACGTGTGCAGATTGGTTTACTCCTTAGCTCCATGTGGCTTCAAAATGGTGAGAATGGACTATTCCTCATTTTCTAACAGAATTTCTTTAAACTGGTTTCACACAGAATCCTGAGATCTGAGTTCCATTTAAACTACTGTCATGAACCACTTGCAGCTCTAAGCAAGCCATGTAGTCACTGATACATGAGTATTTGGCAGCTGCCTGAATGTTTCTTCAGGTTTATTCACAGCTCCCTATTTTAACCTTCCAAAGAGGAGCCCCAAAGACCTGTTTTGGAGAGATGCCTTTTGAACTTTTTCTACAGCAAAGTGTAGAGCAATAAAGAACAAGTCTTCATCTAAGTCCCTGTTATAGGTTATAAATCCGAGAGAGAAATTTTTCTTTCCCTGCTTCCCTGTAAGAGAAACAGAGTTTGAATAGGGAAGGGGGAAGGGAATCAATTAGCCTTACAAAAGAAATGACTGGCCAGGCTGCATTCCATGCTAATGGCCCATCGAATGCTGGAGTGAGGGGGGGAGGGTTTGGGGATTTGGGGAACTGGTCTCCCGGACAGAGGACAGGTCAGACCGTGGAGTTCTCTTGCCAGGACGGAGACAGAGACTGTGTCCGGGCATTTCTGGAGGAAAAGCCTGGGAGCCAGTCTTTCTGGTTCTTTCGTCCTGGTGAGGCCTGACCACCGGCCTTGCACCACCACTGCCTCGTCACTCCAGCCGGGACCTCCTGGGTTTTTCTTTTTTATTGGAGAGGTCTGTGCTTGCTGGGAGAGAAAGGGAGAGCCTTGGAACACCATCATCTGGGAACAGTGAGTCCCGTAGGGGTGAACTGCTTTTCCTTCTGCCTTTCTCCCATTGGGGGAAGGGTCTCCGTTTTCCTTTCGTCTTCTCCCGTGATCCGAGCAGGCCCCCTCCCTGCGCCCCCTGCAGGCCACGATTAGGACTGCGCTAAAGGACAGAGAAGTATTCATCCAGACTTTTTTTTGTTGTTGTTTTTTCTAGGATTACTATCTAACTTTTTTGTGTTCTGTTACTGTTTTTACCAACATGCATATATCTTTTAATAAAGGGTTGTTATTTCTTCTATTTTTTCCACACTTCCTCAATTAAAGTCCCTTAATTTTGAATTTACAATTGCTGAGAGAGAAGTTTTGGTCTATCTCATAACTCATCCTCTTTAGCAAACATTCCAGTCTTATCAGACTGTGACAGTCCCACAGGAAGCAGAGATAGTAGTGGATAAGTGTAGTGGCTTGACCCTGGCTGGATGCCAGGCACCGACAAAAGCCACTCTATCACTCCCCTCCGCAACTTGACAGGGTAGAGAAAATACAACAAAGATTTCACGAGTTGAGATAAAGACAGGGAGAGATCACTCACCAATTACCATTGCAGGCGAAACAGACTCAAATTGTGGATATTAACTGAATTTATTACTAACAAAATCAGAGCAGGATAATGAGAAGTAAATCTTAAAAGCACCTTCCCGCTCACCCCTCCCTCCTTCCCAAACTCTGTGTCCTGCCCCTCAGTGGTGCCGGGAGACACAGAGTGGGTATTCAGTTCATCACACATTGTTCCTGCTGCTGCTCAGGGAGAGGAGTCCTTCCCCTTGTCCCTCATAGGGTCCCTCCCAGGGGGCCAGTCCTCCATGAACTTCTCCAGCTTCTCAACATGAGTCCATCTCAGGGGCAGCTGTTCTCCACAAACTGCTCCAACATGGGTCGTGCTTCCATGAGGTGCAGTCCTTCAGGCATAGCCTGTCACAAGGTGGGTCTCCCACAGGGTCACAAATCCTACCAGAAAAGATGCTCCAGCGTGGACTCCTCTCTCCATGGGTCTGGAGGTTTCTACCAGGACCCTACTCCTTCTTTCGGGCATCCAGCTACTCCAGCGCGGGTATCGTCCAAGGGCCTCAGGTGGATCTCTGCACCCCCATGGTCCTCCATGGGCTGCAGGAAGACAGCCTGCTTCACCATGATTTTCACCATGGACTGCGGGAGAATCTTTGCTCTGGCGCCCGGAGCACCTCCTTCCCCTCCTTCTCCACTGACCTTGGTGTCTGCATAGTTGTTCCTTTCACATATTCTCACTTCACTCTTCCCTGTAATTACATCTGTGCAATAACTTTTTTTTATTTCCTTCTTATATGTGTTATCACAGAGGCATTTACTATAATTTCAGATTGGCTTGACCATTGCTTTTAGCAGCTTCTCGCAGAAGCCACCCGTAGCAATGCCCGCTACCAAGACCTGGTCACGCTTACTAATACAGTAAGATACAACTTGTAGAAGAAAAGTGATGGTTGAGATATGCTAACATAAGTGCTACATTGCCCCAGTCCCCAGTGACTGCATGTGGTTGACAGTGTATTTGAATGAGAATGAAGGAGTGGCAGAGATGACGCTGTGAGAGAAGAGGATGATCATCAGTGTGGCTGTCTCAGCAATATGGATGGTGCATTGTGACCTGGGTTTTCATCTTAGATTTGATGCTGAGGCTCGCAGCACAGCACAGCTGAAAATCTACTTCTTAAGCTAGGTGTTTGACTTTCACTTCACTGATACGCTTGTAAGAAAAACTGCAATATCAACTACAAAAATTTGCCAGGATAGTTGATCAGACTTTTCTGTGCTTTATGGGGAAAGCACAGGAATATGGGAAAATAAACTGCAAGCTTTTGCAAACAATATGCATGTATTTTGTTTGCAGTGTGTAGAAAATTTTATATTGTTAATTTTATGTTGATGTTTGGGTGACTGGTGAAGTTGCTGGACAGATCATCTAGGGAAAATACAATCCTGACAAAATGAAAGAGGCACCCCTGTCCCAAAGAGTTGAAATACAAAGCTCCTCCTAGGGCAGTGTTAAAAAATTGGTGTTGTGTGGCGCCATCCAGAAGACATCATGGCATGGTAGAGGCAGAGTCTACCTCTACTCAGGTGTCATATACTGGCAGATTAAGAGGTAAGTTTGGCATAAATAAAGCTTGTGGACAAATACTGCACACAAGTACTTTGCTGTGCATTCTGCATTTATTGATAACTACTAAAAGTGCTCCAAATGTAGGGAGCTTGACCAGGTTGCTCCTGGCTGCACTCCTAAGTCAAGCACTGGAACCAAGTACCTGATAGAACAATGGGTTTTGTGTAGATTTATTGACTTTTCTATTGAGTTGCATGCCAAGACTACAGATGCCCACCCATGAGCCCTATGGGACCAGCTCTGAGTTGAGGAGGCTGCAGGAGCTAGAGCTGGAACAGGCAGGAAAAGTTGCACACGTATGACAAGGGGAGCTCAAGGCCAGCACTTGGGCAGGAAGTCCTTGTGAGGAAGGATGCTGAGACCTATGTCAGTAGAAGGCAACGAGGCAGGGATAGGCCACAAAGCCCCAGGTGGAGGTGTGCTGTGGTAACAGGCATGGATTTGGCATCCAATTAGGAATGTGTAGAGTTTACCTTAAATCTCCCATACATTAATTTCAGAGCAGTTGGCTTTGCCGTCTCAGTAGTTCTTTGAATGTAATCTTAGGTGTACAGTTTAGATAAACTTGAAAATTAGAATTTATGGCATATGGAAAAGCAATAACCAGTTGTTTTAGCACTCTGACTTGGTATTCAATGTGATTCAAGAAATGGGAAGGTCTCTGTGTTATTTTCGTGATCATCAAATGCATGTTTGACTGGTTTGGGAGCAGGTGAAGTAATATAGCTTAACGTACAGCTGGAGCCGTCTGATGGTGCGCTGTTTTTATTATTGTCTAACTGAGTAACTACACCAGGATATTAGGTTTGTTTGTCACAGTGCTTAGTGCCTGTGGTAGTTGAGCAAGTTACTTTTCCACTGAGTTGACCCCAAAGTCCCAGACTTTTTCAATCAAACTCCTCAGATTTCATACACTGTTAACTCCTTTCCTTTTGTAATGGGTTATATTAAAGAAAATGTGTCACCTTTTGCACCATGTAATACTAAATCAGATCAGAATTCATGCACAATTATGTCAGTGGAAATATAATATTACAGACCTGCTTATCTCAAGATAGCACATGGAAAAATAAACTTGCACAACTGACAGGTTTACTCGATTCTGCAGATAGTTATTTGTAATTAATTGAGCTGAGAAATGTATATGGATTATTTTAATACATCTCAAAAAATATGTAAGAAAAATTGCTAGTAAATATTTACCTATTGTTTCTTTCTTTTTCTTCTATTTCCTTTCTCTTTTTATATTTTCTGGGTGTGCTCAAGTGCTAAAGTAACTAAGTCCAGGATGGGAAAAAGAGATTTTATCTTACCAAACTTTTTGTTCTGGAGGCTAGCAACTTTAGAAAAGCAAAATGGACACCACTCCTTTATGTAATTTTATAGATATCTAATGCCACCTAGGTAACAGAGAGGTCTTAGAGAGAAGCATTCTTTTGAAAAAGTATTGCTTTCTGGTTTTCATTAACAGTGTGAAAAAGTCAGAGTGGCATTGCTAATCTGAAGCTTTCTTGCAATCAGAAATAGTAATTTAAGATGCAGCCGCTCAGCAGATCTGCTTTTTAGTATTTTGCACCAAAAAATGGTATGATTTCTCCTTCCCTCAGCGTATGAAACAACGATGTGTTGCTATGCCTCTAATTTATAGTATTAGCTGCAATTTAAGATTAGGTATGGAAAAGCTGTTTGTTGACCTTTAATTACTGTTTGATTAAAATTTTAAATACCAATAGGGAAAGAGTAGATAGAAGCTCTTTAGAATGCCTTCTTTGCTCCTGAGTAGGAGGCTAATTTGTAGCTGAATTATTGTTTTTTTAAATTTGGAGGGAACTTGAAATCGTGAGTATGTTCATGTGCACCAAAGCGTCTTGTGTATTTTCTGTACTCCCAGAATTGCTTTCCTTACCACTCTCAAAGAACAAATGCTGCCTGAATGTTCTAGATCAATACACAGCGTATAGTGAAGGTCAAGAAACTGTTTACTCAGCTATTTTTCTGAAGTTTAGTACACACTGCTCCATTTTGACAGAAGAATGGTTTACATAGTAATGGTTTTAGTTTCTGGATTGTCTGTTAAAAATTAAGACTTTATAGTCTGTTCAGGGAATATTTGAAGCTGCATTATCTAAGATTACATTATATAATGTTATAGACCAAGAGTCCATTTGTTGCTACGTATTTGTTTCATGCAGCTCTTACACTGTGTAATCGTTTTCACCCATCTACCTCAGAATATATAGATTCAGAAGAAAACGTGTTTTAACACTATGATATTTTTAGAAAGAAAAACTTTATGCTGAATTTTGATGTCTTAGTGCATAAATACAGAAATGTCATTACTCGAAAGTGCTGAAAATTGTTTTTTTCCCTGGTGAAATGTTGTCTGTTTATTGAGAACATTGGAGATTCTTTATTCTTGAGACTGTCTGCCTTTGAACGGAAGACACAACAGTTTGGTCTGGAGCTGTGTTTTCCTCTGATGCCAGTCAGACTTTTTGTGACTGCCATAGCACCAAAAAGGCCCAATCAAAAACCAGCAGATTGAAAAGCAGCACCTCACACTGTTGAAGCTCCGCAAAAGAATTTGGTGAGAAATCCCTTAGTAATGAAGTGGTTTGACAATGCTATCTTTGAATCTGTTCAAAGAACCAGATTCAAAAAACCTCTCCTTGGGAGCCTGCTGGGAGAGTAATATAGAGGAAGTTCAGCAAATTTTGTAATTCCAAATTAGTGTGATGAGGAGTTCAAGTGTCACTGCAGACAGAGTTTGTAGAAATACCATTTGCTCTTAAAAGCAGTTCAGCAAGCAAAAGTAGAACAATATACAAGATTTGATGAAGTATGTAGAACAAAACTAGACTTTTTTCCAGATTACCCAATCAGAGTAGTCATTAAACCCAGAGAGTGATTATTGTGAGGGTTGGAGGAATTAGTTTTCATAGTCTGAATAAAGGAAAACATTCAGAAAAACTAGTATTACCTTTTAAAAAGGCTAAAAATAAAATAAAAGAATCTGCAGTCAGTGGGATCTTACCCCATATTCTTATTTCAATATTCCTTAAAATTTTGAGTAAGGTAATTTACAAGGATGATGCCTTGTAATGACTTCCAGGGAGTCAAAAAGTATATATTTCATTAAGGGTGAAACTCAATAGCAGACATATTGCTACAATCATGCTCGAAGTAATATTCTGCTGTGATTTTTTCCACCATATCTAGAGCAGGGTTAGTCAAGGACAGAGAGAACTCCAGCACTGCCACACTACCTCAACCTACCTGAAGTGTTGCTCTTTGTAGGTGTCAATATCCAGACACTATACATTTCTTCAGGGCACTATGAATGTCTCTATTCAGAGTTGTATTCTAACAAAACGCGGATAAGGACACAAGGCAGGAGCACAGCCAGAGCCCTGACACGGGTTTAAAATGATATACTAGATGATATACTAGACCAGGTTACTTGCTGTTAGGACACTGACAAGTTTTTGTGCTTAGGAAAGCTTTATTTTCTTCCTTCTCCCTCCTCTTTTCCGTGTATAATGCGTCCTACTCTTATGCTCTAGGAGAAAATAGGTATTCTGATTAGATATGCTAAATTATCTCCACCATAAACTTCATATAATTTGCAACATTTGGTTATTGTTGTTGTTTTTCAGGTTTAGGTGTCTATTTAAACCACTTCAATGGTGGCTAAGGTTTTCAGAATGTTCATTCAAAGTAGTAACAGTAAGGAAAGTTAAATGTGGTGTGGATGAGTTTAAAACACAGTGCTGCAAAAAAACCCAACCTTTTCTTTTACTCCATGAGATTAGACAAGGTGGGGAGGGGAGAGTTCTGTGTGACTCTTGTCACTGGAATCGGCCGAGGGATTTCTGTGATGTAAATGGAATATAAAAAAGTTTGAAACAAATGACCACACAGAAGGGTATAATAAGTAGTAGCCTCTTGCCACTGAGCTGATCTTAAGCCTTCTGACTGTGGGACTGCATGTGATGACACAGTGCTGTACACAGTAGTACCCTCATACTTCAAAGAGTTTTTTAGGCACTCACAAAATGCAGCTAGGGAAACAACATGGCAACAGCTGGGGAGGGTAAATAGGGCCTATGCATAAAATAAAAACAAAACCAATTCCCAGCTGTGAAGAAGGTGCCTAATTTTTTTTATATTTTTCTGAGAAGTGGTGCCCATTTTACTTTGCTGTAACTGGGTTTGCACTGTTACTTTGCGTCCTCAGAGGTAATTGATAACTTTGCATTTAATGCTTTTTGCTTTCTTCACCCACCTTCTCTGATCAGCTAATTTTTTTTTGCCCCCTGTTTTAAGGTAGACTCGTCCTCTGGGGATGCTAGGACCCACTCGACTCTGCTCAGGCAGGAGCCCCCCTCCCCTTCTTAGGACAAACAACAAAAAAAGTCTTAATGGTGGTCATTAATTATTAATATTAATAATATTACTTATTAATGTTAATACTGCTACTAATAAAGAGTTTGAGCCATCTCTCTGTAGTGGGGACCAATCTCAAACACATCCCTGGAAAGGCACCTAGTCAGGCTGTGCTATTTACAGGAGCCATGGAATCTTCCCTACATTCCCTTTGTATTATTATAACAGGGGTATCTCCCAGGTACTGGAGGAAGGTGCTTTGCAAATTACACATGTCTGTGCTCCCTTGTTTTTAAATAAGGCTTGTTAGTGAATTCCCTCCCTTTCTCTTCCCTGTAGCACTATATTAATATTTTCCACCACATTTATATTTTCACCTGCACAGAAATCAAAAGCAGTAAAGTCAATACAAAGGGAGTGATATTTCAGGGCCAAGGATGTGCAGTAAGATACCATGTGGGAGGTTTGTGCTCAGGAGTGCTGGCTTTGACAGAACTTGGAGTTTGTGTGAGAGTGAAGCTTAGTACCTCAGGAGGAGGAGGAAGAAATTCTTGCGAAGTTTAGGGCCACTGACTGGCAGTAGCTGATTTCTACACTCCTCCATCATATAAATAAAAAGTAAGCAAACTCAAAAAAACCCAACCAAACAAAAAACACACAAAACCCGACAACAAACAAAGAAACAAACCCAAAATACAAACAAACAAAAAACCATACTGTTGTGTTTTGATATGTAAAACAGGGGTTCTCATGTGATTTTCAGTTTGAGGTCCAGTTGAAAGTATTCAGATTTCCTCTCTTCCCCAAGAACACTGGAGCTATTCTTATATGTTTGCCAATTCACACTTCGAAATTTTTATTACACAATTGTACAATGGCATGTACAAAAACAAAGTTCAACCAAAGAAAACGTAAAATATGTGTTATGACATCAGTATTGGTGCAAGTGATTAGTGTTACAACCATGGGCATACCATGCCTTCTCATGATCGTAGTGTCCATAATCAGAAAGAAACATAGTTAAATTACCCACTTATTCATCTGGAATGAGAAGCCAAAAATGGAATTTGCAAGTTTTTTTCCATCTTTTTTTCCATCTAAAAGAAATCAGTGCTGTAGCTGGAAAATGCTTATGTGACCCTGTTTGTTCAGAAACTTTATTGAAGTTTATTTTTACTATATAGTTGAGGTTGTTTTTCATATCTGTGCAATCCTTTTTAGCAAGCAGTGGTCTGTACTTCTCAGTACATTTTCTCTAAGTGACAATATCAGTAGTTCCATGACTATTGGTTTCTTGTTCTCCTACTACTCTTTGGAAACATTTTAACACAAGTGCAAGTGTGTCAAATAATAAACAGGACAGAACAGTTTGGGTTAGAAGGTACCTTAAAGATCATCGTGTGTATATTGTATATGCTTAATTTTCATATTATCTTTTGCTCTCTATTCTGACTCAAATTCCTCTTTGAGTTCCACAAAACATTTTAAAGGTTTTTTTATTGTCATATTTTTGTGTGAAATGATGGAGAGTTGTCCTACCTACTATTTTGATAACTCAAAAGGAAAATGATGATATATGTATTTAATTCTGCTATTATTTTTATTAAGTTCTTGATACTAATGCTGTTTCAGCAGCAAGTTCCACCAATGAGTTTTGCATTGTATGGAAAAAAAGAATTTACTTTTATCAGCTTTACTTCTACTGCCTCTCAATGGAACATTTCTCTCTACAGTCTTATAAGAGTAATTAAAAGTCTCGATTTTCTTTCTCTAAACCATTATCTTGAATATCTTTATTATGTTCATTCCTCTGCGTAAATTAAAATGTCCTCATACTTTCTGTTACTCATTGTCTTAATTTTCCTCACATAATTTTTATTATTTCATAAACTCATGTTTGCGTTTCTGAATCTGCATTTCTGTTTTTTAGTTTGGATTCAGTACTTCAGCTGAAATTATCACATTTATATAATGGCACTAGGTAAAGTTAAACTACTAGTGTTAGTAATTAATTTACCTTTATTATATTCCTTGGAAATTTGACATGACCTCTTAAAGTAATTCTGTCATCTATAAACTTGGCATCTCAACCTTCCTTCTTTTTGATTTAGATAATGAATATATTAAACATCATCTCTAGTGCCAAATTTTGTAATAGTTTACAATTAATCTTTTGGTGTATATATTTATATGCTATTTTACTTCTTTCTCCTTGCACAGTTATTTTGATATCCTTTTTGTTTTAGGAACAGTCTAAAAGATTTCTTTGAAGCACAGTGTAAATTATCATTTACCTTCTCATTGTTGATTCGACTGGTTTTAAATTCTAAAAAGTTTAAAGAAATTCATAATAAATAAAAGTTCTGTGTATGGTATTAGGAACTTTTAAAAACAGCCTACCCAAGGGCCTTGGATTTAAGCTCTACTCCTAATTTCTTGCATGTGTGTTTGTTATGGAAGAACCCAGGGGAGTTTCCACTGGGTTTGTCTGCTTCAAATCATGTGTTGGTAAAAGAAGTAGTAGAAAAAAATCAACCAGACGAATAATAACAAATTATCAGTACTGGATGGTGTTTGCCTAAAAACTCTCAAGGAACCTAGAGGGAAATAGTTGAACCACTAATAGTGGTGTGGGTTCTTGAAGCTTATGTAGGTCCAACATGAGAGTGGTTGAACTCAGGGAAGAAAAAGCCATTGAGAGTTGTTTGGAACAAGCAGCTGTGGAAACTCCTGAACCACAATTCTCTGAAAGCTTATGAAATATTTTAAGAAGTTGCTTTACCTGTTTGACTTTAACTTGCTGATTACTGCTCTTGACCACTGTGTTTCTGTACAGGTGTATGTTCACCCAGTGCTGTGCATGAGCTGTGCTTTGTGTGTTTAATATCAAGGAACTGTAGTACAGTCAGGGTATTTCTAAATATTACACAAAGCTGGCCCTTTGCCAAAAACTGTTTTAATCCAGTAGAGTTGCTTATTGCAGCCTCTGAGCTAACTGGTGTGTCACAAAGTCTAAATACCAGGTGTTTGTGTGTGTAATCCCAAACTGTCAGGCAAGAATAGCATAGCTCTTCTTCTAGGGGAATGGCACATGCTCTCTTCCATGCTTTTTTGGGGAAAAGGTTGAATATGATATCATCTCCCAGCTAGTTGTTTCCTATGATGATAAAAATTTCACATCCCTTCTCCCTACTTACTTAGTATCACTGTGCCCCAGATATGACAACGTGCAGATCCAGGAGAATTAATGAAATCTATGGAAAGCAGGCACACAGGAGAAAAAAGACATTTTACAATGGCAGTTTTATTCCCTGCTGTTGTTGGACTGCAGCTAGGTACTGAGTTTGCAACCAAGGCTGAAAAGCATTTCAACTTTATTTACTAGACAATAAATAATACAAAGACTGTTTGCTGAAATTTGAAGAAGAGAACTGTCATTGAATTCTTGCAGTGTGGCTGGTGGTTGTAGCTTTTCTGAGTGTCGTAAAAACAAGCAATGAGTTTAAAATTTTGGAAGAAGCAAGCCTTTTTAAGTATGGTGGCCTAATTTGTCTTCTCTGCTTAAAAGGCCTATGGGAATAAAATAGGTTTTCCTAAACAGACTTCACCTTGTTAGGGATGATGCAGTATATAACACCCTCCATCAGACAGCAGTGGTGGAGTTGGAGAAGCAGGAGATGGCACGGTGCTCCTGCATCTGTGGACTGCTGGTTCCAGCAAACCTCTGAAGCTGATGTCGTTCTACATGGATCCCTGGCTTTTGTGAAAATGATGGAAAAGGAGCAGAAATTTAGGAAGGGAGAGATGGTCTCCAGTTCTCTTTACTATTCCATGTTTCCTCTCCTAAAAATCATTCCGTGTTCAAAAGTGTCCCCTTCCAGCAGGGGTGCATCGTGGGTTGAACACCAACTCTTTTGCAGCTTTTCAAGCTAAGTGCTGTTGGGTGCCCCTTTTTGCCCATTCTAGAGTCTGTCTCATTCATTCATTTGCTTAATGCCCAATATCCACTTTGAATTGTGAAACAGCAATGATTTGTTAGCTTGCTGTCAGCCGCAGGTTTCCCAGCCCTCCTCCTCTGGCGTCTGTTGATCTTGGTGCTTTAAAATCTATAAGCAATATACAAGTTAGGAGATGATGGGAAAATAGTAAATTAGGGAAGTGCATGTCACATGGTGATGTTAAAGTACTTTGTTTATTTGTTTCTTTAGGAAAGTAGATAAATTCCTTTCAATGCTTATTTTTTTTATCTCGTGTATACTAAGTATATGTCAGCTGGGTTTTTTCTTCTTTGGTTGCAGGATTTAGTATAAAGAGTATCATCCGTGATTCAGTATGCTTCCTATGTCATGAGTGCTCAGTGACCAAGTTGATATTGCCCAAAGAACAGCAAATTTTTGTGTTTCCTGCCATTTATTTTTTCAGCTCTTATCCCAGCATTGCAGTAATCATCTGTATTTCGTATTACATTTTAACAAACCTTTGCTTTCCTTTTTCTTTCTAAAGCATCTCCATTCATTATTAGTTTAACTAAGCAAGTCTCATTATTCAGTTCTAAAAGTAAATTCACCTAACGTGATAGGAGACAAACTGGTAGCTTTTCCTATTAACATCTTTTATTGTAACGTAACAGATATACATTCAAAGCCTTTGCCTAAGCTACAAATATTTGTTTTTCTGGGAAAAAATAGACATTTGAGAAAATAAGTGTCTTTGAGCTACTCGTTTTCTTTCTGGTGTTGTAGTCTGCAGTGCATCACCAGAATGTGAACACCTCTTGCAGTTTTCAGTCAGAGTATGATTCGCTGTGGTCAAGCATATAAATATGTGCTTTTTTCCTTCTAAGAAATTAGCTTCCTGAAACATATTTAAGATGAATGTAGAACAGATTATTGTAGTGGGTAGACATTAAAATAACATTGTTACAGATTGCCCTTTGTTGTGATTTTTGCATATTCATAGTACCACTTCACTAGATGGCTCAGCTTTAGGTCTTTGCCAGAATTTTAATGCTTCCTAGTAAATGAAAAGGGTTGGCGTTTTTTTTTCCTGATTTCAGTAAAGTAAGCATACAGAGAAAATAGGTAATGGAGCGTTTCCAGGCTTTTCTCAAGATTTTCTCAAAACAGACCCTAGAGTTCTTGGTTTACTCATCACTTCTTGCCCACTGTACCCCCAGAATATTTGCAGCATCATTTTCTAGGTGCTGCTCTTTTCTTCCTTTTTATATTGCTTTGGCTCAAATGCCAAATTATTTTTCTACACTATGTCATTTTCCAAAAGCACAGCCTGAACATTTATCCAGGGGAATTTTGTAAAAAATTGATTGCTTTGTCTTTCTTTGTTTTTCTTTCTTTCTTTCTTTTTTCTTTCTTTTCCTTTCTTTCTTTCTTCCTTCCTTTTCATTAATATTTGATAGATTCCTTGGATAATTGTGGCTGCCATTTGAAATGTGTAGTTATATATGCATCATCTTTGGAACATCACTAAGTCTTTTCTTTTCAATCTCAAACTGCTTCCAAGATTACTTTCTTTAAACATTCAGCTCATACAAAGAATGCCACTCAGACCTCACGTGTTACTTATCTTCATCTTCATTGCGATAGATTTGTTTTTAGAGTGAACTATTTCAGATAATCTACACTTGCCAGTTTAGCTGAGCGTAAGGTGTAACATTTTTCTTTTCCAGATCATATTCCTTAAGAGAGGAGTTTTGGCTAGTGATTGATCACTTGACAGCAGTCAAGTGTTTCAGATTTTAGGGTTGGTTTGTTAACTGGTGTAGACTGTCTAGGCTCTGTTGACCTGAGGATATAAGTCTCTGTGAACAGTTGCTCTTTACAGTGTCCCCAAGAAAATAGTTTTGTTTGCTTTTCTCAAAGCAACTTGCAATTGAGTTGAATCACTGGAATCCAAAGCCATTTTACAATGGCAATTTTACTAATTTTGGGTTAGTTATTCCAAAGGAACACTGTTTGGGCAGCAAATACCAATGGTAAAGGCGTTTCTGTAGTCTTCTGCTCAGCAGTCTGCTTGACCAGGGCCATGCAATTTCATCCCAAAGCTGTATGCGCCTATATGAGTAAGGAAATTTCAGTGTATGGAATCTCTTGATTTCTGTAAACCAAAAACATGAGCAGTCCAAGGTGTGATCACATGAATTTCGAAATACAAAATTACGTTTTTCTATGTTTGATCAAAGGATTTTGTTAATAGCAGGGAGTCTGAGAGAAATATCAGAGCAATAGGCTTTTGGAGATGAGTATTTCCACCTGGACACTAAAGAAGGGAGGGTGTAAAACTCCTGTCACCAATCTATAGTAATAGGCAGCTTTGGTGCCTAGAGGAAGACCACATTCCTCCTTCTGAGAGAATAATTCGTATTAACTCTAAAATAGAATCTAAGACTGGAATGCTGGATCAACTCTTAGATCAATATTTGACTGCTTTCGCTGTCTCCCATGATGGCAGTTCATGTAGTGATGGTGACAACTTTGAGGTTACACTTCCTTTGAGGTAATCCTGCACTGGAGATGTAGGTCTTTGGGCAGAAGCAGCAGCTATTCCTTAGGCTTGCCAGGTCTGGTCAAGAATTACGTGTAAAATCATTATCTCTGTTTGTTCAGGTGCGTGATTTACATAAGAGTTCTAAGATCACAATGTCCTATCAAGACAGGACTGGGACACTTCCAGAGACAGTAATCTAGATCTGAATCTAAATGCAGAGTTTTATGCAAAGATAGTTTTATGCAAAGTCCTAGCCCAGTGTGGAGGTGATCTTGAATAGTCGGTCTTGTCCTCTGCCAAAAAGCACATTTATCATTTTCATAATCTTTACCAGGAGAAAATGAAAATTACATTCTATGTACACTAAAACATCAAATTAACTTTTACATATACTATATTCAAGAAATTTAAAAACTGTAACTGAGTTTTTAAAAGACTGTAACTCCAGGAGTACTTCATAATCTTCCTTGCATATCAATTAGTGACAACCGTACAGACATTTATTGAGAGATAAATTTTCAGGCTACTTTAAACTTTCAAAACAGAGCACTGTATTATTTTGATGGAGCTCTTGTTGATAACAAGTGAACAACAAAAATATATGTGTATGATATAGGTAAGCATCTCAACCATTCAGGTGTTTTGGTAACCACAGTTTTTCAGTATTCCCTTTCTCTGTCTTTTTCTCTCATGCATGTCTTGTTTTCACTCCACTATCCTTCCAGGCTCTTGCATAGCAAGATTGTTCTTATTTAGAATAACTCTTTCCGATAGAACTTGCAGGCTCTTTCTTTGTATTTTTAGGATTATTAGACCTTTGAGATTTAACTTTTACATCTGTCATCCCTCACGTTTGTATAACAGAACTTGAAGAGCTGCATTAATGAGCACTTCTTTAATTTTCCATTCAGTGTAGGGTAAACACTGTTTGAACCACTGGAATTTACAAATTTAACTGTAAAATCACGGCCAAAGTTTGTTCCTTAGTAGCACGTCAGGACCATATTCTAACTACATTAGCTATTGCAAACAACTGATGCACAATATACCAATATACTGTCAGATAACATCTATGTGGCTGGATACAAAAGGAGCATTAATGAGATCACTGTCAAGCTCCAGTGTTGTTCTGTCTCAAGTAAAGGAAGACATGCTCTCTTCCCTACTTCAAATATAGTTGAACAGGGTGAAGAGGCAAAAAAAGACATCTGAAATGGGGTGTATTCTCATCATCTCAATGCTTAACTGCACAGTGCTTTAGATCTGTAAGTTTCCTTCCAAAATAAGGCCAAGAAGGGCATGGCAAAATTTGGCATTGTTAACTTTTTGCCCCTGAATCTATCACCATGAACAAACAAGCTTCCACCCTTTTCAAGTAATATATCTGCTTAGAGTATATATGAAATGAACATCTCATAAAGGTTTAGCATTAGTCAAAAAAAGTGTCATGCAAGGAAAATTTAAATTTTTGTTTCCCCCCACTAAATGGCTCTTCAGTGAAATGGCACGTTGCTCCATAAACTGGCTCTGTCATGTTTCTGTCTTTCGTATGGAGTGCAGTCTTTACAGAATTAAAATGTGCAGTGAAGGAGAGATCAGGACAGATCATACTTAAAGATACGTGGAATGTAATAGGGAGGGAGAGAAAATAAAAATCACTAGCAAAAAAACCTCACTTTAAAAATAGTTTACTTAAGAATTGCCATTACGGTGTTCTTTCCCTACTCTTTGGGAATTTGCAACATCATCTTTTTTCCCTAGAATTATTACCGTAGCTCTTGACTTCCCCCCTGGCCTCCCGATTTTATATTTCTGTTTTAGCCCTGCAGCAGTTCATTACACATGAAAAAATCTAATTCATTACATACATGGTAGTGCCAAAAGTCACAGAAGGTTCAAAATTATTTTTATCAATTCTTGCTGTATATTTGAGGAATAACAGATTGTTGTAATATTCATGCAGAATCACAACATTGTTAGGATTGGAAGGGACCTCCAATGCCCCTGCTAAGGCAGAGTCACCTAGAACAGGTTATTCATGCTTACAGGTGTGATGTCTTCATAAACAGAAAGTCTTCAGTGTTTTCACCCACATGTTTAAATAGTTTTTATTTTGCCTACTTTTTACTGTTTTAAATATGGAATGCTTACTAGGCAGTAACAGTGTATTGTTTTCTTTAATAATCGTGACCACAAATAGGATTTCTTTCTGTAATACCCTACTCTTCTAATTACTGTGTGGTTTTCTCTGTATTTTAAAATACTCAGCCTGGTTTCGATTTAGGGATGAGCAATTAGTTTCAGACTCATCTTTATGCACACATAAAGACCCATGTTAGCAAGTAGACTTTAGAGATGACATATTGAGCATTTGTAAACAGCTGATAGTATCTGAAAAATGTGGTCACTGAAGGTGTGGTGCCAGGTAATATGGGCAAAGTTGAAGACCAAAGTTTAAAAGCTCAGTTCTGGTTATCTATGTAACCCAGGGATTCGACGTCCAGTGTGAAATATTGCCAGTGCTTTATGGAAGCCTGCTCCCGTTGTTCCTTTTCAGGGTGGAAGGAGTATGAAACAGGTCGTCTATTTTGTTGATGCTGAGGAGAGAGCATATGCTGGTACCTGTCTGCCTGGCGTGCCATCTGTCACTACTTTAAAAAAATGAAAGTCTCAAAGCTTAGGAGCTGGCTTACTGGAAGGGTGGAAACTTCTAAGTCTTTAAAGTCCCACTGCAAAGTTTTTGAGTCTCCAAGAGTCTTTCCGTACTTTTTCAATTTAAGAAATGGCAGGAACAATGGTGTTGTGGTATTCCACAAGTGACAGCCTGCAAGAGGAAAGGGCAGTAAAAATAACCCTCTCAGTTCATTACAGGATGTAACGGAGGAGGCCACTTCCAGGTGCTATAGATCATTCCCAGGTGACCCCATGCACCTTTCCAGATCCTATAGATCATTCTCTTTACCTCATGATCTCACTTCCACAGTCAGCTTTAAGATAACAATATCATTATGGTTGTCTGTCCTCATTCTGTTTACCTGAGAATATGGTAAAATTATTACTTATCTCTGTATCTATCACAGAAGCCCTTTGATAGAGATTCAGAAGACTTAAAGGAGATCAAATGTCTCCAGAACTGGAATAGTGTTGGCTTATGTCCTGGTTGCAGAGAGGGGGCAGAGTTTTGAGCCATCAGGCATAGTTGTATTCCATACCACCCATGTCATTGCTGGGGATCGTGAAGGGGGGAAGAAAAAGGTGAGTACACACCTGAAGTGTGCCATTTTGTTCCGTCTCTTCCTCGGGGAAGTTACCGGGACCAGACCTGTGGACTCTGTCCTTCTGCCACCACCCATCCCTTCCCATACATTGGGAAGAACACAATTCCAAGCAACAAACACAGCTAAGCCCAGTGGAGTGCACCCATGCCAAGACACCAGTGCAGGAAGCAGCCGTGGGGAATGGAGGACTGGAGGCAAGCTCGAGCCCCAGCTGAGTCCAACCCAAGCTGAAAGGAGCTGAGCCAAGCCATAGGCACTGAGCCAAAAAGAGCAGCACGGAGCTGGGTAGAGCTGAGTAGAGTCAAGCCAGGCCGGTCAGGGAGGTGTGGCACGGTGTGGACAATCCAGCTTTTGGGGGTTTATCTGTCATTGGTTTTTGTTGGCTTGGGCTCAGGGACAGGGAACACCAGATGTGGAAACATCTGTCATCTCATCTTTGCCTGAGCAGCCACACAAAACTGAATTGAGGTGCTGAGCACTTTCAGTGTGTGAATCGCCCTCTGTTTTGCATACTTTTATTATTAATGTTGTTGCTGTTATTGTTTGTATCTCATTGCTGTTTGTATTCAGTAAGTTGTTATCTCAACCCATAGTCTCTGCCTTTGTCCCTCTCTCACTAGAGGGAGTGGGACGAAAGGGAGCAGTTTCTTTGGAGTTTAATTCCCAGCTGATTTTAAAGCACCACAATTTACTACCTTCCTGTTAGTGAGCTTGCCAGAAAGCAGTGGTTAGAGTCTTAAGAGGTGATTGCCGAGGTGGGGTTTTGAGCAGTGACAAGACCATAGGCCAGTATTCTATAGTCTCTGTCTGCATGCTTTTCCTGGAATGTACTAATGACTCCTACCAGTAAAGGACTAATGTGTTTCCTACTGACACTTCTGGATTTATTTTAGCGGAAAAGGTCTGCCAGGGTACTGCAGTTCTGTGCATAGCTGAGTCTCATGCTAGGGGATGACGTGGGTGCCTTTTCATGGGCTCTACTTTGGACACCAGTTATTAGATGAAAAAATCTGAAGAGTTTCCTCATGGAAGTAGTATTCTTCTGTTCAAGCAGTAGAGATTTATAGGCTTGTTACTAAAAGTCAAGGGGTGATTAGAGGGATTCCTCAGTGATAACAGGAGGGCTATGTTTTTGTGGCTACAGGTAGTACAGTATGACACAAGCTAAGAAGAGTTCATGTGTCTTCTGGTGACCAAGTGACAGGACATTGCACTTACAGCATACCAAAATGGTGTGCTTGCTCTTAGTGGTGACTTTGTATCCTCTCTCTCTACCTATCCCAAGTTAGTCTCGCTTTGCCTTGGTTCCTGTGGTTTGTGCAGAGAGGCTCTATCATACCAGCTTGGGCAATGAGGGTTATTTTTGGGAGGTCCATATGAAGTCTTTTTCCCAGACAGCCTCTTGAAAAATTTCAACATTTACTTCTATTCTTGGAACTCTCCTATTACTTTGTTTTTATGATCTGTGCCTTTGTCTCCAAACAAGCAGTTATTAATAGGACAGTTATCCACCATAAAAAGTTCAGAGTTTTACTCTTTTAACTTAAAGTTTTGCTTTTTCCCCTGGCTTAAATCCATTACCTTTATCAGAGTTTACTTTTGAGTCTGGCTTGTTTGTTTCTCCTGTTTTCCCAGTCTTTTGAAATGTTTATTTTGTATATTCATTTTCACTTGGAGATGAGAGAGGTTTGGTGTTAGAGATATAATCCTTACCTAAATCACGCTTTTTTGGTCATGGAATTGGAAGCACAGTCTGCTGAATAAAGAGACTCTCACAATATGGGTTGTATTCAGGTTTTCATGTGAATTAGCTCCACATAGTCTAGAGTGAGTCATTTACTTTGTTTTGCTTCGGTTTCACCAAATGTAAAATATGGTTATGGCTGAAAATCAGTATGTAAATGTTAAGTATTACTATTGGCCAAACAGCATATCAATCGTAAATCTACAATTTCCTATGAAAGAGGAGGAAGACATGGTCTGTCTATACTTTGGGTTCTTTCCCTTTTTTAAATTCAAGTCAGACTATCAACATCAATTTCATTTTGCTTTCACAGTTTGTGCTTAAAACCATCCCCTAGCAAACATCTTGCTTTTCAGATACCTTAAGCCTACTGCAAACAAACAAATAATGCAAATGAAATAGTAATAAAGTTACTGTTAGCTCTGTATAACAAATATTATCTACTATTTAAATGACAATTATTTTCAGAAACTTGGCAATTGTAGTCATGCAAACAATGAAATTGATTCCAGTCACAGCTCATCTTTCTATAGAAAGGAAATACCGGTAGTGTTTTAAAAATGGATTATTAAGAACCTTGGTTTACTCGAGGTGGCTCATGTGTTGTATTTGCTAGCACAGCATCTTGCTGGAAGAAAATAAGTGCAGCTTTTCCCTAGCGAGATTATTTTTTCCACAAATCTCTGGAGCAGGAAATAAAAAACAGCTAATAGTTGAGGGGTGTGTGGAATTCGTTTAAGCAAAGCTGAACCATGATCCTTCTGACTGCCTTCTCTTTCCTGTGCTGTTTTTTCTAATCCTGCCTTGGAGTATGTCAACAAATCTCTGTTAAGCTCAGAAAGTCCAGGGGGATGGAAACTGTGATCCTTTCTCTGTCTCTTTCTGTCTTTGGTGTTTTTGTGGGGAATGATTTAAGCTGATGTATTTTCAAACTGTCCTTGTTCTGGCCAGGACAAGGTTAATTTTTTGCAGTAGCCAGCAGTGGGCATGGCCAGGACCTGGAGTTATTCTATGCCACCTCACCTCATTGCTGGGGGTGGGCAGAAGGTACTCTTTTCCAGGGAGAAAGGATTTCTTCCAGTTGAGTTTCTGAGCTGGAGGAAGCAGCTGGGTAACACTGATTCCAAACCAGAAGTGGTCAGGGTGGCATATCTGCGCTTGGGTCAGGCTCTGCAGTGAGCATTTTGCATATGAATCACTCTCCTTTGTACACTTCTGTTACTAACGTTGTTGTTACTGTTAGTTTTCTTATCTCGTTGCTGTTTCTAATAAATTGTTTTTATATCAATCCACGATCTTTGTCTTTTCTGCCTCCAATTCTCATCTCCAGCCCGCCACAGCAGGGAGGGGGAAATGGAGTGAGTGGCAGCATGGTTTGGAGAGGCTCAGTGGAAGCACTAAATTAGGAAGTGCCATTCCTAAACAAAGGTACACATTTGTCCTGTAAAATATTTGTAAATTAAAACAGCCTCAGGACTTCTGAATGTAACCCCAGCTGAGTTCTGGAGATGTCACAGAGTACTGGTTTTGTTACAGATACATAATTCTTTTCTCACACAAGTTAATTGTAAATCAAAATAACTTGACAGAGAGGGCAGAATCTATTATACAAAACTGAAGAAGCAAAGTGTATGTATATTTGAAAAGCAGAAAAATACCTGTGATTTCTGTATGGCCTATTTACTACTGGTATACAAGAAAACATTACTTTCATATTTCTCCGGTACTGGAAGTATGTGTTTTACATGAAGGAATAGAGCAGGTACCTATTTTCTGATGACAAATGAAGCGTGCTGGATATATGCTCCACTTCCCCAGAAGCTGTATACCTGAGGACAATAATGCATTGTCAAGGCTTCAAGAATGCAGAAGACATTGAGGAAATAACTTACATAAATGACTCTGTTTTGCTGTGCAGCAGTGGATATAGTTGATATCACTGGGTGTGCTTATGGTCATCGTCAGAAAACAAAAACATTTCTTTGTGATACTGTAATTATTGATCTTAAATGAGAGCATAAGCTCTTTCACATTGCCTGAGAAAGTGGTGGTTTTGCTTTGTCTGAAGTGCTTGGTTTATAAATTACACTCGGTCACTGAAAGTAGTTTTGCCATCTCTGTCTGTCTGCTCTCTCATGATTGTTTATTTTTAGACAATCTGTGTTCTGTAACTACTTTCAACATCTTCACAAGTAATCTTGACAAGCAGAACCAGCGTTGTTGAAGTGATTTCAGATGATTAAATGTTAAATGATGTTTTCTTCCAACCTGGTTTAAGCCAGCAAAAATGTCAACAAAATAAGTGAACCAATATACTGTCTGCTTGTTAAGCATCAGGAGAAGAAAAGAAAAATTAAATGCAACATATGCTAATTTCTTAGATGCTGAACTTTGGAGTCAATGACAGAGACTTTTGTATCATGGTTTGTGATGATTGTGTTTAATCAAAACAAAAGGTTGAACTTTTTAAAGGAAATATTTTTCTAATAGTGAAAAATTTTCTTTCCCTTTCTTATTTTCAGCAGTCACATTCAAACTAGATGGGGTAATATGACATCAACTGATGGGTAATGTTGAACATACCCATTTGGCTTATCTGTAGTCTGGAAAAAAATGAAGGGAAACTAATTTTTTTTTCATCGTGATGCTTCATTTTAATCTCATCTAATACAGCATTGTTTTGAAAGTGCTGTTGGGTCTGAGTGGAGTTGATGCTACAACCTGTCTGGGTTCAGAGATAGAAGGATAATGGGGGAAAAATGAAGAGATTGTCAGAACAGGAGAAAGCCTGTTTGAGGAATGGCCCATGGAGTGTATTGATGTACCTGGGCAGCACGTTGTTGTGTTCTTCTGGGAGGCAAAGTCTGCTTGGGTTAGCAGAAAGAAGGACAACGTGCACTGATGGCAAATCTATCAAAGACCCTAGAATATGTCGTACTGAGGGTGGTTCCTGGTTTTAGGTGGAAATGGTCACTGTTTATGAAAGAACTCCCACATTTTTAGGGGCACAAATAATCTTGACAAATTTAGTAAGAATGAAAGTACTTTTAGACTTCTACATTACCATAAATTGATGAATTGGTGAATAAAAGTCCTAATAGTAAAACCTGAACAAATAAGGAGGTAATTAAATTAATTCCTACAATGATACCTCCCCTGCATCTCCCATTTTGTCAATGGCTGGCATTTTATATGCTTTTGGGTTTCACTAATCTGTATTGTAAAGGCAAGTGGAGTTACATTTGCCATATATTTCATGTATTGCAGCACTTGAATATTAGTCGTGAAAAGTGAGAGAGAGACAAGGAGCATGTGCTCACCAGGCAAGGTAGAATAGATGATGATGGGTGGCACAGGTACGTGTGAACCTTAAACACAAATTGGAGTCAGAGGGAATTGTCCCTGTAGCTGAGGTCTTTCTGGTTTCTCACTCGGTGCCTCCCACCAGGAATGTTTATTTTCCTGGTGCCTACATCAGTGCAAGAAACAGCATTTCAACAAACTGCCATTGTTCTCCCTTATGACTCTTATCACTTGAAAGAGCACACAACATACAAGGTTGGCACCTTCAGCATGTTTAAAACGTAGAGACCTGGCTTATTGCAATATATATTTAGAAACTAATGCAGTGACAAACAAAATTGTGTGGAGCTCAGCATATATACTAAACCATATGTATTGCCAGTAAGCACTGCTTAAAGGACAAGAAAACATTTTCCAATTGCCATGTTTTAACAATTCCTTTTACATGAGTCTGTAACATGGGCACTTTTGAAACTTAACTGATGGATACACAATCCTTTTCATACTGTCAGAAATTCTTTTACTCAACTATTCCTATTCTTTTCTTTAGGAAGGTGAAAAAAAAGGATTTATGAATAGACTTTATGCCATCCAGGAGGTGTGTGTCACTGTTCAGAATATCCTTGATGAAATTGCTTCATTTGGTGAAAGGATCAAGAAGTAAGTGCTGACACAGGTGCTGGATTGCTCTCTAATGTTGTTCATTATTTTTCCATGCAGAGATACAAAATATTAGACCTTTATTTATTTATTTCAGGGGACTCCAGTTTTGGATGATCCATCGTTCAAACTCATCTATATTTTGCTTGTGGAGGCCATCAGTCAATGAAAATCCTGTCATATTAATTCTGAAATTTCGAATTATATTAATTGGGAAAAAAATCAGAACTAAGGTTTTAAGTAAACCAGAAAGAGAATCTTGTTGAGAGGTCTAACAGTAGTTATTTTAAAATAATAATAAAAAAAATGCAGCTTTGATAAAGGAAATAAGCGGAGCTGAATAGTATTTTAACAATGTGCATAACTTCCACTTGCTGGAAGTTGTATTTATGTACCTTAGCAAAACCTTTCCTTCTAGAGTATTTGTAATTTGTAATACTTAATACATGATATATAAGAATTGCCAACAAATCTAGGCATTAAGAAAGAGAAGATCTGATATTTACTGAAGGAAATGTGTTGTATTTCTGACATGGTCAGTGAACAGCAGCACAGGGTTTAGTATTTGAGAAATAAATCTTTCTGGTTCCAGAAAGATGCCTTCCAGCTGTCAGCTGCAAAGCAGGGACAGGACTGACTTGGTTTTCCACACCTCCAAAGCCAGGCGCATCACACCACCACCTGATTCGCTTTTGGATGTGAATTTTAGGAAACTGGTGCCTTGGGTGGAGGTCAGTCTGCAGGAATCCTGAGGATCATCTCTCTTCTGTTCTGTTCTGTCTTGATGAAGAGGAGGTTGCCATTTTTGTGTTTAAGAGGAAATACCCTAATAGGAAAGCCTGGGAAACATTTCCATAGGGACACTTGCAGGCAGGCTGTGTTCACAGCAGCCGAGGCAGGTGCAAGCATATTGTATCACACAAGTTTTCCAGTCCAAAAAATGAGCCTGTCTCTGAAAAAAGTCTTTTATCAAAAGGCTATTTGTGGAAGTTGTCTTGATGACTTAGTTTTTTTAATTGTGCATTTTGGAAGTAGGGTTTCTTCTATTATATACCAGATGAGAGCAACAGAGTTTTCTAAACTGAGTGAGACTATAAATCTTTGCTTCTAATTTGCTTCTAAAACTATAATGGGAAACCTGTACTGAATGCTGTGCTAACATAGCACATAAGGAGGTTTGCTAAGTGAGGAGCCAGTGCTCCCACACATGGTGTGTCTGTGATCCATTGCATACAGCCGAGTCACAGGAACATGAGCAGACCTTCTGTTCATCCCAGACGCATACAGAAGAGGGGAAAAGAGCAGGTGTCCCTTGAGGATAAAAGGAGGAATCTGACACTAAGTGACACTAACATAATGTTCATTCTGGAGACATGTCAAAATTGCCAGCGAGAAAATAAGACAAATAAACACAGGAAGCCAGACCTCATTATGAAAAATATGGCTAGCAATTCAAATAATTATTCTGCTAGAGAAGCCAAAATAATGTAATCACATTGATCGGGGATGTAGTTAGTAGGAATACTTTAAAGAGTATCATGAGGCTATTTAGAGCCAAAGCCACATTTTCCTTCTGGATGAATGTCATGCAACACTTTGGATATGGTGGTGCCTTTGGGGAACAAACCCACTGAGCCAAGCTCCCTTTAACCAGTGTTTTTATGGGATATACTTGTAAATTTATCATCTGGCCTTTCTCTTCTCTGCACATGGAGATTGGAGAGCCACAGCACACTGTTTCAAGACTCATTAACTTTCTCTTCCTCACATCTCAACCTCTGCAAAATTAGGTGACCCAGCAGTGTTTTGTCACAGAGTTTGGGATCCTTAGTATGTTGTAATCTGTGACTTTTGGAAAAGGTAATGAACGTCCTGAAACTCTGATGGGATCCCAGATTTTTTTTTTCCTTTATCCATAGATAAATAACGTTTACTTATTTCATTTTATTTTATATTTTATTTTATTTGGTAGATAAGCTTTCCTTTGCTTTTTCTGCAATGTACTTTACCTCTTTACTTTATGCCACTCCCTCCTTTTTTCCTCCTTGTGTCCTTTTGTTTGTTTGTTTGTCACCCAATGGAATTTTATTTCCTTCCTTCATCTAGTGCTGCCTTCAGGACTGACTGTTCTACCCCCTTCTTTTTTTTTTTTTCCTTAACCTTCTCCTCCTTAAGCTCATTGGATGAGTTTCCAGCTTTCCATACCCATACACTTACCTTTTCCTTCTCCCCCAAAACAGAAGGGCACCTGATTGAGGAGTGCATCTATACCTCAGACAGAGGGGAATGTCCCTGCTCAGACCTTAACTGCTTGTGCTACCCTTACAGTGGAACAGTGAGGTGATAAAACAGAAAGCCCTAGCAATACTTTTCCAACTATTGTATCCTACTTCTACTCTAGTATTGAAGAAAGCAATCTGAGTTGCCTGTGGGAATACATTTAGGGAATAAGGAATTCTGTGTGTCTTGCCTGATGCTAAGACTGGGGACAAGCACTGAGATTTCCAAAAAGCAGAGCAGTAGTTCTCTGGCAGATGTGTGATGTTGGGCAGGGAGAGGTGCCATTCAGCAGGGGAGTGGGTGAAGCCAGGACCTCCTTTCATTTCCACTAACAGTGGATCCAAGCTCAGGCTCTCCCTGATGTCCGACATCCATGCATTCATTTGTAGACTCAGTTTGTTCACCCTGATGGAAAGTGGCACTTCTCCCACTCTCCTGCCCATTATTTGTTCTTTTATTGGGTCTATTGGCTGACCTCAGTTCTGACTTCTGTTAATTTTTCTTTTAGTACATTCAACTGGACTGTCCCATTCCTTAGCTGGCTGGCGATTGTTGCCCTCTCTGTGTTCACTGTCATCCTGTATTTCATTCCACTGAGATACATTGTTCTTGTCTGGGGTAAGTAAAGCCTTTTTAAACTGTCTGTACCACTTAAACCCCCGTGCTTTGTAAGGGATGACTTACATTGTCAGTACTTTTTGGTATTTATGGTCATGAAGCTGCCTCATGATGGAAACAAGCAGGTTAGTTAAAAATCACAACTCTGTAAAGATGTAAGCCCATCTGCAAAATGCATTTTTCTTGGCTGGCATTGTAGACTTAATCATACTATGAACATGTAGCCATGAGGATTCTTCATATATCAAAATGTAGCTTTGTCTAGGTATTACTCTGATTTATTTTCACTACTTGTACACAAACAGGGGCATTTCAATCTATATAGTGCATTTAGGACAATATGCCTTTTTTACTGCAGTACTTTATCTTGTGAAAGTGTATGTAAACATAGCAACAACAAACCTGTTTAAGGGGTCACCTTTGGTTGGACAAAAAGGAATGGGTGGTATTTGGCTGGTTGATAAGGAACAGAAAGTATGAGTGGGTAGGGGGGTGGAATTATGATTGATCCAGGCTCTCACTACAATATCAATTGTCCCTATATCAATTCTTTATACTGATTTTAAAAAGCTACCGTTACCCCATCTGTTGTAAATAATGCTCCCAGTTTTCATTTGTACATCTTTTCAATACATCCTATACCACTGGCAGCTGTACCCTTAGTCAGTACCACAGATTTGTGAACAGCATAGTCTCAGTTAAATCTGTGGCTAGATTTTCTTTCTGAAGAAAGAATAACAATCCCACTTTTGTAAAAAACTTTTGAATTCAGGAGACAGCATAAAATCATCGAGCTGACTCTAAAGAATTAATTTTTTATTGATCAGTCAGTATTAGTAATTTCTTAGTGTATTTTCACAAATAATCATAGCAGAATATTTAAAATGGAGCAGAAGCAATTAAGAGGATATGTACAAAAGTATTTCTACAGACCTAACAGAAACAAGCACGTGGGCTTCCTTTCTTTTCCTGTCTTTGGAGTTTTACTTCTCCCTCACATACCCTATATCACTTAGGTGTAACCAAACTCTTAGTTTGTTCCCAAAATTTCATTCTTCCTAGCACATACATGTGAACTTTGAAGTAGTTGGTCTGTGTCCTTTTTCTGTCATTTTTCATACAGTTCTGACATCTTGCTTTCTTACATCCCCTTTGTTTGATGCAAGAACATTTGATTATAATACTCCTCCAAGACCCACAAAACTGTAGAGTGAGAACTGTTCTTTGAAAAGCTCATGATTGATATCCCAGGAAGGGTCACGCTTCCACAGAAATGTCTGTTTCAGGTAAAGCAGAGCCTTAACTCCCAAGCCTCCCAAACCATGGATGAATAGCATAAGCACAAATTATTATAAATGCACCTTGCATTCTTTCCATCTCTTCCCTCCTTGCCCCCAAGTTATATAGTGTACCTACGTATGACTTCAAGGCCATTTGTTCACTAGTGGTTTCAGTGCAGGTTTTTCTCCTGCATTTCGGTTTAGGTGCCTTCTTACTCAGCGTATGTGCGGGGGTCCCTTCTTTAGGGATCTGTTTCTCTTGCGTCATGCCAGGAGACCAGACAAGTACTGCATAGCTACAGCTCCCCCAGTCCTGACCTTCTCAGGGTGAAATGCATTCACACAGAACCATGTCGTGCTGAGCATAGCTCTGTGCATCTGTCCCTTCAAAAACTGCAGTATTCCAAACATGTACCTGTTTCCTCCATCATGATGTGTTTTTAACCTCCCCCGTGTACATACATTCCTTCATCCCATTCATCCATCCTGCACTTGGAAGCCTTGGAAGCCTCTGTTTTCTGACATTTTTCCATAGGAATGTTTGAGCTGGTCTGTAGCAGCATTTGCCCGTGTCATTCTTTGGGAAAGCAGAGGTTTTAAATGAAAATTCCTCCATGTTATGGCACATCCTTTCTATAGCTGTCTTTCTTCTTTGTGTCCATAGGGACAGCCTCTGTCAGCATGCCCTGGCAAGAGATTCTCTGTGCTTTCCCTCTAGCCATCTCTCTCTCCAGGAGACTACTGGCCCTTGAAGATGTGGTTTGTTAGGTGGGGTGGAATGGGAATCACCTCTCCATCCTAATCCCATTCGGTGATGTGCAGAGTCGTGTCAACAGCTACAGCTGTTTATGTGGAAAAAGTATAAAGATAATTATTCTATTCTGAAAATTTTCAAGCTTTTGGAAAAGATCAATCCCCTTGTTGTATTCTGTGCAGTGCTTTTCCTTTCTCAAGCCTTGACCATGATTTATTCGTGCATTTGCTTTCATGGGATGACTGGTATTTTTCTTTATCAGATGTGACAAAGTGAAACCATATCAGCTCCTGAATTCACCTATAGGTGGTCCAGTGGCCACATGTAATGAGCAATAGGGTTGACCTTGAATTTCTCAGTCACTTTCTATGCAAAGCATCTTCTTAAAGGTGTTGACCCTCAGATATTCCTTTTGAACACTCACTGTTCAATCACCAGATAAAGGAATGGCAGCATCTCCTATCTACATCACAGAACTGAGAATTCATGCAGTGGAAAGCTGTGGGTTTTATCAAGCTTATGAAGCTTACATGCCTCATCCCAAGGCCATAATTCCTTGCTAAAGCTTTCTGAAAGGTCTGGGTGCCAGAGACTATATTATCTTCTATCTGATACAGCCTGGATAAATTACACAGGAAGGTACATTTTTAATGCTGCCCTGGCTATCTCCTGCGCCTGAAAGTCTATGTAGTTTGTACTGTTCCTGCTCCTGTTTTAGACGTGTGTTCCCAGAGCCCACAAACTGGGTTCTCAAAATGTGTATGAGCCTGACTTGGTATGTTATGATAAGAAAAGTCTAATTTAAAAGCCTTCTTTCTGCTTAGTTTGTGGAGGATCTTTCTTGCTGCTTCTTAACACAAATTGTCAATAGGCATTATAAGACCATGATATCTAATAGAGACATCTGTCTTCTCTTCTCTGCACTGCCTTCAGCTCATCTGTATCTGTCATTCTCAGACAGAGGTTTGTGCAAACTCCTCTGAAACCTTCACGTGATGCAGACTTCACTGCTTTCCATATGCTTCATTGTCTTTACCGTGAAGAATATTTTCCTTGAATCTCCAGAATCTTTCATAAATGTTCTATCCTGCAATTAAACCCATTTCTGCTCATCCTCTCCAGTACAGAAATGAAGTACTCTTTATTCCTCTCTTTTTTCCAACCTCCTCATAATAATCACAGTTTCTGTTACTTTCCAAAAAAAGGTATTGAAGGAATTTGAAAATGCCCCTCAAACTTTTGCATTTTGAAACAGAGGGAACCACAGCAGCAGATTCCAACATTTGGAGCCTGCGTTTGCAGTTCATTCATTCATTCGTTCATTCATTCATTCATTCGTTCATTCATTCATTCATTCAGTGTTAATGTCAGACTTCAAAGTGGATCTAAAATCTTTTATAAAACTTTGCCAAAAATACTTGTATTTTTTAAAATGATCATAGTATCATTTGAACTTTCACTTTTGCAGGCATCAATAAATTTACAAAGAAGATTCGAAATCCATATGCAGTTGATAACAACGAGCTACTTGACTTTCTATCCAGAGTTCCTTCAGATGTTCAAGTGGTGTGTATATATTTTTTAAGAGTCCTTTCTGTTTTTGTTTTTTTTTAAATTAATTTTTAAAGCAGTTATTTTGATTCAACATTATACTCTCTGCCACAAAGAAATTGCAAACTCAAGCTGGGGATAGTCCATGAACCATTAGGAGGCTGCTAGACCTTTTTCCAGGAAGAAAGTAGGTACTACCTTGGTTGTGCCTCTGAAGATTCTTAGAACAGTAATTATTTGTTAGATGGTAGCAGATGCTAGAGCTTGTATTAAACAGCCTCCAGCATCATGTGAATCTGACTGGGATAAGACAGTACGTAGGAAACACTGGAGCTGAAGCTGTCAGGACATGCAGAGAAGGAATAGGAAGGTCAAATGATGGAAGAGGCAGCACCAGGCAGTGTTGCCCGGTGTCTTGTGACAGCACTCTGAGAGCACTTTAGCCTTTCCTTTTCTGGGGTGAAAGCTTTTGCTGTGGCCACAGTTCAGTTGTGCCCATAAACTCCTTAAAAAAAAAAGCTGGTTGTGAATTACAAGCTGTTGTGATGCAATACACAATCTCCTGAGAGGATGCAAGCTTTAAGATAACATCAGGCACATAAATCATCTCTGGTATCACAAAGATTATAGACTTCACATATTTCTAGTTTCAGTTCAGAGCTGGTATAAGTAGGAGGTATGGGTAGACATACCTTCTCTGAATCTGATACCTTTGTGGCAAGCATTTAGAAATAAGCAAGTTTTTAAGATATATTGCAAAGAATATTCATCCAGTTCACCCAAGAGGATACTGTTTATTGTCTGTAAGAGCTCGTGGAGAAAACAAAAAAAAAAAGTAACCTTTTCAAAGCTTACGTCAGTGCACAGTGTTATTTCCTGGCAGGATTTTCCTAATGTTGATTTTCCTTCTTACTCTAGATTTGCAGTTCTGTTGTTGTTGAATCACATGTACAAATCCTGTATAGTTTTCAGGGAGAAAGTTTTCTTTATCTTTTTTAACCCTGGGGGAAAAGAAAAGGTGTCTTCCCTTTTTTCTAGGAAGCACCACCTGAACTCTTTCTTTCTGAACTTTGTTTTTAAACAGATGCAATACCATGAACTGAAACAAGATCCCAGTCACAGCCCCAGCAAGAGGAAGAAAAACAACCCTGCCTAGCCAACTTCATGTGTTGAGGAGACTAGCATCTGCCAGGGGAGAATCAAAGAGCAAGCCTAGGCAGCATTTCCTTTCGCTAAGCTTTTTATTTATTTTGCCTTTTTATCTAGTGAGGAGATTTTGTAAATAGTGTAAAAAGGTGTTTCTCATTGAAGATATCTTTCTCACTGTAAAGACATTTGTTTTAAGTAGGGTTTTTGCCATTCGAAAGCCTCGTTAGAAACAGCATAATGCATTAAAGGAGTCAATCTAAAGTGGTAAATATGCACTGCTACTTGGTAGTCAAAGATACATGAAATACTCAAATCACGCTGACTAAACCTACAAAAGGTGTGAATTTAAATCTTACTCAAAAATTTGTCAGTATCATCCAGTAAGTCACCATTACAATGGTGACATTACTATGTTTTATACATTTAATGAGAAATAAATACAATGCGGTGGAGCCTACTGCACTTAAGTTTTAGCAGTTTTTTTAGTTCTCAGACCTTGATGTTAACTTCTGGTGCAACATTTTCCTGTGCACGTGGGCTGCTTATAAGAAAATGAGAAACACCAAGTGCAAATCTCTTTCTGGAGCTCCCAAAAGCAGTTCCTGATGTCTTTATCATTCCATTGTAAGATTTAAAAATCTCCATCTCTCTCAAAATACTGCCAGGTTTGTAACTGATTGCCTGTCTGATTTTTCTGTATGTACCAGTAATCTTCATTTGTACTACATAGTTTAGTGAATAAAGTCCATAGTTTTGCTGTAATTTTAAATAGTATAAAACTAACTCCATATTGCTTTTGGTGTCATGCTATGAACACTTTTTGTGCACATAACTATTTTAATATGGAAATGTTGCAGAAATTCTTTTTTTCAAATCACAGGATCATATTAATATGCTTTACCAAGCTGAAATATAGCGTAGAGGAAAAAAATGCAGTTGTGGTAAAACTGTTTTATTTTCTTAGCTATTAATGTCAGTTCTTCTGATACAATCTTTATCTACTGCATGGAAACTGCATTATCTTATAACTTACATGGAACATAGATGAGAAACGTTTACATTTCAAATGTTTTAGTGGCCACTGCATAATGAGTACTTGGGGATATATTCTGGTAGCTGCATGCAGACTACGTAGTGAGCAGAGACTCATTCCTGAGGGACTACCTGTACACAGCTCCTCATCGTAGCTCCCGGTGACATTAAAGGGGATTTTTGCCCAGGGGAGAGCGGCAGGACTGCATCCTCGAGGAGAGCTGTGGTCCTCTCTGGATTACCTCTCATTGGTTGCAATTGCAGATAAAGTTATATTGCACTACTCTAACAATACTTTTTGAAAAGACTATTTAGAAATACTTTGCAAACACATGTTTATATATATTTGTCTAAAGAATTATATGTTAGCTGCATTGCTCATGAAAGATCGTCCTGGATTTGTTTATTTTGCAGATAAGGTGATAGCCAAGTTCTGATGTGACAGTAATTTTGTTCTTTCTGTTTGTATATTTGAAAGAATGCCAGTCAAATGACTATTCTGCAGAAAGTCTTGTCCTTGTTACATCATGACTATAAAAGAGTTCTGGCTGTGTGATGCCTGAAGACCAACATACTATTGATGAAATGAGAATCACTGATTAGCTTATTTTGGTTTAAAAAAGCCAAATTTTTGACTCAGCAATTATGTGAATGTTTGTTGCCTGTTGTCAGTTTCACGCAGTTCTTTAATACACTGCAAGCCTTGTACCTTCTTAATGTTGCCCACCTGTCTGCGTGTGATTTCCTGTTGTGTTTTTTTTTTCTGTACCCAATTTCAAATGTCTACTTCGATGGTAATGTACGAGTTAGCTATGCACATTTCCTGCATTAAACACACCTTTAACGTCACTCTTTTCTATTACGAAGCCTCTGTCTTTGAAATCCTATGCTATCATTTTTCCCTGAGTGGTGTGACATGGAAGTGTCAAGGAAAGCATCATATTTCTGTGTGCAGCATTTCAGTATTTTAAGCTCCATAATGTGCAGGTGGAGGGGGCAGGGAAAGAAAGACATCTGTTTGTTGAAGATTGGTCAATTCCTCTTAAATGCCTCAGTCACTCGAAATTGATCTCACTGAAAATATAACGCACAGAGGCAAGGCTAAGAATGCATGTGTATTAAATACAGTTCTCCTGCCACAGCAAGACAATTTAAAGTCACAATTTAAAATAGTTTGTGAGTGAACCCGTTTTCACTATTTGTAGTTTCTCTACTCTGCTTTTTGTGGGTGGCCTCTTTAATGAACCAGTCCCACTTTATGCCATAAATATTTTAACATACCTTCCTTTTCCAGATTGATTCTGAAGTCCATTTCTAACCTGTTAGATTTACCAGGCTTTATTCTGAAAGCAACTTGTCTCTTCTAAACAGTCATGAAATAATAAGGCATCGCACAATCATGAAACTCTTTCAGAAAATAAAATTTAATGACTTTATTTGGGTCCGTGGAAAATTATTAGCTTAATTGGGGTCCACACTTATAGCAGGTGTCAGAGCATTCAGGATCCACCAAGGCTGATTGTCTGAGAGGCTTTAGTTACAGTTCTGATGGTAATTCATAGTACAGAGGTTACTTACCCTGTTTTTACAGTTGTTTCTCGTTGTAGTGAGGAATGCCTAATAGCAATGAGCTTTAACTGGGAGAGCTGTGTACTGTGACTTAGTATTTTAAATCCAAGTGCAATAAACCCCAAGATGTTTTTCTATTGCAATTAAGCCAGCGGTGGAATAATGAAAAAGCGATTAAGCAACCTGCATACAGTGTATCAGCTAATGTGGTCCCTGAGAGCATAAGCTCTACTGACAAGAGGAAGAGCTGCTGGCCCCTCCTGCCTTTTCTCCACCTTGGCCTGCATTCTCTAGGTGATCAAACTTGTATTCTCCATTTCCTGGTCACCACTATACTACCAATTAAACCTTAACTGGAAACTGTTTGCTTTGTCATCCTCTCCTGTTTTTTCTCCTACTTTTATTTTTGATGGACTGCTTTTCCTTATCCACATTCTTTGACTAATTCACCTTCTTATAGATGTAACTCCCTTGACAGTTTGATCACAAACCTTCAGCTGCTGGTTTTGTGTCAGCACTTCAGTTTCCCTCATGTACCTCCCACCTCTGCAGTTTCAATGTTTGGTTTCTCACTGCTGCATTAAGGAGTCATCCATACCTGTCTTCCATCAGCTCTGCTTTTCTTGGACCTGCAGTGAGTCCCATCCAGACCAACCTCATCATGGTACTCCACGTTCAAACTTTGTTGGATTCTCACTCCCTGGTGGTGATATATTTTGAAGTTGTTCCCTGTGATAGAGCAGAAAAGAGGAGTAATGAAATTGCAATCTAATTTTAGCAGAAGGAAATATCTTCTGAAAGTTATATAACTGTTTCTGCAATATACATGGATCTTGCTGTTGGCGACTGGCTTTTGAAATATCTGAGCTTATAGTTTTGCTCTGCTCCAGTTGAAGGATTTGGACCTCTGTGTGATTTACATCAAATCATAAAGGGCATTTGATCTGGGGGGAAACCAATTAACATAAAGGCATACCAAAACATAAAACCTGTAGTTTATTAAGTTTGTGTTTAAAATTGGCAAAAGTAACAAGCATGGGTTGCTTGGGACCCAGGGGGATTACTCTAATGAATTCTCCATCATAGAAAATGATTGCACAGTTTTCACTGTGCAATTTACTGTTCTTTGTAAAATCCTATGCTTCATAATTAAATACAGCACTATGATTTTTGCAGTTTGGCTTTTTTCTCTACAGATTAATGTGTAGGCTGCACTTTGAGCAGACATTTTCACAACAAAGAGTGGCATTTGAAAAAGAAATTAATTTTTGAAGTAGTTGACAATTGACATCACTTGGTGAAGATGCCAAATGTCAGGAAGTTTAAAGCCAGGGTTTGTGTTTATCTTTCGATTTAAGTTGTGATAAAGTGAAAGGAGAGTCACAAACAGTTGCAGATGGAGAGAGTGTGCTGTCCTGGAGCCACCAACACTGTGCATTGCTGACAGTAACTGAGACAGTCATGCTTGTAACAGAGGAGACATGAGATACACCTTCTGTGAAGAGCTTTAGAGAGCTTTAGAGAGCTTCTGCCCAGCTGCCCTGTCTCAAGCGGTTGCATTAGTTCATCATTTTTGTGAGTGCTAATTTAAGTGACCAGTGTACAATAGAAAAATGAATAATGGTGCAAGGGAAGGAGGGAGTTTCTTGGGTTTTCTCCGTCTCAACCTGAATGTTTAAAACCCTCTTTCTGGTCTCGGTACACAGTTGAGGAAATGTGACATCACTGCATCTAGTTGAGAAATCCTGAGCTTTTAGAAACCCTAGTTCCTATACTGAGAGTTCAGTCCATTTGCACAGAGTATGCTTCCAGGGCTAATGCTAGACAGTAGCCATTCCCCTTAAATCATGCATGCATGCAACAGGACAAGTCCATGTATCTCAAATCCTCTAATCTCCTCAATGAGAAACATGTAAAATCTGATGTTATTTTCAAATAATGTGTTTTAAGTCTAATTTCTCACTCCCTACATTGGGAATGAAGTGCAGTTGACAACTTCTCTCTTAATTTCTGCCCTGTTCAGCCTGCTGCCAAAGGCAGAGGTTCAGCCACAGAATGGAGAACTACAGGCATCAGCTATGTGTGGACTCCGTATAATAGGCTGCTATTATATGAGAAAATAAATTTTCAATCTTAATCCAGAACCAGAGGACACAGATCAGGTGGACAAGTAGTTTTGTAAGGCCTGTGATACTAAAATGGAGAGACTTTGATGCATGGGCTATTTGATGGATAAGGAATTGGCTGGACTGCTGCATCCAAAGTGTTGCAGTCAAGAAACAGCTCAGTGTTGAAATGGAGATCAGTAATAAGTGGTGTGATTTAAGGGTCTGTCCTGGGACCAATACTATTTAATATTGACATCAATGACATAGTAGGATCGAGTGTACTCTCAGTATAGCAAATGACACCAAGCTGAGTCATGGAGTTGGTTTGCTGTAGGGAAGGGATGTATATCAGGTTTTCAAAAATCAAATGTCTTTTGAGTGATGGAAGAAGGAGAAGGCTTAAAAACTTGCATAGTTTATGTTCAGAGTAGAACTGAAAGCATCCTACCACCCAAACCCACACCTAAAGCATTACAAGGAGTCAGGCAGATGTCATCAAGGCTTCCATACTTTGCACTCATCAAAGGTAACAGATGAGAAAGCCAATCTTGTGTTGTAGCTTTTCTAAAATGAAGACCGTGTGTCTATAAGGACTGATAGAATACCTTCAATTTCTCATAAACTGTAAAAGCGTTTTGGGGTCATCTTCCTACCTCAGAAAAAAGTTTTACTCTGCTAATAGAGGCAGTAGCTGAGAGGGACGTTGCTAAAGCCTTGAACACTCCACAAGAGTTGACCTCTACCTGCAGGACGCAGAGGTCAGCTTCAGTAAGGCTGCTGGAGGGCAGGTGCAGACATGCAGAGTTGTGATGGTGACAGCCACAACTCAGATGACATGAAGCTGACCCAGCTGCAGCTCCCTAATTTCAGTGTAGTGAGCATGGCACTTGCCCTAGACAGGAGCCTGTGGTTTCACTTTCTGTTTAGTCTGAGTGGACCCAAACCCATGACATATAGTTTTTAAGAGGATGCTGTGGTAGACATGAGGCTATTCAGATGAAGGGAAAGGGATAGCTACTCTAATTAATTAGAGTATCGATCCTCTTGGAGCTGGAGCTCAGTGCAGAAGAGGATTCAGGACTGACATACAAGATACAAAATAGGCAGTGGGCAACAGAAAAAATTAGAAATAAAACTAGCAAAAATTTATGCAATTTTCAGGAAGGCATCATAGAAACAAGAGTGTACATGTGCTCCCCTGCAGGAGAAAAGAAAACAAATGCCTCCTTGCCCCTTTGAAGATACCCTGGCCTGTAGAGGTTTCTGGGGAAGGGTACAGTTTTGAAAGATAAGCACCATCCTCATCCTGCTTTGTAGGGACCTATCTCCCCCTGAGTCACTAGACAGAAGCCTAGAGGGGACCGGAAAGTTTTTCCTTGGATCTGACACTTGCTAGCAACTCATGTTATTCGTCTGTTATTTACAAGCCTTTACTTCACAATAACGCACAGGGTAAAAAACCCAAAATTTGTTCTTAAATTTTTAAAAGGGAAATATTTGAAACAGAACCTACTTGCCTATTTGTAGTCTGTCATTCAAAGTAAGTGTTTTTGCTCTTTCCCTTCAGACAGACCATGATGGCCCCTTCTAGCAGACCCACTGAGTGTTGTTTCATTGATGGCTAGCAGTCACTATAGGTAAATGAAATAATACCATATGAAAGCTTTGTGTCCTAAACCTGATACTGCTGTGGCACAACATGCATGTGAAAGGATTTTTTTGGATTTGTGGAGAAACAAAACAAAACCAAAAAACACCCTGTCCTGGTTTCAGCCAGGACAGAGTTAATTTTTGCAGTAGCCAGGAGAGGGTGTTGCTAGGACACAGAGGTTTTTCTATACCACCTCATGTCCCACCTCTGAAGGCGGGGGTGGGGGGAAAGGGACTCTTCCAGGGAGCAGGGGTTCCTTGCCATCAAAAAAATGTGGTTGAGGGAGCTGTCTGGTATTGTCTATTATCAGGATGAGTTCCATGTGAATAATTTTTTTTTGTACCCTCTGTGATTGCTAGTGTTGCTGCTACTGTACATTTTTTCATCTCCTTGCTGTTTCCAGTAAATTGTTCTTATCTCAGCCTGTAATCTTTGCCTTTTGTGCCTCCAATTCTGCGCTCCATCACACCACAGAGGGGAAAGGGAAGGGGTAAAGTGAGGGACTGAGAGAGTGGCATATGGTTTGGGTAGTCTTGGTGGGGGCACTGAACTGGGGAGTGCCATTCCTGAACCACGACAGCCTTATTTGGAGCCCAGTGTGGCACATGAAGAGTTGAGATAACAACAGATCTGACCACAGCAGGTTGGAACAAATTTGATCTAAGCATTTGTTGTATTAGGTATGGACCCAGTGATCACAATGTTGTTTGGTCTGTTCACGTGGGTGTGGTACCTAACCCTGTATAGATGCCTGTATTTGTTCCTCTCAGTGCTCTCTTTCAGAGCAGGTGGAGGGGTCAGGATTGCCTTGTTGCTCTGTGGTGGGATATCAATTTATGACATGATAACATAAAGGCCAATGAGGCCCGTTTGAGGTGTGTATTCAGTGTTGCTCTCCTACCCTTCCCTTGAGCATTACCTTTGAGAATAAATTAAGTCTGTAGGGGAAACAGGGGAGAATGATTTTCTCTAGCTCTTCACCTTCTTTTCTGTTTCAGGATTGTTAAAACAGCTTTCAAGAATTTTGCATTTCCCTCTGGTTGTTAAGGAAAGCATATTCTTGTTGCTACGTCTGCCAGGTCTCTTCAGTGCTATCCACACCATGTTTAGGAGTTACAAAAGACATTTTTAGGAAGGCCTTTCAGAGATTTGCCCTGACGGTGGATAGTCATGAGTGGCATGGAAGGGGGGAGGATATGGGCCAGTATTTGGAGGACTTCCCTCCTCCAGTAGTTTGGAAATTCACCCCTGAACAACTACAGGACACTGTTAAAATGCTAAAATATGTGAAAGAAAAATGCTGTGGTGGCTACAGAGAGATGCAAAGTTATACAGCGTTCTGGGCCCTGGCTGCTATTTGTTGGACACTTCTTGATCCTAGACAGCACCCTCAGGGGGAGGAGGAGGAAAGCAGACCAACAGGCCACTCAAACTGCAGATGACCCACAAGAACAATCCATGCCAGTAGCAGTTGCCCCTGTACAGAAGAAGAAATTCAGCACCAGAACAGTTCACTTAGTGAGAGATGAAGAGGAATTAGGGCCCTCACAACATGTCTGGGTTTAAGACAAATGGTGGAGCAGAGAATCCAACAAATGAGCCCTCTCTTCTTTATTTAAAACCTCTCCCCTTTGCACCAATAAAGAGAAACCAAATGTGAACAGATATAAGTGAAAAACCCCACAGTTTACTGAAAAGAAAATATAACAACTGTAAAAATACAAACAAAACAGTTTAAGCCAATAAGGGACAGAAATCATCTTTAATATCTTCCCCATTGGTACACAGACAACATGGTGGCAACACATGCTCTCCCCTCTCTCCTCCTGGGAGAACAAAATAAAAGTACTGTGGCAGACAACTTTCTGCAGTTTAACAACCTCTCCAGCTAGACAAAAACCATGGCAAGGTTGGGATAAAGCAAAGCCTTGGAAAAACCATTTGTCCACAAAAAGTTATGGTATTAAACTGCTCGGTTCACATCACCTGGTCAGGCTCAGGTTCTGTTCAGCTCAAACTCACAGGTTGTTGCTGGAGAAAGTGGCTTCTTGCCACTCAGCTGCACTCTGAGTTGGCTCCACTCGACTGGGACTCTGCACAGCTCATCTGGGCTCAGCTCCATTGGGGTTTGGGCTCCATGTAGCATGGCTGGGCTCGGCTCCATGGTGGTTCTGATGCAGAGACTGCAGTAGGGCTGTTCCTAAGTGCAGCTAGCAGATAAACAGCTGCAGTGGCTGCAGAGTTGGTTTAACTTTCATTTTCCCCCTGACTGTGGAGGAGGTGGCCCTGGGTGGCTCCCCTTTTCAGAAGTCCCTGGTGTGGGTGGAGGGGAGGGTGCCGGTGTAGCAGTGGCTCCTGTGGTTGGTTCCGGCAGTCTGTGTGTGTGTCTCTCTTTCTGCTCATCCAATCAAAAACGTAGTGAGTTGGAGAGAGGGATTTGTGGTTCCATCCTGGTGGCATCTTCCTCTCCCCCCCACAACCCCACTGCCCATCCGTGGCTGCAGTGAGGTGTTCACTCTTAAAACAACAGGATTCCAAAACAGTGTTGGAAAAGGGAATAAAAAACAAATGCCTTCTTTAACCATGACATGACAGCAAGAAGAGCAGGGCCAGAAATAATCACCCAATCCCTATCCCCAGGTGAACTGTGAGATATGAGAAAAAATTTCAGCTGCCACTCAGGAGAGCCCCTGGTGACCTGGGCTGCTCTGATGCTGAGACAGTGCATCCCATGATATGAAATTAGATGGTAGTGAAGCCAAACAACTGGGATCTACTGGACTGTGTGGATCCAATGGCCTGGCACATCAGACATTGGCACAATGCCCTCTGATGCCATCAAGATATATAGGGACAGAATCCATTTCTACTTGTGAGGTGAGAAGGCGATCCCAACAGCTGATTGTAGTGGAAGCTAAAGTGAGCCTGATGTGGTACGAATTGCAAAAACACCCCATGGTGACTGGCCCAGAAGCCTCATGCATCCTTGGCACAGATTACCTGGGGGGAAGGTATTTCATTGGGCTTTTGGGATAGTTGCTGTGGAGATAGAGGAAATTAGACAGCTGAATACCTTGCCTGGTCTCTCAGAGGACCCTTCTGCTGAGGCACTGCTGAGGGCCAAAGAATGACAGGTGGCGATCGCTACCACAGCAGTGCACTGTTGACAATACTGCACCAACCACGACTCCATGACCCCCATCCATGAGATGATTCATGAACTGGAGAGCCAGGGAGAAGTCAGCAAGACTCACTCACCCTTTAATAGTCCCATATGGCCAGTGCATAAGTCCAGTGGAGAGTGGAAACTGACAGTAACTATCATGGCCTGAAGGAAGTCACACCACCACTGAGTGCTGCCATGGTGGAACTTCAGTAGGAACTGGAGTCCAAGGCAGCAAAGTGATGCCACCATCAACATTGCTGATGCATTTTTCTCCATTCCTTTAACAGTAGAGTGCAGGCCAGAGTTTCCCTTCACCTGGAGGGACATCAAGTACCTCTGCAAACACAGCCTCATTATTTCCCATGGATTGATCCAGACTGCACTGGAAAAGGATGAGGCTCCAGAACACTTGCAATACATTGATGACATCATCATGTGGGGCAACACAGCAGAGGAAGTTTTTGAGAAGGGGGAGAAGATAATACAAATGCTCCTGAAGCCTGGTTTTGCTGTAAAGTAAAGTAAGGTTGAGGGGCCTGCCCAGAAAATTCAGTTTTTAGGAGTAAAATGGCAAGATGGATGTTACCAGATTCCAATTGATGTGGTCAACAAAACAGCAGCTGCATCCCCACTAATCAACAAGAAAGATGCTTGAACTTTCCCAGGTTCTGTGGGTTTTTGGAGGATGCATATTCCAGATTACAGTCAGATTATAAACTCTATCATGTCACATTAAAGAAAAATTATTTCAAATGGAGTCCTGAATAAAAACAAGCTTTTGAACAAATCAAACAGGAGATTGTTCTTGCAGTAGCCTTTGGGCCAGTCAGGACAGGACAAGATGTAAAAAATGTGCTCTACACTGCAGCTGGGGTCCTCCATATGGAGTCCTATAAGCTATTGAGGGACAAGGTGGAACAAGTCAAGTTGCAGAGCTGAAAGCCATCCCGTTGGCTTTAGATAGGGTTGAATGAGAGAAATGGCCAGTGCTCTACCTCTACGCTGACTCATGGATGGTAGAAAATGCTCTAGGAGGGTGGCTGGACTGATGGAAAAAGACCAGTTGGCAGCACAGAGGGAAACCCATGTGGGCTGCTGACATGTGGCAAGACATCATTGCCTGGGTAAAAAGAAGTATGTCATGCAAAAAAGTAGCCTGTAAAAGTACATCATGTAGATGCCCACATACCGAAGAGTCAAGCTACTGAAGAACATCACAACAATGGACAGGTGGATTGGGCTGCCAAAACTAAAATGTCTCAGGTGGATCTGGACTGGCAATTTAAAGGTGAATTATTTCTGGCTCAGTGGGCCTAGGACACCTCAGGTCATCAGGGAAGAGATGCAAGAGACAGTTGGGCTCATGATAAAGGGGAGGACACTATCTCTAAAGTTATCCATAACTGTGAAATATGCACTGCAAGCAGGCCAAGCAGGTAAAACCTCTGTGAAATGGTGGATGATGATTGAAATATAAATATGGGGAGGCCTGGCAGACTGATTACATCACACTCCTGCAAACCCTCCAAGGCAAGTGCTACCTGCTGGCAATGGTGGAAACAACCACTGGATGGCTGGAGATGTACCCTGTGCTTCACAGCACTGCCCAGAACACCTTCTTGGGCCTTGGGAAGCAAGTCCTGTGGTGACATGACACCTCAGAAAGAATTGAGTTGGACAACAGGACTCATTTCAAAAGTAGACTCATAAACATCTGGGACAGAGAGCACGGGATTGAGTGGGTATATCATATTACCTACCATGCACCAGCCTCTGGGAAAATTGAACTCTACAATGAACTGTTAAAAACACCACTGAAAGCAAAGGGTGGTGGAACGTTCAAACATTGTCATCTACATTTAGCAAAGGCCACCTGCTTAGGTAACACTGGAGGCTCTGCCAGTCAAGCTGGCCCTGCCCAGTCAAAACCTCCACGTACTGTGGAAGAGGATAAAGTCCCCATGATGTGTATCAGGAATATGTCAAGGAAGACAGTTTGAATTAGTCCTGCCTCAAGACAAGGAAACCCATCTGTGGTATTGTTTTTGCTCAAGGACCAGGGTACACTTGGTAGGTAATGCAGAGGGACTGGGAAACATGATGTTCTCCTCAAGGGAATTTGTTTTTTGCTGGGTGAGAACAGCCTGTAATGTTGAATTGTGTATTATTGGTTGCTGAATGACACTGCCACTGTATGCCATAACTACCATGGGCAATGAGGATGGACTGCTCCAGATACTCCAGTCGTGAGCTCCTGATGCAGCTTGCAACCAGCCAACAGCACACCAGCCCTCCTGCCCTGAAAGACATCTGGGATAAATGAACCCCCACTCATGGACTGAATGAATGCAACAGACATCTTGAAGGGACAGCCCTTGACTATGAAAGTGATACCTGTGCTTTTGTGTATATATATACGTGTATGTGTGTGTGTGTGTATAGATATATACTTACATACACACGCACACACACACACATATGTATATGTATATAGTTGGAAGGTGTAGGATCTCAGCATGATGTTGATGGTATAGAAAAAGTTCCATCCTAGACAGGGTTAATTTTTGCAGTAGCCAGGAGGCATGGTTAGGACATCTCGCATCATTGCTTGGGGCAGGGGAAAGGGACTTTCTTCCAGGGTCGAAGGGTTCCTTTCGATTGAGAAAACGTGGCGGAGGGTATTGTCTATTTTCGAGGGAGTTTCCATGTGAATCATTTTTCTTGTTCCCTCTGTCCTTAATATTGTTGCTGCTACTGTTCATTTTTCTTATCTCCTTGCTGTTTCCAATAAACTGTTCTTATCTTAGCCCGTAATCTTTGCCTTTTGTACCTCCAATTCTGGTCTCCATTGCACTGGACTGAGGAGGAAGAGGGGGGAAGAGTGGGGAAGTGAGAGACTGGCACTTGGAGAGTCTTGGAGAGGGCATTGAATGGGAGAATACCTTTCCTAAACTACAACACACTCCAACCTGAACATTAGTTTAATAAGGGTAGTGAAGTCTCTATAAATACAACTATGCTAGAGCCTTTGATTATTTTAGCCATCATTTAATGATATAATTTCCCTCACTGCTTTTTTGTGTGGAGTTTGCAAAGGCCCATCAGGGAACAAATTCTGTGAACGCTCCTGAAATGAGAAGGAGTGTTACAACAGAGAAGATCTGTTATCATCGGTCCACATGGTATCCATATGAAGTTCAATCTTTGGTAGTTCAAGAGCCACTATAAATAGCATGTACCCTATACAGGGAGGGTGTGCTTTGAACAGCTAAAAGTGGTGGCTGGTTGACCGCCCCAAACTGCCAGATCATATATGTTCTCAGAGCAAAATTTCAGCAGGTATGTAGATAGCATAACATCATTAAAGATAATCAGAGTTGGAGCATTATTGAGAAGTAGCAAATGTGAAATTGTAGGACTAAATGGGTAAGCAAGGCAAAAAGCAAACCAACACGCTGAGTTATTCACACTGCAGTTCTGTGATTTTTAAGATAGATTTCTCCAGTTTGGTTTATTTTTTTTAAACTTAGCTTTGCCTTCCCTATATCTTCCAAAGCATGACAGTTACATATCTTGGCAAAACATCCACTAGCTTTAAATGAAAAAGAAAGATTATTTATGTGCACTGGGAGTTAAACAAAAATGAGAATCTCTTTACATGACTCTCTGGAAAAACTCTGACATGTAGCAAATGTGTACAAGCTCGTTTAGGTACGACAAGAATTGGATTAGTTAAACTTCAGCTGTGTATAAGTGACAAACCAAAACAGGTAACCTTGTCTCTGTCAGCACTATTAACAATTGGTATAAACCGAATGCTCACTCTTCGACTGTTTTATTTTCACTTCTGCTACATTCAAGGCTAATGACAAAATTCCAGCATCAACAAGATAGCTCTTCTGAAAGACTAATGAAACTTGCATTGAAAGAACTTTGTAACTGGATCTCAGTTTCTTAATTGGATTTGAGCACATTATTTTTTGTACTGCTCTTTATTCTTTCCTTCCCTCTCCAGCCAGCAGTCTCTTTGAATGTGGGTGGTAGCAATACTTCCTGACGTTGTTGAAAACCATCAAAATAGTCTAATTTCCCTTTTTTAATGTATATTGTCATCAGCTATAGGGAGATAAAAATATTGTTTCTTAATAGTTCTAATTATTTTTGGAGCAATTTACTTGTGGTCTACAAACACCTGTTTCACAGATGTCTGTGTAGACAGTGTCACTGTAAATCTGCAGCTTTACTGTTTCATCTCTTCTGCTTGGGGTTCAGTGCTTGCCTGATGGACAGTCTGCTCAGCTCTTCCTTTTTTAAAAGAAGGCATTTTGCATTTACTCAGATGCCTAAAGTATGCTATTATAGTAGTATTTACTGATATCCTGACTTAAACCAACTTCTTAGGCAAACCAGAATCCTTTTTTCTTTTTTTTTTCCTCCAAGATTACAAGTTGGATTGATAAATTATGTGCATTTCTCTGTCTTTATCTGAACATGAGCACAGAGGTGAATATTTTCCGAAGTTAATTTTAGAGGTGTTTTCCTGAAAAAGCATAATTTCATATCCTGGAAAGTATGATGATAAATTTATGAATTTCTAAGGATCTTTATATATTATAGTTTGATGATTGTATGTTCGTTTTGCAGAATAGAAAAGGAGTTATTTGACAAATTTTAAACTGTATTCATTTGGGAATAATCACTGAGCATGAAATGTAGGACCTCACGATGAAGGCTGTACTTATGGGAAAATAAACTGGAGATGAATCTTTTCAATTTACTGTGGACACTTGACCACATGGCGCAGTGCTAAAGCAAAAAGGTTCTGTGTGGTCCTCGAATGTATGGACAAAGGGGCTGTCTGTCATAGAATAGTTTAGGTTGGAAAAAATCTTTAAGCACATCAAGTCCAGCCCTTAACTGAGCACTGCCAACCTCACCACTAAACCATGTCATAAGTGCAACATCTACATATGTTTTAAATCCCTTCAGGAATGGTGACTCTACCACTGCCCTGGACAGCTTGTGCCAGGGCTTGGCAACCCTTTCTGGGAGGAAATTTTCCCTAATATCCAACCTAAACCTCACCTGGTGCAACCTGAGGCCATTTCTTCTTGTTCTGTCACCTGGGAGAAGAGATCGACCCTTACTTGACTACAGCTTCCTTTCAGGTAGTTGTAGAGAGTGATAAGCCTCCTTTTCTTCAGGCTAAACACACACAACTCCCTCAGCTGCTCCTCATATGGTTATTGAAGCTACAATGATATTTAAATGTTATATGCTAAATTTTGCTCCTAAATAAAAATAATACAATTCAACAGCAAAACTTCTGTGCCCAGACTCAGTAGTGATTTATTTGCCAATGTGACCATTTTGAAGTCAAGACTTCATAAAACTTCCTACAAAATAACACTGAGATTTTTGCACATGAACTGATGTGCTTTGTATCTTGTAATGGAAACAAAGAATATATGACAGAGAAAATACAGCACTGAAATTTGGCTTAATGCAACTTTTTTGGGAACTTTTGAAGCTTAATTGATATCTTTGTATGCTACTAAAATTCCTGACTGCGTATCTCAGTGTGCTCTACCTTCTATTTTACTGCTCTCAATTCTTGTGCTGATGACCACTGTTACTCACCTGACTGGGAAGCACCATTGCAGCAGCATGATCCGGTACACGTGCAAAAGGATTGAGGATGAAGGTATACCTTTGTGCTTGTGAAGCATGTCAGTGTGTGAAACATGGACATAGAGAGAAAAAGGGGAGGGGGCCTGGCAGGCTGATTTTGTTTGTTCTTTTAACTAAGCTAGGAAGTGGGACATGCCCTACATGCTATGAGGAATTTTTAGAAAGCAAACAGTTTAATCACTTATTAATAGATCTCACTTTATTGCAATCATGATTTTACAGGAAAGTTGTGCTATACTGAAAGAGAACAGGTACTCTCTAATAAATTGGATGAAACATAATTTTATGTTAAATATGACTGAGATATTCTTAAGATTTTTAAGGGTATGGAGTTTGCAAACTTGAGTATATATAAAACTGAGTATGTATCAAACTCATGTATAAACTCATATAAAATTGTGATAACTGGGAAATAACAGGAAAATTTTCAGTATTTGATCCTTAAACCAAGAGAACATTAGAGAGAAGAGAACAGTGTCACTATATAATTAAAGGCTGATGATGCACACAGACAATATTTAAATTGGGACTACATGTGGAATATTAATTCATATATTTGCTAACTTCTGACTGTTTCATTTTGCAATGTTAATAATGTTCATTTAGAGTATGTTATCTAATTTTCTTTACAATATCTTGGAGAGAGGTCCTTGAAATTAGTTTAAATGGCTAAGTAGAACTTAAAAATGATTGATGTTCTTTTTTCCCTTTCTAACAATCTTAAACATCCACTGGTCAGATTATGTGACCAATACATCTGTTCTAGAACAAGCAGCAGTCACAAGTATAGAAGCCATGTTGCTGAGAACACAGCTGCGTTGGGCAGGGCACGTCTCCAGGATGAAGGACCACCGCCTCCCTAAGATCTTGCTTTATGGTGAACTTGCCACTGGCTGCCGCATGAGAGGAGCCCCGAAGAAAAGATACAAGGACTCCCTGAAACAACATCTCAGCCTTGGCCATATTGATCACCATAACTGGTCTACTCTGGCCTCCAATCGGGAGGCCTGGAGACACACCATCTATAACGCTGCTGTCTCCTTTGAGAACACACGCAGGATCACTCTCGAGGAGAAAAGGCAACGCAGAAAGAGTCGTGTTCTGCAGAATTTACCATCTAAAGAGTCTTTCTATTGTGCCTTTTGCAATCGGACATGTCTATCTCGTATTGGCCTCATAAGTCACCAACGTGCCTGTAACAAATGTGGTTAGAGCCTTCCCAAATCTTCGTTCGCGAAGCCCAGCCATGATGAAATGACATATATGATAACAATTGTGGGAATATTTTGGCTATATAAACAAAATCACTATCTTTATCAGAACAAAATAATGCTTTTCCCGCTTTCATTTCAGTCACTTGTGTATTATGGTAGGAGTATGAGTATATACGAATATTCTGAAGCATTTGCTTTTCCAGATCCACCAGAATTTCTTTTTTGTGGTTCTCTGAGTCCCAATTATTTTAAATTCTTAATTCTTGACTAAAGAAAATGTCAATATTGCCAATTTAAATGTATATTTTGCATTCTTTACAAAGTACACATGTAGCTTGTCTTTCATTGCACCCTCCAACAGGAAATACTGACATTTATTAGTCCATTTCATATATTTTTTGGTGTTGCTTTCTTACTAGAGAAAAATTAAAAGTGCACAGACAGAAATAAATCTACTGACCAGTCATTAATAAACACAGAACATTTGTAATGAAGGTCTGGTTCCAAGGTCAACTCAGTCTGTGCATCTTCCATGGATTGCTATAAGATTATATATCATAACTGCAGAAAGGCTAAATGTAAATTTTAATGTGCTGCAAGCCAGATGCATCAATGGAATTATTCCCTCTAGTCAAGGAACATCAATTTCAGAAGCAGCTATTAATCCACACCCTTTCTTTTAGGGTTCTTTTTTAAAATATTATAAATCGCTTTTACAGAAGAACTGGAATTGGAAGGGTTTTACTCGCATGGCTCGCTTAATTGCCGCACACATTTCACATTCATGAATAACCTGTGCGATGGCCTCCATGGTCAGGTCCACCACTCGATCACAAGCCCATCTGTATGTCACATCTCTTCCTAGGTGTCCTGATGTTTCATGGGCCCATTGGGCTATAAATAGCTCGCCCTTCCACTCCCAGTCCAAGTCTACCTGGACTATTCCAATCTTCGCAGCCTTATCCACCTGCTCATTGTTCTGATGTTCTTCAGTGGCACAACCTTTGGGTATGTGAGCATCGACACGACGCACCTTCAGTCATGTTTTCCACCCGTGCAGTGATGTCCTACCACAATGCAGCAGCGTAGATGGGTTTACCCTGCGTTGCCACTTGGCCTTCTTCCATTGCTATAGTCACTCCCATAGGGTGTTAGCCACTGCCCAGGAGACAGTATAGAGGTATAGCACAGGCCAATTTTCTCGTTCAGCAATTTTTAGGGCTAGTTGGATGGCTTTCACTTCTGCAAACTGGCTTGACTCACCCTCTCTTCAGCAGCTTCGACAACCCGCCGTGTGGGACTCCACACAGCAGCTCTCCACTTCTGATGGTTTCCTACTACACGACAACATCCATCAGTAAATAGAGCATAGCCTGACTAGTTTTCTGGTAACTCATTATATGGTGGTGTTTCTTGAGCACGAGTCACCTCTTCAGGCAATGCTCCAAAATCTCTGCCTTCTGGCCAGTCCATAATCTCTTCCAGGATTCCTGGAAATTAGGTTTTGCCATTTGGGCTCATTGTGTGATCAAAGCTACCCACTTGCTCCATGTAGCACTGATTGCATGATGTGTTGAGGGGACATTCCCTTTGAACATCTAGTGCAGCTCGAGCAAATGTGGTGCCAGGAGGAGTCATGCTTCTGTTCTAACAACTTCTGAGGTGCCTTGAACCCCCTCATAGGCTGCTAATATCTCCTTTTCAGTTGGTGTGTGGTGGGCTTCTGATCCTTGATAACCCCAGCTCCAAAACCCTAATGGTCGACTTTGGGTTTCTTCTGTTGTTTTCTTCCAGATGCACCAGGTGAGACCAGGCTCCCCAGCTGCCATGTAGAGGATATTGCACAGCTGGTCCTGTTCGTACAGGCCCCAGAGCTACTGCATGGGCTGCTTCCTGTCTGATCTGCTCAAAGGCCTGTTGTTGCTCAAGGCCCCACTCAAAATGGTTCTTCTTCCAAGTCACTTGATAGAGGGGGCTCACAAGCTGACTGTAACCTGGAATGTGCATCCTCCAGAAACCCACAAGGCCTAGGAAAGCTCGTGTTTCCTTCTTGTTATAGATGTTATTTTGTTTACTACATCCATGGGCACATGACGGTGTCCATCCTGCCATTTTTTCCCCAACAACTGGATCTCTCGTGCAGGTCCATTTACCTTGCTTTGGATTATTTTCCTCCCTTTCTCAAAACCTTCTTCTGCTGTTTTACCCCACACAATAATATCATCAATATATTGCAGGTGTTCTGGAGCTTCCCCCCTGTTCCAGTACAGTCTGGATCAGTCCATGGCAGGTGATTGGGCTATGCTTCCACCCCTGGGGCAGTTGATTCCAGGTATACTGGACGCTCCTTCAGGTGGAGGCAAACTGTGGCCTGCACTCTGTTGCCAGAGGAATGGAGAAAAACGCATTGGCAATATCAATTGTGGCACCACTTGGCTGCCTTTGACTCCAGCTCATATTGAAGTTCTAACATGTCTGGCACAGATATGGACCTGTAGCTTGCCTTATCCATTTCTTCTTTTTCACTACTGGGGCAATGACTGTAGCTGTTGTGGTTTGAGTCCCTACCTCAGCCATAGTGTTCTCCATTGCAGTTTGTGTCCCTGCTTCCACTACAGCCTTCTGAGAGTATTGAACTGTGGGTCGATAAGCATAGGCCAGATCCCAGTACAGGGCAAGAAGCTGCTGGTTTTGATTGGGGTAGGCAAGGTACCCTTCCATCAGGTGACGTGTCAGTTTGCTAGGGTCGAATATCTGTTCAGGTGTGAAGTCCCAGGTAACAGGAGGTGTCAAATGCCATAAGAACCTGCCCAAATCCTTCCACACACACTGCCACCCAGAAACCGGGGACCTAAACTTTCTAGCATCACCTAAAGTTTGTCATAGTTTGAAATTGGCCCCCTTGACAGTTCGAGGGGCTCGGAGGTGATTGAGTGCCAGGGCAGTGTTCCCTGGAGAGCCAATCACCATCCATGTTGTTTGCTTCTGCTCAAAATCATATATCACAGCACTGGAAGCTGTTGGCAGTTCTGTCTTGGTTGTTTTGCTGTGGGTGTCTGCTGTGTGTAGGTGTTGAAAGTCAGGGGGTGGCTGGGCTCCCTCTCTCTCCCTTCGGGGGGGGGGAGGGGAGCCCTGTGGCCCCCCTAACTCTGCCTAGGCCAGAGTTAGAGACAGCATTGGAATGAGTGCATGTTTGTGAGGGATGCGACTCACAAACAACTGGTAAGTGGGAGAGAGAGAGGCAGGCCCTGCAGCCAGGCCTTCTTCTTCCCCCCCCACCCTCCCTTTGCAGCCAAGCTGCAGAGGAGGGCTGTTTTTCCCTCTCGCTGTTTAGTGAGAGTGGATGTGAGGCTCAGCACTGGAGCAGAGCCAAGTGGATGGGCCAGAGGGGCTCGATTGCTAGGGAGAAGGATCCTAGGCAAGAATTGGAGATGGACCCCCGATAGAGAGGGGCCTGGAGGATGTCTTTGCCGTGATCTGGATGCAGGACAGCCGAAAACCCGAGGAGAAATCAACATTCCAGGACGTGGACGCTTGATAAGCTAAACTACACTGCAGCAGCTTACGAACCGAGGTATGAGAGAGAAATCACACAGCAGCAGAAGAGCAAAGACTAAAGCTATCTTCTTGGACTTCATGAGGAGGAGAGACTGCAACAAACAACTGGAACTTGGTGAGGGGGGAATGTTCAGGAGCCCAGAACACTCCCACAGCAAAGACTGTGTTACATATCAGCCTTGAAAAGCTGCTCCTGGACTAAAGTAGTTAAAAGGAGGGGCTTGAAAGGACTGACTGACAAAAATGTAAATATATATATATATATATAGTTGCTTTTAGTTTGTACAGTATATTTATTTGTGTAAATAAATGTATATACTTCCCCCCTCCCCTACAGAAGCCTCTAGCCTGAAAGTTTCTCTCCAGTGTTAGGATAAATTGTTGGGAAGGGGTGGGGAGAGCCTGGAAAATTGGATTTTGGATTTCTAGTGTGGCTCAAACTGCCACACTCTTACACCAGGATAACACCAGATTCCAAGAACTCCATAATGTGCTGACAGTTTTGTAAATCACCTGGGTATCTGGGCCAGTCTCCTTAAGGCAGTCACTGCACAAATGAACGTGACCACAAGCGACACAGTGCTGATGAGTGAGAAGATTTTCCACACCTCTTTGTGTGACCATTTCTATCAAACAAAGACATGGGAAATGATACTATATTGATTCTGTAAATATAGATATAGTGCCTTCTGTTTTGAATTTTACAAGACATAATTAATTTACATAACATAATTTTAATTTTTATAAGACAAGAATAAATAAGACAAAAATTGATGAAAGAAATTTGCTTTTCCATATGTTTTTATTTCATGACAGATATTTATAACATTAGCTTTATTAAAGGATATTAAAAGATGTAGGCACAAGCCTTTCTCAAGGATTGAAACAATCAATTACTAGGTTTAAATTTAGGGTCACTACCTCTGAAAACCAAAGTGACCTATGGCATGAGACAGGTAACAAAGACTTTCAAGAGAGAAAATACAAAGCTTAACTCATTGCAGATGATATAGCACCTCCTAAGATCACAGACATCTAGATCTGTCAGGCAAGTACTGGAAAATTTTGACAAAAAACTGTGCTGAATCAGTGTCTCTGACTTCCAGGATCTGCTAGAGGAAGATAGTAACACTGTGAGAGATACCAACACGTGTAGGGCTGTGAAATTTGTCAGAAAAAAAGCTAGGCCAATACCAAGGGTTAACAATCAAGATTCAGCCAATGTGGCTTGTTTAGAACTTAACTGCTGTAAAGATTTAAGAGCTGATATGCTTCTACCATAGTTTCCACAGTTGCTAACAAGACTTTCATCTGTTCTCCAGGGAAGAAAAACATGTTTCCAGATATTTCTTGAAGAAATTGTGGTAGCTTTTGAAAAGTTTCTAGCTCTCTAAAATATGTATCTACTAACCAATCTTCAGAAAATGTGTTTTTCATCTCAGAGTTACCATAAACCATTACTGGAAGTACATTTGAACAAGCTACCTCTCTGAGAGTTAAAGTCAAGGGTGAAGAGAGATTATAAACTGAACAATAATTCAGCAGCAACTTATTAAATAAAATCAAACAGAGTTCTCTCTGCTGACTGCAAAACTCTTGTTCTATGCATTCATAAAAGCTTTCAATGCTCTCTTCTGGGTGAACAAGATTCAAAAGTTCTTCCTTTACTGCTGCTGACTCAACACAATCCAGTGGCAATATTCCATTGGAGTTCCTTTGCTGTAGAAGGACTGGTCCTGTAGGGAAAATATAAACATTAATAACAACAGCAGATTTGATTTGGCAGCCAAACAAGATTTTGGATTGGTTTTTGCCAGAAGCTAGGAGTCTGTTTAAGTTCCTTTTCATACTAAGTTATGTTGATGTAACTGATGAGTTACATATTTGCAATACAATCTAGAACATGTAGAGAGATCCTTTGTAAAATTTTGTTTAAGCTTTTGTGTTAACTTCCATAGAGTATGTAAAAATGTAATGTTATTACTGTTGCAAAATTCTGTTAAGTACTTTACAGACCAGGTTATTTGCTGACACTGACTTCAAATTAAAGGCATGTTACTGTGATGATCTTTATTTTCCTTTTCAGGATGCTGTGGCCAATCTTGCCTTAGGCTATGCAGCAAGATAAACTATTGAGGTGGGAATCCAAGTCTTCCCCAACAACTGAGTTTCAAAATTTGGTCTTAACAGACTTCTGAAATGCAAAACATAATTGCTCTAATAAATAGAATTAAAGTGAGTAAATGGGACATGTTTACTTTTCAGACTGCACTGCATTCTTACAGTATTTCCTGTTTATTAGTACAGTGGACCTATTAATATTTGAACAGCTTACACATCTCCTGATAAGTTTAAGAAAGGCTGCCTCAGTAAGAAAAAAGGAAGGCTGTTAAGACACTACAGGTGTTTTTTAAAGATGAACACATCAGGAATCTACTTACATAAATTTGGGTTACTTGGTAAAGCAGTAATGTCACTTTAACTTGAATACTTCTTCAGAAATACATTTTATTGACAAAAGGTAAAGCCTCGCATTACATATCCATAGTAGAAATTTTAACTTTGCCCTGATTTAAGCTTTAGTATTATTACTGATTATTTAGTATCATTAAATCTTCTGCAAGCTGAAGGTTTTTAAAGACAGAAAATGGAGTAAGTTTTTAAAGAGATGTGTTCTAAATTACTAAGCTGAGTAAATTCACACTGAATGGGTAAGATTCTTTCTACCACAGTCTTGCTAGTTACTTACCAGGCCATAACTCAGAGAGTGACAAAGGCAAATATACTATATATTTGCAGCCTTAGAGTTGCCAGAAAACCTTGAAGAATGCAAGTGCAAGTAGACCTCTTCCCCTAAGACAACAAGATCATCCACTACCAATTTTTCACAATAGCCTAGGAAAAATGTACATCTGCCAGTGCAATGCCATTTCCAATTGAGGAGCTGGGCTTACTATAATATTGGCTGTTGCATCACTTAGACTGATGGAACTGAGCCCAGGTATTGGCTTGGCATGTCAGATACATGGCTGAGTAAATATATAAAACACCTGGGAATCACAGAACTGAGGCTCCTCCAACACAGAGGCAGAACTGCAGAGGAATGTACTGATTATGATCCAGTACTTGTACAACAGACACAGACATAGCCTTTAGGGGGCAGGAGAAGACTGTAAATATTGGTTGTATGCCAAGAATGAAATAAAATTTTGTTTCTCTACCTTAATTAAGTAATAGGCCATCTCAACACAGTGCACTCTTCTGCCTCATGACTACACACAGAATGATTTTTATTGAAAAAATCGACTAGGCATATAAAACACAGTTTATGCTGACACAGTAGGTCAGTGGTACAGATACTGAAAACCACACATTTTAATAAACTAATTAAAAGAAGGAAGACTTGATACCCAAGACCATTCTATGTAGTTGTTTGGTTTTGGTTGTTTTATTTGGTTGTTTTTTTTTAAAAAATATAGTAAGTTAAATATATTGATACAATACATACTTCAAACCAAGATACAAATACCCTGTTACTGAACAAAAAATATTGTTTAAAACATTTATCATGTGCCTGCCTAAGGGGCAATGTATCTTTTTTTAGAAACTAAGGCATCCCTCCCACTATTATCCCTAAACAGCAGTTATCATGATTACAATATAAATTCCTTTCTTAAACTAATTACCAAACTAATTGTGTTCTTCAAAGACCATCACATTAATTTTCATAAATCCTGAACAAATTTATGTTGAAATACATGATTATATTTGCATTGTGGTAAAAATCAATCAAAACAAAAGAAAATCCTTAGCCTTGCTTGCCGACTAGGTAATCTGCACCTTCATTAATGACTATGGAGAATATAGTTACAATGCATACGGTGTAAAATGCAGAATAAAACCATCGACATACTGGAAAAAAATGTGAAAATCCTGGTTAATTTCATGTTCAGCTGATCAAGATAACTGTGAAAACAGTATTATTTTTATTGTAACCAAACCAGCTCGGCTTAAAAATGTTTTAAAATAAATCTTTCATAATAACATTGTATTTTAAAACAACTATTAAGAAAAACGCTGTGAACTTCACATGGATTTAGAACAGTTAGATAATTTCCCTAAACCAGTTTAGCATAAATGCACTCACCCCCATGCTGAAGTAGCAGCTTGCCAATTTCTACATGTCCATTTGACAGCGCATCATGCAAAGGAGTCACCCCATCCACTTGACTGAGCAGGTCTACCTCTGGACAACGCTGCAAAATTTCACGGACACACACTGTGCTGCCATGGTTACAGGCTTCATGCAAAGGCGTCCAGCCAGCATAGTCTGCATTATAAATCAAGGGAAGTTTTAAAACAGCAGAAGTAGTACTGAAACGTTAATAACGTAATTTGTTACACAGCAAAATACTTTAATTTTTAGTGTTCATTATGGCTAGAGTGGCAGTTTGTGATTTCAAAACAAGAAATTGTACTGAAAAAAACTGAAAAAAATTAAATAGCATTTTTAAAAATCAGCAGAAAATGTGATGGCAAAACTCGCTTCAGTTACAAATTCATCTTACCTCAATGTCTGCTAAAAAGTCCTCATTTTGTGTTGTTTAAAATAATAAAGACAGTTTTAGTAGTATAAATACAAACTTTATTACCAAACATTAATATACCAATATTAATATTAATACCAAATATTAATAGAGTTCTTTATCTGGCTTTATTTCTTAGTTCTCTAGAGAAAATGAATAACTTACCTTTAACATTAATGTCTGTTCCAGGGAAAGAGAGAAGCTGAATCAATCTCTCCACGTTGTTACTTATGCAAGCTTTATGCAGGGCTGTCTCTCCTACCATGAAAAATTAATAGATTACACTAGATGAGGCAAGATAGCAACTAAAGAAAATAATCAAAGTGCCTGGAACTAGGAGACCTGGCTGTGTACCAGAAAACTCAATAATAACTAAGATTTTCCTTTATCCTTTTTAACCATCCTTTAAGAAAAAAAACCCACAGAGCTTCTGTTCCACCAGAGATCTAGCAATGAAATTGTATTGCAAACGGTTTAACACAAGAATTATCTCCCCTCCAGTTCAAGGTTTAAAGCTTCAATCACACTATAAAAGCACCAAGTGATCACAGAACACCAAAAAATACCAGGTTTTGAAGCAATAAAACTTTAGAGTGCAGTTGCCCTCCCTTAAATTTATTCATGAACCTACATTAAAATGTATGGTTCTTTTTACACAGCATTTATAGCTTAATTCAAAATGAATGTTTCTGGCTAAGCACGAGTGCCTCTACACACTCAAGTATAATTCAGAACTTCAAATCCGTTAACAGATGGTTTGCTGTTTCTCAATAGGCTGTCTGACTTGGCTACAGCAGCGAGGGAGGGAAAAAAGAGAGAAATAGTAGTAATAATAAAAATAAGAAAATCCTCTGGAAAAAATCTCTAGCACTAGTAATAAGCTGAAATAAGTGTGAAAAATTAAACAAGCAACTGAGAGCTGATGCTTATACGTAAAGACACCATTAGTTTCTGCATAATAAAAACTTCAGACCCGTTCTAAATGCTCTTTTGCTTTCAATAATTGATTAGGTTTGACTAAGAGCAAGAAGAAAATCCTGATGCTAGGTGAAAGATGATGCACCAAACATCTGAGAAATTCAAAATATCTCAGGCTAAATCTCTCAACCTTTGTGATAAGATTTACATGGAACATTTTGTTATATTAATACCTTCACTATGTAAATCTGTCAGCTCCATACTCATTCCTTCAGCAGAAGACACTACTTACAATTTTGGCAGACGAAGAACAGAAAAAAAGCAGGGTTCGTTCCCCCCTCCCAGTCCTTCAGCTCACTTCTCTTTGTAGAAGTCAGCACATAATAATTCACACCACTTTTACTTGCAAAAGCAATAAAGAGAAAGGGAACCAATTTTTAAAATGTATGGTCTGGCTCTGTTACTGAAACTCTCTTATATAACAAAAGGACGTGAGGTTTCCTTTTATCCTTCAGTGTTTTGCTACAATTCTGTTTTTATTGTTTGAACAATCCCAGCTTGCTTTTGCCAGGTTTTTTTCTGAGCCTTCTCTTGGGTGTCATATTAATATAGTCATAGGTAAATTTCTTATGATGAAGATGACAAAAAGTAGTTCCAGAAAGTAATTCTGTTCAAGCAATTGTGTAATAAGGAGGAAACAAATGAATTACTGCAATGCTGTTTTATTCCTTAGGTACTTGAGTTCCAGTATAGCTAAGACAAAAGCCAAATGCCTTTCACAGTCTGGGCTGAATGCCTGGAAGAAAACGGTCCATATGCTTAACACAGCTATGTAACATAGCATACTCCTCAGTCTTTGTTCACAAAATGTCTAAGACTCAGAGATGAAGACTGAATTATACTTTCAAATCAGAAGACGTTGATCCTACCAAGCACAGGTTGAGGTGGATTAGCAAAGTAAGGCAGGCAAGACTGGAATATGCTCACACAAGCTGTACATTTTATTTAATATCTGGGAGGAGGGTAATGAAGAAGGTAACTTTATTGCACCATATATATAATTCCAAACATGAACTATAAGAAAATAATTCTTGGGCATAAACCATCACTTTAGTTCAGCATTCATCAGGATAAGTTTTTAAACCTGAAACTGTCAATTCTAACCATTTTAAAGTTCTTAACATATATTAGATATATAGAATACCTTTAATATTTCTCTTGTATACCTCTTCAGCCAAAAGATAGCAATTCTCCTTGGTGTGTGCAGTCTGAGCTTCTGCTTTTGCTGTAAGCTTCTTAAAGGTTAGGTTTCTGAAAAGAGAGCAAAAGGGACAGGTTTAAAATCGCTATTTCATGTTTTAAGATAATGTACATATACTTAATGTTTTAAATTTTTATATATAGCATACTTAGATCTATCCATTTCAGTGTAATTTCTAAAATGTCTTAATTACATAATTTCTAGGTCCTTTAATTATAACTATTTAAAACAGTAATAAAATTCCATTGCCCATAATTAAACTTTCTTTAAAGGTAATTGTATGAACAGTTCAACTTCTCTATGTACCCTATAAATTTAATATTGGGCAAATACAACTACATCAGTCTGCATATACACTGAAACTGACGATCAAAGGGAAAGGGGGAAACCCCAGCCCAGAGGTGTTACAGGTTTACAATGGAGTTTTCTGTCAGTTGCAGTAATTTGTAGACAACAAAACAGGTCATATAAAGTTCAAGAAATGTGTCAGGTCAGAAGCTGTCCCCCAAAGCAGAATAAAACTGGTGATGTTATAGGTATTACTTACGGTAGATCAGGCAGCACTTTGACTTGGTTCTGCTTATCGCCATTTAGCATCTGTAATGCCCTTTGAGACTCAGGGCATGGCTGTTGCCCTATTTTCTTTTTCTTTGCTTTGTGTATCTTTGTCTCATGCAATGCTATCTCTCTCAAAGCAGGCAAATAGGAACAGACCTGTTGCAGAAGTAGTATTTTTAAAATGAAGTAATTTTCTTTTGTTGTTCTTGATGCAAAGCAGTCATCTATGACCCACAGCTTGCTGCATCTAAGTTTTAAAAAATCTGATCACTAAATGATTGTACATATAGATATTTTAAAGCTGTCTTTTGCAATCCCTTTTGATATTCTTGTAATTCACTCTTTACACCGGCCTCAGAGGTGAGTGGCTTGTGTCTGAGACAGAAACTGGGAAATTCTAGACCTCTCTGTTGGGCTTCTGGTAGCTGAGAAAATTTGGATCACTTTAGCTGGACATAAGAGTGGAGTACAATTAATTGATTTTCATGTATTTAATGAAAGAACTTATAAACTTCCTGCTCCCAACCCAGGGAGCAATTTGCTAAAGAAATACTCCTTCCGCTCCTTCACCTCTTCTAAGATGAAGGGTTGGACTAAGTCTGAGCAATTAAAGAAAATAAGCTAGTGATCTCTTAGTGCTCTCTCATTATTAAGATAGTGTTGGGTGTTCTAGATATGTTAGCTTCTTTCCAGTAACACAGAGTTTCAAACTTACTTATATAGCTCATTTAAAAAATTCATCCAAGTTTCTGCAGTTTGACAAAAACATAGGAAAAAGTCCAGTGAGGGGATTCATTCAATGAAAACATAATGATTATATCTGAAGAAAGGCATTATGGAAGGCTTTTAGTATTTAGATTACTTAAGATCACTCTAGATTCTGCAGGCAATGTGCTGTGGGTGAGGGACACCTCACTTGTGCCTTCACTGCACATTTACCACCAGAGAGTAGGATGTCACTCATTGAACCCAGAGAAAAGCCCAGCTGATAAGATGCTGTATGAGAAGAACTCACAGAACGGGATGATATTTAATTTTTATTGTATGGAATAAGAAAGGAGACATAGTAATACTAAGGAAAGCCACAAAAAGCACATGAACTTGTTTCAAGCACTATAAAAATTTACATTTCAGTAGTTGTAGAAAGTGATCAGTAGTCATGGCAATGCTAAAAATAGCAATCCTGCTGCATGTGTTGGCTATATACTTAAATATTAGATATACAGTTGGTTTATTTTTAAAATTCTGCATCTATTGTTTGAGCTCTGTTTAAACATACTATATTAATAAACAGTGACCTCTGTTGACAATAAACTCCTGTAAAATTCAAGAAAACTTATGTATGGTGTATGTATGAAGATGTAAATTTGTTTTTCTGTGACTCTAACTGTAGAATTTTAGGACATAGAGAAAGAGTGAAACAGTTATGGATTCCATATTCTGTTTAGGCATTGGTACTAAGATTACTGAAATGACGCTCTAAGTTAGGGCATGTCATTATTGTGTGATCACCCTGATTTGCCTGCAACCTGCCAGCTGTCATGGTTTTAAGAATTTCTTTCACAGTTTTCATCATTTATGTCCTTACAAACTATCACAAATTGTGATTTGAAGGCAGGCAAAGGTTTGTAAGTAGAAGAAAATTTTTAAGAGGAAAAATTCACAGGAATACAATGTGGTTCAAAATCATAAAATCTTGTATGTAACAAATACCTGGACACAGCAGAATAATAGACTGTCACCTCCTAAAAAAACCAGAAGGAAAAGGTAGCCCAGAAAAATCACACTATTTGGCATTTTCCTTAATTATAAATGTAGCATTGCAATAAACTATTTACATCAGAGATTATTTTTAAAAGCTTTTATTGTGTTCATTGTTGTTTCACTGTTTGACTTCAAGTTAACTGCATGTAAACAAATTAATCAGGTGTGACAAATTCTCTGGCAAGAAAAATCTTACCATTGTTCCAGACCTAGATCTTAGGCAAAGAGAAATTTATATGCAGTGAAACACATGGAAGACAATGCATGCAAAAAGCATGACCTTAGACCACAAGGAAAAAGTATTTTTTGAGACTTTTATGAATCCAATTACTTGTCAAATTTTGAAGTCTGAAAAGTTATTAAGGAGTAGAAGAGTTACTTACTATTTTCTGAAGAGAAAGAGGTTCTGTAGGAACAGCTATATTCCTCCGTAGACACATGTGTTTTAAAATTGCTTCTGCGACAAACATTTGAAGCCAGAGGGATGGTATGGCACAAATAAACATTTTTAATTCACATACAGAAAAATCTGGATAAAAGCAATGGGGAGAGAAAACATAAAGTGAATATTTAAATGAGAATGCAAAAATCTAAAACATCTAGTTATCTAAAATATAGCTCTTCCAGACTTTTTTTCCTCCAGATTTAGAAGCTATTCTCCAGAAGAATTACTAAAAATAATCACATTAAAAAACATTTTATCCATCATCTAAGATAATGACCAGCTACTACATTTAACATGTGTTAAAAGACAAAGCATCAGTTTTTATGCATCAGTTTTTAAAATGCTCTCAATATACTCTTATAAAAGTTACACCTTTATTTTGAGAATAAAATTATTTATTTGCGAAGTTATGCAAGTGATCACCTTTTAAATATTTAAGTGACACAAATTCAGATAAGAGTTGCAACACAATAACAATGTCTGCAAGTAATGCAGGGTGACCTACAAGTTCTACATTAGAAGTGACTGTAAGCAAATTGCAACCCCATTCAGATGTATCAAATAGCTTACACTGTTTAAAAAAATAAAACCACTCAGTGGAGGAAGAAATTATATATCTTTATATTTCTTAATATATATATGGCATATGTCTGGCCTACCGCTCTTTTTTTGGAAAACAAGAGAGAATGACTGATTTTTCTTATGGTGATATGAATTTCTATTTCGATTCTAGCAAAATAATTTTGTCAAAATAACAAGTGAAACAGGTGGAGATTTCCTCCTGCATTGAGGAAATATTCTGTTCTGCTAAGAAGTGCTCATAAATTAAGTGATCTGTAGACTCAATCAAAACATAAGTTTTGAGAGTACAGATATTTTCTACTGTAAGAGCAACTGAATTTAGAAGAACTCTGCAACAATTTTGCTTTAAGTGCTGTGCATTGTACCAAGTTGCAGAGGTCAAAGAATCTTTATTCTTTATAAATAGACTGTGAATGCTGTTCTTGTTTTCCATTTGTGTATAGGAAAGTAAGAAATATATAACTAAGATTCTCCTTATTCTAGGACAGCTAGAAAATCTGTTGGAGAGGTGGCAATAGCAGTACAAACTAAAAGCTCCATTGATTTAAATACTACAAAGTTCCATCTGATTTGGCCTTCTAAGATGCAAGGCAGGCTATAACAGTTCTGATAATTTGCTTTCTGTAAGAGTGGAGTGGAAATATTTGTCCCAAGACTAAGATTTTAGTTTAATTTTTTTTCAGGATAGTTCTCAAGTACCCAGGTAGAAGGCAGATACACTTTAAATGAAGCCTACATACACCTGTTACTACAGAAAATGATGACTGAAACCACAATATCCATATTTCTTCAATGGGGACAGTAGAGGGAGTGGGGGTGGGAATTAAGTTTGAAAATGAAACTAAAATAATTAAGCACTTTTCTTGAAATTATTTTTTTTGTCTTTTGAGTTCTGCAACCCCTAGTTGCTAAAAGTACAGACACCTCAACCAACATTACATATTAGATGATAACAGTTACTTGAGTCGTGACATTTCTTTTTAACCAGTATATTTAATGAGGGGGAACAACAGTCATTCATAGGACTCAATGGAATTTTCCCCCACTCCCCAGATAAAGTCTATTAATTCTAAGGATTTGGAATGAGACATTGAAATGTTTCACTTCCAGCCTGTAGGAGTCACAGAGTTCAGGGTAGCTTTTGTACTTACATCTGAAGTGTCTTTAGCAAACTATTGGTTTTCTGAAGTGACAAAACTGGCCTGAGTTAAGTAAGGTGTCTCCAAGTGCTTCTCTGTATTTAAGTTTTACTATGATATGCTTAAAGCTTTTCCTACACTGACAAGAGAGCTCCAAAGATTTTTTTTCTTCCTCACACTGTGCAGTTTTGCTTTCACATTAATACTTAATGAGATTTATTTAGAGGGATTTTAATATGAAAGCCTGTTCTCTTTGGTCTTCGCTTGACACCAAGAGACAGACAATAAAACACTTTCCTGCATATGCACACACCACACTATCACAGTACACAGCTGCAACAGGACATAAAAAATAACTTGAAGGTAAACCAAGGATTTTAGTTAGGATTTAGTGTACCCGGTTAGAAGACTTTTGAGAGACCTTGCTACACTCACCATCACACGAAATGGCAAGGTACTCTGCCAAATCATCAGCTATTTGATGAAACACGTTTCTGTCCATAAGAAAACCTGAGATGATCCAATACTCCACTACAGTTCCAAGAATGGCACTTAATAGACCAGCAATTTCACATCTGAAAGCCTAAATGGAAAAAAACAGAGAGTATCTATAGACCTGTACTGTATAACAAATTCACACTGATAATGTACCAGCAATAACATGGTCTATGATAAAGAGGATATCTTTAGATAAAAGCCTACTCTGTTGCCATGTCACTCCTTCACTGGCCTTTCTTTTTCTGCTCAAAAGCTAGCTGTTGCAGCCAGGTCAACACAATTAACGTCACGGATGCCACACTAATTAAGATTTCGCACTGGAGAGAAACAAGTTATTTGAAAACATCCTGTCTAAAACAATATGCAAAATGGGATCAAAGCTTACCAGTACAATTATGTGATTTCTTTTTAAGTTAGGTTTTGTTTAACCATAAGATTTCAGGTACTGGACTTATTCCAGTTAACCTTGTATTTGACAATACGAGGATCTTCTTTTCTCTGCTCTATTACGATTCTCTTTTCCTAAAGATTTCACCATGAAATTAAAGCTCCTTTTGTGCCTAACTATGTATGTCTGTGCCGAAAGGGAAAACGGTGCAAGGTGTTAGTGTCCTGCACAGAAAAATATTTGGTAGCCACTTTGCAAAAGGAAACTCTTCTTTCCAAAGAGACTAGCAGGTGCGAATTTTGAAAAAAACACATACCTTTGGGTATTAGCCTCACCATTTTCTCCCCTTGGGTATTAGCTTCACCATTTTCTCCCCATGGCATAAAATGGTCATGTGTAAATAAAAAAGTCTAAGTGTATTTTCTTAAGGAGGCATCAAGATAATACACAGGAATTTAGTATGCTATCCAGACACTGCCATGAGATAGATGAAGCATTTGTTCACCCATGTGAGAACTTAATCAGTACTGCTTAGGTAAAGCAGTGTTTCTAGTGTCTGAGTTAGCCTGTGCAAAGTGAAGTCATATCTGTCTACTGAATACTTTTCTGTGCCATGCAGAAATACTTTATGCAATGACTCTGAAGTAAGTTATTCCTCTGACCACATGTACAAACACAGAAAACTTAGTTATTTATGAAAGCGCAACTTGGAAGAATACATGCACCATAGTAGGAATGCACAAAATTCATTTGACCAGAGACACCTACCTAAGGCTCTACCAAAAAAATCACTACTGTTATACTAGAGCACCAGCTGACATATGGTACCTAGTGAAACAGAATGAGTAGTTAAAACTAGACAATTTTGGTTAAGAGGGAAATTGAACTTAATAGGTACACACAACTGAGTCAATGGTTTGTTCTGATACTCCTTTAAGAAGAAAAGTATGTTCAAGGTTGGTTTAAAATAATTTAATAGGACTCCCTCAGGAGCTGAAAAGCACCAAAATCAGTCTGAATGCAAGTCAAACAGACATACATAAGAGCAACAGAGACTCTGACATAAATGAGTTTTATAATAAAAAGATTATAAAGTAATTAGTCAATAAAACTACATAAATACTGTCCCTATAGTTAGTAGTTATTCAAAAGAAAAGGAACAAACACAACTACAAATAAACATGGTGTGGGGTGGCAGCATAACCTCCATCACTGAAGGTTTATAAGAAGTGGTCAGACAAAATCGGTTAGAAATGTGATCTCCCAGATTGCTTCCAGTCATACTTCCTCTTACTCTGTTAAGCTCTACTTGATTTGGTTTGCCCCTTGCTTTACTGTGTCATAATTTATACTGTGTCATAATTTATTCTAGATGAACTGTGCAATCTCACAATTAAAAATCCCTTAGAACACTGATATGGACGTTAAAAATCTGAAAATAGCTTTTTTCAACTAAAATTTAAATATTTAGAAGGGTACATTACTCCCTATCTTCTAAGGATTCAGGAACAGAAACTGAAGAACAATTTAAAACATCCGAAGTGCATTTAAATTTTCCTTTAGTATCCATACCTCTTATCACTGGACCCCAAAGCAAAATACTAGGTGAATAATTTAATTCCATCAATAGTTCTCTGTAGGAAATAAATTTCACAAATGCAGCAAATAAGCACAATTTTAACAGAGGTTAAGTGACAGGATCAATGACATAGAGATATAATCTGAGGTAGACACAGATGTAATGCACAAGCATTTACATTCTCTTTCTTGTTTCTTAATCACAGGCTTAATTAATTCCTTTATTAAATACTTTCAAGAAAATGGTGGGGGTGAAAGTAGACCTTGAGGCAGAATACTGAAATAATGTCTGGTAGTACTGCAAGTATTAATAATTTTTCTCAGTCAGATATATAGCTGCATATAAAATGTAGTTGATATACTAGTTGCAGCTATATGTGCCTAGATAAGTATGTCTGCATGCTAATGAGACAAGCCAGATACTGCCAACTGTAGGCTTGGTTAACTGATTTTGGTAAAAAAAAAGTAGGACAAACCAAGAGCTTCTCCTTAATATTTTGAAATAAATGGTCCTATGCTACAAATGAGGGGGAAATTGCTCTAATTTACTGAAAGGATCATATGTTCTAAAAATATTTAAATATCGACATATTAAAAATATTTTCAACCACAAAACAATACCAAAATAGCAATGAAAACACATGCAATATTAAAAAGGAAAAAACCCAGAGCATTTCCATTAAACATGAAATTTGCTACCATGTATGACAGTGACAAGGCCTTTTTCTCACTCTGCCCCTCCAACAAGAAGCTAGGAGAGGCCACAGCTGGCACAGCTGACCCAAAATGACCAAAGGCCTTCTGAACATTGTGCTCAGCAATAAAAGCTGGTGGAAGGACGAGGAGGAGGAAGAGAGCACGTTCGAAGTTACAGTGTTTGTCTTTCCCAATAACTACATTGCTGTTCCATTTAATGGTTTGCCAAGTCAAGTACAGTGTTACAGTGGCAGAAGTTTCACCATTTCTTTTTAGTACACATAAAAGTGCTAATAGGAAAGCTTTTAAGTTAGAGGAAAATTAATACTAACTTTTTTATTTTGAATTACAGAGTTATTTTAGAACTGTTCTTTAGTGTTCTTTTTCATGTGATGTAAATGCAGTACTCCAAAAATGCCATACTTCCAAAAAAGCCACCGGAAGTGATCAGACTAGAAAGACATTTACGTCTGCAAATTTATACCACACAAATTCATAATATGCAACTAAAAACCAGAATGAATGCCTTTTTCACTTCTTTGTCAGGCTACATAAGACAGTTCTTTAAAAAAAAACAAAACAGCATTTTCAAGGATGAAAAGCACTTCTGATACCATCTGTGACATTGTGAAAAGCCATGCAATGCTACTCCAAGTGCTATAAGCAATATACACATTCCCTTCTAAATTCTAAAACTGAATTGACAAATTTGATTCAAGGAACTTTGACCAGGAATTCCTGCATCAAGCCTGTTTAAATAATACAGCAAATAATAAACATTATGTATATTAAAATTATATTCAATAATTGATTTGAAAAGCTCAAGTGATGGAAAAACTTCCATGTTCTTCAACAATGCATTTTAAACTACAAAAATAGTGTTTCAGCTTAATTCCTCCAAGTTGTAGCAACAGATTAACCCAGCAATCATAAGGGCATCCAATTTCCTGTCACAAATTTTATTCTGGTACTTTTATGATACTGCAAATTCTGTCTAACATTGGAAAGTAAACACATTCATATATGTAACTTGAGTCTTTACAGTCCCTCATTCTTTGTTTTCCTTTTTTTTTTGATTGCTCTTTTCACAAGGTGTGTTTACATACACACATACATAAAACATAATTTTGCCACAAATCAGCACTAGAAGAAACAAATATTTTCCCTGCACTCAAGTGCTTATTTGTTGCAATCTCTTTGAATCACAAAAGAGAGAATCAGATTCTAAAAAACTAAAAAAATTAATAATTGCCCACTTTTAACAATTAGAAAAGATTATGTTAGATATGTCCCAAGAAAGAATTTAGTTAAATTATTCATCTGTTTCTATTTACAGGTATTTTCACTGAAGAACTGCATCTAAGTCTGGTATACCACAATTGGCATGCTTGTTTCTTCTCACAAGCTAACATACTGGGAAACATGGTTACCCCTTTAAACTTTGCTACAAACCACATAATTTCGGTGACCATGCAGATAGTAACAATATTCAAAGTCATTCCTTTTAATTAGCTTTCTGAATGGCCCTAAGTCAAGGTGTTGCCTCTTAAACACACAGCTTTTAAAAACCAAAACTGGTAACAATGACTCACACTCTCAAACTGAAGGAAAATTTTGCACTCTGTAAGCTACATTTAATGACACAGAAATACTGTGGATTTATTTATGCATCTCTAAAATGATAAAAAAAGGAAGGAGAAAACATAATTCTGCCTGCACAGCTGGGAAGGATCTGCTCTTTTGGCTTTCCAAATGACCTTTCAACCTATGTAATGGAATTTTAAAAGGAGTCTCTGAGTATACAGAAAAATCAGTATAATAAGATTGAGAGTTAAGGAAGAGATAATGACAAGTTGGATTATAAAAATATGGTATTTTGGTTTAGAGTTTATCTTTGCCAAAAAATGTAATGGAAAAGAAACTACAGTGCAATATATAAATAAGGCTCTTAGAAATAACATAAAACCTCTAAAGATATTATGAGGCAACAAGCTTCTTTTTAAGGCTAGACTTCATATCTGCAGGGATATTGTACATTACAGTGCATAAGATCAAAGTGAGAAAGCAACAGGCATCTGGGTTTTGTGCTGAAACCACAGTTCTTACATATGTATATAAAGCAAACAATCTAAACAAGAGGTAGGTGTCTGTGTTTTATGTTATGTTTTATTCTTTCCTTTAAGCTTATTTTTCGTATATACATTCTGACACAAGTGATTACTCTGACAATGCAAAGAAAGGTTTATGAAAAAGGTATGACTTACAGTGCTGGAACTTGTCAAAAGAAGGAATAGCAGAAAAAAAGCAAATGGTGCCTACACCTAAAGTGTGGATTCAACACCAGGAAAAATATGAAAGCAGTCTCATTTTCCAAAGAAACAGAATGGCCGCTGACACCAATTGCACGTAAGCCTGCTTGGTGCTCAGTAACTTCGAAAAGGTAGGTTGTTTAAATATAAATATGAGTATAGAAGCCTAATTTTAGGCACTTTTAAAATATCCTGACCAAGGATAAAAAGGAGAACTGTTTAAAAATGTTTTGCTTTGATAGCCCTCAAAAAAGGTAGGAGGTCTGTCTAGGTAAGATGCGTGAAGCTTTCATTATGTTTAATCTTTTTGCCTTCATAACATAATGAAGAACTACTAGGTATTATATTGAAAGTGCTTTTTTTCTCCGGAATACTTGATTTTCTATTGTTCTGTTATGGTATTGAAAAAGTGAATGAAGTATCTATTTATTCTGTGCTTTCACAATAATTTAAAAGAGAATGCAGAGACAGCAGTTAAGTTTTTATTTTATGTGAGAATCTAGAAGTCAAAGATGTTTTACAAGGCCTCTTGCTTCTGAAAAGAAAGAGGTGGTATAGAGGACACTCAGTATCTTTCAGGTCAATGTCCTGCTGGTCAGCAGGTCACAGAACAGCAATTAAGTTGCCTTCAATTCCATTTTTATGAAAAGTCCTAGGGAAGATACAAAATGAAACTAAAAGACTTGGGAAGAAAAAAAACTGGGAAGAAAAAGGGCATTTATTAGAGTAAAATAATGTATGTCTGTAGAAAATAGCAAAAAGGTATTAGTTTTGTTAGGTTTCTCTTTCAAACATTTCCTGAATCCTACCACTGTAAAATAAGATAATCACCTCTTTCGTTACACCATATTGTTTGACAGGATGTGTTAAGCTGGTGTCCCTAATAACTACAGTAATACCTGCTGGTAAGGGCATGTGAACATCTGAATGTAGCCAACAAACTACTCATGACTCGTTTCTTCTCTACACATCTATATGAGAATCTTACGGATCAATTCATTTCCTTTAGTGGAGCAAAAACCAGCATGCTTCACAACAAAAGGCAGCTATAACAAGCAGCTGTGATACTTACATATAATTCCTCACAAAAGAATGAACAAAGAATGTCTTTAAAAAAAAATGTCAGTCTTCATTATTTTAAAGTATAAAATTCATACTCACATCATTTTTTCTGTTCAATTCTCTGTGGGAAAGTATGACCCAATCTGCTAGAATATTTATGTGTTTGGTAAAAAGCACTGAGGCTTCGCTTCCCAGCCAAAATGTCTTCAAAAGAACTGTCTGTGGCATGACTTGCTGATGCTGTGAATTGATCCCTTCAACCAAACTGTAAAAAAAAAAAAAGGGAAAAAACCTGAAGCTTTATGCTGCTTTTTTACTACAGTTACCAGACAGAAACCTTGTCTTCTGTCAAAACACACACAGGTTTGGCAATTTTTAAATATGGAAAGATCAGACACAGTTTCTGAATAATAAGTACCATAATGACTATTACTGTTAGATTGGGGGAATATTGTGCCAATATTTACATAAAGTAAAGGGCACTTTCACTATATAAAGGCAGAGAAAAACCAAGACTTCTTTTATACTTCATAAACCAAGGAAAGACAATTGTCTCCCTAAGATAATAGGAAGATAAGTTAATTGAATGTAAAAAAAAAACCAACATAAAAATCAGTATGTTCAAAATGCTGCTTGTCTACCTTAAAGGATGAATACTGAAGCACTGCAAAGCTAAAAATACAACATGAGCAAAATTAAGTGCTTACGGAAACTTATAGTATAGTGAAATAACAGGCTCGGAAAAGTAAGAGGCCTTAAAATACAATTAGAAAATGTCTACACAAATTACGAACTAAGAACTGAGAAATATAAAAGGAAATGCTAACCTGCCATCTCTGTAGAACAGTATCTTATTAGGGATATACAAAAATCAGGATATAAGCTGCTGTAGGTAAGGAAATGCATGTGAAATTGTGAAAAATAAGAAAGTATTATCCTACAAACCTCACCTTTTTTTCAGAAACTCTACTTCAGCTTTTACTAAATCAAAGAAAAACTTCAATAATGTTTTGTGAACTATCTTCTGTTCATCTTCTCTCCCTGAAACTGGTTCAACATGACAAATGGTTTTGCAGTAAAGGCAAGACCTGAAAAATAAAACCCAAAAAATCCATTTGTATGACAGCAATCGTAGTCTGATCTAGTGGCAAAAAAGTCAGCTTTGAATTTTGACTGTTTTGACAAGGAAATAGCTTGCTCCCCAGCAACATTCAATAAAGCCTAATTTTTTGGTTTAAAAGCTCTTTTCAGAAAAACAAAACAAAACAAAAAACATCTTTATGACTGAGTTTCTGTGTTCCAGATTAAGATTTTGTATTATAGTGTAAACTAAATAATTTCCACTGTATTTCATTTTTCTGTCTCTACTCGAGTTATTGTACAATTACTATGTTTAACAGAACATCTTTAAAATCCTTTAAATACAAGATAATCTTGTAATATTCTATAGCCATTGTAACATTTGCAACATCCTACAAACTTTAGTTCAGATAACAGTTCACACATACCATTTGACAGGACTACAGACTGTCAAGTATGATGGAGATAATTCTTCAGTAACATGCAAACACATTTTTTAGCTAGAATTTTGAGTACTAGCACCACCAGGTATACAACTGCTGGGTCTTGGCATTCAGCAGTAAGTACTAAAAGACAAAATACTTCATCTAAAAGACATATTCTCTTCCATTACATGTGACGTGTTCCTAATAAAAACTATTAAATGTCCAATTATAGTGATTCAATGCCCTTCAAGACATGCTTACAATCATATACGTTCATATATGTGTAATCACAGTTGGATCAATGTATTTAAATCTTAGTTAAGATTTTATGACAGCAATAAAAAGAGGTATAGTTTCTCTTCCAAATGAACAGAATAATTAAATTCTATTGGTCCAAATTTCAAAAAATGAGTTCTTAAGATAAAGCAGATACTAACTACCCAAACAACTCCTATGTACTGTCTTGCATTTGTAGAGGTATAAGATATAATCAGACTTCTCAATAAGATGGTGGAGGTTATAATTAAAATCAAAATCAAAATACAATATGAAACTTCACGTTTGGTAAGATAAAGTTTGAATTTTCTTTGTAACTGCAGATATGTATCTATACACATACATTCCATGTTAGCAACAATACATAGATTATTATAACCTGTGGAGAGCATAAAAAATAAAATATTTTTTAAAAAGGAAGAAGGCTAAGAAAATGTACATCTTTTTCTTTCAAAAAAAAAAAATCTATCTGACTGTGAGCTAGCACTTTGTGAAATATCAAGTGAAATGTCCAAATCTGTTACAATTCTAGACTTTCACGTGCAGTTAACTTGTTCTGTTGAAAACGTGACTTTGATGCAACAGAGTGCCAATTCTCCTCCACCGTCCCTGAGTTTGGAGTAACATAACAACTATTGCATCCAGCATCTCATTAAACTTTCTTACCTTACAAGCATCTCTATGAAAGACCATGTACCTTTCTTACAGATAGGACACTGAAGAAGATCCAGATAATACTTTAACATAGACAGGGACTTCCAGGGAGGATCATGTTGGAGAATAAGGTACAAAATGTGACAAAGTTTGGCAAAAAATATTGCATCGGTATTTCCCTGTAATAAAATGAGAAAATAATAATGGCTCCATACCAGCCAAAGATCCATATTCACTACGAGTTTATTCATTTTCTTTATTCTTTACAATACCAAAAGACTGTATTTAATCACTGCAGTAACATGTAATTTAATGCATAACTATAAGCAGAAAAACTCATAGTTTTAAAAAAAAAACGAAGGAAAAAGAACTTGCTTTAGAGTGATATTCCAGCTGAATGCACTGTTAGAACAAACCTTCTCAACTGATGTCTCTACCTGTGGCCTACTAGCATAGTGCTGTTTCTAAATGTAACAAAAAATATTTGTGGTCAAGCCTTACACAATACTTAGAGCACTACATTCATATGGCTTGCAAATAAATACTACTAAAAAAAATAGTCTTTAAGTATTAAATTCTTTTTTTTTTTGGTAACACAAGCACATTGATGAACACAAAGAGAAGACAGAACACATCACTAAAAACTACTAAACACAATGTCAGGAGCAAAGATCATAATACTTCCATTTATTGCTTTAATTTTGAAAATACTTTAGTTTTCAGCTCTCACCAATAGGAAATATTCTAGAAGAGAATGAAGAAGTTGCACAGGAGGTATACGGTACTTCTGACCAGCAGCAAGTTCTGTGATTACATCAGCAAATAAATGCTCTTCCACTAATCCTTGAAGTATATACCAACTGTGTCTGGACAAATCAGTACTTTTAACCTAGAAATGAGACATCTTTGTAAATAAAATAACAGTTTAAATAAAAAACACCCCTTAACTAACTAACAGGAAATGCATCAATGCATCAACCAACAGGAAATTTTTAAGTAAAATGCTGGTAATATATGTCCTGGTTCTGGTCAGGACAAGGGTAATTTTTTCATTTTTTCAGTAGCCAGGAGCAGGCATGGCTAAGACACAGAGGTTATTCCGGAAGTTATTCTCATGTTACTGCCAGGGGCAGGGGAAAGGGACTTTTGCTTCTGAGAAGAAGGTTGTTCTGAGAAAATGCAGCAGGGGGAGCTGTCCAGTAGTTTATTGTTGCAGGCTTTCCATACGAATCCTTTTTTCTTATACCTTTTGTTATTAATATTGTTGCTCTTACTGTTCATTTTCTTACATCATTGCTGTTTCCAGTAAATTGTTCTTATCTCAACCCATGATCTTTGCCTTTTGTGTCTCCAGCTGGTGAGGAGGGAGAGGAAGTGGCACATGATTTTAGTGGGTGTACTAAATTGGAGAATATAATTCCTAAACCACAAAAACGAAACAGGAATGATTACAAACTAAACTAGAAAAATTACTTATTGTCTGGTCCAATCTAGATCATTTTGTTCTAGAAAGGTCTTCCCTCTTCCTGAGCTAGGCTTTCATTGAAAATATAGTAGGTTTCAGAATGTGCTTCTCTTCTTAGATCAGATTGCAACTACGCTATTAAAAAACAAATTACAGTCCACACATCCGATAAATTGTGTATAATTTATTCTGGAAAGGTATGAAAAGGAGTTTTAGTATTTCCAAAAGTGTACAGTACATCCCACAACATATGGCTGAAGCAGTAAGATAGTGAGTACCATGGAATAGCTAAGAAAGTCTGAGAAAAGTGTAAAACCATGAGATACATAATTTAAGTGTACACATTATAAAACCATAAACAATATAACTGTTTTATCTCCCTAGTTCTTCTATTCCCATATAGAACGTCAGAGAAGCATCTAACACTACAGATTGCACAGGTAGTAACCCCAGTGGATTTCAAAACTCTGAAGATCTTAATGGCACAGGGCTTCCTGCTTGTTCTCTGCCACTCACGACAGCAAAGCACTTCACTTTGCAGGCTTTCAAAGAACCCACACAGATATAATGGCTTTCATGAGATGCTGTATCTGCTCTGCAATTTCCCTGTTACCATCTGTACTTTCAGCTTTCCAAAACCCACAAATAATGCTATTGAAGACCTCAGCTACATTGCTATTTATACCTTTCCTCTAGTCCAGGTTCAAGCCAAAGCTGACACACAAATTAGTTGCAGAGATATTACCAATCAAAGCACAGCTTCCCTATGCCAAATAACTTCTCTTTTGAAATCCTGCTTTTTCATTTGACCACACAGCCTGAGGCTCTGGTAAATTCAAAGGAACTTGGATAAGGAGTGAAAACTGAAGAATCTGACTAAGATGACTGATTGGACTGCTGGGAATTAAATAGTTACATAAATGTATTGTTGCTTTAGTCCCTGACAACTTGTAGACTTTAGGATCTCTGCCAAAAATCCTGTCTTTTAAAGTACATTAGATAAAGTTACTCAAGACATAAAATCACAGAATCATAGTTTAGGTTGGGAAAGAACTCTAACGCATTGAGCCCAATCATTAATGCAGCACCACCAATTCCACCAGCAAACCATGTTCCCAAGTGCCACATCTACACATTTTCTAAATCCCTCCAGGGATGATTACTCCATTACTGCCCTGGACATCCTGTTCCAGTGCTTGACAACGCTTTTGGGGGAGAAATTTTCCTATTATCCAATCTAAACACCCTGCCAATTGTTTTAAAACTGGTTACATTTTTAAATTAACATGGACTTTGAGTCCAGTTGTGGATTTGAAGCCTACTATACTGCTATTAGATAGCTTCCAAAAACGTTCCAGTAATAAGCTAAAAACATTTGGGGCTCTGGTCAAACATGAAAAAGATTCAGAACGAAATTATAACTATGGTTATATCACAGCTAAAGTCTCAGTGAATGAACTCCACCTTAACATTAGATATTTAGTTTCTCTGTAAATGCTTCATTTCTAATTCCTAATACACACATTATTATATGAACAATAAATAAAGATGCTTATCTATACAATTTTCTTTTAATCAAGGTTTTGTAAATCTGGTGTTTGCAACTCACATTTACTTCAATGTTTTCATTCATATATGCACCATTAAAACCTGCACTAAAATTTCCTTTGGAAATAATGGTTGCATTGATACTTTTGTAATGTTAGTTAACCATAAACTGTTTAATGACAATCAAAGAACAACTTCTTTGACGCCTGGATGTGAAAGATGACTCCATATATTGTGCAAGTACAAGCACACTGCTACTGGCCTGCATCTGGTTGATTGCACCAGCATGCAGCTTTTTATATTGTGACTGAAACCTTTATCTCTTGAAAATTCTGGTACTAGAAGAAACAACGACATTGATGCATTATTTTTAAAGTACACTAAAACAAAGATGTTTTGGAAACAGTGTGAGGCCTTTAGCATTGCATTCAAGACAATGAGGAACTGGAGAACTGGCTTTTGGCATATTTCTAAGAGGTAAAGAAGGATGGTACACAACTGAGGCAACAATTTTTTTCAGTATCAGGAGACAGCTGCTATCAAAGAGACTGAATAGTCAATAAGCTGTACAAAGTTCTACTGGTTTGCATTCTGAGGAATGCAATAAGGAATCAGCAGTATCTTGTGAAGCACTGCTGGTACAATCATTAACACTTTGAGCAGAAACAAATGAAAAATTAAGGTCCACACACAGTAAGTTGTGTTTTACTTTGCATAACATGGAAGAAAAGCTGACAAAAGAGATATAAATATTTTTGGGATGACGATAGATAACAGAACACTTAGCTGAGTTAAGCCTTCCTAGCAGTTGCGAACTGAGATGATGGAATATAGTAGGTCGTTCTAACATGTGAATTTAGTCTGTAGGTTTGATTTTACTTCATTAGTATTATTGGAAATGTTTATTGGAGCTGTTTATAAAAGCCATAAATATGGCTTTTTATACTGCCTATAAAAGTCCAATATCAGATGCAAAATCTACCAATGAATATTCCACAAAGCAGTAAAAGACAGCGATAGGTCATGCATAAGAAAAGTACTACAATTAGTCTTAAAATTTCCAAACAAAAAAATGTATTATTCTAAAGAATACAGAAAACCAATTCCGGTGTACAAGAAAGATAAATTTTTTATCCCATTCTTCAACAAACTAAACACTAAGGTTAAATATCAATGCAAATCTGTTCAGGAGCAGAAATGCACACAGCATTTTGCTGTCCAGTGGTGGTGTTGGACCATGACAAAGCATTGCAGTGCTCATGTTTTAAAAGTATTTTTCTCCTCCCCTCCTCATTGTGTCAATAAAAAGAAATCAGAAAAAAAAGAGATTTGCAGTAACTATTTATGTAGAAACGCTCATAAAGATATCGAATTTTCAGCTATCAAGAAATACAGGAAGCTAATAGATGCTTCAAGTGTTTCCATTTTTAACTAATAGAAGTTACCATAAAAAGTACACTACTACTAGCTCATGGTTACTATGTAAAATGCTTTTTGAGTACTAAGAAGCAATGTTTCAACATGTTTAAAGATTTATTCTTAGTATTAGAGATAGAAAAGGCAAAATTTATTTTCTTCAAATCTATATAACAAAGACTTAACAAAACCTATTGCTGATTAGTACCTGATTTATGGCATATATTTGACTTACTGGAAATAAAAAAGAGAAATTTATTAGTACAAAAAAAGAAATTAAATCAAAGTAATTATGAAACAATTGAAAAACAAAGTATTCTACTTGCAATCTGTGCCTCAGTTATCCCTGAAACCCACATGATGGTGCTTCAGGCATGTGCTGAAAGAACAACTACTGCTTCTTTCTACAGTGAAACAACCTTTGGCTAAAATCTGTCCCTACTAGCAAAAACTGTGGTGAGCACTGCTAAAAGTTGTGTACACTTTCACTTTATTGCCACTGCATAAATACCATGCTTGGATAATTTAAGATGCTCTAAATCACAGTAGGGCATCTTTGCTTCTTTTTTTTCTACATTAATAGGTAAAGTTCTCTTAACTAGCAGAATTAAAGGGCTAAATTAACGTGGACAGTACTGAAAGTATTGCAAGAACAAACAACATTCAACATCCAATGATGCTCTTTAATGCTTCAATACTTTTATTAGAGTTTTGGATAACAAAAGAAAATTTTAAAATGTTTCTTTGATAGCTAATTTTACAATGAAAGTATGTTTGCCTAACTTCATAACAAAATTCCATATATGCAACATGCCCTCCTTATCAGAATTCTTACCTGTGGATTGCATTTGTTCAGCTGGTCTGTTTGAGCAAACCTGTGGATAACAGTCTGTAAAACAGGATAAAGTCAATCTATACACTGGATATCAGTCAACATATTCAATAAATACTACATAAAACTCCCTAAACAACAACTTTTATTAAGCATCATTCAAGCACAGCATTTAACATAGCAATCTATTTATATTTGTCTTTTTAATATTTGGATGGTAAAATTACAAAATAGAGGGTTAGTGACCCAAAAGGAATAAAATATGGCAATTTTGTGGTTGCTATGAAATGACACTGTTCCTAGATTAGACCTTAAACACTGAGTGTTTGGATTCCTCTTGCAGGTAACCTACAATGTAAAGATATGGCAGTAGATGCAAGAGTATGTTACTATTATTGCTATATTTAGTTATCATCTAGTGTTACAACCTTACCAAAAGATGTTACAAAACAGTCTTTAGGAGAGACCATCTTTGGGATTACCATTACTCCATCTGCACATTGCTACATAATGTGTAGTACATATGTACTATATAAGAATTTGAACAAGTGCAGTTGCTATGTGTAATATACATGAAAAGTCAACAATAAATTTATTTTTTAAATGTCTGGGAGGGTATAGCCTTGATAAAACGTCACCTATAGAAGATGTAGCATTTGAAGCTGCACAGATTTAAGCAGCATGAGTGTTCTATTTGCTGATTTTCTGTTTAAAAATTGCATACCTTGAGGACTTAAAAATTCTAATTCTTTTGCTACTAAGAATGTACAGTACTTCATGTAAACAAGCTCCTACAAAAGTACTTACACACCACCATCTGCATCACTGTCACTTACCAAGATAATATATCCTAACTCAGAGTAATTAGTTGTTTTTTTTCTAGATATGAAATAGTGGTTTTAATTACTAATGTAGCACTCTTATCAGGATTAGATATGTGACAATATAGAACCAAAGCAGTGCATTAGCTATATTTCTGACTTATGATAAAAAACATTCATATAAATCAACAAAATACCAGTTCTACAATATGATTGGTTTGAAAAAATAACAGGAAAGTCACAGAAACACTGTAACTCAATTTTGTTGAACATTTGCTACTATTTATCTCATATATTACACCCAGATTTCAAGTAGTTCACCTTGTCTTCTACACAGCCATGTCAACCAATTACCATTACTAAATTATAATTTAACTAATGGTAGATTAGTAAATATAGCATTATTAAACATTGCAGGTTGAAAGGCAATATTACTATTTCAAAAGGTTTTAAACTACCTGCTTTATTAGCTCAGTACTATAATGAAACATATAGTCAATAATATCCATTTTATGCTAAGAAAGCATTAACTGTTACTTACCACTGCAAAATACATATGTTTTATAATGGCGTTTTTCATTTTAGTAAGTTGCATTTTAGACATGACTTGGTCTGTTTCTTGTGCAGACAGCAAATAGTTCATTTGGATATCTTCAGTATTTTGTATTTCATTCTGTGCAGAGCAAAAAGAAATACTTTCTTTGTTTCAAAGCTAATCGTCTAACCGACTTTTATGTGCTAAGTCTATCTATATGTTGAATTGTAAACCCTTCTGTGCCTATGTATGCTTATACAATTGTTTAAGGGTCTACATCATGTGCCAGATAAACAGCGGGGGGTTTGGAAACCAACCACTGATGCTGTAGGAAGCTGTAGATAAGAACTATCATTGTAACCTTCCCCATATTTATTTTTCCTGACTGACTTTTAACTCAGTCACAATCCCTGGGGCTGAAGCGAGAGCTGTGTTTCCATAATGGATTCTCTCTCAAGGACTTTTCAAAAAACTAAAGTCCATTTTTAGCTAGTCAAAAATGTAGTAAGGATTTTTAAAGACATTTTTTCTGCAATTAGTCTATTTATTTTATATAGACCACTATAATGAAATCTTTTCAGTTCTTGCCTATAAACCTGAAATAAAACAGTAATTTAAAATTTAAAAGGGTTTTTTTTTTCTTTTTTTGGGTGGTTGTTGTTTGATTGGTTTTTTTTTGTAATTTTGTTTGTTTAAATAATTTACTCTCTGAGTCCAGCTATCATTTCCAGGTATTTCTTCAGTACAGAAAATGAGAAAATATTTCTCAAATTGGTTTCCAACTCATTCTGAAAAGACTCCTAGTGACACCACAAGATAATTTTTGTTAGTAAAAAATAGCTACAAAAATATTTAAAATTTACTTCATGGATTAAGAACAATACATTTCAGTAAGAGTGTCAATGTATGCTTTCCTTCAAAGATATAGAGATTAGGATTACAACACCATTTTTATTTTAAGTTAATACACATGCAACTACAAAACCAGACACCTCTTGCAGCATGATGAGTTAAGATATAGATGAAGTGTTCCCTTGGTCACACAATGATGGCTATTTTTTACTGTGAGCAGGTGTGGAAGGCTTGGTGTAGCTTGCCCACTGATCCAAACACCTAAATCCGATGGACAAATCAAGTATGGGAAACATGGGAAATAACAGTATGCAAAAACCCACAGAAGTGTATGCAATGACAAGATCCAAGCAGTTTATACTTCTAAGTTTTAAAACTAAAGTTTCAAAAGTTACATATCTCATCCTATTTTCAGATTTTCCCTTAAATGTATAGTTCAAAACAAATGTATTTGGCATGTGCATAACTGTATTTCTAAACAAACACTGAGTTGGTTGCACATTTAGAAGATGAAGTATTTTTGGTAGAGTATAAACAGCTTTTGATGAGCCTGGGATAACTGAACTCTGATGCATTAACTAGTCTTTACTTCTTATGGCACTTCAAGCACATTATTTTCAACATGCTCATAAAAATACTTACATTCAAACAATTTATGTACAATCATGGCAAAAATTTATGAACTCCAGCATGCATCCAACAAAGCAATTAAAGTCACTGTTTGAGACTAGCTCCCTAAAATCATGCATGTGTTCTAATATCCTAAACCAATAAATATGACATCTTGCAGAATCAAATCATCAATGACAATCCCACAGAGTATTTTAACAGCAGTTACTAGGCTGAGATAATAAGAATAGATACTGAAATATAAACATGAAGCAAAGACTTGGATAAAAAAAATTCACACTGAGAATATCTGAACAACAGTGCAGTTCCCCTGAAAAGAAGAAAATAATAATGCTATTTTGCTGAATTCATCATCTGGACACATATATGGATGTTTAGGGGAGGAAGAGGATTTATATTTGCTAGAAGTAGCAGTCAAAAAGCACAAATACAAATTTACAAAGCTGGAAAAATCAAATGAATTATAGGCCAAGTACTTCTGGGACAAAGAGAAAAGAGTGTGTCCATAATGTTCTTTGATAAAGCCTAATACATTTGGACAACTGCTGTGATTTGACTATGTTTTATTCTTTTCCTTTTAAGAGACTAGGAGGCTTAGCAGTTTTCTCAGTTCTTCAGATTCACTTAAATAGAAAACCAATGTTCTCTTGGCCTCTAAGGTGAGTTATTTTTATGAAATTCAGGAAAAAAAAGTTATGTGCAAGTTAACAGACTGGTTAAGATGGAAAGCTGTCATCAGATGTGGGAGGAGTTCAGGGTGCATAGCAAGAAACACTTGATTTTGATAGAGATCAATAAAAGGTGAAGTAGCCATAAAAACCTGACACTCATTCATCTGTTAATGTAAATGTCTATCTTAGTTGAAAGATTTAAATGAGAACAGTTTCTCTGAACAAGTTTCATTAAGAGAGTAAGCACCAGAGTAAGAGCCCACATTGATGTGTTTTATTCAGGGTGTAAACATTAAGACCTTCCAACCTTCTTCTCGCCCTTCTGTAACAGCTTTATTACAGGGAGCACAAAGTATTTTGATCTGAAGAATCCAAAGGGTTTTCAAATAGTAATAAACATAGTTTTAGCTTCTACTTGCTTGCAAAGGTAATATTTTCAATTAGCAGTTGAATAAAGTCACCCCAGAGTCTGAGGAACTACCATACTAAAAGAATATTCTGAGGCCCTTGAGTAGCTCCAGATCAAAATACTAGGAAGTTCTGAACGGTGCACCTGGTAAGCAAACAATTATGAATCATTGGGCATCTCTCTTAAAGGAAATAGTAGCAAAAAATTCTGCTGAATTCCGCACTGGCCCAGGACCATGTCCAGATAGCATCCTATTACAGTGTTCCATCACCCTTACAGTAACAAGTGGTTCCTGAATTCCAGACAGAACCTCCGGTGCTTCTGTTTATACTCATTACCTCTTGTCCTGTCAAAGGGCACCACAGCCCAGCTCTGTCTACTTTGCACCCTCCCTTCAGGTATTTGTATACATTCATAAGCTTTCATGCCTCTTGGATACACAGTTTCAGCATCAGAAAGTTGTCTTACCTTTAATCAAATTACAAAACTTTCAGGCTGATCATACACCTCTCTATTATTAACACTGCATTGTTTACAGTAATCAGTAAAATAATTTACTCACCTCAAAAAGGTAATGTCCTAGATATTGCAAAGGGTAGTACTGAGCTTCTGAGAGACATTTTTTGTTTCGCATAGGACAAACGTCTTTATTGATGAATATATGAGTTACACTGTGCACTGCATCATGAGATGAACATATGACTGCCTTTCCAGCTTGAAGAACTCTAAAGAAACATATTTGGAAAGATGTATTTACTCCATTATATTAATACTGCCTAAAGCTACAATATAGTTTACAAACTACAAGCACGTAAGTGCAACTGAATAAGGCATGTATTTATGTATGGCACTCCACAAACTTTATTAGAAAGATAAAAGGGCACTTAATGGCCTTCAGAAAACTAAATAACCCACTTAACAAGACATCTTTCTCCTCATAATTTAATACTATTAATTAAAATCAATATACACCTCCTACCTATCTGATAGAAGGCTTTACCTGTGCACTTTTTCAGATATCAAATTTGATGATAGCAGCTATACTTTTTTGCATTATCTCCCCCAAAATGATACAGTCTTTCAATTAAATCTTCCTATAAATTAAGCAGTTTACAAAAAATGAACACTGCTTTTCTGAACTGTAATATGATATTTTCATAATACAAATAATACATTTCCATATAACATTTACAGCATTGGTGCTGTCCAATATCATATATAGAGATTTGTTTGTCTTTGGGACACCATTACATAGAATTTTCCCAGGGACAATTTCCAGAGCTGTACTACTGCAAGTACTCCAATGTTTTAGAAAAGATGCCAGACAAAAAAAAAATGCTGGAAAAAATAAGGTTTCGTGACATTCTGGATATATGTTTCATTTTTTATAATCCAGGTATGTAAAAAGAAAAGGCTGCTGATCTCACACACTTACCCATCCAACAGCTAGGCACTAAAAGCAAGAAGAGCATAGAAAGAAGAAAAAAGGCACCGTATTGTTAAATATTAGAGAAAAATTGGTCTTTCCCCAAAGCTATAGTGGCCTTTATGACTGAAAAGAGTATCTGCTGAAGACAAAAAACATCCACCTGTCAGTTTTTCCTGACTGAGTAAAAGGATTCCCATGTTGAGTGTATGGGAAACAGCCTGGAAAAAAAAGACTTCTTCCACAAAACTGCTTGTTCACCTCTCTTGCTGATGTAGTTCCCATAAAAGGTTATTTCTATTGCAAACAGACGGGTGTGCAAGACACCATTTCAACAGTGTTATCGTGAAGATCTGCATAAGCAGTTTTTATGGAAAAAGAAGCAGCATTTTTCACAAGCGTGGCAGGACATAATAAACTCTTCCACTCAGCCAGGAACATAGCACACTTAGAATGCATTCCGTTGGCAAAATCAAAAGATGGTAACTTCAGCTACACCTCACTTTGTCTCTATGAACTAGAAAGAGACAGGTACCTGTGACGTAGCATACAGCCCTGTACTATGATTCACCAAACTGCACTTCCCTTTTTGCCTGTGCATCTGTGGTATGCCTAGACCTGAGCATTCCTAACTAACTGGGATGTCAAGAGAGAGCAGGACTGTTTTTTATTGAATGGAAAGCTCTAAAACAGTGTCAGGAGACGTTCCTTTTACTGTACCAGATATAAATATTACTTAAATATGCTCTACTTGTACTTCTGTGCGGTATTTAAATGAATGAATCCAAATGTGTAAGAAGAGTATGGAAAAGAAAAACACAGCCCTAGAATTCTTGCACTTCAATCGTTTCCCTTTCCTCTGCTTTTCATTTATACTTTTGTCCTTCCCTTCCAAAGTATATGTATTTACAACATATCAGAAACATCTGATAAGCACAAATTAGATCTTCAGAACTACAAGAAGCTGTTACACAGATGTGACACAAAAGATCGATCAGGTCAGTAACAGTGTGGCCCAGATGCTTAAGACACGGTCTCGGGTCAACCAGCCAAGTGAAATAAGGTGTCCTATTCCAGCTACTATTTGAATCTAACACCCACACAAAATAAACACTCATAAAAACTGTAAGTCTATATTTCTTGCCTCATGAAGAAGTTTCTCTTAGCAGCTTACTTGACAAAAACATACACAAATGGACATTATTTTTGACACTATACTAAAAGAAAGCAAGAAAAGCAGTGATGTTACAGATTTAAAGTCATTATAAAAATATGGAAATATATTAATGAAAATAATTCAGAGTTTGGAGGGTTGAGGTTATTATGGGTCAAATTAACTGGGATGGAAGAACAAAAATATGTTCAACCATACAATAAGTGCTCTACTGTGCATTACTTAAGTTTTAAGACATATACTCCTACCTTCTAATAGATGCCATTCGTTTATCACCTTCCTTAGCAGGAAGGACAACTTTCCATCTGTGGAAGGCCCCTGGAGCACTAGAGAAAGTCAGTTCTTCGCGCCATCTTTTAGGTGCAGATTGCATTTGAGGTGAATAATGGGTGTCTTTTTCAATTTCATATCCCCATTCGTACGTTGTTTCATCAAGCCATCTGCCACTTTCAGCACTATTAATTATGTACTCCTTAGTTAGTACCCACTTTCCTAAAAAGCAAATGAACTGTCAACCACAAGAGATTTTTTTTGTGCAGACAAATGGCAATCAGCTGAAGAACTAATATAAAATTAACTTAAACCTTTCTTGTGCAAATAAAAGCTGAAATTATAAGTACCATTTTAAAAACTTCTTCCTGTTACAAGAGTTCTCCACTTCAGACTTTAGAATCAAAACTCTCACAATGCCACTGAAAATGATCATTCTGTTTTCTTTTACCGATGAAGTGCCTTTTTACCCTTCCTAGATAAAATAATTGTCTGTCTCCTCAAAAATCTCCAAATACATCTTTTCGGCTTCCCAGATTTTGTTCTTGTGAATTCCACAGAACCTTGGCAAACACTTTATTTTTAATACCATTTGACACTTACACAAATATACTAAAACGAAGAAATATTTTACTACCAATGATTTAAAAGAAGAAATAAACTTTTAGCATGTAAGCTCTTTCTCACATATATTCTCAAAATTACTTGCACTGCTAGTGTAGTGAATATCAATATTCGGGGGACACAGTTTTAGACTTTTTTCTTTTCCCTTTCTTCTTTTCACATCCTTTTCTCTCATCCCTTGGCTCCACCTCCTCCACCTCTCCTCTTTCATCTTCTGCATGTATGCCTTTGATACAGTATGTAACGATCTTCCCCTTTTCTCTGTCTCTCTCTTCTTACAGGTTCAGGTCAAGAGCAGTGGTTAGTATCCTGCTCTTGTATTGAAACACTACCTACAGAAGACACTGTAAGAGAAATTGACTTGAATTGCGAGAACCTAATTGGTTTCACAGAACAGCAGGGTTGACTGGCAAAATGTCTCAGTGCCGGAGCACAGATGGTACTTTTACAAAACCTAGCATAGGTACCAGTAGACTTACGACTGGAAAAGGTATGTTGTGCACAACCTGCATGTTAAAACCATTTCTACTTGAAATTTCCATGTCAAAACTTCTGTCAGCACAACAACCGGCATCCTTTAGTATTACTGTTCAGCCCTACAGAGTTCTAAATGCATTTAAACATTATCTTTCTTCATTACTTGCAGTAGGAATGAATACACTGTCTCTGCCATCAAGAGTAAGACCAATGATTATGCAAAAATGGCACCTCTTCAAGATTAAAAACTACTAGATGTTATTGTGGAAGATTTGTAAGTAGAGAAGCATGATAGAGTTTTGCATTGCCATGTGGACATTACATATACCACTTCCACTCTGTTCAAGAAAACATCTCCACATGTTTTAAATTCCAAAAAGTAAGAAAACATTAACTCAAATGTTTAGAATTGTTAAAACAAAGTGCTATGCAAGAAATTTATAGGCATTTTAATATTGTTTCCCTCATGGAAACTTTTAGTTATTTCCTTTTTGATAAGAGTGAGATGAGAATTTTACATTAGTACAAGGAATCATCCATATATATATATATATATATATATATATATATATATATATATATACACCCCTGCATACAAGCATGAAATCAAGAAATTTATATATATCTTTAAATCCAAATACATGTTCAATTATTTCTGTCTATTATCTCTTAATTTAAGATTAGCCATTCTAAAAATTGCTTTACCACTTTGTTACAGTATTAAATAGGGAAAATACAGATCATGTTAAAATTGGTATTGTGATATCTCATAACTACATTGTGATATCTCATAACTACAAGATAGTGTAATCACTCTATAATGAAATCTTAAAATACAGAATTCTCATTCCAAAAGCATTTGAGTTGCTTATGTATGGGACTGCAGCATCAGGCCACAGTTAAACAGGAAGCAAGAGGAAAGACCAGAGGCTTGTGTCAGAATGGCAGAAGTCTGGAATTTTTTCTTGCTGCATAAACAGGAAATTAGAGACTGAGCTTTACCAGTGAATGTTGCATATGAATTTGGTATCAAAAATCCACTCCGACTATGGGTGTCCATATTCTCTCTGCCTCCTTTTAAGCAATCCATTTTTAAGTGTCCATGTAATTTGCTTATGACTGCAGGATCTAATATACAACAACATTTTCTGTTTGGTAACAGGTGCAGATCCAACAAAGGGAGAGAGCAGGAATACAATTTAGGAAAAAAATCTAAACAAAAAGAAGTAAATTATAACTTGAACATAATACTACATTAAAAATCGAGGTTAATGGAAGAAGAATGAGTGTTTGTAAGACAGTTCACTCACAAAATGAAAACGGATAACCCTTTTAAGTCTCCTTTCCAGACCCAGCTGTGATGCTATGAAATTTAACAGGAAACCTTTTACTCACCAGCAGCACAGGCAGCTAAGATCTTTTCACTCTTGCACAGCTTTTTTGCTACAAGATGTGTACAATTTCTGTATTTCTAACAAAACAAAAACAAAATAACACACTTGTATCACTGGAAACAGTTTAAATTCCTTGGCTATTTATACACAACTAAACTACAGCACAGTCATTTCTTTTAAGGCTTGCATTTCTACTTTCTGCTCTAACCCTCTTTTCTGTGCTTTGGTGAACAATACCTTACTATCTATAAAAAAACAGTTCAGTTTAAGCAGACATTTGAGCAGGGCCTTTTTCTCTTTTTCTTTAAATCCAGTTATTTGGATTATCCGTTTCTGGCTGCCACTTCCCATCTGTTGAAAGAAAGAAGAACGAAAAGGAAACATTAACACACAAAATATACACCACGAAAAGTTGCTTGCAAAGTCTGACTAGCATTTCCTACTTCTATTCCATTGAAATGGGAAAACACACCGAGAAAAAAGAAAGCTGCCTGAGGCGGTATACCACATTTTAAGCTCTCACTGCCTGACACTGTTAAGATATCTCAAAGGCGGTAACGCGGTAGTCCTGAGACGCCCAAACTGCGGCCTGCAATGGGCCGAGCCCCCCGGGTCTGGCATCTTGGCTCTGCACCGGGATGCCCGTACGCTCCGCCTTTCAAACCCTTGCTCCGCTGCTGCGCGGACCCCGCAGGTGCGGGGAGGTTCTTTACCGCCCGCCGGGGGGAAAACCCGCCGCTCCCTCTCTCACGAAACCGCCACCGAGGTGCGGCGGGCTGGCGACGCTCCCGGACAAGATCTAAGGAGCGAGCCCCCATCGCTGCGGCGGGGGAGCACCCCGGCGATCACGTACACAGGCCATGGGCGTGGGGAACAGGCGCTGTGCTGGAGCCCTACGGCTCCTCGATCCGGCCCGGCCCCGTCCCCGCTGGACGCTGCGCCCCTCGTTCAAACCCCAGCGCGATCCCGCCTTCCCCCGCCCCGCCCCCGGATGTGGCGGAGCGGCCGTTCCGGGACGTTGTCACGGACGCTCCGCTGTCGCCGGGGCTGTCGGCGCGGAGCCGCTCGGTAAGTGGCTCCGGCGGGGCTGCCCTTCCCCTGCCCTTACCGTGCGACCCGAGCGGGACAGGGCTGGGATCCGCTGCGGCCGCCCGCAAAGCTCTGGGGTTCCCCGCGGCCGCCTTCTCTCCTCCGCGGCCTGGCCGGGCGCTGCGCAGCTCCCAGGCTCCTCGGGCAGCCGAGGCGCCGGTGGGTGCCCGCCCCTGCTGCGGGAAGGCGGCGCTGGTGTCCCTCTGAGGCGGCCCTGGCGGCGCGGCGCTGCGGGCCCGGCTTTGCACCTCACCGCGGAGCGGGATGGGGCGGTCTGCCCTCAGACCGAGAGGAGCGGGTCCCCCCAGGGCTGGGGGAGGCGGGGACAGACTGGGGGCGAGTGGTGGAGGACGAACTGGGAAACGCGTCGGCGCTGCCTCGGAGTCTGAAAATCACCATGTCTGTTGCTCGTCAGAATTAAAATTGTGGAAGGCGGTCTGATAGAAATGTGCTGGATGACGGAAGAGACCTCACAGAGTAGAGGAAACTGACAGATGAACCAGGTGGAATTCTATGTAGATGCAAGCTGAAGTGTTTCTTCTGGAACAGACTGACTATGAAAGTCAGGAAAGGGGCCAGGGATTTCTGACCCTGATTTTCTCAGTATCTCTGAGAAACTTTCAAAGTACCTCGTGCCTCATAATGGTTGGTCTTCAGGGCAAGTGACCAGATACTGCTACAGCCAGATAATCAAACCACGTACCGGGATTTCTGCCCCGTTAGTGAAGGGATTCCTGCCCCACTGATCAAGTGGGTGCAGACTCTTCATTATGAGGGTCAGGGTTTGTTTTTTTAAAATTACAAAGCAATACGAAGAGCTCAAAATAATATTCAGCTTGTATCTCAAGCACTCAATTTAGAATTTAGAAATGTAGAAATACCAAGATGGCGATTGTTCGTCAGATTTTGTTTTGGTGTTCCACGCTTTATTTTGGTCCTTTCTGTGTTTGAGAGATGATTTTTGACTATTCCTGTGCACTGAATGGATAGTGCACAAGAAATCTGTCAATGCTTTGTAGTGAATAAAAGTAGCTTTTTAGAACACTTTTATTCATTTTTTCTATAACTTGAGACTAGAAGGCACACATCCTGATTCAAATGGAATCAGGAAAAAACTTTTCTGAAAGCAAAACTGTCACAACTGCTGAGTTTTTGTCACTGCAGCTTAGATCAATGGGTGCAATGACCATTGAACTCACCATTGCTATAAAGCATAGGTACCATATGTATTCCTTTGGAAAGAAAAGCCAAAACCACCTAACTGTAGACATCTAAAATTTGACAGCAGGTTGGACACTTGATTTTAAATCTGAATTTCCCAAATATCACAACAGAAGAACAGTTTTTCCGGGCCTCACATGAGTCCTGTGTTGCTGTTTATGAAGTATTCTGGTACACTGAATGCTTACTCAAGTTTTTCCTATCTTTTGTTTCTTTAACATTGCAGTTATATTTCTGTATGCAAACATGAAGAAATGACCATCAACAACCTTTGTCATTAGTTTATTTATATAAATGACACTGAAAAAAATCTTAAAGATTCAGAGTTAAATGACTACATTTAATGCTTGCGCTTCTTGATTGACAGTGAAGATTAGTTGCATTTTCTATTTTGTATCTCTTGCATCTTTGTACCTTCACTATTGGTTTGTCAAGACTGTAAAGGTATTAATTTAATTCTTTTAAATTTTATTTTAAGCAGTTTAATTCTTACTAACTGGGACTAGCTACCAGTCATTACTGAACCAAAAACTGTTAGTTTTTTGCCACAGGACTGTGTTAGACACCAGCAATTATTGGGTCAGAACCTCTTTGGGGGGGAGTGGTGTGTGTGTAGAGGGGGAAGGGATGGGTCAAACCTCACAGAGGTGGAGTAGTGTTGTATCCCTCATGGCAGGCCCCTGGAACCCACATGGGGAAACTCTGGAGTAGCCGTCAGACACAATAGCCCGGGAAAACTATAGCACACCACACCTCCTGGAGCTCGTAACCCAGCTCAGATTGGCAGGGACAGTGAGAACACTGCCCCTCACCCTGGCCTGGAACCCCAGAGTGGCTGGTGGGTCTGGAGGGGTTGGCCATAGACACCAGAGCAGATAAAACCAAAGGCATATATTTGCCTCGTGTCATGGCCCTGCCATTGGGACATGCGAGAGCTGGTCTTCCACAGGGTTCCAGTGGTAGCTGTCTCTTCCTCTTTCCCCTTGTCTCTTCTTGCTTCCTCTGCTTCTCTTCCTTTTTCCTTTCTTGCTGTTTTGGGTGGCTTGGAGCTGGAAGGATTGGATTCCATGTGGAGGGATTGGATTCTGACTAACATGTTGCGGAATAGTATTTGCTGGGTCAGTATTGTGGTGGAACATTTTTGTCTAGCTTGTGTGGTACACTTTTGAACTTTTTGCCAAGTTCCCTTATTTTCTCCCCTAAATTAATAAAGATAGCTCTTGGGAACAAGTCCATGGGTTATTCTCTTAATGCTATCTTGAGGTATTAAAGAACCTTATATATATATGTATATATATATATATACACACACAAAAGTAAAACTCCCGGCTAAGCGCATGAGCCTGCAGCTCCGGGGCTGGAGTGTTAAGGACTGGAGGAGTCTTCAGCATATAATACTGTAAACTAATTCCTGGTGAAGAAGTTGCATAAAACTGTGAAGCTATGTCGGGAGAGGTTTAGGTTAGACACTAAGAAAAGGTTCTTCTCCCAGAGGGTGGTTGGGCACTGGAACAGGCTCCCCAGGGAAGTGGTCACAGCACCAAGCCTGACACAGTTCAAGAAGTGTTTGGACAACGCTCTCAGGCACATGGTGTGATTCTTGGAGATGGTCCTGTGCAGGGCTAAGAGTTGGACTTCAATGATCTTTGCAGATCCCTTCAAACTCAGGATATTCTATGATTCTATAATGATGACCGTTTGTTACCTATAAGAATTAGGTATTTTTTCCTTGTCTCTGGCACAAGTGTGTGGAATCAAAATAACCAAGGCCTCAAGCATTCCACATCTAATTTCACTTTAAAATACATTGTTACTAAAGTGTATCTTTAAGCAATTACATTTTTTAACTTTCATTTTAGGGATGTCTGATAAGTTTAGATTTCACTTACTCTCCGATTCTATTATTTTTTTCATAAAAAGCCTAAAATATTTTCTTCTTTTCCATCTTTGTTGTGATCTCATTATAGTAGCCAAGTATCTCTTAATATTATGTTGCATAGGTTCTAGGGAGTAAGCTTTTTAACTGATGTACTTTTAGTACCTCTATGTTCCTTTGTTCTTTTAATGTGTTTGTCAAATATATGGTTCAATTGCTCAGTATTATACATTGAATTTGAGCAGTTTGTCTCTGGGTTTTAGATGGTATTCACTTCTCCACATTCTCTTCTACACTGCATGTGACATCTTTTATAAAAATGGAGAAGTGATTTTCAGTGCTACACAAAAGGTATGTCACTTCTAAAACTTCTAATTGCATTTTAAGGACTAGCAAGAATGGCCATACAGCTCTTATGTCCTCAGTTCATTAAGAAGCCATGATCAGAGAAATAAATATTCCTTTTACTCTTTCACAAAAAGAGTTTACTTACAGTGTATCAGGTGCCCATCTCTTTCAGACTTTCTTTCTTAATTTTTATTACCTAGGGAGACAAAGGAGAAATTCCATTTTCATTGTGCTGTTCTAGCTTTCTACCTTATAGTTTTTGCTTCCTATATATTCTACATATAATTGTATTACCATTATGTCTTTTGCCTTGAAATTTCACTTCTTACAATTCCCAGAGATAGCTAGTTTACTTCACATAATATGTGCAGTTACCTTTCTCCAGGCCTCACTGGTGCTGCTGCTGTTGATGGGATCATTGTTGATTCATGTCTATTAGTCTCACAGCCTCTTTCTGCAAACCTCTTCCACTTTTTCCTTAATTTTGCAAGTTAATGTTTTGCATTTGGGTTTTTTTTTGGTGTTGTTTTTTGTTTGTTTGTTTGGTTGGTTTGTTTGGTTTTTTTGTTTTGTATGTGTGTGTGTGTCTGGTTTTTGTCCCTCACAAAACTTTTGACTTTCTGTGTTGAAAATTTTATGTAATTACTTGCAGCAATTGTGATAGTGATAGTCCATGCATAAGCATCTCTTCCATTGTGAAATATAATCTGTCAGATTTTTTATCTAGTGTAAGATATTTTGCATTATGTGCTTAAAATATTTTCCATCCTGTAAACAAGTTTATCAGTTGACTGATTACAATTTCAAAGGTTAATAAAATTATTAATTGGAGCTTTTTTCCTTCTGTTGTCTAAACATAACGTGTATACTTTTAAAAACAGTATCATTTGACAAAACAAAACTCACAATGCCATAGGCAAATTTTGGTCAAACATTTAGTAATCACAGCTTTGGAAAAAAACCAACCCTGAAATTATACTGAAAAATCAGTCATAAAAGCTAAAACAGTATGAAGTGTCTCCACACTGCCTTCATGTGGAGAAAAGTCTAACTTTGTACCCCTTTAAGTCCACGTTATAAGTCCGTCTTCAGTATGAAGCACTGCCTCTGCCTTTGTTGAAACTGAAGGAATTTCAATTTTCTTCTATAGTGGTAAGGGATTACAAGAATTAGAAATAATATAAGTCCACAGAAGCTAGAATAGCTTCTTAATAATAATAATAATAATAATACTCATCTTTCTATAAATGTAGTTTATTTCATGAATATAGGAAAGGCGGAACAAGCATTGTGAAATTTGCTGGTTTTCTTCAAGCCTTATTGATTATATAAATTCTCAGTTATCATAACTTTGTACTTATTTTTAAAAACATCTTCATGTTCTTTTCAGGATGTATAATTTGTATTTCTTTCATGTAACTGTTTTTGTTCCAAAGAATGTTTATTTTTCTGATCATTATTAAAGCTCAGTGTGTCTTCTCATCTCCTTGCATTCATCTGCCCTTCTGCCAACTCACATTCCATTAATGTAGGTCAGTGAATCAATGTTGATGGACAAATGAAGAGAGCACAGTGTTCAGCAACTTGTTCAATAATTTTTCTGTACATGAGGCCAATCTATATACTTTATGTGTATTAGTTCACTTGTTAATGACATAGTGACCTGTATTTTATTAGTGTGCTTTCAGTCGCTCATGACTTGGACTAAGGCTTTGTTTGTTTCTTTCCTTTAAAATACAGGTAATGGAATGGTTTAATTTTGCATTTAATACTTAACTTTCCTACCACATAAAGTTCACATGAAGTTCAAATTTCTTTTCTTTGCCTGACATGAGTTAGTCCCTCGCTGCTTGGACCTTCTTAATCTTATTACTGTTCTTCTACCCTGTTCTAAATCCTCCGTACCTGCCCGGAATACTTAATTGACCTAATTCCCACATTGACTTTCTAGTATTTTTTCCTACATAGCAGATCCATTCTGATCGGAAATTTTTCATTCATCAAAGTCCTTTCACCTTCTTTTTTTTTTTTTTTTTGAGAATGCCCGTGAACTTGTTCAGATTGTGTTTGCTGCTGATTTCTTATTTTTTGAGTGTGTTTTAAAATGCATTTTCTTTGTCTTTTGATTATTTTTTCTTCTCTAAGTAACTGCAGTTAAAATGGTGAATGTAGGTAATGCTAGCAGATACTGTAATTTTTTCTTAATAATTGTATGTTGTTAAATAGCAATATATATACTGTGAATATTCTAGAATGGTTTTTGCTCTGCAATAACACCTCTCTCCCTGCAGTTTTATTTCTGACTAGGCAACTGCCAACAGCATGATCGATGCCCATAATGCAGATAAACATGAACCCTGGCTCACAGACATTAGAAAATCAAATCAGTATAACCAGTGCGGTAATGTGTTGCGTGTACACTTTCTACCTTCTTTGTAGTTCACTGTACTTGAGCTCAGTACAGAGGGTAGGGAAAAGATATAGATGATTGTGGATGGAAGGAGAAAAAAATAGTTAAAAGAATTTAGGAGAAAGTGTGATGTAAATTATTATAGGGAAGATAATGAAGGTGCAATAAGTGCAAGAAAGTACGAAATACCCTACCCTATGTGTATTTTATCAATATGTAACTGGAAAGTTATATATAGTTGTGACATATAGGTGTCAGACAAAAATTTGCTACTTAAGGTGAGGTTCATAGAATGGATTGGGTTGGGAGAGACCTTAAAGATCACCTAATTTCAGCCCTCTGTAAGCCCCCTTTTAAGTTCTGAAAGGCTATGGTAGGATTTCCCCAGAGCCTTCTCTTCTCCACGCTGAGTAGCCCCAATGTATCCATAGCACGGATGTGTGATCATCTTGGCCACCCTCCTCTAGAATTGTTCCAACAGGTCCACACCCTTCCTATGTTGGGGGCCCCAGAGCTGGGCAATGCTCCAGGTGGAGTCTCACCAGAGCAGAGCAGAAGTTAACAGAGTTGACTTCTTAAGTTGAGCAGTTAACAGAGTATTGTAGAGGTTCCTTGTAACTGTTTAGTTGTCCCTTAAGATGGAACCCCTGTTATCAGCAGATCTTGCAAATAACTATTATATTCTTATCACTTAGTCATCCGTCCCTAAGATTTCCAGGCTACCACTCAAAGACAACTTACTCTGAGTAATCAATCAGTGTCTCATGAAGTTTGTAGTGAAGCATTCAGAATCAACGTGATTAGTGTTTTTTTTGGTTGTTTGATTGGTGTGGTTTTTTTTTTTTTTTTTTTTTAATCTTACCAGAAATCACTGTCTACTAGACTCAAAAAGCAGACAGCATTTACCAAAGAATAAATCCAAAATTGACTGTTAGAGTAATCATAAAAAATAGTTCTTCTTAATGTAGTAATCTATTGCCATAAGAAAGTGGGTTCCTCTTCAGATAGGCTTTTCACACAAAATAAATTGAACATCAATAACTTTAATTTTTCTCACTGGACCTTGTTTAATTTGGATGAACAGGAAATTTTGCATAATGACTGACTGGTTTTCATCACACTTGCAGACTGAGTTAAGTGGAGTTTGGTTATTGCAAGCATTACTCTATGATTCAACTTGGCTTTGGCATATGCAGATATGACATATAAGTTGTCCTCCCATACCACTCCATGCTATAGGAAAATGTTCCCCCTCGTAAAGAGACAGCAATGTCCTTTTCTAGTCTGTAGTCCGAAGAGCTTTTTGAGAATTGTTGAGTTTCTCCAAATACCAGCTACCTCAAAAATCTGAGGATTGCAGAAAAGTGTCTAGACCTTTTGCAGAAGGGGTGCTTCCTTTGAAGCAATGACATAGATAAGGACTCTACCTCTTTTCTTCCACTATCCCAAATGAAGTAATAACATTTATTAGTGTAGAAGGTTTTTGCTGTCAATGATTTCTCCCATCTGGAATGCCAGTATTGACAGAAGAGTTGTGTGTTTAGCAACATTATTGCTTATAAATATCATCAGAAAGGGTTGAAGTAAGAGCAGGACTGAAATCCCTGACTGGGAACACTGAATCCTTCAGCAACTGTTAGTAGGATGAAAACTTTCTCTGGGAAGGCATTATGGGCTCTTCTGTATAAGAGTAAACTCTCTAAGGATGCCAGTCCTTTTCTTCTCCTTTTCCTGCCTCCCCATTCCCAGCAGCATCTTCAAAAGATTTATTGGCAGAGTTGAATTTAGGTACCTTAAGTCCTACTTCCCAGTTGCTTGCATGTAAACAGAAACCCCCTTTACAGGGCCTAAGAAATGCCTTTGAAGGAAGAGTTGCTTGTACCAGCAGTAAATAGGATATGAATCTTTTCAGTAATAAGTGTGTTGTAAGTGGAATGATTTTGAATTCAGTTCACAAAGGGATTCTGGGCAGAGATGGCCTTTGAGATGTGTCTCTGGGAGTGGAGACACCACAGTACATTTGTCCATCTGCAGGTAACTCTTCCCATGTATCGCTGGTGGAAGGCTTAAACAAAAATGACATATATGTTTCATGTATGAAATGTAAAGACTGTATGGCAGGAGAGAGAACAAAATGGAAAAAGAGCAGGATGAGGATTAATGGGTAAACTAATTAGGAGAATTATATGTGTAACAACATTTTGGAGATACATCATGTTAATTTTCCGAGGTAAATGTTAGATGCTGATTGAAATATAAATGTGACCCAATGAAAAATAGTCGGGTTTTTGTGTGCGGTTCCCCTCCCTTTTCCCCTCCAACACAAACGCCTCCTTCTTTGTGATTGTCTCTGATAGACAATATGATTTGTCTTAAGATAAGAACACTGGTGGGAATTGTCCTAAGGTAAGAACAGCAGGTGGGAATTGCAGGAGGAACTGTCTGGATGCTTACATAATTGATGTATTCCAGAGATGGGGGAGCTCTGATGACTGTGATTGACTTTGGTGTCCTGCTGGAGAGTGGGCAAACTAGTCTCCCAGACTTGCAGACAGCTCCCCACACCTCCCAGCAGGGATGCCTACCAGGTACATCAAGCCCCAAAAGCAGGGAACACTCACTTTTTGATGTGTGATTATAAAAACATGAAGATCCAGTCACACATGGAGGTGTAGTTGTGCATTCTGTGAGGCCAAAGATGGTAAACCTGTATGTTTCTAAGTGAGCCTGCTGATATTATAACCCTTTATTGTCAATACTGCATTGACAATATTTAGATAGTGTATTAGCAATAAACATAATCATAGTCATCCACATAATCCACATAGTCATCCACATAATCCACAAAGTCATATTTCTTGCACCTGACCGAGAGTTTTCTCTCTGCTACTCTACTAAGCTGGCATAGTTGACAGGATGCTCTAATCAGGCACATTGAGGTTTGGCTAGGACCTTTAGAAGGAAATTTGTGTATTCAAACATAGAAGACTAGAAATTGACAGTATGTTGTCTCTCATGGAACTTTTACAGTAAATTATTCTGTTGGGTTTTATTCTAAACATTTAGAGTTACTTCCAAATACTGATTTGCTGCAATCCTTGGGGGCATAAAATAGGCCTTGATGAATTATATTTGGAAATGTTTCCATATTTAAATTACTTATAAACTGTTTTTTTCATAGTAAGACATTCATCTCTTAAATTTTCATAGTAAGTGTTGTATTGGAATGACTTTGTCTTTGCAAGAGATAGTAAAGCATTAATCTGAGACAGTATCTAGTTAAAAATGTGTACGTGTACATGTATCTGTCTAGAAGTATGTAGGATGATATAATCTGCTATTCAAGGATTTTTCTGGAAAAATTCTTTGCTAATCTGGCTAGTTCATTAGAAAATATTTGTCAATATGTCACAGGGTAGTGACATATTGAAGTATGATTATGTGTTCTATGCAAAAATTTCTGGGTTTTTTTGTTTTGTTTATTTGCTTGTTTGTTTATTTGTTTTTTCCGAGTGAATAGATTTAGGTCCCTTTATAAGAATCCTTGATTAAGAAACTTTGATTTTTTTGTTTTCAGTTTCTGTGTGTACAGTGTAGTTTAGAATTTTGTTGAATATGTGGTTAGTGGAATTTAATCATAACTTGTGTATGTTTAGTCCTCAAAAGTATCCTTTTTCACTTTATTTTTTAGTGATTCAGTTCCTGCATTGTTTGGGTTTTAAAGACCGCAGTACTTAATTCTTTCTGATCTTATCTTATCTGAAGATAAGAATTTAAATATTCTCACAGGCAACGATATTCTAAGATGAAATTTGATCAGGTTTTGACTTGGTATCTGTTTTAGCTGTTGGAAGGCTGCTCTGATGGGCTGTACTTCAAATACCAGTTTAACTTTATTTATGGACCATTCTGTAGTCTTTAGTTCCTGTACAAATATTGATCTTTACCTAAAAATCTGAGTAATATAATTCCTTTTATAAATAAATATGTCAGCTAGCCTTCAGCTCTCTGATGTGCCTGATCTTCTCTCTTGCAGAATTCAATTCAATATCAAATCCAAGTTATCTGAATAGCAATGTAAAATGCTGCCAGAATGTTACTCTGTTGTACTGTATAATTTCCTCTTCTCTTCATCTTTCAATTTTATGTTTGATAAACCTGAAAGTCCCAGTGTACCGAAGCGCGAGCCAGCAGGGAAGACGGCTAGCCTGGCTGAATGGGGAGATTTTAAAGGAAACTAGGGGAAAAAAGAGAGCTTACCTACTATGGAAAAAAGGGCTGATTACTCATGAAGAGTTTAGGAATATAGTTAGGTCATGTAGAAAGAAAATTAGAAAGACAAAGGCACAATTTGAACTCAATCTAGCCACTTCTGTTAGGGATAACAAGAAGTGCTTCAACAAATACATCAATAGCAAAAGGAGGGGAAGGAAAACCTCCATTCTTTGTTGGACATAGGGGGGGAAATAGTCACCAAAGATGAGGAAAAGGCTGAGGTACTTAACACCTTCTTTGCCTCAGTTTTCAACAGTAAGACATGTTGTCCTCAGGACAGCTGGCTTCCGGAGCTTGTAGACAGAGACAGGAAGCTGAGTAGCCCCCCTGTAATCCAGGAGGAAACAGTTGGTGACCTACTGAACCACTTGGATCCTCACAAGTCTCACAATGGGACCAGATGGGATCCATCCTAGTGTGATGAGGGAGCTGGTGGAAGAGCTCACCAAGCCACTCTCATCATTTACCAACAGTCCTGGCTCACTGGGGAGGTCACAGATGATTGGAAGTTGGCAAATCGTCAAGCTGATCCACAAAAGGGGCTGCAAGGAGGACCTGGGAAACTACAGGTCAGGCCTGTCAGCCTGACCTCAGTGCCTGGCAAGGTTATGGAGCAGATCATCCTAAGTGCAATCACACAACAGCTACAGGATGGACAACGGATCAGACCCAGCCAGCGCGGGTTTAGGAAGGGCAGGTCCTGTCTGATCAATCTGATCTCCTTTTATGATCAGGTGACCCACCTGGTGGATGAGGGGAAGGTTGTGGATGTAGTCTGTCTGGACTTCGGCAAAGCCTTTGACACTGTCTCCCACAGCATAGTCCGGAAAAAACTGGCAACCCACGGCTTGGACAGGGGCACTCTGTGCTGGGTTAGGAACTGGGTAGAGGGCCGGGCCCAGAGAGTGGTGGTGAACGGGGCTGCATCCAGTTGGTGACCGGGCACTAGTGGTGTCCCCCAGGGATCAATGTAGTGTACCATTAGCAAATTTGCAGATGACACCAAGTTGGGGGCTGTGTTGGTCTGCTGGAAGGCAGGAGGGCTCTGCAGAGGGACCTGGACAAGCTGGAGAGATGGTGTGATTCCGACGGGATGAGGTTCAACAAGGCCAAGTGCCGGGTCCTGCACTTTGGCCACAACAACCCCCTGCAGCGCTACAGGCTGGGGACTGAGTGGCTGGAGAGCAGCCAGACAGAGAGGGACCTGGGAGTTTGGATTGACAGGAAGGTGAACATGAACCAGCAGTGTGCCCAGGTGGCCAAGAAGGCCAAGGGCATCCTGGCCTGGATCAGGAACAGTGTGGCCAGCAGGACCAGGGAAGTGATTCTTCCCCTGTACTCAGCCCTGGGGAGGCCACACCTGGAGTACTGTGTCCAGTTCTGGGCCCCTCAGTTCAGGAAGGATATTGAGGTGCTGGAGCAGGTCCAGAGAAGAGCAACAACGTTGGTGAAGGGACTCGAGCACAAGTCCTATGAGGAGAGGCTGAAGGAGCTGGGGTTGTTTAGCCTGGAGAAGAGGAAGCTCAGGGGAGACCTCATCACACGCTACAACTCCCTGAAAAGAGGTTGTAACCAGGTGGGGGTTGGTCTCTTCTCCTGGGGAACCAGCAGTAGGACAAGAGGACACAGTCTTAAACTGTGCCAGGGGAAGTTTAGGTTGGATATTAGGAATAATTTTTTTATGGAGAAGAGTAATCAGACATTGGAATGGGCTGCCCAGGGATTCACCGTCCCTGGAGGTTTTTAAGATGAGTCTGGATGTGGCACTTAGTGCCATGGTCTAGTAACCACAGTGGTGTTGGATCAAGGGTTGGACTTGATGCTCTCAGAGGTCTTTTCCAACCTGGTTGATTCTATTTATCTGTATTATTGCTTAAATGTATTTTTCATTAGTTAGTATTGGTGAAATAATCAGTGCAATTGTTTCTGCTTACAGTTTCAGTTTTAGTGAATAAACTACTTGTTTAACTTGTGCAAACATGTTGAAGGTATTGAATTTTAAGGCAAAAACACTGTCTGGAAAGGGAACACTGACAAAGTCATTCAAAAGGGAAAAGAAGAATAATTTATAAAAGGAACTGTAGCTAATGATGCCATCCACTTGCTTTAAAGTTCTTCTACCTCACCTTTAATGAATTAGATTTGTCAACAGCATATATTTTATGCACTACTTCTAATGAAGTGGCATACCAGCACTGCAGTGTACTTTGAGGATTATTCCATCAAAGCTTTTTGCTGTCGTAAAGTAGACCTTTTTAAATAATAGATACTAAAAACTACATTTAAATAGCATTAAGGTTGTGACACAAACACCAAATGACAAACTTCAGGCAATTCAAAGTTAGAGCTGACAACTTGTCATTACCTTGCACTGTCATTTCTTAAAAAATAAGCACAATTGCATGATTTAAGGATTGAATGTCAGACTAACTTTAAATTTCTTGCCTTTTGTGGGCTGGAGTTACAACCTTTCTGTCATTTTTTATACAGGTTTTTTTTGTATTGTGTTTTCAGAAAAATAATAAAAGCAGTGGAAACAATACGGGCTTTATTGGCTTTGTTTTTAAACACAGATGAGAGAGTATTGGTTAAAGAGCGGGGGCTATCTTGTTACCAAACTTACATGCATAAGTATGTACATGTTCTCTTAAACTTCCTTTGCTTTTTTCTTTGCTGATACTTCTATGGAACTTATGAGTTACAGGAACCTTAGTCCTGGGTTACTTTAGCTAAACCCCCAGAAAGTACTAAGAGTTCCCAATTCTTTTCCGTGTAAATAACCACTTTCTTTTTAGTGGCCAGTACTGAATAAACCAAGAGGATGTAGAGTATGTAGAAAGACTTGTTAAAGGAATTTTAATTACTTAAAATAATGTGAAATAAAAGCAGGTGAACAGTTTCTGTTATTTTTTACATATGATTTCTCATTTTGTTGCTGTTAAACGTAATGGAACTTTCTGTTCAGGTAAGTTAGCATGTGCGTGTAAACACAATCCTCTCAATCCCTCTGTAGAGATGATTTCTCAAGGTCTGTAAGTATAGTGAAGGCAATCCATTATTTTCATCATGGTTTTGTCAGCTTCATCTGGCATAGACTGGCACTGCTGCCAAGTGGTCAGGCATGCACCAGTCACTCACTTCAGTCACCTGCCCCATGCCACCATCAGTGCTTATTCAGCTGCCTCGTAAATAGAGATAAATAGTCTTGCACTGGCCAAGTGGCTGCTACAGAATGTTGGTAGGATCCTGTGGAAAAAAGGTCAGAAAATGTGGCCTCTCTTTCAAGTAGTCTGAATCTCTTTTCTTAGTACAGTCAATCAGTTTCTCTTAATTTCTTTTTATTGTGTTGCCATGAATGCATAATAGCACAAAAACCTAACTTTAATAAAAATTTGTGATAATTTAAAAAAGAATTGGTTTAGCAAGCTGTATCATCCACTGGTACAGATAAAGAAGCAGATTGTTTGAAATAAGAATAGTAGTCTCCATAATGTTTTTAATTCTTAAGATGCCATTTGACTGGGAACATGTAAGTTATGTCAGGTAATGCAGATATAGGGAGTAATGAGGAATACAGTTCTCTTTGTTCTTTTCCTGTAATAAACTTATCTCTGGTGCACACTGCAATGGAGAAAGAAAGTGGAAAAATCATTCCAGTCTGCCTTGCTACTAAAAATCAAAGGATTCGTTCAATGCCATTACATGATACCCACTTGCAAAGCTATTGACTTTTGATTCACTTATTTGGAACAAACTTAAAGTTTCTGAATAATTTTTAGCTCCAAAGATTAGCATAAGAGTGTTGTGATATTACTGCTTACCTAGAAAAAATATGTTGTTTCAATAGATGCTTCACCCCTTTTGTATCCCTGAACACTTTCTTCCTTATTCAGAATATGTGCCTTTAACTACTTTTCTCATTGGATATTTTGTTTGTGTTTGTAACATCCTCAAAACTGTTTCACAGAGGTGTACAAGTGAAAGGAATCTTGGCTCAGGAATCTTGTTGGCTGGGTCACAAAAAACACAATTTATCTTACAGATTAATAGAATAGAGTTGAAACTCTAAGGTTCACTGTTGGGCTCTTATATAAAAATAATTTGCTTCTGAAGGATATTCATGCTTCTGAAGGATATTTTGCTAGAGTTATTACTATACTCGGTTTTAGGCAGTTAAACCAAAAATATATAGATTAAAACTTAAAAATTTGATTGTAATATAAATTTCCAACTTGAATATTACGTGGCTTATTAATTTTTTATTTTTTAAGAACAGTTGTAAAATTCTTTAAAATTAATATAAGGGAAAAGAAATTTGCTAAAATATTAATATGACCCTAGGAAAAAAATTTTACTCCTTTAGTTTGTGATGTTCCCCTCTCTTTCTAGAAACTTGAAATGTAGTCTTCCTTCAAAACAACCAAAAATTGATCTTTAGTTTTCAACCAGGTTTTGTTCTGAAGTAATAGGCAAGTAGTGCACATTGTTTACACTGTAGTGTCACTTTGTGGCTGGTTGCACAACTCATTTAAGTCTTGTAATTATGTAAGAAATAATACAGTGCATGGTGTTCACTTATAAGATATTTATGAACACTTGCTCTCTTAATCGTGAAACCAAAGGCTAAGCGCTTTCTGCACCAGAGAATTTAATATAAATTTTACAGCAGTCGTTTAAGGTAGGCAGGAGGAACCCCTTTCTGCATCACAAATCAGCTGATTGTCTTTCCTTCTTGCACAGTAATTTATGACCTGGTCTTGTTCCAAAGAATGATTTCTTTTCCCCTGTGTGAATGCATTAAGTAATGATTCATTCTCTCACCTTTTTACACTCTTACCTTTATCATGTTTTGAAATAGTATTCTTGATACAGCATCTTCCCAGAAGAGATAGCTGAATGTATTAAAGATGAGTATTCTTGCATAGTACCCACATGGCATTTCTATGGCATATATAGATCAATAGTGTAGAGGTAAACGAACTTAGCCATGAATACAGGATGTTTCTTTTGTGAGCTGACAGCTCAGGACTCTTAGTTGCCCTATGATAAAGCTGGAGTGTGAAAGTATAGTTTAAGATGTCTTTGAGAAGAAGGAAATTCCTTTCACAGTAACTATTCCTTTATTTTCCTTTCTTTCTTCTTCAACAGCAATGGAAAGATATTGTGGATAAGTATTCTTTAAAATTGCTTCTTGGTTATGCTTTTTTTTTTTTTTTACTTTTGTAGCATTGTAGTTGAGATGACTTGCACATCCTGCCAAGAAATAAAGATATAAAATCTTAAAAGTTATCAGGTAAGACAAAATGGGTAAAAATATAGAGAAGGTGCTCTGGGAATATAAAGGCTACCTCTGAGAAACTAGATAAAAAAATCATTTATATATGAATTGTGAATTAGTAAGAAGGTCCTGTCTTAAGATTTATTTTTTTTATCTTCCATGATAGTTACAGAATTCCAAGCCAGTTAGACACAAGATTTAGTTTTGCACAGTTATTTTGGTTACCATTAACTAGATGTGGTGCAGACCTACTTTCATATCAATCAGTATATTTGTACTTTAATATACTGTTCTACAGATGCCTTTCCTATCTCCTATTTCTGTTCTGTTTGGTAGTGCTTAAACCTGAAATGATATATAACCTGTGCTTTTTTAATGCATAAAGCTAGCTTGTAGCAGTTATGAGTTCTGCTCTGAATACAAACTGTTAGTTAGTTAGAAGTCAAGACATAGTCAAGACTAAGCACTGCACCTAAAGAGGCTTAAATCAATGTCCTTTTGATTAAAACTGACAATACCATTGGTCTGTGTGTTACTTATATTTTTTTTTCTCCTTAAGTGATATTTGATCAGATACTTTTTTTTAGAATAAAAGAACATACAGATCTGATCTGATGCAGACCTGTGGTAGAATCAATATTCTGCTGAGTATCAAGATTGTTCTTTGACTAGCCATACTAAAGGAGAAGAGTACGGTAAGCTCTTAAAACTCTTACTCTTCACTAGGAAGGAAAACAGAAATAAAAGGCAAGCAGGAGGATGTCTGGCCATGAAGATGAGTGAGTGATCATGAAGAGCCAGTTGTCAGCCCAAACTGTTAAAAGAGCACTAAAAGGCTGCTTTATTAGTAGCAAGTATAATTCTCTTGCTGTGGAACTCTAAACACCATCTATGCATATACCTCTGCATTTTGTTGTGATTTTATAGATTCATCAAAGGTTGTTTTGGTATATGCTGACTAGTTACCAAAGAATCTTTTGAACTGGCTTTGGTTAGTCTTGAATTAGCCCCATGCATGAGACAGTAATTTGAGGTATTTAAACAAATGTTTCCCATGAGGCTTCTGATGGGAAGCAATTGTGATCTTTTAAAAGCAATTTTTTTTTTTACTTGAAACTGCTGGCTTCTTTAAACATGACAGTTGTTGGTGAGCTAATCCTGTGAGTCAATCTACACTAAACAAGAAGCTTATCTCAAACCCTTGGCAGCTTCAGTGAAAATTCGAAAGGATGCTTTACAGTAGAGATTGTCAAGAGTGGAACTAATATTTGTCCAGTTGGACAGCTTGCTTTTGTAGTCACTAAATGAAAGTTGAGATTCTGTCTCTTCCTTGAAAGCATCTGTGTCAAGAAAATAATTTGGACTGTTTGTGGTTTGACAGGGATTATTAAAATCAGATGAAGTGAAGGGAAGGAAGTGTAAGAAAGCAAAATTGACAGTGACACTCTCTACTACTTGCAGCTTGGATCATGATGACTATGTTGATATGATAGGTTCTAAATGTTAGGTTCACTGTGGGGATGTGTTAAGCAGCAAATACAGTAAAGTGCAGTTATAGATGATTTTTCTGACTTAAAGCCATCTGGCATTTATTTTCATTGGGAAATTTGGGAGGAGAAGTGTAGAAGAAAATGAAATATTAGAGGGGGCAAACAGAAGGAAAAAGGGAGTGGTTCAGAAAGAATTTAATTTTCTCCTTTGTGATTTATCTCTCTTTTTATTTTTATTTTTTTTTTTTTTTAGTTCATACAGCTTGCTAGTGTACTTCAGAGAGAATAAGACTGAGGATTAAGAACTGATGGAACAGGTCATAAAATTTCTTTTTGCATTGACTTGAATTTGGTAGGAATTTTTTAGCATTAATAGTTTTGCTTAAAGTGAGCTGAAGTCTTAGATTGCTGTTTCACATCAATTTTTCATGACTTGCATCTTGCATGCTATTTTTAAATAGTGATCTCTGCCACTTCAAGATAAATAATTTAAAATCTCAAATTATTGCAATATTCATATAGCTGAATTTTTAATTGCTGGAGATACATTAACTGCCAACTGTATGCATCTTTTGGTGTCTAATGAATATACAATGTATTATTTAATTTTAGTCCTTTGTTTAATCTCTTAGTTGTATAGGTAAACTTTCAATTCTGAATAGGCAAGTTAGTGCAGAAGTAAGACATCTGATTAGTGAAGTTTGAAAATGCTCTCATTTCTGTGTGGTTTCCTTTTCTGTTTTCCAATATGGAAACTTTGCAAAAAATTGTATTTTGGGACAGTTTTTAGTGTAGAGTAGATTTTTAGTGTAGTGTAGATTTTATAGGAAATTAGGGAACTCAAAGGAAAAGAGGTGACACATGAAAGCCTTTGCTGTTATTTAGCATAACCATAACTTCATATCTTTCAAACAATGTCATGCAACATTTGAACAGTTAAGCCATGCCAGCATCTCATCTTCACCTATATTCACATTAGAGAGAAGCATATTAGCATCCATAGTGATTCATCTAGCAGAACAAAAGGATTATGGGGAGCAGAATGACTGAGAGAAAAGAGGTTACGTAGAGTTGCAGACTTGCAAAATAAAGGCTGTCATGAGAAGAGATGGTGGTATTGAAAACACAGTGGGGACAGTGGTAAAGGAGGGGCTCTGGTAGCAGAGCACACAGAACTTGAGATGTGACAGGAGGGTGCTGGACTGTGATATGGGCTGGATGGGGAAATGGGAAACACAGACAACTATGCTAAAATAAGAGAGGATTGAAAATGTTTGTAAGGGACAATCTTAGAGAGAAGTACATATCCGTCTACATACCTTCACATTTACTTCTGTATCTATGTCACTGCATGTTAACCTACCTGCTTGATCTAGGAAACCCAGCAGGTGTAATCTTTTTGGACTTCAGCAAAGCTTTTCATACTGTCTCTCACAGTATCCTTCTGGGCAAAATGTCCGGTATACAACTGGATAACTGTGTTATGCAATGGGTGAGCAACTGGCTCACAGATTGGTCACAGAGAGTTACAGTGACATCAGGCTGGCAAACGGTTGCTAGTGGGGTTCCACAGGGCTCCCTTAGGCCCTGTCCTCTTCAACATCTTAATTAATGACTTGAACGCAAAATTCAAAGGAATACTAAGGAAATTTGCCGATGACACTAAACTGGGAGGAGCTGTCAGCTCTCTTGTGGACAGAGAGGACCTGCAGAGAGACCTTGACAAATTAGAGAGATGGGCAATCACCAACCATATGCACCTGGGATGGGGAAACCTTGGATATGCGTACGTACTGGGAAGTGAGAGGCTGGAGAGCAGCTCCATGGAAAGGGACCTGGGGGCCCTGGCAAGTTGAATATGAGTCAGCAGTGCCCTGGCAGCCAGAAGGGCCAACCGTGTCCTGGGGGGCATCAGGCACAGCATCACCAGCCAGTCGAGGGAGGTGATTGTCCCGCACTGCTCTGCACTGGTGCAGCCTCACCTTGAATATTGTGGCAGTTTTGGGCACCACGATAAAAGAAAGACATAAAGCTATTAGAGAGTGTCCAGAGGAGGGCTACAAAGATGGTAGAGGGTCAGGAGGGGAAGCCGTCTGAGGAACAGCTGAGGTCACTTGGTCTGTTCAGCCTGGAAGAGACTGAGGGGAGACCTCATGGTATTCTACAACTTCTTCACAAGGGGAAATGAAGGGACAGGCACTGGTCTCTTCTCTCTGGAGACCAGAGAAAGGACTCAAGGAAATGGCATGAAGTGGAGGTTTAGTTGTTTAGTTTAGATATCAGGAAAAAGCTAGAAGGTGGTTTAGCACTGGAACAAACTCTCTGGGGAAGTGGTCACAGCAGCAAGCCTGACGGAGTTCCAAAAGTGTTTGGGCAATGCCCTCAGGCACATGGTGTGATTCTTGCAGTGTCCTGTGCAGGACAGGAGTTGGACTCGATGGTCCTGATGCGTCCCCTCAGAATATTTATGATTCTATGATTCAGTGGTGGTATTCTTTAGATGCTTTGTGTTCACAAGTACTTTGAAGTGCATAAATAAACAATTATCCCAAATTATAGTATTCTTGAGTAGAAGAGCATTTAAAATTCAGCTTACAGTTGGTATTAACTTACTCTAGGCTAATTAGGGTTATGGGAGAGCTGCCTTTCCTGAATATGCAGATTTTACCATGTTACTCAGCCAAATGCCTGTAATTTTGAAAATATCCCTATTCTTTTGGAATCCATCTCTTGTTTCCTGGTGTCTAGTATACATCAAAGGGGAGATTAGTTGAATCAAGCTATATTTTCTACTGTCTATTGTCTGTGGAATGAGTCTTAAGGGCAAGGAGAGGGAAATAATAAACTCAAAAACTACCATTTCAGTATTTGCAGTGTTTTCAAGTATAAAAAGTAAGATAATTGTTTAGAGGTTCAGAACACACCAGATCAGAGGAGATGCTCCTGGCAACAGTGAATATGAATTATTTTGTAAACTTCCAGAGTTAATGTCAGATTCCTCATTGCTTGTCCATGTTAGCATGTAATAGTTGTACTGTTTTATTTGTAATATCAACAATGGAAATGCATGTCACAATTCATACAATGTAGTATTTTTACTGCAAGTGTAATACACATTTACATTTTGGTATAAGGTAGTCTGTGAAGATGTAATTTAATATTTCAGTTCCTACTGAGATGTGTAATTCAGCTTACATTCCTTTCCTTGTGTAATTAATTTTTAGAGCAGAGCTTTCAGTTGTGGCGAAGGTGTGTTTTTATGATTTTTTCTTTAAAGAATTTAATGTACACCAGTATTTGTAATTAGCAGAAGTTCTCTTCCCAGTTCTTCCTCCCTGCAAAGATTAATTCATACAAATGTAAGGGAAAGGGCTTGGAATCTTTTACGGAGAAATGGAGATGAGGATACCAAAGGCTTTTGGTGGGCCTCTACAGAGGCCACGGTCAGCAGAATCTACTCTACACAGTGATTAAACACTTGTTGATTTCTAAGGGTTGCTCTCCCCTTTACATTTCTGCCAGTGTTTTGTGTAAAGGGATGATTTGTTTTGGTAGTATGTAGTGGCTTTTGTTCCTAGAACCACTAGAGTTAGAAACTAGTGCTATATTTTGGTAAAATATTAGTCTCCTGCCTTTTTCTAATACTAGCTGTTAATAGCTTGTTGGAATAGTAAAATAATGTAAGCAGAAGAAAAATTGTAAAGTGAGGACATTATACTAAATAAGCATTTTCAGTAGTTTTAAAACTTCTTGGTAGGATGTCAAAGTGAAGTAAATTTCCACATTTCAGAACTCAAGTAAGTGAAATGAAGTTGAATAAAAAGTACATGAAAAACAAAAGCATTTTGTATTTTTCTCTATTAAATGTTACTCTCCCATCATAATTATTTTTATACCATAGAGGATCATCTTCTTATTTATCTAGCAGAGACTCCTGTATCTGTTACAAGGGTTTTGAGAAAATACTGAGATCTCTTAGTAGTTTTGAACTGAGAATTTTTTAACACTGAGAAGCTCTTGAAATTAATACTTGAAGAAAGGGATTCTGTTACTAAATTATGTTCGTCTTCAGTAGCACAAATAACATCCAGATTCACTAGTTATATCTTTTTAACAAGTTAAATGAGAGAGAATTAGAGTTATTTTCTGGCACCTATTCTGGTATCTGTTATAATGATGCAAGCCTGATTACTTACTTGCATATTAAGAAGGGGTCTGAAGTTGCAGCCTGGAACTATGGATGATTGAAGTTATATCTGAGAAATAAATGACAAAAAATTTAGTCAAGATCAAGAGTAGAATTCGTGAGAAAAGACAATGAATATGTCGTATTGAGAAATACGGTTACTTCAAATGAGGATGTTCCCATCAGTCAAGGTGAGGTGCAGCAGTTCATGTGACAGTTCACGTAAGCAGGGCATGTAAGAAGGCACAGTCATCCTCCCAGCTCCTGAGGCAAGCTCCCCTAGTGGTTTTTGCTTACCTAGCTAGAGCAGGCCCAAAAATGGATTCCACGTAGTTGAAAGCTGTTGCTAGAAGGAGAGTGGTGACCTCAGAAGCATGCAGCTGTCCAGGTCTCCAGCTGCAGGGAGTGTTTGAGCCTGGTTTGTTTGTCTGTGACCAGGTGGATGGTCTGCTCAGCCTAGTGGCAGAGCTTGAAGAGGAAGTGGAGAGGCTGAGGAGTATCGGGGAGCGTGAGAGAGAAATATGCTGGTGGAGTCACATGCTTCCATCCCTGAGAGAAATGCTGCAGGTGGAAGCTTGGCAAGAGTCAGAGGAAACCTGATGCTCTCTCCATCAGGCAGAAGGAGGAGAATGGAAGCAGGTCCCTAATGAGGTCAGCAGAATAATCTTCTCCCAGCCTCACTTGCCTTTCCAAGTTGCACTTACGGGATAGGTATGAGGCTCTGAAACTTGAGAGTTGGGCAAATGATAGTGAAGGTGAAGGTCTAGAAGGTCTACCCTGGGGGTTGCCCAGAGCAAGTCAGTCAACCAGATGCATTACAATTACACCTTTTAAGAAGGAAAGAAGGATAGTTGTTGTAGGTGACTCCCTTTTGAGAGGAACTGAGGGCCTATATGCTGACTGGACCCATCCCACAGGGAATTTTGCAGCCTCCCTGGGGTTTGGGTAAGAAATATTACTGGAAGACTCCCAGGACTTATTCAGCCCTCTGGTTATTACCCACTTTGGGTTGTCCAGGTCAGCAGGAAGAGATCGAGAAGTCCTAGGACAATTAAAAGGTCTTTAGGACACTGGTGACTGGTTGAAGAGACAGGAGCTCAGGTGGTGTTTTCCTCAATCCTTTTGGTAGCAGGGAAGAATGTTGAAAGGAACAGGAGGACCCACCTGAATCAACACATGGCTTAAAGACTAGTGCCATCAGGGGAATTTTGGCTTTTTTGGTCATGGAGCAGTTTATACAGCACCCAGCTCACTAGAGACAGGTGGTGTTGACCTGTCTAGAAGGGGGAAAAGGATTCTAGCCCATGAGTTGACAAGGTTGATTGAGAGGGCTTTAAACTAGGTTTGAAGGGGGAAGGGGATAAGACTGGGCTCACTAGACATGAGCCTGGAGGCAGTCTGCCAGCATTGGGGATGAAATCAATAGCCCAGCTGAAGTGCGTCTATACCAATGCACACAATAAGGGTAACAAACAGAAGGTGCTGGAAGCCACTGTGCAGCAGGAAAGCTATGCCATAGTGACCATCACAGAAACATGGTGAAATGACTGCATAACTGGAGTGCAGTGGATGGTCAGGAGCTCTTCAGAAGGGTCAGGTGAGGAAGGAGAGGCAGTGAGGGGGCTCTCTACATTACAGAAGTGTTTTGACCATATAGAGCTCAAGGATAGTGATGATAAGATTGAGTGCCTATGGGTAAGATTCAGGGGGAAGGATAACAAGGCTTTCTGGTGGGACTGTTACAGATCACCCAATCAGGTTGAACAGGCATATTAAGTATTCTATAAGCAGCTGGCTGATGTTTCATGACTTCCAGACCTTGTTCTTGTGGGAAATTTTAGCCTGCTGGATGTCTACTGGAAACTCAGCACGGAGAGGAGGCAGTCTAGGAGGTTCCTGGAATGTGTGGAAGATAACACAGTGGTAAGAGAGCCTCTTGGGGTAGTGCTCTGCTAGACCTGCTGTTTGTGAAGAGAGATGTGGTGGTCAGAAGCCATCTTGGGCGTAGCAATCACAAAATTATAGTTTTTGACTCTTGATAAAGTAAGGAAGGGGGTCGACAAAGCCTCTATCTTGAACTTCTGGAGGGCAGACTTTGGCCTGTTCAGGACACTGGTTTGGAGAGTCCCTTGGGATACAGCCCTTAATAACAAAGGGATCCAGGAAGGCTGGAAAGACAGTAATCTTAAAGGTGCAGGAGCAGGCCATCCCTGTGTGCTGAAAACCAAGCCACTGGGGAAGAAGATTGGCCTGGCTGAACAAGGAGATTTTGCTGGAACTTGGTGGGGGGGAAGGAGAGTTTATGATATTTGGAAGAAGGGGCAGGCAACTCAGGAAGAGTACAAGGATGTCATTAGGTCATGTAAAGAGGAGAGGGAAAAGCTCAGCTAGAACACAATCTGGCAACTGCTGTGAGAGATAATAAAAAACCTTTTTATAAATACATTAACGACAGAAGGAAGTCCAAGGAAAATCTCCATCCTTTATTGGACAAGGGGAGGAAACATTGTCAGCAAGGATGAGGAAAAGGCTGAGGTACTTAATGCCTTCTTTGCCTCTGTCTTCAGCAGAAAGAACTGTTATCCTTAGGGCAGTGAGTCTGTTGAAGTGGTAGATAAGGATGTGGAGCAGAATAGGCCTGCTGCAGTTCAGGAGACAGTAGTTGGTGACAGGGGGTGCCACTTAGAGAAAACAAGTCTATGGGGCCAGATGGGATTCACCTAAGGGAGCTGGCAGAAGAGCTTGCCAAGCCACTCTCTGTCATTTACCATTAGTCCTGGTTAAGGAGGGAGGCCCCAGACAACTGGAGGTTGGCCAATAAAACACACGTCTACAAGAAGAGTTGGAAGGAGAAACTGGGGAAATAAAGTCCTGTCAGCATGACCTCAGTGCCAGGGTAGGTTATGGAACAGATTATATTGAGTGTTACCATGTGACACATACAGAACAACCAGGGAATCAGGCCCAGCCAGTATGGGTTTTAGAAAAGGCAGGTCCTGCTAGACCAAGCTGATCGCCTTTTATGACCTGCCTGGTAAATGAGGGAAAGGCTGTGGATGTGCCTACCTGGACTTCAGCAAAGCCTTGGACACTGTCTCCTGTGACATTCTGCTGGAGAAGCTGGCAGCCCCCAGCTTGGACAGGTGCACTCTCCACTGGATTGAAAACTGGCTGGATGGCCGGGCCCAGAGAGTGGTAGCAAATATGTTGCATCCAGTTGGCAGCTGGTTGCTAGCAGGATTCCCCAAGGCTCGGTTGTGGGCCCCAATCCTGTTTAATATCTTTATTGATGGTGTGGACAAGAGGATCAAGTCTACCCTCCGTAAATTTGCAGACAGCACTAAATTGGGCAGAGTGTTGATCTGCTGGATATAGGAAGCAGATGCCTCTGTAGAGGCATCTGGACAGGTTAGATCACTGGGCCAAGGTCAGCTGTATGAGATTCAATAAGACAAAGTGCTTGTTCCTGCACTTGGATCCCATCAACCCCATTGCAGTGCTACAGGCTGGGGGAAGAGTGGCTGGAAGGCAGCCCAGCAGAAGAGGACCTGGGTGTGGTGGTTGACAGCCAGGTGAACATGAGCCAGCAGTATGAGTAGGTGACCAAGAAGGCCAATGGCATCTTGGCCTGCATCAAAGATAAGTTACATGTGGAATAGCATTGTCTTCCTTTTGAACAATTATTCCAGTTGTTTTTGATTGAGTATAAAGGTATGTGATTGTCTATGAAAAATCAGTCATACAGCAGCTACTGCAAGGTAGAAATACCATCTGGATGTTTTGAGAGCTAATAAATCCACAGGTTTGCTAAGAACTTACACTCTGTTTTCTTTTAGTCATCTGTTTGAAATAATCTGACAAGAACATGAACAAGAACATGGACATGACACTGATGCTTTTATAAAATAATTTAAACCAAATCAGTGCTGCAAAAATTAATTTCTTTGGATCTATAACTTACCCAGTTTAAGGAAGGGTAAGTGTGTAAGTTTAAGGAAGTGTGTATTTGTAAACTATTAATATTGCCTTCCTAAAAACTATGTAATGGTTCTTTAAAGTTATAATTTATCTAATTTTTCTTTATTCTTACTTCTTTCCTAATGAGTATTGTACCCAGATTATGTCTGATTGAACTTTTGGTATTTGGAAGTCCAGCACAGAAACATCTGGCCTTAGGTCTCATGATCTATAAAACTTGCCATCTTTTATACCGTAGGAATCATAGTCTGTTGTCATACTATCTATACTTTGGCTAACACATAAGCCTAGGCAGTCATGTTTTGTGGTAGTTGGGAATAAAATGCTAGGCAAGAAAACTATTTGAGGATTTGCTTGCCCATTTAGCCTGCTGTATTCAATAGAGTGGCAGCTGGATGTGAGGAACACAGCCAGTGAAAAACATGGTATAATTTAAAAGACTCTATAACCTTAGGGAATGTTAACAACTAGTATAATTGATAATTATGTCAGTGTGGCAGCATTTGGTTATGAAGAGAGAAAGCAACAACATTTTATTTCTAAAATGTTTATTTTTTAAAAAGAAATTAATAAACATGTACAAAATTTTTATTTGCTAAGTTTTTATTACAGTGATTTTTTTTTTATAGAAGTGAACTATTTCTTATGTAATATAGGAGTTGCGAAGAAGAAAATCCCCTATGTGAAGAATTACTCTCAGTGCCTCACTTTTCTGGAAAAAGTGAAAACTCAAGAAAAAAAGTGGTAGAAAACAGAATTTGAATAGTTAAAATAATTTGATATGCAAACTTCTAGATGAAACATACCCAGTATAATCAATGCATTTAATATAATTGAAGATGACAAAAGGTAGCCTTTATGCTATGATTTTTAACTAGGCTTTAAGAATTTTGTTAACTAAAAGGGGAAAGAAAGGAAAATGACAGAAACAAACCAGAAAGCTGTACAGCTGTGTCCTTGTTCTGGCTGGGACAGGATTAATTTTTTACAGTAGCTGGGAGGGGTCTGGCTAAGGCCTAGATGTTATCCTATACCACCTCACCTCAATGCCAGGGGTGGAGCAAAGGGAGTCTTCTGGTCAGGTGTAGTGCGGCGGTGGTTCGCATATTGCAAGTTCTCGTGTGGTGAGCTTTCTCATGTGTGAATTGTTCGCCTTTCTTGTACACCCTTTTATTACTGTTGTTCCTGTTACCGTTCATTTTTCTTATCTCCTTACTGTTTCCAGTAAATTTTTCTTATCTGAACCCATAATCTCTACCTTTTGTACCTCCAATTCTCCTCTCCATCCTGCTTCAGGGGGAGATGGGAGTGATCTTGTGTTTCCTGATTTGGAGAGGTTTCAGTGGAAACACTAGATTGGGAACACCATTCCTAAACCATGACAACATGGTAAAAGCATTCAGTATTATAATTTTACTTATGGGGTGGTTTTTTTTCAAGGAGAGAGAAAAAGAAGCTTAACAGTGCTTTTGAAGGTGAAAAACTGAAGAAACAACATTATATGACTGCATTATGCTTTAGAGTCTAAGGGATGTATTGGGCAATAGGTAATATTGCATGAAACTTTACAAGGTGAGTTATGCCAGCAAAAAAAAATAATTAAACATTTCATTTAAGAAATGAACAATGAAAAAAATAATTATATTTAATGGACATTTACAATTACCAATGAAATGTTTCATATGACCCTATGTAGAATTTAGTAATAATATAACAATAGTATTTGGGGAAAAAACCCAAATCCATTACATTTACAGTACTAAATAAGCTTTTAGGACTGTGACTATAAACGTGGAACAACTTAAGAGACATCTCTGTGGAGGGCTTTTGTATTTAATTTTCTTATAATGGACATCTTTAAAGCTCTTAGCTTTAAATTGAGTAGTAATGAAAGAAAATAGAATGTGTGGCAATGAAGGGACTGATACAGCCTACCTTTTAAAAGCTGTGGTCACAGACCTTTTTTGTATTTCTTTTTAAATATAATAGTTTCATTGGAAGGCTATTTCCTGTTCAAATTCTAACGACTTTGTGTCTGATATACTGAGCTACAAGACCTTAAAGGTCTTGATATTTCTCTTTTTTAAATACCATAGTCGTTAAAGAGTATTGTCTCAGGATGGAGAATTTTTCCAATAAACAAGAAAAGAAAAGGCTTTTAGGGTCTAGTATAGAAGTAGCTAGTATGGATTTGTAAGGTTTTTAGTTGAAAATTATATACTTTTGGTTCTTTACCAGTGTGTTAAAAGATAAGTTCTTTCAGTACAGTTTTTATAAATCTGTGCAGTTTTAGACATTAATGTCAAGCAAGACAGGAGTTCTGTAGCAGCTGCTTTTTCGAGCATAGTTCTGTGAAGGATTTGCCTCTTCTTTCTGAGTGTCTAAAGTGACACAAAGTGAGAAAGCTCAAATATTATGCCTAAATAACATTTCTTATTGCCACAATTAAAAAGGCAGCTCTGCAGAGGATGCACCATACATACCTTATGTTCCTGTTCTTCCGGAAAAAAACCACAATGCCATGCAGTCTTTCTGGGGAAAGTAATTGTTGTTCTCACGCATTTTCCCATACCACTATGCCAATTTGTCTCAATACGTATGATCCTCATCTAAAGCAGTTGAAAATAAATTAGATACTATAGTCTATTTTGAAATTATTCTTTTATATTTTATATATATTTTATATTTTCTTGGCTAAGAAGATTCTAAGAAAACATACAGTAGATATTTTAATTAGGCTTCTAAGAATCTCTTTTCTGTGCTTTAGTGATTACTTTAATCTACTGGTTGGTAATTATTGTTGTTGAAAAGTATTTCTAAAACATCCATCATTCATAAAACGTATTCATTTAACAATTATATTGATTGATGTAGTCTTAATTGGGGACAATGCCAGACTAATTCTGTCCTGTGTTTGTGTATGGCAATGGCAGAAAAGTTGATTAATGAATTTTTTTTTGTAAGGCCTTAAACCATACCTAAAGAAGACATAATTGCACCAGGTTTATCCTTTTCTTAAAAAAAATTGTTAAATATAATAGAACTGCAGGCACAAAAAAAAAATTCTGAGAAGAGGCGTCTTGAATCTGGAAAACCAGAAAAGGAAAAAAAAACTTGCACTTGTATACAGACAGTTGTCAGATTTATGTGTTTAGTAACTATACGACTAATAAGGAGATAAGGAGAGCCACTAGATTTAGTGGATGGATTCCGAATGTTTGTGGACTTCTTGTCTAAGAGTGGTTTGTTTATAAATGTTGAATCTGGGATGTTGGGATCACTTTAGAATTCCTGCTGCAGGATAACCAACTGAGACAAAGATGATACGGGACCATTTCACTCAAGAGCTACTCAGAAAATGGCCATTTCTTCTTTACTTAAGGTTATGAAATCACATTATCCTTTGTTCCTTTCTTCTGCCATAACTACTCAGGAGTTTCATTGCAACTCCAGATGGCGTGTTCCTCTTTTGAAGTCGCTGCCTTTGACCAATAGTGTTTGATTAAGTTTATATAAATGAGAATTCTCCTCTTGTCTTTGAACATCTCTTACCAGTCCCAAGTACCAGCAAATCCAAAAGAGCAGTGCTGATTCCTTTGCTTTCTATTCTCAAATGGCTCAAAGAACTAGGGAGAGACAATAGGCAGAACACATGATTTTAGTTTTAAATTCTTGTGCCTAGAAATGCCTAGAAAACAGGACTAAGCTGCGTAGTTTGAAAAACCCATAGATATTAAAAATAGTAGTATATGTTATTTGTGCATTTTCACAGTCCTTTTTCAAGGCTTTTGACAATATTATGATTCAATGGCTGCTATAGCTGCCTTAGATCACTGCATTCTCATATTACAGCTTTAGATGGAAGGCACAACTTTCTCTTTCATCCCCAGTGAGGACTGTGTTTCTTCAGTTATATTTAATTCCCACTCTCTTATTGGTGACTGTTATAATGTCAGAATTTGGGAGAAAAACTATTTTCAATAGGGTTACAAATTTAATTAGAGATACTTAGAATCTCTCTTTGAAAAATATAAAGAACGTATCTTAAGTGTGTGGTGGATAATAATTGATGACTATAAAAGTAACATTTAAATGTAAGTTCATGACAACAGCAAATGTGGGAAGTCTGCAGGGGGAACAATGCAAGATGATTTTATTAAAACTTGTTTCAAAGTTCTTTGTGACATTCAAAATATTTAGTAAGTAAAACCATCATGAAGACTGTTTTGGTTTTGGGGTTTTTTTTGTATGCAATAAATGTCTTTTTTTACTGGAAGAATATGGTATTCTTTTTGTAAATGCTGGGTATGCTTCAGCAAAGTGTGGGAAGTAGGTGAAAGGTAACTTGGAAAATTTAAATAGAGATCTTGAATACATATTAAAAGAAACAAATATGGATTATGTTCTTTTATAGAAAGAATTTTTAATTTCTTCCTTTTCTTTTACAAGTCTTTATTTTAAACAGTAGTACAATTTTAAAGGATTTTTACCACAGAAAATTGGGCGAAAAACTTTTACTGTGTCAGAGTAGAGCTCAAGAAATTATAGTTTTTAAATGGATTTCTTGTGTAAGCTCTACATGGTTTTCAAAAAAAAAATAAATATTCAGCCTACTTATACATTCAAAACAGTAGGAATTTCAGATTGAATAGTAGTATCTCAGGCCACTGCCATCACTGCTGCTGCCTGCTGTGTGATTACAGATGACATCTTCTGTGCTGTAGAGCAGCTGGAAACAGTTATGCAACTAAAGATAGATAAAGGAAATGATTGTTAAGGTGATGGTTTGAAAGTGTAAGCTGAGTTATGAAAAATCTTACCAATTCTCTTATCCCCTTTTAGTTTTGCTAGGGCAATAAAGAGATATATTCTGTAAGATAAGAAGTAGTATCAGCAAAAAGCTTCAATGATTTGGCTAATTTTCTGTACTTATGGTGCTGCAGTTTGACATATCCCTGTTTTCAAATTGTGGATACATTGACATCCTTTTTTTAAAATAGTGCCTAGTGGCAACAATTTTCTTTTATTGTCCTGCATATGGATGGAATGGGAGCTCTAGAGGTAAAACTTGTATAATGCTAGAGGACATTCTCAAATATTTAGATTGGCTGTAAAATAATCCAGAAAATTTGATAGCCATGGTGCTTTGATTGTACCTAGTCAAAGCATTTTGTGCTGAAGTGTGGAATATTATATATGGAAAAAATGTTGTTAAATTAAGAAATGTGTTAGGTTATAGTTTCTAAATGTTTTATATGTGCAAGTTACTGTTTAACTTAAAAATTAAAATGGTTATTGAAAAGTTATCTAGAAACATGCTAAAGGTAATATTTGAAGTATTTGAAAATAAGGGTCTCATACAAGAATTAAAATAGTACATTGGCATTAACTGAAATTAATAATAGGTCATGAGTTCTTTAAATCTAGAATGACTTTAAAGACTGAATTTTGAAGTTGTAAAATAATGAGATTAGTTTTTACAAATCCTCATTTAAAAATCAGTGATTTGAACAAAAAATATCAGTCTGCTAGTTTTTTATCCACTGAAGAGTCTTGTTTACTTAATGTTACATGCCACAGGTTGTGGGTTCTATTAAATATCTGCCAGTGCATAAGAAGTAGATTCTGTTTAGGATTAGATAATTTCTTCAGATTATTCCATACACAGTAATGTGGGTATAAAAGTCTACCTTTGGATTTTATTGAAACATTAATGGTTTCTTTTGTTTGTTTTTTTTTCTGAAAACTTACTGTGTATTTTATTCAATAGGTACTATAGTGCTCAAAAAGACAGGTCTTCTCAGATCTGCATCATATGAAATGTTATACTGCCTAACACTTCATATTTTACTTAGCATTTGCATAAATGTATACAGGGCATTTGGAAACACATGAAAGTCTAACGTTTAGTTTTAAGCTTACCAAAGTGCTATCAATCATTATGAGAAACCATATCTGACTTTACACTTTCTGCTTTAGTTCTGCTATGATTTTCTTAAACACATAAGTACTATGATTTTTTTCAAAGGGCCCAACAGCCCAGCTGATTAATTTTCCTCTAGAGCTAAGCAATTGATTCAGAGAAAACTCCAGGTAGACTGAAGTTTAAAACTGTATTTGGATTTTTTTTTTTGCCCCGCAAGGTGTTCTGTGCAACTATAATACAAAATTTGCCTGACATTCTCTATGAGTGATGCTGTCCTGTCATATCTGAAACTCACTGAAGTCATAGCAAGAATCTTAACTGGCTGAAGTGCATAGGGAAATAAAGGAGTAACAGTGATGAGTATTTACCAATAACTGACTCTGTCAACACAATGATTCTAAAAATGCTGGAATGAGTTTGTATGTTATAAATATGACCTATTAATGTTTACCCAGTCTAAGGAAGGACTCATAGCTTGTATTTAAAACAATAGCATGTGTGTCAGAAAGTGGGATATGTCTATTAGCTGCATTTCTGCAGTATGTCTATGAATCTATAATTAAACATCGTAATTTATACATACATAGAGATATAGTGTAGATGTGCATATTCAACAAAAGAGCTCATAAAAAAATCTATTCAAGAGTTAGATACACACTGCTTTTACAAACTGTAGGTCTGAGAACAAATGCTTATTATAGTAAATATAAACATTACAAAGTAATTTAGAAATCCCATGGAGTTTCCCGTGTATGTTTGTACTGGAAGGTGAATTGTTTTATCAGAAAGAAGAAATATCCAATTGGAACTAAGTATAATTTTATATAGGACTTCTGTGAGTACATTTCTTCCTTTTGATTGACATTGAAAAAGAAAACATACACACACACAAAAGTGCTCTTCAGTTGTAAACATTATATGAATTGGAAAAGCAAGAAGTATCTGTTGTATCAACTTGGCTGTTCCATAATATTTTTTCTAATAGGCCTAATGTTTTTAGGTAAAAATAGTTTCTTAACATTACACTTACTAGAAGTGGAAAATTGTTACAGTGATACCATGGGTTAAAATAAGAGACCTGAAAAATATTTCATTTTAAGCTAAATTGTACATAGGTTAAATTTCTTGAGTAGCTACCGAAGAAATTGACAGCTACATCACTTTCATGTTGATGAACGGTACTCCTAATATGTTTTGAAAAGAACTGGGCCTATTAAGATAGGGACTTACAGATTTGCACCGGAATCAGGTTCTCTAGGACTGTTTGTCTCAAAATATACAATATTTCGCTGTAATAGTAAACAGAAATATGACAGAATGATACTTTTTATGCAGCTTAATAACAAGTGTTTAATCTTCTTTATAGAAAAAAATGGGTTATTAGTATCTTAAATACTTTGACAGAATTTGGAGTTTCAGAACAGAGTTCTTTTCCCATATTATTCCTAATAATAAAAATTCTAAGAAATGGAATTCTTTCTTAACGAACATTGGCTTTTTTGCCGTCAGAGGAGGGCTGTGTCATACTAACTGTCAGAGAGCAGCAATGACTGACTGCTCTTTCGAGCACTGGGAGTGAAGAGGGAAAAGCCAAATGGCAGGGAAGGGACCTTGCTGATGCCCATCCTGCTGCCTCCAAGGGAGGCAAGTGGGGCAGGCACCAGAGTGGTAGCCTAGTTCTGCTTAGAGTCCAGGTCATCAGACAGTTAAACTCTATTAGCGTACTGAAGGCCCTGACACTGGTTCCGCTAAGTAACAGCAAAATTTCTGATCAATTGTGCTAATTTTTATCTTGATGTTCTTTTTTTCTTCTAAAACATTTTTATATTTTACTTCTTCCTATGATTAGAGAAAGTCTTGTATTAGATAAATTCTTAGATTTCTTAAGAAGAAATTAATATTAACCATCTAAAACAGTACTTAAAGACTGAATAATCAAATGTTGCTTTTTTTCCATAAACCAAGACTGAAAGAAATAATTGCTCTATTTTGACAAGTGAACCAAAGAAGTATGACATAGAAGTCTTGCAGGAATGCATGCATGAAAACAAGGCTGTCATGTTTACAAAATGATTTTTTTCGTATGGTGAATTTTTCAGATAGTAAACTATACTGATATTTTTCTGAGGAACACAAACTTCTTTTGGCTATCCTTTAAGGAGAAGAGCTAGGAATAAATATAAATACACAATTTTGATTGTGCAGCTATTTTATGAAAACTCTAAATTGTTCCAATCTGTTACTATTTTTGCATTAACATATATCTGTTACACAGTTCCTTTTACACCAGTCATATTGTTCTGCAAGAATAGTCAAATAAAGGACGGGTGTGAGCTACAGGTATTGAATGGAGTTAGCATCACATTCTGTAGAAACTCTTCGAGATCCTTCTGAAGAGAAGAGGGATGTGTTACCATGTCTATAATAAGTAGTATCGTACATGAAGAAAGAGCTTTATTTTAAGTATTCCTTTTGTCTCAGTTCTGTAAAGCACTGTTTAATGTTTTCCATTTAACTTCTACTTTTAATTATGATGTCTTTTATTGCAGTAACATCTGTTAAGTCTTATATTCAAGGGCTGATCTTTCCTTGATATTTTATAAGATGTATTTGGTTTACATCCAAGCTTTTTCACCAGCAAGATGACTGAGTTTCAGCTACGTCCCAAAATGTCAAAAGTCTTTGAATTGTTATTTGCGAAGTGGTATTCTGTAGCTTCTAAGAATTTAAGAAAACAGTATTTCCATGAAATATTTCATAGTGTTGTGCTGTTAATTGAGAAGTGCAAGATATTAGGCTTTAAAGGACCTTCATGTTTGTTTTGGAAGAGCAAAATCAGAAATGTGCAGTTCTGCTACCTGTAGGTCTACACTCTTATATGACCAAAAACTATCAAAAAACTTCAATCTGTTTTTCTAGTAGTGCCTCTTGATAAATTACCAATGAACACTGTAGTTGCTTTATAGAAAAATATTGCTTGCAAGAAAAATAATGGATTTACTAATTTATTTTGTTGCCCAAACATTGTGTGCATCTGAATATTATGTTTGTTCCACATATAGTTGCTGCAGTATGAGTAGTATTATTAAATACTAAATAGTAGACATTAGATATACTGACTAATAAGTTTCCACTTTTTATGTAATTTTTTTCTTTAGTTTTGGTAATAAGTCATCACTGGTTGTAAGAATGACCTAAAACAGGTAAAAATAACTCCACTAATGCTTTGCTTCCGTTATAAAGACTCATGGGATTTAGTGTATTAGTTTGAATAGGCCAGTGGATTTAACCTGTGTTTTAGCGACACAGTTGTTGAGTAAAATGAGTACAAAGCAAGATGACACTGGGTTTATGATACGTTGTAGTGTTTTACTCTGGATTTTTGTGTTTTAAATATTTGTGATGATGTGTGGAACTTCCAGAAAGTAGTTATGGACGGAAATTATAAGTACACAGAAAGTAATTTTACCCTCTAATGTATGTATTTTTAGTTTCCATTTATAATAGTGAGAATTACTTGTCTAAATCAAAAAAAATTAAGAAAGCTACTACTGTGATTAAGGTAAAAGAACTGATTTCTTTAAACTGAAGAAATGCAAGATACTATGAAATTTATCTCAGCATTTATTTTACTGGTTTCCCTCTGTAACAATCTACTCAGAAGCATGCATAAGGTGTACTATTCAACACTAATTTTATAATTCCATACATAAATGATTCCCTTGTTAATCTAACACTTCCAGGGAACAAAATGTTGTACATTTTGGTACTTCTAGTCTGCCTTTTTTCATTATTTAACCATTTTACTGTATCTGGTTTACAGATTCTAAAAATGGAATGGGGAGGAGAGTATTCACTTGATTCTTCCAATTTAGACTGTTTGTTAAATGTCCTTCCTGGAGAATTGGAAATTCAACAAATCCTGAGTGATGTTGATGAGAAAATAAAGAACAACTCTTCCAGGTAAAGAGTATTTTATTTGTATCCAAAATATTAATGAAAGTCATTACAAAGAAATGTGGCTTACCTTTTCTAGTTGTAGATTAAAATTCTGATAAACATTTCAACAGTAATTCTATCTAAACCACCTGAGCATTTAACAGATTTTTAATGCCATATAATTATTGTGCTATAGTCTTTCTCTTTATGGTACTTTTAACAGCTGAATCATCTTAATCTTAGGTTTTATTGCAGTAGGTGTGATAGTGAAGGAAGAAAATGTGAATTCACATGACAGTTGTGTTTCCTACAACTATTAGATGGAATTTTTATTCTATAAAAGAGCTACAGAATTTGACAAAAAGCAACATTTGAACTCGGTATGTTCTTTAAGCATTTGTAATGGAAGTAGAACAAGGAAGTAAGTTAATATATGTAGAATTTCTTATGTAATCTGTTGTATTACCTATTTCAGTTAAAATTCTTGTGCTGCAATAGAAAGTTTTCTAAGTAGAATTTGAAATATATTTCTTTGCCCACTTCTTTGTAACATACTGATTTCCAATAATCAATGTTATAGAAACAGTGGGCTTCTGAAAGAATTCATTGTTGATGCAGATTTTTTGCATGACTACAACATAATTAGCTCAAGGTTCTGTGCCTTATTTGTGGCTAAATTCTTTAGTACCTTTTTAATACTTTGATTGTGAAAGATGCTCTTCAGTAAATAGACTTATTGTCCATTAAAAAAAATAAGTGTACATTCAGAGATAAAACATATGACATAATTTAATACTGAATTTTGAAAATCCTTGCCCTTGGATAACAGTGCATCTTACAAAGTTTTATGATTTCAAAGAACTCCCTTCATGACATCTATTTTAAGGTTGTATAATTTTAATGTTGCTCACATTTGTGAGAGGAGGTCTTTGCTGTTCCCAAGCAGCTTTCTGAAGAATGGAAGTAAACCATTGCCTTATCTTGCTGAAAACTGACTTAGATCATCTCTGAGTTATTGTTATATTGGTTATGCCAGGCTGAGAGATTTTCCGGGGGGAGGGGGTTATTTATATCACTCTCATCTCATATTTTCATTTAAAAACTTAGTGTTTACTAAAGTATTTACAGTATTAATAATCCCAGGGTAATAATGATATTGAAGATCTGGGAAGTATGCTGTTGAGGACCACTGCATAGTACAATTTCATGTTACAGTTTTTCAGCAGTTGACATCAGTGAAACGTAGATACTTACATAGAGTTTAGTTGATGTCATAATGCAGTTAATTACACAGGTAATTAAGTTTTGAGTGTCTTTGGTCTTATGTATCTGGAAAAAAACAGAAACAGCATTTTTTGCAGAACTGTTGTCACCTCTTCAACTACCAAATAAAAGTGATTTTGTTGTCATTATGCAGAGACAGCCGTAGAGTTAGGAAGATTATTATCAAGATGAACGTTTAGAATTAATGCTTTACTACTGTTTTTGGTTTCAGTGTGTGTAAAATGTATGCTGCTTGTGGAGAAAGCTTTTAGCTGTGGGAAAGCAAGCCAGCTGTCCATTCCTTTTAGTGGTACTTTATGTCACCGTTTTGTGTTACATTTTACATTAATGTCATCACAGTGGAACTGTTCTGAAGAAGGCTGATTGTGACTTGCACCTAGTCCTACAAATTAGAAGGACCTTTCATTGTAAGTTTTGTAAGATCCTAAAGATATTTTATCAAAGGAGAGCATGAAACTGGATTGCCAGGAAAAGTTTTGTATTTTTGCTGAATTGACACCTAAACTAGTTTTTAATCTAATTTTCACAAGGAAAACCAAAAAGTAGCTCTGTAGTTACCAGCTGATATTTTGCTTCTCTAATATGTCAGTTTCAGAAATGGAGAAGAGTTTAAAAGGAGATGGTGGCAGCAGCTGATGTGACTTTTAAATTAAAAAGAGTCCTTTTATTGCAAATATCTTAGAGGTATAATGGAATTAAATAATTTTCAAGTTATCATTGATCTTTGTGAGTGGTATGATAAGAGCAGATCTTTGTGCTATGGTGATATAGTTGAAATACAATCCATTTTTCATCAGATAGATTTATGCTTTTATTAGACCACCAAGAATGAACACAATTGTATATAGTATATATATATTTTTAAAAATGAAACATTGTGTAAAAAATTGTGAGGCAAAAGTTTGTAAATCACTTGAATGGTCATTTATTGCCTTCCTACTGAATAGATTTTATTAAATTGTGTGACATGTCAAATCAGATATACTTTTCAGCAGTTGAATTTCCTTCCTTGTTTTTCTATTATACCAATTCTATTTGATGCTGTAACAAAACAAAGGCTGTCTGTGTGAAATTGTTTTATTTGTAAATTTGAAGGTAGTAAGTGGTTCATTCATTCACTATTATATAACAGTTTTCTCCCCGGCCGGCCCTGGCCACACTGAGGGACTTTCTCCCCAGCTGGCCCCACCATGCCAAGGGGGCTTCTCCTGGCGGCCATGGGGGCTGCAGGCCGGAGGACAGGAGAGGAGGAACTTCAGAGTGCACAGAGGTTTGCCAGTCCAATTTGCGGGAGGGGGAGGGGGTCCGATGGGCCATGGGATCCCCAGACAGGCGAGAGGGTGGACAGAGCAGTCCTGCTTGGAGGGTTGTGAGTGGGCAGTGCGAGAGAGACCTGTAGTAAAATATGTCCATGGGCAGGATGGGCTCGCTAGCCTTTCAGCAGTCATCCTAGGAGAAGGACAACTCTAATTCCAAACCCGGGCAGACAGAGCTCGCTTGGCCCTGTAAGGCCATCCATCCAAGAGAAGGACACTCTAATTAAACCTACGTCCTGAGGACCTTGCTGTCACCATCCAAGCTCACTAGGCCCTGGCAGATGAACCTTAGGAGTAAAGGGTAGGTCCAGTTCTGCTCATGCTGCGTCTCACCTAAAAAATCCATTGCGCAGGCTCGAAGGATATGTCCACATTTGTAAAGCCCTGTAGCGACAGGCGAGGGACGAAACGGCAGGTGAAAGGTGCACTGGAAGCTGCAGACCCAACCCTGCATGCAGGAGGTTCAGGACATTGGTCACCTGAGACTGCCCCCAGAGATGACAGTCTCTTTCGGCAGCATCCTGAATGACCAAGCAGCCTTTTTCAAGGAGACCACTGCTTGCTCCACACGGAGAGGGGCCTAGAAAAGATGACCTAACCAAAGCTCATCTCCACCCTTCACCCGGTTGGTTAACCGTGGCCAATGGGCATCTTCTGATGAGGTCAAACAAAGTCTAAGAAACAAAGGCATACACCTGCCTTCAAAGGTGTACCCAAACTGACACATGCTGGAACATCAGAACCATGCTTGATACTGTGGATAGTGGTCGTCCTGAGCATCATTCTGCCCTAATTGCCCACAAACTGTAACGTCTCAATATCAGCATTGCTGTTCTCAGTGAAGTTTGTCTCTATGAGGAAGGCAGCCTTAGAGAACATTGGTCAGGTAAACCCAGAACCGAAAGGCATCTCTCAGGAGTTGGCTTCATGATTAAAAACTCTGTTGTCCCTAAACTTGAAGTTCTGCCGACAGGTCACTCTGACCGCATTATCTCCCTACGCCTTCCACTACACAACAAACAACATGTTGTCCTCTTTAGTATATATGCCCCAACTCTCCAAGCTGACCCTGCCAAAAAAGATAAATTTTACACGATCCTGCGCTGCCTTACCCAAAAGGTTCCTGCAGAGGATAAGATCATTATCCTTGGTGATTTCAATGCCAGAGTAGGAAAGAAATTTGAAGCCTGGAAAGGAGTATTAGGCAAGCATGGTGTTGGAAACTGCAATGATAATGGTCGCCTTCTGCTAGAGTTTTGTGCGGAGCAGCAGCTCACCATTACCAACGCTATCTTTCAGCAGAAAAATAGTCTGAAGACAACCTGGATGCATCCTAGATCTAAGCATTGGCACTTCATCGATTATGTCTTGGTGCAACAGAGAGATGTTCATGCTGTAAACTTAACTTCCACCTTAAGTTCAAACCTAAAAGGGGCAGTATTCAAGGAGGAGACTCCAAGTCAATGGTCTTCAAACAGCTACAGTGAGAGACAGATTAGAGGCAAAACTTCAAACTAGGCTCGAAGATCATTCCGTAGATCCCTCTCCTGAAACACTTTGGCAACATATTAAAAATAGCATCCTGCAGTCCTCTGAAGAATCCTTAGGGTTCTCCTTCAAGAAGAACAAGGACTGATTTGATGAAAACAATCAAGAGATCCAGGAACTGTTGTAAAGAAGAGAACTGCTCACCAAGCACACCTTGCTCACCCATCTTGTCACGTAAGAAAAGCAGCCTTTCATCTTGCATGCAGCAAGCTGCAACAGAAACTTCGTGACATACAGAACAAGTGGTGGATCAATCTAGCAGAAAAAACTCAATTATGTGCAGATACGGGTGATCACAGAGGATTCTATGAAGCCTTGAAAACAGCATATGGGCCTACATACCAGGTCCAGAGCCCTCTACTCAGTGCAGATAGTAAAATGCTTCTGACAGATAAAATCTCCATTCTGAATTGATAGTCTGAACACTTTCAGACTCTTTTCAGTACTAGCCGTGTAGTTCAAGGCTCAGCAATTCACTCCATCTCACAACAACCGCTGAAGAATGAATTGGATATTGCCTTTACTATGGGAGAAACTCTTAAGGCCATACAGCAGGTGAAAACTGGCAAGGCAGCTGGGGTTGATGAAATTCCACCTGAAGTCTGGAAGCATGGAGGCCAAGCACTCCATGCTAAATTTCACGAGTTTGTGGTGCGTTGTTGGGAACTAGGCCAACTACCATCAGACCTTCGTGATGCAGTCATCATCACCTTGTATAAGAAGAAAGGAGATAAATCAGACTGTTCAAATCATCGAGGTATTACTCTGCTCTCCATTGCTGGCAAAATCCTGCTGGCAAGAATACTTTTGAACAGACTATAGCAGAAGAACTTCTACCTGAAAGCCAATGTGGTTTCAGAGCCAACAGGAGTACCACAGACATGGTATTTGTTCTCAGACAACTGCAAGAGAAGTGTAGGGAACAGAACAAAGGCCTCTATGTAACTTTTGTTGATTTCACCAAAGCTTTTGATACGTTGAGCAGAAAAGGTCTGTGGCATATTTTGGAATGTTTATGATGTCCCCCCGAGTTCCTCAAGATGATCATCTTATTTCATGGGTCATTTACCACCACCACTTGTGACCCTTCCATCAGCGCTGTCTCCGTACAATCCTAAATATCCACTGGACTGATTACGTGACCAATACATCTGTTCTTGAACAGGCAGCAGTCACAAGTATTGAGGCCATGTTGCTGAGAACACAGCTGCGCTGGGCAGGACACGTCTCCAGGATGAAGGACCACCGCCTCCCTAAGATCTTGCTTTATGGTGAACTTGCCACTGGCTGCCGCAAGAGAAGAGCCCCGAAGAAAAGATACAAGGACTCTCTGAAACAACATCTCAGCCTTGGCAACATTGATCTTCCTGATCGGTCTACTCTGGCCTCAAATCGGAAGGCCTGAAGACACACCATCTATAACGCTGCTGCTTCTTTTGAGAATGCATACAGGTTCACTCTCAAGGAGAAAAGACAATACAGAAAGAACCGTGTCTTATCGATACCACCTAAGGAGTCTTTCTGCTGTGCCTTTTGCTACCGGACTTTGTCTATCCCGCATTGGCCTCTTTAGCCACCAGCATGCTTGCAGCAAATGTGGGTAGAGTCCTTCCCAAATCTTCATTCGCAAAGCCTAGCCATGGTGATTATATAACAGAAATGATGCCTTAAGCCACTAATGTTTTTTTATTTTTCTAATATTTGTAAGGCTTGTAAGTTTCATAAGTAGTGGAAGTAGATTTTAAAAGCAGCAAACCCCCCCCTCCTTTGTCCCTTGTCCCTTTCCCTTTCTCTAGCACCCTTGTTTACACATTCCTTAACCCTCTTACCCCATTCTATGCTCCCTATATCAATCCTACCCCTGAATATAGCAGAAATGTTTAGTCTTTTGTCCAGGCAAGACCTAGATTGTTGGCAGAACAGCATATCAGGGCCTAAACCACAGAATACGGCCAAGAATTAGGTAACTATGTACCCTTTGTGCTCTGATGATGGTGAAGATGGGATGAACATGGGGTCCCAAAACCCTCAGACCCATTTCTCAGGGGGTGGACCCCAGGGCGGACCAGAGTAAAGTCCACAGGGTGGACACATCTGGGATTGGATGGATGGTATTATAAAATGTAACATCTCAGGCACGGCCGGGGCGTGTGTCTTGTAACATCTGAGCCTTGGCAAAATAAACCCTTTCTTATCTCACCCCTAATTAACTGCTCTGGAGATTTTTTCAGCATCAAAATTCCACGGCAACAGAACCCTTACTACACTTGAATGTTAACTTTATTTTCACAGCAGTTTTTAGAAGCAGGTAAATATGAACTCTCAAAACTATTGTCATTGCTGGCCAGTTTTATGTAGAGTGATAGTCTCAGGTTATTCTCAAGCACGAAGTTGTATTCATCAAGATAGCCTTTTCATAGAATCATAGAATCAGCTGGGTTGGAAGGGACCTCTGAGATCATCAAGTCCATCCCTTGATCCACTACTGCTGCGGTTGCTAGACCATGGCACTAAGTGCCACATCCAGTCTCATCTTAAAAACCTCCAGGGACAGAGAATCCACTACTTCCCTGGGCAGCCCATTCCAATGTCTGATCACCCTCTCTGTAAAGAAATTATTTCTAATATCTAACCTAAACCTCCCCTGGCATAACTTAAGACCATGCTCTCTTGTCTTGCTGATAGTTGCCTGCGAAAAGAGACCAACCCCCACCTGGCTACAGCCTCTTTTCAGGTAGTTGTAGAAAGTGATGAGGTCTCCCCTGAGCCTCCTCTTCTCCAGGCTGAACAGCCCCAGCTCCCTCAGCCTCTCCTCATAGGACTTGTGCTTGAGTCCCTTCACCAGCCTAGTTGCTCTCCTCTGGACCTGCTCCAGCACCTCAATATCCTTCCTGAACTGAGGGGCCCAAAAGTGGACACAGCACTCCAGGTGTGTCCTCACCAGCACTGAGTACAGGGGAAGAATCACTTCCCTGGTCCTGCTGGCCACACTGTTCCTGATCCAGGCCAGGATGCCATTGGCCTTCTTGGCCACCTGGGCACACTGCTGGCTCATGTTCAGGTTCTTTGTCTCCATTCTTTCCCTTCATATTTGCTTTAACTTTTACTGTTTATCAAAACTGAGTATTTGGATAATTTCTCCTAACTGGTAGTTTAAGAATTACTAAGAGTGAATTTTTGAGCAATCCACAGAACTAAACTTTCAGCTGATATTTAATACTTCTAAGCAAGAAATACAGTACAGAGCTTGAAACTAAGCTTATAAGTGATTGAAGTGATTGTAAGCATGAAATCTCTTCAGTGGTTGATTTTGTGTATTCAGTTTTTTCTTCAGTGAATGATTGGCTGCCTTTTAGTGGTAATAAAGCAGCAACAGATTCTATGAGGCTGTAGGACAGTGTGAGGTCTTCATCAGCAGAACAATTGCTCAGAATTCAATAAAATTATTTACTAATAATTATATCTTCGCAAAACATTGGAGACTATAACTTCATGAGGCTTTTCACAAAGACTTAATTTAACTTCAGTCTGTTAAACTTTCACCTGACCCTATGTCTAATTAGCAGTAATTTATTCTTCTGGGGTTTTGAAGAAGGTCTTTTTTGAAGGGCTTCAGTGAGGTCACTACTAAGTTCTTACTTACCTGCCACATACATCTGCAGAATCAGATCTTTGACTGCACTGCATTGCATCTTTTTCTGTAACTGTTTAATATAAATTGTAATAATTATTTGAGAATTAACAAGAATTAGAGACTATCTGGAAAGTATGACATGGTCCAGCTGTTGATCATAACTTTGCTGATTTGCCAAGAAATGCTTTCCATTTACATTACAAATAAGGGATAGAGAAGTTTCAAAGAGGATGTTAAGTCAAGCCATCTCATTCCATTTTCCTGTATTAGAACTGGAGTGTGCATGGCCTTATGTCTTTTTAAACTGAGATGTGCTGCAAGAGTTACCTTTCTCTTTTATTTTGAAGAAATTCGAGGCTTGATCTCCTCTAGAGTTTTCAGGAAGCAGCTTACCACACATTCCTGTTATTCAAGAAATTTAGCAAAGTCTTGGAACCTCCAACCAAAATCCCAAGAGTGGTCGAGAATTTTTAACTAGAACTAATTGTAGAGGAATAAAACCCATGATTTTATCAGTTGTACTCAGATCTACTATTTATCACAGCTCTTGAAAAGAATTTGACGCTTTTGAGTGAATGTAACCTGCTCGCTGTACAAACCTATTACTTTGGTGTTTACCTGATGCCTCAGTTTAACAAAGTTGCAACTTTGAAATTAAGAAACTTCAGGTGAAAGTGTGGAAAAGGAATAAGACAGGTCTTTATTAACAAAATCCGAATAAACAACAAATGGTACAATCAAAACTTTCAAAAAAGAAACAAAACAAAGTCCCAGTTCCCTAGGGGCGTGGGGGGGTGGGAAGGGCTGAAAGCAGAAGTGTTCCCGGCAGCTCAACAGCTGCTCGCAGCCACGTGAGCGGCCGGTGGCTTCGCAGCCAGCAATGAGAGAGTCCTTTTTTCCACAGGCACAGTTTCAGGTCAGGCAGCTCTGATAATGCAGCCTCGCCCCTGGTGCACAGTACCTCGCTCCGAGATAATCGCTTTCTCTCTCTCTCAGTTGTCCTCCATGAGGTGTCCGGTAGGAAAGAAACTTCCCCTCAGGAAAAAGGAGGGGGCCGGAAAAAAACCCCAACCAAACCCCAAAAAAACCCAACCGAAAGTAGCTCCTGCTCTGTCCGTCGGTGGAAAAACCCATCCACCAGACAAAGGATTCCCGAGCCGTGGTCCCGGCCCCCTCTTAGGAGGGCACCTCCCCCTCCCACCGCTGCCCAGCGCGTGCGGCTTCGCTCAGTCCCCCCACTCCTGACTCCCCCCATCCGGGAAGAAACGATGGGGGGAGAGGACGGAACACTGGGGAAAGAATTCCAACATCTCTTTTCAAACCTATGATACCTGAGAATTTAGTGCTTATGAAGATATTAGAGTAACGTTTCTAAAATCTTTCTCAAAATAGTAGCTGTCTAATCACTTCACTGGACTAATTGCTAGGAAGAAATAATTAAACTGAGAAAGGAATGTAATTTTTTTCCTGTGCAGGCTGTGTTGTCTTTGTGCATAATAACTGAGCTTAGGATAGTTGTTCCTTACCAACTTGCTAGCTGGACACCTCAGAATTTCTCAGAAATTGGCTATTTTATTGACGTTAAGTTTCTTTACTCCAATATTCAGTGATTATAACTGTGTCAGTATCTTAGGTTAGTTAGCTGCCACATATATCTGCAGAATCAAATCTTTGCACTATAAAGTATCCCATTTCATTTCATTTCATATGAGCATATATGAGATGATGGCTTCTTAACCATTATTTGTCACTATTATGTTTTGGTCAATGGAGCTAAAAGACACAATTTACTGCCATTCTTCTGAAAGAATTTATCAAGACTAACCTTATATCTTATGGACTGAAATATCTCAAACCTCTAAAACAAGGCAGTAGTTTGGTTAGAACTGGCTGTTCTTATATGGTTAAGATGTTGACTACATTTCTAAGGTGCAGCAAAGTTATCACCATTCTATTTCTTAATACTTACTTTACAATACAGCTAAATTAGAGATATGGAGTAGTTTGTAAAGTCCTTTAACCATATGTGTCTTTGGTTTACATCCTAAAGTCCAAGACTAAAATAAGATTTGAGAAAGCAAATTTTTTCAAGGCTTTTAGCCTGTAACTTTCAGACTCATATTTTAAAGAATTAATGGTTTTAAAAACAAGCATCAAGACATACTTGTCTTAGCAGAATGTTTCTGAACAAGTACTGTTTGTAGTCATTATTGTCATCAGTTTTTTATTACTGCTTACAATTCTTACTCGTCTTATTTTGAATAGAAGTCGGAGACAAAATATAAAGAAGAGTTTAGTCAAACTATGAAAAAAAAGTTAACAAATATGAGGTGATAGCGTAACCTATATTATTAGCAATAGGAGCTTTACTTTCTTGCTTCCTCCTCTGCTGTTGAGGTTACTATTGTAAAGAACATAAAACATGAAAAGTAATTACATCTATTTATGCAATTGGGTTAATGTGAGTAAGAAAATGGACATGCCAAAAAGAATAAGCTGGTGAGATAGAGTAAAATGGAACAGCGTAAACCTTATAGACCTGGAACTATAATAATATGTTTTTTTCAGAATGTTATGAATCTTAAGATATACATTGTACCATGACTGTTACTTTAGATTGTCATAAGCATTGCAGGAACATACAAGATGGTAAATAGCCATTTCTTGAACAACCTCTTTTTTTCTTCAAGGTATGGTGAACAAAACATGTTCTGCATGACTCTTTATGATATTCTTTTCAGTTAGATTGTATCTAACAGTTTTTGCTAGAAAATAAGTTATTTATATTTTTTCATAAGTTACTCTTATTAACACACAGTAGTGCTGAGGCATCAGCAATGACCTCCTGGGAAATTTCCTTAATATTTACCTTCTGACAGGTAAGTTTTTGAGAAATAAAGTAAAATATTTGTTTCATCATGGGAGAAAATGTAACAATGAAAATGCCTGTTGGAATTATACTGGTGAATGTCTTTCTCCAAATTTTTTACTACTCGAGGTATATAGCAGGTCCTCAGAGACACAGGTTTCCAAATGACATGACTGTTTTTTATACCAAATATCCTGTACCTTCAGCAGTCAAGCTTTTTAATGAGTAGTATGAAGTAGTATTATGTTAGAACTTATATCTTCAAAACCAATGGAAACAATTTTCATTTATTTTAAAACTGTCTGTTCTTAATAAAAGGCATGTAAACTGATTCTAAAGCTAGATATCCATGAAGATGAGGATTTTAAGCATAAGGAACATGAGGTTTAAAGATAATTTCACTTTATAGCTTTGCAGTTTAATTTAACCAATGTCATTGTCATTTTATAGCTGCTCCATATGCTATGTGAAGTAAATTGAAATGGCTTGTTAGAAATTGAAAGGAGTTAGGAGATCATACTTCAGCTTATTCACATAGTAATCTTAGGCAATGGAAGATGGGAATGGGAATGGGAAGAGCAACCTCATTTTGATACTGTACTTTTCAAAAAAAAGTTGTATCAATATGACAGTGCTTACACTGTCAGTTACATTATAGTACTTATGTTGTAGCTGTTTGTCCATAGATGCAGCCACTTAAAAAGCAGTCTCTCCACATGATTAAGTTATTTGTAAAAGTTGTCACAACTTAATAATTAAAGAGTTCCTAGGGGTTCTCATATTGAGACTGTCTCTCTGCAGTGTGAGTCCTTACCAAATGCTACTTCAGAAAAACACTTCCATTGTGGACACAGATAACATAAAAGAACTTTGCTTTAGTTTGTAAAAAAAAACCACATCAGACCCTCACCTACAAAAAGAAGGTATTTAAGTGATATCATTTCCACTTACATAGTGGTATGTTAATAGTACTAGCCACAAATAATGATGCGGTCAAGGTACTCCTTGTGTGTGACTAAAAGTTTAATTCTTAAAAAATCATTCGTTCTAAAAAAGAACCATAGAAGCGTAACAATCAGATTTCTTTGCTACAGAGAAAGGTATTTTTTTTTCTTTGAGCTTTTATATTCCACCTCTTGTTTAGTAGTTTGGCCACTGTTTATTTTCTGTTTGTGTCTGAACAGTTCTGCAAGTTCAAAAAAAAAGGTTGAATCATCTGTCGAAGAAAAATTAATCGAAGGCTGTTAAATTTGCACTCCCTTTGTATATTTTTTTTTAGAGTATCCTTCTCTTGGATGGATGGCCTTACAGGGCCAAGCGAGCTCTGTCTGCCCGGGTTTGGAGTTAGAGTTGTCCTTCTCCTAGGATGACTGCCGGAAGGCTAGTGAGCCCATCCTGCTCATGGACACATTTTATCTGACCCTTCAGTTTTGACCTGTCTGGCATGGGAGACCCTACTAGAGGCATATACCACCGCCAGCACAGCTTGCAACCTCATGAGGGCACACAAGCTTCTTCCCCACTAAAATGATTTGGATGAGCCTTTCTATCCCTACTTTTACCCCCCAGCCTCCTACACTCAAACCCAAGGACATTCCTTTGTCCTAGACACCCTTCCAAGATGCTATAATTCCAAAACAAACCATTCCTGGGCAGAAGCTGCAAGCGAGCCAAGAGAAGGATACTCTAATTAAATCTACATCCTGAGGACTTCACTGTCACCATCCAAGCTCTCTAGGCCCTGACAGATGAACCTTAGGAGTAAAGGATGGGACCAGTTCTGCGCATGCTGTGCCTCACTAAAAAATCCACTGTGCAGGCTCAAAGCCCTTTACTCAGTGCAGATGGTCAAATGCTTCTGACAGATAAAATTTCCATTCTGAATCGATGGTCTGAACATTTTCAGACTCTTTTCAGTACCAACCGTGTAGTTCAAGGCTCAGCAATTCAGTACATTACATTCAGTACATTACAACAACTGGTGAAAAATGAATTAGATATTGCCTTTACTATGGGAGAAACTCTTAAGGCCATACAGCAGGTGAAAACTGGCAAGGCAGCTGGGGTTGATGGAATTCCACCTGAAGTCTGGAAGCATGGAGGCCAAGCACTCCATGCTAAATTTCACGAGTTTGTGGTGTGTTGTTGGGAACTAGGCCAACTACCATCAGACCTTCGTGATGCAGTCATCATCACCTTGTATAAGAAGAAAGGAGATAAATCAGACTGTTCAAATCATCGAGGTATTACTCTGCTCTCCATTGCTGGCAAAATCCTGGCAAGAATACTTTTGAACAGATTAATACCTGCTATAGCAGAAGAACTTCTACCTGAAAGCCAATGTGGTTTCAGAGCCAACAGGAGTACCACAGACATGGTATTTGTTCTCAGACAACTGCAAGAGAAGTGTAGGGAACAGAACAAAGGTCTCTATGTAACTTTTGTTGATTTCACCTAAGCTTTTGAGCAGAAAAGGTCTGTGGCATATTTTGGAATGTTTATGATGTCCCCCCGAGTTCCTCAAGATGATCATTTTGCTTCATGGATCAGCGCAGCCAAGTCACATATGGCGACACACTTTCTGAGCCCTTTCTAATAACCAATGGTGTGAAACAAGGTTGCGTTCTTGCACCAACTCTATTCACAGTCTTCTTCAGCACGGTGCTCCAAAGGGCCACGGCAGACCTCGATTGATCAGGACGGTACCTACATTCGATACCGTACTGATGGAAGCCTATTCAACCTAAGGCAACTGAAGGCCCACACCAAGACCTTAAATCATCTTGTCCAGGAGCTGTTTTATGCTGATGACGCCACCCTTGTTGCACACACAGAAGCAGCCCTGCAGCGTTTAACATCCAGCTTTGCAGATGCTGCTGAGCTCTTTGGGCTGGAAGTCAGCTTAAAGAAGACAGAAGTTCTCTATCAACCTGCACTTCAGGAAGTCTTCCATTATCCCCAGATCACCATTGGCGAATCGGAGCTCAAATCAGTCCAGCAGTTTAATTACCTAGGTAGCCTCATCTCCTCAGATGGTAAGATTGACAGAGAGATAGACAACAGGTTAGCAAAGGCATATAGTGCCTTCGGAAAACTCCATAAAAGAGTCTGGCGAAATAAACACTTGAAGAAAAGTACAAAGATCAGTGTTTACAGAGCCATTGTACTATCTGCTCTTTTATATGGGTCTGAATCATGGGTCATTTACCACCACCACTTGTAACCCTTCCGTCAACGCTGTCTCCGTACAATCCTAAATATCCACTGGACTGATTATGTGACTAATGCATCTGTTCTTGAACAGGCAGCAGTTATGAGTATTGAGGCCATGTTGCTGAGAACACAGCTGTGATGGGCAGGGAACGTCTCCAGGATGAAGGACCACCGCCTCCCTAAGATCGTGCTCTGTGGCGAACTTGCCATTGGCTGCTGCAAGAGAGGAGCCCCGAAGAGGAGATACAAGGACTCCCTGAAACAACATCTCAGCTTTGGCCATACTGATCATCATCATCGGTCTCCTCTGGCCTCCAATCAGGAGAAATGCAGACACACTATCTAAAATGCTGCTGCTTCTTTTGAGAACACAGGCAGAATCATTCTTGAGGAGAAAAGACGCAGAAAGAACCGTGTCTTGCCAATACCACCTAAGGAGACTTTCCACTGTGCCTTTTGCAACCGGACTTGTCTATCTCACACTGGCCTTCTTAGACATCAGTGTGCTTGTAGCAAGTGTGGATAGAAAAAGGGTTATTGGGAAAAAAGGAATTTAGCAATTTACATTAATTTTTTAAAATTATACTTTTAAGACTAAAAATAATGAAATACATTAAGCATATTTTTTCACATCGAAATTACATATTTTTTACTAAAGTTACTAAAACTTCAGCAAATTTCTTTTCTAAACCAAAGAAATCAAAGTCTTGTTCTCTCTACAGTGATATAAAATTATAAAGTTTTAAATACTAACCTATGTAGTGAGAATAATTTTAATCATATTTAGCAGAAATGTTTTACTTAAAATGCTCGTCTTCTAAACCCAAATAATACACATTATTTTTATTTTTTGAGAAGTAACGAGTTTCTAAATATTTAATTTGTGTAATTCATGTGAAGCACTAAGTATGTATAGTTAACCATGTTCTTGTATTACTAAATGTTGACAAAAATCTTAAAAGGATATAGCAGTGGCTTTGATATCTTGTTTATATACACTATGCTGTTTGCTGTAAGTAAACAGGATGAAAATATTCAATCAAAAACAGTTTTAGTCCTAATTAAATGTTTAAATTTTTGGGATAAAAAGATTAAATAAAATGGACACACTTAACATGATTTATGCTTTTTTGGGGGGCAGGGGGCGGTGAAGTGGAGGGGAGGCACTGAAATCTATCCATTTAATCCCCTTATCAGTAATGGGGCCAATAACCAAAATGTCTGGTCTTGAAAAGGCTGTAGCCTATTCATAGCTTGTAGTTTATTATCTTGCACACAGATTCATATGTCAAAGATGAGTGTAAAAACTGGCTTGTAGTTGTAGCAGATTGGCACAGATTTACCAACATGGTGACTTTTATGTTGCACAATGTTGTAATTATTTGGGTATGTTTGAATGAGACACATCGGCACACCACAGTAAAAACCTTTGATAGTGTCCCAGGAGTCAAGGTGTACGAAGAAGGTGTTTAGTTTCATAGTCCTGAGAACAGATTTTACAAGTTAAAAAGATACTTTGCTAACCATTTGTCAAGTTTAGAATTGATATTCTTGGCTAGGTAATTAAACCTAGTTCTGCCTAGATCTAGTCAATACTGTTTTCCTAACTGAAACTATGTTAAGCATTGCTTTTGAAAAAATATGTAGTTATGAACTACTGAAAAGTTGGTTTTGTAGAAAATATATAGAGTTAGATTGTTTATGGATTTTTTTGCTTTGTTTGGTTTTCACGTAAGTGTCCACACAAATAGAAATAAAATAACTCTGGATATTCAGTTGTTCTTGTGATCTTTGCAATTGAAATTGCTGTAATAACCTACCAAACACATCTGGTTTCATAAACAGGGTTTCATAAACATGATTCTAGATGAATGTTAAGGAATGGATCAGCTCCTTGAAACAAACGCTGTTCTCTTTCAAATATTCTAATGACAAATCAGGAAAGAAAAGATCTGCTTTCTCAGCACAACTGACTCTAAAATTCATTTCGACATTTTCTGTGATGTCAGTGGGTTTTTAGGAAGTTTTTAATATATGTTAGGTTTTATAAAACAGCTGCTGATTGCTAAAGAAGCAGAATTCAGTCTATAGTCTCTGCTTTAGCTAATAAAGCACCAAGGACCAGATCTTAAGTTGGATGGTGTCATATTCGTTAACTACTTTGTTAAACAGAATAAGATTGTTTGAGAAGGGAAGCTGTACTTAGACTTGCTGAGGATGGTACAGTCTTGCCTGAAGGAAATGTATTTTAGCTCTAGCTCAACTGTACCTAAATGTTATCCTGCAAATTCAGGCCTTATTTTGTGAGAGTAATTTAATTATAAATAAGAAAGGCTAGTGTTACATTGCTTTTAAGAAGTTTTTATTTTTTAAACACATAAAATTATAAAATTTTAAATTTTAAATAAAAATGCTTTTATCTCCAAATAATGAAGAAAAATCCTGTGTTTTTTCTTTTTCTTCACTTTTTTTTTTAGCATAGAAAAGTGTCTTAAAGACCTGCAAAAAGAAGTAAATGAAATATGTACTGATGAAATTCTACAAAGCACAACTGACTGCATTCAGTGGCTAAATAACTGCAATTTTAGTTCTCTCAGATCTTCTTCTACAGACCATGGAGAGCTGACGGAGTTCCTTAGGACCCTGGTAAAAAAATTTTATTAAAGACTTTTATGTTTAGAAAGTTGGTTGTATGATTGGAGGTGGGAGTGTGGATGGTTCAATTAGTTTTCTCATTTTGGTCTTCACTGTGGTGATGATAGTTCAGAAATTGTATTATAAGGCTTAGTGTTGTTTTCATGTCTGCAGCAGGGTGTTATGTTTCCTTTAGATCATGCCTTAAATAAACAATCTTGGGACAAAATCCTTTCACAGATGCTGCCGTATGTTCAGCACTGCTAGGATTGTTTCATAAAACACATGTTGGTAAATAAACACTGGAAGTTACTGTCTATACTGTTAGGCTGTTAGTGTTTCTGCCTGTTCTTCACTTGTTTCGGTATGAATTTAACTCATCTAGCGTACGTTATTATCCTTTATGCATTATTTAAGCATAAACTTCCAACTTTCTATGTGGCTGGAGGCATAGGGAGTAGATGCCCCATCCCTGGAGACGTTGAAGGCCAGATCGTACTGGCCTCTGAGCAGCCTGATCAGTTTGAAGATGTTGCTGCTTGTTGCAGGAGGATTGTACTAGATGACCTCTAAAAAGTCACTTCCAATCAAAATGATTCTGTGATTCAGCTCTTTTTAATTAGAAATGTTGGAGCTACATCCATTGTCCTGGCAGGTCGTACAATTGGATGTAGCCAGAAATCAGATTTCAGTTCAATGAAAAATTCCATTATTTTAGAGGATGTTTTTTTCCAAATTTTTTATTAAAAATTTACATCTGAATATACGAGTGGACATGGAGGTCTGGAAAATTGAATTGGCTAGATAAGTGAAAGATGATACCTCAGTAAATGAAAGCCCGCAAGTTTATATATAATCTATATGTATGTGAGTGTGTGATATGATGTAAATATGTAGAAGTGTCAAAACAAGTAGACATTAATCAGGGGATTATTCTTTGTCACTTCCATGTGATTTAGACCATGAACACCTTTAGGCTAAGATTAGCTGTAATGGCAGAGGAAAATTGCTGTAGAGGAGTGTTTTCTCTGGCTAGAGTGCAAGCTTCATCAAATCACCTCCTGTTTTTTTAACACTTAGAACTATTTGTTGCTCTTTCAGTCACCTTTGAATCCACTGGATATTGAGCTGTGCCAAATGAGGAAGTAATCTCTAGAAACACCAGGTCTTTAATGTTCATGTGGTGAAGAAGTGATTTTGTTGCTTTCTGACACAGCTGATCAAAGGAATGTTGCTGTTAATTAATCACTCCACTTGAAAGTTTCAGAGACTGCAACATGTCATACTTGATCTAGATGAAATTAGAGAATCCCAGAAAATACTGACCCATGAAGTTTTTGACTTAGGAAATCTTTTGTCACTCCTCTTAGTCCAGTTAGATCCTTACTTAAATCCCTCAGCAGGTGGCATGGCAATGATGACTTACTTGTGTCCATTCCCTGCTTTCTTCCTTCTGCAGGGTCTATTCAAGCCATATACCTGAACACCAGATGGCGGCATTTGTTTGGGAAACACTGAAATGTCCCCATCTCTGAAATATCCTGCACAAAACATGCTTTCTAGCTCTTCATATGCCCAGGAGCTTACTAACTGCATGACAGTCTTGCTGTGAGCTGTAGAATCCAGTTAAGCCTTGAGAATGGATCTGTGGCAGGCTGCTAAACAGGCAGCAAAGTGTGAGAAGCCTTAAAGTTTCGATTCTGCACAGTTTATCAGGAAAACATTTTTGGAGCTCGGGAAGTTGGACATCACTACTTCCAGGCTCATGGCTTCTTAGATAATCCAGCCTGTTGTATAGATGAGAATACAGATGAAAAGTGTATCTGTATTATCAGAGACAGTCCATCTGTAAGAAGTTATATTCACAGTAGATAATCTTTAGTTCCTTAAGCAGTAAATTATTTTCAGTAATATTCAGCATTAATGAGATTATTATGATCTAACCTTTCTTAAAGGTATCTTTCCACACATTGAACTAATTACTCAGTTAATTTCTTCTTGCATGCTTTTAATTAAATATATATAATACATCTTCAATAACATCAACCTTCCTTCAATTCAGGACAATATCCCTATTCATTGTTATCTCTTATTGTGTGTGTTTTGTTTGTTAAGAATTTTATTTATCTTTTAAGCTGCTGGAACAGTGCAAACTTCTTTCTCTGTTTTGACTGGGGTGCTGTATTTAGGTTTATTGTTATTCTCATGCATTTGTGAACTCTTAGGAAAATACTGAGTTTCTTCATGAAGGCTGAAAATGTTAATTATGTGAAATTTTGTCCTTCTGTGTACTGTCTTGTAGTGCTAAAGATTTAAAAGCTGAATATGAGCACAAGCACATCTTTATTAAATTCTGTTCCTGCTAAAATAATGACAAATTCTTTTTTTAACAAAGTCTTAATCTTATTGTATTTGTATATTGATATGGTAGGTCTATAGTAGCTAGTAGTCCAGTTGGTAGACTGCAACTGGTTTTCTGTATATTATTGTCACTAACTTTCTGTGCTTATAAAGGGAACTTTTCATTTTTCTCCAAACCATTGGAGGATACTAATTTGGATCTTTTTCTCTGGAACAGTTTTGGCATTATCTGTTGAAGTATTTTTACAGGTTAATTTTTAAATAGAAAAGTTTACATCAATATAGGCAGTGGTTTAAGAGACTTGATGACACTGTATTCAGAGCTCTTTTTCTGAGTAATACTACATCTAAAGTGGCATCTGCAAGCTCCCTATTTTTAATGCCGTAGTTTAAATTGCAAAGGCCTTGGAACAATCCTTAGATATATAAAAATATTTCTGCTTTGCCTTGAAAAACAGCAGTGGGGGTTTGCTTAGAAGATCATTTGGATTAATCTTCCAATGACATCAGTTACATTCACTGTTTTCACAGCTTCTCTTGCTTTGTACATTTCAGAATATAGTATTTGAGCATGATTCATTAAAAAAAAGTAATATTTAAATTCCAGAAGTCCACCTGTGAAGACTCAACTTTTCAACACAGTGGTTAGTGTTGAAAGTTTTGGGTTACCCTCTGAGACATGTTTTCTTTAGGGCCAGAAAACTTTATAGAATACTTAAGTAGATAATAAAAGATAATCAGATCAGTGTTATGTATATGCCTATTGATATGTATGATTTAAGATTTTAACTAGTTGCATATATTTCTATTACGTGCACATGCTTTTATAGGATGATATTTGACTGCTAATTTCCTTTATTATTCTGTCTTCCACATGTCTTTTCTGCTTGTAAGTAAAAAAATTAATAAGGTTAATTCTGAAATAAAGATCTAACATGGAAGAAAATAGGTAGTCTATTAATTTTAAGACTTTCCTTTATAAGAGGAATCGTGCTTCCTGTCTAACGTTCAGAATTAGGTACTGTGGTGGAAGTGTCTTATTTTTTAATTTTTATCATGAAACACTTCAGAATAGAGGGCAGTAGAAAGATTAAACTCTTCTTTTCCTGCATAAGAGTGTAACAGTTTTGTAACATCCAGAACAAAGAATACAAGTTCTGATTTTGAAAATTTTTGTGACTCAAAAGCATAATTGTCTATGGAGAAAAGCTTGCTACAGTGGAAAAACTGAAGATTTTTATTTGGAAATAGTTGTATTTATTCAACATTCAAATTTGAATTATCTATCTCTCTTTCAAAAGGACAACAGAAATAAAACTAATCATTTCCTCAAATACTGCAAGTTAAATAAATCAATAATTCTGAAGGTGGGAGATTGCCAACAGTTTCTATACCAGCCTTGCATTATAGCATGGAGTACAGCTAGGAGACCCAGATAAAGGATACGAATGGAAACAATTCCCCTGTGGTGGTTTGCCGCAGTGCTTTTCTCTGTTGGAGAGAAGCAATGGAAAGTGAGGGAGCAAGTGAGAGGGCTTCTAGATCCTTATTTACTCAGGGCTTGCCAACTGAAAATTAAGAGTAGCAGCAATTTCACTCACTTTTCTTGTTACTGTGACAGCAACACTGAGCTGTGACAAGAGGACCTGCTATGTGCTGCATAACTTCTTGAGTCTGAAGCAGCTCTAAGGTCAGAGATTCTGGTCCTGGACCAAGAGAGAGCTCTTCAGACTTGAATGAAGTAGGAACAGCATATGCATCCATGTGATTTCACCTGCTTTGTTAACTGACTTCCTTCTCCACCCCATATAGTGGAGATGTACATGGATATCACTATATTGTTTATGTATCAGTCTGCATCTTGGTTTGATGGGATACACAGCGTCTTATTCTTCTGTCCTGTGTGATCTAAGCCTCTTTAATTCGTAACAAGTTTTCAGTTTTAGTTCTTTAAGGAGATCCTGGGAAGACTATTTTATCCTTAGAATGGCCTTTTTGACAGTTGCCTACTGAGCTATAGAAAGGGACCTGTCATTATCTGTGTAAATATTAAATAATTTTTCATAAAATTTTCCTTCAAAGATGTTTGTGTGACCAGAATAAACAGGCTGCCAAGGGTTTCCCTTGAACTGTGGTCTAGAATTGATTGAGAAAAGAGGTTGGGGATATAAGAAAGATGGAAAGAGGAGTATGAGTTATTGGTAGAGGTAGACAAGGAAATTAATTGGCACATAAATACTGTTTTCCATAGGTTTTATAACTTCTGTTGTTTATATAGCAGTTTATTTTATTTGCTCGTAAGGTAATTAGTATTGGAAACACAGTTTTTGCTCTGGCATGAAGCTGTTCATTTAATGAACCAGGATTAATAAAACATTATTAAAATACTGTCTGATTTACCTTTTTTAGCAAAGCTTGCTGAAGAATGAGCAAAATCAAGAAGAAATGGTACTTCACTTCCTTCTGGATCTCTCTAGTCAGTGTGGTGTCTCATTTCCCTGCACTCCAACTGGGACATCTTTTGAGTTAACATCTTCCCTTCATACCATTGAGGATGATTCAGCTATGGATGTGAAGTCTCTTTGGGATGATGTGAGATTGCATCTTCGACAATTTTTAATAAATAGACTGCAAAGTCAAGAAGAAGCAAACGCTACTGCTTTGCAACAACAAATGGAGTTTAAAACTCAGTGCATACAGCAACTTTTGTTTCTTTATCCTGAATCAGAAGTCTTAACGAAGTATCAAAATATGCAGAATAAACTGGTTAGCGATCTTCTACAGAACTGTATTTTATCTAGTTGTGGTGAAACAAATTTTGATAAGGTGGTTCATGGTTACCAAAGTTCCATACCCACATTGTGCACAATGATAAAAGAAGATTTGTATATACTAAGTGGAACTATTGATCCTTCTTCGTCATTGAAGTTTATTAATGAAACTTATCTGGATACCATCACAGAAGAAATGACAGTTCTTCTTGAAAGACTTTGTGAGCTGCAGTTCAAAGAAAATGCTCTACATATAGTTAAAGCAAACAAGATTTCAAAGAAGTGTAGAGGAACAGTTCACGCTGTGGGTTAGTAGTTTTATTTTATGTTCTTTATAGTTAGATATTATTTTAATTGTGTTACTTTTTTTTTTCCAATATACTTGATTATTTTCTATGGAGAGAGAGACCTAAAATTATTAATTACAGCTTTATGTTTTAACCATGCTACTGTAGTTGAATTCTAGCCTGTGTCAGAATTGTGATGAAAAACGTTTTAAAGTACGAGAAAGTAACTTATGTAGCTTACAAAAACCCCATTATAATTCATTGGATAACACTGTCATGTCATAGTATTTTTTTTTTAGCCTAACTTATTCCTACTGCTGAAATATATAATTAAATAACAACTATTTACTCCAGGTTTAAATAAACACAAATTCCTCAGTCTTTTACCCCTACTTATTTCAAAATGTCAGACATTTAAAGGAGATTATTTTGATGTGTCCATGAAACAGACACAGATTCATACATCAGAGCTAACACAAAAGATTACTATGCAGATTTTAATTGTAAAACTAACAAACACACAAACAAACATTTATGCTTTCTAATTGTGTGAAAGTACAGTAAGTTAGAGTTAATACCACCTGGTAACTTCTTCTTGTTCCAAGGAATGTAAAGCAGGAGAGGAATCTTTTACTGATGTAGTATATTTTGTACTTTTCTTCTTCAGTTTGTAAATCTGATGTGCTAATTTCCAAAGGGAAGAATCAGCACTTCAGAAAAAATCATACGAAATGGAAACTTTCATGACATAATTACGTGATTGTATGTAATTGCTTTTTCAATGCAGAGTTTTGATCACTCCTCTGTGCAGAAGCTGTTTGTTTAAAGCATAGCTTTTCATAAAGGTGAAGTGATTTCCAGGCAGAAAATATTAAAAGCTTAGAATCATGTGAAAAATATAGAAACAGAAGATCTTCGGGTTGTGCAACATACAAAAGGGATAAATGAGGTGATGATTTGTCAGGTTGATGCAGAAGAAAATTGCACTCTTGTGAGTTTTAAAATCATCATATATGTTACTGTAAGTCAAATAGAAATTATAGTGGAAGAAATGCAGAGTTAATTTTTCAACAAGAGATGAAATATGGAGGAGTATGTGGAACATATGAAGGACAAGGTAAGGGAAAAGCCATGCAGACATATAAGTTGAAAGGACAAGTTCACTGTAAAGTTGACATATTAGTGGGATAGAGTGTAGTGTCAGAGTACTGTTGAGGTATGGAATAAACAAGAAGAAATGTACCTTTGAATTATGTAGTGAGATGGGAGTCAATGAAAGGACTCACTGACAGAAAAAAAAAGACCTGTAGGGAACGGGAAATCTGTAGCTAAATTTTAATTTCAGTCTCAAAACAGCTCTCAAAGATGGGTAAGTTCAGGTATCTTCATTTTACATCTAAAACATGGAGTTTAAAGTGACACTAAGGGTGTCTCTAAAATGCTCACACATTAACTCTTTCTGTATTACAAGAAGGAAGAGAACAGTCCTTCAAATCTATTAATACAATACTTCGTCTGCTTGATTTTTTTTGCCAAAAGATGCGCTTTAACATATTGTTGTGCCAGCATATCTATCAGTACAGATTTCCATTGCACATTTCTTTTGTATATTCAGAAAAGCAGAGGTAGGTGTAAATAAACAAAGTAAATCTTAGAAATCTGCTTACAACTTTAAAACATTTTCTGTAATTAATTCGAATTAAAAAAACTTCAGTATTTCATAAGTATTAGAGCAGATTTTAATTTTTATTGAAAATGCAGTAAATGTCAGATTTGCACATGCAAAATCTGTCCTCTTAGCACCTATAAAATGTGCTTGGAAGTGCTGTTCATTAATATAATTTAATACTCCAAGTTACTTTCTTCACAGGGCCTGTCGTGCTCATGTCTTCATATTATTTTACTTCAAGAAGTTAGTATGGGAGACAGGCATTGATTTACCTACAGTTTCTCACTAGTTTTCTGCAGAATCGAACTGCTCTAGATGATCTGTGATTATAGACTGCAGGCAGCCAAACCATAAGCCAAACTAGTGAAGTCAGCAGGCTAGAGCAAAATAGGGGGTCGGAGTTATGATAGTTTTGGGTATGGTTTGTTTTTTTCATTTTGTGGACATGTCATAGCCTATTATTTGGTATTATTAACCAACTCAAGCAAAACATTTTCATTGTATCATTGGTAAAACAGTTATTATTGGATAGTTTATTCTATATGAGCTCATATGTGAAGAGTCTTTTCTGGAAAGAGATTTCTCTATGTTTTTGAATATACTGTGTTTGTACCATGTCAGAAAAGGGTATTTTTCCTTTAGAACTAAAGTGTTCACAAGGCAGTTCACACTGAAATAACTCTTTGGGAAAAAAAATTCTACAGACTGTTTTAGGAGGTTTTTGTAATGGTAGACAAGTTCTTAATGTCAAGTAGCTTTTCCTGCTTGGAACTCGTATTAGGTTCTGATACCTTTTCTACTCTCACAGAAATGAGTGGAAGTCTATATTTTTACATAGTTCAAGTTAAAAGACAGCTTTAATAGATTGCCTTGACAGTGATACCCAGTTTGCCAAGTATGAAAAAAACCTCATGCTGTAGTATGGAGGGATGGAGAAAAAGAAAAGAGGTTTCCTTCTTAGCTGATAGACAGTTATACCAATGTGTTTCTTATTTTTTGATTAGAGGTCTCTGCCCTCTGGAAACCACCAAACCAGCACATTTCAGAACAGCAAAATAATTTAATCTAGTGCATTCAATTGGGACTGTTATCCCAGAGGTGATAAAAAGGCTTCTGTTTGCTCAGTCCACCCTCAGGGTAATGTGGTTTTTGGTTGATTGTTTTTTGTTGTGGTTTTTTTTCCGTTAAGACTTGCTGTAATCCGTCTTACTATGTAGCAGAGGACAAAAATAACAGAAAATAATGAAACAGTGCCAGAATCTCAGAAAACTTTCTATAGACAACCTTATTCTGTTGGGAAAATACAGGTAGTCTATAAAAAGCTTTAACAGAGTTATGAATCCTTAGAATATTTCATATATAACAATCTATTTGTGAAGTAAGGAAATAATGTTTTTCTTTTCGTATTGTATTAGAACAGTTATTTGTCAAGTACTGTAAAAAGATTGTATCCATTTATCAGGATTGAGGAAGAGCATGGTTTGGGAGAGAAGCTGTCAAAACGGCATGTGAAAAGAGGCAGATTTTTTGGAATTTGGCATCTTCAATTGCCAACTATACTGGAGGCAGGTGTTTTTATGTTATAACTTGTTCCTGTTCCTATTATATCTGTGACTCTTATTACCTTTAACAGTGCAGGATTCAGCCATAAGTATTTGAGCTAAGTTATTCTAGAAGGGTTTTATATGACATGAATTATAATTTCTTTGTATATTTTCAGCACATAATCGATGTTTCCAATCTGCTAAACTAATATCCAAGGAATGTTTCTCAACACCCCCCTAAAAATATTTTGGAGCTTTTAGGGGATTTTGTTGTTCATCATTTTAATCATATGTCTTTCAGAAGTTTATGTAATGTTATGGTATTTAAAAATGTACTAAAAACATCTGTTAACATACTCAGCATGGAAAGAATCACAGTTGGTTTTCAGCTTATCTCTTATGGTTTTTTGCTTCAATTTCCAATGTGATATTTCTCAGAAATTATTTGCAGTAAGTGTATTAAATGTGTACTGTACTTTTACCTTTTGAACCTTTATTATGCTCCTCTGTTTACCAAAATGTTAAGCTAGTTTAATCAGGCATTACTAACCTATCTTAATTCTTCATCTGTTAGATGAAAAAACAGCTACTCTTACGAGTGATAAGACATCTGCCAAAGAAACTTAAAACCCATGAAATTATGCACAATTTATGTATTAGTGGAAGGTTTTCTTTGGTTTATTGATATAATTTTATACATAAACAGAGAGTGTAAATACATATGTAGACTAGTTGGATCTTTTTATTTTTACTTTCCTGTGATTAAGACTAAGCAGACATTAGAACTCTGAGTTTCATCTTTTCTGACATATTCAAATTCATTGGCTTAATATTTTCAAATAGTCACAAACTTTCCAGAGACTCTTAAACATTTAAAATCCCAAATGAAACTTGGTTTTAAAATCTGAGGCAATACATAGTGTGCTCTTAAATATCACTAGTTGATTATTTTTAAGGAAATATTATTGCAAAGTGGAGGTATATTTTTAGCTACAAAGTAATTAAACCACCTTCAGAGATGTATTTTAATATTCATATTTTACACTTTTACTGCAGTATATCATCCTGTTACTTATGTGTCTAGCAGGCCTCCTTTCTCTATTCCTTCTCCAGAATATAACCAACTTCCTTTGTATTCTAAAGATATATTCAAATGCAAACTGTGATTTAAATTGTGATATTATAAATTTTTTATCTTTAACTGTTCTTGAGTTCCAACAGAAGATACTGTGGTTGTGGAACACCTAATATAAATATGGCGTATATCTAAACTTGAATAGAAGGACTTGGTATTGTTTAGCTGCATTTGGGCAGTGGAATTGAGAGCAAGAAGAGAAACAGGCTCTGGAGTAACTTGTTGAAATGAAGACAACTTTGGGATGTTAAATTTAAGTACTTGGTTAGAAAAATCTATTTTGAGCTCACTTAACCTTATATATTCCCAGCAATTTGTTGAGCTAACTTGAAATGCAAGTTTTGGGTTTTGCATATTGGGCTGCTTTTAACACCATTAGGAAATTAAACTCCAAATAAGCCACTCTCCTTCCCCTACGCCTCTCTGGTAAGGGAGGGACAAAAAAAGGAGAGATTATTGGTTAAGATAATAATTCATTAAAAGCACAAAGCAATGGAATAAGACACAGACAATAACAACAGCAATATTAATAGCAAAAGTATACAAAAAAGAGAAGGTGTTTTACCCACAGAAAGGTAATACCAGGAAAAAAAACAATATGGTTTCCCCAGACAAGGGCAACATGGTGACCATGCCTGCGCCCAGCGCCACGTGGTATTCAGGAACAAAGGCAATATGACAGGGAAGCTCCCACAGCTAATGTATCCTACCCCTCAACAGATGAAGAACAAAACAACAAAAAAGAAGGACAAACAACCGCCTAGAAGCGAGGTTGTCCGAGTAGGGGTTGCTCAGCCTCTCCACTGGGACTCAGTTCTGCGCAGGTGCCTGCCCTGCCATTTCTACTGCTTCGCTGCACCATAGGTCGATCCTGCGGGCCACTGCTGCTTTTTTTCCTACCACTTAGCTACACTGCTTCCAGCTTGGTTTGCCTGGGTGCCTCTCCTCCCAGCTTGATGAGCTTAACTAGTTGGGGTTCGCCCCTGCTGCTAGTGTGTTCCCTGCTGGCAGCTTCCCCACTGGCACTGTCGATTGAACACTATAGTCAACAGTGTTTTTGCCGCTGTTCCTTTCAGCACCAAAGGTCCATAGTTGTGCTCCGGAGAAAATTGAAGGGAGCGCTAGCAGAGTTGTCCTGAGTCCAAAGGGATTGATGCTGATACCTTCCCAGAGGGCAGCAAAATGGCCAACTTCTGGTGAGGGCACCTGGTCTTTCCTGCTGAAACCACACCCCCCAGCGATGAGGTGGGTGTATAGAATAACTTGGTCACACCCACACCATGCTAAACTCCACCCCCTTCTCTGTAACCAGGACACACATTTAACTTATATTTGATTTCTCCACTACATTCATGTGCATATGGCTTTATTTCCCCTAGTTTATAATTTCCTTCCTTTGAAATAAAGAACTTCAATTTCAGACTTGCTTTTATCCTTCCATTTTATTTAAATTCAGTTGTTTTGTGATCTCTTAAGCCATCATTATGGCCTGCATGAGGCCATATGATCTTCTATGATCTTTGTCTTATCTATCAAAAATATGGTTACAATAACATTGATACCTTCTGGTTTAGTGACTGTGTAATGAAAAAACCTGATTATTCATGTCTGGAAATAATTAGGATGAATAACTTCAGTATAATTTATTCTCCCATTACTATCTGGAAATTAAAGAGTTCCAAATTTGGATTCATGTCATTAATATATGTATCTTTGCACCTTTTTTGATACTTCTGTACAGATTATGAATTATAGCAGATAATTTACAATATTTATGTTTTAGTTACAATTGGTTTTCCATCATGTTTTCTCATTTCAACAGTCCACTGTTGAAATCTGTTTTTTTAGAAGTATGAGGATGAAGGGGGAAAGTGTTTCAGTCACTTGACTTACTACTGTTTTGTCCTGGAAAGTCCTGTTGCATCTTTCTGGAGTGGTTGTAAGGCATGCTAGTATAAAGTAGACCATGGATGGATTATAGATGATAATATCCAGTATCACTTCCTGCTTTTGCAGATCAAATTAATTCTATTGTCCAGGTCCTTGGATTAGTACAAGCAAGTTTTCAGGTATTTGTATCTATAATGTGTTGTTAAAGACCAAATGTTTAGAAATATAAAATTTTAAAATTTAACTATGGAATATATTTGAAAGGTTTTTTTCATTAATTTAAACTTTAAGGTGTTTCAAGACCCACATAAATATTGTAGTGACTTTTAGACATTATAAAGACATAAATACTTCCAGCATGGAATTTAAAGCTATCCTCTTTCATTTGGAAGCCATTTCTGCTTGTTTTGTCACTCAATGGCCTTGTCAAAAGTGCCTCCTCAACTCTCCTGTATGTCCTTAGGTACTGGAACAGGCTCTAAGTTGTCTCCAGAGCTTTCTCTTCTCCATGCTTATAACCCCAAGTCTCTCAGCCTGTCTTCATACATGGTGATCTATGGCACAATCTTCACCATATCTTACACAGGTGGAGTGAAAAACTGTACAGTTTCCATCCATGAAAAATGGGGAAGTAACAGGTATCAAGTAAAACTATAGCACTTTTCTGTTGTGCGTATATAAACTTCACAGAAAACATGAGGACAAGAGTGAAAATTACATGGTTATTACATAGGGCTTGAGTAAAAACGCAGATATAATCACCAAAGATTGCTAATTTTTTTTATGAGCCAATCAATATTGAGATATTCAATAGATTTAATTGTCACTGATTTCAAATAATGGAGCAAATAGTGTTAGTGGGAATTTATATAGGAAGTTAGAGTTGAAAATCAGTGGACATACAGATATGATGCAGATTTCTGAAGTTGTCTTTGTTCCTTGGGAAGCCTATAAAACTTTGACAGCCATAGCAAGATCCTGTTACTCAGGGGAAACAAAAAAAATATCCTTGAATATAATATAGGAAATAATGTGTTTTATAGCTTGTTTGTCACATATTATTTCTTATTCTTGCAAATACTGCATTTGATTTCTTCTACACAATTATATTAAACAGAAATATCATTAGTACTGAGAAAAAAATAAAACCATCTGTTTGAACATGCATAGTTGAAGTTTTAATAGAAAAGAGGTACTCTTTTAAAGGCCATATGAACACAATATCCTAGGACCACAAATGTGTTTCTAATGGGAGAATGACATTTTCTTGAAGATTACAAAAGCATTAAGCTTGTTACTTTTTAAGTATATAGTAGGGGGTAAGATAACAGTATCTCAGTTACTGAAATGTCAGTTGAACTGACAGAATTTCAAAGCTGGTAGTGTGCCTGAACACCTTCCATCTTTTCAGAGCAGTTGCTTCAAATTACTTATTAAGCCCGTAATATGAAGATGGCCAGTGATATCTCATTATTGATATCTCATTAAAAATATGCCTATTCTGGGATTTTATTATCTAGTTTATTTAATAAAATAGGTAAATCCTAACTTTACTTTTGAAATTATTTAAATATTTTTAAACATGAAATTCTCAATTATATTTTGGGTTATATTTTTTAAACTGTTGTGTCCTAATGAATTCCTTCCACTTTATCTTTTCCAACCAGAATTTGAATCTGTTTTCAGAATTCTGTAGAGGTTGAAAGGGGCATAGTTTCACTCTTGGTTTGTTGGTTTGTTTTTTTTTTCTTTCAAAATGTCCACAATTAGCAAACACCAACTAATTATCTTCCTTTGTGCTTTCACAGCATACCTGCATTTTCTTCCACAACATGAAAAAAACCTTTAACTCACTATGCTCTCTAATTGTTGCATTATCATCCCAGATTTAAAAGATGAAACAGATTGACTCTCTAGTCTGATACTTGGAGAGTGGTCAGAGTTCATTTTGAGATTTATGTACTGCAGCTTTCTGTTTAATAATAAAAAGTGACACAATCTGAGAGAGAATTATAATAGTCTCTCTTTTACTTAAGAACATGGTCTTTTGTGAAGACAAGTGTGTAGAACTATGGTAGATAAGAGAATACTTAAAAAATATCTCTAAGAGTCTCCCGCAGTATTGATTCAAAGAAAGTTGTTACAAGAGCTTTCAATACATGCATCTGCCATCATTTAATCACAAGTTTGTTAGGTGGTCTTGACTGATTTTTGTCAAGACAGAGAATTTCTTCTGTCACAAAATTGTATGGGAAAAAGTCAAAATTAGTCACAATAATTTTTTGGAAAAAAAAAAGTGGTTAAATTGGTGGGGGTCACATCCGCAAGATGGATGTTACATGCCAAATTAGAATATGCATGTTCTGTTCACTGTGGCTTAGGCTTAGAATTTTTTAAAACCCCTCCATCTTCGATCAAGGGACTGCTGTATCTACTGAGTTTTTGAAAAGCAAAGCTTTCAGTCATTTTATAGTACTTTTCACTACATTTACTGAATAGAGCAAGGCAATAGGGATATTTCTGTCTGTCTGACGTAGAAAGAATAAGTGTGGTTATAACCCAGTCCCAGTGCCCACGAATGTTTGGGACTCTCTGAAATTAGATCAGTTACTGGTCTCAGACTTTCAAGAAGAGCTTTGTTTTCCTCAAGAGATTCATGCACTGATCATCCTCTGGCTACGAATCAGTGCACTGATTTTCTGTTCATGTGCTGGAAAAGTCCAGCACTTTCTGTGACATTATTAGGTGTTCTGTCACACACCATACTAGCAGCTCATCTATAAGGAGGTGTTTTAATTGTGCAGTCTCAGCTCAGTGAGTGGGAACTTATATCTGTGCTGACAGATGTGATTAATCCTTCTTTTGTATATTAGTCTTTCTACAACATATTTGTTAAAAGATTATGAATTTCCAAACATTTCTCTAGAAGTTTTGAAATGGCAGTGTCTGCCCTTTTTTCTGTATGCCTAGATTTATTTCTGATGCTTATATTCCTTGTAAAAGTACTCATTAGAACTTTGTGGTGACTTAGCCTAACAAGGGTTTTGAAATATAAAGAGGTAGGAAGCAGAAATATGACTATTGACTCCAGCTTTATAAGTAGTTTGTTTTTTTTTCTCTTATTAGAATAGAGTTAAACTGGCTCTGTTATATCTTGGAAATTCCAAGGAATAAGAGAAACAAAAGTAACACAGGCACTTTAATCTATTATTTAAAGAAAAAACATAATATCATACATAGACTACACAAAGGAATGATGAACACTTGATAGAAACTCCTGATTGGTTGAAAGTTCCTAGCAATCTAATTTAAATAGAGTGAGTTTGATGTAATGAACCAATCTGTGAGAGACCCAACAATTCCTCTGTGAATGTGGATGCAGAAGGATAGTAATTAAGCTAGCAGATATTTTTATATTTGCAAACATTAAAGAAATTTAAATAAGATTAAAATAAATATGTAAATTATTGTGTTTTCAAATACAAAGTAGAATTGTCTTTTATCAGCCAAGTATTTTAAAATGGTTTACAGGAAAATACAAGCAAGTCCTATCAAAGTTACAAGTAATGAGAAAGTTTGAGAGACCTGGCAGTGCCTAATTTCTCTTTCAGCAAAGACTGAGGAAGATCAACTTTTAGAGTTCTTCAAAGCCTACTGTTTCAATATAGGTCTATTTACAGTTTGCTGCAGACTTTCAGTGTTTATGCTCTCTTCAAACACTATTTTGGTGTTTTCTGTGTGTGAGTGTGAAGACTTCAGGAAATGCAATGACTCCCTCAGCCCACAGAGTAGACAAGAAAAATAAAAAGATGCATGTGGAACCAGTTTATGTCATTGGTAAGGCCAGAATATGGTTTCAGTTCTATTGAGAAATATTACCAAAAGTAGCATTTTGTCATAGGATAGTTCTTGCAGTTTTCCAAAGGACTGTTTGCTTATAGTTGCTGCTTCAGAACAAATTGCCAATTATAGAATAGTACCTAAAAAACTGCCCATAACTGCTATAAACAACTGCACATATAGTCTTTCTATAAGTTTTAAAATAATTTTAATTAAAGGGAAGTTTAAAGAATGTCATCTATTTTAATATTATGAGAACTATCAGAAAATTATTGGATACCAACTGCTAAATTCCTTAAGTGGACCTATCATTAATTAATTTTAATTTAGAGACTCATTGGTTTGTTTACATTTGAATTGTTTAAAATGTCATTGTCTATCAGGGATTGCATAATCAGAATGTCTTGTAATTTATTAGAGGATAGGTGTGCTTTTGATAATTGAGCAGGTTGAGTCTCTGGTTTCAGGGCAAGCTGAGATAGGTATCGGTGTATAAAGTAATTCTATTAAACATGATTACAGGGCACTTCATCCTCAGAGCACTTGAGGAAGTCTGTAATTTGTTCATCAGAGCTGTAGTTGTATGCTGTCATGGAGTCAGATGGGTGAGATGATGCACTTGAGATTACAACATGAATTTGATATCAGAGTGTGATTAAATGTTCTTGTTCTTCAGCCTGTGTTTCCAGCACTGGTCTATCCTTTCCTTCATCAGTTGGTCAGTGAACATGATTTGCAAGTAAATGTTTAATTTTGGCGAACCTATACACTCAACTTTAACAGAGGACCTTAACATTTAGTAACAAACATCTAGCAACCTGATATGGAATCAACCTTCACTATAAGGTGGAAACTGATCTCATTTTATGGAGCAGATTTGGTTAAAATTTTATATATAGTGAATCTCTTTCAAAAGATTAGTGTAGTCTTCACTGAGGTTGTTTAATATCTGGCAGTGACATACCTCTTTCTATGACAGAAATACTCTCTTGATTAAATATATGCAAATTTATACATGCTTATCATGTTTATACTTAAGTGGAGATCCCTTACTTCGATGCTTTATCAGATTATGCTGGAACTCCTAGGTTTCGCTGCAAACAGTGAGCTGCAAAGCAAGACAGGTGTTTAAAAAACCTTAAGCACTTGGGTAACAGTTTGCATCCATGTGGTTTCCTTTGCTGCACTAATAGTTCTTTCTGAATCTGTCAGTTTCAATCAGCAGAGAGCACATGTGATCAGTATACAGTATATCTGATAAACTTGTCAATGCCTTTTAAAAGCAGGATTCCCCAACCTATTCTATTCAATTCTACTCTCTCCTTTCCTTTTTCATCATTTCAAGTAGAATCTTGATATGACAGAGATACGTTGCAGGCAGCTGTGTATAGCTAGCTCAGGCTACAACTAATTTGTGCAGAAAAAAATTAAATCAGGAGGTAAATTATTTCATGATTGCTCATTCCCAATAGACCTGGGCATCATTCTGAAGAAAATATCAAATAATTGGTTTCAGGCCATGTCAGACACATGCAATTCCCTTCTCTAATGGCTATGTGAGGTAGCAGTAGGCCTCAGGGGTCACCAAAGAACTGAAAATAGCTTAGTGCCAGGCACAGCAACAGAGAGACAGAGCACATAGGAAATGAAGGGGCAGTAAATGCAATCTATAGGGGAAATGTGCTTCACTTGGAATTTAATGTATCAGCTTAGAATCTGGCAGTAAGCCAAGCAACAATTGTTTACATTTCTGTCAGCATCTGCATCTGTTCTGCATTGTAAATGGTGCTTATCTTTCAGTCAGTAAGTGGTGGAATCAATAACAACTGTTAAGGGATTTTCTTTCCTTTTTTTCATATTTCATAGAAAATTCATGCTACAAACAACGTAGCCTTATATTAATAAGAAACAGACATTAACAGGGTCAAAGATTTGTTTAGGAACATTTTGTAGCTTCTTGGGTTTGCAGTAATTGTATCTGTGTGACTTGAATGTATCTTGTAACCTATCCAAATTAAACTGTTAAAAAAAACTAGCATGCAGTAATGAAGATGATTTTTTATAATTATCTTAAATACTGTGTATAGAAAACTGCTGGCACTGTTTGTAATAATTTAGTTCTGTGTAGTACCATGTATTACATCTGCTTTGCCGAAATACTCAGTTGCTTCTTACAGTATGAGGAAATTAGTGATTGTATCCAACAATACTAATTATTTAAACCTAGCAGTTGCATTAAATAAGGTACGCCAACATGCAGTTTGAGAAAACTGTGAGCAGATTTCCATAAAAATTGAAAATATCATTAATAAATGCAAACAAAAGAATAATAAAGCTTACATAGAAGTTCTGTTTAGGAGATAGTGTGCAGATTAATGCAGTCATAAATGCAAGATTGTTACAATAGTTTTAGTGTCACTTAAAAGTTAATATCATTGAGAGATGAGGAACACATTCTTGTTAATGGAATTTATGTATGTAACTCCCTGTGCACTGCTTTGAAAATTTACCCATTGAAATACCGCTATACACAATGATTATCAGCAGCTGTGTTTTTGTTGCTTTATTAGGCTATTTCTTTTCAGATTTTAATAATGTGATAGTTCCATTTATTATGTATGCAGGTTGTAGCTAGATTTTAAGTTTAATATTGAACTTTTTATATTTTTTTTTTTCCTCATGTAGCTTTATTGGATGAAATCCCTGACATTGCCTTCTTGTGTCCCTTGTAGAACAATATTGTAGATCTATCTTATATGAAATTGAACCTTATAAATGGGGCAGGGGAATGATATTTAATGTATTGGGAAGGTAATTTATAGTATAATTGATTTTAAAGACCCTTGGTTCCTGCTGAGGGAGAAATCCCCACTGTAATCACTGAAGAAAACAGTCATCAGGTTGCTTTCCAAGGATTCCATCATGACTCTCAGAAGCAGTTTAGCCATGTGGCTCTGTACAGTGAGTAGTAAAGGCTAATTAATCTGAGAGCAGTGCTGTCATAGTGTAGCTATTCTTGAACATCCACAGCGAGCTCACCTCTATTGCAGGGATTTCTGCATCACTCTTTACTGTGTCACATGCTTGGATGACTTGAAATAATCGGAATTAGCCATTCAGTTTTTGAGATGTTGTGAATTCAAAATTGTTTAAAATATTTAAGGTGCCATGCTCACTAAAAAGAAAAAAAAAGAAAAGAAAGAAAAATAATCACAAAAGTTACATTAAACTTATGGGACTCATTCATACACATTTTCATACATGTTTTGAGATTTTAAATGCCTCCAGGCTATAACTAAGGAAGTTGGAACATTTTTTTAATCGTTTTAGGAGCTACAGCTTTGGGGAAAATATCACTTTTGAAACTTGCTATAAAATCACAAGTTAGCAGGTATACACAGGTCGTTTAGATCTAGCTCAGCCTTTTTTCTCGTGTTTCTTCCTTTTTAGAGGTGATGGAAGATCTCTAAAAGTGATAAGATCAAGTCAGATACCTTGCTTCTGAATTTAAGTACTTAGGAGAAGCTCAGGTACTATGATCAAGTGCTTTATAGAATGTGTGTCTTTTCACTCTATGTTGCTTGAAAAATGTTTTAATTAACTTACTAGTTGATTAGTGAGTTAATCTAAATTCTAAGACTAGTTAATTCTAACTAGTCTTAGAATTCATATGGACACCTCTGAACTTCATCACTGGCTATGTGAAATTCTCTGATACCATCTTTTTAATTCCTAAGATCTCTCAAGTGGTCGTGTTGGTTTTCAGAAAATAACTTTACTTGCAAATATAGAAAAACTGAGTTTTGGTGTTCAAGATACAGGGTATCCACACCGAATTTAACCTTGCTGTTTGAATCACATGCTGATTTTTTGTTAGAATAATATTGAGTAGAATTAGCTCTCTAGTGTTCTGCTCTGCATTTGCTACTTTTTTGATGTCATGAGGCTTGGATGAGATCTGAGCAGACACTTGAGATCCACTGTAGTCTGTCTGTTACCCTCAGTTTAGCAGGATGGTTGATCAGCTATGTCAGAGTGCTCACTCCTACCTCCTGAAGACCAGCATGCATGGTCCAGCATGCATGGTCCAGCTACAGCCAGCCAAATGGTCTCACAAAATGGACTGCTGTATTCTTCAACAGAAGTAGCATGTGCTTTAGATCTTAGGAAAATTTCTTCAGCTTCAATCCATTCTGCTAAAATGAAAGGCCAAACATAAAAATGAATGCCTCTAGTTTCTCTGATGCTGTATGACTGCATCGGCTGCTTTGGCACCAGCACACAAACAAATTGATAGATATTCAATATTAGTTTTACCTGGGCCACCTTCTTCTATAAGAAAAGCTTTTTAAGAGTAACCTTGTTTGGGATGACTTCTGCTGCCTGTCATTTCATTGTTGTGGTGGGAAATCAGCATACCTGAAGAAATTAAGTGCCCTTTAGGTCCCCTTTGTGTCTATGTGACAGGATTATCTAAATGTAGAGTTGTTAATTGCATGAAAGTTTTGAGCTTATTCCTTTGCTTCCTTCTGGTTTTGTGTAGTGACCCATAAAGATTTTTTTTACTTGCTACAAATAAATAATGTACTTTCAAGTTAATTCAAGTAAATTTTTTGTCTTTACCACTTCTTCTCCCTCCTACCCCCTAGAAAGGACTACAGTGTATTTAGCAGAAATCTCAACTACTTTCTCTTCTTTCCTCTTAGCAAAATAATTATGCTGTCCTTGCTCATGCAGAAAGACAGTTTTCCAAAAATTAGCTGTTGTTCTATGGTTTTAGTCTGAAAACTGAAATTCCTTAAGGGCTATGCAAGAAAAGCCCTGCATGCACTAGTGGGCCTTAATGGCCCTCACCAGCCACTTCAGAGGCCTACACTGCAGCATACCTTATTGTACTGACTTAGGCTATGTCTGCTGCAAGATTCAGCCTCCAGAGCAAATCATCAGTATAAGGAATGGTTTTGTATAGCAGTATTTTTGTGATTCTTGTTCTGCAGAAATTGAAGCCTGACCCTGTGTTCAGAAGCTCAGAACCGTTTTTTACTCCTCTATGTTTGTTTAAGTCCCAATCTCACCTCTGTTTGGAGCAATATTTAAAAATTGGCCCATTGGCACATAGACAAAGGGTATATGGTCCACTTTACCTCTCTGTAGCCTCTGTACCGGCCTTTCTGTCTCTTTTCAGAAATTCTTCTCGCAAAGTAGTTTTTTAACAACATGTTGTTAGGAGACACTATGGAAGTCCTGTTGATATTTGCCTATACCCAAAGATCCTGCTGCAGCTATTTCCTTGTACAAGGACTACATGAATTGAAGTCAGACATGCAGAAAAAATCAAATTTCGATGAATGATAGCAAACTGCAAGTGGTTCAGAAAGGAAGTTGGTTTGTATCATGTAACTTTCTCCATGCTCCCTTCTATTCTGCAGGTAGACTGGAGTGCCATTGCTTCATGGCTGGCTGAGATAAGCTTCATGTGCTTTCAGTCACCCTGTGTGCAGTTCTCTGTGAATTGAATAGGGTGTTAACAACAACTTCAGACTGTTTACATCACAGAAGGGTGCTTCTCTTGCCATACAGTATTACCTGAGTAAATGGGTTATGTTAGTTCTCTGACTAACCATAAGTCATGAGCCATTTCCAACTTTTTCCAGAGTAACCATATTCCACTCTGTGAATATGGATGATTTTCTTCCTAACAGGTTGATGGCACTAAGGTTTGGTTGAACATACATCACAGTCAGTCCCCATGTCTATTTCACATCTGTCCACATGGAGACATGTTCTCTTAATGACGATTTCCTATAAGATTTACAAACCTGTTTTGATATTTTCTCTATGTCATAGCATTATCTGCTTAGCTCCTGGCTGTTACACAGTTTGTAAAGGTTTCTGTCCTGTAAGTTGTCCAATCAGAACAATGTCAGAAAAGAAGTGCCTTCTCCTCTGCTATAAAATGGATTATGATATGCTTGTTCAAGCAGCCTGGTCAGTGGTCTTCAAAGTTAAATGCTGCCATCAGTATTTTAAACCTAACAGTCTGGATGTATATAAGACCTCTCAGTTAAACTTTGGATACCCAGGTGTGTGCACACTATTTGATCATGAAGCACTGAATAAATGAGTTGTCAGTTCTGAGAAACAATAAAACTGAAATATACTTTGAATGATCATTGAAAGTAAAAGTTTTTACTTTTTTCTGAGTTTAGTATTATATTCTAAAAATAGTATTACTGTGGTATACCTTTGTCTTCTAGGTCCACTTTCCTTTCATTTGTGGCAATCAAATAATTGCAAGGTTTCTGTGTTCCTCAAGAGAGGAGGCAAGAGCATCACAAGGTTTTCAAATTATAGGAGATAGAACTAATCTTTCATTCATTTTTATGATATGTTTTGTGTTCTTACACCACAGACTCATGCAGTCATTTCATATCAGTTAAACTCAGATTATATTCTCTAGTTTTCAGGTAAGCAGTCAAGATCTCTGAATAGCAGAATGTGTTTTTTTGTAAGTTTAGGACTTAAAATAAGAAATCCAGTGATAAAGATATTATTTACTTGTTATTCAGAGATGAAAGGCACTAACAGAGGCAATTATGCATAACTCTTTTTCCATTCTTTGAAATGCAAGGGACTAGCATGAATACATCTGTTTGGAATTTTGAGGAAATTCAGATGTGGATGCAAAACTCGCATTTTAATCTCTAAGGCTGCAAAACTGGAATAGTAAATTAGGGAATTAGTATTCAGAGCTCAGCTCTGCTTCTTAGATCTATGTCTATTTAGAAGTGATTTGTGAATGCTTAAAAAAATATCTAGGAACTTGAAGAAAAAAGGACAGTACAGAGTATTTCAAATTTGCAAAGGTAAGAGAGATCTGTCACATGAAAATACATCTCAATCAATTTCTATTTGTTTTCGTCTTTCAGAGCTTCCCTTTCAAACTACTCTGACTCTCACTGTGACACTTTCTAGATAAACTGTTCTGCTGATGTTACATCTGCAACAGAACTGCATAGGAACGTGGTATCAGCTTGCCACAATTTGCATAGAAGTGCAAATCTGTTGCATTTAAAGAAATTATAAAATTAAAATACTTAAACCCATGTGGTTAGGTAATACTGAATTGGAAATATCTCACAGTCATTTATAGTCTGACTTTGCTCAAATCAGAGTTCCCTGGTTGATGTGACATGATTATATGTTATGATTACATGTGTTAACCTTTCAAAATAAAATGTTCAGTTTCTTCTTTTAAATACCAAATGCTTATAGTTATAATACTTGCTGATATTTGCTCACTGACAGTCTCACTTGTTTTCAAACCCCACATATTTAAAGTTGTGGAGTGTTAGATTGATGTTTCTTTTCACTCAAATGTCATATTCATCAACTGTATTGTGCTAGCAGATTGTTAAACAGACAAGGTGACTTGCAGAGTGACAACTGATGTGATGTCCCAAACCATTAGAATACAGTAATGACGTGTTTTTTTTCCTTTTCGGCTTTTGCAACACAGTGGGTTTTCTGTAAAACACAGGTGAAAAAGTTTCTGAGTAGATCCACTGCTTGGAAAAATATCCTAGTTAATGAATAACAAAACCTGGAATTCAATTGTAACTTCCAAGAGAATTAAGTAATGCTGAAGACTTAGGAAGAACTAATGTAACAGTATTTTATAAGGAGAAAAAGATACATTATACTGTAAGAAAAATCAAATTATGTGATATATTATATTGTTTTACATAATCAATTTTGCAGGATCATTTTTTAGGCTATAATAAATGTTATTTTATTATTTCACTTTAATAGCCTCCCAAGAATACCCCAGAAAAGGAAGGAACTTCTGCTTAACATTGTATCAACTCAAATGTCTTTCTCAACTTATCAAACTCTTCTTATTAATGGAGGAAAAAATTGAAGAGCTCTGTGCAGAAATTCTGTTGCTGCCTTCATTTATGGAGCGGAATAAGAACGTTCAAGGTAATCAATCAAATAATGTATTGATTTACTTTGTGCAAAATATAATTTTTTATGATTTTCAACATTACCTAAATTATATCATCATATTTTGAAAATAACTTTGTTACCATATCCACTGAAGAAATCTTTGTAATACGCAGATTTATATTTGAGCACAATGACTTGAGGAAAAGAACTCATAGCTGTATGTAAAGATGTGATGTACTGACTGTAGATAATGAATCATAATGAAAAACTATCAAACACTGTAACTTGACATTTCCTACTGAATTATCTGTAAAATCTTATGCTTCATATAGGACGCAACAATATATGGAGTCTGAATTCTTTGAAATTGACTGTTTCTGAACTTATCCTTGAAAGATGCCTTTTTCAAGAGAGAAAAGCACTGACTTGAACAACAGTTTAGTTGATCTTAGTATACATGCAACTAAATGTTTAAGAATATAGTCCTGGTTTAACCTGTAGTTCTCACAAACATTTACAAATATGTACTATGTTTACTAATATGCTTATCCCACTGGCTTTAGTGGGTGTTTTATAGAAGTAGGCTCTACATCAGTAAAGTGATCAGGCCTCGTTTGCATTTGCTATAGATTCCAAGTTCACTCTCTTTTTCATCTAATTTTATTCAGGAGAACCTGATATGAAAATGGAGGTGAATAACACCTTTCAGGTCATAGTAAGCTCATAAATGTTCTTCTACTCTACTGCTTCTGCCAGTAGAAAAACTCCAAGTCCCCAGAGACCAAGTTGTTTCAAGAGCTTTGATTCTATTGCAGGAAAAGATCAGACCAGAAATGAGTCCAGGCTGCTCAGGGAGAGAGGATAGGTGGAGTCAAATATTTACTCTCTGTGTAGTCAAGCTGCAAGCTGAGGAGAGAGGTGTTTTGGGAATATAGTCTTAGAATACTTAATTGATGAAAATAAAAATATTAAATGAGGCACGTATTTTGTTGACGGATTCTTCCTCTGTAATCCTGACATTCTGAAATAAAGAAGTACAGGTTAATCTATGTATTTTTAGACTATACGTCAAAGCTCTAATAAAATTTGCATTCAAGTTCCATTTTTGCTATTGGTTTCAGTGTATTTCTCCCTCCTTTAATCTCTCTGTTTTACTAATTCCCAAGAAATGTTAAGCTGTTATACATTATGATTTACGTTTTATGGCCTTGATCCTACAAAGAGGTGTTAGAGTAAACTTCTCATATTGTGGAGTCCTCCTCATGTGTAGGACAGGGTACACATTCGGTAAGAGTGATTGTAAGTCTTTTTATTAGTATATTCTGTGATAAAGTGTAAAGAAGTTGAAAAACTCTTGAGTGGGAAATTTATTTGACATTTAAATAACTACACTCTAAGACGTGATCTCCAGTAATTCAGAGAACTTAAAGAACTCAACATTAATAAGAAATAATTTACTTTCCAGGAAGTGTATTTAGGACTTTATCCTACAGGCATTTTTCCAAGCTTAATTACATTCAGAACTGTTTCTCTAAAGTATGTTAAGCCTCCTTCTTTGAGGAATATTCTTTAAGGGTAATTCTGTCTATGACAAGTCAGTTCTTAATTGGTACCTCTACTTAATAAAATCTGAATGGGAAATATTATTAAATCTTATTGGAGGAGAGAGTCTTTGGGTAGAAACTGCATTCTATAAAAAAACCATAAAATTACTTTTACCCTGAAAAACAAGTGAAGGTAAATATTTTACAGGTGCTTTTAGTGAAGTCTTCAGACATAGCTTTGTATTTAGTGTTGCGGTTCTGATCAGGTGGTTCTATTCACAAAACTTTGCTAAGTTTTATGTTTACAGGTAGTATGTAAAAAGAAGACATGTCCAGAGAAATTTTTAATAAGATGTCTGACTAGAAGAAGGGTTTATTTGTGTTATTTTCACTTCATATTGTCAGAAATCTCAGTTGTAGTGATGAAATGAAAAATTATTTAATGTGGGAGAATGAGAGCTATATTTCCAGTAGTTACAGGCTCTGTTAAGTACCAAAAGGGATTTAAGATTTTCTCTGTTAATATCCTATATTAGACTGATAATCTTATTTTTGTCACTGAAGACTGAGTTTTGATAAGAAGGATAGATTAGAATCCTTGTTTTATTTCATCAGAACACATTATAATATATGACTAGAAAATATAATTGCCATCTTCTGTACTTATTTAGAAGCCTTATTACTAGAAATCTTGTTTAATTTAACAAAATCTAGAGTGTAGATATGTCCAAAGCAGCTTTAAATTAACTGGAGTACCAGTATCAAGTTTACAGTGCAGCACAGACTTCAGAACCAGCCTAAGAAGCAGAGCAAATTAGCCCAGATTCAACCATGTGCTGCTGGTACTAGACAGTTACCTGTACTCTCAGTGGGTTAAAGCTAGGTTGGGTGTATCCAGTCTACGCTTCAGTCAGTGCAGTGAGGGATATCTGAAGTATCAGTCCTCTGCAAGTAGTACTGCTGGCAAATTAGGGGAAACTGGCCTGTTCATAAAAGGTAGGCTAATGTCCAAGTGAACTAAAGTTTCCCTAGACATCACATAGATGGGAACCTTGCACTTGCTTTCTTTTTTTTGGTTGCTTTTAGTATTCACAGGAGTCTTTTATCTATATAACTCATGCAGAGATGCAACAAAAATAGCATGTTTTTTCATGTGCTTGTGTCAAGTGTTGCATTTATGTCTATAGCTGTTTCATGGGCACTTTTAATTGTTTTTTTTTTGCTTTATATCCCATAGTACTTCAATCTTGATATTTAGAACATGTGTCAAGTTCCATCAGAAACAAAGTAGTTCTTTGGATGGTTCCTCTTTTTAAATTTTTTTTTGTCCCAAAGATGGCATCTGAGTTTTATCTAAACTAGTCAGTTTCTTGGCCCTCATTTTTCCCTAAACCCAGCAATGACAAAGAGCAATGGCTGCATAAATTGGATGTAAGAAGAACACTTAGGGTTTATCACAGAAGAATCAAAGATTTCATATCTTCTGACAGATTGTTTGTACTCTTAGGGGGTCTTAAGAGGGGTCAAATGGCTTCTAAGAGTTGCTTAGCTAGATGGTTAAGGGATTGTATTAGGGAGGCGTATGTAGTTAAGGGTAAAGAGACTCCCAGGGTTTGTAAAGCTCATTACACTAGGACTATAGCTGCTTCTTGGGCGGAGAGGTCGAAGGCTTCCACATTGGAAATTTGCAAGGTGGCCACCTGGGCTTCTCTTCATACTTTTTCATTGCATTATCGCTTGGATGTAGTCTCTTCTGCAGATTCTGCTTTTGGTAGGAGGTTGCTTGTGAACCAAAAAAAGAACAGTGAAGAAAAGAAAGACATGTAGTTCAGAGTTCTAGCTGGCAACAAGACAAGTTTCTTTGCAGTGTGCACAATGGAATCCTATGAAGACCAATTTAGGCGGTTGAAAATAGATATTAGAGGGAAGTACTGCCTACCAGTGTTCTCTGATGGTAACCCCATGGCAGACAATAGCACCAAAGGAAGCAGTGAACCAGAGTGAACTCTGTAGGGAGATGGATGTAGAGAGTTTTTTTAGGTGATACGGATATGTCTCTGAGTTCAGTTTGAGAGTTCTGTATCTGGCATCTTCTGGAATATATTCAGAATCCTCATTTTCACAAATTGTCTTTTATAGATTGCAAAAAAATTCTCTGAATTGCATTTTCTACTCTTCTTTTCACTGTTCTCCATCTAGTTCTTCCTGATTTTATATTTCTGACTTGACTTTACCAGAGCTATCTTAGCTTCTATCCGTCAATGACCAGTATGTACTTACCAAGTTTTGAGCTTGATTTCAAGTTGCATTTGCGTTATTTAAGCACAATTTTAAAGAAACGTGGTATAAATACACATTTTATCTACTGCTAGTGTATTGTTCAAGTTATGCCTTAAATCATATAAAAGGAGGAAATAATGAAAAGTTCTTGGATGATGATGTGGTTTTGTTCCATCCCTGAACTTTAGCTTGGCATCTGGACAAGACTGCTACTCTGCCTTTCAGAGGAAAGGTATCTGTATTTTTCCAGCATATATTCTCAGTGTTGCATAACTTTGTTCCACTACAAGCATTAGATTTCATAAAATTAAAGGAGTGACCACCTTCTGTTTTTTCTTGACTAGACATTTAACCCTTTCTTCTGCAGGTATCTGGTCATCCCTACTGTGATGAGACAGTCTGCTTCTCTATTTACATTCAGTTGAATTCTGAGTTGTTCTGACATACCTAGTACTTGCAGCATCACAGGGGTTATTCTCTTTGAAGTAATCTGGAACATGTTCAGCTGCAGTCAAGGGTTAAGAAGATTTTGGTTTAGAATCCTGCCAAATTGAATTCTCTTCCCATCTTTAAGGTAGATTTGTCTTTCCTCTGGGTTTTCAGAAGCCTCTTATTGAGAGTTTTAAAAAATCTAAAGTACTAATGTACTTTCATCTGTCTCACTATTTTTTTTTTCCATTCCAGTGAGAAAGGTGAACTTTGGACAGATCAGATAACAAGTATCAAGAAAGGCTTTTTCTGATGGAGCGCTTTGAAAATACTGTAGGCAAAGTTGTCAAGCCCTTAGATTTATAAGCTTTGCCTCACAGGACTGGAAGGTTTGCAAAGGTCTTTCCTTCACACCGTAAGAAGAAATCCTTAATTCTATATTCATTTCTGGAAAGTGTAGTAAAAGTAGTGTGAAATTAAATTTACGAGGTGCATCCTCTTAATAGGTGCATCCTCTTTTATTGCCAAGTTGCAATATTGCAAAAGTTGCAAAGATTGAAGAAAGTTGTGATTTTTTTGCTTTAATCTCAAAGCAAGATGTTCAAGTAGCTTCTTTAAGAAATACATAGCTGCAACGGATCAATCGAAAGTGAAGATGGAATTTACACTAGGATACATTTTCTGTATTTGTGTTATGACAGTTTGCTCAGTATAGTACAGCAGATAAAAAGTCCATTATTGAAGATAGAAAGCAGAATGGGTTTTTGATCTATAGCTAGTCAATTTTTTTTCTTCCGTTTGTTTATATTTCTGGGGGAGTGGTATTTCCCACTTCTGCAAGACATATTATTTCCAGTACAGTTTCAATAAAAGTTCTGTCTGAGCCGGCTAAAGTAAGCCACTTTGATGGCACTGATACTTAGCTTATGCACAGGCAGTGAGGTATCATACAAAAGCTTTCCTTGATATTTTATCATTCTATGCTGCATGCAAGATGGCACCACAATGACTCATCTTATGACCCTAAATGCTATAAAAATAGGAAAGCTGTGCAAGTCTTTAGAAAAAATAATTTAATGGAGCTTCTTATAAGAAATAAAAAAATATATAGTAACAGTGTAAGAGGTGTCACTGTAACTCTTCTGTCTTTATAATCATCATTACTAAAACAGCAAAATAATGAACTGGAGAAATAATTAAATACATTGTAGGCAAAGGGGACCTTTGCAATTGGATTTGTTTTGAAAAGAAGAATAATCCCAGACAAATTTTAATACACATAAGGAAAGTTGGCTGAAGAGGTTTTGATTTCAAGATTTCAATATAATCTTGTTATTTACAAGCTGCCTGGCTGGTAAACTCCAGGAAGTACACAAAGTGCGAGCAGTCTATCAAGTCTGTAGAATGTAAGTTTCAAGAGAGATATAGCAAGAGTTTGTAGTTAATCCAATCTTCCATAATAATCAAGAGAGGTGGAGGTGTAGAATATGCTCTGGAAAGGGAGCAAATCTGAAAGAATGAGAAGTTTTCCTTCAGCCCCCATCTTCTTTCACAACATTCAGTTTTTCTGCTCTCTTTCTGCAAATTCTCTCCTCTAAGCAGCTATATGAGAAGGATCACATACATTTCTGTCTATCTGTGCAAATGGAGTTTGATGTCTGAAATCTGGGAGAAGAGACGAGTCAAAGAATTTGTGTACAAAACTGGGTGCTTAGATAGGAATGCTTCCCCCGTCCCATTGCCTGCCTTCCTGTCTACAGTGGCAGACTAATTTGGGCTGAGTAACAGCTGTACCTCGAATAAAGCTGCAATTTATTTCCCAGGAGAGTTTGCTGATTAGGGCAGGACAGTCAGAAAACAAGTGAAGGTACAGGACAGGAAGGGTATAATTTGATATATGTCTCTTGGAAACAATGTTTGAGAGGAAGGTTAGTAGCATCTGAAGTGCGGAGTCTTTATAGGGAGTCTGGCTAAGTGTACAATGATCAATGAAAAGCGTGAAGGGAGCCCTTGCTAGCTGGTGGTTAAATTGAAGAAGATTAAGGCTGACTTTACCCAGAGGAGATTTGGGGAAAGCAAAAATTTGAGAAACCAAAGGAACTCAGTAAAATATGATAGACTTGGACTTGGGGCTTCTTTGAGAAGACCAGAACGGTTTTTGTATGTCCGTGAGCCTAGATGCACATAGATAGCTATGTATGAATATAAAGCAGGAGTGCCCAAGCTGTTAGTTAAAAAAGGAGGTAGGACAATCTAATAGAACATGGTATTTCAATAATGAAGGAGCCTTTTAAATGACCAGTGCCGATAGAAGCATCATTTGGCTCTTTGACTCTGATCCTGCAGTTACAAATCTACCATCAGCTAGATACTTATTTTTCTCAGCTATGACTTCTTATCAAGTAAGGCAGCAGTGTCATGAATACGCAAGGACTTTAGGTTAAATGTTAAAGGTTTTCTTTAAATTCTTTATATAAAAAGTTATGAATAGTTGTTCTAAGTAGCGACAATAATAGTGGAATGTGAATATATAGATATTTACTTGTACTTATAGTTGGAATCTGATGATGTGTGTATATGTATATGTATATATAAAGGGGAATTGCAATGGGAAAAGAAAGGCAAATATAAGATGGAAAGCACAGAACAGAAAAGATGGAAAATGTCCAGTCACTTAGGTTTTTTTAATTCTAGAGTAATCCTATGTATGTACAAATACTGGAAATTTTATAGAAAATCTCCTTAAAATTTGGCCATGTACTATCAGTAGCTTCAGATCACTGAAGATCTATAAATTTATGCTTAGAACATAATGTTTAACAATGCTTTGGCAGCTCCTGGTTATTTAAAACCTCTTGGTTTTAATTTCACATGAAGTACATTACATTAGAAATATCTGGACCACTGTTGTTTACCAGCTCTATGCTACAAGACAGATTTTAAAAATACCATATAGTTTGCTTGTATTCTTATATTTCTTTTGAAATACCGACTCAAAGAATTGCAAAATAATTGAGGTTGTAAGGGACATATGGAGATCCAAACAACTCCTGTTCAAGCAGGACCCTTACAGCCAGTTGCTCACCATCATGTCCAGACAGCTTTTGAGTATCTCAAAGGATGGAGATTCCATAGTCTCTCAGGACAACCTCTTACAATGCTTGGTCACCCTCACAGTAAAAAAACTGTTTCCTGATGTTCAGAGGCAATCTCCTGTGTTTGTTTCTGTGCCTGTGGTCACTGGCGCTGTCACTGGGCACCACTGAGAACACTCTGGTTCTGTCTTCTTTGCACTCTCCTTTCAGATATTTATATACATTAATGATATGCCACCCTGAGCCTTATCTTGTCTTGAATAATAGTCCCAGTACTCTCAGCCTGTCCTCATGGGAGAGATGCTTCATTGCCTTTTGTCGTCTTCATGGCCCTTTGTTAGACACCCTCCAGTATGTTCATGTCTGTCTTGTACTGAGTAGCCCAGAACTTTACACACCACTCCAGGTGTGGCCTCACCAGCATTGAGCAGACAGGAAGAATCATTTCCCTTGACCTGCTGGCAATGTTTTGCCTGATGCAGCCCAGATACCATGAGCCTTCTTTGCAGCAAGGGCACATTACTGGCTCACGTTCAACATTGTGTCCTCCTGGACCCTCAGGTCCTTTTATGCAAAGCTTTTGAATTTCAGTAAAGCTTCTTCAGTAAAGATCTCTCACAGGATCCTTCTGGACAAACTGTCCAGCACACAGCTGGATAAACACATCATGTAGTAGGTGAGCAATTGGCTCATGAGTCAAGCACAGAGGGTTATAGTGAATGGGGTAACATCAGACTGGTGAGCTGTCACTAGTGGCGTTCCACAGGACTCCATCTTAGGCCCTGTGCTCTTCAACATCTCTATAAATGACTTGGATGCAGGACTGGAGGGGATACCAAGCAAGTTTGCAGATGACACAAAACTCGGTGGAGCTGTTCACTCCCTCAAAGGCGCAGAGGCCCTGCAGAGAGACCTCAATAAATGAGAGGACTGGACAATCACCAACCATATGAAGTTCAGCAAGGGAAAGTGGCTGATTCTGTGCCTGGGATGGGGCAACTCTGGATGTACAGACAGACTGGGGAATGAGATACGGAAAAGCAGTTCCAAGGAAAGTGACCGGGGAGTTCCTGGTCAGTGGCCAGTTGAATATGAGTCAGCAGTGCCCTGGCAGCAGGAAGGCCAACTGTGTCCTGGGGGGCATCAGGGAAAGCATCACCAGCGGGGCGAGGGAGGGGATTGTCCCGCTCTGCTCTGCACTGGTGAGGCCTCACCTTGAATATTATGGCAGGTTTGGGCACCAAAATATAAGAAAGATATTAAGCTGTTAGAGAGTGTCTAATGAAGAGTGACGAAGATGGTGAAGAGCCTTGAAGGGAAGCCATCTGAGGAGCGGCTGAAGTCATTTGGTGTGTTCACCTGGAGAAGAGGAGACTGAGGGGAGACCTCAATTGCAGTCTACAACTTCCTCGTGAGGTGAAAAAGAGGAGAGATCTCTTCTCTGTGGTGACCAGTGACAGGACCTGAGGGAATGGCCTGAAGTTGTGTCAGGGGAGGTGTAGGTTAGATCTTAGGAAGAGGTTCTTCATCCAGAGGGTGAGTACTGAGTACTCCTGATGATTTTTTTTGTCCATAATGTTCCTGGAAATTCCTCCATCACCTTCTCAGGGATTGAGGTGAGGTTGACAAGACTCTGATTCTCTGAGTCCTCCTCCTTCCACTTCTTGAAGATAGGAGTGATATTTGCTTTTTCCAGCCTTTGGGATATTATCCCAGTTGCCATGATTGATCAAAAATAATTAAGAATGGCCTTGCAATGACATCTGCCAGCTCCCTTGGCACTTGTGGGCATCCTGTAAGGGCCCAAGACATCCATATATCTTGTTTGCTTAACTTATCAGGTTTCCTCAGACCTGATCCTCTTTCGCCAAGGGTACATCTTCCTTTCTCCAACCTTGTCTCCTGGTCTCTGGGGCCTAGGATTCCTGAAGGCTGCTCTTACTAGTAAATACTGAGTCAAAGAAGACATTCAGTACCTCAGCCTTTTCCATGTCTGTGTAACCAGGTCCCCCATCTCATTGAGCAATGGGCTCACATTTTCCCTAGTCTTCTGTTTGTCACCTGTGTACTTATAGAAGCCCTTCTCGTCTTTGACATCCTTGGCCAAATTTAGTTCCATTTGAGCTTTAGCTTCCCTGACTTTGTCCATGCTCAGATACTATTTGTGTGTCCCTCCCAGCTTACCCGTCCTTACTTCCAGCCTCTGTATGCTTCATTTGAGTTTGGCTAGGATCGTTATGTTCATCCATGCAGGCCTCCTGGCATTTTTTTTTTAACTCTTTTGAGCTTGGCAGAGCTCCTTAAATATTAACCAGCTTTATTTTGTCCCATTACCTAGGGCCTCATCCCACGGGACTCTTCCAAGCAGAGGCCAGAGTCTGCACTTCTGAAGGCCAGGGTTGTGAGCTTGCTTTTTACTCTCCTTCTTGCCCTCAGGATCTGGAACTCCACTACCTCATGGTCACTGCAGCAGAGGCTGCCTTTGCCTTTCACCTCCCCAACAAGCCCCTCTCCATTTGTGCCTGTATCACTTGGAAGAAGAAGTTATCATCAATGCACTTCAGGAACCTGGATTGCTTGCAAAAACGGGTGAAAGTGATACCTACCCCAGATTCTGGTTTGTCCTTGTCAAAACTGGGGCAATATTTCCATTACTCCAAGGTTTATGAGCAAGCTTTGTACCAGCCCTTCTTAAGCAGCTTCATTGGTTCCTGTTGCCATTATTTTGCTTATAATAACTATACTGATTAAGTATCTTTTTATTCTTATGATATTGGCATTTCCAAATAGTAAAAACTGTAGAAATACATTAGTGTTCAATTCATATAATTTATTGAACAAAGAATAGAAATAAATTTCTGTACAGCTGATCTAATGTTATCTGTTCTCCCTAAGAATAGGTGACTGCACAATCAGTATAAAAATGAATTAATGACAAAAGAAACCATATTTTACACATTATGTGTGTGTTTGTATAAAATATGATTACAATGGGATGTAGATTTCATCATGTTATACAAAAGGAACTATGTATTACTTGAATTTGACTTTATCATATCATTAGTGTTGCCCTACATCTTGTTGAGGGTTTTTTTATGCTTCATATTGATATACCAGAAGGTGTTGTAGGCTGCTGACTTTTCTACAGAATTAATCCTAACTTTGATCTCTTTTACCATACTGTGCAGGAGTTCTGAAGAGAGCTAGTGGGGAGCTTTTAATAGGAGAAACTAGAGCAAATGAAACCAGCGTGCTTCCTGAACAGTTACTTCAGGTAGAAGAGGTGAGTATGAAAAGAGTCTTACACTTTTTATGGGATTTTCTTTTGTGTGTGTCTCCAGTGTAGTCTGTCATCGTGTTCATTATAAACACATATTGCCATAGTTTCATTACTTTAGCTACTTTGATTTATTTTAGGTGCAAAGTCTCAGTTAAGATGGAATAAAATCTTCTGGCATTCATGAAGAAGTGGTTGGTATTTAAGAACAGAATTTAACATAAGATACCTCAAAACAAAAAATTGCTAAAATATCATAACTTTCTTAGTATTATATATATTATCAAATACATCAGAATCTTAAAAAAATCTTTGAAATTCTTAGAATTTGATAATAATGATTCTTCCTATAGGGATAGGTACTCACACAATGTGTAGTTTCTTTGATGCCAACAAACTATTGTGTAGTATGTTTTGTAGAATGTATGTACAAGACTAAGTTTTTGTCTGGCTCCAATTTACTACTAAACACATTTATGTTGTTGATTTTATGGGACCTAAATGCTCTAACAAGTCTGATACTTTGTGATAGTGGAATTTAATTTTTTAATGGTTCAATTTTAATGATGGAAAACTTTTTAAATGTGCTTTGAATCAGTTTGTGAGACTAATGTTCTTACAGATTACAAAGAAGAATATCTTGAGTAGATTGATCCCTGTCAGAGGCCGGATTCATATCTCACTGGATTGTTTGATTGATGGGTCAAATAAACCATGTTGTCTGTTGTGGAGGTGGAGGAAGGGCTAAGCCTAGGCCTGCAGCCAACACGGCTGTGCCCATGCAGAGCACAGGGCAGGGAAGGCCATGTGGCTGAGCTGTCAATCACACCACACCCCCTGGAGCGGTGTGGCACCCCTCACTTTGGTTAGGGGGACAGGGAGTGGCAGCGAGCCAAAGGTCCTGCCTAGAGGGGGTAGCCACAATAGCCAGAGTCTATAAACAGACACACATGTGGTCTCCATCTTGCCTTGGCCTCTGCCCTGCTGACCTGTCCACATGTGACCTCCAGAGTGGTAAATATGTCCCTCTCTTCTCTTATTCTTTCTTCTCTTAATATCTCTTCATTTCCTCTTGTGGGCAACTTAAACACCTTTTTTCTGTGTTTCACTTAATTTGTGGGTATTTCATTTAAGTTGTACGGACCTTGTGTTTGCTGAGTGTAACACAAGTTCCCTTACTACAGCAATGCTTGCTAGTCTCAGTAATCTGTTGTAATGCTTTTGGGAAGTTGCATGTTATTTCTGTAAAACCCTTTTTACCAAAACACCTATTTTCTCACCAAATTAAAAAAATCTCTTAGACAAAAATGTGTAGTTTTTCTCTGGACATGAACTCAAGGTATCAAAGAATAAAAGACTTTGCAAGGGTTTGTGGGCGAAATCTCTTTAAGTCTAAAATTGAAGTGTACAGCCTGTAAAAGCATGGAGCTTCTGCACCAGCGTGCAACAATTTCAGCCTCCCCCCGCCCTTCCCCACCCAAAAAGGGGGAGTTCAAAACTGTGTGTCCATGGGGGCTGTCTCTGTGCTCACTGGAGTTGAATGCTTGGAGTGGAGAAAGGGAAAGGAAGGAGGATACAACTTTTCAATTGAAGTAAGGTGGAAGGCTTTCACTTTGTAGCCCTTCATTTTCTTTCGATTTAGTATTATAGCTGCAGCTTACTGGGAATCCTTCTTTTCTCTTCTCCCATTATGCCCTCATGGTGGAGATTCAGTATTTTCTGTGTAATTAAAATATGTCTCTTACAGTGGTGCAATTCCCAATTGGCCACTTCTGGTAAGGTTTAAGTCTGATGTATGTCATAAGAGCAATGCAAAGTCAGATAAGTTGAAAAGTGATGATGTCTTTCTATATCTACTTCTGTTAACTGTTACACTTCAGATGACTTCAGAAGTCTGTTTAAAGAAGGTGGGGAACTGATGTAAACCGTAGTAAAAGTCAGCATTGGCTAAAAACTACAAATCTCAATTTAATAATTTTGCTCTTTGCTAAATCCAGCTCTAGAGAAGAGAAATACAGTGTGGATGTGTTAAAACCAGCTTCTCCGAAGAGGTTTCCATTAAGATTCATAGTTAGTAACTTGCATTTGCTATCTTGTGGTGAAAATTGTTACAAGGTATATACTGCTAGATTACTTTTTATACTATTGAAAATGGTTGTAAATTCTTTTGACTTTGTTAAATAGATTCTGTTAAAGGTTATAAATCAAGTAAAGATGAAGCATATATTTTAAAAGCTGTCTTGTTTAAACAGGATTATTTTTTCTTTAAAATTTAATGACAAATCTAATATTGTTATGCATGTTCATTTTTCTTGAGTGTAAATACTGCTTTTAATACAATTTCAGGGCCAGCAGACTATATTTTAAGTTCTTGGTGTCCTCTGATTTAATTATGGATATGCATTTAATTTTCAGACAATAACACTCAATAATGACTTTGGATTGATTTAGTATTAATATGTATTTCAGCCTATTTTACTGAATTTTGGCTGGAGAAATGCATTTAAAGACCTGTCTTCTTCTGTGGCTCACTGTATAACAATAGCAATCGAGGATTTTTCATCTAAAATTCTTCAACATGAGCAGAAAGAAGAGTTTTCAGCTGCAGGCTGTACAATGAGTCTTGTAAACAACCAGCAAATGAGGGAGTCCTGCAGAGCAGTCCAAGAGGAGGAGCAACCAAAACGAATTGCTAAGGCAGGTATCAAAAGATCTGAAGTTTGAGGGGAGACAGAATGCCAAGGCTGTTTGCCATCTACACTTTGAAGTACTTACAGTAGTATTAATATTCTATATCTGATATAAATGGAATTAAAAAGAAATGAGAGGCATTACAATGTGAAGCTGAACAGAGCTTTATACAACAGCCCGTAGTGTTTACTTGAAAGAATTGACTTTTAAACTTCACTGGCATTATTTCTTTCAGCCAAAAAGTTCTAAAACTTTCTGATTTATTCTAACATTCATTCTAACATTCTGCTCTGTTACCAAATGTTTCAATGGGAAAATGCTGAAAGCTTTGAAATGTGGCTATAAAGGGATTTCTTGTATTCATATCATTAGACATGCCATTCAATTAATCATAACCTGTAATATGGCCAATTTAGAGTTCTTTGATTTGGCTGAAAGGTCACTTATTAATTAAATTGTTTTCTGAGGGAATATGTGTTTGAAAGTTTTTTTTAAGTAAGCTTTACAACTATTCTAGCAGATTCGGAATGCTGTTAATAAATGTTTGCTTAAAATAAGACAAAAGCTTTTGGGAGATAATTTTAGGGAGTCCAATATATGAATTTATTAAGAGATTACAAGTTTGTATCCAAATTCAGTGTTAAGAAATTTGTTTGTATATTTTTCAAAATAAATTAGTTTAGAAAATTATCTTTGTTTACAAGAAATTAATTTTGCTATGAATGTACATTTAGTGAAATTAAAACCAAAATCAGGCATTACTAGCACAAGATGGTTTTAATTCTTTCCCCCAATATACACTGTGCAGCTTTAAAACAAGAAGGAATAAAAGAATAATTCATTTACTGTAGATAAATGTTTCTCTCCTGTTTAATATGATGCCTTAAGACTCTTTTAGTTTCTTATTTTTCTAATCTTGTAAGCTTTATAAGTTTTATAAGAAGTAGTAGATTTTAGAAACAGCAACCCTTACTCCTCACCCTTTAGCACCCTTTAGTTTACACATTCCTCAGCCCTCTTACCCTATTCCATGCTCCCCATATCAATTCTACCCCCGAATTCAGTAGAAATGTTTAGTCTTTTGTCAAGGCAAGGCCTCTGCTGTTTAGAGAACACTCATATCTTGGCCTGAACAACAGAACACAGTCAAGAACTAGGTGACCGTGTACCCTTTGTGCTCTGAAGATGGTGAAGATGATGAAGAAGTGGTCCCAAAAGCCCCAGACCCAATTCCCAAGGGGTGGGCCAGGGGGTGGACCAGGGCAAAAGCAATGGGATGGACAAAACTTGGATTGGTTGGGCAGTATTATAAAATGTAACATCTCAGGCATGGCCTGCGCGCGCGTCTTGTAACATCTATGCCTAGGCATAAATTAAACCCTTTCCTTATCTCACCCTCAATTAACTGCTTCAGAGGTTTTTTTCTTTAGCAGCATTTTAGGCATCAAATAGATTGAAATATTTGTAAAGCTCATTCAATATATTTATGTTTTGTGCCAATTTTATTCTTCAAGAATCTGACCCTAATGTATATAAATTAAACAGTGCTGTCAGAATACAAATAATTTGATGCCCTGTTTATTTTCTCAGTTTTGTTCTGACATCATGGAAGAACTGGACACATTGCTTCCATTGGCTCTGGCATGCAGAGATGATTCTCTTCAGGAAATTAGAGCAAACTTTGTAGAGGCCTGCAGCAAAGTGGCAACAGCTGTGCTGGCAAGACTCGAGGAGAAGAGCAAAGACATTCCCTCCAAGGCTCCCCTGCAAGACTTATGTGCTGCCCTTTCCACAGCGATATATGTCTTTCAGCATTTTACAATGTATAGCAATTTAATGAGAGAAACAAGCAAAAAGTAGGTCCTTTTTATTTATAATGCTTAATTCAAACACATGTGACTTCATTCCATTTTGGTGATACAGTATGGTGGTAGTTTTCCAAATTGCATTATAGTTTTAGCACGCTCAGTGTGTGTACTGTTTATGTAAAGACCTGAATCAAAATTATTGATAGTCTAAAGCTGCCTTTACAAAACAAATTAATTATATTCAAGATCTACATTCTATTTGCAGATCAATATTTTTTATTTATTAAGCTTGAGAAAACAGAATTGTCCAGTGAACTGAATGTACTCCGCTCTCATATAAATAAAGGGCTAAGGCCTTTTCTCACCTCTGTAAGAGCTGAATTTTCATAAAATCTAATTTAGCCCATAGCAAATCTTAGAGGACAACATACAAATACATTTCTGTGCTTTTTCCTTACACCACCTGTATTCAGGCATGTAAAGAAATACATCCAGTGTAGTTTTAGAATTTTTTTTTTCTTGCATGCAGAATAAAAATTAGGGGAGATATGAAGTAGGAGTGTAAAGTCAAAGACAGTGTTTGACCTGGGGGGCAGTATAATTTCATTTGCTGTGCTTTTAGAGATTTTGACTTAAGATATTAGGAATTTCTTTATTGGTCCATATGTTTCCGGCCATATGTACTTGAAAAGTAGAAGCTGTACCTTTTGGGAGGGATGCTGAATTAGCACGATTTTCAAGGAATGTATGATTTCTGAGTGGTTTTATGCACTGTTGAGCTACTTTCCGTCTGATGTTTTACTCTCTTCTGCATGAAGTATATCTTTGTGAATGGGAAGTCTGAGCCAAAATACTGCTCAGTAATTCTATTTAGGTGTATTATCAAAGAGTTTTAGTACATACCTATCAAAAGCAATCTCTGTACTCTGTGCTTATGTTTTCTTTATCACACTCAGTGCTGATGTAATAATTGCTGATGCAAGTATGCTGCAACACATAATCTTCAAATATGGGAATGACAAATATACTTTTGTCTCAGCAAATAGGATGAAGTAATTTATTTCTCAGTGACTTAGGTAAACGCGAATTTATAGACAAGGAGACATATTTAAAGAATTTTTGAAACAAAGAATTTCAAAAGTGAGTGCTAGGTTCAGACTTCAGAATCAAGAAGAAATGAATGATTAATATCTACTAATCAAGACTATTTGCAGTACTGGGGATTGTTTACCTCCTACTGCACAGCCTTTCAATCACTGTCTCTTTCATCATTCTCTCTGAACAGCCCCCTGTTCCTAGTGCTTGTCCAACAATACCAGGAATTCATCAGTGTTCTCCAGTTTCAAGTAACGAACTACTGCATCAGAGTTTGTGCTACAAGCATATTACAGGATGCTGAGAGCCACCACTGGGATGACTACAAAGCTTTTTATGAGGTGTGAGGTTAAGTTTACTGTGCCTCCCTTTTACAAAATGTGTTTACTGGTTGCCAACTCTCTGACTAATTAGAAGCATAAGATCAGCATTCTTTTTACATAACAGTTGTTGGGATTTACTCTTTTGAAATATCTATCATTGCAGGCAAATGTCTCTCTAGAAATGACATAGAAAAACATAATCATTTAAAAATGAGATAGATGGTTACCATGAAGTGTTTGTGTCATTTGCTTTGTAAAATATTGTGTGTTAAGACATTTATATAGAACTCAGTAAAGAAGATGTCATCATCTTAATATCTAAGAACTTTACAGTTGTAAAGTTGTAAGAAAATGTAACATTGAAAATCTTCTTCTGGGAAATTTTTCATCTCATTATTTAGTTTTTATTTTCAAGTGGTTCCTCTTTTATTTTTTGGGAGTGAAAGATGTAACAAAGAAAGATGGTCAAAATAGTTACCTTAAGCATTCAGCAGTAGATTTCTGAAGTAAACAGTGCCATTTCACCTGCATTTTGAAGTCACAGGTCTGATGTATAGCTGTAATCCTAATGATTCTATGAAAAAAAAAAGATAATTACTTTTGTTTATTGGGTTTTTTCCTTCATTGCTGTTAAATGCAAACACAGATTGACACTGTTTGAAATTATTTTCACTTGATTGCAGGATGAAGTATTATATGTTTTTTATCAGTAATATCTGAGGTCTCCTAGAGACAAAGTCCTGTCCTTCCTTTTATCACTTTTTGTGTAAGACAATTAGTGTGGGTTTTTTACACATTTTCTAGAATTCTTACATGAGAGAAAATTCTCTGTGATACATGTATTCTACAGATGTAGTATAAAAAACAGCTAAGCAGTGACAAAAATGTGTACTGGACAGGGCATGCAGACCTTAATACAAGTAATCTATCAAAATGTCCATCCCTCAAAGTAAAGTAAATAAACATTTTACTTTTGTTTGAATATTGGCCCAGATGATGAAGTAAGAAATGTTGTGGCTTTTGGCAACTGATAAATCATGATACAGTCTTGATTGTCCATAGTCCATATGGTGCTGTGTGCTGTTTGTTAGTGACCCAGTAGCTTCACCATGGAGGAAACCTAATTGTGAGAAATAGTTGTCCAAAGACAAAAGAATATGGAGTAGCTGAACAGTTTTATCACTGCTGAGCAGAACTGATGTGTGTAGGAAGGGATGAGGAAAGCCAATGTCTCAGCTCTTTAAGGTTTGCAGGACTTGAGGTGGGAAGTAATTTTACATCATCACTCTGCTCTTTTTACTGGGTCATGGGAGATGGCCCAAAGGTGGACCATGATCTGCATCGAATGCCTTCATGAGGCACAATGCTTAGCAGTTGTTACTTCCATTGGCCTCTTGTAGGCATCCCAAATGAAAGAGATTGGATTAAGAACTATTGCTTGTTACAGAGGCAACATCCTACTGAACCTCTAGCAGTTAGTGTAGCAGACATCTGCTGTAGCCGTGGAAACTTCTGTTTTCTAATAGTCAAAAAATAAAGAATTGTCTGTTCAGAGATAATATTGAGTGGCTTATACAATAAAGCACACCTGGTTGTTGCCTGATATATAAGCTAAATAAAAGCTCACATCTGTTTGTATTATATGGAGCCTGCAAAAATAGCAGATATTTATCAGTTGAATTGTCTAGAAATGGCAGCAAGTAGAAAAATAGGTCAGAAAAGGGGAATGAATCTCATTTAAATCTTTAGTGACACTGTTGCTTCTGCAATGGAGGTACAATGCTAAGAAAGGGGGGAAAGGGTATTACTTAAATTAGCGCAGAGAAAGTGAAAACAATTTGTGTTTATTGTTACAGTTAAAAAGTAAAACTCACCAACATTCAGTTACTTAAAAAAGTAAATGTCCTGTTTCAAAAAGTCAATTTAGAATTATATATTTAGTTTTCAAGTCTGCATGGGTTTGGAAAATTTTTAAATTTGTTTTTGAAGTTAAAGATAGGACCAAAATAATTTTGCTTTCATCTGGCATTCAAACTAATTATGTTTTAACTGTAAAGTTTATTCTGTAACAGTTGAAATATTTTTGCAAAGAAATGGAAATCTCAGTAAAATGTAAGGTAAGGTTAGGGACTTATTTCTGCATAGGTTCTACTTAAGTGTACCTCAAGAGTAATCATGATAATGCATCTAAAAGCCCAGGCATCTAGAAATGTATTAACATTGAAGTTATGCAAACTTACGAAGTTATGAGCTGTGTCATGAAGTAAACTTGTACTTTCTTATTATATTTCCATGTGTCATGCAATAAGATTGTAATTGTATTTCATATAAGAAAAATAGGAAATTATTTTAATATATCCATTATTTTATTACATAAACTTCTGGTCAGCGTAAGACAATCCTGTTTTATCGGTATGAAAACACTTGTCAGGTGCTTGGTTATTCAAAATACTAGTGGGTTTTTTGTTTGTTTTCCTATTGAAATATAGTGTTTATGGTTGTATGTAGAAGGAAAATTAGTCATATGATTTTCTTTTGAAACTCAGCTGTAGATATTTTTTCTCTTCTGCATTAGTGAAACCTGAAAATTGGATGCCCTAATGATTTAGATGTTGGGGTTTTTTTTCCTAAATTAAATTTCAGAGATGCCTACACCACTCATAATCTTAAGGACCAGAGTGGTGGTCATAAATTTGGTACTTTCGTTCTTTGTCACTTTTAATATAAAATGCACTTCAAATATTATGGCAGAGAAAGACCAAATAATGACAGTTTCCAAATATCTGCTAATGCCCTGTATTTAAAAAGAAGCCAGATTATTTTAGATTTTTATTGTTAAAGAATGCCTATTAAACTCTGAAACTGTTTTGAAAATTGTGGAGTTATTTTATATTTCTGATAATGCTAAAATATCAAAAAATTCTTAAAATATTTCTCTGTTCCTTTGGAATATGGGAAGTGGAGATTGCAGTCTCTGTTCTCATACGGCTTCATCATGCTATTTTCTGACTAGGTATGAGTTGAAATATTTAAATGTAAGTTGTACTATCTACTTCTTAGAGATTTTGTGGATTAACTGCTGTGATTTTGACTCCTCTGTATTTATTTCTGTATCTTAATGGGGTAGTTCTGTATAGACAATGAAATATTAGTGCCAATGCTGATTCCTTCCCAGAAAATGTTTGGTTTCAATGAATTACCATTATAGGATAAAAAATACCTTACTAAAAAATTCTGGACATCTGTTATTATCAGTTTAATAGTTCAGTTTTTCTTTTTTTCTGCTCTTATTGCATATCTATTATACATAAACAAAGTTTTATAATCATGGTTATGCATAGCATTTATTAATCTGGATAAATACATATGCTTAAGTAATTTAAATAATTATTTTCTTTTCAGACAAGCTGTTACATTAAATTTGTCTGACTTTTGTAGTGAGTAGAGAATACTGTATATGTTTTAAAACTAAACTTACAACACTATGGGTCTTGAGAATAGGTTAACTGAGGATATAAGAGGTCAAATGATGTGGTTTGATTATGTGGCAGACCTGTAATTTTGTGACTGAAATGCAGCATGTGTTGCCTTTCTAATAAAGATGTCTCACATCTTGTCAAGGACCATTTGTTGGTCATCATATTCCTGAAGCTCTTCAGCTATTTCCCTTCAGATGGATTTAATTATACTTACAGGAATTAAACTGACATTTTCAAAGGTGTGGTTTTATTATTTAATGTGTTGTGATTTTGCTAGGGGGAAAGATGCTCATTCTCTGTCCAGATGTGGCATTACTTCTGCTGTGCTATTCGTCATGATCTATGGACTATTCTACCTCCAAAGACAGCCCAGGAGATTCTTACAGATATACTAGAGCAATCTTTGGATATTCTGTCCTCCAGATATTGTCAGGTGCATCCCAGTTACAAGAGAACACCTCAAATCAGGTAATGGTTGTATATTTAATGCACAGTTGTAATGGATAAAATAAATAAATGTTAGTTTTCTGTTATGCATTGCTTTGATTCAGATTTAAATGTTAATGAACACAGCAGAGGGGATAGACCAAATTTGTACATTTTGATATTCATTTTAATTCAATATATTCTGTATATTTAGGTATATAGGTAGTCATACCATGAGCTGGGCAGAATCAAAGACCTCTTTCAACTGTTGGTGAAATTGTTCCATAAACTGCTTGATTGGTTTGAAAGCCTCACAGTGAAAATGCATTGAGAAATGGTGATGCAACCAAAAATGTGAGCAGAATTGGCAACATCAGTATTAGAAATCCAGCTGTTGATTCATCAAGAAAACTTCATGTGTTCCAATAGAATTTGTATTTTTATAGGGCTTTTCAAGTAAAAGAGTTAGTAGGTCACATCAAAAGATTTGCCAGAATGACACCAGTGGTGCAGAAGGAGAGAGGATAAAGAGGCTATTCCTTCTTCTGTCATTTTTGGAAATAAGAAGCTGAAGTTCTTCTGATTGGGATTCTTATGTTTTGCCAGAAAGGAGAGTCTTTTTGATAGAATGCGGTTTCGTTCAAACTTCTTTCAGTTTTTTTCCTGTGGTTCATTTTTTTCTTCCCTCTCTGGGAAGCAGGCCTTGTTGTCAAGTTTTGGAGACTTGGCGGGAAGCCAGCTCAAAACTTGCACAATGTCGTTTGGAAAAGGATATTTCCAAGTTTTTTAACTTCTTTTTTTTGAGTAGTCTCAGTAATGACTTTTCTGTGGAAGTGTTGAATTCTTACAGAGTAGTGGATTCAGACTTCCTACATCACTGAAGAGGAAATTTCAAATCCATGCTGTGATTTCTACTTGTCAGAGGAAACGTCTATTTAATTGAAATTTACTACTATCCAGATGTCCTAAGTAATCTTATTTTTGCTTTTTTTTTTGCCTAAAGAATTGATATTGCAGCAATTTTGATGTCCACTGAAGATATGCTCTGGTCAAGTTGTAGTTCTGTACAGGAGTTTCTGAATCCACATGAAGACAGAGATCTCAAGATCTATAAAATACATAGCCACTGCAATAATCTGATCTCTGTGCTGGCTATTTTAACTTCACCACTGAAGAATTTGTATGAGTAAGTATGAAATAAACATTCCATTTGAGATAAAATTGGTTCTTGATCTTACATGGATAGGTCTAGAAGGTGAATATTTGTGTTGAAATCAAATGAAATGCATAGTGTTGATGCATTTTTATAATCTTTGACTATTTCTCAATTTTGTCTTGAGCTTACCTTTATGATCTTACCTAAAGCCCAATTATATCTGCTGATATTTTACTAGCCTTGGATCAAACTCCTATGTTGTACAATTTTTGGCTGTTGATAACATAGACCATAGTGAATGGATTGATTTCCTCTGTAACACAAACAGTAGAATTTCATAATAATTACTGTGCCAGGTTTGTAATTTGCTTTTCAGTTAGCATATTTTTTTTTTGAAATTCAGTCTTGTCCATCTAAAAACATTTACTAATATGTACCAAGGACTTTGGTAAGGTTTTCAAGGACTTAGTTATTCATCAATTGAAAAAAAATCATCTTACTAGTTAAAATACATCTGCCTTCAGCTTCCAAGTACATTAGAATGTTCTGCTTTCATCCCATAACATTTTTCATAAGTACTTAAATGTAAAGATAATTTACTGGAATGATCATCTGGTTAGATAATCGGTATGCTTCAACAAATATTAATATAGTTAAAAAGATAAAGAATATAGAATTGCCATATTTATGAAATCATGTCTTCACAAGTCACAGCTATAAACAAAAGGAAACATTACTTGCACTGAAATTGGGTCTGAGTCTTTCATTGCTAAAATTCTGCTGTAAATTTCATGTATGAGACAATACAAAGTGAGATCACAAGTTAAAAAAACAAGGACAACAAAACTGCAAAGTAACAAAGACACATCCTATTCAACTCTCTTATTATTCTAAGTAGGAATATTTTAGGTACTACTCGGGTGGAGACCTCCTGAATTTAGGCTTCTTCAGCTAAAAATTTTTTGTCATGTGTGGGCTCTTTTTAATATTTGTGAGCTCTAATGAACACGCAAAAGTAGATTGTAACTGGATGTTTGATCTTACACAATGCAGGCTTATGAAAAAATAGCAATTAAGAAGGTGACTGATTAGGTGTGGCTGTGGCAGTAGTAATGGAGGAGGAATGGACATCGTGGTAGCTGTAACTGCTTCTACTGTCAATTTTTACATTTCATCTTTCTTTTATGAAAGACAGAATGATGGTACAAAATAAATATGTAGTATAATTTGTTTCTTTTAGCTATTCTAGTCTCCTCCACTAAGCAACGTTGTTTACACATTTATCTATATCTAATGATGAAAATATGTGCTATATCTATATCTATATCTATATCTAATCTTTATCTAATGACGAAAATATGTGCTAACTTGAGTAGTCACTGAGTTTCAGAACAAAGTGCCAATGAAGAGGCAGCCTGTCTTGCATTTTATGTAAAATGCTACAGATAAATGACTTGGTCATATAGCTTTCATATTTAGGCATATGAATTTCACTATTGTAATTTGCTGTAGCAGCTCATTTAATTTACTACAAAGTACTCCGCAAATCACAACCAAAATCTGACAGCTTTGTTTAGAAAGAATAAAAAGAATTGTCATATTTTGTTATATAGTTACAAAAATAATATTAACACTGAAGAACATTGCTATATAGATGATGCATGTTTTCGTAAGTAAAAAAGGATTTTTTTGTGAACTTGTATTCACAATTTGTCTTTTCAAAATCTGTGGGGGTACATTATCAAAACAAGTTCCTTTATATTGTATATTTCATTACAGCCAGGATTTGTCAGGTAACCTAATCCAGTGTCCAAAATACAAAGAAAAAGAGGGTTAGCAAATTAGCTTCTTGAATGACTATATCCAACTGGAAACACTGAATCAAATTTGCAAACACCAAATTTTATGTGGAATACCTAGGTCCATTGTTTACTGAGGTGTGCATAGTTCATCAGATTAACATAACAAATTTAGAAGTTATGTCTGATTTTAAAGGAATACTTATCTTTCATCAATTCTGTTCAATTATAGTTGTATGATCACAATTTATTGTTATTATGTTAGCTTGGCTTTATATATTTCAAAACTAAAATTATTCAAATTTCTTTATTATGTTGTTGAAATGGAACAAGATAGTAGTGGTGCTGAAAAATTAATAATATCCTTAACTTCAAATAAGGTGATTCTGGCATATGCTTTCTCATTCCTAATTTTGTGATCAAGTATGTATTCAGCTATCACTTAAGAGTTTCTTTTCTGTATGGCAAACTTACTTAGACCTGGTCCAAAATTCACCTATGAATCTTGGGTTTTTAGTGCTCATTTTTCTGTGCTTTATTTTCCTCCAGCCTTCTGTGGCCTTCCTGAAGCACCTTTAGTATAACAGATATGTTGGTTGGAAAGGACAGCTGGAGATATCTAGTCCTGCCTCCTGCTTAAAGCAGAATAGTCACTAAGAGCAGTCAGACATGACTGTGTTAGCTGCCCTGTGTCAGCCTCCAGGAACTGAAGTTTTACAGCCTCTCCACGAAGCATGTTCCACAGCTGCACTGCTTTACTGCAAAGTATTGCCTAATATCTAGTGTAAACCTTCAAAGCTGTTGGCTATGACTTGCTGTATCACATCAGCCCCCACTGAGAAAAGTTTGTCGGTGTTGTCTTTGTAATTATTCTTTGGCTATTTGTACACTGCCATTAGGTTAATTGACCCTGCTATTCAATTTGAAAAACTGAAAGTATTTCTCCTTAATGTATGAGTTATAACTCGTGAAATTGCTTTTTAGTCCTGTGTATTCCTTATACAGAGTTAAATCCTTCAAACAGTACCAGGAAATACCGTCAAGATGCATTTTGTTGGCATCTCATTTCTTCACACCTATACTGAGGCTTACAGGATCAATTCTCACCTTGTTACACTCTACTGAAGAATAAAACTTCTTGCTGTGGTATTAAATGCTTTCACAGATGCTGTCTGCTGTTTTGAGACTATAGGCAGCTGCATTAAGATACCTTGAAGCAAAAACAAATTTCCTACTAGCTATTATTGTTACTTCTGTCAGAAGAGTAGCTGAATTAAACAGTCTGGCACAGAGGTACATAGCCAACAGTGGACATTAAGAAATGCTGGCATGAGAATTACTATATTATCATTAGACACTTGATTTTTTTTAGTAGTATTTGAAGTTATTCTAATATTTAAACAATCTTTAAAGCCTCAGATTATCTTCATCTCACTTTAAAAATTTCTGTAGAGATTTTGTTATAAGCCTCAGAATCCAAAAGTCTGTTGTGTGCTTCTTCTTAGGATACAGCTAATCCCAGAATTCTCTCAAATAGTTCCTAATCAATCAATAAACAACATGTGGTCTTTCTTTACTAGATTGCTACCCCAAATGTATCTATTGTGCTTTCTTTTAGGATTTTTTGCTCTATGCTTTGCTATATTCAGAAAAATATTTCAGTGATATGAGAGACAACGATTTCTTTTTTGTTTTAATTCTCTCATAAAATTGACATTAATGTCTTTAAAATAATTATTTTTCTACTTTAAGTTCTACCTTTATCTACATTAGAATCTCAGCTTTATTTTTAATCTTCAGGTTTTCATGTATTCACAAAGAGCACTGTGCTAGTCCTTCTGTTTGAATATTGCTTACCTAAGATCATTTAGATGTCCGTAGTAAATTCTTTCTACTAATTTTTTGTTATTAGTAAAATTAGTTTCCAAATACATCACCCTCTCTTTTGGAGAAGTTCAGAAACTTTTAGACCTGCCTTTCTTGTTGAACAAGTGTAATTCTCTCTCTTCTTTTATCTGGGGTCTTTTAGGCAGACAGTGACCTAATAGACATGTAGCTGCAGTTCTAAATTACTTACATGGAGGAGTGAAAGAAAGCTAAAAAGTAACTTTAAATAAGTAAATGACAAAACACAAGTTCTATTAATGCCATGGTGACAAAGCACAAGATTCTGGCTTTTAGGTTAGGAATTCCTGAAGGCTGTATTCCAAAGGGTTTCCAGCCTATCTCCTGTTTTAAGTGTTTAGATCCACTCTCACTGCTTCCATTTCATGGCAGTAGCTTTCTCTGGTCATATAAAAAAGTTCTCTTGTCCTGAGAAAGTCCTCACATCTTTTCCTGAGGGTTTTCTCTCAGTGCAATAGAAAGAATACTGACTTGAAAGTGGGAATTACATTGATTCACTTCAGAAAATAAAGCAAATATACAGTGGCATTTTTATACCTTCTTTATATAACTTAGAAAATCACAGCCATGATACATAAAAAAACAAACTTCAGAGAAGGAAAGTTATTATGATGAGAAATTCACAGCCAAGTAAGATGAAAAGGTGCTTGGGAAGTGACAATTGTTTATAGTTAATGGAGGATGGATGTAACAAATTATATCCTCTCTGCTGGAATTGTATTCAGTGTAAATGAGAATAAAAAGGGAAAAGGCCAAGGGGCATCTATTCCTATGACACATTATTACATCCTAGTGGTTGCTACAGAATTGTACCAATACTATTGCTAAACAGTAATTAAAAGCAAATACTAAATTATGGAATCCTGTTCTTACATATACTTATAATCCTATCCTATAATGAATAAAAATAGTTAATTTTTAGTGTCAGTGGATTGGACACGTCTTGGTTTTTGCCACTCACATCCTTTGAGTAAGTGAAGTACTGCAGTAGTGACATCAAACTAGCTTATCTAGTTCCTCACCAGATTCTTGTATTTGAAAGCAACCAGTATGCCAATTCTCATAAGCTAGTGGAGGTCTAAAGCTTCTGGTTGAAATTTTTGTCCAGTTTAATCTAAAGTCTATAGGTACTTGTATGTCAATTATTATCACTTCAAAAAATATTTTATTTATCATTGTTATAAAGGTATTTATAATACAATGCATTTGTTATGCAGAAAGAAAAGAGCAGTAGAAATGAATGACTGAAGAGCAATTTGCTTATTGAATGCATTTTCAAATGCAGTTTGAAAACATGCTATATAAGAGTAAAAATATGCAGAAAACTTCTTTAACAATATAACAAGTTTCAGAGTGAAAGTATATAAAATATAAAATGATACTTTTAACAGTATTAATAGATTAATATCTATTAATATAAATAAATCTATTAATATAAATAGATTTGCAATTATGGGTATGCATATGTATATTAGTACTATTTTATATTATGTATATTAGTACTATTCATTTGGTACTAGTGGTCCAAAGGGATTTTCAGTCTCTTGTGTAATTCAGAAATATCTGGTTTCTTTCAGGACATTACTGAATAGTTGTGGTGAACATCTTCCTCAAGAGTCTTCAGAAGTCTTTTATCATCCATCACATTGGTTATTTTGCATACCATCATCCTGTTTTTTCTTACTGAAGTGAGTATCATAAGTTGATGGTTGTAAAGGCATCAATGGATTGTCAGTATTAGTCAAATACTATGACAACATTTTGAAAAGAGTGTATCTGAATAAATGTTTAACTAATATTCTGATGTTAAAAAGGCATAGAAGCATTTTTTATTCATTACAGATTTCTCTAATCTTTGAGAGCCTATAAGAAAGGTCACACTGAAAGCAGTGCACTGTGTTTTGCTAGTCTAGTCATTATGTTCGATATTTGAATTGTCTCTAAGCTTTTCTGGCTTTAATTAAAGGGTATATAGCTTTTGACAATAATGTAGTTCACTACAGTTGCTGTTTTGAAGGACTTATAATTAAAGGGGAGATAAAGAATGTATGCCTTTCTGTGTATGATTGGTGGTTAAAAAAATGATTTGATATATACATGACTCCTTGAAAAATAATGCTGCTTGATCATAGTTAATTTTTTTGGAGATTATTGAATGATTAAAGGCAAAAGCTTAATTTCTTTTTCTGTGTCACAGAAATGTAATGACAAATTACATATAAGATATATGCTACCAGCTGTGCTGTCATTCCATTTCTAGTTTTGAAGCTGAAGCACTCCCACACCAGTGTAGATCCTCTCCTAACCCCTTCACCTCCTCTTCCTCCTCTTCAAAGTTATTTCTTGAGAGATTTTCACTCTCCATTTTCATGAAGGGCTGCTTCTGGGAGTTCTTACTATGTGTTTTCTGAGAAGGTATTTTTACATTTTGTAGAAATACATTATCATATGATTGGTGACCTAATGATGACTTATTTGTGACCAGTGTGCTGTGGATTTATTATCTCTTACCTTGTACACACAGTATCTTGTACTATGTACATAAAAATATTTTCCCTGTAATTTTGCCCCATGCTACACAAAACTTAGCGATTTCTCTCCGTAGCCTTCACTCCTAACTACATGTCATCAGTACTGTTATCTCCTTCCCAGGGGCCTCTGATATCTGCTGAACCAGAGGCAATATATGTTTTGACTGCATCAAAGTCATGCGGTTGGCTAAGTAAGAGCCAAACAGAGTTGAGTAACTGGTGAATTCAGAATGTGTCTTTTTACCTGCTAGAAACAGTAATTTAAGTTCTTTAAAAGCTTGAAGCATCACATGTGTTTACGTCTATCACGCTTCAAGGAAATTTGTTGGTGGCTTTTTAAGTTATGCATGGTTGGAGAGAAAGGAGAGGAGAAGGTGGATATAGGAAAGAGAATGACTGCGTGATCCATTAGAAAGGGATCTACTCCATTTCTGGGAAAATTTATGCTTCATTAAGTGTTCATTGTAGAAAAGACAATAAGCTTTTTGATACCCTCATCCAAGGCCAGTACTCAAAATTTAAATTATACTGTGAATTATGAGTTTTGGAAGATGACTTGAAAAGTGAGTACCCTATGCTGTGTAAAAGTATGTAAAGGAAATGCTGCTACCATTTCAGTCTGATATAATTATCTTTTCCGAGGTGGAATTAGGATAAATTTGTCTTGCATAAATAGCAAACTATTCCAGAGCTATGCAGTATGCACTTTTTCCCCTAGATGACAGGAGATAAAATATACATCCTCTTGATCACCAAGTGGAAAAATGAGGAGCTCAAAAGAAAGCACGTATCTGAGAAGATACAGCTGGTGTACCTATGTGAGGACAGTCCATATATAGAGAGTCTTCTGTACTCTCCTGGTGATAATGAGTGAACTACACTGGTAAAATATTTAATGTTTTCTTTTAACAACACACTTTTCAGCTGCTCAGAAAAAAGGAACAGTGAAGGGCTCTATATGTAATGAAGTAATTTGTGCGACACATTCTAAGATGGTCTAGTTTTTTCATTGGTTTTATACTCTATGTCAAGGAAACTTTTTTTCTTGAAATAATTGCAATTTTGAGCATTAACAAGACATGTTTAAGTACTGCAGTAAACTGTATTTTAGAGCATGCTAACTATTCATGGATTGTTTTGTGGTTTTACATCTTACATCTAATAAAAATACATATTCACTGTTCGTAACAAAACTGAGAGCACAGGTCATTGTACACCTCTCAACTGTAGCCACCTAATCTTTAACTAAATACTCTAACCTGTCATACATCCAACTATTAAGTATTTACTCTTCCTAGGCTTGATATTTCAAAAGAAAGTTTCACTAGTTCCTGAAATTATTTTGTTTACTATATAACCTGATTTACTACATTACTTTTGATCACTGAAAATGACTACAGTCTGTTTTATCAATTTGACTCCAACATTTTGTCAAGGTTGTTACCATGAATTAGCATGTTTATTTGCCTTATAAAATCCTGCACTTACCACTTGAGGTTTTCTTTCTTTCTGTGTTGGATACTAACCAGAATAATGTAGCTGGTTATCAAACTAAATAATTACTGATCATTTGTATTACAGTTCCTTTAGAGGTAATTGTGATTCTTTTAGTGGCAATTGTGATTCATCCTTTTTTTCTTTTTTGGGGCTTATAATCATACCATTTGCAAATCAAAGTTGTTTTTTTTTTCTATTAGTGTACAAAACTGAACATTTATATGTGTGATATTTATATGTACTTCACCTTTTGTCACTTTTTATGAGGCTAGTCTTATTTTCACTAGAACTGAGCTACGAAGATAGGAGAACATATGCCTCTCCATATGCACGTTACAGAACTTCTCAGTGCATTTGTTGGTGCTAGCTTCATGGCTGCAGGGAATGTCTGCTATATTTTATTTTTCCTCCAAGTGAATCACACCATTGTACACTTCAATTTGCAAGATGCTTAAAGAGCCAAGAACTGGTGTATATTACAACATGATAATTTCCCATCTGGTCAATGACAGACAAGTTTTTATTCATTTCAAATACTCTAAAAATGTAATTTATTTCTATTGTAATTTGAAATAATATCCTTCATAAATGTAATTGACCAAATTTGTCCCTTATTTTGTAGTTTAAAGGCAATGAGTGATTCTATTAGATATGATAACATGACATTCAAGGGAGAAAAAAATATTACACTGGCCCATATATTTTAACTGAATTGGTCAAGTGTTGAGTTTGCTGTCAGCCACAGCACTAACTCTAGTGAGAATACAGTAATTGTTGTAATTTTAACTTTGATTACTAACTGCTAATTAGTTCTTAACATGCATTAGATTATATAGATATATAACTAATGTTGAACATACAGAAATTAAGATAGTTTTATTAAGAATGCAAAGCCCTAAGGTTGACAGTTTGAATGCAATATATGTTTAAATATGGAAAAGTTATATTGACTACAAGTTCTATCAATATTTAAATGTATATGTATATATATTTTTGGTAAATATTACTAGAATGCAGTATGTGCTACTATGTAAATAGTAGAGCCAGTGCTACATTGTCAGTAATTATATATAAAATACCAATTGAAAATCAAAAAAGCTGTACATAAGTTTTCCTGGCCTATACGTTGCTTATCAACTCAGAGGTATTTGCTGTACTGTTAAAATTGCAAAGGCTGGCATGTATAAAATCTTGCTTTACTAAAATTACTGTTACAGTGAAGTTTTGACATAATAGTGTGATGTAAGGGTCCTGGTGGGAAATGGTGTTATGGAAGCTTGGTTTCCTTAGATTACTGCAAGATTGCCTGCAAGATATGTGTATTTCTGCTTTTTTGGTAACAGAAACATAGAGACATGTGAGGGGGAACTAAATTAGAGGAGTGTATCAGCTGACATTTTCATTTCCAGGTGTTGTAGGTTTGTATTGAGTATATTATATATACAGTAACCTTGACTGAACAGCAGAGTATTTGTGCAGTCATCTCTGTTTTTTTTCATGTGTGCATTCGAGCAGAGTTTGGTGGTGACACACTTGGCTGAGTTAGATGGCTGTAGAAGTGTGCAACGTAATGGAGACATTCCCCCCTATTAGAACAACCGCATGAAAGCATTTTAATTCTGTCCCAATGTGTAAATGGCACATAAAGTGTTTTGAGCAGAAGCATATAAATCCTTTTCTAGTCTGACAGGAAAGTGTCATACTGAAAACATCCTGATGAAGGTTTCAGCTGATGCTGAAGGTGTTATGTGCGTACTGGCAGATAATATTTATGCCTGCACAGTTAATACGCTAGTCCATATGTAGTTTTTACACTGGTGCATGTAACATTTATGTGCATAGAAGTTTACATAGGAGGTGCATAAAGTTTCAATGTTAGCAACTATTGTATAAACTTGTAGCAAAAATAAATAAATACAGTGGCTAAATATCAGTTGAAATTTAATTTAAATACCTTCAGATTAATAAAAAAATAAACTTGCAAGAAAAAGTCTACAATCCAATTTTGAAAACTTCTTTTAAAAAATATTTCAAGAAGAAGAAAATACTAAATACAGTAGGTAATAAATATCTTGCAGGACAGATTTTTTTTTTTTAACTGTAATGTGAATTCAGTGATTGGTGTTGTGTTGCTGGCTGAGTTCAGAGGAAGCCGTGCAATATTTTTATTTGGAAACCTCAAACATGGAAACTACAAACAGGAAATAATCTGCAATCTCTTCAAAAGCTAATAAGTTTGTACTACACTTTCTCGTTTCTCCCTGCTGGCAAAGCACTAACTTAACCAGTCTAATATTTCATGTGGATTTTTTAGGACATATAAGAATTGGTCAACCGAATCTGGAATTTTGCAACCCTTTTGAGCATTTTCTCTGTTTTTTAGTTAAGAGTTTCATATACTTCATTAAGACAGTTTCTTATTGAACAATTGATGTAATACTGAACTAAAAAGTAATAGCCTTAAATATATTCAAGCACGGAAAAAAAAAATCTCCTTTTTACTTAGTAGAACAAGACAAACATGGTTCCATGAGAGAGATAAGTGGCTTTGTATCAGTTATAACTTTGGCAGACTACCAAATGTTAATTTGCTTTTAGCTAGTTGAGATTAAATGTAATTCCTTCCCTGAGCTGCCTTAAAGTAAGCAAGCATGAAAGCATTTTCAGAGTAATCTGGGAGGAATTGACATTTAAGGGAGTTAGCATTACCTCTGCAATTTAAGGTTATTAATTTCATAGATAAATTAACTACATTATTCTTTATCTTGCATTTTGAAAGGATTCCATCAGCCAGAGAAATGGCAGCCCAGGGTCAGCTGAAACTGCTCTTATCCCAGCCGTATTGTAATTTGAACTTGCTTTTGGACACATTGCTACATCATGATTGTCTCTTAGTGAAAATTTTGCTGAGGAGCTCAGGTAGGTATTTATACTGTCAATCCATATAAGAATATCAGTGAAAAACACATATTCATTTTTAACTACTTAAGTGCTGAAGGAAGGCTGTCAACCATGCTGGAAGGGTTTAGGTAGCCTTTCCATTATGAGTAGTACACTTCTTAAATGGGTTAAAAGATAGAAAAAGTCATTGCTTTTTTAATGACAATGTTTTGTGCTCAATCTGTGTATTAATAGTTTCAAAGCAGACTACAGTTTGATAAAATAGGCTGCTATCATAAATGCAAAGGAGTCAAAATGAATTTGAGCTTAACAGAGCTATGTGATACCTCAACTACTTTACAGAGATTTTTAAAAGTGTGGATTATACTTTCAAAATTATATTTCAATAGTGAAAAGCTTCTTAGATATTGTTAAACTTATTATATGTTTGTCACTGTAGGCATTTTAGAATTGCACTTATATGCTTCCTGTTGTTAATCCGTTAATGCTATTTTGAAAGTAGAACAAATAAAAGAATGGTTCTACAGGTTTTTTCTGTATTGGTGTTGTGTTTGAAGCAACAAACTTTATCACATCTTTCCTTTAATATCTTTCAGATATTGTTGAAAAGCTAATGGTATAATCACCTGTTTGATGTAATCTTGCAGGAATAGTGAATGAGGGTCTTGGTTTCTATATTTCTTGGCAAAAGAATTCTTCCTACTTATAAAAAAAACCATTATGTCCACATAATATTAGATGTAACATAATTTAGTTCTGTTATTTTAAACTCATCTAGTATTTGTCAGAGGTACAATATAGCTTTCACTGCTATCATGCATCTTATTGAGAGCTGCAGTGCATACATTTGCCTACTCAAACACCTGTCTACTTTTACAAAGACTGGTAAATGTTTAATCAGGGTCATATTCTTACCCTAATGTTAACCAGTATTGAAGTTTACTATCTGTTTAAATTATTAGAGGTAATAAGTGACATAATGTATTAATCTATTGACTGAGCAACCTCTTAAGCTTTAGGGAAATCTGTTCCTTTGAATTACAAAATGTGCTATTTACACAGGCTTTATTAATGTAACTACAATATTGGTATGAATAAACTTTCAGTTTAGATAAAGTTGATATCTGTGATGATCCACATCTAAATTAATTTCAACAGGGTTAATTGTCTAATGACAAAATGTTTGTATTCTTTATTCCTTCTCCTATACAGCTAAGTATACCATAGTTTTTGAGCGATTTGCCGTAGTGATAACAAAACTCCCTGGTATTTAACTACATAAGGATTTTTTTAATAGGAAAAGCCTTCTCACATTTTTAACACTCAGAAAACAGTCCAGAAGGCAAAAATTCTCTATAAAGAGGTGTGTATATGTGGATGGTTTAAGGAATGGATAATTTTTTTCTGTATTGTACTAATACTTTGGGATAGTTAAAGCAGAAATCTTCCAAACACATTTAATTTAATTGCAGTCCCATTGTTCTCATGGTTGTACTACAGTGAGGTTCAAAAATAATGTATGTTCCCCATCACAGTAGGGAGTATTGTTGGGATTGACAACGTTTTTTCAGTAGAAAGAGTATTTTGAGAGAATGCATTTGTCTTGGTTTATAGACAACGTGTGCTAGGAGGCGGGACCTCCAACGGAATAGAAACCCCTCCCTCCAAATTACGAGAATTTAAAATTATGAGATGTTCGAGTAAAGTGTAGAAACAAATAAGAGTTTTTACTAAAAATGGAGAACAAAACACAGTAACCACAGAGGTACAGGGAGAAAATGGTCTGTCTCTCCACCCCCTTCCCTGGAAAGACTGGAGACCGCTTGGCTCTCCCCCAGGCAAGCAAAGGGACTACAAGGAGTATGGCAAAGAGCTTTTTCCCCCGCAGATTCCACGCCACTAAAAAAACCCCAAAACCTGGGTAGTTATTTTGTTCCTGCTGGTTGTGTGAATTTGGCTCCGATGGTGAGCTGTGTCTGATACAGGGCTCCCCTCCAATCGCCTGCAGCTTGCGGCGCGGGGGTGGTGAGGTGTGAGCTTTCAACCTGCTGCAGCTGCTGCAGTGGCTGTTCTCACCCCTGGCGGCTGGTGGTGAGCAGAGACGGTGTGGGTCCAGCCAGTGACACGTGGGACTGACGCGGTGGAGGTCAAAAGGCGGCGGAGGTCAAAAGGCGGCCGGTCAGAGTGGCAGGGAGCTGGCCTGGGTCAAAAAGTAGCTGCAGCAGTTGGTCGAAAAGGCAGCTGTGGTCAGGCTGCAGGCAGGAGCAGTGGCCACACTGGTGGTCCGAGGGCAGAAGATGCACTGGCAGGGGAAGCGCTGGTATGAGGAGCATTGCTGGTGCTGGGGTGCCTTGGCTCATGTACCAGCAATGAAGCCGTGGGGACAGCAACCCCAGGTGCTGTGAGTCAGGAGGCCAGCAGCGAAAGCACGGAGGGGGTCCGGGGGCTGTGGGTTGGGTGACCAGCAGGTAGCGAAAGCTGAAATGTATATAAAAAGTAAAATATGAAAATAAGAAGTTATTGCATCAAAAATACTAAAGGCAATAAATCAGGTTATGCCAAACCAAACCGCTTACTTGTCTCCACTGAGTATGTCCACTGGGTAAAGGCAACTTTGAAAAAAATAGTTGAAAAATTAGATTTGCATATTTGACCTCTATAACTTAGGCTACAAGTCTAAATAACCCAGATGGGTTGAAGTACGGTTAATTACAGTCATATAATCCTAGAGTTGTTTTCTATAGGTCAAACATTCAGAAAATTTCTTTCTAAGACATGTTGAGTGAGTGAAGGGTTTAAGGTCTTTGCTGTGGCTTTGTGGAGAGAAATAGAGTTGTTATTTCCAGGAACCAGGAGGTATTCTTGGCATGATGAAACAAAAAGCAGTAGCTTTGTTGAATTACATTGGCCCAACACAAGATTATTACCAGAGGGGACCTCATCAGTCAACAGACACCTCACCACATATGAACAGAAGATAAAGAAGTCACTGAGAAATCAGCAAGGCCTTCAGTCAGTCCTTGGGCCTCAAACATACTTTTGTTTAAGAAGAGATGGCAGTCTCAAGGATCTGATAAACAATACTAAATGCAATGTATTCCTTTTTAGTTTTAGAAATAATCTTATTCATTACCCCGAATACATGAGACTCCAGTTGTTACAAAGATTTAATTTCACTTTCTACACACAACTTTAAAGTGAATACTGCCATGTGCAGATAAACTGGAAGAAAACTGCTTTCACGACAGGACCAGACCACTGGCAGTTGCATCTAATGTTTTTTGGCTTGCACAATACATACTTGTGAGACTAATAGAAGTAATATTGTGTAGTCTGTATATTAATGACATTCTGGTCCCCACTAAAACTTTGAAATGAGAACTGATAGTAATGTTTGCAAGTATTCTGTGGTAAGTTTAAAGTTGCAAGTCTGAAGTTGAACCCAAAGAAATGTGAATTACTTCAAAAAGAGATCATTTACCTTGCACACATAAGCAGGTTGGGGAAGAGAGGATTTCCACCGAGAAAATAAAGTTGTGTGGTGCACTATCAGCCAATTCACTAGACACTAATAAAGAGTTTTCTGAGACTGTGCTTTTATTAACCAATTTCTGGAAAGAGATTTTTTCCCCCCTCTAATTCTTTGCCCTCTGTGAAACAGTTCTCTAACTGCCACAATGTGCCATCTTAAGGTAAATTGTAAGTACTAACTGAATTTTAATCAAATTTAATTACACTTACGGGTAAATAGCATTGATTTTTTGTAAGTTGCCCTAAAAGAGCAGTGAAAGGTGGTAACTTTACCAATTGGCCTCACTTAGAAATTAGACTGAACTGTTAATGACAGTACTGAGTTATTACAAAAGAAAATGCACATGCCTTGCATAAATGACCAACTCCATTAAAATTCTGGCTTTGGCTAAATATGTAACAATTTGACACTTTTATTTCAAGTACGTGGAGGTCATTATTTTTGTACTTTCTTCTAATGATTTACTGGATTTAATAATCTGTTTATCAGACAAGTGAAAAAACTAGCAACTGTGCTAGTCCTGTGGTTCAACCACACACTATTGTATTTCCCCAAAATACAATCTTGCAGATTTTTTCACAAAACTTCAATGTTAATCTGCAATCCTGTCCTCATTAGGAGAGCAGGAGTAAATCTCTTACAGGAATTTATATGCTTGTGGAGAGATAGATCATTCCTCCACCTATTTGTGGATCACGCAGTGAGAAACTTATGAGTACACCTGAAAGTCTTCTTAGCCTCTTATGATAGGAATCTGTGTCATGGTAGCCTAACAAATGATTAAAAGGTTACTTTAAACATGGCATCTCCTCAAAATGTCCATCTGACCAGTAAGCTTACTGGATTCTGTACCTCCATAACCAATGAAGGGTTTACTGATGTACTTCTAGCTGGAAGATAGGTAAGAAAGGGACCTTAATCAGATATCCTGCTCTGTTTGATGACTTTCCAGTGATAAGCTAAAGAAAACAGTAAACAGATTTTATGGAGTTTCTGAAAATTTGAATAGGAATTACTGTTTGGACTATAGTAGAGCCCTGCTGCAAATCACATACCTTCTCTTGACAAAGTAGTAGCAGATAAGTGCTGGATGAGTGATAATGTTAGCAAGTTACTGGGAGGTATTTCTATCAGTAAGAAAGAAATATGGAGAAATAGCACTTGTAACTCTGCCTTTCTGAAAATAGGTTTTTAAAATACATGGTAGTATCCCAAGAGGTTTAGTGCATTATTTTGTCATAGGAAGAATGATTCACTGTGAATGGTATAGCTATTATTCAGTAGATACATATATTTCTTACAAAGTATTTGAATATATTTTGATACTGTCTGTGCCTGTGGAACATTATGCTCTATGGAAATAACAAAGAACAGATTTAGCAGATTTAGATTCCCTTCACAGACTAGCTTTTGCTATACAAATGCAGTCAGTGAAAAAAGATAAATGTATAGAGAAAAACATCAGTGGGCAGTAAGTATGATGCCTATCATATAAATTCTGTTCTTATGTGATAATTAACAAGGAGGCTGCTTTGGAGTTCAAACGAAGAGGAATATTTAATGTTATGACAGGTGAGCTAATAAACGTAAAAGAAAAAAATCTAAGGCAAGAGAATATATCTTTCTATATATCTTTCTCTAGACTCCTTATTCATAATATTTACCCAGCTATACTGATCAGCTAGCTGAAGTTGTCAACTGACATTATCCTTTAAGATCTTTTCTAACCCAAGGGATTCTATGATTCTGTGATTCTATGGTCCATACCTGCTTATCAGTCAGAAAACTCATTTTAACCTTAGCTTTCAAAAGTCAGCTATTCTTACAACAAGGGCAGCCTTTACTTCAGTGTAAAACAGGAAAAAGCTGATGAATGCTCGCATTGTGTTTAGCCACAGAATAGTTTACCAATGGATTAATGAAGATCTTTGCTTAAAAGCATAAGGCTTGTATTACACACTAGTTATTCAAGATGTATGTATAACACCCTCTACAGAATTCTTTTATACTCCTCTTCCTTTATCTAAATCTGTTGGTAGCACTGAGTTGATTAGAAAAGTTAGTAATAAGTTGTGACTCAAACTTTCCTTATGGCATGGTCATAGAACAGATTTAGGCTTAATTTCAAGTCATAAACTCCTTTAAACACATCAATTTCCCATGTTCTGCGAAGACAGTTTACATAATATTTAAAATCTCAGCTAGCCCTCCTCCCTAGAATTCAGTTAAATTAATTTAAAAAATAAATACTTATGGTAGTATAATTGAAGTTCAATTCAAATTTCATCTCACAGTTTGAATACCTTTGGGTTTTCTTTTTTGAACAACTTTTTCTGCTTTGTTGGTTATTTCTTTGTCATATTCATATTAGAAGACATATCCCTGGTGTCTTGGTTTAATGACAATCTATTCAGGAGGTTAGACCTCTAATGAGATGAGCCCTCTTTTTTTTTTTTTTTTTTTTATTTCCCTCCTCCCAGTATAGAGAAGGTAAAACTTATGAGGAGTCTGAACGAAGAAGGGAAAATAACAATTTTACCAAAAAGGGAAAGAAACAAAAACCCACAAGATTAGAAAATATTATCTAGCTATCTGCCTTCCCCCTAGGTTAAAACAAAACCTGGAAGGCTATTTTGCCCAAAGAAGGCGCTATGCTGCTGAGGCGGCGGTGTGGGTTGTGGCGTAGCAAAGCATGTTGGGTGTCAGTGGTGGGGCCGGGGCTGATGCGGCGTGGTGCTGCGGCCCGGTGGGCTCTCAGCAGGCAAGAGAGCGAAAGGCTGCAGCTGAGACAGTGGCGACGCCCAGGAGGGGAATCCCTGCGCTGGCAGTGATGGCAGCTCTCTGCCTGTTGCGAGATGGCTGCTGAGGCGGCAGCGACTCCGTATGGGGCTGGGCACACTGGGACGGCAAGGCTGGGGCCAGGGTGTCCCCGGTCTGATGCAAAACCAGCTCTGAGCTGAGGCAAAAAGCAGCCACAGCTGAGGCACGATGCCCCCCTGCAAAGACTCTGAGAGTCTGCGGTGCTCCAGTGGGCAAAAACCAGGTACAAAGAAAAGGCAATTTTGGCCCCTGCCCTCCTTTTATCTCCTGTCTTCTAAGTTCCCAGGATGCTCCACTGCAGGGACCCAATTTTCCGGTGGGTTCCAAGACAGTAGGGACAGGTCAGATGAGGAGCTGTCCCCCATGCTCCAAATTACCTGGTGGTATGACGTATTCATCGCTGAAAATTCTTCCCATTTAAGTAAAACTACAACACCTGGTTGTGAGTGAATTGTGAGGAATCCATTTAATTCTTCATTCAGAAGCATCGGGCATTGGAAGCAATATATGCCAGCTCACTCAACTCATAGGAAAAAAAAAAACCTGATTAAAAAAATCTTATTGCTGACCTGTCTGCTGCCTTGGGAAAAAAACCCCACACCTTGTTGGTTATGAAATCACTGATCATGTTTTTTAGATTTTTACATACTCTGGGCTGTTTCCATTAAGGTTGCACACTATCCAAATTGACTGCTTTACAATAATGTGTGAATTAGGTTGTTGGAATTCAGAGGAGAGTAAAATGAGATTTTTAAATTTTACAACATTCTCAAGCCATTCATTCAAAGATAGGTGGAAAGCAACAGTGCCCCACTGTGATAGATTTTGAAGGCTGTTTGAATTGCTAGAAAAAACACAGTCTAGAAATTTAGTCTCTCCTATCTTTCTTCTGCACAGGTTGCTACAAGTAAGGACAGCCAGACTGGCAGAAAGCAAAGACATTGTGAAGCATTTTATTTAAATAATTTTTACAGAAACCTCCAGTTTTGCAAACTAGAAATTTAAATTAAAAGTACTTAATGGATTCTGGCTCTGTCATTTGTTACGATTGTTAACATCACAATGATATTCTACAAATATGTGGGAAGCTGAGGTCTTTGACATTAGCACAAGTCAAAGCCATTGAGTCACATTGACTTCAAGAACTTTAAACACATCATGATCTTTCAGCTGGGAGATTACTTTGTAGTGATTCTCAGAAACATCTGGAAATACATGTTTTATAAGCCATTACAGTCAACTCTATGAAAATCACTAGTTGTCTTTAAAATGTCTACCTTAACAGGGCTGCGATTTTGTTTTGCAGAACTGTTTTATTCTGAGAAACAAAGCCAACACATTTGGGGAACTATGCAGCTGCTGCTTTTTTAAATGTTATATAACTAGAGTTCTATTGTTTCCTATGACCATAATACCAGTAAGAGGAGTTAAGCAGTAATAGCTTTTGGACTGTGATTCTACAGAAGTAGTACAGTTTAATTCTGATTAATATTTAGTAAATAATTTCTAATTATAAACTGAGTTAATTTTGAATTAAATAGGCATATTCCATAATTTGAAAACATGCCTGAGTCTTTTTTTAATGGCTACACATAATTCAGGAAGACAGTCAACTGTCATTATGCAGAGGAAGACCAGACTTTAGTATCTGTAATGTTATTGTTGTTTAAAACATTATTCAGATTTAGTTTGCAGTTTGTTTTAATTAATGCTATCTATTACTGAGAACTTGAATTACTTGGAAATTATTTGAACCATGTTTTTGTTTATTTTGAAGGACATGAAGCATTGAATCGTGATGAACAAAGTTCTCTCTTAGAACAGATAAATAACAAAGAGCCTACTCTGATTGAAACAATCTTCACAGTATTGTCTTACTGCACTTTATCGCCCAAATCTCTTGGCATTGCTTTTGAGACCTACATGGAAAAAGAGCAGTTGTGGAATTGCTTATACAGTATGACAGGTATTTAATTTATTAATAAGCACTTAAATCTGACATTAAACCCTGTTGGTTTTCAGACATGTAGTGAATATTTTTTTTTTTACCTTGATAAATCAGGTAAAATGATGGTAGTTTATTTCAAAATTATAGTATAATTGAAGTGTTCTGTGCAATTGGGCCATGGTAGGAGTGATGAAAATTTTGAAGAACACAGAGGTTTAGGAGCAGTGTAGTCAGTGAGGAGTCTGATTACCTTAAGTGTCTGTCTTACCAGCAGGCTGTCTGCAGAACATTTCTGTAGGTCTCTACCAGTAAAGATTCTTTGTCTCTATGCATTAAGGATTCCAGACCTTTGCCATGATTTAAAAATAAGACAGCATTGAAGGAGAGCAGAAAAAGAGAAGGAAGCACTCCTTCTCCTATTGAGGGAGAAATACCCTGATGGGGATATAGACTCTGCTGTCAACAGGCAGAGAGCCTCTTGATTTTCAGTGAAGAGAGAGAGCTGCCCTAACAATTAAAGCAACTAAAACTGTCCCCAAGGAAAAGTAGTATTCAACCAGAAAAGAGGGGTGAGATTTAGAAGGGTGATATTGCAAATTATGCATTAAAAATAGGAAGGTTCACAGGAAAAGAAAGGAAGAAAATGGGAAAATGTAAAAGGAGAAATAGGATTATGAGTATCACAAAATAGAAAGCAATGGTGATAAAAGTGCTCAGGAAGTTTAAGGTGTAAGCTGAAGAAAAACAGAAATGTTGCATGGGAGCTTCCAGAAAGGCCATGATTAGATCAGCAAAAACCACAGAGAAACAAAAATATGAGTGAAGGATCTAACATGTCAAAACACATCTCTGATATGCTCTGCAACACTCTTCCTGACAACTGCAGCTCCACAGCAATGGAGAAACTACAGTTTGCTGTGGTATTAAGAATGTGGAGAAGATTGATACTTGTAATGTGAATAGCTGTACTTATGATGGTCTGTTTTCAACATGCAATCACTGATGACATGCTGTGTTTCCGTTGATGACTATTATTTGTATGTATTTTTGTTTCCGAGATGCCTTTTCTTTCTTCGCAGTTCTCTAGTGCAACAGTTTGGGTATCTAATAAATGCAATTTCATTAATCCTTCAAAACAAGGAAATAGGAAAAAAAGGTATATCTGTTTGTCTCATTGATGCCTAACAAATAATTAAATGTTTTCCATATTAAAAAGGAAGACATTAATCAGTTTAAGTTGAATTTTTATAAATCTATCAATGGAGAAATGAGGATGAAGAAAATAAATTGAAATATTTTTTGTTAGTACTGTGTTAAGATGGTACAAGATGGCTATATTATTTTGCTTTATATTCTTTCTTTAATTTGTAACACACCAAAAGGTCTAATTTATTATGAATCATAATGTTGCTACTTTTCTTTCCATAAGAATTCTGAACCACTTTTTTCTGAAACAGATTTACACAAATGACTACACTTACTGAATTTTTAATAATTATTCCTTCTAAAGTTTCCAGTTGTGGTGAGTCAGAGCCAGAAGTTATCAGATGCTTGAAGTTGACTTTGATTAATTCAGTCAAGGGTGTAGTGAAACAGATTATTTCTTTGATGCATTCATGGGAGGCAACAGAAAACTATGGAACTTACCAGCACAAGCAAATAGTACCTGAAAGTTTACTGAAAACAGTTCCAAAGGAATGGAATTACACTCCTCGGGAAATGAAGAGAAAAGAATCTGGGAAATGTAGGTGACATTTATACTGTTTTATAAGTTTGTCATAAGAACTTGTTACACCTTTAATGCCTAAACTGGACAGTTAGATTTCGTGAGTGTTGTAGTTTGACAGTGAACAAAACAATTTCCAAACATCCTGTGGTGGTTGGGGTTTTTTTTAGTACTTCTTGTTAAAATTCAGTTATTCCTTCTTGAGGCTTACACCATGCATACACAAACAAGGTTTTGAAAATAATCAGTATTGTAGTACTGCTAATAATAATACTGAAGATGTTTTTAGCAACTGGCAGTAATAGGGTGGGATTCAAGGCAAAGTAAAAATAGTGTCTATGCTTTGGTCTCAATGGCTATAACCAGTTTTCCTTTTCATTATCATCTCCTCAGTCACGATTGTTATTCGTCCCAACTTTACAACATAGCAATTTATGTTTGAATAAAAAAAACCACTGAAACTGTTATAAAATATGCTACTACCTGGTTGTTGAAACAGTTAGTGAAGAAAGAAATAATATTCACAAGAGGAGATATTTGGAAGGTGATTAGATATAAAGTTGATTTCTGGTATATATTTTTATAATCTAGAGTGCCTAAAGCATCTGTCATTTCAGAAGGTTAACTTTTGGAAACATTTAGTCATAAATTATTGCCACCAAAATATTACCTGATTACTTTCAATACTGTAGTATCACTGTAGTATAGCTTGGCATGAATTTTTGAATATGTAGATTGTGGCCAAGCCAGGGCATCAATGCATTCTTTCTTTCCATACATGTTCATTTCACTGCACTCTCACCTTAGTTTAGAACTTGTATGGCTATTTTAGGTTATTGCTAAGCATGAATGGATATACAAACTGAGACATAAGGCTTAGGCTTAAAAGCAAATTAATTTTTCTGTGTGATGTGTAGAACAGATATGGCTTTTTTTTAATTAAAAAAGTATTTAGAAAGCGGGTGCAATGAGTTGGGGTTTTCTTGGATTGTTTGGGTTTTGTCTTGGTGTTTTTTAAAATCTTGGCTTAACTCCATGTTGTGGGTCACCTTTTACTATATTTTTTCATTTTAGATATGTCTTGGGTTTTGAGCAGCATATTTTCTGTAGTTACTTCTGTAGCTACTTTTAAAATCTGGAATCTTTAAAATGTAGTGCTATCTAGTGTAGATGCTTATATGAAAGCTGATAAACTGAAATTGTTTAGGTCTGAACATAGGAAGTATTGATAGAAAACAAAAGATTATAAATGTAAGTAATATCCTGATACACTAAATGCAATGTTCCAGTCATGAAGTTGCAAAACTATTACGATTCTGAAGACAACTTTTTACCATTCAGAATACCTGGGTGTTGTCTTTATCATTTATCCTGCAATGACTGTGTACAGCAAGACTAATTGTTAAGAGGGTCACAGTCTGAATTCTAAATTTTCTAGGTTCTCTGCTTTTAATTTGTGTAATTGTTTAGGTTTTGTGGGATTTACGTGCAGAAACTATAATAGAAGTCAAGCTACACTGTTGAGTTCTTAAGCTTATTACCCATTTTCAGTACAAAAGGAAGTTAGAAATTATCATACAACATTCAGAAGCATGCTGTGATAGAACTATAATGTTAATGTTAATCATATCTTTTCTATTTTTAAGGCTTCACAAGGCTTGCAGCTCAGGCAGTATCTATTGTAATCAGCAAGTTACCTACAGTGATTGCATGTTTGCCTCCTCCAATTAAGTACTTCTTTTTTCTGGCTGAGAGAAAAATGTCAAGAAACTTTGCTGAATTGAAGAAAGCTGGTCTGCTTGTCTGGAACTTGATTCTAATTATATGTCGGATATTTGAGGATGGAAATACTGCAGAACTTTTAACAGGTGCAACACTTGACAGATGGAGCAAAGAAAAACTCAGTTTAGTTCGTGTGTGCTTAGAAAGTATTATGGGAAAACAGAAAAGTGGTCCTAAGCAAGTGACCCAGAAGATTATACAAAACATTGAACAGCAGAGACCAAACTGGATTGAAAGCCAGTTGCTGAAGGCAAGAAAATTGAGCACAGACTGGTAAGAACATAGTACTTTCCAAATGCTGGTTGCTCTTTATTTTACTGGATTATAGGCACATTTATGGCTATTGTTTAATTTAAAAAAATAAGAGATGAGCGGTGATCTTATATGAAGCAGATTAGTTCTTAATATTGATGGCTTTATACCATGTGTTTGTGACTTAATTGTATTGCTGAAACAGTAAACCATGGTTGTTTCGTCAAAACAGTGTCTTCTAGTACTACAAAATTTCATATTTTCGTGATGATCCAAAAATTTGGACAATTTTTGTATCTTTTAAAATGTGAACAAGTGCTAAATATATTTGTAATTCAGTTTTGCTATGGTGAATAAATTAAGAGGGACTATGAAAAGCTGTCAGTGTTCATTTGTGAAAAAAAAAGTAAGCATACTTCATTCTAAAATCTTATCAAGCCCTCAGGGCAAATAGATTGTATCAAAACAGAGAATACCCTGCTGTGGCTTTCTGAGAAAATACCAGTCTTTCCTTCTGGTTTAACATTAAGGTCTGAGTGCTTTTAATCCTTACAGGGATTTTTCAAGGAGTTGTGTACATGTCAATGTGTTCCTAGTCCAGTCTGCTTTAATATTGTAGTCATGTACCATTCTGTAAAAATAACGTTCATCAATTTTCCAGTATGAGATTTATTTGAGTTACATGACTTAACTGAATTAAGTTGTAGCTACTGAAAGTAAGATTGCTGCTTTTCTCAGCGAATATTCTTGAAGGTTGTGGTCATTGCTATCCTGACAGTAACGTTTGGATTTGTGCTTATAAACAAAAGATATAGTGATTGCAGGCTTTCATTCAGTGCTTTAAAGGGCAGTATCCTATTTCTATGAGTAGTCAGTTAATGTGACTAGCACTAACCAGTAACAGTGTCACACAAATACTCATTGACATTGACCTTTGTAATATTTACTTTTCTATTTAATTCTAATTTACACGCTCTAATCCAGCGATTAAGATTGAAACCAGATGCCAGTGACTGAAAGAAGTGTACAATAAAAAACCCATAATGATAATATGTAAATTGATAGTTAACAGAAAGGTTCCATAACACAATTTTTAATGTCACTGAGAGAATAGGTAGTTCTTAAAAAATACAAATGGAGGATAAGACAATTTTGTGGATAACCTTTAAAAACTAAAATTTTGATATGTAGCACTTCTTCTGAAGCTGAGAATTTTAAGTTAATATACTACTCTTATTTTCTTACAGACTGCAGAAATGTTTTATTATATATTAGGTATCAGTCTGTGGAAAAGGAATGAGGGAAAATGTTTCCTATATGTGTATAGTGTCAACCAAAGAGAGAACTAGCTTGTGACTAGGGCTGCTAATTTTAAGCTTAAGATAATGAGGAATGCATTACCTGTTCTTTAAGTGAGTAGTTGAAATTGAATCCTCTGACTTCAGTTGCATTTCTGCAATAGAATTCTAACGTAAACATTATTTTTCCATTTTTTATTCAAATATTATTAGTCAATATCTGGGGGAAAAAAAGGATCCAGTTTATAAAAAGATGAGATATGCAATGTAGAGCTAAATATTATTATGAATGCTTATTATAAAGCTAATATATTAAAGCTGAAATTCAAATAGTCAATTAAAGTAAGTAACGGTCACATAATCATTAAACTAAAAACAATCAAGGGGAGACTTATAATGTTCATGTGATTTCTTTGGAACAGAATGACTATATTGGAAAATCTAAGTTGGTGTTATATAACCCTTTCTTAATTAAAGGATTTTTTGGTGTAGATGTATGCACATGCATATATACATTTGTGGTTTTAAATGTTTATGGACTTCTAATAGATACAGTGTGTGAAAGAAAACAAAAACTATAAATTTCAAAAATTTATTTGAGATTGACCTACATAGGTGTGGAAACAAAGTGCACCGAGTTTTTATAAGCAAAATTCTTACTTGATTTTGTGTTACGTTATTGTTATCAGGACTGCTACTTACATAAAAAGTCTAAGTTATGTATGGGTTCTTCCACTGTGGTGTAAAAATTTAACTTAATTTTTAAGAAAATTTTAAAAATAATAGTCCTAATTGAAAGATTCAGAAAGTGGTAGTTGCACGCATGTCCTGTTTTATGTATTGCCTGAAAGCATTACTATTTATTAAAATAGCCTTCATTTTATGGTAGCACCAGAGCTGTAACAGTCATATTAGATTCTGAAGAACGCATGTCCTGAGAAGAAAAGAAATGTCTATCTTTGCAAAGTAATTTGTTGAATTGAAGATTATTGTTTTTCATCATGATGACCCTGACCTTGCTGTCTGGGTGAATATACAGATTAAGATGAATGCAGTTATTCCTTGGCTGAGGTCTGCCTCTTTCAGGGCACATTCTTCCTAATGACATGATTGATAGGCAGTCCCAAATCCAGAGAGGAAGTCATTAATCATAGTGCTGGCTGAATCCAATCATCTGCTTCACCTGCACAGTGATGGGCAGTAAAGGATACCATTTGGGTGCTAGCACTGATGCACTCCTTTGTCAGAGGTCCTCAGCTAAGAATTTGGACAAGAAATTCAAGTTGTATCTGTACATAGCATCAAATATCAGCCTTAAGTGTGCTTTGATTTTAAAGATCAATTTCTTTTAAGCTTTTCTGTAAAATACACCATAATAACAGAGTATCACTTGCTTCCATTCAGCAGAGAACAAAATTATAGTTTATATTTTGAAACTCTTTGCTCTGTAGGACATTCTGAAACTGCATGTGGAAACAATACCAACTTTAATGTCCAGCAGCTGTGCAGCATTTCAGAGACCCTGCAGGTCAAACAGCAACTTTCAGCAGAACTGACTTTGTAATTGTGGCACACTTCCAACGATATACTACAACCACAGTGTTTCGGGGTGTGGGGTTTTTCTTGGTTTTTTTTTACTTCTAAAACAATAAAATATTGATTTTTTTTAATTCCATTTTTTTTTTATATTTTCAATTATTCTAATAACAACTGTAGAAAGAATAATATGTTCCTGTTGGTCTTTCGAGTTCATGACACATATGTGTCAAGGTGCAAACAAATACCTGTGTTGCAGCTCTAGTATTTGAGGAAAAAATAGTTTTCATACTTTTCATAGACTTGGTCAATAACAATACTGTGCTAGTATTTTATGCTTGTATGCAGAGAGAGCAGTCTGGGAATGATCAGAAATTTGAATGCACAATTTTGAAGGCACTTAGGAATGTCATCTTCAGATTTTATTTGGTGTCAGTTTCACACAAATACAAGAAAAATAAGGAACAGTACAGGGCAAAAAGTTCAACAAGTGGCAAATAGGTACCTTTTAAATGGTTAACAACATACCAGTGGGAAGAAAAAGACTTCACTTTAAAACTTCTAACCTATACTTAGAGTAATGGCTACCTTTCTGACATGTTAATTAGGCTTTAATATGTGCAGCGACAGGCAAAGAAAAATGCACAAAAGATCGAATGCAAATGCCATTTCTAGTAGCAAAGATACTTCTCTAGTGGAAAAGAAAACTAAAAAATATTTGCTGCTTGTATATCTTTAGAGTAAAAAATGTTTCATGTGTTCATTTTTCCAATTAAAGTGATTAAAATTAGAATAATAATGTGATTTGGCGTGTATTATGTATGTATATGAGATATATGTGGAACATTTCTGGAAGCCAAATATTTCTAAGTTTTTCTTAGCATGTAGTTTTAGCTGAGTTTGTATTAATATTTTGATTTTTAGAAATTTAACTTAGGACTGTTCCTATCTTTTCTATATTCTAGTGCCTCAGACACAGTAGAAGGTGCAACGTTAGAGGAAGGAGGTATTGCATTTGGATTCACTGAGCAGAAAATAAACATGATGGTCCTGGATATCTGCCACAAACCAGGTGGCAGCGAGTACCTGAGGCAAATTTATCACATCATCCAGCTCAATGAGGTAGGGAAATGGCCTTTTCACCGAGCAATTAGGTGTGTACTGGCCTGGGGCAGCGTCTGCTGGCAGTTAAGGGTTAGTCAAGGAGGTGATAATGGTTCTTAAAGTCGATATGAAATCCTATATTGTATTGTAATAAAATCCATTCAGTTTAGACTTTTCTGTGTTTCTATAGAAAAGATTACTTTATAGGAAACACTATGGATTTTATTTAGGTACTTAGACAGTAGTATGGCTCATAAACTTCCTTCAGTTTCGTACTGTAGACCAGACACATTTTAGGAGTTCGAGCACAGTAAAACCACTAAAAATTGAAAAAAGGAAGCAATTGTTGAAAAATTGACTGTTATGAAAAGTAAAATTAAATGTGGTAAATTAACTCTTCTAATTTAAAAAACAAACAAACAGTGTGGTTCTGCTGAGGAAGCAAATGCATCCACATGAAATCTTACTTCATCTAGACAACTCTATTCAGCTGAAGTTACAGTCAAGAAATTCAGTTTTGTTTTCTGCACATGGAATTTTAACAGCGTAAAAGAATTATGTCATATTTGTAAGGCTGTATTAAATTGCCCCAAGTTACCAAAAACATTCTGATTTTATTCACTGAAATAAGCACAGGTTTGCTTAAATTGTATGATAACACAGATCTACCCAGCTTAATTCAGAAAGTTCTGTTTATTAGCTTTAATTACTTAATTAGTATTCCTTGAATGCATAAGCAGGTCCTGTTAAGACCAGTGCAGGTGTACAGAAGTGTTTGTAATAAAATGCAAAAAAATGCAAATATAGGCAGAGACTAGGATTTTTCTTTTTAAAAGAATGATAGCATAAAAACCCAATTAGACAGTTATATCTATATGAATGCCATACAGAACATCTTAGTACTGTCACTGTGCTGCTGAAAATGAGATCAACTGTTTAGTTCCTAACTATAGGCTTAAAAACAATCTTTATGCATCTGCATTTGGAAGCGTTAGAAGCATGTATGTAGAAATAGCAACGTAACATTAATACAGTACAGAATCTTTTCAAGTTTCATGTCAAACAATTAACTGGTTTGGGAAGTGAAGTGAAAATTATTACTGTAATAAACAAAACCTTTTCACCTGGAGCACATTCAGGATTACTCTTAGGTATAACAATGAGGAAAAGATATTGAGCAAGACCTCCAAAAATAGCATGTAGTCCAGTAGTTAGGGCAGTCGCCTAGGGACAGGATATGCAGGCTCAGATCTTTTTTCTTCCTGGTTTAGATCAGGGAATTGAATCTGCATCTCCCACATCCAAACTAAGTCCCCAAACCTCTAGACCATTAGCTACCAGCATGGAACTCCTTCTTTTTCCCCTGTTGGAGTTGTTTTACCATGTAGAAATTGCTGTAAAAATGCATTCTGTAACTTTTAGGGTCAAAAATAGAATCATACTCTAGTTGAAGGAATAGGATGCACATACTGGGTTTTGGAGACCTGATCCAAGATCCAACTCCTGTGAGTATTCAGTTATTTATACAAAGTGGAGCAGCTCTAATAGGAGGTAAAAAGCTGAGAGAATTTGGTGGAAGAGGGACGTCAGCCTGACTTTCCACATCCCAGGTGTCTCTCTTTGAATTTCTGAAGCAAGAGCTTTGTTAATTATAGAACATTTCTTAGTGGAAAAAAATGTATTTTTAAGAAAAAAAAAATAAGAGATCCTGACCAGATTGACTCGCAGAAGGACTTAACTGTGTTAGTTTGAATTGCCTTTGAAACCATTACAAAACATTTTAATACTGAAATTATGTTTAATATGCCTGACTACCAAGAAATAGCCTTGATTGTCTGTTCAAAGATTCACCCTTTTGTTTAGAGACTCCTTGAACTGTAAAGGGATTGTGTTCTTAAAATTAGTTTAGAGATCTTTATGCTCCACTGCTTAGTAATTGTGTATGAGAACAAATTGTCGAGACAGAAAATTGTCTTCTTAATAATATTCCTTAGAAAAGCAGGTGAAAAGGGATATGGATTCTTGGAAACTGTATTTGAAAATAGAGATATGATGTTATAAAGTACTGTAGTACTCAAAACAGTCTACAGTCCTTCATGTATTTATTAAAAATAATAATTTTTAAAAGCATTTTTTACTAATGGCAACCAAAGAGAAAATTCTTTGGAGGTGTCAAGCTCAATAACATTCTGTCTTCTTGGTTTCATGCCCAGTCAGTGCAGTGAGGATATAGTTCACATGTTTACACATGTGATTTAATATTTTCACATTTTTGAAACATGACCCTTTCAGAGCATACAATATGTACTATACTAAGGAGATCTTAAAATAATATATTTACCATTGTTGAATAAGTCTCTTCCTGAAAACATAAATCCATAGTATCCCAAAGACAGAAAAAACCTGTAGTGGGAGGTGAGCTGTATACCACTTGAATTGTTCAAACCCTAGCAAGCATGGACAGATATTTCCAGTATCGCCTCTGAAAAACTGACACAATGTGCTTCTGCTGGCTCTGTGGCATCCAGAGGGCTGGGTTGCTTTAGTACTGTCTACAGATTTTGTGAAAATGTGTACATGGAAGCCAGTAAGTTTATGAAAATTTGATAAATTTATAGAAATAGCTTTTAAATAACATCCTTCACAATAATTCTAAGACCTTTTTTTATGGCATCAAGTCATGAATGAATGGGGAAAACCCAGATATTTTGGAAGGCTGAAAAAATATAGGTAAGAGATTTAGCGTGTGTTTTCACAACTGGTTTGTGATGTTGTTTTAAGTGAAAAAAGCTCATTTTTTCCCCTTTTGTTGTTTGTTTGTTTGTTTTTGTTTTGGGGTTTGTTTGTTTGTTTAAAATACACTAGGACGATTTTGCGATTGTCTTGGTCAGTCCTGACTTTTGACTGCAATCAGCAGAGAGAGGCAGCTCTTGCCTTTGAGCTTTTCCACTCCTAGGCCCCCCTTTGTATTCATATTAGAAATTGTGAGGCTTATTTATCTGCATGAAACCTTTCTTTTTTTCTGGCTAGTTTCACAACATGTCTTAGTGCCAACACAAGAAACAGTCTGTGTGGATTGAAAGGGAACTTGTACCTTTCAGGCCAGGCCACAGCTGGATAAGTGTAAAAGAATGATCAAATGCTTCTTTTAGAAAGACCCACTGAGGGACACAGGGTGCCTTGGCAGGTAGTTTACATGTTCTTTTGCCTCAGTAGCACTGAAAATAAGAGGAGCATTTGCTCCCATCTTAATGAAGACTCACCTGGAGTATATGCTCGGTGTTATGGCAATCCTATCATTATGGACTTCATTTTAATAACAATAAACTGCTAAATCACTGTAGTTCTTCCAGCACATAGATGTGTAAATGTTTCATTATCTAGCTCTTCATAAAATGGTTCTATTTAATCAAAACACTTCATTGGCATGCAGTGATGATTTATTTACATAGTAGTTGAAGAAGTGAAAACAGGAAAGATTGTGTCCAAAATAATCATGCATCTGTTACACTATAGTTTCTAAAATTGCCATGTAAATAATAAATTACTTCTAGTCTTTGAATGCTTAAATAGTTAAAAATACCTTTGAAAAGTGAAGTGGGAGAGTATTTATTTCCTGTGTTTAAATAACTGGTTAGAGCATGTTCATCAAACAATTGATTCGCAGTCATGTAGTAACTATTGAATGTTGTTCAAGAACTTTAATAGAAAGTAATAAAAAACATTTGTTGTTCACTTCCACTAACATATATATATTAAATGAGAACTTATATGCAGAATTTGATGACAATTTCCAAACAATAGCTTAGATTATTCCGATTTGCTTCAGTTGGATGTTCTTGGAGGTTATTTCTTGTTTGCTGTAAAATGGTGATACTCTTAAAAAGGTTTCTGTTTCTAAGAGTTTGCCTATTCCCTACTGTATTATAAGGAACTTTTATCAAGCATACTGTAAAGTTATGCTTGAAAGGTAGGTAAATTTCGCTTAGAAAGCTAGGTCACCTATAGTGTTCTGTGGTTGCTTTTTGTTCCAAAAGGAATATTTGAAAGACCAGCTGTCTTGTGAGAATTCTTCTGAAGATGGTGTTATGTCCAGTCAATGCCTGCCTTTGACGCTGAAGGGCAGAGAAGAGCAGCCTGTCTTCAACCCTTTCCAGGTGTACAGACAATCTTGTGCAAAAGTGTTCAATCAGGTTTGTGAAAATCTGAAACCTTGGTTATAGCATAATTTTTACTTGTCAGTCTTATTGTGATAATGACAGATACTGAATTTATGAAAATGGAATTAATTACATGCGTGCATGTGATGAAGTGCGAAGGAATATTATTACTCGGGAATCTAATGAGGGTACCCTCTACAACAGCATGATCTTCAAAAAGCCATTATTGTCCTTTTCTTTTATCAGAATTATTGCACGTAGGAGCAATTTGCATTTACTTATACCTTCTGTGTCCAGTATAGTGAAGGAAAGCCCGTAAGTAGCAATGACATTTATTACATGTGTGCAGTGGTACACAGGGTTAGTCTTAATCCTTTTAAAGTCATGGCAAAACTCCAAATGCACATTTAGAATTTTCCTGATGGGTCTTTCGCAGGATTGTCAGTTAAGTAAAGGATACTTTGGAAATACAAAGATTTTACAAAACAGTGAAACTAAGCAGAGGTAAAACACAAAAGCATGAGAGCATCCATTTCTCCATTTTTCCTTAAGTCGTGGTTGTAATATGTAAAGGATTATAATTTATTTATAGAATTTAGTTTTCTGACAATGTAACAGAAAAGAGATCTGGTTGCCTAAATCTCTGCTGAAGTTCCTCATGACCAATTCATTACACAAAATGGTATATAGTTTCTGATAGCACTTAAAAAATCTTATACCGTTATTTCTCATATGTTCTTAATGCATGATCTGTCATTTTGATTCTGGCCCTCAATTCAAATATTTGAAAAGAGATGGTATTACAGTGGTGTGAAATTCACTTTACAGACTTGGGGTAGAAAGACATCCTTTTTTCAGCACAGGTGTGCTTATACACGGTGTAATCTCCTTTCCCAAGTCTGACTATTTTGGATTATTTCACCAGTTATATTGTGGTAAAATATACTGTTTTCTCTTACTTGTTTAATGAATGCTTAATCATTGTGTTCCAATATCCTGAAAAAGATGAATACTAACTCTATAAGGCTTCTCACTCCAGAGAAACATGCTTTATAGAATCATAGAATCAACAGAATCATACAGTGGTTTGAGTTGGAAGGGACCAGAAAGAAACACAGAATCACAGAACGGGTAGGGTTGGAAAGGACCACAGTGGGTCTTCTGGTCCCACCTCCCTGCTCAAGCAGGCTCATCCTAGAGCACATTGCACAGGATTGCATCCAGACAGCTTTTGAATATCTTCAGTGAGGAGACTCCACAACCTCTCTAAGAAATCTGTTCCAGGGCGTGATTACTCACACAGTAAGGAATTTCTTCCTCATATTCAACCTAGAAAGCCAACTGTATCCTGGGCTGCATCGAATGAAGTGTGCCCAACAAGTCAATGGTGGTGATTCTGCCCCTCTACTCTGCTTCAGTGAGACCCCACCTGAAGTGCTGCATCCAGCTCTGGGGTCCTCAACACAGTAAGGACATTGACCTGTTGGAGCAAGTCCAGAGGAGAACCACCAAAATTGTTAGAGGGATGGAGCACCTCTCCTATGAAGAAAAGCTGAGAGAATTGGTATAGAGAAGGCTTCAAGATGACTAATTGCAGCCTTCCAGTATCTGAAGGGAGCCTACAAGAAAGATGGAGAGGGACTTTTTACAAGGGCATGTAGTGACAGGAGAAGGGGGAATGGCTTCAAATAGAGTGGGTTTAGATTAGGTGTTAGGAAGAAATTCTGCACTGAGGGTGATGAGGCACTGGAACAGATTGCTCAGAGAGGTTGTGGATGTTCCATCATGAAAGTGTTCAAGGCCAGGCTGGTTGGAGCTCTGAACAACCTGGTCCAGTGAAAGGTATCCCTGCCCATGGCAGGGGATTGTACCAAGATGATCTTTAAGGTCCATCCCTTCCAGCCCCAACCATTCTATGATTCTATTCTATGATTCTATTTCCCAATGATATTGATATTGATAATAATGATATTATTAATTAGCTTAATTCCCTTTACCATAAAATTGCGGATTTATTAAGTAGTGTGGAAATGTCGATTTTTATAGCAGTGATCAGTATAGCTGAGAGTCTGGTTTCCTGTGAAGACTGTTACCAGTGCCTTTAGAAGATACCAGAGTACTGGCAAGGAACAATTATTCTTCTCAATAGATGTATTTGTTCTTAAATTCATTTGTTACTGATTGGCAACTGCCATGAAGCTTAGGAGTTTATAATCCATGATTCATTTTTTATTTTCTTTGTCGTTAAGTGGATATGTTTTTAATACATCAATCTACATTTTATCTTTTTATATAGAGGATATATCCTCTTGTTCTAGAGCAAAACAAGCTAGTAGTTTCACAACACATTTTGTCAATTAATTAATTATGTATTGCTTTTTAAAAGTTTTCTCTTAGAAGGGCCAGTTGGAATACACTTGGCAATACTGCCTAGTGCTTCAGCTCTAAACAGAGAATGTATGTTACACTATGTATGTGGCCTATCATAACATGTAAAATGTATTACACCAAATATATTACATAACTATATAGGAGCATGTCTACACTGTGCAGTGTAGATATACTCTTAGCTTCCTCAGTAGATGATTTCTTAAAATAAGTTAATTCAAAAGCTTTCCAAAAGATAATTGTTAGTAAACATTTTATGTATTGTTTGTTAGTATATGTAAAAAGGGGACCCCTGGTGGTCTAGTGGTTAGGATGCGGCGCTCTCACTGCCACGGCCCGGGTTCGATTCCCGGTCAAGGGAAACTCCCCTGGGCAGATGGAGCTCGTCAGCCCTGTAAGGCCATCCATCTAAGAGAAGGTCACTCTAAACAAACCTACGTCCTGAGGACCTCACTGCCACTGTCCAAGCTTGCTCGGCCCCAGCAGATGAACCTTAGGATTAAAGGGTGGGCTCAGTTCAGCGCACACTGTGTCTCACCAAAAAAAATCCACTGCGCAGGCTCGAAGGGTAAAGACCTTTCCCAAATCTTCGCTCGCGAAGACTGGCCATACCGATACCATACCATATGTAAAAATCACTGTACAGCAGGGTGATTGACTTTTTTGGTTGAGGAATACATTTAGTGAAGGTAACTCAGTGTAGAGCTGCAGTGGGAGCTGCAGATTGAGCTCTGGGTGAGAGAAATGGTGGGAACCGGAGTCAAGAGGCCTTGAACTGGCCGAGTATCTTTGCATAACAAAGGGCATGGGGACCTGTGGCACCAGCCAGGTGACCAGACACTCAGAGACAACAGGAGCCGTTCCACTCAACTGGAATACACTGGGCTATCCAGCGCTTAGACTGTGAAAGTATAAAATCCTGGGTAGTCCTTTATTCAAAGTCCCTCCTTGGAGGAACCCAGCTGAAGCTGTTATTTTGTTGTTGCACTGTAATAAAATTATTTAAAGGACCCAGATGTCTGAGACTGCTGTGGAATACTTTGTTTGACTGCATGAGAATGGGATGTGCAGGGAGTCAAGTGGGGAACCCATCAACTCTCTGAAACTGCCTGCTGCAAAGTGGTCTTGGTCCCAACTGTTAAAATCTCTCGTGGTGGTGGAGTAACTGACAGAGTGGCCCTGAATGATCATACAGGAAAGCTTCCTTAACTTTGTTCTAAAGTTTTGTAATGTTGTCCCACAATATCATCCCAAACAAGGATCACCGAACCACTATTTTGAGATCAACTCTAGCATTTTTGTTAATGATATGTAAATTTCTTACCTCCAGCACTCTAGTTCAGTAGCTGATTCTAGGAAGTGTGTAATTTCTGTTAACAATTTAACCACATCATTCTTACATTTCTGTAAAAATCTTGAATAATCACCATCTGGTTCTCGTCACTTTGTTGCTCTTGGTTTTATCTGTTTGTCCTGACACCTTAATCTCTGTCAGTGCTACTGCTCCTCTATTGTCTAATAAACTAGGATATGCAACTCCTCAACAGTATCAACAAATGCTACAAAGGAACTATTTTCCTTTCTTGAAGTGACTTTTTCAAAAGTCATCCTTTATTTTTTCCACAGAACTGATCAGTCTGATGGACTGAATTTTTATCAGGTTTACCTATAAATTTTTGTCTTTGTTTCCATGATTGTTGCTACTGGGTGTTTAGCTTCTCCTTTTTATCCCTCTTGATTTTACAAGTATTTCCTCCATGTTTATTTATCTGCTTTTAATTCAGTGTAGTGTGTAGAACAGTGTCCTGTTTTCTCCTGTGTTCTTCTTCTTGTACTGTTCTCTTAGTGGACTCTTTTACCCTTATTTCTGGTTTATCAGGTGTTCACCATTTCTTCTTCATTCACTTTCCACTTTCACACTCTTTTGTTCTTTCTTTAGCTACCCTTTTTTTCCATTTGTACTCTGTATTTCACCCTTTTTTTTTCTACTTTACTTTAAAGTGCATGTCCGAGATGAGGGTTAGGGAGTAAATTAAGTAAGGAGAAGGAAAGTAGTAAAATAAAGATGGAAGGAATAGGGAGGATTGCACTGATTCTGTTTCCCAGAAGATCTAAGTGCTGTCTGTAAGAAGGCAAAGATGCACTGCAAGTTATACTTTACTATATTTAGGTTTATTTTCACTGTTTTGAAAAATCATCATGAAAAGATGAAACCCTCTAACACTACTTTTTAAGTGTTAGTGAGCCAGGTGTTGCTTTATTCTGGCCTGAGATAGGTAGTGAATCATTCCAGCTACTTACGTCCCTTTCAAGACTTTTCACATATTTATACATTTTGGCAAACAAAGAAATTAACAATCCTTGGTTCTGAGTTACACAATTCTCTTCACTTAATTAATATTCTCTCCTTTATTGGCTAATTTGGTCTGCATTCTTTGGTCCCGTTATCATTCTTCCTTAGACAGAGAGTCTCCAACTTTCAGGCTGTAATGTCTTTGTTATCCTCTCTGTATCTTCTGGTTACTCCAACATGTCTTTGAAGGACCAAAAATTGTAACATCCTGGATGTCCAATCCTCAGTTCCCTTAAGCTTTGTTTATTGAAGCTTATCAGAACTAGTCCAGAGAAACTCAAATCTTTGCTGATTTCAAGATCAAACCACCAAGAGTCCGTAAAAAGAAACGTAACCACTTGCTGCCATTAGTTAAAGTTTAGGAAAGTTATATCATTTGCAACATCACAACAGTAATTTTTTAATTATTTCCTCCCACGAATGTTGAATTCTAGTCACTACTAAACTATTGCTGACAATGAAAAGTAATATTATTCAACAGGACTTACTGTTTTGTAAACAAAATAATGTTATGCGTGGTCTTTTGGCTACCCGCAATTATTCTAGATTGCTTTTAAGTAAACAATATGGAGTTATATTTGTTCATATTGTGTAGGTGTACTGCTGTTTATAATAACTATCTGGTGACTGGGGTGCCTTACAAAACAATAGGCAACTAAACCTTCACGCTAATTATGATACAGGTTACATCTTGAATTCCAGCTATACCGAGTTTTTAATGACAAACTCTTCACTGACAGCAGAAAATACAAATTGCTGTTACAAAACTATTTTGCTTTTTGGACAAAGAGTCAGCTCTCAGACAAAGTGATTGGGCACAATGCCATTAACAGTTGAAAGAATAAAAGTTCAAAAAAATGATTTATCTTTTTATAAACAATGACTACATCCCTAAATGATTTATAAACTAATTGCCATCTTACTGAAATAAAACTTCTCTTCTGTGGACATGATTGATGTCCTCTTTCTAAGTCCTGGTTCTAGACACCCCCTCCTTCTTGGTTAGTATATCACAGCTGGAGCTTTAATGTACTGATCACATTAATGCTGATTAATAACTAACTAGCTTCTTTCTGTGTATCAACAGTCAACCAGTACTGAATGGAACTGGGACTGGTCAAACTTGCTACCAAGTTGCTTGGGATTGAATCAGATGACCTTCAGGGTGCTGCTGACACACAGGTAATGGGATTTTGGCAAATAATCATGCTTTCCTCTTATGTTTTTTTACTTTATGATAACCAGTACACACGGGTTTTATTGGTGAAATTTGTAAAATATATTTTGCAATTCTTTTAAAATATGCAATATTAAAATGGAGCTACTTTTTTTCTAGTGTATATAATCCATACTCAGATGATTTTTGATTCCTATTTTGAGGAATCTAATATGTTCTTCCTGTCTGAGACAGAAGGATGTGAATGTGTGTTGATATTACACTTAAAATAATGCTTTAAAAAGAAATTAGTGACTTTTGCAAATCTGTTCTGTTCAGGGAGATTTCAGCACAAAATTTAGAGCATGTTTACTCAAGTTGCAAGGTATCTTAAATTTGTTTGGGGCATGACAAGTGTAGCTAGAAAGTGTTTCCTTAGTAGTTTTTAATTAATGAAAATTATTTTAATATTTTATTGCTTTTTTACCTGTAAAATTTAACTACTTAATTTTTAGGCAGATATATTTACTGCAAAATTAACACTTGTTAAATTCAGAAACAGCAACTTATTAAGTTCAGAAAATTTTAGGTGGAAAAACTGGGTATTTTTCTAAAATATTTCCCACTTACGAAAACTGGAAAATTTTCATGTTGCAAACTAGACATTCCCTTCTTAATTCTGAACACTCCTGATGATACCTAATATGGTCCTACAATTCATCTTTTAAACTGAATTGTTTCTCTATCTGGAAACCAGAGTAATAATTTCAAAAGTGTGTCAATTTGCATGTTAAAAATGTTTTAGTTTTTTATACCATTTTCTCAATTTATCACTAGCAGTTAGTCTTAAACATTTACTTCTTCCTTCATTTCATATATAAAATATTTGTAGAGTCTATTTCTAATCTTCTTTCTTAATTTTGTTAAGTTTAATTTTTTCCCCACACAAATTGTTCTTTCCAAAATTTTAATGCAATTGCCCAAAAAAATCCTGCTGGCAGAAATTTGCTATTCAGTTCTCCTCTCAATGTCCTCTGTTACCCACTACCAGGCAGAATGTGAGACTTCACAGACTTTTTGATCTGTACCCAGTAGTCTTATTTTTATGTTAAATGACAGAGACAATTCAGTATTATTTTTTTTTCTTTGATGGTTCTCCTCCTGATTGCTGTTTCTTCATTGAAAGTGAAGTATTTTGTCTTTTTAACATTTTCATAGAAGGTCTTAGAATCAGACTGGTTCTTGAACTTCCCTTCATGTTGATGTCATCAATATAAGCCAAATGGAGCAGAGGGTTGCTGTGATTTGTAGAGGGAACATTTTACATGAACATTTCATCTGCTCTGTTCTCTTGAAACACATTTTATTTTTCTTTTGGTCTCTTTATAGAGTTTAGAAAGAAGTCATGTATATGCCTTCTCTGTCCTTCTCTCTATTTCATGCCTTTGTCATATCATCTACTGTTGCTTTTTTTTTTTTAATTTAATAAGTGCCCTAATTGTTGTCATCCTTCCTAATTCAAAAATGTCTCCATTCATTGCCTTTCTGCATGATATGGAAATTCTCATCTAGAAGTGACATTATGCAAACCATTAATGATTAGCTCATGGATTTATTATTTTAACCACGCTACTTTACAGAACGGCAGATTGTTTAAATCCATTGTGATGATTAACTAGAATTGCCGATCCAGTATCTGCCATAGTGACCAGTATCTCCAACACAACTTGTCTTTACGTGACCCAATTTTTAGCATAGTTAATGTATGTCTGCACATATTTTCCTGCTGACTAGGACAGTTCTAGCTGATCTTGTGACTACTCAAGCAACCTTTTGCAGTGAGACTCAGGTGAGCACTATCTTTTGGTGATGCTCCATGATCCTTCCTAGAATTGCATAAATTTCAGCCATCTTGTGCTCAGGAGTTAAGGTTCAAGCTGAATGAGTGTGTGATTATTTTGACCTCCCATTTACGGTGGACCCATTTCATTTCTACTATTTGCCTCCTGAGATGAGTTAAACAAAACCAAGGGCAGTACTTGAACTGTGTCAGAACCATAAGTTTATAAATTGGAGTGCCATAATATTTTAATTATTCCTTCTTTGACACATGCTAAAGCTTTCCCTGATCAGTTCCTTATCTTCAGGCAAAAATATTTTTTATCAATTCACAGGGATACTGGAGAGATATATTTCCTTTTTTCATGTTAAAGAGAAAATACTGTCAGTTGCATCTGAAATAAAATAAATACTGTCTACTCTGGCAGAAAAAAAAGTGAAAATGCTTAGGGGACTCATTTACAGTGGAAATGCTCCCCTAACCTAGTTAATGACTGAGTTAGGTGAGAGGGGGTTATGAGAGCATTGTCCCAGAGCCAGCAAGTGTTAAGCAAATTAATTGGTTGGTGGTTAGGGGAAAGTAAAAGCATTTTAGGACTGGTTAAAAAGGGAATGAATTGTTGTCTGCTACTCATTGCTGGCTCCACACTACTGTGTGGATCTAATCCACACATTCTTATAATCCTCAAAGTAAAAGCATTCAGGTAGATTTTTCAAATTAAAGATGTAGATGGTTAATGATATTATTTTATTTCAAGGTTATAAAATATAGAATGCTATCAGAAGCAGTAAAGAGTAACATGGAAAACTTAATGTTCATCTGTGTTCACAATTAATACCTTTAGATTATGTAAGAAACTTTTCCTGCAGGAAGAAAAGGGAAATATAAGGGATTTCTTTCCTTTCTAGTTTTACTTCTGGTTTGGTCTTTTTTTACAAACATATATATAGGTAGTTTGAACTACAAGAGTAAAAGTTAAAACATACCTTTCAATAATACCTTTTAATATTGTCTGTTAACATTCAACTAACTTATGAACTTGTCTTACCCAAGTTTTAGAAAATATCCTGCATGCTTACACAGATGCATGCTGCTTTGTTGGATCTCAGAACTCACCTGTACATCCTGAGACATTTAAATACCAAATGAGAGTTCTTTACGTCTGATACATGTATTAAAGTGAGAAGAGCAATTATTATTTAATTCACCTGTATCTCAACTTTTAGTTACTGATCTGCTCATAAAGCAAAAGTTGTTATTGTCTGGCTAAATCTGCATGTTGAAAATGTTTCTGCAGTTTAGTGTAGCAATCTTAGTTAGCAGATCTCTTCTTTTTAACTGTCTGGCCACTGTCTCTCTGCGTATTATTATGTTAGTGACTGTGGTGAGTTGTTCCTGGCCAATGTCTGCATAGCTGGTGGCTTGCTCTGCCTTCAGTGGAGTTGGGGAGGGAACTGGAAGAGCAAAGTGAGAAAACTCCTGGGTTCAGCTAAAGACATTTTAATAAATGAAGCAGCACAAGTAAGCAAAGCAAAACAAGGAATTCATTCAGTGCTTCCCATGCACAGGCAGGTGTCCAGCCGCTTCCTGGAAAGCCAGGCACCACACACGTAATGGTTACAGGGCTAGGGAAACGCCATAGCCCCAAACATCCCCCATTCCTCCTCCATTCCCTAGTTTTTATTGCTGAGCACATTTATATGGCATGGAATATCCCCTTAGTCATTTTGGGTCAGCTGTGCCCTCTCCCAGCTTTCTGCACACCTCCAGCCCATAACGTGGTAGGGCAAAGTGGGACAAAGAAATGGCCTTGGTGCTGTGCAAGCAGTACTTAGCAACAGGCAAAATGCTGGTGAGTCGTCAACACTGAGCTACAAATCCAGAGCACAGTACCATACATTACCCTTCTTGTTTATGTACTCTCCTTTATACCGATATATAAGTTAAACTTGTGATCATTTATTTTTAAAGTATCTCAGCAACTTGTACATGGTTATAAGATATTATTATTTTGCTGGGCTTTGAGATGTGACCTTCACCTTCCTTCTGCAGTTCTACAGAACTTTCAGATGCACTGAATACTTTACTATGAAGAATAATTACATTCTGCTCAGCTATAATGATGAGAAAAAAATTAGGCATTTTTGTAACATGTGAAACCATTATCCAATTGCAATAATTTGCTGTTCTGAAGAGCAATGGCTGGGTTTTCTTCCTCTGCACTTAGGCAAGTTTCACAGAGCACTGGTGCCAGTGCAGGAAAATAAGTAGTGATTTGGTTGGAATGGTGTGGATCCTGCTACAGGAGAACTCTGAGGAAAATAGGAATAGACAGAGAAGAACTCATGACTGGCAAAGCCAATGACAGTCAGGTACAAGTTCTTCAGAACAGAAAATGTAACAACTTAATAACTGAGAAGGGAATGATAACACATTTTACCATAAGTGCATCAGGTGAGAATACCAAGTTAGAAAAACTATAGAAATTAAAACTAATATTTGTTCAAGTGGATAAGAAATGCCATGAAAAATGTCTAGATTGAAAAGCAGAATATGATTTCCAATAGATGTACCAGTGTAGCTCAAGAAGAGTTTTCCAGAAAGTGTTTACACAGTGAATTGACCTTACAGAGTTTTAGGTTGAGATAGTGTCTAATCAAGTTTCAGTCATGCGTTCCTTTGATAGATATTCTGAAAGCAGCTTCTGAAAGCAAGTAGGAAACCTGGAGTTGTTTATATATTGACTTTAAGGAAATTAAAAAAAATTAATGTTTATTTTCTACTAAAACTGGGTAAAATATGTAACTATGCTTTCTAGTAAAATTTGCTGCAAAGTATACAAAAACTCTCACATCCCTTGGACTCCAGATTATTTCTTAACGTAGTCCAGACTACATTCTCTGATGAACTGGTGGGCTGTTTGAAAGTGAAACGGCTTTTTAGGGAGGAAATAACTATTGTTGGCAGCAAGATTTTGCTCTAAGGTTAAGACAATCTTGTATCTAGTGTCTCTGTTTTGAAATCCTTTTCACTGTATTGCATTTTGCAAATACATTTGTTAATATAGTTGTGGTATTTGTCCCCACATTAGAGCTAGGTGATAAAATTATATGTTTTACCGTTGATTAAGTTTAGTAGAACTGAAATTAAGTCAAAAGCTCTTGTTTCGAATTCTGAATGATTGCAGGGCAAAATTTGCATGGCTCTTGTATATTCCAGTGAATACACAGACACCATCTGTTGAGAGTGGTAGCCATATGGTGAACTATTTATAGAAAATGTTTATATTCATTGTATTGTTGATTATCTAGATATCCAGAAAATGCTCTTTTAAAATCCAGTATATCAACACATGGAAAAATTTATTATGTGGTTTTGAAATTGAAAAGAGTACCAGCAAACTGCGTGTGTTTGTTGTCTGTGAAAGACTTTCTATACAACTTTACAAAAGCCTCAATCTGAGAAATGAGTGAAAAAAAAAAAATGAGTGAAAATGGTAGGAAGTTCTCTAAAAATTTTTTTGGTAGAAGAAAGAAATAGTGGAAGAGCAGTTCTTGACACAATGCCAAGAAGAGAGCTTATCTGCATGGCAGAGGATGTCAGTATTAAGTCTAGTGTACTTTTGGATGTGTTAGTTGTTCTTCTAAACTGCAGGTGCTCCTAGACCTTTTGTATCTAAATTGCTGGATATTGGAAATTCATATTGTTGTTGCGACTACAAGTCGACTATTAACGATGGGTTGATGAAGAACTAGGATGCCATTAATACTACAGTAATCACCACCTGCTTGGTGAGATTATAATTGATCCCTTATAATGCATATGAGAACAGGCTTTCTAAAATGCATGGGAGACTATGAAAGGCAGTATCTCATTGTTTCTGTATCAAAAGAAGCAGGTGAAAGGTATTAATCCATTATTTCATGTCTCTTGGTTGATCACAAAGTCAGGTATAGACCCTAGTACGAAAAAAAAAGCCGCTGAGATTTTGAGGAAAATCTGACTGACCTTTCTGGATAAGCAGCAATCCTTTTCCATAAACGAGTTGGTCAATAACAAGGTATTTGTCACATCTGTCACCATAAGGATTATCATTTGTCTGCTTATCCTCTTCTGATGTAGCTAATGAAACTGTACTCTAACCTGAAAGAATCTGTCAGAAGTAGGCTTAGTTCCCTGCCTGGCACTTTTAAAGCACTGGTGGCAGAATGTAGGTCGGTAAGCAAACGGGAACAGTATTACATAGTTTAACTGCCACTCAAGCCACTATTATGTATACAGTTATAGCATGAATTTCACAAGTAAGTGAGGCTAAAGGTGAGGCTTCCCATATGCAGTACACTTGAGGCTTTTCTGATTGTTAGCAGTCTCTCTTTCCTGCAGACATGTTGACGAATCCTATGAATAAAACAATATTTTCCAATGACTATCTCCAACAAAAAGAGCTAAAAACGAAAGGATTGCCATATCCCAGTAAACTTAGTTAATATTAATATTAATATTAGTTAATAAACTCATATTAACTTTAATAATTGGCAGTCCTTTATTATGAGGCCTTTGCCAGCTTAGGATATCGAAGTATACATTTACCAGCTCTCTTTTAATTAAAAATATAAAATTCCTTAAATAACGTTTCATGCTAATTTGTTCCTTTTTTCATTGCTCAAACCTGGCCCCTAGAATAAGTGAAAATAAAACCAAAAAAAGGAAGGAAGTATTGGTAATACATCTTTTGCATTCAGAAGTGTATTCATCACAGCTTATTGGCTAGAGCATAGGTCTGTGATCTAAACCTCTTTCTTCTAATAGTGTATCACAGTAATTTAATTCCCATTTAAAATTAGATCACATTTGTCCACATTTGTATGTGCTTTGATGTGCTTTTATCGTGGTTTAGGAGTGGTACAGCCCAGTTTAGTGCTCCCATTGAGGCTCTCCAAACCATATGCCACTCGCTTGTTTCCCCTCTCCCTTTCTCTCCCCCTGCAGCGGGATGGAGAAGAGAATTGGGGGCAGAAGAGGTCAAGATCACGGGTTGAGAGAAGAACAATTTACTGGAAACAGCAATGAAATAAGAAAATGAACAGTAACAGCAACAATACTAATGACAAAGAGTACAAGAAAGAGGCTAACAATTCACAAGAAAAGCCCCTGAAAATAGACAATAGCTAACTGTCGGGTGGGGTCTTTATATAATAAAGAAATTAAGTCAGCTCCCTGATGAGATGGTAATCAAAGAGGCTTTTATTCAAACCCAGTGTTGTTTTTATCCCTTAAAACCATGTGACCTTGTGACCAATGAGGGTACATCTTTCCACGCATGTCCCCTGGGCTTCCCTGCCCTGGGTGCTTCCCCTGCACCCCTGGACACGCCTCCTACATCACCCCCTTCTCAATTATTTAAGACGGTCATGAGAACAGTGCAAAAACAACAGTGCAAACAACAGAACAGTATATTATAATCTACCATAGCTTTGCAATGACCCAGCACATCGCTTGCTTTGGCTCCTTATACATCTATTGTAAACCTTTTAAAACCTTCTTATATTTCTAAGGGGTAGTGCAACTTGGAAAAATAACTTTATTAACCTAGGGGCCTTAGCCCAACCGTGCATAGACTTAAAACCTTTATTAATCTGAGGGTTTAAATAACTGGGAAATTCAACTTTATTTCAAAAACAGGATAAGCTTACCAAACTAAATTCTCTTAAAGTGACCATGTGGCAGAGGTAGTGTTATTTTGTGAGATGTTTGGTGTTTAGGGCACTTGTCCAGTCAAACAACTCTCTTATTCATTCACACACACATTCACTGACGGCTGTCATTCCATTCATCATACACACACTCATGGATTTTGTATAGACTCTGCATTTTGCCACACTGGTCATCCTCAAATGTAAACCTGAAACGGAAACATAACTTTTTTATAACTTCTGCGTTACTCTGGTTCTTACTGCTGTGGTTGTGTACCTAGGTAGGGTCTAACACACCTGGAGGGAATCCATTTCAGCTCGTTTCCTGTAGCCACACAGGCATAGCCTTGCCCCCAAGTCATGAAGTCCACTGGTCCCGTCCACTGCCCTGAAATCAGATCTCTCACCATGACTGGTGGTTTGGGACAGGCAAAAGCCTGAGGCCTGTGCTGCCTTTCGTGCTTGCTTTTTTCAACTGTCACAATTTAAAAAATTTAGGACATATGTGGCTTTCCACAGATGCTCTTGCGGACTACAGACTGATTCCCCACTTTTCTGTTTAGTTAACATGTCTTTCAGTGTGCGATGTGCCCTTTCAGCAATTGCTTGTCCAGTGGGTGAGTGTGGAATACCTGTGGTGTGAGAAATTCCCCAATCTGACAGGAAGTTTCTTACCTTTTCTGAAATGAAAGCTGGCCCATTGTCGGTCTTAATCTATTTTGGGGTACCAAGGGTTGCAAAACAACTGAGCCAGTGTCTTATTACATCCTTGGCCTTTTCTCCAGTGTGTGCAATGGTGGTTATGTATTGTGAATGGGTATCTACTGTAACATGTACGTATTTTAATGTGCCAAACTCGGCTATGTGTGTGATATCGTTTGCCAAATCTCATTTGCCATTAACCCTCTGGGGTTAATGCCTTCCTGAGATGGCATGGGTGTGATTTGCTGACACTCTGGGTATGACATGATTATGTCTCGAGCTTGATTGAGTGTTATTTGAAATTATCTCTTCAGTGAACGTGCGTTCTGGTGGAAAAATGAATGAGATGATTTTGCTTGCTCTAAGACTCTAGGTACGGTGTTAAACATTGCTGCTTTGTCAGCCTCTCAATTCCTGTCAGCTGTTGGTCCTGGCATTTCAGTGTGTGACCTTGTGTGCATTATGTAAAAATCAAACTTTCTGTGATTGACAAGAAACCATACAGAACACATTTCAAACAACAGGTGAGGGTTAGCAACATCTCGAAGAAATGAACTTTCAAGATGGGACACTAACCCTGCAGCATAACAGGAATCAGTAACAATATTAACAGGTTGTTCAGAAAACTTTCCCAAGGCAATACGTATGGTAGCCAGTTCCAGAACCTGCACAGAGCCCTGGTTCATGGTTTGTACCTCTCCTTCCCATTGTCCTGTGACAGAGCTTACCCATGCCACTGCAGCTTTTGGGGTCTGCCCAGATGCATCTGTGAAGACCATAAGGCCTTTCACTGGTTCATGTTTGCATCTGGTTGTGGCTTTTAAGGGTAGATTACTGACTTCTGCCCACAATCTGTGTTTAGGGAGATGAATTGAAATGTCACCGTCAAAGCCTGCCAAGGCAGCCTGGAATCCTGCATCCTCAGCTAGCATCCATCAAGGTTGTCCTTTGTAGCTGGGATGTATATGGTTGCAGGATCTCTCCCGTCCAGCTCCTTTAGTTGTCCTCTGCCTTTAATGACAAGCTTGGCGAACATTTCATTAGTAGTCCATACAGTTTTAGGTGGTGTGTGGGGCAGAAATAGCCACTCTAAAATTTGCAGTGGGTCTTTTTCAGTCTGATCCCACTGAAACAAAACTGCAAATGGCTGGTACCTGCTGGGTGCGAGAGCAAGGCAGATTTGCAGTTCAGGATTTCTCCTTCTGCCTTGTCTGCTTTCTATTGCCTTGGCACAAGTGTCTAACGCCTGCTTTACCTCTACTGTCAGAGACCTGCTAGACATTAGGTCTGAGTCCCTCTTAAGCAGCTCAATTAGAGGGTGTAGCTCCTCTGTGGTTATGCCTAAAATAGGCCTTAACCAATTGATGGCTCCCAGAAGTTTTTGCAGCTTGTGTAAAGTTAAAGTGTTTTTTACCTCGAGCTGCAGTGGCTGTGGAGAAATTTCCTGCTGTGTGATTTTCCATCCAAGGTATGTCCAGTGTTGCGATTGCTGCATTTTTTCTGGAGCAACCTGTAACCCTGCATCTTGGACAGCTTTGATTAGAGCAGTAACAACAAATTGCAGTTCATGTTCTGTGGCCTTGGTTATTAATATGTCGTCTATATAATGGTGTATGATGGCTGTTTGATATCTCATCGGGCTATTTTGCATCCCCTGAGGAAGGACAACCCAGCGATACCTCTGCATGGGCTGAGCATTGTTCAAGGCGGGGATGGAAAAAGCAAACCTTGCTGCATCATCAGGGTGTAGGAAGACGGTAAAAAAGCAGTCCTTTAAGTCAATTACCATTAGTGGCCACTTTGCTGGAAGCACATAGCAGGTGAGGGAAGTGCAGGCTGCAATGCTCCCATAGGTTCTATGACTGTGTTTACTGCCTGTAAGTCTTTCAGTGTTCTCCACTTCCCACTCCTCTTGGGGACGCAGAATACAGGGGTATTCCGGGGATTGGTTGTTGGCACATTATGACTTGCCTCAAGCTGCTTCCTCTCCTGCTCGCGAAAGTGGGTGGCAAAGAAGAGGAGGATGGCGAGCAGCACAGCAGCAAGCAGTGTGGTGCCCAGGGCGTGGCCCTGGCCCTGCCCACGGCACCCTTGGTACAACTCAGCCCATTCCCTGCTGCTTAGGTACTTGTGGGATGTTGCTGCTAAGGGTCTCCAAGGGCAATCCCTTTGAAAGTGGTCAGGGGCCCCACATCTAAGGCAACTCGCTCTGGGTCTGGCCCCTTCCTGCACTCTTAGCTGGGTGCTTAAAGCTGTGGCTAAAGAGGCAGACTGGTGCTCCACAGAGCCAACTCCTTGGTAGAGTCGAACCAGCTCAGCAGTGCTACAACTCTCTCTTTTAGGAAGGGCCTGCAAAGCTCTTTTACAGTCTGGGTTCACCTTCTCAAAAGCCAGATGCTTATAAAGTGTCTCTCTGGCTTCATTGTACTCAACTTGCTTTTTTAAAGCAGATTGCAGTCAATCTAGGAATTGTGAATATGGTTCAGTAGAACCTTGTAACACTTTTGTGGATGGCAGGTTGCTATCTCGGTCTGTAGTGCTTTATGGAGGGCAGACATTATCACTGTGTAAGCTGGAATTATATTATCGGCTCAGCGATCTCCTGCCTTGGTCCTTTGGTTCTGGATGTGTCCCAGTCTTTCCCATATGTCTATATGTAGCACTTCCATTAGTGGCAGTGTGGGATATACAGACCTAATAAACATTACTAATTCTGATAATTCTGCCTTTGTAGTTTGGATGTGGAAAGATCTTAGCGGTAGAGTTAATGTTTCAGTGTCTTGTGATATCTCGGTGGAGAAAAAGCTTCCCATGTTTTTTACCTTACTCTTGCCGCTGTGGACACACGTGTGCGGAGGGGTCCTTTGTTTTGCGGCTGCTGAGTTTTACTTTTGGTTTCTGGATCGGCTGTTCTCTCACGGTGTCCCCGTCAGCATCCAGTGCTGTCGGCTGCTGCTCTGGTGGCTTGGGGGCGGTGGCAGATGGCAGAGGGATCTCCCAGAGCGGTAGGTCCCACGGCAGCGGCAGTCGCGGCAGCAGCGGCAGTGGTCGTGGCAGCGCGTGAGGTTCCCTTACGGTCTGCAGTGCTCCTGGCAGCTGATTCAGCGGTGTGGAGGCTGTACATGGTGGCTACAGGCACGCTCAGACTGGCAGAAGGCGGCTGCGAGCTCTCACGGTCTGCTGGGCAGGGTGGGGACTCAGGTGCTGTGGCGGGGTTTCATGGTGCGGCTTCTACGGGTCCCGCACTCCTTCTAGCATGGGCATGGGGCTTGCAGAGGCGGCAAGCGAATGCGGGCGGGCAGCGGCTGCATGGAGCTGTGGCTCTTCTCCACTTGACGGAAAGGTGCGCCGGTGCGGGGTTCGCAGGGTCTCGCAGTTGGGTTGGGGGTGTTCGAGCAGCAGTGGCACCTCTTTCCGCTCTCGGTGCTTAGCACATGGCAGCAGCGGGCGGCAGGGGTTCCGGCAGGGTTCGGCGTGCTCCGCCACTCGTGTTTCCGAGCTGCGGGCTCACAGCCACTCAGGGAGCAGACCTGACCATGGTGTTGGTTGCTGGCACTGCTTTTCAGCTCACTCATAGCTGAGATGGTTGGTCGACCCCGCTCTCCTCTCTCCGCTGCTGTCACGGTTTCTTGGCTTCTTCTTCTTTTCTTCTTTTTTCTTCTTCTCTGTTCCTATGCACTTTCCCTAATATTTTTTGAGCTCTCTATACTAACTGCATTTCTCAGGATCGGCTGAGACAATGGCTTAAAGATGTCTGAGTTTTTTTCAGTGAAAGATTCCCATATTCTAAAAATTAATACGATAACCGGAATTTACCGATATTGCCCTGATTCAGGGATTTCTATTCTGGCCTAATGTAGGTTTTAAGCCCCACGTTGGGCGCCACATGTCGCGTGGGGTCTTTATATAATAAAGAAATGGAGTCAGCTCCCCGATGAGATGGTGATCAAAGAGGCTTTTATTCAAACCTGGCACTGTTTTTATCCCTTAAAATCATGTGACCTTGTGACCAATGAGAGTACATCTTTCCACGCATGTCCCCTGGGCTTCCCTGCCCTGGATACTTCCCCTGCACCCTTGGACACACCTCCTACAGCTAACCACTCCCTCCACCATGCTATGCCAATCTTGAAAAGAGCCTTTCCTCATCCATGAAAAATGATGTTATATTGTATCGAATAATCTCTGTGCTTTAGCCATGCTCCCTCCTGGCTATTCAAAAATTACCCTGTCCTGTCTGGAACCAGGACATAATCCACTCCTTATTCTGTACTACCTACAACACGCCCAAATCCTATATCTTCCAAGTATATACATATGTATATATGGGCCATCCCTCCAAGATGTCTGTTGAGTTCATTTAGTCCATGACTGTGAGTTCTGTGTGTCCTAGATATCTTCCAGGGCAGGAGGGTAGGTGTGCTGTCAGCTGGTTACAAGCTGCATCAGGAGTTTACAACTGTTGAATCTAGAGCAATTCATCCTCACTGTCCATGGCAGTTATGGCATACAGTGGCAGTGTCATTCAGCAACCAGTATTATACAGTTCAACATTACAAACTCTTCTGACCCAAAAATCAAACTCCCATTGAGGTAGACATCGTGTTTCCCTGTCGTTCTGCATTACCCACCAAGTACACTCAGGTCCTTGAGCAAAAACAATCCAATGGATGGGTTTGCCTTTGCTTGAGGCAGGATTAATCCAAACTGTCTTCTCTAACAGGTTCCTCATATGCACCACGGGGACTTTATTCCCTTCCACAGTATGTGGAAGTTTTAAATGGGCAGGGCCAGCTCGACTGGTAGAGCCTCCAGTACTACCTAAGCAGGTGGCCTTCACTAAATGTAGATTCCAATGTTTGAAGGTCCCACCACCCTTCGCTTTCAAAGTGGTTTTTAACAGTCCATTGTACCTTTTGATTTTCCTGGAGGCTGGTGCATGGTAAGGAATATGATATACCCACTCAATCCTGTCGTTCTTTGGCCCTCAGCAGTGCCACAGCAGAAGGGTCCTCTGAGAGACCAGGCAAGGTATTTAGCTGTCTAATTTCTTCTGTCTCCACAGCAGCTATCCCAAAAGCCCAAAGATGGCCTTTTGGGTCCTTGCAATATCCTTCTCTCAGGTAATCTGTGCCAAGGATACACAGAGCTTCTGGGCCTGTCACAATGGGGTGATTTTGCGATTTGTTCATGGTCAGGCTCACTTCAGCTTCCACTGCAATCAGCTGTTGGGATACCCCTCTCATCCCAGAAATAGAGATGGATTTAGCCCCCTACATGTCTTGATGACATCAGGGGACGTGGTGTCAACTAAAGCCTTATACTCTTGTGGGTCTGATGTGCCAGGCTATTGTATCCACATAGTCCAGTAGATCCAATTTGCCCCTTTGCTGCTGGAGGCAGGGCTTGTCTAGTTCTGGTCATGGTACTCGTTGCTCACTTCCTATAAATATGAACTGGAGGTCCATTCAAAAGGATCAGAAGTAACATCAGCCCTCCTATTCTGTGTGAGGACTTGGCCACTTGAAACTGCAGCAGCATTTATCATTGAAGAATTTCCTGTGGGTAGGTGTTCTTCCTCTTAATTATATACCCATTTTGCTAGGGCAGAGGTCGGTTTTCCATCCCACTTCCTTGTGTCCTCTCCCTGGTCACACAGGAAAAAATACGTTACCCTCTGTCTCAGAGTGGCACTTGCTCCCAGTAGCAGAGACTCGTCCATACTGGCAGGGCATGGGACATTTCCTCTCTAACTCGCTGGAGTCTTTTGAGTCTTTCCGTCGTCTTGGTTGGACTTTCTTCAGCTGGAGTGCAGGTTGGTAGGGAGTAAAAAAGATGATCTTCATATTGTCAGTCACATAGTTTTCTGAAGCACTATTTGTTCTCCTTTCATTGATTGACATCAGTGCCAATGAGTTGCATCCAGTGATGGCATACTCCATACAAATTTCTGCCACATGGATTGTGTACACTGGACTTCATCTGGATCTACAGAGACTGTTCATTATTTGAATCCCTATAGATTACCTCCAGCACAGCTAATTCTCTCAGGTACTGGATACCTTTCTCCATGCTGTTCCACCTGCTTGGGCACACTACTACGTCATCCTTGAGAGAACCTTTCCCTCGCGCTTGACAGGAGTCACCTCCAGAGGCTGAGAGTTTCTGTCCTCTTCCCAATCCCCTTGTCAGTGCCCACATCCTGGGACAGAGATCCCAGTTGTTTGGCTTCACTACTGTCTAGTTTCATATCGAAGGCCACGCTGTCCCAGCATTGGAGCAGCCCGGGTCACCAGGGGCTTTCCTGACTGGCAGCTGAAATCTTTTTCCATATCTCCCAGCTCCCCTAGGGATAGAGATTGGGTGATTATCTCTGGCACTTCCTCTTCCTCCTGTTATGAGGGCCCTACTTCCTCTTCATCCCTCACTAAGTGAACTGATTTGGTCTTGGATTTCTTATTCTATACAAGGGGTGACTGCTACTGAGCGCAGGGTGTTCCTCTGGTTCAGGTGCAGTTTGAGTGGACGCCATACCTGTTGGTTTGCTTTCCTCCTCCTCTCACTGAGGGTGCTGTTTAGTAACAAGCAGTGCCTGGTAAATAGCAGCCAGAGCCCAGCACACTGCAGTAAGTTGCTCCTCTCTGGAGCATTCTCCTTGCAAATACTCTGTCACTTCATCAGAGTCCTGTAGGACTTGTTCAGGAGTGAACTTCCAAACCATTGGAGCAGAGAATTTCCCCAAAACCTGGCCCATTTTGTCCTATATTCCATTCCACTCGTGACTATCCACTCTCAGTGTAAATCTGAGTGACCTTCTTAGAAATCTCTTTCTTTACTCTAAATGTATGTAGATTACACTGAGGAGACCTGGGAGAGTTAACAGCAAGAGTTTGCTTTTCTTAGCATGCAAAGGAAGTTCAAAATTCTCAAAAGCTGTTGAGGCCTAGTAGAGGAAGAGAGGATGAAAAGCTGGGGAAAATCATCCTCCACCTAAGACTGGGTATGATTATTAATAGACTTCCAGAGGTAGCACCCAGAGCCAGGACAGGAGAAACAACACTGAACACACATCACAAAAGGCCCCCCTTGCCCTTGATGTTGTCATATCATAAGGAAACTGCTTTCACATAGTACAGCAATAAAAGGATTCTGATCCCTCTGCCAGCTCTTAAAAATAGCATCATGACAAGCATGTATTGCATATACATGAAGATATACAGTGTTAGGTACCATACCCACATGAACTGACCAAGCAACATTGTGACCGCTGGCTCCATACCTGATACAAAAAGTGCTTAGATAAAAATTGTTTCTAACCCTCTCTGGTCAGATCTTTTGTGTTGCAAGCGTTTGTGCCTCCCGCTGCATGCCAAATAAGGCAGTCATGGTTTAGGAATGGTACTCCCCAATGTAAGACTCCCTCTTAGACTCTCCAAAGCAAGGCCTCTGGGTTGCTCTCTCCTCCCCTCCCTTTCTCTCTGGGGTGGGATGGAGAGATTTGGAGGCATGAAAGGTAAAGATCTCAGGTAAAGATAAGAACAATTTACTGGAAACAGTAGTGAGATAAGAGAACAAACAGTAAGAGCAGCAATGCTGATGAGAGAGGGTACAAGAAAGAGGCAAACAATTCCTGCGGAAACCCCCTGACAACAGAAAATCCTAACTGCTCCCTCCACTATGTCATGCCAGAATAGAGCCCTTCCCCCTGTCCATGGAAAATGACTGTGGGGTGGTATAGGATAACCTCCATGTTTCAGCCATACCCTCTCCTGGGTATCCAAAAATTAACTCTGTCCTGGCCAGAACCAGGACAGCTGTGATGAGAATACTGCTAAGTATATGCCATGTGTTGTGTTAGTAATACATGCGTGTATTTATTGTTAGCATTCAAATTTTATTGGTTTATTTAGAAGTTTGTATCTTTTCTTCATAACTAGATATTTTTGTATACTGCAACCACAAATCATTATTTGGAAATATGGCACTTTGACATTTTATGCTACTAATTAACCTTGTGATTGGCATTCTGTTACTTGACTGACTTTCCTTAAAAACAGATATTTCCTTTCGTCTGCCCTCTTTTCACCTCTGTCTTACATCCTGTTCTCACTAAGGATTTTAAAGTGGAGATAGTTGTATTTGTTTTCTTATCTGTTCTTTTCTTTTTCCTCTTTCAGAGCCTTTATGATCCAAATTTTCATTTTTAATAGGTGTGTGTATATATATATATATATATATATATATATATATATATAGTGATTGTAAGTGTATACAAATGTGTAATTGTTAAATGTGTAAATGTATATTGATGCATTCAAAGTACTGACTACCCTAACTGTACATATTGGCTTAGCTACTCATCTCATCTATAGTCTTCTTTGCTACATCTGCAAAGGAAGGTGCTACAGGACACAAGGCAAAAAGGTAGGTCTGTAGAAACAACATGTCCATCTACATGTTGTTTCTTCCTTCTGCTTCTTTTAGATAAGGGATTTTTCAGCAACGTGCTGAAGTAACATACAGTAATTCAATTTCCATACAGGGATCTGAATTTCTTTGCAAGCACTAACGAGGTGAGATATGCTAAGCCCCGGTAAGGTAGAGGGGAAGTATTAATATTAAAGTTAAACAGATGGAAAATCTGGTCATGCGAGTCACATTTGAGGTTTCTTCTGCACTGTAAAATTAGTCTGTAGCAAAGCAAAGAGCAGAACCTAGTTCTTTTGACTAAGTTTAAGATACAAAGCTACCATGTAGTAGCTGATCTGTGGTAACTGATGATGTGCACTGTCCGAAGTGGCAACAAAGGGTTAGTGACACTTAATTGAGTAGTTAATTTGAATTACCTTGCATTCTTCTTAGGAGTTGGTAGTCCTATTAGTTTTCTTCTGAATTAGATGAGGAAGAACTGACTTTGAAACATTTACTGTTGCCACAACGAAACGAGTATTAAGGACGAGTGGTTGCTACAGACCTTCCAGACCTCCCAGACCTTCATAGCTGTAACTGATATTTTTCAGAACTATATCTTTCCCAAAGTTTTTGGATTCTCACATGGCTTTCCTGGATGAACTTCCTCTGTCCTGCCAGGCTCACCTTGATTCAACTGCTGATTGCTTCAGAAAGGATAAGTCCCAAAGACCTTTTTGCTTCTTCCCCAAGTCCAGTTGTTAGGGTGAAACTGATCTTCAAAGTCCTAAAATCATGATGCAGATACAGCAGATTTGGGCGGTTTTGCATTAGTTCTTTAAAGGTATGAAGTGAGTAGTAAGTTTAAAACTTGCCTGGACACTGTGATTTGGAGGTTTCTGATGCTGACTGGTAATTTGACCTAGGAAAACTGTTTGATTGTTGGTTTTTTTCTCTGTAAACTTCTCTCTAGAGTCTGACAACAAAACTTAGTCTTTGTGAAGAGCAGGGAACCATTATGCATCCTGCCTCATGTAGCAAAAAGGAAATTCAGAATTGTCATTCTAACAGTTGACACTGTAAAATGTCATTGAAGAAAGCTTTTTTATGTTAGTCTTTAGATTGACAGGTTATGACAAAACTGCATTCATGTTGCTTGAATACATCTTTTGTCTGGTTTTATATGCTTTTTGACTTGTCTAGAAAATGACATATTGAGGTTTTCACAAGCCTTAACCAGGTGTGATTTTCTTTATGGAAGATACTTTGGTAGGACTACAGCTGAAGGCGAATAAACCAGTGAAGCTTAGAGAGGCCACAGCCCTTCTTCAGATGGTAGCTGTGAATTGAAAGACTCATTAATCAACAGCCAAGTCACAGGTGTGATGGCTTCCTGCAAGCTGCCAACAGACTGTGAAAGTCATATCCAACATGCCAAACTGTTAAAAAAGGCACATCTATAAACATTTTCAAACTTTTGTGTTTCTATTTTAGTTGAAAAACACAACTCTTGCATGTTTTCATTTTTGACTTCCTTCTTCTAAAAGAAAAGTATTTGTTTGTTTTCCAAGGAATACTATTCAGTTTAGGAAACAAAAGAAAAAGCAGATACTGTTTTCAACTTTTGTTCATTTTAATATGTTAACAGATTCACTTGAATGGACACACAGTTTCAATTGCAGTTATCAAAGTAAATAGTTTTAATATTATAAATTTTTGTGTGCAGAAAATGTGCACAGAAGCTTTGACAGAAAAAAATTATTACAAGGTTTTTCTGCATGTAAATAGCTGGCTATTTTCTTCATGATTTTCCAGTACTTTCCCTTAGTACAAAAATTACCTGGATCAAAGATTCAATTATGTTGTCATGCTACAATGTAGACAGTCATAAAATGTTTAAAGTGAAATGACTTAGAAGATTTTATTATTTAATCAACCTGCACTGAATTTTTCACCTGCACTGATGGGAAAAACCCATCTAAGAAGCCAAATGAAATCTCCATACAATTTTTCCACATAATTCTTCCTTAAACTCTGTGGATCCCCTGAAATGAAGGAGAGTCTTATACCTCTCACTAATTTTTTTCCCCCAGATTATCCTTAAATTGATGTACTCCCTGTAGATCAAAATTAATTTTGCTCTGTCAAAGAGCAATGAGTATGAATTTGCTAGAAATTTTGTATTTGCTAATTCCTTGGTCTCCCTAATTATCATATTTTTCCAAATATGGATGGTCAATAAAATAAAAATTTTTTAAAATCTTAAGCGGATGAGAATTATCTCCCACCTTCATCTGGGGTGAGGAATTTCTTAATAGCCATAGTCTGATCTTATGTTTCTCTCTTTAGAACATCTGTATCAGGTTTGATCTGCATATCTAGAAATTAATTTTAATTTGCAATCCATATTTTCACTGTTTTCTGCCTGGATTGCCAGTTGCAAAGTTATTTTGCTCTTATTCAATTTAAGTCAATCAAACTGTATGTAATTACAATGCCTGCTGGCTCAGCTGCACTGTAATGCACGCAAAAGAGAAGGAAGCAATGGTGCTGCATTTATTGCAGTAATAAGGTCTTATAATAGTCATATATGAAAAGTGATATCTGCTTTGTCTTTGCAAGGCTCTGTAAGCAGATATTTGAATATACCTGTCTTTAAGATATATTTGTAACAGATTTTATCTGTTTACTCAGTGTAGTGCTACTGCTTGTTATTGGAGGGTTTTCTGAGGCGTATACAGCTGTCATGTTGTGTCACCGATCTTAGAAAGAACTGTTGTATTTTCACTTTAACAACAGTTATTTGTATTTTAAATAGATTTCACTATTGGGATGAGGGAGAATTTTATTTTTGTTTCAAGTTTGAACATAGATTAATGCCTATATTTTTTCTTGTTCTGTTTCTGTTGTTACTTTAACTCGGTAATTAAACACCTCTGCAAGAAGACCCACCCTCTAGAATAATATATAAATGATCCCTTTGATTGTACTAGTAAAGACTGTGATAGCTGAATTTAAATACCACCAAACTCTTCCCACGAAAGTGTTAATGAAATTATCAATAAAGTAAGTATAATGATTTCACTTGGGATAATTACATGGGTAATTTAACAGCACATTTGGATAGAATCTGAGAGCATTTATGTGGTATACAGTTAAACCTCTGTAAATGATATGTAGAAAATAAAAGGTTTTCTTATTAAAAATGTGAAGCAGTAACTCTTAACTTTATGTTTCATTTTTCTCTTATTTTCAGTATTGCATTATTTATTGTTTCATAGGTGAAACAGGAGTCACTGTCAGATCATGCTATAGAAATAGCTAGTGGACTTACTAGTCTCAAAATGAATACATAGACAATTGGGTGTTCTCTTATATAGTTCAGTGGAAAAATGGTTGTTGAATAAGAAATTTTGATACCATAGTTTCAGAATTTTAGAAATAAAAATTAATGGTGTTTGAATTGTAAATACATGAATTTGGAGAAGAAATATATAACAGTGACCTTATAGACATTCGGTATCAAAAGAAGTAAGCCACAATTTCAAATGTGAGCTGACTTTCCATTAATATGCTTTTATGGTACTTTGTTGACTCTTTGCATGCTGCCAATCAGATGCTGTGTTTGCCTTATGTACAGAAATTAGTCTAATCTGGGAGATGGTCCTTGATTTTTTTTTTATTCTTTTTTCCTTTTTTTGTGGGGAAAGTGATTCTTCTCTGGCATGTCTGTGCTGCACTGATGCAATTGCAATCCATAGAGAGAAATGTAGTTCTCCAGTAGGCCAGGCACAGGTTATTTGTTACGTTTATTAGGTCGTAATAAGCACCTTAAACTCATCCAGATACCAATGGGCTTTGATGATGATCGGAGAACATTTGATAAGCGTATTCTCTTTTCATTAAGTCAATTGAAGCTTGCTGCAAGTGTCATTTTTTGTTGTTTTATATTATAGACACAAGTTCCACAAGCTGAAATGTGTTTGCCAGCTCTTTCCACAACTCCTGAATGTGGTCTCAGAGAAACAAGCAGAAGCTCTCTGTTCAGAATAAATCATACAGATAACTCAGGCTAGGGCCAGACTCATTTTTTTAGATCCAGCCCCAACTCTACTCAAGATTAGTTGAAGCATCAACCTATATTAAGCAAAGACAAGCAAGAGACATGTGATCATATGTGTTTCAAATATAAACAGCCAGTGCCAACAGCAAACATCTTTCTCCTCTTTCCAATAACCTCCTAAAAAATTCCATGTGTGCCTTGAAAAGTAGCAATGACAGAATGGCATTTTATGGGATTCCAAACATGAGACCTTTCCAGGAAAGAAGTAATTACAATTGCTATCAGACAATGAAATATTAAACATACTCTAAAAATTGAATGTGTTAGTCTTATAGAAAACAATTCTATTCGCTTTTGCCAAACAACCTAACAAATGAGGAGTGAGACGTAGGTTGCAGATAGAGCAGCAATTCTCTGAACACTTCTCTGTGTGTTTGAAAGCGATCATTGATCTCTGTCCATCTAAACTTCACCACCAAATTGTCATTGATTAAGGGGACCTATGCATTCTGATATTATGAGGTTAGGTTCACAGATCATTCTCCACCATCATGCCCAAACCAGAATGTTTTGATGCTAACTGCTCTGAGTTACAGTTCAGTCTATAACTTTCTGAGCAAGAAAGGTTTGGAGACGCTCATCTGGCAAAGAGTGCTCCTTTGCTCTGTTACTTTTCCACCAGGAGAGGTAGTGAGCCTAGAGCAAGGTTTGTGTGATGAGGCTTTCATAGTGTCTTCACTATTGGTAAACATTTTTGGTAGAAAGTTAACAGTCTGAAGGTAAAGACCATGTTTTAGTTTCCTTTACAGCAACATAATGGAGTTACTCTAATACTTTTAGAAGTATGTGCTGTCAGTTTGTTGTTTACTTACTGGCATTTAGATCAGTGAGGCTTGAGTTTCCTTTGCAGCAACTATGCATCTTATACCATGATATTTTAATTCTTCTACCAATTTATGACATTTCCTAATGTGTTTTCTTAACTTTGTTAAATTTTGTTTTCTTGTTTTAATCTATCTGTGCTATCACATGCTGAATTTTCCTACATGGTAATTAATATTTTTATCCCATCCTAAAACATAATCCTGAATCTGCTTATTCATGTCCTTATTCTAATGACTTGTCTCTGTGAATTCAGTACAATAACATGAGCTCAACATGTTAGACTAGATTGAATATTTGCAATTCTGGGGTGTAAGGAGAAGCCTACTTAGAAATAGCAGTGTTTCTTTGGCCATCTATTTGTCATATGTTTGGTTATGTATCTGTGGTCTGCAAACAATGATGTGCTTGCCCCACAGTACAGTGTTTGTATCTTTTCCATGTAAGTACGTTGAAAATAACACACCATTGAAATTTTAATTAAAATTCGAATGGTAGCTGTTATGGGGGCCTTCTGGGTATTCTGAGGATGCAGAAATCTTTTGTTCTGTAAAATAAGACAGTAGTGAACTATACCATTATATTGTCCATTAAATCTATTCTGTGCCAAGAGCTGTTTTGAGAGATTTTTTTTCAACTTGTTTCAGTTATGATTTATTAGGAATATTCCTTGAAGGTCAGTAACATGTGCTAAGTATCTGTCCATATGAGGACAAACCAATGTCCAAACAATATACTGTATTATGCATTTCAAAACAATAAAATGTTTAAATGAATATTTACCATGATGCAGCAAAGTAGAATTTAAAGAAGAGAAGCCTTATATCTCAAGTAATATGCAGTTGATCTTTGGTTATTTTATCATTTATTGGTTTGTAATGGTAATTGTTAGAACAAGTGAAAAATAGTATGAACAACATACTAGTTCCTCCTGCTGGGCTAACAAATGGCAAAGTCATGGTTTCACGAAGTTGATGTCAAATATTCCTGCAGTTAATGTAATAAAAAAATTAGAATGAGTTTTTCCTACTGCGATGAAATAGCTTAGGAAAAAGGATGAAGAAAGAAAGATAATTTTTCTGTTTCTTATAATACTTTTTTCATAGTTTATTGAAATGATAAATAATCACACTGAAAGATGTAAAACAAGCTTTGGTATAACTGAATTAATTTTAAAAGAGCTGGGTTATTACAAGGAGTGCACACCTTGTGAACTGAGTGGTTTTTTCTTTAATGACACTTTCTCAGCATCTGATAATGACATAAAAATAATACTTTTAAATCTTCCAAAACAGACATGTCAGGTTCTCAGTGGCATCTTATAATTGTGAAAACTGAGGGGCGTACTTTTAACTCTCCTCAATTACACATCTACATCAGGGTTTCACATGCTTATTCTTCTCCATAGTTTTAAATACATGGGAGAATTTGATCAGTGTCCTTTTTATATTCAAAATTAGCTTCTGTCTCAAAAGTGTCTTATTGTCATGATGTCACTACATTTCAACATCTGTGACCTTTTGCTCCATATGGATTCATGGTAGACCTTGTTGTATTTTTGCAAACTAGATTGCTTTTGTCCCTCTACTAGGGGGTATCAAAGCCTTTTGGACTAAAATTTTACTGGTAGGTTTGCAAATAAATAAATAGAATAAAATTAATATACTAAAAGTACTGAAGAGTGACTGAAAACACCAAACAAAGAAACAAACCTAAAGTTTATGTATAATAAGGACCGCCAGATGTCGCAAAGGCATCATTGATGGAGTGGTTTTTTATCCAAAATGTGGCACTTATATGAGGAACAGAAGTATTGTGTTGGAGAGTTGCAGAGGCCATAACAGGTCAGTGAAATGTCCTTCAATCATTTGATTTTTACATTTAAGAATAGGCCGAGATGAAAAGATAGACACATATCTGACGTTGACATTGCTACCATTTAGATAACCGATGCAATTGCCTTAGTCGGTGGGCTCAATCAGATCTTTATTACTTTCAAACCCATGACAGAATTAATTTTGGTGGGTTTTTTTCTTATAAAAAATTAAAGTTCTGAATGTCACCAGATCACAAACTTATAAGTGTAAAATTATTATAATAGATATAGTTTTATTTTCTGCTTATTCTTCTAAAATGTCAAATACATTAAAAATATTACCAAGAATAACAAGTAGAATTGAAAGAATTTGAACTGGGTTGAACAGCATGCATAATTGGGAGTAAAACAAGTTGAACTTGGAAACAAGTATTTGATGATTGATTTTTTATTGAGACAGAATGAGAATGGTAATGGATAAAGCTATTCTCCTTATTGAGAGAAAATATAGCGTTTTTCAACATGTCTTCAGTATGAATGGAAGCCCTGTCAAAAAAAATGAGTAACACATAATGTCTTTTAAAAGGTAAATTAACATAAGTATATCACTTAGTTTGTGGATCAAATTTTACACTTGTCAGTTTTATTCATAATGTCATAAAGTTTATATTTAAAGGATAGTGTTATTACCTTTGTTATGTCCTGGAAAAGCCTAATGTTAAGTGAGTTCATTGTAGAATTTAAATTATTTTCAGCAGAAGAAATGCCAGTGCAGAAAATTAGGTCCAAGATATGTATTCATGTGCAGATCTTAGTCAAATCCCTAGTAATTTTAAGTACTTGAAATACATTATTCAACAAGTAAGCTGCTGTATGCTTGTGTTTAATGGGCTCTGCCTGAGTGTACAGAAACTGTCAAGAGAAAATATAGAACATGCATCATTCTAATTTAATTATGATTATTCTTAAAAAATAAAATGAAATTGTGTCCATGAGGTGTTGTGTTGTATGTAGGAATGTGCTATCTTTATTAATAAGATTGAATTTGATTTTTTTTTGTATGATTTTTGCTGATTTCTCTGTTGGTTGGGCATATGTGCTACACCAAATAAACATAACATAAAAGTATAAAAATTGTGTTGATTCAAATGTTGAAGATGTTCAAAATGTCAATTTAATTTATACTGAGTGCATATATGTATATTTAACATACATTTTTGCTTTTACATGTTATACATAAAAAGATGAATTAGTAATATAGTTATGCATATATGCATTTCCCTAATTTTTATTAAGTTAAATTTAGGCCCTGAACTTTTCTCAAATAAACTTGAATTAAAGTCCAATTTCCATGAACTATTCCTTCGAATAAAATACTTGTTGAGAACTGATGTATGAAAACAAGCAGATCTTTATCTCTGATTATGATTTTTCTGATATTTTTCTTTTGTAATTCTGATGCCAGTGGAGTTCTGAACTTAATAGGCAATTCCTAACTTAATAGGCATAGTTGCTTAATATTCCATAGATATCAAACTCTTTAACTTTACCTTTGAAGTCTTTATATGACAGTGGAGGGTTTCTTAAGGTCCTGGGCTTTTAAACATGAACAGATTTATGTATGTGTGTGTTTGTGTATTCTGCTTATGAGCTACATACATATGGAATACTTTGTGTCTTTTTTAAGACTTTATGTATATTTAACCTTTAATTTAACTAGCAAGTTGTAAGATTTCCATAAAAGGTAGATGAGCTTTGAACTCACTGAATGTTATTGCTGTAGCTCAATTGATCACTTCTAAGATTTATGGGGTTAAAACCAAGACATATGTCTTATTTTTAATAGTTATATTAATAAAATTATTTAGCATAGATAAGGAATTTGTACCCTGTTCTCTGTATTAAATCAGTATTTACAGTTTTCAAATAGCAGTTTATAGGTTTTGTTAGCAAATTTGAAGGGGGAAAAAGACAAATAAGTAATTATATAAATTTTTTTTACTATGAGTAAGATAATCGGTTATGTGGTAGCTGTGCCATCTTTCTAAAGCTAAGTTGATCTGGAATGTATTAGAATTTTTTGGAAAGTTTTTACTTTTTTGCATCCTGTTATGCTATCTTTTAGTAAAATATGACTTATGTAGGTGTTATCCTAATTAAATCACACACGCCATTCCTCAATGAAATAAAAAGTCAATACTTGAATGACAGTTTGGCGGGGAAAACTCGGTGCATGGAATTTCAAATGGTAAAAACCTGCAGTCGTAACAAAGATGGAATCCATCCCTATGTTGCATAGCTTCCTGATCATATCTTTAAACCTGATAGTAACAAAGAATGTTTATTTGTTGCCAAGCTATTGTAGGTTTTATTCCTGGGCTTAGATCCTAATTATCAAGAAAATTGCATCCGTTTTATCTTGCAGAAGAGTATACTGCATCATGGCATATTTGGTTATTTGGCACTATAATATTGTTACCTTACTTGAAACACATGGTCCCTCTTGATATACAAGAAAAAACTGAATCCATTTCAATAAATTAATAGGGATGAGAATACCAATCCATCCTTCTTTTCAGAGGTTCACATACATTGTAATGAAATGCATTAGGAGTTTTCTTCACTTGAAATCCAAATGAGACCCATTTTGGCTCACACCCTTGACAGTCTCTATTATAAGCACTGCTGTCTCCTGTTCATGTGTGGGCTTAGTAAAATGCTTCCTTTGTAAGATGCACAGAGACAATATAATGCCATGAAAGACGAAGGTGTCAAAACACAAAAGTTAGAGGCAATCTAATCAATGCCTCCTGATTTAGCCTTTGAAGGCTCTCTTCATTAAAACTCTTTAATTGTGAGGCTTATCTTGAGGTAGAGCTGTTACTTAATATTTTTCTTTGGACAGTCATTTGTACCTTTTAACGTAATTTCAATATTCATTGTTTTGTAAATTGGATGCCTTGTTAGCAATAGTGGTGGTATGAATGACTTGCATTCAAGTGATTGAAGGTAGTAGTGTATAAATGCTTGGTTCTCTCCCTCTGGAGTTTAATGGAGTTTTATTTCTATGTATGTCATTATAAAATACATGGTTTTCATTGTGAGTCTTTTTATTTCTATGTATAGGAATGCAGGTTGCAATATTTTAAAATCATAAAAGAAAGACTTCTAGCTGAATCTTTTTGAACTTTTTAAGATTTTGAGATTCAGTGCAAACATTATAAATTCTATATAAGAGGTGAAAAATGTGATCCCATATTATGTTATTCTAAATAAATTTTGAAAAGGTATGAGATAAAAAAGATGGTACATAGACCTTTTCTTCACAAATGATAATAAAGTTGATAGTGGTTGCTAGAAAGCAACTTCTGGAAATCTGTTGAAAGTGTGTCTGAAAGCAGATAATTTGGAAAATGCTTTTAAAAGAAATACTTTCCACCTGAAAACTGCCAACTTAAAAATAAGGAAAGCCTGTACAAGCCACATGACATATCTTGTTCTTAAAAAATATATATATATGTATTTTCACCCTGTGTGTTGAATCGTACTGTAGTACCAAGTGCATATGCATGTAATGTATGTATGTTATAAAGCAGCAAATGCATTTTCACATTACAGTATTCGATTTTAGTCCTATTAAAATTTTGAAAGATTTATTGGAAAATGAACATTGCATTTTTTAATATCTGTCATAAAACCTACAACTGTTTAATGTCTGGAATATCAAGAAATCTGATATTTCCCTTGGATTAATCAACGATTAAAATAATTTTAACATGTAAAAAACAAAAAGGAAAAAATATAAAGATCATAGAACTCTTTTGCAGAAATCCCTGAAAATGGAAATAGAATTGAGGCAACTTTGACCTGATTTTTAATGGCTAGTGTAGTGAGTACAGCTGCCCTTAGTAATTACTTGTGATAGGTTTTTTTTTGAGTTCCATATGTATAGCAGCTTCAGGCCCGACTACCTCAATTGCTGGCACACAAGCAGATTCTTCCAGGTGCTGAAAATTAAATTTTAATGTATTACTTAAATATTAAGACAATAATAGTTTCAGTAATTTTACTGCTACAGCTGTAGTGCAAAGTATGCCTATACACTATAGAGGTTATTGCATAGTGTACTAGAATGAAAATTACCATTGTCTTTAAATATTTCCAAGGAAGTAAATATTTGATGTAAAGATAAAAACATACATTTGCTACATGGTGTATTTTTAAAATATTGAACACATCTTGACTAATTTATAGGCTAAGATTTTAAAATGCTACATTGTAATTTATATGAATTTATGTTATAAAATGGATGAAAGTTCAAGAAAAGTAAGGAAAAACTTAGTGACCCCTGTGCTGAGGGCTTGAGCAAGACAATTCCAAAAAGCTATAAGCGGATAGTTAGCCTAAAATATGTATTTAATTATGTTGATATATTTTCTGGATTAGAGTTCAGGCATGTAACTTCACTGCGTTTAACCCTATGTCATTGTTTAAGAGAGATATCTAGAGCTAACTGACTGGCTTACACAAACTTTTTACCCCAAGAAAATTAAGGTTATCATAAAAAGGTGAAGTAAGTTGTGGGAAAGTGTAATTACAGTGAACTGAAAATACCATGCAACAAAGTATATTTTTATATTTTCCAAGAATCTTCTGTGATGTCCATCCCTTTTGTTTCTTCATTCCAACAAATTTTAACTATGCTTGGAATAAGCAGCAGTGTCCAAGTTTCAGTGTAGGTTAAGAAGAGTTGGAATGCACTTCTGAGTACTTTTTCCTATTTTGAAACGTAGTAATTGAGTGTAATTGTGTCCTGAAAAAACCTCACTGTTATTCTCCCCAGATTAGCAGTTTACAGAGTTGCCATCTCAATATGGTATCTCCTGTACTTCTGTGGTCTTCCAATAAATATTGCAATTTAGAATCTCTTTAATATGACATCAAAGAATTAATTAATTGATTATTTTCACTATGCGTCATCAGAAATCCGTGGCTTACTGGGGTACCTTCAGCCTGGTACTATACTGTTTTACCCATGAACTTTAATTTTTACTTTTTAAAACCTATGCTGTTTAAAAGGGCCTTAAACAGACTGTGTTGTCAGCAATCTGCACTCAATGTCATTTTATTTCTTTCCTAATTGTGTGAATTCTGGAAGGTTGTTTAAGTGAAATTAAGTTATGGATTTAAGTTCTCCGCTGATCACTCGTTGTGAAGGGTAATTCTTTCAATTCGTTTTGATTATAGTACTGAATATTGATTTAGATTCATTTTAATAGTGAATGGATCTTTTATTCCATTGTAACAAGATTATCACCCCTTCTCTAGTCCAAAGTCCCTCTCACTAAAGCCATTTATCTTTGGATTAGATGATTTTTCTGAAAATAGGATGGTCTATGTAGTGTTAGTACAAGGTCATGTTTAAGGCAAAAGTTACGGCAGCTTTTAAAATACATTCTAGTCTTCACAAAATCATTTTGGAAATAAGTAAATTGCAGTGCTTTTATCTTAATTATGTAGTTGGATTTCAAGATGAATAGTTACATCAATATGTTCTACTATTTTTAATCGTTATGGATATTTTCAGTTGGAAAGTTCAAGAAGGAACTGATTTAAAACAAAACCAATACAAAACTAGAGAAATTAAATCCAGAAAACAGAATCATCACCACACGTCTCATAATCTTTTGCTATCTATAAATCTAAATTTCTCTATCTGTCCGGTGCCTAATATTTTTTTCAAAACAGCTGATCCAGTGTTCTGTACATATTGACTTTATTTTGACTTTTACTATGATTTAAATATCTATATCCACTAAATTAAACCGAATGTTTTTGGTTTCTGAATAGCCTTATTTAATTTAGCATCCACATATTTTTGGTTGGATACACATTGATTTCATTGATACAGAATCAATCCCTAATCTTCCATCCTATTTAAAGTATCTTTCAATTATAATGAACTATTGCTGTTAATAGTTAACATAGCTATATTTTTGAACAGTTCTTTTTGACTGCTGTAAGGTATCTCTTCCCCTACTGAGAGATGCATTTTCTTCTAACTGAGGAGTATCTGACTCAGACTTACAAAATACATATGCAGTCCTATATTCATGAAATAACTTATGGCTTTCTGTGCCTTTTCAGATCCAATCTCATGTGATAGCAATGTTACTGTTTTGTAACATGACAAGATAAATTTACCTGATTTCAAACTAAGATTGTTAAGGACAGTGATGCTATGATGTCCTGGTTCTGGCCAGGACCAGATTAATTTTTGCAGTAGCTGGGAGGCAGCATGGCTAGGACACGGAGGTTATTCTGTACCACCTCGCATCATTGCAGGGGTTCCTTCTGGTGGAGAAAACATGGCTATTGTTTATTATCGAGGAGTTTTTTTCAGTGTGAATCCTTTCTTTTCTTGAACCCTCCATCATTAGTACTGTTGCTGTTACTGTTTGTTTTCTTATCTCATTGCTGTTTCCAGTAAATTGTTCTTATCTAAACCCATCATCTTTACCTAATATGCCTCCAATTCTCCTCTCCATCCTGCCACAGCAGTGATGTGAAGGGGAAAACAAGAGACCAGTGTGGTTTGGAGAGTCTGGGTGGGGACACTGAATTGGGGACTACCGTTCCTTAACCACGACATGTTTATAACGAGGCTTGGGGGGTAATGTGGACCCCTTGGGTTTACCTGGTGGGATGTGTGCCCCAGTCCGATGACACACAGGTCTGCACATCTCTATAGTCAAAATCAAGGCTGCCTCCAGCCTAGTAATGGCTCTGATCATTATCCAGTCAGGTGACTATACCTGCAGTTTGATGAATGCTATTAATGATGAAATAAATTACATTTTCTCTTCTATTTTGTTAACTATTATTAATGTATACATTAACCAAAAATTAGTTGTCTTACTGGATTCTCTCTGATAAGTGATGCTTGGAAAGATCACAAGCTCATGAGCTGTTGCCTCACAGTGCACTATCTTGTGCAAAACATTTTTTTCTGAGATAAAGCAAGCCCTACTTTATAAAAAATGTAGACTCTATAGATGAAAACTATCAACAGACTAGGTATTTCTATGTATAAAAGTTAAAAAGATTAAATTGACCATGCTCAAAAGTATAATGCTTGGAATTTCTAATGCAGGCACCACTTTATTAAATTGAACAAAGTGATTTATCATGTCATTTGTGTCTCTTTTTAAGGGAATAAAATAAAAAATAGCTACATTAGAAATCTGTCTTAAGAACTGAAAATGCATTATCTGAAGTAAATCCAGAGCCCAATTTTGTAATCTCACCATTAGAAGGCAACAAACTGTTGAAGCAGTATGCTTTGCTCTTAAATGGACTTTCACAATGGCCTCGGACTTTGTTTTCCCTTGATTTAATTTGAGACATTCCCAGACTGAAAGTGTGAGTCTAATGAAGACGATGGTCAAATTTCAGTAAGGCTCTGATTTGCTCTTGGGTGACTAGTTGTGACTGAGGTGTTTTTTTTCTTTTTAACATTTGAAGTAGTATAAAAATTGTATTTGAAAATGTAGTACACGTTTAAAATGTACAAAATTCCTTACTTGTAAATTAGCAGAGGAGAGAAGAGTGACAATTTAGAAAATATTGGAAGTGGGTTTTTTGCTTCTTTAACTGAATTTTCCTGAACGCTGAGATATAAAGGACTGACCTCTCAAGATGGAACATGTCTAATTGGAAGTAGCATAAAAGATGATAATATCAATGGATTTCAATGTAGTATAATTATATGTTGAAGCAGAACCCCGGAACTCTATTACTGCACATTGACAGGCAGAATCGTAAAAGCCAAAGTCAGGAACCTAATTTCCAGGGAAAATAATAGTAGGCAGATTAGTACGAAATATGTATTTTAATTACAAGCCATCATAGTCTAACCGTCAACCTCCTTTTTCTTTCCCTTTCCCTTTTTTTTTTCCCCGAACTGGTATTTTTTTTTTTGTTTCCTTGTATTTCAAATGAGGTTTTATAGTTAGAGCTAAAATCATGGCATTCTCAGATTGTAAGGGCCTACAAAACTTATGTTCAACATCTCTCCTTTTTTTGTGCTCAGTAATTAAAAATGGCTGTGGGCATTTTTCACCCTTTGAGGTTTACCAACTGCTATAGCATTTGTAGAATGATTTCTTCACCTGCTTTTCGTGGAATAACCAAATACCGAAGCAGCTTGAAGTATTTTTCAAAAAAAGTTCACCTCTAGGCTTCTCATCTCTAGCACATAGACAGCTTTATCACTATTTCACCATTCAATTAGTTTTGAAATCCTAAAAACAAAAATCATTAGTAAATCTTTTGTCATGGATAAAAAAAAAGAGATTCCTTTTTAGTATTTGTATGTCATAATGCTAGGCCTAGAAAATTAGTCTAATTTATTATTTAAAACACTGGTGGGATTCCTAATTGCATCCATCATTAGATATGACACGTTTAGAACTGAGAACCATATCCAGTGAGAATTTTCCAGTTTGAATTTTAAAATAAAAATATTTTTCAAGAGATCCCTAGCTATCGTTTGTTACTATGGAAACGGCCCTATTTGTCTGAGAGCTCTGCCCGATTGCCAATGGGAGTGCGAGCAGCGTCAACTAAACATACGAATACATCAAAGACAAATTCATATGCTCAATCTGATCAGCTCAATTAATGTAAGAACAGAAGCTGAAGGGGGTTAAAAGAGGGCAGTCATTCAGCATAGATGAAGCCTCTTTTAGCAGAATATATACACTGGCCTTTTGGGGGAGGAATTTAGCACACTGTCAAAAACATTACCAGAAAGGAAAGTACTAGGCCTCCTACACCTAACAGATATGAAGCTGTCAGACAAAGAATAGCACTATTCATTAAATGACACTTATTTTCTCCCACTTTACAAGAATGTAGTGAACAAAACAAGCAGGGGAGCAGCTGAGAGAGACACTTTTTTCTTTTCCTAGTGATGACAGACATGCAGCAATTATGGTGATAACTAAGGAATACTAAACAAGAAACCAGGCTTCATTCTGTTTATCACCTAGAATTTTGTTACTGAATTTGCATGCAACTCATGTTTTGTTTTATTATTTATGTCTAGGACAAATTAGATGCTTTTGTTTTTAACAGGGTGCTTTCAGTTTGGTGAAGAGTGCCACTAAACTATACACATTCTCCAATTCTCCTTGTTAAATGGCCATATCAAGTTGAAGTGCTTTTGTAGTGAGTGAGTTTCAAAGCACAACAAAACTGCTATTTCCAACAGAGAGTAAAAGAGCGTTAGTGTAATGGCAGGTATTGTGTACTATTTCTGCCATACATAATTTAAAAGACAGTTAAAGAAAACCTCTGCTAATTCTCATCTTGACTTGCAGAAAGTAATAGAGCTTTGTTACGTATTTTTAGTGTTGCTATTTACACATTCCTGTGAAGTTTTTAGGTGTTACATAAGTTAGTTTTATAGCAGATTGAAGTAAGCGGGAAGTCCCACAAGGCTACTGCTTTTAAGAATCTCATACTTACGCCAGGAAGATTTGATTTAAGGTCTATTATAAATAGTCTGCTACTTTTATCTGCATGATCATGGCCTGATTGATCCTGACTTTGTAGCCATGTGCTCCATAATATGCTGTCATGCAATGCTGACAGCTGCAATGAAAGAACAATAAATGTGGGGCAGCAGTAATGTAAAGGTCTAGCCAGTCTGTATGAAAACTGATAGCTGCAGTATTGGCTCCTATGGTACCATATGTATCAGCCCCTTTGGGAATTTCTTGGTAAGTGAATTAAAATGGTCTCCTAATACACAGATAGAGGATGGGAGAAGGTCTTGACTTACAAAAACCTGCAGATTGCTAAAACCTTGTGTTAAAGTCAATGAGTAGACATAAACTTACTTCAGAAAAAAAAATATTATGTGTCTGAAAAATGGATGCACAAAAATTGCTGTGCGTATTTATATGCTGATAACATGAGTACTTAATATAGCTAAATTTAATGTGATAGTTTAAAGTTGATAGGACTTTTTTTTCTACCACTCTAACTAAATTTTTTGAGCAACCTTATGATTTTCATTAATTTTTGCATGTGTTAATTATAATGCAGTAAGAAATCTGCATTTTCCAATGTAATTGTAATTACAATGTAATTAAAGTAAAACTCCCTAGTCTTATAACTATTACTCTACTCCAATTCGTGACTTGAACCAATCCTTGATTTTATCTGTATTGTGTATTATTTCAGTATTATTTTCTGTATTATGTATTATTTTAGTATTATGTGACATACTGAATGAAGTTCTTTTCTTTTTCATGTTGTGAACGTATGTATGTGTATGGACACTGTTAAAGTAAAGAAACCAGAAATTTCTGAATATTTTCAGATTTGCTCAGGTTTGCAATGAAGGGCATTGTTGTGGTTTGAGCTGCCCACCCCCCCGGGGGGGGCTGGAAGTGGTTGGTCCCAGGTGAGTTTCCGATGAGGGGCCAGTCAGAGCTGTGTTTCGCCCCTGTGAAATCAGGATATTACAACAGCCGGAAGGAAGTTGTTGGCAGTGACAGAGAGAGAATGGAAGCCATGAGGTGAGAGGAGAGAGGCCTGTGGACCCCTAGTGGGGGGTCAGGCCCTCTTCCCCTCCCTGGCCGGGCTGCGGGGAGCCCAGAACAGTATTATAACTGGACTGGGTGCGTGGCCAAAAGCTAGGGGGGTTATTCCCCCCCACTGCTCAGGAGAGGTGGTGGCGTGGACTTGAGAGGCCAGCCAGGGAGTTGGAGCTAGCTCCCCCCTGGCAGGCAGGCACAGCATTGGAGCCGAGCCAGAGACGGGCCGAGGGGTGGCCCGGGAGCTGCAGAAGCAGTGGAGATTGTGCAGAGCTGGAAGAATTCCAGGCAGAGGAGAGAGACCACAATGGCGGGGGAGGGAGCGACTCTGAGCTGAGACTGAAGCAAAACGGGAGACGGGCCGAGAGGCTCAGAGGGGCCCTACGTGGGTTTGGACAAGGGCAGCCGAAAACTGATGGATGAGGAATGCAGGGGGAGGAATGCCTTCCCTGTAACACGTGGAAGCTGAGGTGATGCAGCAGCTGGCACAGAGAGAAGCCAAACCAAGCAGGCTTTTTCTGGGTAAGGACTTTTGGTGAAAATTATTGGGGTATAAAAACTGAGCAAAACCCAGAAACCCTGCAACCTGGAGAGGAAGAGTGAACATCTTACTCTCTGGGAGGAACCTTCACGAAACAGAGAGAAAGAACTCAAAAGCTGACTCCCTGTAAAATTATGATGGAGACCTGGTAAAGCAAATGTTCCTTTGCAGTCCAGGAAGAGATCTCAGCAGAGGCTGAGGAGCTGGTGGGGGTGCAAAGACCCCTTCCTTGATACCCCAATGAGAGAGAGACTTTAGTTATCGTCCTGAAGGATTTTCTTCTGGATTGATATGGAAGGACCCCAGGAGTGATAGAGATTGTATTAATACTGTGTATTTATTTGCTTTTTAGTTTCTGTAGTATTTATTGTGTTAGTAATAAATTTTGATATAATTTCCCCATGTAAAGTTGTACCTGTCTGAAAACTTCTCTTCTATATTGAGGCAAATTGTGGGGGAGCTTAGAAATTGGATTTTTGGGGTGAAACCCCCACAAACATGTAAGTTGAACTATGAGCTGAGGTATTTAGTACACTCAGTTGTAGCACTATTATTCTGTAATGCTCTTGTATTCTTAAAATGCAAAAGCTTCTGTAATACATTAATTATTAATTATTACTCTTATTCTAGAAGAAAAATTTAGACTGTGATAATCTGCATTTAGACAGGAGCAAGAAACAAATTTTCTAGTGTTTCTGTTTAGCCACTTATTTTTTATACTGTTCCCTATAATATGGAGAAGCTCAGAATGTTTTCAGAAAATCACAGTTCAAAGCAGAAGGCAGTGTTTTGAATTTCTGTGTTGTGCACAAGAAGAAAATTGGTGTAGGATGATTGAAATTTATAGTAGACCAAGAAAATATTTTGTTACACCTAAGATGTAATGACAGAAACTTAATTTTTGCACACTGGAGGTCACCCTTGATACTCCAAATTTTTTAATATTTTTCTAACTAAAACAACAAAAAAAAGCAAGCAGCATGTGTATCTTTTAATATGCATGCTAAGCTTTTCAAAATGCTTCCAGCAATAAAAGCAATAAAACAAGTACATGTTCATTATTGTGTTAGCTCTTTAATTGTTTAAGCAGTAGGTAGTATATGTATAGATCTTTGCAAAAACTTTTTGGGGTGTGTCTTTGTCTAAATTCTTGCGAGGATTCTATAGTCTGCATTGCAACCTCTGCTGCAAGCATCTTTTTTTATCGCTCTCCAGGAAAGTTAGTTCAGGGTTTGTTTAGAAGCTGGTTCTAGCACAGCTACCTAAATTGCGATTACCTTGCTAGATTACCTTGAGGACCGATCCACAGCTGTATAGAAGTATTATATTACCATCAAAATAACTGTTATGCCCTTAGATAAGTACAATTAAATGTTCTTTTCAGCTGATGAGCAACCATGTAAGTTTTACTGTTGATTAGCATAAGAACAGAGCCAGAAGGTCTTGTGAAAATCTGTCCACTGTAGCCGTGTGCTGGTTTAAAGGTAAACCGGCAGGGGAAATGAACCCAACTCAAAGAGATTATAAATCAGAATAACAATTTAATAAAAATAATACAATAAATACAATTACACAGACAAACAATTGTTTTTAACCCACAAAAACCAGATGTATAACCCAGCACCCTGGGGCATGAACAGAGTGGTGTTCATTGGGCCCCCCTCCCTGTGCTGCGCCCCACGTGGTCCCCCGAGTCCAAAATGTAAAAGGAGAGGGAAAACCTGTTGATGAGAGTGCTGGCTGTAGTCCTGTCGAGGGTGGTGATCACGGTCCTGTTGGGAGTGCTGGTGCAGTCTGATCGAGAGTGGTGATTGCTGTCTGGTTGTGAGTGGTAGTCGCAGTCCGGTCGAGAGTGGTGGTCTCAGCCTGGTTGATAGTGGTGGTCGCAGTCCAGTCCAAGTTCTGGTCCTTCTCTGGATCCCACGAGAGGTACCGGAAGTCCCAAGACTCCAAGATTATATATCCTCAGGTTCAGGCAGGAATGCCCAGTACCTGCCTCAGGGCGGGGAGTTCCACAATGGGTGTGAGGACAGGAGCATCCTCCTATCTCACAGGCCTCTTAACACCCAGCTTATAGCCTGAGGGGTCAGGTGTGCTCTGGGCAGCTGCTGCAAATGGCCTATTGATAACAGTTTCTGGGAAATGGCATGGAAAGGGTATAGAATACACAGTTTGGGTTACACCCACACAGTGATGAGCTGGTCCCAGCTGTTCTAACTAGGACAAGACGTAGGAATCTCAAAGGAGAAGTTTAAAATTAAGTCAGTGTCCTTATATTTTCAGTCTTTTCCATGTCAGAAATCCTTCTGATAGATCAGGATGCAATTGGCATGTTCTTCAGGCTGCAGAAAGGCAATGTCTTAAGCTAAGAATCTACATTCTACTGGAGTTGAACCAAAAAGAAAAAAAAAAAGGCAAAATATTCTCTTTTTTCAGTCATATGAGAGGTTTCTCACAGAAAAATCTAAAATCATTGGAAGTCCATCTTACTCATTTCTAGCAAATCTAATACAAATATTTCCTACTAAAACATTGAGTAGTATGTTCCATTAGAGGAGATACAACACTTAACAAGTATTAACTCACATAATCCTGTAAAACTCTGTGAAATTATTCAGTATTATGTGGCACTTTAGAAAGAGAGGCGCCCAAATTCAGGCTAAGATGTAGTCAGATTCCTCCACAATCTGACTTTGCAACCTGTTAGCTGAAAGTAAATATATAGTACAAGATGGGAAACTTGCCTGGCCATACAACATAGCAGCTGATTTACTGAATCAGAATTTGTCTACCTGGTACCAGTATCTTGTCTCTGACAAAAGCTCATTCCAGTGACTTCAGAGGAAGCTGTGATAGATTTTCTAATAAGCTAATTGTGATTTAACCATTGTGATGTTCAAGATTACGATGCAAGTTTTGAAGTTTACTGACCTGTTCATGTTCAGGAAGCCATCTGTGGCTCTCCAAGTTCTTTTTGATACCTAGAATTAATTTTTCAGGGAAAAATTATTGTCATAATAAAAGATATTTTGCAAATGTATTGATAGTTAATACTGGGAAATACACTTTACTGGAAAATCTTGTGATTTTTAAATATAATCATCTAAGTTTTGGTTTCATTGTTAGGAGACACTAAGTTGCCTTGCATTCCCCCAAAATATCAGATTTGATTGGATGCATTTAAAGAATTAAATGCTCTTTCCTACCCTAGCAATTTAGTAGCTCCCCCAATGCCTATAGTGTGATGGCTCCTCTGAGTGCTGTGTAGCACCATTTCTCTCCAGGGTTTTTAAATCTCAGAGAGAACAGACTATAGTCTCTACCGACTTTTCCTGGGTTTCTGGAAGGGTTAACCAGAAACAAAATATTCACTGTTCGTTTGTCACATCCAAACCCATAAAAGTCTGTGTGAAGGGACGTCTCTAGGAGATGACTATCCCACTTTTGTGCTCTTACTACTGGGTGAATCCTAGATGGGATCGTCACTTGGAAGGCCACATAGAGAAAAGCATGCCAAGGGATCAAAGTCCACCCAAAATATTGATTTGCTCTTTATTTGCAAAAGTTGAAGCCGTTACTTTAAACCATGCTGCCTAAAAATCTACATAGGAGTGCAGAACACGAATTTCCCCATATATTGGGTAATTATTATAGCAGTAAAGGCCTTCCCGATCCCGTTACCCTCTACTGTGTATTTCAAACTGTATTTCTTACGTGACTTGCCAAAATGCAATTTCTGCTGTATGGTCCTGCATCTTACAGTTTCTGAAACAATTATTTGAAAGTTTGAATTGTGTTTTCTCATCACAGCACTTTTCTCTGACAAATTAAGGTAGTGTTTTACTACTTATTTAATCTTGTTGCTTATGGATAGCAGTGCTAAACTCTAAAGATCTAGCTTATGTATTAAGAGTCATGGAATCAGAGAATTGTTCAGGTTGGAAAAGACCTTTAAGATTATTAGGTTCAACCCTTAAACCAGCATTGCCAAGTCCATCACTAAACCATGTCCCTACACATCTTCTAGGTATCACTAGGAATGGTCACTGAACCACTTTCCTGAGTAGCAAATCTGAATCCTTCCTGAGAAGTGAGCTTCAAGTCTCAAATACATACCCGGAATCCTGGAGCCACCAGTATCCAGGAGGAAAAAACATCACTGCTGGACAGAACGACAAGGACAGAATAGTCTGAAGTAACTCAGGAAAATAATGTGCCCAGCCCCCGTCAACACACTTAGCCAGGAGCTAGAAAGTAGAAGAAACCTGGAGTTGTAGCAGAGACCTCAAGAGTACAACAAAATGACTTTATTTAAAACTTGTAATCCATAACCTGTAACTGTCAGTATGCAAGCAGTATAAGGAAAATGTTGTCTTTTTTTTCCCATTCTGCTAAGTCACTGCAATTTGGTTAGTCTTCAGTAAAATATGATTTTTTAGTCCAGGATAAAATTGATCCCGATTATTAGCTGATGTGCTGCTGTAAATGTGGCTGCGCTAACAAGGTAAAATTTTACTAGGAGTTTATTCTCTTGGGATGGAACAATAACGTCACAATTCTGAAAGAGGCCTGTAAATGTTGTGTAATATTAGCATCATCAATTAGTAGAAGATGCCTTTCCAGTAGTTTTACCTAAACTGATAATGAAGAGGTGGAAGATAGAAGGAGAATTTGTATTAACTGAGGAACAAGAATGCAGTTTTCCCCACAGTACCTCAAACAAGGACTTTTTTTAATATTCTAGCATCATGCTTTCTAACTACCAATTAAAGCAGTCCAGTCCATTTCCTTTGCAAAACCAAGTAGTGACCCAGCATAGGTATTCACAGTTCAAACTGTTTCTTCACAAGAGTCCTAGGCTGTCGAGGTTTTTTTTTCTTGACTTAAACAAACATAAAGTCCCATAACAGAATGCTTCCTGAAAGTGAGAATTCATGAGCTCTGTAGAAATGTATGAATTTAAGTAATCTAGTAGTAAAATTTTTAATCCATAATTTCTTTAAAACAGCATAGTTATTGACAACACGAAATGTGATGTCGTATCTAAAATCAGAGTGAAATCTGTAAGAAGTTAAATAAACTGACATACAGTTCATATGTGTTCTCACTCAGAAGAGACAACAGATATAAACAATTGATAAAAATTAGACAAGTGGAGGAACCACTAGTGTAACCATAGTATTTGAAAACAATTCAGAGTTAAATTGTAGATTTCCAGAAAAAGCATACAGAATATTTATAGTCTGTGACCATATCATCTCTCATCCTGAAAAAGCTTCTGAGATGCTCATCATATCTTTATAAATAAGAATCATTGCATCCCTGGAAAATAATCAGAATCTTGTAATTAGATCAATATCAGTTTTGGGGCTTTATGATAATGAAGAGAAATAAAAATTTAAGGGATGTGTTGTGTGTTTTTTATGTTACTTGTCCTTTTATGATACATAGCACATTAAAAAGCCATGGATGACATCAAATCCATTTTAACTTGTTCTGAGTTCTCTCTGCATGCTAACATGAAAAGCCCTTTGCAAATATTTGTGTTATTTTCAGTCTTTATATTCCACAAATTAAATTAAATTTTCCTTGGTGATTAATTGTCATAATTGGAAGTAAAAATTATGTGAGTAGACAATAATTCTCTTACAATAGAATGGCACTAGACAATGAATTTAACATGTGAGAAACTTCAGTAATAAATTGCAGATGTTGAAATAAAGTTTTCCTGAATGAAGAAGGTCACAAGGAGGAGATAACAGAAATGTTTAATAGTGGTGGAAGTGAATTTACTTATTACCCAGTCTCTGTGGTGTTATTAGACACATGAAAATACAAAGAAATTAAATATGAAGAAAAATTCACCATCATTGTGTATTGGGTTTGACAGCTAGTTGCATCAAAGATGTTTTACTGATAGTTTAAATCAATATGTGAATAAACCAGTTGTACAGATAACATTTAGGTTAATTTGACTCTCAGTTTCATAGTACGTGTATTCTCAGTAGTTGAGGATTAAATTAATTTTTCACATTATTTTGTTCCTTATCTGGAACACATGACTGCAGAAATGAAATACGTAAAGAAAAGTTAAGCCACTACAGTTTGGTTCTTCATAGTAACAGTTTTTTCTTTCTCTGAGTGATTCTAGTGTTGGACAAAGCTAGTATTTAAGTCAGCATTTCTGTTTCAGTTATGCTATTTCTAAATATCCTTATTATCTGATGCTTATCTTTGGAAATTTGCCTCATTTCTGCCAAGGTATTTCTAAGTTTGTTATGAAATCTTTGTTATGAAATATTTCATATTTCCAGATGAAATATGGGCTTTCATCTGGAAGTTCAAGTCAAGTTATATGATGAAAGTCATGGCTTTGAAACCCAAAACAAAACATTTTAGTACTGTATTATTCTATGAAGCTAGTAAGTGTGCTTCTTCACTCACTCTTTTACAAATGTAAATGTGTATTGAATGGAATACCTAAATTAATGTTCTTGGGATTTTTTGTTTAAAAAGATTATAAATTCTGCAGATTTATGGAGCAAGATGTATGTACCAATAAATATAGATACTGTTGGTTACATATAGAAATAAATATAAGTATACATATTAATTAAATTAATATGGTATCACAGAATAGAACTTTATACTTGGAGGGATGGGATTTCTGATGATCTGTAGCTCCTGTGGGAAGACATTTTGCAGTCTCAGACTAACCGCAAGAAAGACTTTTTTCCCCTTTTTTGAGGATTTCTTTTGGTCAGAGGACTACTGTCTTGCTTTAGTCAGTCTTTTAGGTAAGCGGATTACACAGTTTTAATATTTTAACAGACTTTGAACATCACTTAAACTCTAGGGGGAACCACTGTGGCCCATGGAGATGCTCAGATTTAAAAATACACCAGCTAAGAACCCTAATGATAAGAATGCACATCTTGTTAAGGAAAAATGCACTATACTAGCCAGTTTTTAGAATGAAAATGTGTCCAATTACTGCATATAGCCTAGCCAAGAAGTGGATGTAATGAGGCTAGGACATCACTCATTCAGCCATTTTTGGATAACCGTGGTCTGACCTCATGGCTGACCCTGCTTTAAGCAGGAGGTTGAGCTAAAGACCTCCTAAAGTCCCTTCCAACCTGAATTTTCCTGTGATCTTATGATCGTCCACCAGAATTGGAAGAAGTTTCTTAGCAACAAGCAACTGAAGGCATCGGTAATGGATGAAACTTAGTGTCAGGAAAAAATTCAGGAGTTCTAATCTGTGAATTGATTTGACCAATACTGTGTATGTCTCTCTTAAAGCAAAGGAAACTGTACATTCAGTGTGAATCCTTTGAAATGTTTTTTCTCTGCACATCTGTCAGGCTCTTCATTTCCCTTCATGCAGATTTCTTTCTCTGTATTTCTGATCTGATTTCATCCATTGACTGGTAGGTGATATTGACATAGATATAGGTGGTGAAGGATACGTAGCACTGCAGCATCATCAATATACTGCTGATCCTTCCTTCTGTGATATTTTTTCCAAATCATTCAGTGGGTACATGCAGAAATGAGAAGGTACAGAAAGTTCTGGAACTTACTGTATTGTCTGGTAATAGAGGAGGCACATTGAGAAATTGCTTACTCTGTTTTAGTAAGTTAACTGGAAATTCATGCATCTCTCTTAAGAAGGATAGCTATTACTTACAGTCAATAGTATAGTCAATTATGGATTATGACAATAGCACCAATTCTGTGGAAACATACAACGATTAATATGAATGTCAACCCCTTTCCACAGGTAGAGAAAATTACATGGCAGTGCCACTGACCTGTCCCATTTGCACTGAGCCTGTAATGTTATTCATTACATCCCTTTCTTTTGGCTTTTCAATAAGCTTTTCGGGAGTTTGTTTGGAAAGGGGAAGGTAAATGGTGAGTCACAGTTCGCTTGAATTAACATATTCTCAGTGCATTTTTGCCGAACTTTCATTTTGTCATTCCTTCATTTTTGAAAGAGAAAGGAAAGCCTTTTTCCCTGAAGTGATATGTTCACTATTCCATTCAGTACTTACAAATATTACTTACTACCCATATGTAAAGCAGAAAGACACTAGTGAGAGAGACAAATATTGGACTGAAACAGTTTTGTTGCACAATAGCACAATACTGCCTGAAGAGGGAATGTAAGGAACTGTGAAAATGTTAGTGAAAATACTCAATTTCAATTTCCTTAATACTCTTTTACTGTTTTACCTAGAACAGAATGACAGTTTCACATAATGGTAAATGTTTGGCTATGGTGTAAGCTGAAAGTATTCAGGATTAATTAAAAAAAAAAAAATTATTAATGGCTCCTTGATGTAGACCTTCCTAGATGCAATGTAGGCTGATAAAAAGTAATCTTGCCCTATAATAAAGTTTTAGTGTAGCCTTTGAGAAAATCCTTGCTTTAACATTCTCCTGTTTATGCACAAATTTGTCACAATTTCTCTTCAATGTAGAATAGCAATAAATAAAAAAAAATCTGCTTATGAAATGCCACAATATACAGAGTGTTTACAAAATTACTATTAGAGTGGTTGTTGAGGCCAGTGTACAAGAGCTCAGTAGGTTCTTGCTCCTTAGTTTATGTGCTTAATACTGTTTATCTCTAGCAAGCAAATGAATATATTGGAATAAGATTTCTGGTCAAGCCTGAATCACTAATTGATTTTCTTATAATGGAGAGTAATCTTTGGCCAATTATTTTAATATGAAAATAATCTCTTTAAAAGATAGGCTGAACTGGACTTTTCTGAATCTTGATCTCTAGAATTAGCATTTTATCTAGATTCACCTGTCTGCTTGGTTTGAGTCAGAAGTTAGTTTAAATTGTAGGGTGCCAAGCATGGAACTAAGAAGGCAACTGCATAAACTTCTTGAGAAGTACTGTTTGTTTGCAAAATCAGGTAGCTCATTAGCATGAGCTAAAGGTATATGTGATTTGATCAATAATTTAATATTAAGAATTTGAATATATAGGATGCATGCTGTCATGTAAATAACAAAGTGTGGAAGTATTTGAACTGTATAGAGCATGTTAGAAATCCCTCTTTGTTTTTCTTTGTATATTTGTTTGTTTATTTGTTTTTTAAAATCTTCATAGGAATAGTTTAGGTAAAAGTATCTGATGCATCAACCTGATCTTGATGTAGCAATTTTACCTTGGTTATCTCAGTGTGAGATTAGTTATTTCCCAGGTTTGCAAGTCCTAACTGTGCAAAGGCATGCAATAAGTACTTGAATAACCAGACCAATTTTTGTGCTTGCTTTTCCTATACGATTGCTCTGTCTTCACACTTACTGAAGAATTGTTGTGGTTTCAACCATTTTTTTCACTTTAACTGAAGAAACTTTGAAGGTCTTAGTAGCGAAGCAGTAAAATAGTGTATTTTTGTTAGAACTACCTAAGGAAAAGTTAGAGTAATTGTATCAACTTGCAAATAATTTTGTCATAGAAATTTCAATTAGGACAAATATTTTGGTTGGGATTGTGAAATGGTTAACACACACGTTTCATAGAATCTCAGATTATGTTTTGGAATTTGAAACGTTCCTAATGTAGGCTCCATACGTATCCAGGTTTCTGTTAAGACTTGTGATGTTACCTCTTCACTACAGATGTAAGTATGTCAGGTCCAGAAATAATAATCTTTTTCTACCCACAATGTTACCAGTCAATCTTGTTTTAAGAATAATCCCCACATTCCTGTCATTAACCAGTAAAGTAATTAATACTGTCCTAATGCCTTATGGAGTAGGTTTCAGATAACTTAATTGTTCGTCAAGTTTTATGTTGTTAGACTATACTAATCAAGTCAGAAGTATCAGAGGAACAGTTGTCTGCAAACTGCCATTATGCACCTGCCTGCACGGTGCAGAAGTATTTTCAAGTGGATGAGACTGTCTTGACTCATAATAAAAAGTTCAAACAGCCTCTACAGAAGTTAGCAGCTTTAAATAAGCGTAATTTTAGCATGAGAGAGGAAACATGCCAGGAACCTGAATTTCATAAAAACATAACACTTCTCTATCTTGCATACTACACATGAAATGTGTGATATACTGTGGACAAAAGACCTGTATACACAGCAGTTTTTGTTTGAGTGTGGTAGTCAATGTCTTAAATTGTTCTGTGGTGACGCTCCCACAAACCTTTCTACACAGTTATGGGTTCATTAATTTCAAATGTTCACCTATAGTGTAAAATGTTGGAACATAAGCGGCAATATCTTTTGAATCAAGGAGAACAAATCAGAAGAAAATTTAATTATGTGGGCTGTGCTACACTTTTCCTTGGTAATAGAAGTGTCCTATGGTCTGTGCTGCAGGTGGGACAGTGGTGGCATGTTTTCCCTTTCATTATATGTCTGGTAAGCAGTCCTTTGGTTTTATATTGTTTATTTAATAGCAATATTAATAACAACATTAGTATATTTAATACAGTCTAGGTTATTGACATCTCAAGTGCATGATCTTGTGTGAGCCCTAAAGTTCTGATGTGTTTACATACCAAATCCAGATTTATTTCTAGGTCAGGGTAGGTCCTGTGAGGAGGAATTGTGAGCTGTCTTGTTTATTCCTGGTTTGATGTTTCTTTTTTCTCCAATGTTTCTACAACTGTAATGGTGCAGGGTTCAGGGATTTTGAAGCAGTCAGAGTATGTTTCCTCTTAGCCTTGGTGGATGTTTACTTTTGTTTCTTACCCCAAACCAAGCCTCTGTAGAACTGTTGGAATACCATATGTCTTTTAAGCCGTGCAAGATATGAAAATGTGTTACTTCTGGTCAGGAAGCAATAACTATATTATCCATACAAAGATGGATATATAGCAAATATTCATAGAAGACAGCTGCAAGCTAGAAGATGTTGTTCCCAAGTCATAAGTTTTTTAATTACGTCACTGTAAAAAAAAGATCAAAGATAATGTGATTTAATTTGATCACTGAGTCATCCAAATAAGCATGGAGTTCTATTGGCGGTTTTTCTGAGGTAGCAGATTGCAGCTGGTATTTAAAGAAAAGTATTTAAAAATAATGCCCATAATAACACTTTAAAGTATTAAAATAATCTCTGTAGTTTCCTGGAGTTTGATGGAGCTTAAGCATTGGCATAATGATGTTTAACTGAGGCTGTTCTTAAGATATTTGCAAGCACCTCACTTCAGGGTGTAGTTTTGTTGAATCACTCATTCAGCGTGCAGCTCCCATTCATTTGTTCCCACTTTGTAGCCTCCTTGATTTTGCATAACCTGTGCAGCATTCTGTTGTCAATCAACCTCCATTTTGTACAGCACACTCTCCAGCTTTCCTTTTACTTGAGTGAATAGTGCCATTCATTCACATCATACTTTTATGTGGATACTGTTCTAAAGCAAGGATCAAGGAGTTGGCTTCTCATGCGCAAGAACTGTAAGACAACCAATTTAGTATGCATGCAAACCAAGTACGTGGAGGTGAAGAAGGGAGGAGACAATAAAATTTTTAGTCAGGAGCATGCAGTGGAGAAATCAAAGTAAGTGTAATCGTACTGATCTGCTACTTGTCATGCTTCTCTAGCAAGGAGAACAGTCTTGACTGTTTTGTCTTTCAGGTATTCAGAAGTTATGAAAACATTGCCCTACACATTTACATGTTTCATTTTTTTTTGCATTCTTCTGAAGGAGACTAAGATTTAAGTTTTTACCTCTAGTAATTTTTTTTAATTCTTGGACACTGTTATCCTTGCTACAGCTGTTATCAGGTGTTATCAGCTGTTATCAGCTGCTGTATGCCATGCTCAGCATAGCTCAGGTACAGTCACAGTCTAGAATTCCTTTAGGGCAAGGCATTACCTTACTTCCTCAGGTAAAGGAAGTAAGAGTCATAGAGGACCAGGTCTTCTAGGAAAGGATTGTGGGACCAGAGGGACTAATCACAAGCACTAGTGAAGATTAAGCAAAGAATTTCTGCATGCTGGTGTTTGTGGCCTGGAAAGGGAAGGGGAATTAAGTACTAGAAAGGAGAAGAGTGTGAAATGGGCTGATTCCTCCTTCCTGCCAAACACAGAAGAACACTAAGTGTTGATCCCACAGGGTCTTTGTTTGAAGTTTTAATATGGTCCATAAAATTTACCTATTTTACAAGCAAAAATCTCTGCATCTTCTGCTATGGCAGTACAAGTTATTATCTCTTATCTGGTGGGAAAATCATTGTGATTCATTAATGCCTTTTCTGATGCCACCTTAATGATCAGCATCATCTTCTAACTTATCCCTTTAGTGAAAGTCATCAACTTATTGCTCATAGAAACATCTGATAAGGTATAATTTAGTGTACTTCTTTCAATGGTCTGTAATTTTTAATCCTTATGATTCTTTAGAACTAGCTAAAGCTGATCTCTGATTGTAGTTGAGTACTGTGATTAAGCAGGATTTAAAATGTTGGGAATGTATGTTGTTTATTTTCAAGATATTTATTATGCTGTCAATTGGTGGGTCTACCCATACAGCATTGGTACCTACTAATCTAAGAATTAGTTTCTTCCATTTCCTCAGATCTCTAATCTTATACCATGGGATTTACAAATTAACAGATGATATGATTCTCTTCAGTTAAGAGTTTCTAAGGAAAACTCTTAAGTACAGGTATAGAAAGATCAGTAGATAGATACAAGGTGCATGACTAATTGAATATAACTAATAAAAATATTCATAATTCTAATTATGTTACATATCCATAGCTGGTGTTAGCAGTTAAGTACAATGCTCACCAGTAAGTCCAACTCTTTTAGCTTCTGTTTGTCCCAGCATCATCTCCTAGCACAGCTGGATGGTAAAAAGAGCTTGGAAGAATCTCTGGTATGCTACATAAAATTCATATACCATGAGCAACATCTGTGCAATGGCCCTAATGTGGTGATGTTTTCTGGCACTTCACTATATCAACACAAATGTATGAGACAGCTAACACCTAACATAAAGTGAGAAACTCATATTTCTGGATAGTAATTGAAAATGATAAATTTTAAAAAATTACGTTGGTAGATTTTTTACAGTAATTACATTACCCTATGCTGGTTTAATTGTCTCTGTGGATATTTTCAGTTGAAAGTTCAAATCTCCTCTCAGTTGCTCTGCAGCTAAGTCATTGTACAGGCTATAAAGTAGAATTTTTCTGTGTAAATGACAGTTTTTTCAGTGATTTGAATTTCAGTTTTTTATTAAATGAAAAACAAGAAGCAATTCTCAGCATAAAAATACACTTTCTTACTAAGAGAAAATGAAATTATATTTTTTACCTCCATGTCATTATAAGAAATTTTTTTTTACATAATATAATAATTTTTCATAACTTTGTGTTTTAAAATAATATTACATATATGTACATCTTGTATATACATTTTATATATTTCTATGTAATGACTAAGCAGTAAACTTTGAAACATTGTTAAACATGAGATCATGTCATCAATATTTTTGTTTAAAAATATTCATATCTGTTGTTGAATGAGACAGTCTGTTCAATCTTATAAATATCATATTTAATAAAGAAAAATCCACAGCAAAGAGAAAAACGTCTTTATCCATAAGCAACCAGATGAGAAATGGATTTTTATTCCGTCAAATCCTTTTAGTCAGTGAAACAGCACTTTCATGCATACTGCACTCAAGTGATAATTAATATAGTCTAATTCCGAACATGATGCCTGATTTGATGTACTGTCATCAATACCCCATGTTAAAATCAAACCTTGACAGGGACTTAACACCCTGGAACAGGTCATCATATGATAATACTCTTTTTTTCTTTCAGTATTTGTCTTCAACCAAGCAAAGTATTACAAGATAAGGGGGAAAAAAGGGAAATAATTACAAATGAAGAGTGACGCAGGCTGTGACTAGAACATATGTTAGGCTGGGCAGAGGCATCAGTGAATTATATCACTTCATGATGAAGTGGCAGTGGGGCTGAACGGACCTATTTTAAACCTTGATGTATTTTATCTCTACTGTATTTGGTCTGTCATTTTTGGAGAAGGACTTTGTGTAATTGAGAGTCAGCTCCAATCTGCATGACTTGAGCATGAAGCGTAAGCCAGATGAACACTGTTATGGAAAAAAGGAAGCATCTAATAAGGTATAAATGTGGAATAACTTTTATACCTCAGACATTTAAATGTGTTTTAGAAAATGCAATGTTTAATGGTATTATTTTCATGGTGCTATCAAATAATATAAACAAGGTTTGAAAGTACTTTAAAATTTATTTAATTTTACTTCATTTTTTTAATAAAAATTTTACAGTTACGACATTCTTTGTCACATTGAGAATGCAATTAGAACTAATTTTTCCTTGCATAATTTTTATTAATGTAGTATATTTTTGTTCTTGAATTCAAGGTTCACCTTCATAGGCTATTTATTAATTTGAGGGGAATTTTTTTTGATGATGTCCTTATCTGCAATGCCACAAAGAACTAAATCTCTAGAAGAGCCCTCAAGAAGTCTGTATTTCTGTATATTTTGCTTTTGGTATAATTAAAAAATATATTTCAAGAAACATTAGTATTTTACTTTTCATTTATTGTCCAGCAAGAAGTATTGATGGTGTATGATACATATTTGATCCTCAATAGGAAGAACTTGAGGTAGTTCTAAGATGACCTTAGTAAGTCTTTAAGCGGGTCTTGCTTTCTGATGTAGAAGAGCATGTGAATGCCACATAGCATGCCCAACTCAAGGACTATATTACAAGACACACATTTGCATTTAATTGTGTCCAACCTTTTGTTTGGATCTGGTTTTGTTGGAAAGGTTCTTTAGACAATTCACCTCTGGAAACAGAACAATTTTTTATTATCACAACTAGGGATAAGGACAAGTGATAGCATCTGTAAAGCAAGATATCTGTTCCGTATAAAATATTTTCTTCTGAGGTCACTCCAGTTACACAAAAGTGCAATGATATTGCACAGAAGTTGCACAGGAGTGCAATCTCTTGTGCTTCCTCTATATAGTTATACAACAGTTTCAAGTTTAAAATTTAAGTGTTATTTACAGCTATTAAGAAGAAACAGGTAAAAAAAAGGCATAGTAGTCCAGTATATGAGTCTTAATACTGGAAAGAACTCTTTATCTGTTAGCTAGATTCACACTGACCATTTCCTGCATGTAGAGTATCCTCATAACCAAAAAAATTCCATATGTGGACAGGACAGGTCTGATTGCATAGTTTTGATAGCAAATTTTGGGTCACAGGGGTTTTGGTAAGTTCTTCATTGTCAGAACATGTGCATAAAAATGGATTGTTTCATAAATTCCCTTATATTGCCTTCTTCATAGAAAAAAAAAGCTTTGCTAGAGTTGAACTGGTGGTCTTATTATGGCAGGTTTTTTTGTATAGGTCACAGCTCTAACATGCTGGGGAAATATTTTACTTAGAAGTCTGTAATATCAGACCAAAATGCTAGTGTGACCATTCCTTGCTTTTGCATTGTTTTACTAATTTCACCTCAGTTTGAACTCTGTATAACTAACTTCTCCTAACAGTCTGTAGATACCATTTCCATTAATGTTGTTACACTCACTTAGGTGAGAATAAGAATTTCTTGTGAGTAGAACAATTATGACACGACAACATTTAACATCTTCACATTCAGTTATTGGGATAAACTGCATAATGATCTACCATGAGTAGAAATAGGTAACTGTTCCAGTACACATCCAGGCTATAAAATTAATCAGATTTTTTAATGATAAGGAGCTTGCTTAAAATCAGAGCAGAAAGATGAAAGTGGATAGTAGTAATAAAAACTAAGAAAGTCATAGAAGTCATAGAGGGAAACAGAATTTGAAGCCTTTTTTGGTATCAGTTCACTCTGCCCTGAGTTCTGTCAGTGTTTCAGTTTCCTTCAGACTGACAATCTTCTTGCAGCACTGTGCTTTACAGTCTCATTTTACTAGTATCTTCAGACTTAATACCTTTCTACTGACTTCGAACTATATATATGTGTGAATACACACATATATATGTATGTATATATGTATATGAATACACACATATATACACACATATATATTTGAAGAAGGACAGCTGTTGTAAAAGTTATGTTATTCAAAGACCAAAGGTGCTGCTTTAGAACTTCATCTCTTTACATGATTCCAGTGTGAAAATTCACTTGAATCTGATATTCTTTTCAAAAATCAAGAAGAAACATTAATTCTGGTTAGGGAGAAAAGAGTAAAATTAGCAGAATCTGCAAGATATGGAGATTGGACCAGTGAAGGGTAATATTTGGCCTTAAAACAGCAATAAACGTTTTTGTCTCCAGAGCACAGATACTTTCAAACTTTCCCTTTTCTTTCTTTTTTTTTTTTTTGCCTTTCCCAGTATCTTTTAGAGGTCTTACTGTAATAAAATAGTATCCTGAGTTAAGAGCTGATGATTTGAGGAGTCAAAACGAGAGTTGTATGTTTTTGTCCTATTATGAATAGGTTCAGTTTTCACAAAGTGCATTGAAATAGTTTTTCCTTTTTTTTTTAAATATGTACATTTAGTGTAAAAATTTGTTTGAGAAAATGCATAATGGCAGCTACATGGTGAGTTTGAAACTGAAATTGGGTGTTTATTTTATCTGTCTGCGCATCAGTCTGTGATATTCTTTGTGAGTTGTACAGTGAGAGTGGCAGAAGCTTGACAGTCAATGGCAGGCAGATCAGTAAAGTGCTGTTGTCTGTCTAGAAATATGCACAGCTCGTTGAGTTAGAGCGTGACTCATAGAGTAAAATCCAAACCACTCCTCTCTCCCTTGAACTTTGGAGAAAATTGTATCTAAAAAACAAAAATCCAAATTTTCTTAGATTTATACCTTTTTTTTTTTTTTTACATTGTGTCAAGATTTGTATCATTCCTGCTAAATTTTAGATGCTACAATTGTATTAATAATTTTACTACTAATAAGAATGGAACTGGAGAAAAGGCAAATAAGAGCTTTTTAGTGTGTAGTTTTTAGATTGTAGATATGGTGACTTTTAACCAGTCTGGATATGTTAGTATTAGTAATTGAAAAATATATGCTTTTGTTTTACAGATCAGTTGTTTTTTACATCTAGAGAAGTGTTCTCTAGAAGAACAAATCTAGAGAAGTGTGGTGTAAGACCTTTCTTTTAATAATTACCTTCCAAAATTATAAAACTTAATAGCAGCGTGATTCTGAAAAGATCTTTGCATTTTCGTTATTACAATTTTTAAAGCTTGAATTCATGAACATATATGTCCCAGCCTTTCTGAAGTTTTTTTAATGGATTCAATAATTTTGAAATAGTTTTTATTGTCTAGTTTTAAGTGAGGTCCACTGTCCCCACGTACTAGTCAACGGGTAAACAAAAAGAACAATTAAGCATTAGTATTTTTTCACAAATTACATCTTCTCAATCAACTATGAACTAGAAAGTAGAATTATACTGTAAAACTAGAAAACTCTGAGGGTTTGACCTTGATAGCACAGTATATCATAATGATGATGATATTGAACCTACCACACTTCTTTCAGAAACATTTTTATTTCACTTTTTTCCCCCTAAGCCATTTTATTTGTTGCAGCTATTACAGAGAAGTATCTTGTTTTCATTTATATTTTATTGTTCCTCTATCCATCTTTATGCTGTACCCCATGCCCCTTTTGCACCAATGGAATATAAGAAACTCCTCTGTACTTGTGGTGTTTATAACAGGATTCCTAATCCAGATTCCAGTACAGCAGAGCAGCTGGAAATATTTAGTGACTGTCTGTATCAGTACTCCCATCCTTTTAGCATTAAAATTAATTTTCCTCATCTTTGCATATAAAGAACCCAAGTGTGCCCCTTACCTCATTACCTGAAATTTTACAGTGACACCAACAGCAGGGGATGTGGTGGAGCAGCTTTTTGGATATCAAAAGTAGAAGCTCTGGGAGTATTCACTTGAATAGACACTGCAGTTCTTGTAGCCTTTAATAGGCTTCTTGACTGCGGATGGCTGGATCAATGTGGGTGGTATCCAGGTTTTTCCGTCATTCGGATAGCTTGCAATTTTTGTACCTAAGAGAACAACTAGGCACACATCTGAAGGTTGTACTTGGTGTGTAGTACTAATCAGCAATCTGTGCTGACTGTCATAGAGGAGACTGAATGACTGAACATGTTTATTTATGCATAGTGTAGTGCAGTGAAATGCTTTCTCTAAACATGAGAGCAGCCTTTGAGAAAGCAATGATAAAGGAAAGAAAAAATAAATTAAGGAACTTTAGACAATCCTTTAGTTAATTATATAATTGTGATAATAATAATTAAGTATAATCATATTTAGATTTACTTAGTTTAATGATTGAAATTTAAATATAATTTAAATATAAATGTTGAATGCATGTGGCATAAAATAAGCTCCAAATTAAGGGGGGTGAGGGGAGGAATAGAAATAGTTGTATTCTTTGATAGAAATGTAGTCCTGGAAACTGTCTGTATCTTCTGCTTTAATTTTTATTCTTATTATAGGTAAGCACTTTTATTAAATACTTTTATTAAATATAATCTATCCACCTGAATAAAAAATAGGTGTTTGAAGAATGGAGTTCAGTTTTCAATACATGATTTTAAGTATTCCTTGCTTCAACTGATAATTTTACAACCATCCAAAATACGCAAGAGCTGCACAAAATACAGTTAGTAGTGCTGGAAGGACTTGTAGTGATAATTTGGAAAAACGTGGAAGCTTCTATTTCACTTTTTTCATGTTCAGTGACTTGGTTACCAATATGGGAAAGAAACAATTATAAAGATCATTAAATTGAAAGATAAATGACAGCCTCTGTCCTGTAAACACAGTATCTGACTGACTCAAGTATTTGGAAAATCAAGATCTTATGACAGAGCGTCCATTATCCTTCAGTTCAGCATTATTTTATACTTTTTGATCAAAGCTACAGACAGTATTTGGAAAATTGAGACATCTTAGTACATTTTTATGTGTAAAGGACTGTGAAATACATACAGGCTTTTCCTTTCATTTTTGGTTTTTGCCTTGGTTGTGTATTTTAAATAAGGTAATAACCATTTGAAATGGGTATTAATATTTTATTAAAAATTCAGTAGTTTACCTCACAACCCTTACTATGGAAACCTCTCCCTAATCTCAGATGCACAGGCCTCATTCCCAGCTCCCTTAGCTATACCTGCTTTGTCTGTCATTTGTCAAAAAATTCAATAAAAATAATGGCTAAGATGGGGCCATTCTTTTAGAATAAAAAAGATTAAAGAAATTAAGGAGTAACACAAATATCGGTATGGCAATGTGACTCAGAAAATCTGTGAACTTCCTTTCACTGTTAGTGTCTTTTTATTCCCCTTCCTCAAATTCCTCAGCTCCTCTTCTGATCCACCTGTCATGTGGCTGGCAATGTAAACATATTTAGATGTCAGATTACCGCTGAAATACCTTAATGCTGTTAAAAGTGTGGATAAGTTTCTCTGTGACAGAATAATGTCTTCCTACAGCTTTCAAGCATGAGCAGAAACTTCTGGATAATACTTCTATGCAGATACATAGTTGTATTAATAATAATGTAGAGTGTTTACAATATGATCTTTTTTTAAGTTACACAATACGTCACAAGTTATCTCTTAACAAATTACTTAAAAATAACACAATCCCATTGTAAATATGTTGTTACTAATGCACACCACTGTTTCAGATAGGCAGTATTATTAGGCAGAGTTGTGAAATAAAGAAATTTTCCCAAGTTTTCAAGTTTTCTATCAAATACCTCTCCTATGTTCTTTGAAATTAGACTACTATAAATTGATATATATTTAATAAGAATTTTAAAAATTAATTTATTTTTTTGTCCTGGTACATTTCCAGAGCTCTAGCACACAGTGAAGGTTTTATAGTCAGTGTGCAGTGCAGCAGATGTCATTCCATTTGCCTAAGTCCTGCTGACATTTGGAGTTGTGGATTAATTGAGCTACAGAATGAAATTTAATTAAAATTAAATACAGACTTGGCCATTGTATCTGTTAATTTTTTACACTCTGGTGTGTACATTTGCAGTCAGCGCCATAGTTAATTTGTTTAATCAGGATGCTATGTGGAAGAAGCTGCACTGTGTTTTAAACTGAAATTATGGGAGATGCCAAGAGCATCATTCCTGTAATTTCATGTAATACCTCCCATGTAAACAATGCCATTGATATGCTTCAGAACAATTTGAAGGGTGTAGATTATTCTATTTGTGAAATTATTGAAAAAGAAAAGACTATGTAAAACGTGTGGGGGAGTGTATTTTTGAAGTAAAGATTTTGTTTAAACTGATGTTTTAAGTACTCTGATAATTTAGTTCACTTATGAGAAAATATATTGGAAGTCAAAGCATTACAGAAGTGCAATTTGTTTCTCTCATAAAATGCCATTGTCAGAATCCATTTAGCCTTGAGATAGATCTGTAATAGAAATGTCAACAGAAAGCATTAAAAAATGCCAGTGCTTGATCCTAAGATTTTTTTATTAGTAATTGAGTAGGTGTGTATGTGGGAAGCAGTCAAATCTTTTTTATTCTCTGTGACCACAATTGTATCTGGCAAATACTAGGTAAAGTAGAAGTAACACTTGAAGGAATATTTATGGATTTTGTCTTCATGTGTTTAATTTAGGTCCATCTGGAAACACTTCTGCTCCTTTTTATGTACGTAGCACTAATTTTAGGTATTCTGACTCAATCTCAATTAGATGCCTCAAGCAGACAAAGTAGATGGTACTAATACCTCTCCAGGTATTAAAATAATGAAGACATTCATAGATGCCGTCCTGAATATTGCATAATAAACTTCAGTGATACATTTCTATTGTGAAATCTGATTACATAAAGTATCTCTTATGTAGTTTACCGAATGAACAGACTTTTTAAAAACTGAGTCTGTTTATTCAACTTTGTCCTTGATTACTACAATGAAAAATGTTCAGATATAGCATGCTTTACAAAAGCCAATTGAAATATCAAAATATTCCTGGGTATTCACTCAGTTTCCAACAACTTTTGGCACATGCTTCCTTTAAACAGAGGAAGGGTCCTTACATTTAATAGATAATGAAGGATTTTTCTTCCATGAACTTGTCCATTCTCCACCTGAATCCCCATAAACTCTAAGCATCTCCTGCAATGCCTAACTAATGTGATGCTGTTTTGTGTGCTTGAGGCCCACCAACTCTTAAGTTGGAAAAGGTGGTGTAGAGTGGGTTCCTTGTCTCTAATCCTGTGCTGCTTCAGGTTTTGTGGACTTCTTTTTATCCTGCTCTGCCGTCTCCCAGCCTTTGCTAATCCCACCTTTTTTTGTACCTTGTTCAATTTTATTATACCTTTTTTTCTCTTAAGCTGGAGGAATGGTGAAACAAGAAATGCACTCATGTGAATGAGTCATGAATTTATATCCATTGCTTAGTATGTTACTCTTATTTTCCTGCTAAATACAAATCCTTAAATGCCAAGGTTTGGGGTTTTTTTTGCTTTGGTTTTGTTTTTCTTTTTTCCACATTTCTACTCCTCATTGAACTTACATTTTCCCAGAACTTTTTAAGTCCTCAAGATTTCATACATGATTGGCAATAATGAGCTCAGAGCCCATCATTTTACCAATACAGTTAGGACTGAAATTCCTGTGTACATAACTTCACTTTTGTATTTTCAGTTTCACTTACCATCCTAACACCCAGGAGATCACTCATGCGGCCTTTCATGAAGTTTGCATCATCCGTTCTTGGCTTTACCACTTGTTGTATGATCAGCAAAATTTGTCATTTCGCATTTGACTCACCCTTTTTTCATCATTTATGAGTAAGTTAAACAGTGCGGGTCCTTGTGGAATTTCTCTGGCATGCACCATGCTAGCTGACTCCGTGCTTTGTCTAGATTTATCCATGTCATGACCCCTTGTTTTCCACCATGATTACTTAGTTTCTTTGCAAGGCTTTGGTGAAAGACTTTGTTAGAAGCTTTGAAAATCTGAGCAGACTATACTGAGCAGATCTCCTTTACAAACTGAATTGTTGATAAGTTTTTCACAAACTACTTCCCTTTAGTAGGGATGGGCTGACTCTTACCTGGTATAAGCAATTTATCAATCTGTTTACAAGTTCTGTTCTTTGTTATAGTATCCACTAACTGGCCTGGTACACTCTTGAGGCTTACCAGTTTGCAGGTACCCTCTGGAACACGTTTCAAAGGTGGATGGTACATTTACCACTCTCCAGTCCTTAACTAAGTGGGTTTAAGTAGTAGGTTGCACACTGCAATTGGACGATGGCAGTGAGGTCCTCAGGACGCAGGTTTAATTAGAGTGTCCTTCTCTTAGATGGATGGCCTTACAGGGCTAAGCGAGCTCCATCTGCTCAGGTTTGAAATTAGAGTTGTCCTTCTCCTAGGATGATTGCCAGAAGGCTAGTGATTATCTTGTCTGGGAGCTGCTTTATGCTGATGACGCCGCCCTTGTCGCCCACACAGAAGCAGCTCTGCAGCGTTTAACATCCTGCTTTGCAGATGCTGCTGAGCTCTTTGAGCTGGAAGTCAGCTTAAAGAAGACAGAAGTTCTCTATCAACCCACACCTCAGGAAGTCCCCCTTTTTGTAACTATGTGACCAGTACATCTGCTCTAGGACAAGCAGCAGTCACAAGTATTGAGGCCACGTTGATGAGAACACAGCTGCGCTGGGCAGGACACGTCTCCAGGATGAAGGACCACCACCTCCCTAAGATCTTGCTTTATGGTGAACTTGCCACCGGCTGCTGCATAAGAGGAGCCCCAAAGAGAAGATACAAGGACTCCCTGAAACAACACCTCAGCATTGGCCATAGTGATCAACATAACTGGTCTACTCTGGCCTCAAATCAGGAGGTCTGGAGACACACCATCTATAACGCTGCTGATGCCTTTGAGAAAGCACGCAGGATCACTCTTGAGGAGAAAAGACAACACAGAAAGAATCGTGCCTTGCAGAGTATACCATCTAAGGAGTCTTTCTGCTGTGCCTTTTACAATCGGACATGTCTATCTCGTATTGGCCTTTTTAGCCACCAATGCGCTTGTAACAAATGTGGGTAGAGACCTTCCCAAATCTTCGTTTGCAAAGCCCAGCCATGATGACACTACAATTAGTGGTTCAGCTATTACATTCCTTTGAAACATAGATACTGTTTGGTCCTGGCAATTTGCTACTCGTCTTTTTTCCCCTCTCTGTTTCTCACATAACGTTTTCTACTGACATTCATTTTGACATAGATTTTCTGCTGAGACCTTCTTAATAGAGCTTTATTAAGAAAGCTTCAAGAATAGGAACTTTCTCATGTTTCCCACAGTTTACTCAGCAGAAGAAAGAAAAACCACCAAAAAAACCAGCAAAAAGCTTGTAACACTGGCACAGTGATGGTCTTCTAGCCAGGTGAACATTCAAGCAGATTCCCTGCTCCTGATATGTTTGAAAACACATTATTCTATTGTAAACTTTTAATGTCAACATGGATTTTTACTCAAACTCTCTTCTGGACTGCCTTGCTGTGGTTTTTTAACCAACTTGCCACAGTTTATGATACTGCTTTCAACTTTCAGAATGATACCTTCTTGCTTTTAATAACTTCATTTCCCCTCCTGTTGTTACTTTGAGTTCTTCTTGGCATATCTGTTCCCTGAAATGACGATTTGCTCTCTGCCTCCTGCAAGATGCCCATTGTCTTTACACTGCCTCTAAGGATTAAATGCTACCTCTCTTCAGTGTGTAAAGCTTTCCATCTTCATATGTAGAGAGCTACAGTTTTGCTGAAGTTGAGTGCAGTTTTTTGAGTAAAGGCACAGTTGTGTGGTATTTAGGGAGTTTGCCCAACATTAAAATCCAGTGCACTGTAGCTGCTGTTACAAAGTAGATTTTTGACATTTCAAATTAAATCTGTTGTTCTACTCAAAACCAAAGCAAAGGTCTCTCACAGACTGCAAAACAGTCTGTGCTCCATCAGTCAGTTACTGACGAAGTCTATAAATGTAGCCGTATCAGGTCACAAAATGATATTTTTCCAATCCACAGGTGAGATAATGACCCATGTCTCTTATTACCACTGTGTCTCACAGCGTCTGCTCTCCCTTGGCATATCACAGGAGTGTCACCAGTTCTGGTCAGGCAGTCAGCAACATCATTACAATATGAAGTTGTTCTGAAGCTTGACTTCTTTTGCTGTTCCTATTTCTATCTCACTGCTTGTTTACAGAGTACATGGCACTTTACAAGACAAGAATAGACTTTCAGTAAAATTCAGTAAATGCCTTACAAATAACTGTGTTTTAAAATGCATTTAAAAATGCATTGAAAAGGTTTAAATGTGGCCTTCTTATGGACATGGTAATCTGACATCTAAATATGTTTACATTGTGATTATACAAATGGTATATGTCAGAAACAGGTAACTGTGGATGAAAAATAGCAAAATGCTAAGTGTCATTTAGAGTGTGTTGGGCAGTCCCTCAGCTGACAGAATGGTGGGTTTGAAAGTAGAAAGAGATTTTTTTCAGGGATTAGAAAGATTTTTAACCTAAATATTAAGATAATAAGGTGACATTCCGGAGAATGTAGTAAAGGGACAAATGGAGAAGAGACACAAAACAAAATAGGGATGGGTTGGGTTTTTTTGAGACAGTGAGCAAAATTCAGTGCTAGGACTGAGAGGAGGAACAGGGGAATGATGCTGAGAGTAATAAAATTCTAAATTAGAGGTGCAACTGTGAAAGAAATAAGTAGAAGACATGAAGAGGCAAGAGGTTACAGATATAGATACCAGAGAAGATCATTCAATAGTAGAAGGGACATGTGAGATAGTCACGGCAGCGGAGGTGAGAAAGATGCTGAAGAAGAATAAGCAGATCACAGTACTGAAGATGAGAGTAGGAGGAATACAGTGGATATATTTAGGGATGTTGTTATGTTATATAGCCTAAGAGATGCAGGAACACATAATGGGAATATTTTAGAATTTTTTTAACAATGCAAAGGGAAGAGGCTAGTGATCTGCCATGGCAAAGAGCCTGTGTTTAGCAAAAGCAAATGCGATGTGGGTTTTTACCTCATCGAAGAGAGACATTGAAAGACAATCTGATTTTATAGGAAGCATCTTTCTGTGTATAAAGAGAGTGGTTCATTTAGACCCACAGCACAATAGCCCTGTGTAGAATATTTTCGATTTTAAATTACAGGTGTTTTATTCATGCAATATCTATTGTTTTTAAATTTTACTGATCTATTACTGTCAGTTATCTTATGATCTTGAGCTTTAAGGTAACTACTCAGTGATTTTCCTTTTAAAGTTTTAAAGTGATTGCCAGTTGGAGTCATTGTGTGCCTTTTCATTCATCTATTCAGGATGATAAAATAATCTGCATTTACAATCGTTACTCTATTACAGACTTGCAAAGTTTGGGATAACTTATTTTTGATGTACATATTTTTGAATTATAAGAAATGAAGTTGTCTGCTAATATTGAATAGGTAGCCAATAATTCTTCGTGGATCCATTCTTCAGTCTTGTTCATTTAGGGGCAAAACTCTCATCTTTCTTCATTGCAATCTTGCAGATATAAAGTTTGTTTAAACAAGCTTTATACTCTGGTTCACCTGAAAGTAAAACTAATTTTAGTGCCTGTTTTTGATGCTTGCAACTTTCATATATATATATATGTGTGTGTGTGTGTGTGTGTATTTATATGTATATGCACTTTCACATTAAAAATAGAAAACTATGATAACGTGAGACAAAAAATGTCTTGCTCTTAGCCCAATTAGAAATTAATAATCTGTATGTATTTTATCCCTTTATCTAGGTGATATAGGGTCTAATACCTCTGACATTTGCTGCAGAAATTGCTCTATGGGGTTCTCTGCTTCACATAGTTTAGACTTGCCCCGAGATTATTTAATTATGGAAAAGAAATTTGTGTTGTCATTGAACTAACACCAGAGGTTTCAAGTGAAACCAACAATTGCTAAGTTTACATAAATTATTAAATCAGACTTAACGTAAATTTTCCCTTTTAGACATTGTGGATGACCACATGTCTAGTCTAGAACATATAGTTAGAGCAACTGCTCCTGTCCTGGAGTAGCTATTCTATAAATAGAAATAATTTTTATTTGCTTGTTTTGAAAATAATACAGGGTCAGAAGACAGAAAATATAATTTCCGAACCACCTACTAAAAGTATATGATTGCACCAGTACCCTTAATCTTGTGTAAGATGGTCTTCTAAGGATATACCCAAGTTTTAATAGATTTTGTCAGGTGAACACTATTGGAGCATTCTTCTGTTGTGTTATGCAAGACTGTGCTGTCGGGCTTTAAAAGCATTGCATGCTATCAGAATTTTTTTCATCACTCTTGAGAACTGCTACTGCAGTATATTATATTTTCTGTTTCTATTTTTATTTTTCTTTTCTTTAACATAGCATTCTGTAATTTATAAACTATCCTGAAAAACTGACATGCTTTTGTTTTCTCTTTAATAAGTATTTTAGTTTGGTGACCTCTGATCACTGGACAGAATATTTCAGAGGAGATAAGAATGAAAGTCTGTAAAAAATGCCATGTCTGTGATGAAGGGATGCTTCATGAAGTTAGTATGAAACACAGTATGGGTTTAATCCTTGACTACAAGCTGACTTTAAAATATCATATCTCAGCTGTGGTCAACCCTTCATTTTTAAGGGTGCTTTGGGGCTGGACTTTTTAATGATGTAAAGACTATTGCAAGATGTGGACCTTCTTAAATTCTAGTTAGTGTCCATAAGCGTGGCTTTATAATCATCACCTGTGCTGTAAAACTGTACTGATGACTGTATATGGACCAGTCAAAGAAAATGAATTATTATTATAGGATTGTAGCAGTATTCTTATGGAATCCCTGAAAATAGAAACCTGGAACTGTTTTTTATTTACTTTTACAGAACTATGAGTCTTTTTGAGCAAGTTGTATCAGTTGCATGATATCTCACTATCATGAAGATTTGCTGTGTATAGTTTTGTATTGTAAGGTTTTAGGAAATTTTCAGGGTTTTTGTTTGGTTGGTTGTTTTTGTTTGGTTGGTTTTTTGTTGGGTTTTTTGTTTGTTTGGGTTTTTTTTCTTTTGTTTCTTTTTTTTAGGAATGCTAAACAGTTACTTATAAGAAGTGTTTGTTTCTATTAAGAAAATGGTCGTTTGACATTGACATGCTTGCCTAATGTGGTGGTTTGAACCCCCACAAAAATCCAGTCTCCAAGCTTTCCCCACCTTCCCACAATTTACCTCAACACCAAAGAGAAATTTTCAGGCAGGCACACCTCTGTATGGGGGAAGGGAAATATATACATTTATTCCTATACAAAATAAATACTGTACAAACTAAAAGCAACTATATATGTACAATATTAACACAGTTCTATCATCCCTTCGAGCCCCTCCCTCAATCAGTTCAGGAGAAACCCTCAGGCTGATAGGTAAACAGTCTTTCTTTCGTTGGGGTGTCAGGGAAAAGAGTTTCACTGATCACCCCCCACCAACCTCCAGCTCTTTGCTGAGGTCTTTTCTTCCTCAGGAAGTCCAAGAAGATAGCTCTGAGTCCATCCTCCTTGGTTCTGTGCCAATCTCTGCTGTGTGACTCTCTCCCTCTGTTCCGTAGCTGCTGAAGTTCAGCTCGGCTTGTCACATGCATGTATCCTGGGAATCATTCCTCCTCCATCAGTTTTCGGCTACCCCCAGCCAAACTTCTGCAGGGCACCCTCCGAGCCTCTCTCTGGCCCGTCTCCAATTTCGCCTGGAGTTTTTTCTCCTGGCACCAAGCTGCCTTCTCAGCCCGTCCTCTCTGGCTCAGCTTCAAAATACTAAGCCTTACATCCACTCCCAGCTACAGTGAGGGGGAAAAGCCCCCACTCAGCTTTCGCTACAGGTGTTTGGTCCGGTTATAACTGTCCCGAGCTGCCCACAGCCTCGCTGCAAAGGAGGGGGAAGAGGGCTTGGCTGAAAGCCTGCCTCTCTTCCTCTTACCTCAGTGGTTGTGAGTCTCTTCCCTCACAACACATACACACTCCAATGCTGCCTCCAGCCCTGGCTTAGCCAGAGCTATGGGGCCCAGGGCCCCTCTTCCCAGGGTGGAAGGGAACCCTACCACCCCTGGGCCCTCACACACACATACTCAGACAGAACAGCAGACTGACTCCCAACTCTTCCAACTCTGCCAACAATTTACGGTTGTTGTGTATATCTAATTTTCACAGGAGCGAACAAAACCAGCTCTGACTGGTTCCTGAGGGAAGACTGTCCCGGGACCAATCAACTTTAACTCAGGGCCCCTATGAACCTGAGATAGGGGGGAAGGGCAGCTGAAACCATGACACCTAAAAAGGGAAAAGACAGTGAAGATACAACTTGGAATTTCTAACACTCCTCCAAAATTTTGGCTGTATAGTTTGTTTTAAACTAAGCTGTGCTCTGGAAAGTTGTAAGGACAATAAAAAAGCATTCACAGTTTGAGTCAGACTCTACAAAGTCCTGTATTTATCTAAGGAAAATGTTAATGTATGGAGGTTTTTTCGTCCTTTTGTTTGTATGATTAGTTTTAACTGTGTGAATGTGCATGAGTCACATTTTCCTGTTAGTTTAAAATTTTATTTTTAAGAAAAATGAAAGTTGCTCTTCCTCGCTTTGTTAGAATGAACTATCTGGACACTTGACAAGTAGTTATGGAAGAAAGTAATGCTATACCATCTCTTCTAGGTGTTGCATAAAGATTGGGTAGTTCCATCTGTCCCTTTTCCTTTAAGTGATGTCTTCTTCAGAAGGAAGTAGAAAAAGAATAGGCTTGCTTGTCTTCAGCTCTTCTCTTCTAGAACACTGTTTTGAGTAATTGAACTTTTGGGTTGTAATGTTATAGCATGAGATTTTCTGCCGACCTTACTGTGATCATCTGGTTCTATGAATGTGCAGCATCACCAAGAAAACGATGTGAGAAGTATGGGGTAACGCATGTTCATTCACATTAAGCCATTGACATGGAACCATTTCTTGATTTTTGTATCAGACCCACTGAGTGTATTCCTCCAGCCTTGCCTATGCTACAGACTGCAAGACAGCAAAAATAGTATAGGGATATTATACACGAGGTACTTCAGGTACAAAAAACTTAAGCAGTCTGGAGCTCCTCACAGGCTAATTTTCTTTGCTGAAGCAGAGTAAATTAGCCCACATGAGCTTGTGCTGCTTAGAGTGCTTCTGGTATCCAAGTTTGTTCATCTAAGAATAGGTTTGGAAATTCTCTGTTCTTTGCAAACTGCAGTGTGGGCATACATTTATTATCTGATGATGGCTGGGGCATGCGTGGAACTGAAACAGTTAAAGATCAGAAGATCCTCTGCCTGTCAGTAATTTTAGACACAGTTTGAATGACCAAGATAAAATGTAGATGAATGTAATCCCCCTCTCAAAGATGAGATATTTACATGTTTATTTAGTAACCATGACATAAATGTCCAATTAATTTGAAATATATTGTTTAAAACATGCATTTACAGTAACTATTTGCTTTTTTATGCTGGTGGTTTGTGCTGGACTTAGAAGTTTTATTTTCATCTGAACTGTCTATGCCAGACTTCTGTTTATTGAAAGGATCAGTGATAGAAAAAAAAAAGAAAACCCAAAGCACAGACAACTCTGCATCTCCCAGCCTAATATATTAATATATCAATTTTTATTAAAAATTACGATTCCTTAAATAAAAGAGGCACCAAATCTATGTGTTATTTTAATTTTAGATGTAAAATTACAATGTAGGCCATAAAAATTGGAGTTTTTCACAATGATGGCATGAGAAATGTTGTTTTGCACTGCTGTGTGACAACTTCCTAAAATCCATATTTCTTTGAAATATCTTTTTAAAAGTATACAGTGGTCTGTTAAAGGGCAAACCAGTGTATATATACTTAAATGAGTATACTTCATTTTGCTATAACTGTGACATAATTAAAGCAATAATAGTGCAAACCTCCCCCAATTTAAGAAGAGTGGTTAGAGAAAACAAGTGTGAATATGAGATTTAACTCAGCTTTCTTGTTGGATATTTTGTTTCTAGAAGTGAAAGTGTTTTGATGACATAGAGAACACCGTCTAGTAACTTCTAACCTGAAATGAAGACATGCAAAACTATTTCAGAAAGATTTTGAACCTCTCTAATTATCTGCAGTTATGAAGACTTGCTGTATTTCTGAGTTATAACAAGGAGATTTTTGTAAAGTGTTCTTCATTTCAGAACTTGTTTTATATAAGAAATATACCTAAAAAGCTAATTTCTTTTCTCCTTTCTGCACTGCAATCCACAAAGTGTGATTAATAATAGATTTAAATTTGCTAAGTGCATTTACTCCTTTGTGCCATCATAAAGAGAATCTATTACTGTAAAATTGAGGCTTAGTTCCAAATTGCACCATTATGAAGTTTTCTTCCAGCAATGTTTTGTCTCTAATACACTTCCCTCATTGTAATTCTATTGCAAACCTGATGTCTAGCATCAAGTCTCACAATAATTATTTTAAATTGCTACTAGGAACAGTAGTCCTGGTGGGATATATTACTACCATTCTAACAAGATGAATTTCAATGCACTTGTAACCATATTATGGTGTATTATGAAAAGAAGAAAATCCTTGGGTTGTAGGTAGGTAAGCAGATTTAGAATACTGTAAAATGATTTTTATCAACTTCTTAGCACTTCGTGTTGCACTTTCATGTCATCAAATTAAATTAGTATTATATATTAAAGTGTATGATAAACTGTCACTATGTAGTGGTTTTAAGTAAAACTTAACAATGAGATAGAGTGGAGTTTTAGAAATGGAATTGTTCTTCTGAAATTACTACTAGACAAAGCTTGGAAGTCTCCTGAACTTATGTCAAGAATAAATAAAATAACAAAAAGAAATGTAAACTAAAGGAAACTCCATAAACAATAATTTCAAAATGACAGAAGCCGTGAAGTTCTGTGGCTGTACTTTGTAATGAGATTACCAATTAGCTCCTAAATTCATACCAATTACCCTAGAAACTTTAAGACAGATATTCACCAGTTATTTTAAAATGAGTACCCAGCTGATGTAATACAAATTCAGCAAAGCACTTTCTCTGTTTTGCAGTTCTGGAATTAAGAGCTTATGTTGTAATTAAATGATAATTATATGCACACTAAAATTCAGTATCATTCCAAAGTTATAGTCAGATAAATCTGTAATATCTAAAGCTAAAATGGATCCTTACACAGTATGACTCAGAAGATGGTTAAAATTTCGAACTTCCCCAATTTCCTATTTTAGAAAATTTAGAACTGAATATAGTTTAAGCAAGATTAAGATAATCTCCCCATCCAAAACAGAGAATAAGACAAACTTCTATATCACTCTATCTTGTGCAGCACTACCTGCAGTGACTTCATCCATAGATACAGCTATAAAAATTACACCACATTTTCTTAGTTTGGGAAAAATAATGTCATGTTGGTGGAAAAAATTACAAGAAACAGAAAGTACCTTGAGTCTAATGGGCTCTTTTGTTTGACTGCTCACATCCCTCTTCCTAAACATTTCATAATGTTTAGATATTCTTTACTGGATATTTTGCTATTCTTCTTTCCACTCTCACTTTAATTCCTTGAAACCTACACTCCTAAGGATGTTTAAAGTTCAACACTTCTGTGTTTGCATTTTTTTTTATATCTGTGTATATATGTATTTGTATGTATGTATGTATATAAGCTCACAACCACCATGCCCAGATGCCCAGGTTACACATACACTTCGACAGAGTTATAAAATGAGATTTTCACGTAACTGTGTATCTTGTTATCATCACATATTAAATCAAAACAAGTAAAATGTATGGAACTCTCCAAACTCAAACAGCTATTGCCAGTGACCAAATTTTCACATTTGGTCTTTACTTGCTTACTTGTGTGGTAAGGTCACTGCAGACTGTAATTTGTTAAATTTGATTAAAAGAGAGCTCAGATCCTGAAAGGAAATGGCTTCTCATCCAGTGTAATGTAAAGTAAAGGTCTGGGCTGGATCAAGGCTAAAGTACTTATCACCTTGCAGAGCTGATGCCAGGGACTGACAAGCAATTTGGCAATAAGTACGTTGCTGCCATTGGTGTTGCTCCATTAAAAACAAATACATAATTTTGCTTTTGTACCTTGACAATTTGAAATGCTGAAAGTAATTTTGTTTGTTTAGAGTGAGTGCAAATGAGTGCAGTGAGTGCAGGTGCAGGTGTCATGCAGCTCCAGCAGTGTACTACAGTCCATTACGAATTGACAGTTTTTCGGTGAATGTGAAAATAGTCAATTTTTCACATTCTACCTCTTTTTATCTGCTTGAACTCTTAGTAGAAGCATTACAAATAGTTTATGACAACTTATACACAATCCTTCCAGAAGTTCATCAGTGGTGGTGACTTGAACCAGCTTTGCTACAAGTCACAGAAGCAACTAGTAAAATGCTATACCCCTACCTGTTCTGGCAGCTATAAATCACATTAATCCAGCTGCCTTCCATTGAGTAAATCTTTCCAATTAAAAATGCTCATCCCAGACTGAAAAGACCAGGAACTAGAGTAGTACCATATTGCCTTTGCACAGATATTTCAGTCCTTCTTAGTGCTAAAGCACTAAAAACCACAGTTCGAAGTTATTTTCCAAAGTTTTGGGAAAAAAATTGACACATTACTATATTAAAATTAAGTATTGTGCAGTGTCATTTTTCCCCCCTTAAATTACTTTCAGTGTATGGAAATTACTGTACAGATGTATGTTGTTAGACATACTGTGAAAGTAAAAGATATTTTTACTTTAGACTGGACTGAATATATAGTGTACCTGAGAGCTTGCTGCTAGGCAGAAGTCAAACTAGGAATCTGAGATATTTTCTAATATATAAAAGGCTACTATTAATGCTAAACAAGATGTATTCCACAGCGCTTGTCTTTGTCCAGCAAAGGCTGTTGAAGAGAGATAAACAGAATTTCATCCAAGGCCCTCTGAGTGTTTATACAGTAAAACCAAAGATGTATAGTGCTACTGGAAACACTCAAGTGCTAAATAAAAAATTCTGTCAGAGTAAGCCCATGACTTCACCTCTTGGGATTGATAACATCCTTCGGCTTAAATTATGAAGTGAGGCTTAATGAGAAATTGAAATTAGCTTGGAAATTTTTAGTAATTCTTACTTCTTTGAACCTAGGAAAAAAGTTACTCATTTGCTAGTTCAAGAAGTAAGGCAAAAATATATGCTGCTGAAAATACTTTAATAGTGCTTAACTTACCAACACTAGATGGCAAGAGACATACTCTATCTAATGTTAAGAAATTACCATGTGAATTTACCAATATGTGTATCATCTTCAGATTTTGAGTGTGTTGAATGGATTATTGTCCAGAGCTAGATAAATTTGAATTCCACAGAGCTGAAATGCTGGAAATTAGCTGCATGATGTATGAACTAAATAATAGTGTTTCTGACACAGGAAAAAGTGGTGGAAATTAAACATCTAGTTATGCGCACTGTGTCTGCACAATGTGCTGCATGCACTGCATGTGTTAGAATTTCTTCTCAGTTCTTTTTTTAATCTTTTATTCATAGCATTGCAGGTAATGAAAAATTTATGCCTTGAGTCTGGCATTGAAATTAAATGCAAAATGAAAACAGAAGCAGTTTATACTGACAGTTTAAATGTCTTTATCTAGCATATGGTTGCACTACAAAAATCACTGTGTGACTTTTAAAATCTCCCACGTGCAAAAATGCAAACATTGCACAATAAAGGATAAAGTTAGGACTCTCTGTACATTAACAGAAAAGTTTTCATTCATTTTATTATTCCCTCCTAATTTTTCAGAATTATTTCAGAACATCAGATAAATGTGAATGCAGATCTCCACACAACCCAGCTACTGTTACATGATATAGAGAAAACAACTGGGTTTTGCATTATATTTTATGAAGACAATTTCTATACTTGCCTTATTCAACTTGCCTTTAGTTCAATGAAAGGCATACATCTTGTACTTGCATATTGCAGGAGTGAAAGGTTAATTATTCAGATGAGTAAGTTCCTGAATTGTGATGGTCAAAGTGTAACTGCTGTTATAAGAGCAAGATTACTAAGAATCATACATATTTTTTTAAAGGCAAAATCCATATAAATCAGATTTTAGAAAGTATAAAATAGTGTCTTAAAAAGCAATTTTTATGTAGCAACTTTAGCTATAAATTACTATAATTAAAATGTTATTTTATTCTGAGTCATTCAATCACTTCTTGAGGTGTATACCTGCAATTATTTTTTGGTGGTGTTTTTTTTTCTTCTGGTTTTAACTGCTTAACAGGTCACTAATTACAATTTTAAAAGTAAAATTAATATCAGGAAAGTAATTGCTCTGAACTTTGGTGAGTACTGTGTTATTGTGCATCATTAGATCAATGTCCTAAAAAAATAATTATTTTTAAAATGATTCAATGACTGAAATGTGAAATGTACTGTCTAATTGCAGTCACATAGAGTAATAACTGTAAAATACCAATTACATTTTCATGTAGAAGCCTGTTCTCCAGTACTTACCAGTTTTACATTCAGTTTCTAATTTGTGACTTTTTACAATGCCTTATATAAATGTTGGTATGTATAATTACGCAGATAATTTTATACAATATTAATTGTGCTAAGAGTGTACTGAAAGTCTGTTTAATTCAGTAATTCATTTGCATTTTAATGATTCTAACAGCATAAGGTTACAGAGTAAAATTGAAACATCTCGTTGAGTGCTACTGCAGTGTGAAAAGAGTCGAAGCTCTTATTTTGTGCTTGTAAAATCTATTAAATATGTAATTAGCAAAATTCACATTTAAAAACATCAGAGAACACACATTTGTGAGTTACAAAAATCAGCTGCTGTATATCTTAAAGTCCATTATATAACAGAAGTCCATTATATAACAAAAGGATATTTTAAGTGTTTTGGATTTTGATACCTGTGGCATTTGATTGCTGATTTTAGTGTGTTCACTACAGGGATTATGCACTTGAGTAGATAATTCTGGTAGTGATGGTGGACTGAATATATCAAATGCACTTGAAGAACGAGACTGAGATGCCTTTCAATGGGAGGGAGGAATGTGACAAACAATTACTTTTTTATTTTTTAATCTGATCTTTTAAAGACATAAGATACAGTCTAGGGGGTTTTATACTGCAGGTGTCAATGTGCCAGCTTTCACAAATACAGGGAATAACATATTCTGTTCATGTGTATCAATAGATTTTAAGTTAGCTGTGTAACATTTCTTTCATTTCCTTTACCATATACAGATTTAATATCATCATGAATAAATCTAAATTGTTTGCTTCTTTATTCCTAATTCTTGAAGCAATGTGAAAGCCTGGAGAGGTTTGAAGTGACAGCATTACAAGCAGTCTTTTGCATACATGGCCTTTAGGGATGAGTGACTACCTTGCATCTAATAAACAAGAAAGTGAATTCATTGAATAATGAATTAAGTGGCATAAGTTGTGATAACAAGGAACAAATGTAACTTTAGATGAGTGGTATTTGCTTTGTGTGGTGTTATCTGAGAGGGCTGTTGCTTCGCCAAGGGATAGATTGCTTCACCAAGGTTCATTATATTAAGATGTTATTTCACAGAACACAGCCTAAAATGATCTAGCAATTTTTTTCATTTGCTAGCTCCTTTGTGTGCCTCTATCAAACCCACTCTCTCCACCAGGGGGATAGGTGAGAATCTTTTAAGCCACTGAGTTTTGTTTGTAATGAAAATTTCTAGTCAGTTTCAGATGGGTCACTCAACAATTAAATAGAGATGTCTAATTGGTTGATCCATATTAGGGTCAGCAGCTGGTTACAGAATAATGGCTTGCAGTGCCCCACTTGCACAGTTCTGAACCAAATTAAATTATTAATCCACTCTTTGCTTCAATGTAGCTTCACAGGGATCCCTAGCCTGCCATACCAAATAAAGCAGAACTACTGCTTTACATTTTCATTATGATGAGTTATATTTTAAATTGCAAATACATTCCTGTTTAGTTCACATAGAATATCATATTTGGTATCTTGACTTTCTTCGTGCAGTTGGTGTTTATGTTTATCTTGTTAATTCCAGTTATTAAATGGACCTGGGAACTCATTGGCTTAGAGTTGGTATAAATAAACTATTGAAACAGTCAGAATATGAGAGTTTGAAAGAACTGAAGGGAAGATGTTCATTTTCTTCAACAATTTTTTAAATCGAAAAGGATTTTATGTATTGAAATGATCCATAAGTTAATTCACAATTAAACACAATCATCTTTGTAGTGGCAGTGGGGAGCAGATCTCTTACCTTTTCTGCCATTCTATGATTATTTTAATTTTGCGTTATTTAATTAGTCAAAGCTGATGCACATCGTATCTCAGATTAAGCAGATTATTACAATATGAAAAGAACTGAGTGTTCTCAAATAAAACTTGCAATTTTTCTTTTATCAGTTACACTTCATAATTCATATAGAGCAACAACTGTGATGAATCAGATTCTACATCAGTGTTAATTCTAGCGTGTTGAGGAAGATTATAACTTGAATTATACTACATGAAATAATGGCAGGAAATATCCACCTGTATGATTTTTCATTATTTTAAAACTAGGTATTTAAAGATACCTAGTGCCAATTCGCAGCAGATGAAGTGGTCTTGGCACTAGATCCTATTGCTTTTTAAATATACATATATCTATGTGTGTGTGTACTGCCTTTGGGAATAAAGAAGGTCTTGTTTTTAAATTAAGAATGAGATTTCAGGCTTTTATGTCATGTTAAATAGAGAGTGCTACTTGTTGAGCAGGGGACCTGAGAAAGAGATAAGCCAAAGGGATTGTTGCCTAAATCGTACCTTGAAGTTTGGGCAGCTGTTCTAATGATTTGCACTGATGGTGGGCCCGGCCCAGTTCCAGTGATGATATCACAAGAGCAGGATTAGTCCTGTTGTGCCTATGTATGAGTTATGTACTACTGAAGTGGTACAGTATTGCAGCTTACTCCTAAACTAGATATTAACAGCTGTTTCCTATGTCATGCATCTCCAACTGTAGAAGAACGTGTAATCACAAAATAGTTTAGCTGACACTTTCAAATAAACCTGTTATTCAGATCTTGGATGATAAGTTTTAAACCTGATATTGATGATCTTGCTTTTGTCTTGCTTTATTTGTGAGGAACTAGTCTTTTGGGAGATTTTTTGGGGGTTTTTTCCGAGTTAATCAAGTCTAGAGAAGAATCATGACCAAGTTAAATGAATGGTAGGAAGAGTACCAGAGTGCAGAGTAAAGGAGGAGAAAAATTTGAAGCATTTATATACTTTCCTTAATTCTTAGTGTATTAGTGATATTAATTTAGAAGAAGAATGGAATTTTCTGTTTAAAGTGAGATTACTGTTGAAAAGAAATTAGGGTATGTGAAAACAATAGACCAGAGAATAATACAGAAGTATCATTACAGAAGCTCTGTCTCATTTTGAATGATATTTTCCATGGCTGGATACCCCTCTCATGATGGATGTGGCAGGCTGGGAAGAGCTCAGAAGGAGTAGTGCAAAGTTAGAAAGTTTATATTACACCTGAAAACAGTGAAATGTGTGTGCAGCTAATGTGTAGGTCATGCACAGAGCTTCTCTTTTCCTATTAGAAAAGAACACAAGGTAAATGGAAAGATAGCAAATTCTTAAAAGGTATAAAATATATTATCATACAACATAAAAGTAGCCTGAAGGTAATTGCCACAGAATGCTTCTAGTAAGCAAGTTAAGTCTTGTAAGGAGAGAAAGTTTCTTCTTCAGAACTATGCATTTTAATAGGTACTGTTAAGGAAGAGACAAACTGGACAGATAAAAAGTAGCCTTGCACCATTCTCTACGTAGGAATGACTGGGAAAAGTATTTTGTGGAAAGGGATGCCAACATCCTTTATTTGGTTTTGTGTGCCCACTTTCTAAATTTTCCTTCTTAAAATGTTTTCAAAAAACTTTTTGCAAAAAAACTCCTCTTTCTTGTAACTTCTAAAATATGTTCCTGCCAAGCAGAACTTTGTATCATGCCTGTTGCCTGTGGCTGATTAGTCCAGTGCTCTCTCCATACCTCTTGCTATCGGTTTTCTTCTCCTCTCCAAAACTGAAAAGCATTTGTTTTTTATGCAAATGATCATATATATTTCATACATATAATTTTGTTAATTTTACTTTTTACTCCCAAAATATTTTGCATACCATCCATACTCTAAGCCATTTTAAACTAGCAGCAGACTGTGACCAGGGTTGTTGTCCTTGTTGATGTTCTCCTAGTTGTTTTTTTCTTTCTTGCTAGGGCCCAGAATGATATAACTGTGTTTTTATTGATACTTACTGTTTGAAATCTAGTTCACCTATGACTAATCTATCATGATACTGCTTCAATTCAGAATAACCCTACCCTAGTTTATCTAACTAATAGGTTTTAGCTGTTGCCTGATAGTCTCTCCTTCATAAGAACAAACTTAAGATAAGAAAAAACAGTTGTTAAATGCTAAGTAAATAGAACAAATAAAAAGCTCTATTAGACTTCAAAATTTCAATATATAAATAGTCATAAATGTAATAATATTACTAAATTCAATGTGACTGCTTTTTATCAGCCTATGAGCTATTGAGAAAAAAGTTCAGTTCACATAGGGCAAAAAAATTTGAGTTTTTATATATTTTTTTAAGTGCCTGCTTAATCTTTCTGATCTGCGATAGTCTATATTTAGACAATTTTTTCAACAATGAGAAATAAAACTCGTTTTTCCAAACCAGAAGATTTTGAAGTATTTTCAAGCACAATTTAGTATGGAACATCTCTGAGCTGACCTTTGCATGGCTCCTGTTCTATTTTGAATTAAATGGAAATGTTTCATTTGGTTCATTTTAGCTGTATTGCATTTCAATCTCCTGCTCACTAATGCAAAGATTCACATTCAGCATTAAAATCTGCCCCATAAGAAATAATGAGAGATAGGAGGCATTCAATAAATACACAGTCCGTCTAAGGTGTAGGAGCAGTTCAAATAAGCTTACATTATTGCTGAGCTGATGTAAGATGAAAGTTTGATTTAATCAAAATTATGGACAGAAATAGGATGGGCTTTTTCTGGTTCTGTTCTTTGCTTTAAAAATAAGAAATTTCAGTGAAAAACATTTTCTGTAGAGGACTTAGCTTTTGCTTAAACAACATTTTCCATCAATATATGAAGTTTCATGTCCGCTCTGCTCATTAATTATGGTTAATTTTATCAGTGTTTTTTATTTTGATAAATGATTGTAATTTTTAGCTTGTTATTAATTTCAGTGATATTTTTCTAAGCAGCTCTTTGTGACATTTTGAGAGAAATTTGGCATATTTCTGTGAGTAAATGGAACATTTACTCATAACTATGTTAGCAAAAGTAGACGTCTTGTACTACTGAGTACCCATATGTGTGTTCTGTAAGCAAGTTACTCATAATGATGATGTTATCTCAGACACTTCAGTTTCAAAGAGTTAGAGCTAACTAGAAGGACTGGTGTTTGTTTCCCCTCTTGGTCAAGAAAACATATCAAAACAAAACATTTAAAGTCAAAAGAATGAGTAGGAGAAAACATACCTTCCTATTGAGTTTGAGAAAGATGTGGTTCCAAAGACTAGTGGCTGACTCAATGCAACCCACACTATTAACAGCCATGTGGGCTCCTGATAAAAAGAAATCAAAAGTTCCAATACCCAGCAGAAAACTTATTCTTTGAGTAGATATTGTTATGGGTTGAAGGAGAAATTTTCCTTACCACCATTTCCTTAAAGCATACCTTGACTTGAAATAAAAGTGCTGTGATCAGTTAATCAGTTTGATTTTTCAGAAGTTATTTTAGTTCATGTATGTCATTATTACTGCAATTATGAATGTCACTTTCTTAGCCAGGATCTTGTTTTTGTCATTTATAACAGGTTGTATGTCTGGTAAAGGGTTCTTTAGACCACCCTTGCAATTATCTGTCATACAGACTTTGAAGAGTGAGAGATGAGTGCTGAAGGACACAGACTACATTCAGTAAAGCACCATTGAAATGTACCAATCCATGATAATTTATTTTCTATTTTCTTTAACTTACTGATTTTTTCCCTCAAAAAATGCATATAATTGCATATAAATGCATCACTTGAAGTGACACATTAGACAACTGTAAAGTACTTTAAAAATTTTTTCAAAAGTCTTCTGGCTTTGGCAGTCCACAAATGTTGTCAAATGCCAACTAGTTGATACTAACTCTGTTTAGCATAATGCTTTAAACAAGACAGATTCTACCACATTGAAACAAGCAGGTTAGTAACAGGACCAGGTGTGATGGGCAGTTGAGTAAATCCAACACTTTCTTAACCCACTACATCTGAAGTAGCAATAGTATCAAGTAATAGTATAAAGTCTATGCACCGTGACATCTTTCATATTGGGGAATTATCATCATTGTAGAATTTTTTTTAACATTACAACCACTACTTAATTTAATTCTTTGGAGAAGCTCGCTCTTAACTGAAACTTCAAGCTATGGAAAGATAATACAATTTGCCAAAATTGCATTTTGCCTAGTTTTTGAAAATGGGATAAAAAAAGTTCCTAAGAATTCTGAAAATATTCTTTAGCAGCATCTTAGCCTTTTTAGTTATGTAGGTAGGTTTGGGATTACCTCAGTTTCCTGTTTTGTTTTGTCTTTCACGCTCAGAAAATTCTTCTGAAACCTCATGATGAACAGTACAAATGCTCTTCTTTATTTTTGCAAAATCTTACTTAAACTGTCAAAATATGATTTTGCAGTGTCTATATAAAAAGTTTGATGATCTCAAATGCTGCTTGATAACACATATGCTAGATTTTACTTTTGTAGCTAGTATGAAGTGTGCTTTAATTCACCATACATTTTGACAATCCATGGAAGAAACCATCAAGTGAGATGTGCTTTATTGCATGTTAATATGCCATCAACTGCTCTGATACATATTTACCACTTGCGTGTTTTCATGGTGGTATTCAGAGTTGGTCAGGTCTCTTCATCCTCAGCTTAGATGCTAAGGCCATGTTTATTGACTGTCTCAAAGGAAATTCCGACAGCCTTGTTGTCCAGAAGTCCCTGCCACTGAAGGGACCTCTTGATTCTGCATTTTCTGCTTCCATAGCAGAAGCACAATAGTGACAGACATTCAGCCCTTACTTTTAGTTTTAACTATTTTTTCTGAATTGCAGAGTAGAAGCTAAACAGATGCAGCCATTTTGTTGCCTCATACTCACAGCTAGATAATGCCCCACGAGCAGCAATCTTCATATAATTAGGTATTAGAAGAAAAAATTAACCCTTTTAGTCATCAGATATGTGCCTTTCTTTGGAGAAAAACAGGTTGAAATTAGAATTGAAAGATGTTTACCATAGAAAACAATCTTTGGAAGTTATCAGAGCGATGTCAACTAATGCAATTTTGCATTAAAAGAATGTTAAATCTTGGCTGGTGTTTCAATAGATTGATAAAGTGAGCATTATTGTTCTCCTTATCTTCTCATATGACAGATGGTAATGAAACTTTTGTGTTCTTTTAGCTTGAGTCCAGTGGGCATCGTGTGAAAAAAATTAGGCATGTTTCAAGGATTCAGATAGATCTAATAGCCATAATTAATAACTTTTGGGGCAAACAAATACACTGATCTTAAAATCAAGACAGAGAAACTTATATTAAAATGAAAATTCTTCTCTGACATATCCAAAGTGGAGAAGCAGTGTTTCTGATGCAATTTTCTTTCCATTGTAGTGATTGATCTCTGTCACTAGTTTTTAAAACTTCTGACATGAAGCAACCAGTTTCTTCTGTTTAAATTATTTTGTATCTTTTATAATAATAATAGTTGCTCTCACTAGTTACAGGGAAAAAAAATTTCTTAATTTGCTAGAGAACAGAATAGTTTTGTCAAGAATTAAGTAACAAATAAGTTTATATTGTTTCCTTGTTGGAACTGGTTAGGTCTTTCCGAAAGATGCCCTGAGGTCTGTTCAGACTGTTTCATTTAGAACTGATCAAAAGAGTTAAATCAGATGTGGACCAGACACTAATTTCAGAAAATATTTCACATATCACAATGAGCACATGTCTGAAAGAAGAACAAGAAATATTAGAATATATATAGTATTTATCAATTCTGACAGTATAGTCGTAGAGTTATTAAAAGTCAAGAGAACTGAGCAGATGTCTAGCAGTGCTGAATTGTATAGTCTGAATAACTAGCAGATCCAGTGCAATCTTTTTTTGACTGTTAAATGTCTGTCAGTAAATCCTTATGCTTAATATCGAGTGATTAACAGAGCCAGCTGTGTACTGTTCATGCTTAATAGAAATGAAAAAAAATTGAAGATTAACATATAACAACTAAATTTCACTGCTTTACTGAAATAATGTGACATATATTGGTTTTAATTGTATTTAAAGTGAATATTCAGAGAGATCCACAGTGGGTCAAGCCTGTTGGAGAACTGATTACCAAATACCCTTGCTAATTTCTGTGGGTTTGTTGTATTGGGGGTTTTTTGTTTTTTGTTGTTGGGTGATTGATTGTGTCTGTTTGGTGTTGCTTATTGGGTGTTTTGGGGTTTCTGTGGGTTTGTTTTGTTTATTTGTATGGAGTGTTATTGGTGTTTTTTGTTGTTGTTTTGGGGATTTTTTTGTTTGGTTTTGGTTTGGGGTTTTTTTTGCAAATTTATTAACCTTATGGTACTCTTGACCATATTTTGACTTTTAAGGAATTACAATGATTGATGTAGAAATGTATGGATGTAAATTATTTGGTCTGTCAAACTGTTTAACAGACAGTGCAGGTTTTGTCCCAAGATTTTATGAATAATCTGCTTTCTTGGTATTATTTTGTACATAGGGGAAATACTGGCAACTTATAACGTGCATTTAAAAACCCAGAACATAATACTTGAAGATACATGTCTATGTAAGAATTAAAACTGGGTAACAGATAAGTCTCCAAAATAAGTGTAAAATATATTAAATACAAAAGCTTCTAATGCAGTATACAGTAGAGAATTTTGGCTTACAGAAAGTTCTTGATGTCTGCTGCCGTGATTGCAAGGCTCCAGACATGAATGATGATTACTAAAATAATTTAGAAGAGTCTTTTCTCATAGTATCAAAGCAGAGAGGGGGAAAAAAAGGGCAAACAAACCAGAAACCTCTGCTATGAATCCCAGACATGACTCAGTGTGTGCCAAACCTTTGTTCCAAATCGGGTGCTGTTTTACTGACATTTTACCTTAATAGTGCAAATGAAAACACGTGCCATGCATCTGCATGCTTTTTCAAGAGTAATAGATGGGCCTAAAGAGTTTGCCAAGTACGATATCTAAGTGTAAAGCTTGGGAGGAAGTTGAAAGGTTAGACTTGATAGAAGTGGAGTGTATTCCACAGGCTTACTGTTCAAAGATTTACTTGATCTTTTAAAGACTGATGTGTACAGTGGATCAAACTAACACAACTAACCACGCTAAAATGTTCACATATTCAAGTAATTATCTTTTAATTTATAAAAAAATATTTAGTGTATATTCATATTCACTTATCAACTTCTGCACAAAGCATTGGCCTATAAAGGCATCTGAGCAGTAAGTACAAAATCACTGTGATTGTCAATGTTGATAATGCATTAGTAGGCAAAATAGGCAACTTATTTTACTTATAGTAAGCTAAGTGCATTCTTTGCTCATAAAGGGAAATAATTTCCTCAGTTAGGCCAGATATCTGACTTTTGATGGCAAATGGCACTGCCTGGATTTCCCTGTTACAGTTTGGCAACCCTGCATCTCTGTTATAGTATCCACTTACTTGTCTTGTTTTCTGCCAGATTAATCTATTCTGTTTTGACAAGAAGACTGATGGGTAATTGATAACTGAGATAGACACAAACAGAAGAGTTGGATGCTGAATAATTCAGTACTTTTCAGTATCAATAAGAGAGCAGGCTGAAGAATTTTGTCTCTATTTACACTTAAACTAAACTAAGTCAGCCCAGACATTTATGCTGCCAGGCTATCAGAAAACCAAACAGTGTACATTCAGTTTCCACCCGACAAAATGTTTTATAAGCTTGTAACAATATGTGTGAAGCTGCCAGAATAATAAATAGGTACAGCAGCCTATGCATGCTAATGTTAAGTTGTAAGCAGTTTTGTTGACAAGTGCTAATACTTCTTTCATACTGTCATCAAAAGCAGCTAATACAACAGCCATTATTTGCTGACTTTCCAAGCAAGACATGATGGATTGTGACCTTAATATGGGCTAGCCGAGTTTTGAAAGTTAAACAACTTGCAATAAATCATAGAATTATTACAATGCAGTTTAATTGGTTAAGGACTGTTTATTTCCTAAACAGGGTGAAAAATTTCTGTTTCGGCACTTCTAATTTGCAAAGTGCATTTTCATGCATTCATAAATGGCAGTTTAATATTCTGCTCTTTTGTCATGCAAAGTGTGCAACACACAGGCAATCTATTAATTGGACAAAAATGCATTGCAAGCGTAAATTATCCTTCATATCACTACTTGTGAGCTTTTACATCTATTAAGTGCATTAAATGGAACATAGTTAAAGGTTTTACAACGTACAGGTTAGTCATGAAATGCAGGTCAAGATTCAAGATGATTTTTATGACCTTTATTCTTAGCAAAGTGAAATAATTAAGTAGTGGTAAATATAAAGAGCAATTTAAGTTATATTCTTAAGATATAGGTATACTGATTCTATTGATTAGAAAGTCATAGAAATTGTACCAGTTATCTATATTACTATCTTTCATAAAAAGGAAGGGGGGATATGTCTGCCTCTTTGTTTTCTTTCGCTAAACCAAAATGTGAAATTAGTTCATACAGAGTGATTTTCAGTAAGAAACAGAAATTGCAGTAGCTTTCTAAAATTTTGCAGGATTTGGAACTGTGTTTGAAACACTAATAGTCTTTGGTCAAATGGTCATAATGGTCAAAACGGTCATAATGGTCAAAATACATGTTAAAATATTATACCTTTACAAACCTGAGAACCTTATTCTAGTATTGCTGAAACAGCTAAAATGGCATAGTGTTTTAAAAGTGACACATAATACAGCCTGTTGATGCTTTAATTTGGTTTAAATATAAAACTAAACTTACAGTAAATTCCACCTCAGTGGTACACATTATTTTTAAGAGAGAAACTAAAGGTGTAAATTGACTGGCTATCCATTTTAGTTGAGAAATTTAAAAGATGCCTAACATATGAATTCAGCAAAATAGGCAGAATCTCTAGAATTACCTATTGTTGAACATAATCTGTTCCAGTAAGCAATAGTTGAACATGGACCATGACATGAAAAAGCAATAAATTTTTGGACACAACACTCTATTGAATAATACATCTTTCTTCAGTAGTTTATTGCTAGCCTAAAATTCAGTTTGGAGACTACATTATAGTTGTGCATTAACTTTCTTTTAAAAGGAGCAAGCCAAATTATCTGAGAAAATAGTCTTAATCTTCGATGGTGATTCCATTATCTCCCACGCCTACCACATGGAATTGCGATCTGGATTATGTGGGCTAATTAGCATAGAAGAAATTTTAAGATCATTGTCAAATACTTGACAATGAATGTTGCTAACATAGAAAGACGTCTTCTGTTTGGTAAAAGTACTTATCAAGGCAAGAATGAGTCAAATATAGACTTCTGGGAAGAGGAAAAATAAGCAATGTCAAAAAGCAAACTATATATTTAGTATAAGCCATCAATAATTCAGGATGGAAGGGAGCTCTGGAGGTTAACTGTGGGGTCAGACCAGGCCAATCCGGTCCTGAAAACCCCTCGGCATGGAGAGTGCAGGGCCTCTCTGCTTCTAATGACCACAGTATAGCATTACCAGGTGCTGTGAAAACAGAAGAGCAGCTTGATTTAGACTCAGATTTTTGTTTCTTCCAGATGTGTTATGTACCATCTAACTTTACAGGTATAGGAGTAATACAATGGAGTAATACAAGGATTTCAAGTATTACTAAAAGTCATAGTCCATCAATTTAGGTACATAGACAGTGAAAATAAGATACTGAGAATTTTATGCAGATTTTGTTGATTCCTATTCGTCTTTCAGAACCAAGTAAAGCTGTGTTTCAGATTTATAGCTGGACAAAATCTCAAATACATAAGAGACCACCATTTGTCACCTACGTGGAGCTGAGCTCATGTTATCATTCATCTGTTGGGATTTTTTTTGCTTAAAATGCAGCATTTCAAAGAGAACTGTTTCCATTCCACTTTATTGTATAAGCAAAATTGTATCAATTAATCATTGGATCCATCAGGTGAGCAATTGCATTATTAGCCATTTAGTATTATATAGAGCAGATAGTTCCTGCTGCAGCATTTCTTTCCTTAACAGTACTGCCAGTGATTTTTTTCCCATGATGCAGTGAAAGATACTTACCAAACCCTACAGATGTTCTGGGAGGTGTTATTGGTCTCACTGATGAATGCAGCAGTCATGGATGTGCCTTAGGATGGCAGACAGGCAGATGGGTTTGGCTCCATGTTTCCTTCACCTTTGTGGCTAAGTTGGAGTGGGAAGAAGTGCGGAGTAAATTTATTTGATGAACCACAGCTTCTGGATTTGTTCAGCTAAGCAAAGACAAGCAACAATTCAGGACTAGTGGGATTACCCATGCCAATGGAATATGAGGTAGATGAAAACCATGTTGCTGAAATGTGTGATTTTCCAGGAGCTGCTGTGTTGCAAAGTCAGTGTGTATTTCCTTATTTGTCAACTTTTCTAGTCAAAACTTTCTACCCTGACTGCTAGCAGCCAAATGATTTGGTAGATTTAAATATAAATCTAGTGATGATGTTTGTTATGGTTGGTTGTAAAATTTGGACACGCCATCAAGGATTGTTGTAGCAAATACAAAGTGATGGTAGTTTGAGAAGGACTGAAATTTTATATCTAGCAATATAAATCTTAAATTAGGAGGTCCTAGAAAATATTCAGTATACTTATAAAACATACATTTTGTGATATATATGCCTGTGTTGTGTTATGTTAATCTCTCCCTTATTTTATATTTAAACTGTTGAAGGTCCAATTTTAAACTCCAGTTCTCTTTAAAACTGCTTTTATAGTCAACAATCTCTAAATATGGAGTATGGCTTGTTATATTCTGCAAGGGACAAACTTGTGCCCACTCCCTTTCAGGCATCTGTGCTTTTTCTTGGTTTGTAACCAAAACCTTTTGCCATGATTTTTCCATTTTGCTGATAAACTCATATACCAAACTCTCTAATATGGAATAAAAGCAATGGAACATGTTACCCAGGGAAATAGTGTAATCATAATCCATAAAAGTGTTAAAAAGGTGTATGGATGTAGCACTTGGAGACATGGTTTAGTGCTGAACACAGTGGAGCTGGGTAACGGTTGGGCTTGATGATCTTAGAGATCTTTTCCAATCATAGTGATCCTATGATTCTATTTCATCAGTATGCGTTTGCCTCTTTTCAAATGACTAGTCTATGCCTTACAAAACACCTTTGCAGAGATATTTTCAGGTAGCTGAAAATGATAAATAACATTTCTACCTGTGGATATGAAAGAGAGTGTGAGAAGTAATGATTAACTCATAGCAAAGAAGACAGAAGTCATCTGGGTTGTCTTCCTGACCACCTTTGACTACCAAACCTGTAACATCAGTGCTCTTGACAATTAGTGGCACAAAGCAAGGCTGAAAGCGCTCTTGTGAGTCTGTGAATATTACTAATTACATATAATGATTCATTGCAGGCCTGAACATATGATTCTACTGATATTTCTTTCACTAAGGAGACCACCACTGGGGTGGCAATATGAAAGTCAAAACTGAGGAGGCTGGAGAAGCCAAAGGGCATATTAAACAGAAAGATAAGATAGAAAATTTTTATCAGAGGCCAGTGTAAAGCAGGATATCCCTGGTCATATGTGCTACAGTGGGAGAAGAAGATTTCAGGACTGGAGAAAGATTGGTTAGGACAGAACTTTGGGTCGATCAGTGGAAGTAAAGGGACATTTTGTTAAACAGAAATACTACTTCAACCTCATGCCATGATGCGTACCAGAAAATAACCAGCTCTTGTATACCTGGATTTTGTTAGCCAGCCCACTAGTTGAAATGATTGCCTAGTCTCCAGCAGTACAGAACATGGCCAGGTGTTTGGTTGCAGAGCTTTCTTTCCAGGCAGGATTTAATATGATCTGACAGCAACAGTTCTGGGAGATTTTCTCTTGGTGTCTTGTCCTTGGAAATACCTGGTGTTGCTTCTTTATTTTGATTCATCAGTGACACAGGTAATTTCCTTCATTTTAGTATCATAATATGTTATTTGGATAAAGATCATAGACATTTCTAAAGGCTGACCCAGTCTAGAGCTCCTGAAGGGGTCTAGCCAGCTGGATGGGGGCCACAGGTGTTACTCAGGGAGTCTAAATGTGAAACAATGACATATACAGCATAGTAGTGAAAGGGTTTCATATGTTACATAGATAAGAATTGGGCCATGAGGTGAAAGCAAACAAACTCTACAAAGTGATTTTTATTTTCCCACGGTAGTTGATCTGTAGTAACAAAAAGTCAAACAGCTTCATTTAAAATATGCTGCTTATGTAAGGCCATCTTTGTGGAAAAGCTATGTTACTGTGAATCTTTTACTGGAAAAAGCCTAAGACAAGCATTTTGGGGGCCGGAAGAAAACTATGAGGCTCTGCAACTCACAGAAAGAAGTGGCAGAAACTAGCAAGTCCTCTTATTTGGGTAAACTAAATAGCTACTCTACAACAGCTACTAAAAGTATACTAGGTTTTTCTAGGGATTTAGGGCCAGATTTGAAGGCAGGTGCATGTATCATTTGTGTGTGCACAATTAAGAAGAAATATTTTTAAGATAGGATATGGGACTTACAAGCCCTGTTTTTTCTGTGCTTCATCATTGTGAGGAAAACATCATACTGATTACCAGTGTAATTACTGTGGTAATTTCTGACAGCTTTCTGTATGTTTTGCTCTTATTTTTGGGTAGGTTATCGAATGGGCCAAGAAATAATTTCTTATGTCAAGTTGAAGTTTAAAATGGTGTGCTGCAGTGTGTCTGGTGTCTCAAAACTAACTGTATTTTTGCCACTAAGAGTATTAAAATTACTGTTTTCTCCAACAAAAAAGATACAGTGAACTCTGTTCTGCAGCAGGTTCTTATGGGACTTAGTAATATTTTTATATGCTAGATAACTCACATGCATGTTAAAAAAAAACCAAACAAAAACAGCACAGGTTTGCCTGAATTCTGGGACAAGAAGTTGACTGTTTTTCTTGAAAATGTGTGGAACTGCTTTATCACAGTGCTTTATTGTGCAGCCTTAAGTAAACTCAGAAAATTCAGGAGCTTTCTGACCAGATAATAATACACACTGTTTTCTTACATATCTTTTGTTAATGTAGTGCTTTGGTTTGTTGTATGTGCTTGTGAGTGTGGAGTTTTATGTGATTATATTAGGTTTGGTCAGTGAGACTATAAACACCACTAACATTTTCAGAAAAACCAAGCCATGGCTCTTTATGCTCAGTTGTCACTGCACTAACAAGTTACTACAAGTAGTTTTTCTGTAGCATTCTCTTTACAGAGGAAAAGCTGAAAAGATAAAAATAATCTTATTTTCCATCTAAATTACTGAGTCCCTTTAGAAATACATCCATGTAATAATGCACTGAAATTTGGATCTTCCATCTTGATGTCTAATTTGATCTCCTTTGAGAGATGTATCTGAAATGAAATGTAAAACAAGCAGAAATGCAGTATCAAAAGGGCCTCAGAGCATGCTGCTTCTGGATTTTGGAACTGGTGATAAAAAATTCAGACTGAGAAAAAATCAGTTAGAAGAGTTATTTTACTAAATGCAACATGATGTAGTTTTGCAGTTTTTATCTTCTGCTTCATGTATCCATTTTTTAAACTGTGTTCAACAAATTTAGCCTTGGTCATGCAGATTACACTGTTTTGCAACACACAGTCCAAAAATAATTTGCAGAAATGTAGCATGCAATTGGTTTTCAAAGCATGATTATTAAATCAGTGCTTAATTTTATCTTTTGATATAAGTGGTGAGATCCTTGTATATTTAGATATGACTATCCACTGGGGTACAGTAAAAAATTTGAGCCGATAATTTAATTACTAAAACCAAAGCTCTTGGCTAGTTTTAATCAAATTCATCTGGTGGACTTAGCCATGAAAAACAGGAGTATTCATTTTGCACATCAAGCGAGGAGGACAAGCAGCACTCACCAACTGGGACAGCCAAATGAAGGAATAATTTCAGTGCATTCACCAATTCATTCTTAAGGGTGGTCAGAAGAGAATCCTTTTGTAGACAGTGAATAACTATTTGGATCTTCCAGTAACACTTCAAAATGCAAACAGAGAATCAGAGTCATAGAACAGTCTGTGTTGGAAGGGACCTTAAGGTTCGTCTCATTCCAACCCCCCTTCCATGGGAAGAGGCACCTCCACTAGACAAGTTACTCAGAGCCCCGTCCAGCCTGGCCTTGAACACTTCCAGGGATGGGGCATCCACAGCTTCTCTGGGCAACTTGTTCCAGTGCCTCACCACCCTCACAGTGAAGAATTTCTTCCTAGTGTCTAATCTAAATCTATTTTTTGTCAGTTTGAAGCCATTACTCCTTGTCCTGTTACTATAGATGGTGATAAAAACTCTCCATCATTCTTATAAGTCCCCTTTCAATATTTCATTAATGTTCAATAACGTCTCTCTCAAGCCTGAAACATGTAAGGTGTGGCTGTATTACACAGCATTAAGTTTACACAAACTATGAATAAGCAAAGCTATAGTTAAATGAGATTTGATTAAATCTTACATAAGACTGTAGGAAAGTGTGGGTTCTTGCAGTGCTTTTGAGGTCTCAGGATACTCCTTTCCACTGTTGGAGCTGTCTTATGCACAGAAAAACACTCTGTCCTGGTCACTACAGGTGACACTGATCCTGTGCAGGACCCTGTATGCATGGAATATATGTTCTTATGCGGCAGCAAATAATTTTGGCTATGATTTTGGTGTTCTTGGAGTCCTTACTTCTGTACAAAGATCTTAATGCTATTTTAAGAAGGCAAAATAGACACTCCTTATTGCAAAAATTTGCATTGAGGAATATTTTATTTGTAATATGCATTTTAAAATTGCCATGGCAAGAAATGGCTTTGATTTTGAAGAAGAATCATTTCAAATAATTAACCATGAATTACTCTACTAGGAAGAAAATAATTATAGGTTGGACATAGCTGCTTCAAATGAGATATATGGAGTTAGTGACTATTGAAAAAATAATGCCACCTGATAGAAGCTGAAATAAATCTAAAAAAGAACTTTCTCTTACAGTCAGAATTTAACTGTGGTGTTTTAAAATGTCTCCAATTTCAAACATGCAAATTTCTTCTAGACAGAATTATTAGTTGAACTATATTGTTGAATTACAAATTCCTCAGTGTAATAATTAAAGAAGGTAGTTTTATCTTTTAAAAGAGACTTGTGATTAAGTCTTGTCTTAATATCTGAGCTTTTGCTTGGAACTACTGAGAACACTATAGATACCTTTTCAAATCATAAAATCGTTGATCTTGCTTGCTTAAGGTATTTTCCCAAGTAAATATTATATAGTATAGCTTCAAACATATGTTTGTATTACATGTGAAGAGATGTATAACTAGGCAACATAGTTGTCTTCTGTTTGAGGTGTAAGGGATTTGGCATCCATATACCATTAAATTGAAAAGAATATTTTAAGTTTCTTTTTAAAAATCATACTTAGGAAAACACAGATAGGCTGAATAGTCTAAGGTTGTGTACTGTTTTTCAAGGACTCATTTATTTGAAAATCACCTGAATACTGCAAGAAGAAATATTTGCAATTTAATTTTTTTTAACTACTTACTCACAATTTAGGTTTTTTTTGCATGGACACGTGCTTGTACCTTTCATAACTTGAAATTTTCAACAAAAGACTTAAATGTTACAGTGAATTGATGATTTTTGGTGCCTCTGTAAATGCCATTCTCAATGAGATTTTTTCATGCCTAAATAATCTGCTGTACTTTCTTTCCAATGAATTTTGTTGGCATATATTTATCATATGATATTGCTTATGCACATTACTAGCCTATAATGTGTTGTTGAAGGCTGGTTATAGGAGCAAAAGTTCACTTGAGTATTTATCCCTATTATAATTGTCATGCCAGTTCTACAAAAAACCCTGTTGTTTTGTTTTGTTGCCAGTACAAGTAATTCCATTTTTTTCCAGTTTAATCTTCTCTTTCATTTTTGCCTAACTACTGGGCTTTAGAAAAAGGTAGTAGTGACTTCTGCCCAAAGGCAGGTGAATGAAACTTGTGACATGTAGTCAGACACACAGAAATAGTAACATTTGCTGTCAGAGAAGCTCAGGTGATGGCCTTCCTTTAAAGTTTAAAGCCAAAACTATTTCTTGGTGGAGGTGGATCGTGTTTTTTGTGATAAAATATAAGATATTTATTATTAACTGAAACAATTGCAATGAGACTATGATATGTACTTCTTCAATGGTATTTATTACATTTTTAACTTCTTATCTTTTTAAAGCACAAGTTGGAGCACTAAAAAGCCAGCCAGAGACTGTTCAAGTGTTTAAACTCCGCATCCTTATGAACACAGTATCTGAGCATTAGTTGCATTAACTCACTGTAGAGCCAATGTGTATTATCTTAATGCAAAAAGTGAGAGTGCTCCCATCTTTTGTTTGTGGTTAACTACTGTCGTGTTGGCCTATCCTTTAAATGTGAATAATACTTTCTGTTGATTTTTTTTTGGTGTTACCTTCCAGATGTTTCTAAAAGGCTTGACTTTGAACCTGTGAAAAATGATGTGGAGCATCTAACTACAGAATGTAGACCTTCTGGAAGATCATTTAGAATTTCTAAAATCTGCAGTACATTCTAAATATACAGGATGCTGGGTTGTTCTCATATTAAATTGTTTTAAACTACTGTAGCAACTTCTTACCCGAATAGTATTTAGCCATGCTTTATCAGTTTTTTCCTCACATTATTATCATGAAAAACCTTTCCTTATAATGCTAATATTAATTAGTCTGATCTGCTGTCATTTCACCTCAGTGTTTTAGAACTTTCATTCTTATTTGATCTAGATGCCTGTAAATTATGAGTAACTTTAAGCAATTCAAAAGTATTGTGAGGGAGTAAAGTAAAACTAAGGATAATGTAGAAGAGTAATTCCCTTTAGGAACAATGCAACCAGATCACTCTGGGTAAGGTCTTCCAACTTTCCAGAATGAATAAGTCTGTCTATTCTCATTGTTTAGAAATCTAACTTTAAAAAAGAAGGAGGAAAAAAGTCTCCTTTCAGAATTTAATTGCCAAAATGTGCTTATAAAAAGCAATGAAAAAATGGGGCATTTAATTACGATTTAAAATTATTTAAATTCCGGTGCACCTGTTTAATAAAAAGAAAATAATGTGTGCACAGTAAAGTCTTTCTATTATGCTTCTGATGACAATAGCAGGTATTAAGAATCTATAATGGGAAGAGGATATCTAACGTTTTGTTATGTCAAGAGACGTAAGAACTATTGTATTGGATAAGTTTTACAAATTTCTGCTATATGAAGCCATAAATTTTCAATTCAGCTTCATCTGATTACCTTCTAAAGTTAAATGCTCCCCTTGACTATACAATTAGATATTTGGTATATCCTTGATATCCTCTTAAGAAAAATGTATTGTCCTCAGATGCATACATCTGTCCAGAGTATTGCAAAGCTGTTACTCTGACACATGAGCATTTTCTGCTTACAGTACAGCAAAACTGTAATTACAGGGTTCAGTACTTTCTCCTTCTTTTCATATAACTACACCTTCACTCTGTGAAGAGCTTGGGTTATGCCGGACTGTAATTGTACAATGAACAGAGGTCTATACGAATTATCTCTGCTTCCTTACTAGTGGGGTTGGAATGTGTGAAGGGTTAGGCTGCTGCAGAAGGAGATGGTATTCTAGCACTTGAACGGTGGGGTGAATTCTTCCACTCTTGGATGGAGTTTGTGCAGGGTGCAGATCAGGTTACTGGAAGCAGAGAATATGATGTACTACTTGGAGTAGACACGAGCATTCATATGTGAGCATTCATCAGTAGACTGAATCACTGGGAGAGGTTCTTTCAGAAGGGAAATGACTGTGTGGTGGTACGTATTCTGCAATAGTGTATTAAAGGCATTTCAAACTGGGAACTCAAATTTGGTTTTAATCTCTGTCCCAGTTTGATGATACGTTAAATAGGGTAGTATCTATTCATCAAAGTATGTCAGCTAAATATTTTCTAAAATGTTTTAAGTATTTAAAGTGTTTTAATATTGTTTTAAGTATTTAAATTATTTAAATAACATTTAAAATATTGTCTTAATGTTTGTGAAGCAATAATACAAGATTTGAAGCGTGTTGTAAGTTAGATATAAGGTCATCCAGTAATAGATAGAATACTGAAATAAGAGGTTTATCTCTATTCTGTACCCCAAAAAGACAGGGAGGTAGAAAAATGGTATATGAAGCTTAATAGTTAAAATTCATTGTTAATATTAATACCAGTGGTTTTGAACTTCTTACATACTTAACTTTAAAAATTTTAAGAAAATTTTTCTATCTGTGAGAGAATTTTTACATGTCTGTTTATGCTGTAGCATTATCATAAGAGATAAGGGGAGAAAGCACTTGTAAATGAGTTAGCCTTTTGTAGGATGAACTGAAAACAGGATGCTCACATGTGAATCATTCGCTTCTCTTATACACTGTGTTATTAATATTGTTGCTGTCACTGTTCATTTTCTTATTTCATTGATGTTTCCATTTAATTGTTTTTATTTCAACACGTAATCTTTACCTTTTGTGCCTCCAATTTTCCTCTCCATCCTACTGCAGCAGGAAGGGGAGGAGGATAGGGAAGTGAGCAACTGGTGCTTGATTTGGAGTGTTTCAGTGGGAACAGTAAAGTGGGGAATGCCATTCCTAAACTACAACAGGTAGTTAATGTGGTTTGTTGTGGATGACAGTCATGACTCTGATCCAGTATATCTCAGGTTGCAAGGGCTAGGGAGGTGCATATACCTTGTTAAAGATCAAGTCATTTGACAAGCCTTGCATCCGCTCTGTGGTCTACTTCTATAGCACTTGTTGGCTGATGGGTGGTAGGCTGGCACCATTGTTTTAACAAAAATAGTAAATATTTTGTGATTGTACTGTCAAGAGATAACATTCAGCTGAATTGCTTCCTTTAGAAGAAACAAAACCCCATCCATTTTTTGAAATACCCCGAGTAACAATTAAGTGCGTAATTTACACAATGATTTCCCCTTAACAGTTCCAAATTCTGGATTAGCAAAGGTTGATCCCTTAACTGACCATTGAATGCTCACCCTTTTTTAAACTACAGGTTAGGTGCTCATTGTTGAAAATACACTTACAATTTTTTTTTAGAATTGTTTTGTCTAATTCATCCTTATTGAATGTACTTGAGTGTCCTCTTTAAAATGAACTGGAAAAAATTTTCCTGCTCTTCTTCATACTGCTACCCATCAATCTCTTACAAAAAATATTCTGAATATAAAATAATATTGAGTATGGTCTCATTATTTATGTACTACAGATTAGAACAGACCATTTTGGGCTTTTTGCCACTCTGATCCAGATGTATCCATTATGGAGAACATGCTATCTATGCTGTTGCCTACATCCTAGAGCAGTTACCTTGTGACCTACAGTGTCTTTGCATTTCAAAATCCAAATTAATACCATCTGTTTAAGCTATTTAATTCTCTTTTCTGTGGCCTAAGGAAAACAAAATGATTTTTAAAAGCTGATGCATTGCTACAATATTCATTCAAAGAGGTCAGCTACATCTTCTTGTTAAAATTCGGCAGAAATATTCTAAATAAGATGCCATTTGAACAGTTTTGCAGCTATATTCATTCAGATATATTTCCATGTCTGAGAAAATAATAACCATGAAAACAATTTTAAATTAACTTTTTCACTTTTACATATAATTTGCCTCTTTACCTTTAAGATTTGTAATCTTGCCAAGATCGTTCTCCTCATTCATCTTGTTGCACTCTATGATTCATTCTTTGCACATACATGAATGCTGTACCTTCAATGCCACTTACTTATGGCATTAAAATGAGTGAATAAATGTCAGAACTGAACAAGTCTTGACTGTCAACTGTAAGCTTCTCTAGCATTCATGGCTAATGCTCTAATCACTGGTGCAAAACATTGAAATAATTTGCTTTCCCTGCATGTTTTTCCTGGCCAGGATGCATAGGGGAGTAGTGTGCTCAGTCATAATCATGCTCCACAAAGGCTGGAGATGTTCCCCTTGAGCTGCCAATCAGTAGGTTAGCCAAAGTGAAGACAAGCCCAATGACAAGTGATAATGGCAATAATTTATTTTCTATTGATGGCTGGTGACATATCACTTTTTGGAGCCGTGGCTGCCTACTGTGGGGCTACATGACTGAAGATGGTGATGGCCCTAGAGGAGGCTCTTCACAGCTCATTTAGCCCACTTGGGTGATGAATCGGTTCAAAGTACCAGCCCAGGCATTTTCCCACAAAATTTGCTGTCAAAATGTGGATTGGAACACAAAAAGGACTAAAATGCAGTCATGTGAGAAAATAAAGGATAAAATTTCCATCACATGAATCCAGGTATAGAAAAGAGATTGGAAGAAGAATTAAGTGAAATATTAAGGGTGCTTTCAGTAGGAGTAGGTCAGTACATATTTTAGCTAATAAAAGCAGAGTGAGGTTTTATTTAAGCTTCGGCACACCCCCTCCAACTTTCAGCTGACAGGTCAAATTTATTTATATGCTTCCTACCAGTGGATAACACAATACATATCTTATTTAAACTTACTTTTGCCAAGGTCCACTGATGTGCTTAGCATCTGACATCTCATGCTGTTTCAGAATGCAGATGAATATGAAAAGCCTGCCCTGTTAATTTATCAATTATATTTTTTTATCTCTATAAAAAAAAATATATTCAGTACTTTATTTAGAGGTCTGGCTCTAAGGGGCTTGCATACTTTTTTTTTCAGTATGATTTTCGTTCCTAAAAAATTCTGCTGTTGTTACTTGAAGTCAGATATTCTCTTAAGCAGAGATCCTTGAATCCTCTGAATGGAAGCTAAGCATTGCTTCACATGTTGTGGGGGTTTGCACTTTCTTTTCATATTGCCCATTGCCTTGGAGGGAAGAAACAACCAGAGGGTCAAAGTTTCTTTTACCTTCAGAAAAACTATAATGTTAAGCATCTCTCTTGTCTGGCTTGTGCTGGAACAACATCTTCCGTGGTAGCCCCATCCTTTGCCTAAATATAGAAGAAATAATTTGTGTTTATACAAGCAAGGATTGTATATGGCAAGACATGTAAATGTCAGAATTAAGGTTTACTATGCTACACTTCTAAAAAATTGTTCTATTTAAACTATTAAGACTGTCTTTTTATTTACTCAGAACTAGTCAAAGGCTCTCATCTGGTAATACGGTTTAAGTGATCTCAAATGTAATGAGCAAATACATATTTGACAGTGTAACTATCTACATATTGTATTTGTTTGTCTTCTAATCATGTTAAATTATAACTTATTTGAGAAAATATAAAACAAAGGGAGCAGAACTAGAGTTATTATGTCTTTTAGGTAATTTTGGCTTCCTGGTTTGTGTACAAAAAAGTTAAGTTTTATGATGGTTTATTATCATATTGTGTGCAATACAGAGGCAAGTAAATAACATTTAATGTGCCAGGGAATCTGTGAGAAGCAATAATTATCTCAGTAAATTTTATATTTTGCTGAGCTTCTTCTAAAGGGACATATGCCATTCCTACTTCTTTAAGGTATCACACAGTGGTCCTTAGAAGCACACTGAAAATACAATGGTTGAAAGGTAAAAAAATAACATTATCTTTCAATATACAGACATATTATGACAAAATATATGTGGTTTATTTACACTAGGTAATAGTTTTTGTAGGTTTTCTGTATGTTTTTGTTTCAGATTTTTAGTGCAGCTAATCCAAAAATAGTGTGAAAACAGTGTATCCTGTATGAAGTATAGAGTATGCAGCTCTATACTTCCTGGAAGTTGCACTTATATTGAAAATATAGTAATGAATTTTTATAAATAATTCATTATACTGGCACTTGAAAAATTTACTTTTATTTGGCATTGTTTTGTACTCTAAGGTAACATGACAGGATAACTGTCTTGCATAAAACCCAAGATCATCACTCTTTTTCACTGCCTATCAACCCGTTGGAGCTTAACTAAGCCTTAATGATAAGGTCCGCAAGATTACTACACCTGAGAGAAAAATCTGTGAGACAGACTTTCTAATTAATCATTGGTGGTGTTCAAGAAGGTTTTGTTATTTCTGTGAACATTAGAATTTATGTAGTCTATTACAAGTGCTGATTGCTAAAACTGCAGCTCATTTTTATTTCTTCAGATCTGTAGCTCTTTTTGTACCATTTTTACCCCTCTGTTTGGAAGGACACACAGAAGGTGTATATAGAGGGAGACAGGTCTAACTTGTTTGCTCCTTGAGCATTTGGAGAAAAGACTGATGAGAAAGAGAGGGAAGAGAAGAAAAAAAGGAATGTCAAGGGCAGCAGTTTGATGGCTGGGGCTTTGAGCAACCTAGTCTAGTGGAAAGTGTCCCTGCCCATGATGGGAGGTTGGAGTGAGATGATCTTTAAGGTCCCTTCCAACCGAAACCACTCTATGAGTCTGTGAATTTCAAACATAGATCATTGAGGAGAAGAAAATAACAAACACCCCATGTGAAACTGACAATCACATAGTTGGCAAACAGTGTGGAGTGAAAATCCTACAAAATAGTTCAAGACTTACCTTGTATGGCTATCTTATTTTTCAAAAATGTCAGAAGCTTCTAACAGTGCCCATTTAGTGAGATACGTTTGGTGGTATCCCTCCTTTTGTTCAGGCTGGATGGAGAGCTCTTACTGCTGGAATACAGGCACTCAAGAGCCAGGAAAGGTGGAAAAAACTTCTGGCCTCTCACACTATCCATGTGCTGAGACTCCTTATTAAAAATCCTTCTTTTGAAATTGAGTTCTGGAAATTAATCTCTGCCACACCAGCTTCCCCTCCAGTATTGTGCAGTTTTAGAGAAGCTCACCTGAGACTATGACCAGGAAGGACGGGGAAGCTGGAGGAAAAATCTTGTTAGTCACCCCTTTTAAAACAAAGTAGAACTGTCCACAGTGATTTTTATTAATTTAATGTCTGTGTATTTCTAATGAAATCACTTGCAGCAAAGAGAACAGGTAGAGCACAAGGAAAAAAAAACTGAGCTGAAGGATTATTTTGTTCCTTTGCTTCTTCAGTGAAAACTAGAGTGCACCAGTTAAGAAGACTATGAACTCTGGGCCTCAGTAATCTTTCTCTATCTTGTTTTTGCAATCTATTAAATAGAGATACATTTCTCTATGTTGCTGTTTTGAGAAGATTATATTAAAAAATCAAATGTATGCATTTATCGTGCCACTGGAAATCTCCATACAGAAAGCTGAAGAACTGCAGTGCCAATTCTCTTATAAGGAGGCAGTTAGAAGTCCTTTAACCATATCTCCTTCTGAGCACCTCAAAGACAGAAAGACATATGTTTCCTCATCCCATTGTCACAGATCAATGTAGTGTTGCCCCTACCTATGTACAAACTTTCTTCCTTTTCCATGTTGGCATGTCTGTCTTCTTTTACCATCATATCCACATGCTTTATTCCTATACCCCTGAAACTCTGGAAGTTTCAGCCTCTTTTGAATAGGTTCTTTTCACGAAAGGATATCCTTACCTGTCCTGTAGGTGGTGTTCCCTTACTTTCCTGCAAGTGAGACACAGCAAGGAAGCTTCTCCTTGTTTATATTTGCTTCCTGGGTTTTCCCTTGTTTCATCAGATCACAGGAGGGAGTCAAATGCCAGTGAAGACTTCCACACTGGATTTCTGCATCCTTAAACAAAGCTACAGATTTAATTGCTCATGTTCATCAAAAATATATTAAAAAAAGCCAGACTTTGATATGTCTTCCTTTTTTACTCATAGAAAGCTCTTCCATAGCTTCATATTGCCTAGTTTGCTAGAACTAGATCTACAGTCTGAAAAAAATAGTTAACAAGTCTATATATAGTTAGCAATGATATACAGTCCAACAAAGGCTGCAGATAGCTACATATATTTATGCTGGATTTGGGGGACATCAAACACTGGAGCAGTTGCCCAAAGACGCTGTGGACTTTCTGTCCTTAGAAAGTCAAGACTTCACTGAACATGGACCTGAGCAAACTGATATAGTTACACTTGGTTTTAGTGCAGGGTTGGGCTAGATGACTTCTAGAGATCCCTTCCAACTTTAATGATGAATAGCAGTGAATGTGTTCAGATTCTAATGGAGAATGTTTGCATACGGTATTGAGCAGCTTTAACCTATGGAACCTGGTTGAAGACCAGGTTGGGAGACTTGTGAAAGTCTATTGGTCCAGTGCTCAAAATGAGTTAATCTCACACCAGAGTGACACCACTTGGAAGAATAAAAGGAGCAATTTTATTAGTAAGATTGAGAAAAGCAATGCGGCTAGTAAAACTGAGAAACATTAAAGCCAGATCAGAATATAGGGACTGATGTAAATCCTGGAGAACTTGAGACTGTGTGATCTGAAAGAATATTTGGCACGTGTAATTTCATGAAGATTGACTATTTTATGCACAAGTTCAGGCTAAAGATGGATACATCATGGTAATATTCAATTTTAACTAAAAGGCAACCACTGTGCCCCCATCATTAAGCTGTAATTCTTACCTAAACTTCAACTAGATTTTTCACCAGAATTTTTTTTGTATGATTTAAAATACCATGTAGATACATTACAGAATCTTCATTTAAATATATATTTAATGAGAAATGTTTTACAGTTTTAATGAGTCTTAAAAGTCTTTTGATGAGCAGTCAGTGTAATTATGGTATTTAAAATGATTGGATAAATGCATACATTTTAATTTACCTTCCTCACAACTGAGTTTTCATGCTGGGTATTTTTAACATGAAGAATTGTTTCATTTTGTGTCAGTTTATCTTCCTCTTCCTTCCAGAAAATGTTTTATCTCTGAAATAAAATTAAATATGCATGATACTAGTATTATTGGATAATATTGTAATAGCACAGTTAAAAATCTATCCAGGAGATGAAAATTATTTTGATTTTGTTAGAGAAGTGACAAAATTGATGATTTGTTATCCAGAAGTAAATTACAGAGTAGCTCTGTCCTATATGTGTTGTCTCTGTAGTGCTTGAGGAAATTACCTGCAAAATTTCTGCAGAAGACGTTGCACTAGGTACTACGCTACTGTGGGAAAAAATTCCTCCTTTGAATTTAGAAAGATGGCATAAACTCATGAAACAAATATCAACAAGGAAGAATTTATTCAGTGCGCTGGGTCTTCCTCACACCAAGTTTCCGGGAAGAAAGACCCGTTGAGTTTAATTTCATGCATTTTATAGTTTTACAAAATCCCACCCTTTTTCAGATAAGTTTAATATAGTCATTTTTGCCTAAAAAGGTTTCTTTTCTCTGAAAAGGGGCTTTCCCTTCCTTCCAATTAGCTGCGAGGCATCCTCTGTCAAAAATGATGGATCTTCCCTTGTTCTTAGCCCAAAGAGAGAAAAGAAACCCCTGTGTACAAAATTTGCCAAATGGCCCAGAAAGATTTTAATTTTTAGGAACTTTATATTTCCCTTATCCCGACCGCAAAAGAACCCTGGTACCCAGTCCAGTTTGGAACTGCATACCTTACAACTTCACAATGCGCCTATAATTTTGTTTTATAATAAAACCGTATTTTATTTCTCATAATATCAGCAATCTGCTTTACTACCACAACATAAAGAAAGAGAGACTCAGCAAATTTAGACAGATAAGGATGTTATAGAAATAGCAGTTAAAAAGGAAAAACTGGGCTTGTCGTTGCATTGTATGCTGTATCACACAACCTACATGAAGACCATTAACTGTCACATGCTGAGCCTTACAATTTGTTGTTCAGAAGCAGTACACATTGGCTCCTAGTTAACTGTTACTTTGATATTTTTCTTTTTGTGTGTGTTTAGGTAAGTTTTTTGTTAATGAAAACTGAGCTCATAGTAAGTTGAGTCTTTAATACAGAATAGATAAACTAAAATTAGTACAACGAGCCTAAAGAAAGCAGTGAACAAGAATATTGTTTCTCAGGACCAATGTCAGATTCTCCTGAAATGCTGCAGGAGGTTCACCTTTCCCCATGGTCCACAGATCTTTATATTTGCTAACTGAATGAGTACTTCAGGTAAAAAATACTTGATTATAGCACAACATGTGTCAACAATTCCCATGCTCTGATTTGATCTCATTTGGCATGCAAATTGCTGGCCGTGAGGTAGCTGTTCCCCATCAGCAAAATGTTTTAGTATTTTATCCAGGAAAGAATATAAAAGAAGGCTAAAAATGATGCTTGCTTGAAATATTGGTCTACATCCAGCAAATTGAGGTCATAGTTCCAAGCTTTGTATGGATCTGTGCATGTATTTTCACCTTGCAGCATTCACCAGCAGTTAATACAAACCCTCTTTTGTATCAGCAATGCTAGGCTCAGAAATTTCCCTCCTCCTCTTGGCAAAAGAATATGAAAATTTATTCTGTTCTATTAAATTACTTTTGTGTCATTCATTGTCCACCTTTAAGTGTATCTACGTGCTTTGCAAGTAGATACTTGTATAATAGCATGGATGTACTGTCTTCTTCATATCTTACATGTGTACTGTCATATGGGAAGGCTCAAGTTATATTAATTTCTGTCATAGAATATGTCTATTGAACTTTTCTTCTAAATATTTAACCTCTTATTTTGAACATAATTTATTACAAAGTCAAGTAGCCTCAGATTTCTACACAACTTTCCGACGGGTGCCAGTTCCATTTTGCCATGCACCGATGTGTAACTTAATAGTACCAAAGAGAGTTCTAGCTGTGTTCCTACAACTTTTTCTGGTGTTTGGTTTTTTTTTTTATTTGTTTTCTTTACATTGAAGCACACTTAAATATTTTAATATGATATTTCCACAAACCTTTTTAATTATGGCTCTCTTGTACTTAATATTCCCTTTGTGAAAAATTGTTGAGTTTAATAATTTCCACAGTTGATACGTCTGTCTAGTAAACACTGATTTTTACATACTTAACAGCTTTATGATCTGCAATACCATTTATGGATATTGAGAATACTAATCTAGAAATAGCACATAATTTTCTTCTGCCATAAACAAATAAATCTGTGCTGATTAATATCATTGCTACAAAGCTTCTATGAATATACTTAAAATTAGTTTATCAGAAACTGATAATTCCATCCTTTATTTTCTTTCATATGTTTGAGGGTTTTTTTATTATTGACAAAACAAGCTTTTAAACAGCCTTAACACCTTCTTAAACTTTCCTGGGAACTTCTTTACTCTTTTTATGTTTTTGTTTCATCCAACTTTCTGTGCACATATGTCTTGTTCCTTTTATCCTCATGCCTTCTTTTCTTTTTGATTTCAGCTGGTTTCATGAAGCAAAATGCCTTTAGTCTTAAAAATATTTTCATCTTTGAAATAATTGCATAACTTACTTTTTCAATTTACTTATATTTCCATGGATTTAATATATTCCTTCAAGATAAAGACTCTTTGCATGGACCCATCTCCAGCCATATCTTATTCTTTCTCATGGCCTGTTATGACCAACAATCCTTGGTTGGCTCCACAGCCATCCGGCTATTAGCACTTGAGCCTCTTATCTTCTGGGATCCTGCCACCTATCAAAGGTTCTTATGCTCATAAGAATCTTTATGTAGCCATTACAAGCACTTCATCTCTTCCTGTGAAGTGACCCAGTCACTAAAAAATGGTGTAAGTAGACAAAAAATAATACTTTTACACAGTGCCCACTTCTATCTTCATGGTTTCAGCCATATCTGTGGCTGTTTCAGATACTTCAGAATCAGAAGAACTGCTGTTTATGATGAAATAGACATTGCAAGTGCCAGCTGCAGCAGATACATTAGGTTTTATGATCCTAAGGCTCTCTGTCATTTCTGAATTTGTCATGCTTGTTAAAAATACTGAATAATTAAAACAATTTCAATACATTTTTGACAGTTTATTCTTTTAATATTTTTATCCTAGAATAAAATCCACATGATGCTCCACAATTATGTAGTAAAAATGCTATTTACCTTGAGCAGAAATATAGAGAAAATTAGAATTTCAAAAAAAAAGAGAGAAGCATTGCACTAAATTTAGCTGCATGGTCTCATTTGTTTATTTATTTATTTGGTGGCTGTTTGTGAAGGAATTAAGCTTTTTCTGAAAGCGCTGAACTTTGTGCTGATTTCTGATCTTTAGAAATACGAAGTTCAGAAGTTCAAATATAGCAATGAATTTTTACATTTTTTATCTCTCTCAGATCTGTCCTAATCAGCATTGATCTAATGGTGTTGCATAGCAGCATGTTCTCTGAAATGTGCAAGCAGCTGCAAAGAAGTTAATAGCCTACAGATTCCTGTTTCAAATGCTGGAAATAGTATTAAGTAATAGTAATTTTCCAGATACTGTAGGCTCCAGTGTATCTGGGTTTTTTTGGGCATCTTCCAAAATTTCGTATGTAGTATTTGGATGGTCAGCAAAACCTCTACTTTGGACTTCCAGAGAGTGGACTCCAAGCCATTCTCCATCGTTTATCATCCGTCCTGGCTAACTGGGGAGGTCCCAGATGAGTGGAGGTTGGACAAGGTGATATCCACAAGAAGAGGCAGAAGCAGGATCTGTGGAACTACAGGCCTCTCAGCCTGACCTCAGTGTCTGGTAAGGTTATGGAAAGATCATCTTGAGTGTCGTCACGCAGCACATAAAGGAGGACCAGGGAATCAGGCCCAGCCTGATTCTAAAACCGTATGGGTTTTAGAAAAGGCAGGTCCTACTTGACCAAGCTGATCGCCTTTTATGACCTGCCTGGTAAATGAGGGAAAGGCTGTGGATGTGCCTACCTGGACTTCAGCAAAGCCTTGGACACTGTCTCCTGTGACATTCTGCTGGAGAAGCTGGCAGCCCCCAGCTTGGACAGGTGCACTCTCCACTGGATTGAAAACTGGCTGGATGGCCGGGCCCAGAGAGTGGTAGCAAATATGTTGCATCCAGTTGGCAGCTGGTTGCTAGCAGGATTCCCCAAGGCTCGGTTGTGGGCCCCAATCCTGTTTAATATCTTTATTGATGGTGTGGACAAGGGGATCAAGTCTACCCTCCGTAAATTTGCAGACAGCACTAAATTGGGCAGAGTGTTGATCTGCTGGATGTAGGAAGCAGATGCCTCTGTAGAGGCATCTGGACAGGTTAGATCACTGGGCCAAGGTCAGCTGTATGAGATTCAATAAGACAAAGTGCTTGTTCCTGCACTTGGATCCCATCAACCCCATTGCAGTGCTACAGGCTGGGGGAAGAGTGGCTGGAAGGCAGCCCAGCAGAAGAGGACCTGGGTGTGGTGGTTGACAGCCAGGTGAACATGAGCCAGCAGTATGAATCTTGGCCTGCATCAAAATGGTGGAGGCAGGATCAGGGCAGTGACTATTCCCCTTGTACTCGGCACTGGCTGCACCTCAAATCCTGTGTCCAGTTCTGGGCCCTTCACTTCAAGAAAGACTTGAGGTGCCAGAGCAAGTCTAGAGAAGGGCAGTGGAGCTGGGGAAGGGTCTGGATTGCATGTCCTATGAGGAGCAGCTGAAGGAGCTGGAACTGTTTAGCCTGGAGAAAAGGAGGCTCATGGGAGACCCCATTGCTCTCTGTAACTACCTGAAAGAAGGTTATAGCAAGGTGGGGGTCTCTTCTCCAAGGCAGCTAGTGACAGAACAAGAGGAAAGAGCCTCAAGTTGCACCAGGGTAAGTTCAGGTTGGACATGAGGAGGAATTTCTTCACTGAAAGGGTGGTCAGGCATTGGAACAGGCTGCTCAGGGAAGTGGTGGAGTCATCATCCCTGGAAGAGTTCAAGGAAGGACTGGACATGGCACTTAGAGTTCGGTCAAAGATTGGACTCTATGATCTAGGAAGTCTTTTCCAACCTCAATGATTCTATGATTTTTATATACTTGCCAGATAAATTATATTTCTGTCATGAGAATTCTGAGATTAAGAAAAATTCTCCCAACCTGGACCAAGATGAAATCGAAACTTTTAAAGTTCATCATGCAGAGACACAAAGTCACAAGTCTGGCAGGTGTGAATTTCATCATTACATGGGAGAACCTTCCTCTGTCACTCTTATGTCTTCTGTGAGTCATTTGAATTAGAAAGATACAGACCATCCTACAGTGACACTTTTTTTCTCCTGTCTTAAGGAATTAATCAAATCCTCCCTGAATCACTGTATTGCAGCATCACAGAGTGCTGTACATCTTCCCTTGTTCTCCTCACATCTCTGACCAAAGCTACAATGTAGGACTTGATCATGACTGGCAAAGGCCAACCAGTTAAAGTTTCTGAAGGCATTTTCTTGATTTTTAGCTTTGAAATGTGTTTTGCTTTTGAAAATTAGTAAGAGCAGGTATACATGCATAAAAAGTGTTCACAAAATTGGTGTTTTCTATTCCACTAAAAGTTGTGAACACATGTCTTCATGAGTTTCCTGGTTGCAGATATATATGCACATAATCCCAAGGAAGTTCCCAGTACGAATAAATATTGTTTAGATTATAGCAGCAACAAAAATGTGCAGTTCAGTTGAATATACATGTCACAGCCAAGTATTTCCATGTGTTACTGTTTTCTTACATGTCTTTTTTTGCATCCATATCCTCCCTGCTTTGTTACTTCCACTTCAGACATCATGTGTATCTTACACAACAAGCTTTATAGCGGTCTTTTTGCTTTATCTCTTGAATAGTGCCATCCTTAGCTTATGTACCCTACAAAACAATGTCAGCAGGAAGTTGGGCAAATAATTTGCCAAATATTATTTTCACTAGCCTGCTAAGCATTTAACTAAATTATCACTGGAGGATCCACAAAGTTGATACTATATAGATTGTGCTCAGATCATGTAAGTTTTTTCACACAGCTTTTGTGTCTGTTTTTTTCTTTCCATACCATAAGCTTTTGCCTATTGCCAGACTAACAGATTAATGAAAAATAATGTAATAGGCCAATTCCTTTTGTAATTATACTATGTAGAAGAAAATTCCTCAATTCTTTCCTTGCATTACATAAATTACAATTTACATTATTCTACTGAGTTAGTTTGAAAACTAAAGCCTCATAATTTTTAAAACAATATTTGCACTGTAGAGTTTAACTTCCCAAAGCAAAAAGGAGTGGAAAAAATCTACCATAAATATGAGGTATATTAAGACATTTCATCATGTCATATTTCTGCTTAATCAATGCCCTATTTAGAAACTACTCTAATAATGTATCTTGGAATACAGTTTACAGTTTTCCATGTGTATGCATGTTGAGTAAATTAATACATTTTAAAATGTATTTAATGCACAGCTTTTTGAAGTTAACTTTTTATAGATATTTCCTTCAGTTCTACATTCCAGAGCTCAGCAAGCTGTTCTGTAGAGCCACCAGTCTTTGCAGTGGGCCAAAACCAGATGAAATTTGCCTTTGTTTATTATCTTTTTTCAGCTAACAGTTTAAAGAGTGAATTTGAGCTAAGCAGAGAAAGTAAAGCTTTTTCCAATTTATTCAGGAGTGCTATCAGGGAATTTCTTTTACCTCTGTAGTGGTTTGGACTTTGTTTTCCCCCAGAGGCTAAGAAAAGTGGTAGACCCCAAGGGGTGGAAACCCCTGGAAGTTTTGAAGTTCTGCCCAATGGGCGCTCCTGCAGAAATGTCAACATATCACAAGCTCACCAGAAGAGATGAGTTGTAGTTTGGTTGTGGTAGGAGAGGTGGCCATGTTGTAGAGCCACGAGGAAGGGGCTCTGAGCCCCTTGGGGCCTCTGGGGCCTCCCAGCCCCGGCTGGGGGGATTGCAGAGACTTGGAACAGTGTTAGACTGGACTAAGTGTCTGTAGTTATGCCGGGAGATGTTTTTCTCCCGGCACAGAGCAGCAGCCGGCAATGACCAGAGAAACGGTGGCAGAGAGCCAGAGATAAGACCTGAACCGGAGAAGCAGCAGAAGCAACATGCAGCACCAGAGAAAGGACTCCTGGAAGGAGAGCCAGGAAAAAGAGAGCCAGCAGCTGAGAGACAGAGTTCTGGGGGTAAGACTGTACCAGCCCCCCAAAACTCCTTTGAGATCCCTCTGAGAAAAGAGGGAGATGGACTCCTATTAAGGAGATGAGTTTTAGACATGCAGCACCGGAGAGAGAGGAGCTAGAGAGCTCCAAGAGGAATGCGGGGGGAGTTGACCTTGGCTCCCCCCCCTCGCACTGCTGCCACGGTGGCAGCCTGAGAGACAGGGCACAGAGGCCCTGCAAGAGATACCAGACCGTCACGAAGACCCCCCTGTGTCTTCGTGATATGACGTGGTGAAACGACCTTGTCTGGGGTTACGAAGCCCACGGAAGACCCCTTTGCCTGCGTCAAGGGGGCCGAGGGAGCTTGGATACCTCCCTCGTGAGTGCTGGCAGAAATCCAGCTATCAGCTGCTGCATGTGGAGAGGACAGACAGATCGCTGCCTTAGAAGATGCTGCTGCTTAAGGACTGGAAGGGATCTGTCCTTCTTTCCCTCCTGGACTTTTATTTGGAGGGGAGAGGAGATCTGATCCATTGTAAATACATATGTCATGGTAGAGATAGTTGTGATCATGTGTATAATGTGATATGGTATTTATTTGTACAGTCATTGTAATATATTCCCTTTCCCCCACTTTGAGTCTGGTGTGTTTTGTCTGGAAAAACCCATCTCACATTAGGCTGAGATGTGGGAGGGGGCTTAGAGCTAGGGAACTGGATTTTGGGGCTATCTCAAACCATGACAACCTCTTACCTTGGCTGCAAGATGTTGGGCTGCATGACCGATTTCCAGTATTCTCAGTCCTCATTTCACTTACCTGTCTCTTCTTAGTATTTGTGGCTTTATCATTTCTGGATATAAATATTAGTTACACTGCTGTAGGTAATATTACCTTGTTTGGAATGAACGAGGGCAAATTACTAGTTTTTCTGTTCCAAGCATAAACAAATTATTTATTTATTTATTTATTTCACACTAACCTTTCTGTACAGAGTTGCAATACAGCAGTGAAAGACCTGAATGACTAACAATGAAGCATACTGTTAACAGAGATCCTGTACATGTGTCTTTATCCCCTCTCTGTTTTTTTATTCACCTCTTTGCTAGTCTGAAATTGATTTGTTGGGTCATATAAATTTTTATATACAGATTATTTTGTTCTTCTTTCAGATGGTATCTCTGCTCCAATTGGTTGTTCCATTTTCAGTCTGTTCCTGGTAATCCTCAGGGATTACCAGGAGACCAGGTTAAACAACCAGGTACCAACTTTTGAAAATAGAATATGAAGCAGGTGCTAGACTTCTGGGCTTGTTGAATTCACTTTTTCTTTGGTCCTCACAGAAAACTGGGGTATTCTAGCTACAGGCCAGAGAGCAGTGGTTTTAATTTGTTACGAACATGAATCAACAAGATTTTCTTAGCAGACCATTGTTTGCTTAAATTTGAAGAAAACCTACCAATAAAAGTCAGCTTCCCGGTTCCCCTAAGCTTATATTTCAAGTTATGAACTGAGTGGAATTCTTGTAAAAGAAAAAAAATGAGTATTTTTAACAATTTCAATGCATTAAGAAGGGGATTATGCTACTGCCATAATAATCTTATGTTTTCAAAATATTAATCTTTTTATGCTATCATAGTAGCCCCTTCTTACCAAATGGAAGAAGTTTCTTGTTGACAAAATATGAATTTTTTATACTCTTAAGGCACAAAGCTGTCAAATTATCAAATATAATTTCTCAGCAGATATATCTTGTGTTTGTATTTACAGAACACACATGTGCCACAGTAACCACATTTCAAAGTTTGATCCTTTAAAGTATTTACATTGGGTTTTCAGCATTCATTATGGAAAGCCTTTTTAAATTGAAATTTAAAAAGGGAGGGTGAAGAGAGGGAACAAGCAGAACATGATGTGAAGAGCAAGATAATTTTACTAGATGCATTTCTATCATGTAATTATATGCAGGTAAATCATATGTATTTGCTGAATGAAAATATTGCTAGCACTGTGATCATAAGATACTTCCCTGGGCCTCTTGATTTTCTTAAAAATTTATAGTAATGCTAAAAATACTTCAATTCATTTCATGTGATGATTGCGAAATTATTTTAAATTATTTAAAATATATAATCTTTTGAGTAGTCATCTCCAAGCACTTAGCTTAGACATAATGTTATTGATCGCATTCTTCCATAAAATTGGCCCTCTTGAATGCTTGTATCATTACTCTGTTACTTGCATGAGTACCTGTATGTATATATATAAAGGTATGCTCTATACATACATATTCGAACTATATGCATTTACACAAGCACACAGTGTTCTTAGTTTAGAGATTCAGATAAGCAACTTCATGCATGCACTAGAGGTTTTGGGAATAGTCTATAGAAGAAATAAAATAATGGGGACATGATACAACCTGCAAGCAATAAGCACATGTGATCATAGCACAATTATTTCTGTAATGTCATTATAAGAAATCGTCCTTAGTGAATAAACTTTGCTTAAGATTCTAAGCATTGAGAGAATGTGTTTTGGTCCAAGCCTGAGTAAGGCACAAATCCAGCAAACTGAAGCTGTGTAAATTGCTATTATTAGAGTTGTTTCATTTTTTGGTTTATTTTCTTTTAATTGAACTTATTTTAAAAGAAACGGCAAAAAAACCAAAGTGCTTTGTTTTAAATATAAAGTACTTTACAAGTATTTCAAGGCCAGGCTGAATGGGGCTTTTAACAGCCTGGTCTAGTGGAAGGTGCCCATGGCAGAGGGCTTAGAACAAGATGATCTCCAAGGTCCCTTCCAACCCAAACTATCCTATGATTCTGTGATTCTATACTTGGTTACCTGAAAAGCTGAAAATAACAGTTTGGGCTAAAAAAAAAAAAAATATTTGAAATTAAAACCCCAAACCATATTGAAATATTCTTTTTAAATAAAAATTTAAATAATTTATTTCTAAAACATTGTGTATAAAAAGGGAAATCTCAAAAAACAGAAAATAAAAAGACATTCTGCTGCCACAGAAATCTAACAAACAGAATATATATTTTCAGAATAAGATGGTGACAGCTTCAAAGCTCCTCCCCTCCCCTCCCCTGATATTGAGAAATATGAGAAAAGTACTACATAAATGGCTGAAACAAAGCAGACATTGTTTTTTTGAATGGGTAATGTTTAGGAATTTAAATGTTAGTAACAATCTTAAATAAATTATTTTAACTAAATGCAATCCAGAGGCTTCCCTTTTAATTTAATACTACCATTAGAAAAATAAAACATTGAACCACATGGAAACTGAAAGACTTTTCAGGAACTGAGATTATAAACATTCACTGGATTTAGTTGGCTGCATAACATTGATGTAAAATGTATTTCATGGTCTATGATTTCTCATGTTACAAAAAGGGTATTTACAGGTGAAATACTGAAAAGAAACTTACAGAGATTTATATTCTTCTATTACTTAAAAATGGCAAACAATATACCATCTGCTAAAATTTCTTATCTTGTGGTGAGGTATAACATGCTAGAGACTGATAAAACAATTGTTTCACAGCCTGCAAAAACTTAATCCACAGTCGTGTCTCTTACAAACTTCAGGAAGCAAAAGGGTTATTCATTAAAATGCTCCATGAGCTGGTAGCAAGTCTTTATATTTTAACTAAGTGTAGGATTTTTCTACCCATTCCAGCTCAATGTAGAGAACACTACTGAATTTATTTGCAGTATTCTAACAAATTTAAATATATACTTTTTTTTGATTAAAATAAACAATTTAAATTTAAATGTCTTGATTTATCGTAAGAAATCTCAAGAATTGTACAAAAATGCCAGATACTTTCCATGTCAGGTATGAATTCACCAGTATAATAAGGTACAAAGGGATAAATGATTGTTTCAATGAAAGGTGATTGAATTCAGTAAAGGTCCTGCACAGCTATAAGAGTAGGATATGTGGTGATGGCTTATAAGTAGTATGGAAAGTGTAAAAGGCAAAACAAAACACCAAAACACCTGTCTCTGCTTCATGCCTGCTTTGTCACTTTCCTCCTTCTTTGTCAACAGCTGACAAAAAAAATGGTCAGTCTCATCTTCAGCAAGCTGCTAATAATATCTATCATAATTATATTTTATAAGGAATAAGTGTAAGGACAATTATGAAAATCCCTTTTGGAGAAAATACAATTAATCATTTCACATCTGTTCAAGTTTAAAAGGCTACAGGAGTACTTGCACATGAAAAATATTCTTTAAACAGAAAAGGACCAGAGGACCAACTGAACTGGGAAGGCTCCACAGCTGCATGCACACGATGTAAGAGAATTTGCCGCAGCTGGCAGCATCATAAGGCTAAGTCACTTGCAGAAAATCTGCACCTTTTAAACAATAAGAAGACCTTCATATCAATTTCACAAAATTGCATCAATTAGATGTTTATGGACAAACTATTGCTTTCTTTTGCCTCCTTCCATTTATAGTGTTATTTGTAAATAAATGCATTTAGACAAAAGTCTGAAAATTACAGCAAAACAGCTTGTTGAAGAAATTGAAGGTGAATATGTGGAAAATATTTTCATGTGGATTACATGGAATTACTCTTATATCACAAAGATAAAAGGGAATGTAAGTTAACTTTAAGCACATTTTTTGGATTGGTTTTTTTGCTCTCCACTCTTGCTGTGCTGGTTTAAGAGTTAACCAGCAGGGGAAATGAACTCAACTCAAAGGAGAGATTATAAGTCAGAATAACAATTTACTAAAATAATACAGAAAGTACAATCATACAAACAAACAATTGGTCTTAACCCACAAAACCCAAATGTATAACCCAGTACCCTGGGGCATGAACAACGTGGTGTTCCTTGGGCCCCACTTGAGTCCAAAGTAAAGGGAGAGGGGAAGAACCTGCTGGTGGGAGAGCTGTTGCAGTCTAGTCAAAAGTGGTGATTGCAGTGAGATGCTGGGGGGAGAGCTGTTGCAGTCTGGTCAAAGTGGTGATTGGAGTCCAGTATAGGGTGGTGGTCCACGTCTGTTTGAGAGCGATGAGCTGCAGTCCTTCTCTGGATCCCACAGAGTGGTTCAAAATGTTCCAAGACTCCTAGATTATATATCCTGCAGTTCAGGCAGGAATGCTCAGCACTTCCCTCAGGGCGGGGAGTTCCATAAGGGTGTGAGGACAGGAGCATCCTCCTATCTCACAGGCCTCTTAACACCTAGTTTGTAGCCTGAGGAGTCAGGCTCTATGGGCAGATGGTGTAAATGGTTCATTGATAACAGTTTCTGGGAAATGGCATGGAAGGCTATAGAATACACAGTTTTGGGTTACACCCATACCCTGATGAACTGGTCTCAGTTGTCCTAACTAGGACACTTGCCTTCTTACATAGTACTTGGCACAAAAAGACCTTCTCTACTTGTGCTCCCTGATTCTATTTGTAATCCACGACATTAACAAAAGATAAGCTTAAGAGCTTGTGGTGCTTGAAGTCTGAATATTTACTCATGTTAGGATGCTTGCGTGGCACTGTTTGTGTCTGATTTAGATTAGATGTCAATTATGTAATATTTTTAGCTCATTTCTCTTTTTTGTTACATAGTAACTATTAGGCATAGCTATTATTTAATATAGAGATCCATATTTTCAGCTATTTAGTGTTTCTACATTTGCCAACAATTCCCTACAAGAGGAGATATTAGGTTTTGCATAGGAAATAACAGTATTGGTTTCTGGTTGTTTTTTTTTAATTATAATTCCTTCTGTAGAATTATGTGATGTAACATTTTCCAAGACGTTAAGAAATGCAGTAGATAGCAAAATACTAGATAAGTCTTGTTAGCAATGCATAAAATGCCACTATAAATTTATATTAGTGTGACCCTTTCTATAAATTGTTCATTTTTTAGCCATTGGCTTGTATAAGCTTTAGAAAATAACATGGTTATATACTCTGATACAAATAAGGACATTTTTCAAAGTTGAAAATACATCTCTGCTGAAAAGTATTCTTACGTTTCATTTAAATTTTGTTCATGTTTATTCTTGTTTTTAACATTTTACATATTTTCCCTCTAATATTTACACACTTGTTATAACTAATCAACTGCTATAAACAAACCTCGGAACTAATCAAAGAGTATTTATTAATGTAAAATTCGTAGCACAGCTTCTTCAAATGTTGCAATTTACTGCGGGTAAAATCTCTGTCACCTTTGGTAATCCCTGTTGCATACTACTTCATATGTTTTATTTCTGATTTCATATACTACTGCTTTGCTATCAACTGCATGTACTTAGTCTTGATCTGTAACAAGCACCTAAATGTAATATATAGTCCCTGATATGGTTTTTAGAAAGTGCCTTCATAGGAATATATCTACAATTTACAAAATATATGCAATATTGCAACAGAAAATCAAAGCAGCAAATATATCACCATGTGTCCAGCCCTACCTACTGCAATGTCCAGCATGCCTAACAGGTGCACAGAAGATTTTCCTCTGCATCTCTGCAAATGTATTTACTGTTTCTTTATTTCCTATCATTTACTAAGTGGAGAAACAAAAGTATCACAAAATATAGTCCTGGATAGCCATTTATATAAATAGATACATTGATGCTATTTATATGCAAGGATAGCACATGGATACATCGCTAAATAAACCTGAGCTGGTATCACTGGATCTTCCTGGGTTACTGAACAGTTACCCCTTGCACTTTTTTTGTTAGCTTATAAATGTACCAGTCAAGACTTCTTCCTCTCTTGCTTCTTATTTATCAGGAGAAACAAAAGCCCTCCCAGTGCTAGTCATACTCTTTGACCTCATAGTCTAAGCTGAGCAGCAGAAAACTTCAGTAATTCCTGTATTTATCTGTGCCAATGTGTTTTGCTGTATCTGTCTGAAAAAAATATACTACTTCCCCCTCCGTCCCCCCTTGATTAGCCACATGCAACACAGAAAAGAACAGCAAAGTGTTGCAGTGATTCACATCAGGTGCATACAGTGTGTCATCTGCATTATTTCATATTTCAGCATATTTTGAAAACATTTAAAATTTTTAATTCTCCTAAGTACACAAGTATTATTGGCTTGAAAGCTTTTGGTGCTACCCTAAAGATTACAAAGATGATGGCATTTTCTTCTTAACATATGCTTTCTTTAAAATATGAAGAACATACTGAAAGTTGGGCTTTCTGGACACTTGAACTCATCTCTTTATGTTTATATGAAATCTAAGCAAAAGGGAGGTGATGATATGATGGATTTGTTCAAATATCTCCAGTATCCTTTTGAAATGCTGATTTTATTTGATGTTCCAAGATATAGCCAGACTGAAATAAAACATATGTTACCTATGAATTTGGGAATTTTTTCTAAGAGCTATGTTTGAAATGAGCTAATGATTTGAAACGACAGAAGTTGGCTGTTAAACTGATGAATCTGGCATTTTGAAAGTAATTCATGATGGTAATTTTATTCATATTCACATTACTTGAACTGGCTAGTTGGATTTATGCCAATTACTATTGCCAAAACAATTGTGACACATTTTTGATATGCTAGTAAAAACATCTATTTTGGAAATTTTTGACTAGTAAATGCTGGCTTTTTCCACTTAAACACAAAACTATCGGTTAATTTCTCATCCCGTTTGGAATAATAAAGATGTGTTGTGGCCTTCTTCCTTACTGTCCAGTAGTCTTTTAAAAAACTATATTGTCCCCAGACTTTAAGCATGAAAGTGAAGAAAAAGTTTCTAAATTAGGTGAGGGACCAGGTGTTTGTCAAGCTGATTTCACACTTCTTTAATTCATGGATACTGTTAAGCAAATGCATAACAGTCTATCCTCATTGGACCCGTTTAAATGCTTTAAAAATAGACTACTTTTGGACAAAATGATAATGTAATGTATTAGAATAACATGCTATAAAATTAACACTAATGAAAGGCCAAACTGGATGACACTGAAGATTTTTACCAACACTAATGTTTAAGGTTCAATTAAATGTGCTGACAAGTATGAAATCACTATCTTTAAAAGTAATCTGCTGATTTACTGTTAAGCTTCCATTAGCCAAAACTTCTAGATTTCTGTGTTGTATTTCCAGCATTAACTGTTTAGAATTTTTTCCATCTAGCATTTTCAGATATTGTCCTTTTAAGCAAATAGCTCCTCTACTAAAAACTACGCAACAAATCAAATAAATTAAAATTAATCAATTCTATTGGTATAGTGGTGTTTCTGAATGACTCTGATGACCACAAATTCAAATTAAGGCTTGCAGAACTGCTTCCTAGGTTTGAAGACGAGGTACATTAGCAAAAGTAGAAAAGTAAACTAGTCACCCTTTTAAACAGCATTCACTGGGGATGCTTGCAAAACTAACTGAACTGAAGGCTTGTTCATTCTATAAATATATCATAAACTGGAGAATGAAGCAGACAGACATAGCAATTAATTGTACGTAATGTTAATACTCACATAAGGTTAAATACGATAGGAGTTACATATGAGTGGAGTAATAGGAAGTTAATTATTGCAAAACTTTGCAATAATTGAAGCATTCATTGCTTCAATTTTATTCATAGTATGCTTTCCTTGTTCTGATACTTCTTCACTTCAGGCAGTAATATGGGTTGTCAGATTCAATTTTTAAGGTAAAGGTGTGATGTATATAAGTTAATTTATACATGTTCATTGAACATATTTTTTCCCACCTGTTTTTTAACAATGAGATTGTACTACAGAGCACTTGTTCTCTTTCTCGCTTTAGTAAGCTTTTCATCATGGCTAGGCTTCGCGAACGAAGATTTGGGAAGGCTCTACCCACATTTGTCACAAGCACACTGGTGGCTAATGAGGCCAATACGAGATAGACATGTCCGATTGTGAAAGGCACAGCAGAAAGACTCCTTAGATGGTGTATTCTGCAAGACACGATTCTTTCTGTGTTGTCGTTTCTCCTCGAGAGTGATCCTGCGTGTGTTCTCAAAGGAAGCAGCAGCGTTATAGATGGTGTGTCTCCAGGCCTCCCGACTGGAGACAAGAGTAGACCAGTTATGATGATCAATGTGGCCAAGGCTGAGATGTTGGTTCAGGGAGTCCTTGTATCTTCTCTTCAGGGCTCCTCTCTTGCGGCAGCCAGTGGCAAGTTCACCATAAAGCAGGATCTTAGGGAGGCGGTGGTCCTTCATCCTGGAGACGTGCCCTGCCCAACGCAACCGTGTTCTCAGCAACATGGCCTCAATACTTGTGACTGCTGCTTGTTCTAGAGCAGATGTACTGGTCACATAGTTACAAAAAGTGTACACCATGCTCTATTGCCAATAATGACTGTTCTCCTCTTGCAAATATGAGGAATGCCGTTTTCCCACCATTCTGTATTATATTTCATTTATTCACCAATCTAAACTTGTATAGTTTAGGTTCTGGTTTTTGCAGTCTGAATGAGGACCTAAGAATTGTGAGGACAGAATTA